>NC_141695.1:1224383086-1225738919 GCF_964263255.1 Lissotriton vulgaris
CACCCATATGGCAGAGCTTCATCATCTGGGATAGAACCAAAGATGGTCCGGTTAAGGAGCCACACACCTGTTGGAATTATGTGCTTCTCCAAACCCAAGGAACCACCAGTGATGGATCGTACCAAAAGTCAAATCAGTTTGGAATGGTGTGGGATGTTAAATTGCAATGAGAAAAAAGTGTGCAAAAAGAATCAAAAAGTGAGATGTAAAATTGGCTACCATGATTAAAGGAAAACTTTATTAGGGAAAATCCTGGTGTCAAGATTAAAATGAGTGTGAGACAGTTTGACACAATAACTGTCTATTAAGGATGGTATTTGGTCAACATGTTTCAGCCATTGTAGGAAAGTATACCCGGCTTTCGTCAGAACCTCTTGAACACTACTGCAATTAAGCTTGACCTAATCTTAGTGAAAAAAGCAAAAATTAACACAAATTAATGATACAAAACATCCTACCATACATTGGATTTTCCAGACGGGGGATGTCTGTTTCATAAGGTATTTAGGATTCTTTCCTAAAAAGGAAGATACACAACAAGGGACAACAAATAGGTAGAACACAGACATACATTTCTATTATTTTTGTGCCATATGTTTCTTTATGCCAATAGGTCATTCTCCAAAACGATAGAGATATGTTTTTTTATTTATTTTTACTCACCCAAAAATGCTTGGGAGAAAGCCTCACCTCTTCCTGGCCACTGCTCAGGGTTGGAGGCCCCGCTCTAATTCGTGAAATAGAATAGTGGGTGTCTGGTTAGATCACATCCATACTAATGATTCACTGGCACAAAGTGCTAAAAACCTAGGCATTGTTTCAGAGTACATGACAGACAGCAACTGCAAGGGCTGCCGTGAGAGTGAGACACAGTTAGTAACAAATCTCTGATTCTAACAATATATCAATGTAAGAGCAGTGAAAAAAGCTCTTCAAGGCTGGCTGATAGCGAACCTAGTTCATTTAGTAACAATAATACATAAGGAGCTCATCAAACTCAGCTTTGTAATTGGAAACCAACAGCCTATATGCTGATATCCAGAGCGCTCTCCTAAGAATGAAAATAGAAAAACGCTTCGCTGTGTAAAGCTGGAAAAAGAGCACTCTCCTAAGTATGAAGTAGGAAACCGCTTCGCTTTAGAGAGCTGCGTGAGCTTGGCTGGCGTCGCTTCCTCACCTGTCCGTCGGTGACCCTGGACTGATCCTGAGCCGAGGGGGGGTACAGACTGGATCGGGGAGGAAGTTAATATATGTTACATGGGCCAATGGGGATGCTCCATAGATGTAGGACCAGAGTGGAAACTGCAGTATCAGCCAATGGAATCGTTTTTACTAAAACAGGAAATGGAAACTGCATTATCAGCCAATGGAATCGTTTTTACTTGCCTGGAACAGGGAGAAAGTTGATATGTGTTACATGGGCCAATGAGGATGCTCCATAGCTGTAGGACTAGAGTGGAAACTGCAGTATCAGCCAATGGAATCGTTTTTACTAGAACAGGAAGTGGCTGCTTTCCCCCCCCACCCACAACCCCTACCCTTCGCACCCCTCCCACCCTCAAGTCCGTTAGGGGGGAGCACCCCTCTATCCCCTGCTGCCGCCGGAGTGGCAGCCTAGTGAAGTGGCAGTCGCAGAGGCATATCCTACCCGCTAGTCAGTAATGCTATTCAATTCATACGTGAGAAAAAGGAAAGAAAAGAACAAAAAGAAAAGAGTGTGAGACTTTTATATATAGGAAGCAATGAGAAGCAAAGATAGATCCATCCCATCCTATTATCCCCCAATGTGCTTTTATATAATTCGACTAGTAAGAGTTAGAGGAGCTCCTTATAATCAGAAATACGATCACCCATCATTAGTGTCAGTTTCATTTCTGTCTTTCAAGTGTACATTTTTCTAAAGCCGAAACCGCCTCCTCTTGGTCAGTAAAAAAGAAAGACCGCCCATTTCTAATCATCTTGAGACGGGCAGGCTCTTGTAAATAAACTGTGCAGTCGATAGCTTTAAAAGAGTCTATCAACTTTCGAAGCTCCCACCGTCTATCCATTGTTTCCTTACTTAAATCTTACCGTACAAAGAAAGTTAAATTGTCAATAGTGACCGGTTTGCTGGATTTAGCTTTAAGAGAAACTGCTTGTCTTAACAAAAAGTTGCCAAAATATATCATAATTGGTCTAGGGAATCTGCTGTTCTTGTTCTTTTGAAAAGGAGGAAGTCTATGTACACGTTGTAGTTGGGAGTCCCAGTCCCAATCTGATAAGTCGCTAAATGATTTTTGAAATAAGTTCACGACGTATGACCTAACATCCGCTCCCTCTGACCCCTCGGGAATCCCAAACAGCCTGAGATTATGTCTGCGTGCCCTGTTTTCCATGTCCTCGACCTTTGCTTCAAGTTTAGATATCCGTGTAGCGGGTAATTTGGTTAGCTCGTCAGAGCGAGTTGCTCCTTCCTCGACTACCACAACTCGCTGTTTAAGATCTTCCGTCTCTTAAGTAACCCCTCCAAGCTTTTTGCACACTTCACTCATGAAAGCCTGGAGTTTTGTGTTATCCTCTCTTAGCTGCAAAAAGTGTTGCTGGCCTTCTTGTCTTTGTGCTGTAAGAGTCTGCATGATCAGATCCATGGAAGCAGCATTTGGATGGTCTTCAATTATTGATGCCCTCAAGGTCGTTTTATCTTGTACTAGACTAGCAGATTCAGTGCCGTCCGACCTTAGTATCGGCACATTAACTAAAGAAGGGCTGTGGCTTACATCGGTTGTTTCTTTATCAGATCCGACCATTTCCAATAAATCCTTCTCTGTATCTTCCTCTGTGCCGGTTCTCACTACCGTGGGTTTTGAAATTGGATCTAATGTGATGATCTGTGAGCTGTTTGATCTTTGATCACAAGTTAAGTCAACTGAAGGATTTAGAATGGGGGTAGTGGAGTTTATATCTGTTGCTATTACTGTTGCTGTTGCTGTTGCTGTGTCCAGATCACTAGGTACTATATTAGTTGGCGATGTGATTGCGTCTGAGCTTATTGGTGTTGATGAGCCAGGGGTCTCCAATCGCCGTGTCGGTTTTTCCCCCCTTTTAGATGCAGATCTTCTTCGAGGCTAGCTCCAGATAGCCTCATTGCCATGTTCTTTACCCTCGCCCCCCCCTTAGCTTGTATCCATTTTATGAGCGGGCTATCATCAACATTAACCTTGGCTTTTGGCGCCATTTTAGACGTAGAAGAAGTGTCTTTGGTCAGTGATTTACTGAGAGCTTTTTTCAACTTACTCCTAGCTTTAATTTTTGTTTTCCTTGAGACCGATGATTTGATAGTGTTAGATTTATTGTAAGTAGCTTCTGTCTCGCTGTCATCCCCTTCAGACACCTCTTCATAGTCTAGGTTTGATCCCTCATCATTTGCTTCAGCTTCGTCTGTTGGTATGCTCTCTGCCGCCCTGGTCATTTTATGGTCTGTTATCAGCTGAGTTGCTAGTGTTGTATCAGCAGGGCCTAACATGTTACTAGAGTCAGGAGTTTCTAAAGTTGTAACATTTAAACTTTCCAATTGATTTGCAGTCACAGTCTGGCATTATCTTGGTTCCATCCCTGCTTGTGGTATTAATTGTTGAGGTAGGATCGCCCTCTGGTTGCACCTCGACTTCTACCATATTATCTAGTACGGTCTGTCCAGTATTGTCTATATTTGAATTTTGTTCAATTGAAACAAAATTCAGATTCTCCTCTTCGCTAGCGAATGTCTCAGTTTTTCTACCTGCCCCCATAACAGACATACCGGGCTGTTTGTTTGATTCAAAACCATGGTTGTATTTCCTTTACCCCCATTTGCGACTCCCACTGACGTTTTTACTTTTGTATTGTTAGCATTTTCGCCCATTTTTAAATTGCCCTTGGAAGCTGTAATGGTAACAGTACCTGACATGTCCTGCCCGCCGATTTTGCCGGTCCGTGTAGAACGAGTATTCAGCTTCGGAGCCATACCGGTATCAGTCTTCCGTGTAGCTCCTAGGGGCGGCGTTCGGTTCTCAGCTGTTACTGCTTTCAGCTGCACCATGAGAGATCCTAGACCCGCCCAACTGAGCCAGCGAGCTTGAGGCGGGGAGGTACGTCGTAGCTTCCACACCGGCAGTATCTTTCTGCCCAGATGGCCCAGACGGCAAAGAATCTGCTGCATTCGGTTAAGCGGAGGTAAGTTCCTGCTTTGTGAGAGTTTAAGTATTTTAAAGTTGTAGCTTTATCCAACGTCCCTGTTGCTCAGTTGCTCAATCGCTCGAAAATCAGCGTTCAGCTTCCAGCTTTATTGTCAGATTTCGTAGTAGTTTTTACAGCCACCAACTCCGCAAACGCTATCAGCTATCAGTAGCTATCAGTAGCTCGGCAATCTCGACAAGAGTTCTTCTGTAGCGTTTCTGAATCTTTCCTTTTGATTACTCCACTCTGGTTCTCCAAAAAGTAAGTGTATTTCGCTGTCGGTTTTTCTTACATTGTCGCTGCGGGAAGAACTACCCCGCGCTGCCTGCTTCACCTGGCGGTATCAACCCGCTATCTTGACTCCGCCCCCGTTTTTGAATGTTTTCAAGGGCTATGGTCACTTGTAAGAGCCAAAGTGAAACATCCTGACTGCAGTGCATCATGTATTTTCGAATGTTGACCTTTCTTCTTGCAAGAGTGGTTGTGGCTATTACCAATCTATTGATTGAACGAGTGAAGGCATCAAAGCATGCCATGTACAACCTTTGCCTGTGTCTTTGCAAACATTGCTCCTTCTCCATGGCAGCAATCCAATAGTCTTGCCCTTTCTGTAATTTCTGCATTGACTTTGACATGCTTTGCAGATGTCTATTTGCAGTCTTAATTTGTTTGGTTTGCAGGCACTGTTCTAAGATGATTGACATCTCCAGACCACCAAACATGAGAGAACTGGCTGTTTTGTTGCCTGACTTGCTGCACCTTCCTAGGCTTCTGGGTGGTGGCAGAACCCTGTATTTCTATACTTCTTGGTCTGAGGTCATCATTCGACATGCAAAATATGACTTTTCCTAAATTGCGATTTTTCATTTGTAAATCTCAATTTAGCGAATTCCAAGATAGCGATTTCCTATTTGCGATGTGGAGTCTGTAGAAATCCCTATTAGAGGAATCCACTGTTAAATACATTTCGATTTACAAAAGGGGGTGGTGATGAACAGAGTGTCTGAATTGAGCAGACCACTCTTACCCAGTCCAAAGATCAGGGCTTGATCCATCACCGTTATTTATCTCACTGCCCCATCCCAGCTCAGAACCTGGCTATATGCAAATCAGTCTGTCCCTGGCCCAGTGCATCATGGGAACAGGGCAGACTAAACTACCAAGCCAATTCTTTACCAGAAAGGAGACAAGCTACCGGGGACCGGTTTCTGGCATTTCAGCCTCATCGGCCCGGCTTGCTTGAATCCTGATGGAGCAGTGAGAAAGGGACTCATGTCTGAGTATACCCTGCCACACCTATAGTGGCCAAAATCGATTTACAAAAGGGGGTGGTGATGAACAGAGTGTCTGAATTGAGCAGACCACTCTTACCCAGTCCAAAGATCAGGGCTTGATCCATCACCGTTATTTATCTCACTGCCCCATCCCAGCTCAGAACCTGGCTATATGCAAATCAGTCTGTCCCTGGCCCAGTGCATCATGGGAACAGGGCAGACTAAACTACCAAGCCAATTCTTTACCAGAAAGGAGACAAGCTACCGGGGACCGGTTTCTGGCATTTCAGCCTCATCGGCCCGGCTTGCTTGAATCCTGATGGAGCAGTGAGAAAGGGACTCATGTCTGAGTAAACCCTGCCACACCTATAGTGGCCAAAATCGATTTACAAAAGGGGGTGGTGATGAACAGAGTGTCTGAATTGAGCAGACCACTCTTACCCAGTCCAAAGATCAGGGCTTGATCCATCACCGTTATTTATCTCACTGCCCCATCCCAGCTCAGAACCTGGCTATATGCAAATCAGTCTGTCCCTGGCCCAGTGCATCATGGAAACAGGGCAGACTAAACTACCAAGCCAATTCTTTACCAGAAAGGAGACAAGCTACCGGGGACCGGTTTCTGGCATTTCAGCCTCATCGGCCCGGCTTGCTTGAATCCTGATGGAGCAGTGAGAAAGGGACTCATGTCTGAGTATACCCTGCCACACCTATAGTGGCCAAAATCGATTTACAAAAGGGGGTGGTGATGAACAGAGTGTCTGAATTGAGCAGACCACTCTTACCCAGTCCAAAGATCAGGGCTTGATCCATCACCGTTATTTATCTCACTGCCCCATCCCAGCTCAGAACCTGGCTATATGCAAATCAGTCTGTCCCTGGCCCAGTGCATCATGGGAACAGGGCAGACTAAACTACCAAGCCAATTCTTTACCAGAAAGGAGACAAGCTACCGGGGACCGGTTTCTGGCATTTCAGCCTCATCGGCCCGGCTTGCTTGAATCCTGATGGAGCAGTGAGAAAGGGACTCATGTCTGAGTATACCCTGCCACACCTATAGTGGCCAAAATCGATTTACAAAAGGGGGTGGTGATGAACAGAGTGTCTGAATTGAGCAGACCACTCTTACCCAGTCCAAAGATCAGGGCTTGATCCATCACCGTTATTTATCTCACTGCCCCATCCCAGCTCAGAACCTGGCTATATGCAAATCAGTCTGTCCCTGGCCCAGTGCATCATGGGAACAGGGCAGACTAAACTACCAAGCCAATTCTTTACCAGAAAGGAGACAAGCTACCGGGGACCGGTTTCTGGCATTTCAGCCTCATCGGCCCGGCTTGCTTGAATCCTGATGGAGCAGTGAGAAAGGGACTCATGTCTGAGTATACCCTGCCACACCTATAGTGGCCAAAATCGATTTACAAAAGGGGGTGGTGATGAACAGAGTGTCTGAATTGAGCAGACCACTCTTACCCAGTCCAAAGATCAGGGCTTGATCCATCACCGTTATTTATCTCACTGCCCCATCCCAGCTCAGAACCTGGCTATATGCAAATCAGTCTGTCCCTGGCCCAGTGCATCATGGGAACAGGGCAGACTAAACTACCAAGCCAATTCTTTACCAGAAAGGAGACAAGCTACCGGGGACCGGTTTCTGGCATTTCAGCCTCATCGGCCCGGCTTGCTTGAATCCTGATGGAGCAGTGAGAAAGGGACTCATGTCTGAGTATACCCTGCCACACCTATAGTGGCCAAAATCGATTTACAAAAGGGGGTGGTGATGAACAGAGTGTCTGAATTGAGCAGACCACTCTTACCCAGTCCAAAGATCAGGGCTTGATCCATCACCGTTATTTATCTCACTGCCCCATCCCAGCTCAGAACCTGGCTATATGCAAATCAGTCTGTCCCTGGCCCAGTGCATCATGGGAACAGGGCAGACTAAACTACCAAGCCAATTCTTTACCAGAAAGGAGACAAGCTACCGGGGACCGGTTTCTGGCATTTCAGCCTCATCGGCCCGGCTTGCTTGAATCCTGATGGAGCAGTGAGAAAGGGACTCATGTCTGAGTATACCCTGCCACACCTATAGTGGCCAAAATCGATTTACAAAAGGGGGTGGTGATGAACAGAGTGTCTGAATTGAGCAGACCACTCTTACCCAGTCCAAAGATCAGGGCTTGATCCATCACCGTTATTTATCTCACTGCCCCATCCCAGCTCAGAACCTGGCTATATGCAAATCAGTCTGTCCCTGGCCCAGTGCATCATGGGAACAGGGCAGACTAAACTACCAAGCCAATTCTTTACCAGAAAGGAGACAAGCTACCGGGGACCGGTTTCTGGCATTTCAGCCTCATCGGCCCGGCTTGCTTGAATCCTGATGGAGCAGTGAGAAAGGGACTCATGTCTGAGTATACCCTGCCACACCTATAGTGGCCAAAATCGATTTACAAAAGGGGGTGGTGATGAACAGAGTGTCTGAATTGAGCAGACCACTCTTACCCAGTCCAAAGATCAGGGCTTGATCCATCACCGTTATTTATCTCACTGCCCCATCCCAGCTCAGAACCTGGCTATATGCAAATCAGTCTGTCCCTGGCCCAGTGCATCATGGGAACAGGGCAGACTAAACTACCAAGCCAATTCTTTACCAGAAAGGAGACAAGCTACCGGGGACCGGTTTCTGGCATTTCAGCCTCATCGGCCCGGCTTGCTTGAATCCTGATGGAGCAGTGAGAAAGGGACTCATGTCTGAGTATACCCTGCCACACCTATAGTGGCCAAAATCGATTTACAAAAGGGGGTGGTGATGAACAGAGTGTCTGAATTGAGCAGACCACTCTTACCCAGTCCAAAGATCAGGGCTTGATCCATCACCGTTATGTATCTCACTGCCCCATCCCAGCTCAGAACCTGGCTATATGCAAATCAGTCTGTCCCTGGCCCAGTGCATCATGGGAACAGGGCAGACTAAACTACCAAGCCAATTCTTTACCAGAAAGGAGACAAGCTACCGGGGACCGGTTTCTGGCATTTCAGCCTCATCGGCCCGGCTTGCTTGAATCCTGATGGAGCAGTGAGAAAGGGACTCATGTCTGAGTATACCCTGCCACACCTATAGTGGCCAAAATCGATTTACAAAAGGGGGTGGTGATGAACAGAGTGTCTGAATTGAGCAGACCACTCTTACCCAGTCCAAAGATCAGGGCTTGATCCATCACCGTTATTTATCTCACTGCCCCATCCCAGCTCAGAACCTGGCTATATGCAAATCAGTCTGTCCCTGGCCCAGTGCATCATGGGAACAGGGCAGACTAAACTACCAAGCCAATTCTTTACCAGAAAGGAGACAAGCTACCGGGGACCGGTTTCTGGCATTTCAGCCTCATCGGCCCGGCTTGCTTGAATCCTGATGGAGCAGTGAGAAAGGGACTCATGTCTGAGTATACCCTGCCACACCTATAGTGGCCAAAATCGATTTACAAAAGGGGGTGGTGATGAACAGAGTGTCTGAATTGAGCAGACCACTCTTACCCAGTCCAAAGATCAGGGCTTGATCCATCACCGTTATTTATCTCACTGCCCCATCCCAGCTCAGAACCTGGCTATATGCAAATCAGTCTGTCCCTGGCCCAGTGCATCATGGGAACAGGGCAGACTAAACTACCAAGCCAATTCTTTACCAGAAAGGAGACAAGCTACCGGGGACCGGTTTCTGGCATTTCAGCCTCATCGGCCCGGCTTGCTTGAATCCTGATGGAGCAGTGAGAAAGGGACTCATGTCTGAGTATACCCTGCCACACCTATAGTGGCCAAAATCGATTTACAAAAGGGGGTGGTGATGAACAGAGTGTCTGAATTGAGCAGACCACTCTTACCCAGTCCAAAGATCAGGGCTTGATCCATCACCGTTATTTATCTCACTGCCCCATCCCAGCTCAGAACCTGGCTATATGCAAATCAGTCTGTCCCTGGCCCAGTGCATCATGGGAACAGGGCAGACTAAACTACCAAGCCAATTCTTTACCAGAAAGGAGACAAGCTACCGGGGACCGGTTTCTGGCATTTCAGCCTCATCGGCCCGGCTTGCTTGAATCCTGATGGAGCAGTGAGAAAGGGACTCATGTCTGAGTATACCCTGCCACACCTATAGTGGCCAAAATCGATTTACAAAAGGGGGTGGTGATGAACAGAGTGTCTGAATTGAGCAGACCACTCTTACCCAGTCCAAAGATCAGGGCTTGATCCATCACCGTTATTTATCTCACTGCCCCATCCCAGCTCAGAACCTGGCTATATGCAAATCAGTCTGTCCCTGGCCCAGTGCATCATGGGAACAGGGCAGACTAAACTACCAAGCCAATTCTTTACCAGAAAAGAGACAAGCTACCGGGGACCGGTTTCTGGCATTTCAGCCTCATCGGCCCGGCTTGCTTGAATCCTGATGGAGCAGTGAGAAAGGGACTCATGTCTGAGTATACCCTGCCACACCTATAGTGGCCAAAATCGATTTACAAAAGGGGGTGGTGATGAACAGAGTGTCTGAATTGAGCAGACCACTCTTACCCAGTCCAAAGATCAGGGCTTGATCCATCACCGTTATTTATCTCACTGCCCCATCCCAGCTCAGAACCTGGCTATATGCAAATCAGTCTGTCCCTGGCCCAGTGCATCATGGGAACAGGGCAGACTAAACTACCAAGCCAATTCTTTACCAGAAAGGAGACAAGCTACCGTGAGTGCAGTGAGCTAAAAAACGGTGTTGGATCTAGCCCTGATCTTTTGACTGGGTGAGAGCTTTCTGCTTAATTCAGAGACTCTGTCCTTCACCACCCCTTTTTGTAAATATTTTTGTCCACCCTAAGCGTGGAAGGGTATTCTCAGATGTGAGACCCTTGCTCATTGCACCATCAGGATTCAAGCAAACCGGGCCGAAGACGGCTGTAATGCCAGAAACCGGTCCCCGGGAGCGTGTTTCCTTCCCAGTGTAAGAATTGGCTTCTGTAGTTTGGTTTGTCCTGTTCCCATCATGCACTGGGACAGGAACAGACTAATTTGCATACAGCCAGGTTCTGAAACTGGGATGGTGCAGTGAGCTAAAAAACGGTGTTGGATCTAGCCCTGATCTTTTGACTGGGTGAGAGCTTTCTGCTTAATTCAGAGACTCTGTCCTTCACCACCCCTTTTTGTAAATATTTTTGTCCACCCTAAGCGTGGAAGGGTATTCTCAGATGTGAGACCCTTGCTCATTGCACCATCAGGATTCAAGCAAACCGGGCCGAAGACGGCTGTAATGCCAGAAACCGGTCCCCGGGAGCGTGTTTCCTTCCCAGTGTAAGAATTGGCTTCTGTAGTTTGGTTTGTCCTGTTCCCATCATGCACTGGGACAGGAACAGACTAATTTGCATACAGCCAGGTTCTGAAACTGGGATGGTGCAGTGAGCTAAAAAACGGTGTTGGATCTAGCCCTGATCTTTTGACTGGGTGAGAGCTTTCTGCTTAATTCAGAGACTCTGTCCTTCACCACCCCTTTTTGTAAATATTTTTGTCCACCCTAAGCGTGGAAGGGTATTCTCAGATGTGAGACCCTTGCTCATTGCACCATCAGGATTCAAGCAAACCGGGCCGAAGACGGCTGTAATGCCAGAAACCGGTCCCCGGGAGCGTGTTTCCTTCCCAGTGTAAGAATTGGCTTCTGTAGTTTGGTTTGTCCTGTTCCCATCATGCACTGGGACAGGAACAGACTAATTTGCATACAGCCAGGTTCTGAAACTGGGATGGTGCAGTGAGCTAAAAAACGGTGTTGGATCTAGCCCTGATCTTTTGACTGGGTGAGAGCTTTCTGCTTAATTCAGAGACTCTGTCCTTCACCACCCCTTTTTGTAAATATTTTTGTCCACCCTAAGCGTGGAAGGGTATTCTCAGATGTGAGACCCTTGCTCATTGCACCATCAGGATTCAAGCAAACCGGGCCGAAGACGGCTGTAATGCCAGAAACCGGTCCCCGGGAGCGTGTTTCCTTCCCAGTGTAAGAATTGGCTTCTGTAGTTTGGTTTGTCCTGTTCCCATCATGCACTGGGACAGGAACAGACTAATTTGCATACAGCCAGGTTCTGAAACTGGGATGGTGCAGTGAGCTAAAAAACGGTATTGGATCTAGCCCTGATCTTTTGACTGGGTGAGAGCTTTCTGCTTAATTCAGAGACTCTGTCCTTCACCACCCCTTTTTGTAAATATTTTTGTCCACCCTAAGCGTGGAAGGGTATTCTCAGATGTGAGACCCTTGCTCATTGCACCATCAGGATTCAAGCAAACCGGGCCGAAGACGGCTGTAATGCCAGAAACCGGTCCCCGGGAGCGTGTTTCCTTCCCAGTGTAAGAATTGGCTTCTGTAGTTTGGTTTGTCCTGTTCCCATCATGCACTGGGACAGGAACAGACTAATTTGCATACAGCCAGGTTCTGAAACTGGGATGGTGCAGTGAGCTAAAAAACGGTGTTGGATCTAGCCCTGATCTTTTGACTGGGTGAGAGCTTTCTGCTTAATTCAGAGACTCTGTCCTTCACCACCCCTTTTTGTAAATATTTTTGTCCACCCTAAGCGTGGAAGGGTATTCTCAGATGTGAGACCCTTGCTCATTGCACCATCAGGATTCAAGCAAACCGGGCCGAAGACGGCTGTAATGCCAGAAACCGGTCCCCGGGAGCGTGTTTCCTTCCCAGTGTAAGAATTGGCTTCTGTAGTTTGGTTTGTCCTGTTCCCATCATGCACTGGGACAGGAACAGACTAATTTGCATACAGCCAGGTTCTGAAACTGGGATGGTGCAGTGAGCTAAAAAACGGTGTTGGATCTAGCCCTGATCTTTTGACTGGGTGAGAGCTTTCTGCTTAATTCAGAGACTCTGTCCTTCACCACCCCTTTTTGTAAATATTTTTGTCCACCCTAAGCGTGGAAGGGTATTCTCAGATGTGAGACCCTTGCTCATTGCACCATCAGGATTCAAGCAAACCGGGCCGAAGACGGCTGTAATGCCAGAAACCGGTCCCCGGGAGCGTGTTTCCTTCCCAGTGTAAGAATTGGCTTCTGTAGTTTGGTTTGTCCTGTTCCCATCATGCACTGGGACAGGAACAGACTAATTTGCATACAGCCAGGTTCTGAAACTGGGATGGTGCAGTGAGCTAAAAAACGGTGTTGGATCTAGCCCTGATCTTTTGACTGGGTGAGAGCTTTCTGCTTAATTCAGAGACTCTGTCCTTCACCACCCCTTTTTGTAAATATGTTAAATACATTTCAGTTTCTAATTCTCTGATAGTGATTTCTACCAATTCCCTATTTGGTATTCTCAAAATCAAACTTTAGTACATATGGCGCTAAATCTTTAATCAGGTAAGCGTCAAATCTTTATTATCTCTTTGATGTATGAGATGGCCACACTGTTATAGTAAGATTTGTTTGACATCACCTCATTTGTGTACCTTTCATGCAGTTGTTACTACTTCTTGGGATCCCCAACTAGTTTGAAATAACCCACTAATAAAATTCTCCTTTCATCTTGTGCTCTATTGGTGTAGCAAGGCCCAGGTTCCTCGTCAATTTATTTGATTGATTTACCAATTTTTTTTGTTTTATAAAGCACAAACTAGAATTGGTGTGCCAGAGTGCTTTACACTGACAATAGGAAATTCACAACATTATGCAAAGAACAGGAAAAACAGTTAGATTTAGAATAACAGGTATGTTTCTGAGTGCATACTTAACACTGGGGAAATTACAACAAATGGGAATAACAGGGATACTACAGGTCAACGTTGCATAACCCAGATCTGCTGCAAAGAGAAAGATTAACTTGAAAGGTGATTTTGGATAGGCATTACTTGTAGGTTCTTCTTAAATCATTTGAAGGAAGGATTTATGAGTATCTTTGGAGAAATCAAATTATAGACGTTGGTGGCACTTCCAGAGAAGGGTCAACAAATTGTCCTTTTTTTCTTGAATCTTAGGGGTTCAAGGAGCATGGATTTGGAGCTATGCAGCAATTTGTTGCCCGCAGATGAAGAGCAATTATTTGCCATTTGGTCTGCCACTGCTGAAGAATTCAGAGATAATGAAGGCCATTTTGTAGATGCTTCTGGCCGCCTTCAGGAGCCAGTTGAGTGAGATAAGGACAGGAGTGATGTGTTCTGAACATCTCTCGCCTATGATCAGTTTCACAGCTGCATTTAGGTTTTTCAGGACTTTCTGGAATAATTGCAAAACTCCATTGATCCTTACCTTAAGCATGATAAACCACCCCTCATGGGTAGCCTTAGAATAATCGACTGGGAGAACATCGAAATCTCTTTGAAATGCTACGAATGGACAGAAGAGTTTTGACTTCACCAACAAACAACAAACGTTTGGGTAAAGCACATCATTAAATAAACATCTATCCCTGTGCATGACATGAGTCATTATCATCATCATCATGAGTCTTCTGCAGGCACCGTAGACTTGATTTTTGTCCAGGATTTTCATCACTTTTTCACGCTATATTACAACTTTTTGGTTAGCCCATGGTCAGAGCCAAACGGCGCTAGATAACATAATACTTCTCAAACTATGCTGATGTGACATGGCCTCATACCCTCCCAACACTACCACTTAAGGGAACAAAACATTAATTAGAGTATCATTGTGAAGGTGGAGTATCAAGCCATCACAGGTATTTCAGGATACAGGCTATATGCAGGCAGCTATCCCCACCCACATGAATTTATTTATCGGAGTACCATCCACAACTAGCTGCATTCCAGGATTCAATTTTAAGGCAAGCAGGTGTCACCGTGGCCCTTCTTCCACTAAACATCTGAATTATATCTACTCATTCATATCCCACCAAATCAGTATCTTGGTGCCTGTTCCTCTAGTGCTCCCCCAACCTAATCTCTTCTACTTCTTTCTTAGCCTGTGCAAATTAGCTGCAACACTCCTTTTTTTATTTATATTTTTTTTAATTAAATTTTATGGCAGTGGATGATTACTGGGTACACAGAAAAGAAAGAGAGTCACAAATAAAACATCATTGAATGATTCATCAGAGAAAAAAAAATAATCAGCATTATCACCGTTACAGTATGTACAAGGTAATACAACAAAAACAAACAGGTATACATTATTTTATGTTACAATTTAAATCCAAACTAAGCAATTATATCCAGTTACTAATAGCTAAACCATAACTTTTGTCCAAACATCTTCTTTTTCCGACCCTTAAGTCTATACACCACGATTTCGAGCTGGTAAACATTTAATAATTTAGACTGCCAGTGAGAGAAAGCCGGAGGATCAGCTTCTAGCCAGCGAGATGTTATACAATATCTGTATACAGACATGGCTATAAATAAAAAGCCTTCCTCTTCCATTGTTATAATACCCGTTTGCTCAGATTGAACTCCTAATATCACTAATTCTGATGATAATACAAGTGATGACTCCATGATGTTATTTAAAAAACCTTGCACTTCTAATATAAACTGAGCTAATTTCGGACAGTTAAAAAGCATGTGGGCTAAATCGGCAGCCTTATATCCACATCGACTACAATTAGTACCTTTTAATGCTTTCCATTTCGCCAGTTTAGATGGTGTATAATACAAATCAAAAACGGAAAAAATGATCCATTAAACAAAACAATACTTACCATTTTTAGAGATCTGGGTATATCCACTTTCTCTATTCCAAGATATCTTCGCCATTTATCAGTATAGACCTCTAGATTGTCTTTTATTCTGTTTAGCATCAGTTGATATATCGTGCCAATTCTGCTTTTTCTCCTGCAGCTTTCCAACACCTCCACTTTGCTCATAAAACTGGTATTTTGCAGATTTTTTGACTCTAGGAAGCTGCGGATTTGAAGGTATTTAAAGAAATCCCCTCTTGTGAGACTATATCTATCTTGTAAATAAGAGTATGATACCAATTGCCCATTCTGATATAGATCGCCGAATGAACAAATTTTAAAATCGTTCCACCTCCGCATAACGGAGTCCCTGAAGATTTCAGGAAGTCGAGGGTTCCCTAAAAAAGGCGTGTAATAATTCCATTTTATACAAAAACAAAACCTTTTATTAAATTGTTTCCAAATTTCCCACGCCGAGATCAAAACTTTGAACTTCGTTTTTTTATAGTAACTCGGTTCTATAAACCTGAGCAAACATAGTCGAGCTTCAGCTCCAAGTAACATTTCGTAAATTGAGGGTGCCATAGCTTCATCCAACTTAAAATCCGGAAAAATTAAGATACCCATAGCTTTTAGAAAAATTGCCCAATAATATAAGCGAAAATTCGGAAACCCTAACCCTCCTCTAGTTTTTGGCATTACACACCATCTAAGAGATCTTCTAACTCTCCGGAAGCCCCATAAGAACCTAGAAACAGTTCTATCTAATTTGTTAAAAAAAGTAGAGGGGAACAAAAGTTGTATGGTGCGAAATAAATACAAACATTTAGGAAATATAATCATTTTAACAGCATTTGTACGGCCATATAAAGATAAATGTAAATTATTCAGCCTCTCAAGGGTTCAATTAACAGAGAGCAGTATTGGATCTGTATTAAGCCTAACAATGTCTTCCACTTTAGCTGAAATTGTCACGCCAAGATAAGAGGCTGTAGAGGCAAATACTATACCATCCGGTCTGCCAGCAACCGAATGTATTACCTGAGTTTTCGTAATGTTTAATTTGTATCCAGATAGTTCCCCGAATTCTTGAGCAAGTTCTCTAATTTTAGGTAGGGCAGATGCAACATCTGTCGTGATGATCCCAACGTCGTCCGCATAGGTGAAGACCTTATAATCTATCTGATGTAATATGACTGGAGGGATCCCACTTTCTTTTGTTAATCTGTTTAAATAAGGTTCGATATATAACGCGAACAGCAAGGGGGAACAAGGACACCCTTGCCTTGTCCCCCTTGTGATCGGAAAAGGGTCAGACGTGTCAGTAGCTATCCGGATTACTGCTTTAGGATTAGTGTGCAATGCCTGTACAGCACAGATAAATTCTTTTGGAAGCCCTTTCCAGACCAAAACAGACCACAGGAACCCCCAGTCGACCCGATCGAAAGCTTTTTCAGCGTCCAGCAGGACTACGCCGACTGGGGATCCCGTGGCCTGCGCCCAATCTAATAGAGTAATAATCCATTTAACGTGATCAATAGTATCCCGTTTTTTTATAAAGCTGTGCTGAATCTTGGAAACTACCGTTGGCATTATGTCTTCCAATCTATTAGCTAATATTTTCGAGAAAATTTTGCTATCTGATGTTATGAGGGATATCGGCCTATAAGATCCTAGTTACTCTCCATCTTTCCCTTTCTTCTTAAAAATCACTATGGTAGCCAGAGACCAGGATATTGGTGGATATCCTTAAAAAGCTTGTTGAAAGATCTTGAGTAACTCGGGTTTAAGCGTATTTCAGAAGACAAGGTAAAATTCCAGGGGGATCATATCTGGCCCCATCGCTTTACCTGAAGCTAACCCCAAAATAGCAGCTTCAATTTCGTCCCAGGTAATTGGGGCACCTAAGAGTATAATATCTGCATCGGCGATTGGAGAATTATCAATATTCATCAGATAGTCCAATGGATCCCTGTTTTCAGTACCAGCATTATCCGATTTATTGTATAATGATTTATAAAAACCACTGAACGCTTTTAAAATCCCGGCTTGGGTTTCTTGAACTACGCCTTCTGAGTCAACAATTTTTGTTATGTCGTTCATAACAGCTTTTTGTCTTAGCCTTTGATTTTTACCAGTCTGCTCATTGAATTCATAACATTCTGCCTTGTGTTGTTTATATTTAATAGCAACCTGATCAGCTAAATAGGCATATAAAACAGCCCGTTCGATAGTTAAGAGACGTTGAGCTTCCTCAATTCCCTGACCACATCTAATATTAGTAACTAGTTTCAGTTCGGCCTGCCTAACTTTATCGGATTTGTGAGTAAATTCCTCCTTGGTTTTCCTACGCCAAAAAGTGGAATAGCTAATGGTTTCCCCCCTTATGACTGATTTAAAAGTATCCCAAACGGTTTGAATTGAGGCTGTACCATTATCACACGAAAATAAATCCTGAATAATTTTAGACATGTGTGACAAATAGTTTGCATCTAGAAGCAGACTCCTTTGAAACGACCATTGGCAATTTGAATTAAAACTCTGAGAGGGCAGCGATACTTCTAATATAACAGGATTATGATCCGAAACTACTTGGGGCATAATATCAATATTAAACTTCTCCCAAAAAACGTAGAAATAAAAAAGTAAACTAGTCGAACAAATTTCCGATGTGGTGATGAGAAAAAAGTGTAACCAGGGTCAGTAGGTTGACATTTATTCCAAGCATCAAATAACCCATCGCCTTGTTGAATTGCCTGCTTTGGACCCACCTGGAGTTTTCCGTTCTACTCAACTTCTTGCGGAACCCGCTTCGCGGGTCCCGCTGCGCCAGGAGTGTCGCCTGCAGCGAAACGAGGGAGGAAGAATCACTGGGGCTGCGAGCGTGCGTGTGTGCTCCACTGGGACTGCATATCCCAGGAGCGCCCGCCTGCCTGACTTGCCACACCTGGGCCGCTCTCCCCGACCCCTCCCACCACCTGATCGAGCCTTTATCTGCAGAGCTCGCTGTGCATGCGAGCGGGACGCCTTGTTGAATTGCCTGCTTTGGACCCACCTGGAGTTTTCCGTTCTACTCAACTTCTTGCGGAACCCGCTTCGCGGGTCCCGCTGCGCCAGGAGTGTCGCCTGCAGCGAAACGAGGGAGGAAGAATCACTGGGGCTGCGAGCGTGCGTGTGTGCTCCACTGGGACTGCATATCCCAGGAGCGCCCGCCTGCCTGACTTGCCACACCTGGGCCGCTCTCCCCGACCCCTCCCACCACCTGATCGAGCCTTTATCTGCAGAGCTCGCTGTGCATGCGAGCGGGACGCCTTGTTGAATTGCCTGCTTTGGACCCACCTGGAGTTTTCCGTTCTACTCAACTTCTTGCGGAACCCGCTTCGCGGGTCCCGCTGCGCCAGGAGTGTCGCCTGCAGCGAAACGAGGGAGGAAGAATCACTGGGGCTGCGAGGTGCGTGTGTGCTCCACTGGGACTGCATATCCCAGGAGCGCCCGCCTGCCTGACTTGCCACACCTGGGCCGCTCTCCCCGACCCCTCCCACCACCTGATCGAGCCTTTATCTGCAGAGCTCGCTGTGCATGCGAGCGGGACGCCTTGTTGAATTGCCTGCTTTGGACCCACCTGGAGTTTTCCGTTCTACTCAACTTCTTGCGGAACCCGCTTCGCGGGTCCCGCTGCGCCAGGAGTGTCGCCTGCAGCGAAACGAGGGAGGAAGAATCACTGGGGCTGCGAGCGTGCGTGTGTGCTCCACTGGGACTGCATATCCCAGGAGCGCCCGCCTGCCTGACTTGCCACACCTGGGCCGCTCTCCCCGACCCCTCCCACCACCTGATCGAGCCTTTATCTGCAGAGCTCGCTGTGCATGCGAGCGGGACGCCTTGTTGAATTGCCTGCTTTGGACCCACCTGGAGTTTTCCGTTCTACTCAACTTCTTGCGGAACCCGCTTCGCGGGTCCCGCTGCGCCAGGAGTGTCGCCTGCAGCGAAACGAGGGAGGAAGAATCACTGGGGCTGCGAGCGTGCGTGTGTGCTCCACTGGGACTGCATATCCCAGGAGCGCCCGCCTGCCTGACTTGCCACACCTGGGCCGCTCTCCCCGACCCCTCCCACCACCTGATCGAGCCTTTATCTGCAGAGCTCGCTGTGCATGCGAGCGGGACGCCTTGTTGAATTGCCTGCTTTGGACCCACCTGGAGTTTTCCGTTCTACTCAACTTCTTGCGGAACCCGCTTCGCGGGTCCCGCTGCGCCAGGAGTGTCGCCTGCAGCGAAACGAGGGAGGAAGAATCACTGGGGCTGCGAGCGTGCGTGTGTGCTCCACTGGGACTGCATATCCCAGGAGCGCCCGCCTGCCTGACTTGCCACACCTGGGCCGCTCTCCCCGACCCCTCCCACCACCTGATCTACGTAGTTGAATACTATATAAGTCTCCTGGTACTTCCGCTGCGCGGGAGCGCGCGGGAGGGCGCCGGGAGAAGCCCGGGACAAGGGCGGGACCGTCCAAGGCCGTCATCGGCCGGAGTAGGCCGGGCCGGGCCCACCCTCTTGGTTTTCTATATCGTGCAGGTACTTACAGACTCTATAATTGTGTTGCACCCGAATTGGGTGGCTTAACTAATTGACTGACCCTCCTGGAGCTTAACCATGCCCTCACCGGCAAAGGAGAGTACTCCTCAGAAGCTGGGGGGTCCAAAAAATGGGACTCTTGAAATGTATTTTGCACGGGCTGCGGGGGAGGCGGATAAAGAGGGTAATTTGTCAAGGTTAAGGGCGGAACGGAGACGATCAGTGGATAACCTGAAAAACACCCCCATGGGAGATCTATCCATTACACTAAGGGAGGAGTTAACCCGAATTGAGGACGTTCCACTCCTGTTAAGGGAGGGTATGAACACCTCCCCAATTGAAATCACGAGTACAGCCCTACCTATTAGTACCAGTCCCGTTAGGGGGGCTACAGTTTTAACCTCTCAACCGCCCACAACCCCTAAAGATAGGCATCCCAAACAGAAAGTAGTCACCACACAAGTAAACCCAGGACCCCCTCCAAAAAAACGCAGGAGAAGGGCAAAGGGAGTGCAGGGGGGCAGTAAATCTAAGACTCTACACTTAGACTTTGGGAAATCCTTAAATCATCCAGTTCCCACAGCTAAATCATCGGCAGAGTCACACCTTAAACCTAGTGTGCAGGAAGTCATAGCTCCCGTCTTGAGTGTAGATGTAGGAACTAGTAGTGATAATGTCCCCCTCTCTGTTGTGCCACTGGGAAACTTGGAATTTCTTTTAAGGTCTCTGTTACTCCCGATCAGTGAAAGCGTAAAAAAGATCGAGATCAGACTAACTATATTGGAGGCCACACTGGGAAGTCTGAAAACCCGCGGTGGTCGGCAGGAAAGTGATTTAACACCTATCATCACCCCTGTAGCCTCCCAAGGGTCATTGCATGGGGCTGTTAATCCAACGCCAGTTCCTCCTCAGGCTGCAAATGGGGTTGTCCCTCAAAAACCGTCAAAACCAAATCCTGCAGCCACCGACTCACTTCACGCTAACACGCCAAACCCCCCCCTTGTATCAGTACCTCAGGCACATACGACAGATAACAACATCCCGGACAACCAAAAAATGCCCCCTGTAAGACCTCGCCGCCCTAACCTACCACCAGAGACCAATGATCTCACAGTAGTTATGGCAGGGGTCCCCCAACTTGATGAAGGCGAAGTAGAGGACTTCTGTACTCTAAAAACTAGGGTCATTAAGTGGTTAAACAGAAATAGACCTCTTCCGAGACACCTTAACAATGAGATTTTAATGGTAAGAAGGGTCCCATGGGTGGGGAAAAGTCAGAAATCCATCACTGGGGACTGTATATTGGTGAGTTTTAGGGACAAGGGTACGGTGTCGCACATTTGTCAAGGGGAAAACATATCAAGGGAATCTACTATCCATACCCTTCGTGTGTCTTTCTTCTTCCCAAACACCTCAGGCCTACAATATCCACCCCCACGACACGATAGATGGGAGAGAGTCGGAAGAAGAGGGCGTCATCAGGCTTCTCATCCCTGGCCATTTTTGGGCAGACCGGCACCACTCTTTCCAACCTATAACCGGTTTAACTGTCTAAATGGCTTGGAGGGGGTGGATTGACTCACAGATAAGGCTCCTAAGGAGACTGTAGAAAAGGGCGCCCAAGTAGAAGCACCAGTGGGGCAAATGCACCCGGCCCTGCAAACTCAATTAGGCAGGGTGGAGGATTCTATGCCAGCAGATAATGAACAACTATTATATAATCAGACACCAACTGTGGCTCCATTAGGGGAGGTGGAACAGACCCCATGTAGGTTTCTTAGCTGGAACGTGGCGGGCACTAGAGCAAAAAGACTAGATCCCACATGGATAGACTTCATAACAAGTAACCATGTAATTGCCCTTCAAGAAACATGGGATACCGTACCAACTTTCTGGCTGGATGGTTTCACAAGTTTTACTATACCAGCAATTCAAAGCAGTGCTGGTAGAGCCAAGGGCGGACTAGTTCTCCTCTTCTCACTTAAACTGACAGGGACGTTTAAAAAACTAGAGTCTGGCTCCCCAAATATTTTAATGGTAGAATGGACCATTTCACCAGGGCGGGTCTTAGTGGTCTCAAATTTTTATAATTCTTGGGCTAGACAAACAGACACAGCCCATGTGGATCATTTGGAAAAAGTTCTTAATGATTATAGTCATAAATCATGCACTAATTTCGATTTCATAATTTTAGGTGATTTTAATATTCAAAAATGTCCTTTAAATTGTAACTTAGGCAACTTGGATGGTCAAACAGATATTGGTTATCTGCACTTTGTTCACACCAAAGCGGGGGAGGCGCTGGAATTTTTCCTTGCTAGCCTTAATATGTCTGAACCCCTTAGCACTGGTAGTGACGAATCCCTGCCCACTTACAAAGGGTCCGAAAGTGGGTCTGTGATAGATTTTATCTTTGTTTCCCAAGGCTTAAGCTCTAAGATGGGGATCTATGAGGTAACTGCTTCCCCACATAGTGACCACAACCCAGTCTCTGTACAGGTTCACTGGAGTGACTTATGGAGCAAACACCTGGGTCTTCCCAGGGCTTGCACATCGACGGTGCCCAGTGACCAGGGCAGACGACTCAAGTGGGGTAAGGTGGTCCAGGAAACCTTTATGGCTTCCCTGTGCCCAAAGATAGAGGAACCCATGCGTATCTGTTTAGACCAAAACGCCTCTAATAAAGAGATTGTTTTAGCTTTTAACTCTATCTGTTCACAAACGGCTAAAGAACTTACAGTTCCTAATTCTAACTTGCCACCCAAGCCATTTAAATGGTTTGATAGAAACTGCTCTAAAGCCCATAAAGAACTGAAAAATGCCCTTAAAATAAAGCCGAGGGATAGAACTTTAATCTCTAAATTAAGACGAGAGTATAAATTGGTTGTCAAAAATAGGAAAAATATAATCAAAAAAAATGCTTGGAATGACCTGTTGGACGTAGATATTCTGCGGAACAGTAAAAAATTCTGGGAAATTATAAACAACCAATTCTTCTCTGGTGAGACTAATACTATCTCCGACTGCATTATCAGTGATGAGAAATGGGTTGATCATTTTAAAAATATATATGGCGGCAATGACCCTGTGAATAGAAATGAGACAGGACTGACCGGGGGTTTAGTGGCAGTAGAATTTAACGAGGAGGAGGTATATAAGGCCATAATGGACTCCACGAAAAATAAGGCTCCGGGCCCGGATGGAGTCCCTGTAGACTTCTTCATATACGCCCCAACCACCTGGTCTAAAGTTCTCACAAACGTTTTTAGGGCAGCAAATGATGGATGTTTTCCAGAAACCTGGAACACATCTATCATAGTACCCATTTTTAAAAAAGGAGACAGGGAGAACCCGGGATGCTACCGCCCAATTTCTCTGATAGACTCGGCCTTTAAGATTCTGGGCAGAGTACTTTTGACTAAGCTGAGAACAAGCCTGGAGATCTGTGGGGACCTCGCAGAGATCCAATATGGCTTCAGAGAAAAACGGGGAACCTTAGAGCAATGCTCAAATTTACACCTCCTAATATCGAAGTACACGGTGGCCGGGGAGGGTTCCTTATACTTGGCCTTTATGGACCTCTCCTCGGCCTTCGACTTGGTTAATAGGGCCAAGCTCTGGGCTATACTGCGCGAGCTCGGTATTGAGGATCCCTTGGTGGCCCTCATAGCAAGCTTGCACCAAGGCCTTACTGCGAAGGTACGGGTAACCAGGGAAGGGCGATGCTCTGATAGCTTTAGTTCAAATAAGGGTGTTCGCCAAGGCTGTATCCTGGCCCCACTTTTATTCACCATTTATATAAACGATCTAGGGAAGTCCTTGTTAGCTGGTAATGCTGATGTCCCGCGGGTAGGTGGGAAGCAGATTCCGGCTCTCTTATATGCGGATGATGCTGTTCTCATCGCCCGCACGGGCATTGGGCTACAGACCCTTTTGGAACTTTTTGGTTCCTTTATGGCTAAACTAGACCTAAAAATCAATGTGACTAAATCGCATACAATGATTGTGGGCCCACAGAAAAATAAATTACACACAAAAACCTTCCTCTGCAACGGCGAGGTTCTCTCCAGGGTCCCGGTTTTTCCTTACTTAGGGGTCCTGTTTGATGAGAAAGGTTCCTGGGTCCCGCAAATCAAGGCCAAATATATTTCTTTAGCCCGGTCCACAGCAGCCCTGATGGATTTTACCAAAAGATTAGGGGCTAAACCGATGGATGCTGTGTTAAAGGTTTATAAAAGTAAATGCATTTCGATAGCCTCATATGGTGCAGCTTTGTGGGGTTATACTAATCTGGATAGTATGCAGATAGTAGAGAATAAACTTATCAGACGAATTCTGTCGGTCCCTAACTCCACACCTACTTACTCCATACATGTGGAAGTTGGCCTACCTTACATCATAGATGGATTGAAAATGGCCCCTTTACTTTTTTGGGCCAATACCTGGTTAAATACCGAGCTGTCCCTAAATCACACAATCCTTAAAGATGTGACTACAAGGGAGGGGGCAATGAAAATAGCCTGGCTGAGATATATAAAGTCATCATTCACTGCCCTCGGGAGACCTGACTTGTACACAACACCGTCAATAATCAGGAAAGCTGACATTGCATGGATCAAGAAGGAATTCCAGGGGAGGACACGCTTAGAGAGAGAGGAGTCTGAAGTAAACAAACCATTAGTAAGAGCACATTTGGTTTTGTCCTCTTCCCCCTCGATGGAACCATACCTGCAATATGTCTCTAAACCCTTGCATAAATTTTTGCTAACCAGATTTAGAATGAATTTGATCCACTATTCATTAGGCATCTTTCCTACGTGGGGTAAACCGGAATATGCACCACCCTGTGAGTGTGACCAGTTCTCTAATCAGGACACTTTCCATTTTTTGTTTTTCTGTGCATTTTACAATACTGAGAGGAGAAAATATCTAACTCCCCTCCTGAAAACACTGGGCTTCATTCAAGTGAGACCAGCCTTGTTTTATCTCCAAAGATTACCAGATGCATACGTCACTTTTTGTGTAGCAAGTTTTTTAACAGCCGCATTCAGAGGTAGAAACAAAAGAATCCCTAGAACTGCACTGTTTTAAACTAAAAATTAATACACTAACTGTTATTTTATTGTATATATCATGGTGATTAATTAAGTGACTCTTCTATGGATACTATGTAAAAACCAAATGAACTGTGGGTACTTTTAAAATGTTTTTAATATATATGTATGTTTTTGCCTTTTATGATTTTAACAAAAATCGAATAAAGTGTATTTTGACTGACTGACTGACTGAACCCATTGCCTAATACTAAAGCTCGCAAAGCTCTATATGTCCTGACCTTCTGACCTTTATATCTCCCTAGTGCCCTAATATTGCACTCAGATTCCACATGAATATTTTAATCTCCGCAGAGAATAAGGGGTGGGACCAAGAGGTAAGTTCTAAATTAACTGTGTCAAACAGCTCATTATCATCCAGATTTGGACCATATAAACAACATAACGAGAATTTATTACCCGCTATAATCATTTCCACTAGTCCCCATCGCCCCCATTTGTCAGCTGAAGTTCTAACCCATTTTCCAACCCCTTGTCTCATAAGTATCGCAATACCTCTTTTTACCCCTGTCTGCTTTGAGCAAACTAAGAGATCAAGCCCCAGGCTATGCAATATATTCCGTTTTCCCCAAGAGATATGTGTCTCTTGTAAACACAAGATATCAATCCGTAGAAGCTGAATTCATTTACGCAAGATCCCTATCTTCTTTAGGTCATTAAGGCCAATAATATTTAGTGTTCATATTTTAATTTTTTTATTCATAATGACATAGAATTAGCACCTCGCCTGACATAATTAATCTTTCTCCACCAGCACTCGAGCCAAAAACACATACTATATTAATCTGTCTGACTGTGTACACCTTGAAATCTACCACTGCCTTACACCCCCACCACCATCACCCCTTTCCACAACACCCCCTCCCAGACAGCCCCCTCCCACCTCCCCAACATATGAGGCTCAGGAACCGTCAGTTCCTGCAGAGTATGGATTGCCGTGTCCCCCCACCCCGAGAACCCCAGGAAGAAGAGAAAAAGAAGAACCATATGGTAGTCAAAGAGCAGCATAATAGATATGTATGTTAATGAATTTTTATCTGTAATTATGTATTATTGTGTAATTGTTTTAAATTTTATGTGCTTTTATGAGAATTGTCTCGAATAAAGCTTATACAAACAAACAGATATGTATGTCATATATCAGCTCTACCACTGTTCATCTGGTTATAACAATAACAATAACAAAGACAGGTCAGGGTTTTTAGTAAATAAACGTCTTACTTAATTGAACCCTTGCTTTAAACCTCATAAAGAATCTAAATATTCCTTGGCTTTGATTTCTGAAAGGAAAAATGTTGTCTGTCCTTTAACCACAATTTTTAATTTAGCTGGGTTCTGCAAAAATACAGTAGCCCCCTTTTTGAAATGTTGGTATTAACTGCCTTAAATGCCAGCGCTGGGAAACTGTGGCCTGGCAGAAATCAGGTTATACAAAAAATGCACAATTCTTGGCCACAGCTTTTTTATCAGGATGGGCTAAACTATAGATTTCTTCCCTGGCGAGAAAATTATTAAAACAAACTAATATAGCCCTAGGATATTCCTCCTCGCCCGGCCTAGGCTTTCTTGCATTAAACGGAAATCTATGCGCTCTTTGCACTTCTTTTGACTAGTCCAATGATGAAAGGTCGGGAAATGCTTCGGTCAATAGTTCGATGATAAATCTTCTTACGTCGACCCCTTCCTTTTTCTCAGGTATTCAGAGAAAGCGTAAATTGTTCAGGCGCCCGATTCTCCAGACCAGACAATTTGTATGAAATATCATCTTTGTGCACTTTAACATTATCAAGTTCACGCTTTTGTGACATAGCCTCTTCCTCCAGTGCCAGAATTCTTGCCTCAGCCTCTGATACTCTGCTAGCCGTTTCAGTACAAAGTTTAATGGCTCGTCGCACAGCGTTTTTGACTTTTGAGCAGGTTGCCTGAGTGCACTGATTTTCTGACTTACTTTCGGCGCGATGGCTCATCATGGTGTTATAGATAGTAGTTAGGGTTATTTCTTTAGGATTCATTGGAACGTCCTCATTCCCAGATTCTTCTCCAGTTTTTGATCCGGTTTTTAGTCCCGCTTCTTCCACTGATACACCAATGGCTGCTTCAAGCCCTTCGCATGTTTCAGCGCGCACCTCACTAACCGTACCGGTCGTGCGTTGCGAGCCTCTTTTCCTTCGCCTTCTGACAGTGAAAGCGTTCGAATGTGGAGAAATTACATTATGTCTTGACTCCTCAAATTCCGCTTCGACAGAACTACTATCTTCACTGTAGTCTGCCCAGTCTTTACTATGATTCATAGTCTCATCTGAGGAGGGCTCAGATTGAGAAAAGAAGTTCTCTACTGCTTCTTGCGGTACAGGCACCTCCAATACCTCTGGTGCCAGTGATGTATCAGTGAGCCCAGGCACTCCTGTGTTTTGTAGCGTCGCACTAGAGTTAGGATCCGATATTGTGCCACAACAGGGTTCTATGAGGACTCCATCTCCCATAATGCAGCTGTTCCCTGAGGCCAAGTCCCTTAAGCCTAGACGTATTAACCCGCCGTCTATGGTATTATCTCTAATATTTTGTACCACCTCGTCGGGATTCTGCACAGTTTTGTCAGTATCTCTCACATTGCGGTTTCTAGCTGCCTGCTTCTCAAACAGCGCCGGTAAAGTTAGGGCCCTTCCTTTCCCCGAGGTAGACGCACCAGTGTCCGCTTCAATACTTGCCAGCATTTTCTTACTGCCCACCAACGCCGTGCCTGCACTGTTTTCTCCAACGTCAGCTTTTGACGCAGTGCTCCTAGTGACAGCTTTAGTTTGCTCCTTAGGCTCCTTAAGCGGCATTTTCTTCTTGCGGGTTCCTCCACGGCCACGGACCATGAAGCTTCGGAAACCAGATGTTAATAGAGCGGAGCACACCGCCGGGAAAGGAGCAGGCCAGCTAGCATCGGCGGACTGGGGAATCAGGTTTGCGAGCCTCCAGCTGGATCAAATGGAGGGAGGAGCCCCTCGGTGTCAATTACTTGCAGCTTCTTGCTGCTTGCTGCTTACTGCTTGTGACTTATTTAAAACATTACCAAAGAGCCATATATTGAACCCGTAGATACTTCACAGAAAGCCGAGTTAGTCCAGCTAAACACGAAGCGTTCTCCCACCAGCAAACTCGGAGCAGGGAGCTGAGCTGCTCACACAGCCCACGCCACGGCAGCCATCTTGCCTCCGAGACCTCGCTACTGAAAAAGTTGTTATGAACATCTGAATTGTATCTACTCATTCATATCCCACCAAATCAGTGTCTTGGTGCCTGTTCCTCTAGTGCTCCCCCAACCTAATGTCTGCTACTTCTTTCTTAGCCTGTGCAAATTAGCTGCAACACTCCTGTGATTGTGATTGTGATTGTGATTGTGAATGTGGCATACTCAATATTTCTCAGCCCATTGCAGGTGAACAAACCGTGTGCAATTTCGACTGTGTCTGATAATTATTGACACAAGTTAACATGGATTTGAGATATAATCCTTCAGCTGTGAAAGTTGCTTGCGACCACTTGCATCTCTTTCCTCCTGTTCATGGTGCCTTGTGAAATGAATTGACAATTGAACCTAAAATTCATCTTAACAGATTAGTTCCCACTTTCTACCTTCCTTCAGGATTCATTCTTCTGCCATCATCCACCAAAGATGCATATGTAGTTTTTCCTCAAGCAGTCTTTCAGTCTGTTTTTCCACCTTCTTTGCTGACATTTGTGTGTGTCCCTTGGTTCCATGTGTACATGGTTCCTTGCAGTGATCAGTGATTGTCCAATCTCTTTGCTTCCTTTTTGCATAACGATCGCATGAAGTATTGTTAACTCCCACTGACTGAATATATTGGTATTTACACGCAGTTCATTACTAGACTGTCCAGGTGGGTTTTCGCTCTTATTATTGTGAACAAATTGCATTTGTTGCAGTTTTAAACAAATTACTTAGGATACTGTATCAAGGTGGAGCTACCAACTTTTTGCAGTTTTTGCATGCTGTATGTTACAAGAAGCTATTAACTAAACCTGCTGGAATGGGTATCACTAAGCAGGGACTATCCTGGTTCCATTTTCGTATTGGAGCCGGCTGGTTTTCAAATTCTCCCTTTGTTCATCTTGTTATGTTATTTTATGTTATGTTATGTTATGTGAGTTTATAAAGCGCATCATCACTCACAAGGGTATCCTGGGGCAGAGCAGGTGTGTGTTTCTAGCTCTGCCTATGGTAGGGTGGTTAATTGAAATTCCAGATCTTCAACTTCTTGCGGAATTCGAGAAAATAGGAGAAAGCTCTGATGTGGAGTAGGATATTGTTCCACACTTTAGGACCATGTAAGAGCACGCCTGTCCTTCTTATCTGGTTCTGTGTATGCACAGATTCTTCTCACCAGCTATATTGCAGATTTCCTGAGGGCTCCTCCCTCAGCTCCATTTTATATAATCATTATTTGACTCAATTAGCAGTGCTAATTAAGAGTTGCAATTTTTTATGCATGTGTTATGCGGACAAAAACCAAATCATCTTAAAATTGGACGATGCAGCAGTATTGACTGATTATGAGTTTCTGTCAGGATTAAAAGAAGCTGCAGTTTGGGGGGCTCATTTATAAGCCCTTCTGACACTTTTGCTCCCCAGTGCGCCACTTTTTGTGACGCTTCGGCGGTGTAAAAAATGTGAGAAGTTGCGCGGTATTTACAAAGTGACGCGTCATTTTGTACACCCTGTGCTACGATATACCTGTGTCAGGTATAATGTATGCAGGGTGGGCGTTGCCCCGCATCCCAGCTTCATTGAAGTGACACAGTAAAATCTATCAGACTTTCACTGCGCCACTTCTAGAATGCTACTGCATCAATATCATACGCCTGCCTCACAGCAGGCGTAAGACTGACGCAGACCCTACCACATGGGGGTTTTCCCCATGTGAAAGGACACTGCTGGATTTGCATCTGTTTTCCGACACACCCCAGCAATGCGTCTGTTTTGCACCGCAGATAAGTCAGTAGTACTGATGTATCTGTCATTCCTTGTGACATGACGCATCCATCATGTAACAAGGAGGGTGCACTGAGATGTGACACATCTATGTTTTAACACAGCAATGTTTCACTTCTCATAAATAAGGGCCTGGATGCCTTTTAGCTGCTTGGAGCTAAACACTCATAAAACTGAGGTATTCATCCTTCCAAATTCTGTCTCTTCTTAGTCTTGACTTTGGTGGCCAGCATTCCTGGGTACACCACCTGTTAAAGTCAAGACGGTGAGAAATGTTGGGGTAATTTTTATTCTCTCTCTTTTTAAACTCAGATCAGCAGACTTACTTCTTCTTGTTTCCAACAGCTTCAGCTCTTAATTTTCCGGTCATAAAAACTGTAATCCAGGCTTGTCTGAATTATTGTAATGCCCCATATTTCGGTGTTCCTGCCTACGATACGCAGCGTCTCCAAAGATTGCTAAATGTGCCGCTCCGGTGAGGAAATGTTGAGGAGAAACATGAAACTTACAACTAGAATAAGTGAGTTTTAGAAGATTTATGAAACTGCATGACATTGGATTCAAAGTGGATGTCTAAAGTAAGGCTGTTCCAGGCCTGAGCCATGCAGCTGATAATGGGAATGCTCATCTACCAAACCTACCAATAGGCCACCTTTGACCTCATGCAAGGCCATTTTTGAAGAATAAGAAAAGTGTCCAGAGATCTCCAAGAAGTGCTGCAATTCGCAGATGGAAAAAGCCTTATGAAAAAGATGGGGTTATATAGTCTAAAAATGATAGACAGAAATACTGAATGAAAAACAGTAGTCTCCTGCCTAAACTGGTAGGGCATGTGTGCTGCCGTGTGGGGGTAACATAATTTAAGATTAGTGCTGGCTGTATTGAGGTTATATTACACTTAAGGTACTAAATCCCAGTTTGAACCATAGAAAATCTGTAATGAGTTGCGCAAGGATTAGACAGGGACCCTGCTGCATATACTGTGCTACCCTCACAGCAGACACAAACTCAGAGATGCCCAGAGGACTGAGCATTAGTGAAGATGGTGTGCACTGCATTAGTGGTGATGGAGTGCTGTGCATTAGTGAAGATGGAGCACCTGTTTGAACCAGCTGCTCCCTCTGTAACACTGCAGGCAGCACCCAGCCTGTGAATCAAAGAGGGGACAGAAATGCCCTTAGAGGCAGGTGCAGTGAGTGACTTAAATTGCCTGAAGGGGAGTCTCTGGGTGTTCTGAGGGTACCCTGCAGGATGCACTGACATTGTGTCATTTCATTCTCTTGAATAGTCAGTGGGCCTCATGACTGTCTCTTTGCTGCTGCACCCGTGTCAATAATATGGCACGAGTGCAGAGGCAAAATGTTTCTCTCATTGGCATGGGGCCTCATGTGGATCTCCATGCTAATGAGTTAGGAACTGCTAAACATAGCACCACCTCTATCTGTATCACAGAAAGGTCAACACAAGTTTCGGCAGCCTAATTCTTCAATTGACAGCCCAAGATCTCAATGATCACTACTTTAATTCTATGTCAATCATCATGGATTATAGCAACAAGGGGGAACAGATAGAGGACAATGTTTACCGGGGTCCAATGTACGTGTCCTACAACTAGAAGTCAAAAGCTTGTACAGAGTTCCCCACACAGAGTAGAGTAAAAAGAGGGAATGGCTCTCTCTCTAGAAAGCGTTGGTAGTGCAGCAGGGAATAAGGTAATCCCTTGACGGAATTGAGGATGCCTCACACAATTAAAAGGCTGGACGACTGTTGCCATCCTACCCGATGATTGTATCGTGTCATCATTGGCCTCCTGCTCCAACGGCAGGCTGGCGGTGCAATGCCTGTCGGGTAGCACTGAGTGCTATTCTTTAGTGGAGTTCTTTTATTCCTTAGCCAATAGATGCATGTGTGTGAGGGGCCTAAAAGAGTGCAGTAGTGAGCGTGAGTGAAAAGTTTAAAAAGGTCAGTAGAGTCCATTGAGAAAACTTTAATGATATGGCTCACTGCCTTATTTAAAATTGGTGAAGGGAGGGGTACCGAAGCACAAAGAGTAAGGTGATTTGGCCTCGTTCAACCCTCGCCTATGGTGCGGTCAACATGTTTCATGCCTCTCGGGCAATTCTTCAGGACATAAATGCTCATCAACTTGCAGGGAATTTCAACCGTTAGAAAGAAATTAAGTATACAACCTGCAGGGTATCGCAGGATTGAATCCTACGTGATTTCCCGCCCTAGGTGTGGGGAGAGAAGAAGAGAAGGGCACAGTCAATGTTGGGCCTATCAATTGGAAATTTTTACACGTGGAAACATCATGCAAAATAAGGTATGGTTCAATTACCTCTACCAAAACAAAGTGAAGGTGCAAGAAAGAGAGAAAAATTACAAAATTATATACACGGGGAGGGGGTTTACATTGTAAGTGCCATATGTCATCAATGATACGGGTACATTAATTTGATATACACAAGGCTATACACTCCATGCTTAGTCACAAATATGTGTTTTACAGCCAAGGGGTAGTGCATTCGTTAAAATAAGAATTGAAACTTAAAACCAGAACCACGAGCACTTCAATGGGTGAAGGAAAATTGGGAACACCAGGGTCGAGAACTCTCAAGAAGTCCTTACCCTTAGTCCCTGGTAGACGGTCCCCACAGACTGTCCTTGTGTGGCCTGAGCTATAAGGTAGTTACCTAAATGGGAATAATGGAATAAGTATATATTCCGGTTATGATCGTGGTTAACGGAGCAAGACGGCTTCAAGTGGGTCCCGAGGTGGTTAAACCATGGGGATTGCCAATTGATACCACAAAAACCATCATGTCAGTAGACCACATCTTACCTTATTCGCTCGAGGCACTAGGCTTGTAAGCACCTACCCCTACCACAGCGGCGAGATCGCAGGACAGCCGGTGGATCAGTGTGTAGCTGAGCTGTTTAAGAAGCAGAATGCCGCGGGCGCCGTGAGTAGGCGTGTGTGGAGAGCGTTGCTAGGTAACGCGGACAAGCGTGGTGTGGAAAGAGAGGGCAGCCACTAGCCGTGGGTGTTCACAGCAAGGCGCCATCTTGGAACGGAGTAGCTCCCACTGTGGGCGAATGCTAGAGGTACCTTAATGGATATAGAAGGATGGTACCTAGACTGGAGTAAGAACAATCCAGGTATGGATTATCTGGCTAGCATATTCCAAGGCACAGAATCATTGAGACCATGTGCATCTGACGGGAGACGATGCACCCATCGCTGTTCCATTCTGTATAGGGCTTGTTGGTTAATGGAACCTCAAGGACACACTGATCCATACTCGCCCCAAGAAATCGAGCACCCGCCCAGTTAATACTCTCTGGGATCTGCCACCTGTCACGGGACATTACCAATGTGGATCGTGTGTGGTATGCCCCCAGACTATCCAGGGTAAAACCATAGAACTTCCTAAGGATTTTACCTGGCACCTCAGCAAGCACACGAACTGCAACAGCGCAAGATGCATTTACATGCTAACATGCCCATGCAAGATGATCTACATCGGCATGACGATGCGCACTGTGAAACTACGCATCATGGAACATAACAGCAACATTCGCTGTAAAAAGACACATACCAGGCTGTATGAACACTGTAGACAACATAACCACCTGGCGGAAAATATACAATGGACTATCCTTGAATGCCACCCTTCCATTAACCTACAAGGCCCAAACGAGAGAGACTCCATTTTCCTTCCTGCCTCGGCTGCTCGAGGCGCTTGTAGGTCAAGAGTGATGTTTTAGTTTTGAGCTGTTGTTCACTGGAGAGGAACCGGTCAGAGCTGGCCGTTATCAGAGGAATGTAAGCAGAGCTCGGGTTTTAGACGAAACAGCAGCTGGCCACTGTGGGAGCGTCGGAGGCCCGGAGCCTGGTACAGGAGTCTGGTGGGCGGCAGGTTACTGTCTGGAAATTTCCATGAACGAAGAGCTCTTTATATTATCGAAGTGTAGAGAGGAGGAGCAGGCAGTTGACAGCAGGCAGTTGACAGTTGGAGTTTGGAACGATCGAAGGCTGATGAACTTTTGGAGAGACTGAAGTTAGACCGTGAGTCAGTCTGTTAGAGCAGTTGGAGCTAGTTAGACGTCGGAGTTAGAACAATCAGAGTGAAGAAGTTAGTTGAACGCATGGTTTTCAGAGCGGCTGAAACTATATCATTAGATTGACGTCTGGAGGTGAAGACAGTTCGTGGGAGAGAGGAAGCCAGTGCAAAGTGATCAGTGCGGAGCTGAGAAACAGAGAAGAAGAAGAGAGAAGGGTTCCAGTGCTTTGAAGGAGCATAACGGTGCTGACGTGTATCCATGGGTGCAGAGTAGAATCTGAGATGAGCCAAGGCACAGACGAGAGAGGGACTCAGATGACAGCTAGAACCAGACTCCGTAATTATAAGGTGAAGTCTGTCCTGCTATTATAGTGTACAAATATACTAACTCTTTCCTTTACTTTTCAGGCTATGCTTAGATTGTTAGGTATTATTGTGACTTTAGAATAAAATGTTTTCTTTGTCTGTTATTGTGTAATAATGGGACCCCAGTTTGTAACAAATATATATATTTGTGTATTGTTTTTATGATAAAGCTGACCTTTCTTTACAGCCAGATGCCAGCGAATGGAAGGATGGGAGATTCCCTTCCTACAGGTAACTGATGCGGGAGAATGATGTAAGTTTTATGTCAGGGAATAATTCTTAAGTGTAACAATTTGGCAGTTCTTGTGTGAGAGGATCGGATCTCCTATCTATCACATGAGGGATAATGATTCATATAAGATAGAAGGTACTCCCAGTAAATATTAGGTACTTAGGAACTTCCAAACATAGAGACAGCAGAAGGTATTAATAGGACAGTGAGATCGCTCAAGATAGGGCGTTAATGAGAACACCAATTGTGGTTGGTGTGGTAGATTGGGCTGCTCTCCGATATGAGAGGGAGGGTAGAATAGTCTGGGCCAGATTGTCGCGGGGCTATAAGGTGAGCTCATAGGATGAGACATGGAATTCCGTAGATATTATTGACTATTCTTAGTAATCCCTTAGATCTAGCAGTATATTCCGAATTCCCCATTCCCGGGTAAGTACTCAGGAACTGTTGTAAATAGGATCCGGGAAGGAATGGTGTACGTTTTGGCCGGGTTGGTTGCATCTAGGTGAGTGGGTAATTCTTGGTCAGAGAATCCGGTCATTACATCCCCTCTTCTCTAAGTCATAAATGAGTCCATTCACCTCCTAACCCCATTGCGGACTAAGACAATCAATGCCTCTCTCTCCCAGGGATACCTACCCAACTGCCTCAGGTTACCCCTATCCTAAAAAAACAAACTCTGATCAGTCCGACCCCAACAACTACTGCCCCATCTCCAGCATCCCTGCTCTGGCCAAACTCCTAGAAAAATGTGTGCACTTACAGCCCCACAATCAAACTGAACAATTCTAGCTCTTTGTCCAGTGGCAATCTGGCTTCCGATCGGGTCACAGCACTGAAACAGCCATGCTCCATGTTGCTGACGATGCCCTACCCTCGCTTGACCAGAATGAATCTTGACTCCTGATCCTATTGAATCTTTCAACAGCCTTTGACACCATCAACCATGCTACCCTGCTTGACATTCTAGAACAGAAGATGGGCCTTTCTGGCAGTGGGCTAAACTGGTACACCTCTTTTCTACATAACAGAACACAGCACGTCTTAATTAATCACACCTTATCCAAGGAAGCCCCACCATCCTTGGGCGTCCTCCAGGGATCTATCCTCTCCCCGACACTGTTCAACATCTACATGGAGCCCCTAACTGATATCCTCAAGTGCTCCAGCATCTCCTACCATATGAATTCTGATGATATCCAACTCTATATATATACTTATATATATATATATATATATACTTCCATTGAGAAACTGCAAACCCTCAATAACACCCTAACATTAACACAATGGTTGACACACAATCACCTGAATCTCACTGCCCTTAAAACTGAATTCTTACTTATCGCTCCACCTACTTCCACCTCTAACATCAAAGAAATGTTTCCCCTGCTCTCTGCCTTAAACTGCACCCCACACATCGTTGAATCCCAAGCTATCACCCTAAACAAATACCTCTCTGTGCATAGACACATGAGCTCCATCACCAAAGGAACCAACCATCAGTTTCATATCCATAGGAAACTAAAGTGTTTTCTCCCTGTGGCTGACCTCATTACTGTGACTAAGGCACTTGTGCTCCTGATACTGGACTGTGGTAGCACTATCCTTGTGGGCCTCCTGTAAACCTCACTTGCTCCTTTTAAATCCACTCTTAATTCACTCTTAATTCAGCAGCCAGGCCCATCACATCTAATAAAAGGGTTCATATCATCCCTGACCTTCGTGTGCTGAATTGGCTGTCACTTGAGGACAGGATGCATCCCAAAATTGCTTGCATGACTTATAAAGCATTGCATCACAACATCCCTTCCTACCTGGCCCAGGAACTGACCACTTTGGGTGGGAACAGAACCTCGTGAGGTACAAGCTCCTTACTGCTCAAGCTACAGAAATTCAAGAAAAAGAAAACCTTCTTCCTTCATTCTCTGGAATGGCCCCTAATATCTGGAACTCTCGCCCCACTGAAATCAGATGTAAATCATCCACATCCTTCTTCAAGAATGATGTAAAAAAATTCCTGTTTAACAAATTTCTCTCTCACAGAAGATTTGGCCACACCCCACTCTCTGTTTGACCTTGCCCTCCATTTTGCACACTGCCTTCCATTACTCTGTTATTTGGCCTAAACTTGGACCTATGTCTCACTTCACCCCCCTTGTTAATCTATGTACCACTACCTCAGGGATAACTGTGCCTCTAGTCCCACACCCTGCATCCTCCCTCATACCTACCTCAGTACTTTTATGTACACTGTAGATCGTACTCTTCTTTGTCTTAATGTCGATTTGTATGGCTCTTTACACTATTATGTAACACGGTTACAACTGCTATTCTGCTTACACATCCCACTATTCCTGGTGTACTATATTTTTTAAATTTCTGCCTTTGTACCTCGTCTTATTGATATTGTTCCTACTTTGTAAAGCGCTATGTTGCTTTGAACACTAGTGCTAAAATGCCATGTGCCTTCACTACCTCAGGTGAATCTATGCATCTACTTCCATGGCAACTCCCTTTCATCTCTACCTCAGGACTTTCTGCGCTCATGTGTACTACTGTCTTTCTAACTCTTCTTTTATACAATTGTTGGTGTGTATTTTTATTGGCACTTTTAGTTACACCGGTACGTGCTGCTATTTTGTTCCATATCTTCTTGTACACCGTTTTCACTTTTACCTTTACTATATATATTTTCATGCACCCTTTATGTACCACATGTTATTATTGTTGTGCTTATTTTTTCCATTACTATACATATCTCTATGCACATCAAGTTATTGTTGTTGAGGTTCTTCGATTTCTGACTTCGTTCCGTATTTAGCCGCCATTTTGTGTCTCGTCGCCATTTTGTGTTGCCCTCACTCAGGCAGCACGGAGAACGGAGTGTTTTTGCTTTTCTCAGCTGCTACGTGTCTCTTCGGTTAAAGAGTAACCCCCTGCCCTTGTTTACGAAACTGATGTCAGGGTCTGGCTGAGTTTGCTAATCCATTTTTAGAATGATTGATCCCTGTCTCGACTGACTATTTGGCTTCTCCTATTCTTTCCTTACATTATCTTATCTGACTGGCCTTCGCTATTCTCTCCTTGTATTCTCTTGTTAGACAACTATCCTTTGAGGCACACAAATACGTCCTGCCACCTGCAAATTGGATTGTCGGTACTAGCACTGATTAATTTGTTGGTAGGGGTAACACACGGTGTTTGAGAGAGGGGCGTATTAGGGACACCTGATAGCTTGTTTTCCAACTTTTCGTATTGGCTTGCTTTGTATGTACAGGGAGTAAACGCTGTAAATATGTGTGCTATAAAAGATTGTGTGCCACGTACTGAAGTGGCAGTCTCCTCAGAACATTCTTTGTACGTACTTCTGGGACAACTTTGCTTGGCTGCAGTTAATAAACCTGGCTTTCTACACCCAACAGAGTGTCTCGTGTCTCTGTTTGACAAGGCAGGTGAACTCGGGGATTTAAGGTGTGCCCTGCGCCGCCAGGCCCATAAGGCCCGGTTCTCCAACTGGCGCCCAATGTGGGGCGGCTTCAGTGGTAGCAGTTCAGCCCGAGGGTCGTGAGAAGCCTCACAAGAAAATTCAGGAGGATTCGCGAACTACGTCAAGCTACCCCTGTATGTCGAAGTGGACCGAAGGTCTTTTTCAGCGAGGCTACTCCTTTCCGACGGCTGCTGATGACTGCTGCCCTGACTGCCGCCCTGCCTTGGACCCTCTGGTGATGACCTGTATCGCGAGACGTTAGACGGACCTCTGTTGGCGTGAGAAGACCACTTAGTTAAGTATTCGTGGGTAGCGCCCACTTCTTTGTTTTGTTTTTGAATTTTGTTATTCGACCATTGCAATAGCCACAGCCAAGGGGTGAGTACGTTTGTGCTGTGTTCTTTGCTTTAACCCCTTGAAGTTGGTAAACGGACCAGTGTTTTTAAGATGCCTGGTTTTAGCAAATTTAGGAAGTTTTGTTGTTTTGGTTGCGATAGGGATTCCCGGCTCGAGGACTCTTGTCCGATTCCTCCGGTTGGAACTCCCACGTATGAGCTCTATTCTAAACATGGTGTTGGCCCCATTGCCTTTAATGAGGCATTGATCCGATACACGAAGAAGGATGGTGTTTTACAGTGGCCACAAAACGGTAGCTTTGAGCCTGATATATTAGACAATTTAGAAGCAATTTTGTTCAAATGAAAAGCCCGGCCGGCAATGTTTGACTCTTTCCGCCTTTGGCGTAAAGAAGCCAAGCAGAGAGAAATTAAGCAGACAAAAAGAGATAGAAAAGCGAAGGATATGACGATCATGCAGGCTGCCCAGCAGTTCAAGGACAATGAGGTTGATCGAGCAATTGAGGTCTCAGACAGACAACATCGTATGGCGATAGATAGATGCTACCCTGTGTTGCCTACTTCTCCACAGAATAAGGATCTTGACGAAGATCCCTTAATGTCCCATTTGTTGAGATTGCCTCCGCCTTATGTACCAGGAGCTAATGCACCCTTATTGTTGCCACCTGTCCAGCAACCTGTTGTTCAGCCAGCTGGTCCGGCTCTTCCGCAATTGCCTCTTCCTACATTGCCGCCCCCACCTCCTTTGCCACTAACTTCTGTACCTCAGTCTCTTTCATCTTCGGTTCCTCTTGTCGCGACTAGTCCTTCTCTTCCTTTGCTTAATACCTTGTCTCCAGTTTTACTGTCTGATTCTTCTCCAATTTGAAAACGGTTGGTTGATACTGTTTCTGGTCTTTTCTCCCCCCGCTTTGGGTCTTTTAATAGGACTCCTGCTTTTTCTCGAAGGCAATCCCGTATTCAGATCCCAGATTCTGACGAACGAGTTGCGTTTGACTCTCTTGCTCACAAATGGATCATGAGTGTTCCACAGTATAGTGTACCCGATATTCTGAGTACCTTTCTCCAGTGGAATGCACCCACGCAGAGATATGTTTTAATGTCATGTGTGATATTCTTGTCAAAGGATGGGAGAATATGGAGTTGGAATTAATTCCTCAGGGTCTGTTGGACGTGCAGGATAAGTTTGATAAAGGGCTTATTGTGGGTCCTGAAGTTGAGGACACTGTGAGGTCACTTGTCACTTTCAGGTCTTTATTTTCTTCTCAGACTATTCTTGAACCTGATCCTGCAGTTAGACAGAAAATGAAACATTATCCTATGAGAGAAGTTCCTCCAGTCTGGAGGGAAGCGGTTCCGCAAGCAGGTGCTGTTCCGGCTATCCCTGCTCATTTCCAGTGTATATGGGTACATGTCCCCTGGAAACAATCTGAAGTTTTGGCGCTCAAACAGCCTCTACCGGACCCTCATAAAAATCCTGCTGGATATTATAAAGAGCTGTCCCAGACTGTTGATGCGTGTATTATGAATTTGGCCGATATTGATATGCTGATGGGGAATGTAGTTCCACAAGCGTTGTGGGCTCGGATTCGTAGGGAGGATAGCGACCAAGCTTTAGGTGGTAATTGGGCCGCTATAACTGCCGTAGATACAGCACAAGTGGGTGGTGATAAGCCGGATGATTTGATTGCACAATTGCCTGGTAGAATCATCGCTTTAATGAAGACGATGATGCCTGCCTTACGTGTTAACTGGGATAAGTTAGCTGCGTGTAAGCAGAAGAAAGATGAGAGTGTTTCCAATTTCTTTACTCGTTTTGAGGAGACGTTTATTGATCATAGTGGTCAAGATATGAGTACTGAAGGTGGACAGCGATTATTTCTGGATGAATTTGTCTTTAATTTACTTCCAGAATTATCGCATAAGCTGAAAGATTCATAGAGTTCACGGGCTGTTTCTTCGTCTGCACAGATATTAGCTACTGCTCAGTATTATGAGAATAGGGATAAAGAAGAGAAAGATAAGATTGAGAAGAACACTAAGGAATTAAAAACGAAGGTTCTTTTGCAACAGGCTTATCCCCCTCGTTCTGTCCAGCGCCAGTTTCAACAGCCTCCCCAGCTTCAGAGGTTGTTACAAAAACCTGACCCTTTTGTTCAGCGACCTTTGCTTGGTCCTAATCAATGTGCCTATTGTAAAGAGGAAGGCCATTTTAAGAATAGCTGTCCGGTTTTATTGCAGCGTAATGGTGGATTCCCAGGGCCGCGAGGCCGTGGTGGTTTTCAATCAGCACCTAGAGGAAGAGGGCAAGGTGCGTTGCCTCAAGGACAGCGTTTCTTTCCCCCTCAGAATTCTGTGAATTATTTTGATCAGCAGAATACTCAGTCTGCGCAATATTACAATGACGATTATTGTGTTGAGGGTGAGGTTCAGGATTTTCATTCTAGTTAGGACAGCCATGGACAAAGTAAGGGAGTCCTATCAGTTCCAGTGGATCAGAATGGGCCTTATGCTGAAGTTGTTGCATTGGGTGTTGCAGAGACATTTATTTTGGATACTGGTGCAATGAGAAGTTCTATTATTCACTCCAAACTCCCTGGGGCACCTTTGTCTGGCTTCACTAACGTTTCAGTAGGATTTTCTGGTGCCCCAGTTACGAACCCGGTTTCTTGTCCTTTGCCTCTTTCGGTTGGTCCTTATAATCTGGAAGCTCCGCTTATTTTAACGACTGGTTGCGGAGAGAACCTGCTGGGTTTGAACTTGTTGAAACGTCTTCATGCAACGTTGTATTGTTCCCCCTCTGGTGTGCATCTTACCTTAGGTGAGAAATTGGTTTCTCCTATGTATTTATCTAAAGACCAACTCCCACCTGAATTACAGTCTCTTCCTGCTACGCTTTGGGCTACAGGTCCGAATGATGTTGGTATGCTCCAGATTCCGCCTCACGTGGTTACTATTAAGCCTAATGTTAAATTACCACGCATTCCTCAGTATAAGATTTACAATGATAGTGAACGAGCTTTGTTGGCTATTATCTATGATCTGGTTCAGAAGGGTGGTGTTGAAGAGACGAGAGGTAATGTTTGTAACAGTCCTCTTCTACCTGTCCTTAAACGCACTGATCCTTCTCAGCCTCCTGTATATCACTTTGTGATCGATCTTCGGGAGGTCAACAAGATTGTTGTCCCCCAGTTTCCTGTTGTCCCAGATATCACTGCCTTGCTTACTATGATACCCGCTTCGGCGGCATGGTTCTCGGTTATTGATATAAAAAATGCTTACTTCAGTATTACTATTGCTGAGGAAAGTAGGGATATTTTTGGCTTCTCTCTTGGAGGCTGAAGTTTCAGATTCAAACGTGCGCCTCAAGGCCATTGTGAGAGCCCCTCCATTTATAGTCAGGCTTTGAAATCTCAGCTCGATGCTTTCACTTTGCCCCCAGGTGCCACTCTTATTCAGTATGTGGACGATTTGTTAGTTGCTGCTGATTTAGAGGATGTTTGTAAGGATGTGACTGTTTCACTGTTGCGTCCTTTGTCTGACCTGCATCACAAGGTGTCACCCTCTGAGTTGCAATATTGCCGCCGAGAGGTTACCTATTTAGGTAATCTCTTGTCGAAGGAGGGAAGACGATTGACCCCAGAACGAATTCAAGCAATCGCGCAAATGTCTGTACCATCCACACAAAGGGAGGTGCGTGCCTTTCTGGGCATTACCTCCTATTGTAGGCAGTGGATTCCAAATTTCTCTTAGTTGACTAAACCTCTGTTGGCACTCACTCTGAAAGACACACCCCAACCTCTTCCTTGGACTGATGAATGTCGGAAGAGTTTTTCTGATTTACGTACTGCCTTGTGTTCTGCCCCTGTGTTAGGTACTCCAGATTACAGTAAGCCTTTCACACTTTACGTTCCCGAAAGGGAAGGTTGTGCGTTGCCAGTTTTAACACAACAATTTGGAGACAAACAACGGCCATGTGCCTCTTTTTCGGCTACGTTGGATCGAGTAGCCAAGCCATTGCCTAGTTGTCTCAGAGCTACAGCAGCGGCAGCGATTTCCATTCGTCAATCTGCTGGATTGGTACTAGATAACACTCTTGTTGTTATGGTACCACATGGAGTGGATACTCTTTTAAACTGAACGAAAACACAACACCTCACGAGTGCTCGCTTGTCTGGATATGAGCTGACGCTTTTAGCTAGCCATATACATATCAAGCGGTGTAATACTTTGAATCCAGCAACATTGTTGCCCATTCCGGAAGAGAAAGACACTCAAGAACATTCTCCGAACGGAGGAAGAAACGAAAGGCAGAATAGACTTAAAAGACACACCACTTGTGGACCCGGATGGGATCCTATGGGTGGATGGGTCTTGTTTCAAACTTCCAAATGGCGAGACGACTGCAGCTTATGCTGTTACCACCTTGTATATGGTAGTGGAGACAGCACGCATTCCACAGAATTCAGCCCAAGCAGCTGAACTAATTGCCCTGACCAGAGTGTTTGTGTTGGCTAAGGGAAAAAAAAGTGAATTTTTACACTGATAGCCAATACGCCTTTGGCGTGGCTCATAGCTTCGGCCGTTTGTGGAAGGAAAGAGGATTCTTTACTTCGCATGGGACTAAGATACAGCATGGTCAGTTGGTGACTGACCTTCTTGAATCACTTGTTTTGCCTACCCAAATAGCGAAAATAAAGTGTAGTGTTCATAAGAAGATCATTGATGATGTGGGTCGCAGGAATGCTTTTGCAGATGAGGTAGCGAAAGAGACAGCGAGAGATGGTACGGGTCGCATGTGTGTTGCAGGACCTGCAAGATGGGTCAGAGAGAGAGGAAAGTGTGAGGACAAATAGAAAGTGTGAGAACGATTCGAGAAGAGGCTACTGAGAAGGAAATGAGTAAGTGGAAAGAAAGTACGGGAATGTTGGACACGACAGGGTGTTGGACGGAATTGTCAGAACATCAGCGTTGGCTGTTACCAGACGCCTATGTACTGCCTGTAGTTACTATGGCACATGGTCCAGCCCACATTAGTGCAAAAGGCATATGCAAACTTCTGGCTCCAGTATGGCAGAATGAAGGAATTCCTAAATGTGCGGAGAATGTGGTGAAACATTGCATTGTTTGTTTAATGCATAATCCAGGAAAGGGAACCCCAACTCCAGCAGGTCATTTTGCTCCCCCTACGTACCCTTTTGAGGTATTACAAATTTATTACATTAATATGGATCATTGTAATAACCTCAAGTATGTTCTGGTGGTGGTGTGTGCCTTTTCCAGATGGATAGAGGCCTACCCCCTAAAGGACAATACTGCTTTGTCTACTGCCAAAGTCCTTTTGAAGGAATTTTTCCAGAGGTTTGGTTTGCCGCGAATTGTCTGGAGTGACAATGGGAGTGAATTTGTAGGCCAAATTATGCAGAAAGTGTGTGCGGGTCTTGGTATTAGGCAGAAATTCCATGCGACAAACCACCCTCAGTCAGCAGGTTTGGTAGAGTGCTATAATGGCACTCTCAAGCTTAAATTGGCGAAGATTCAGGCCAGCATGGGTCTTGCTTGGCCTGACGCTTTACCTTTGGCACTTTTATCCACAAGAACTACTGTACATTCTCGTTTAGGACTCAGTCCATATGAGGTCCTTTTTGGGCGCCCAGCCAATGTCTGGGGAGTCCCTTGACCTAAAAAGTATTCTGACATCCCGTACCCAATGTTGATTGACTACTTGCATGACCTCACCACTAAATTACGTGTTCTTCATCAACAGGTTCAAAACGCTTTGCCGGAGGCCTCTGCAGATCCAGGTCACTCGATCCAACTCGGTGACTGGGTCTGCCTGAAGAATATCCAGCGGAAAAAGAATCTGGAACCTCGTTGGGGCCCGCCTCGGCAAGTTCTGCTACTAACACGTGCAGCAGTAAAGGTCGTCTGGAAGAAGAATTGGGTCCATGGCGTGCACTATAAGAGGGTACCTTTGCCTTTACCTTTTGATCAGTGGGTTCGCAAGGGTATAAGTGACGGTGAAGGCGAAAGAGTCCCTCGATTTGTACCTTTCAGTAGTGCACGCCTGGATAGAATGAACTTTGAGAAAGAAGACAACGACTTGTTGCAAGAAGCTGTACCATCACATCTGCGACTGAACACAGTAAATCCAGAGATTTTGTTTCAAGAACAAACGATCCCTAATAAGACTCGGTACAACTTAAGATCCAGATCAACGAAAGACAATTGAACTTTTCTTTTTCCTTTTTCTGATTGCGTTTTTGTTGAGAGACATTTTCTTTTCCACTATCCATCAAGTTGCAGGGTCACGGTAGGAGTCTTAAGCTGTGACCTGAGTAGTGACAGTAGGTCCGCAGGACTTGCAGTGTCATAGGATGGCTAATAATTTCAGCTAAGTGATCTAGGAAAATTGCCGTGAGCAACGCTTTAGAGAATGGATATTAAAGTGGAAAGCAGTGATAAGAATGCGAAAATGAAAAGTAAATATAAAGAATTGTTGGTTAGTCCATGTGGCATAACCTAATGTCTTTTAATATGTTCATGTATTTTATTGGCTTGTGTAAGTTGGGTAGTTTACACTATGCAGCAAGCACCTGTTCCAACTTCTGTTTTCTTGTCTTTTCCTACTACTGGCTCCCCACATCAGTTTCATACACTCCCAGAACATGAGCAAATTAGGAGAATAGAATACTTCAATAATTTATTTATTCAGTTATTGCATCAGCATCAACTGGTAATCAACACCACTGACTGTTGGGTTTGGGGGCTCATGCCCCATAACACAGAGAGAGGGATGCCATATTTAGTCCTTCCATTTTCATACGAAGGCTCTGCTTGGGCCTATTTGGCCATGTTTTCTAATGTATATCAGAACCAACTTTGATATCCTCCTGGTAGTCCATATGGTGGTGGAGCAGATTTTAGTCACAGTTCTTTGATAAAGGGAATAGTGGCCCTGGCTAGAATCGCTGAGATTAGTAAGATTCCCGTTGATGAGAAACGAGCATATGATGGCTGGAACGTGACTCGTTATGTTACTAGGCTTACAGATTAGGCTAGACGAAGGAGATCCCCACCAATTTGGACTGTACCTCATCGAGGTAATTTCTGTCTACAGATCAAAGGCCAAAATGTTAGAAATCAACAGGAGAAGAGTATCTGTTTCCATACGTATATCTATTCACCTCAGATATCTTCACCGTTAGTGCCATCACAAGGCACATATATTGTCTGTCATGATAGATCCTATACGTGGCTTCCTACCTATTTTTCAGGCACTTGCTATGTGGCTTTTCTTCTTCCTTCAACATATACTGCTCCTTCAGGTCATCATAGAAAAAGACATGGCAGAGGGGTTATTGATTCTAAGGACACAGCATGACAAGAGGGAGGTGACTTTATTAAAGGGTTGCTTCCTTTCTGGGGCCCAATGGCCAACAGCAGAGACATCAGACAGCTAGTTTGTGTTGTTGAGGCTACCATAAATGTAACTTCTGGAGCCTTGAGTAATCTGAAAGCTGAACTTCAGGCGGATCGCTTTATGACTTTGCAGAACCGGATGGTTTTAGACATTGTCCTTGCAGATCATGGAGAAGTCTGTAAATTGATCGGCTCTAGTTGCTGCATTTACATTCCTGATAATGCCTCTACGGTATACCAAGCCATTTCTAAGTTGCATACAACTTCCGACTCTATACATCAGGACACAAGAGATTGGTCTGTGATGGGATGGTTTTGGGGACTACTGTCCACTTGGGGATGGAAGATACTAACTTTCCTTGGAATGGTTTTGGCCATCATTTTCTCTTGTTGTCTCTGTTTACAGTGTGGCCCTGCCATCTGCAGTCTCTGTGCCACCATGTGTGTCCCAAGGCCTGTCTCACAGAAAACAGAGAACATTAAAATGATGTTGCAGTAACAGCTCGATGACCTCATGGCCATAGACATCGACTCAGACTAACTTGAGTCATTTGTGTTTTGCCTGAGTAATGGCAAAAGGAGGGTCTGAGGTTCTTCAGTTTCTGACCTCCACCCTTATTTAGCCGCCATTTTGTGTCTCGTCGCCAATTTGTTTAGCCCTCACTCTGGCAGCACGGCGAACTGAGTGTTTTTGTTTTTCTCAGCTGCTATGTGTCTCTTCGGTTAAAGAGTAACCCCCTGCCCTTGTTTACGAAACCGATGTCAGGGTCTGGCCGAGTTTGCTAATCCATGTCTGGGTTGATTGATCCCTGTCTCGACTGAATATTTGGCTTCTCCCATTCTTTCTTTACATTATCTTATCCGACTGGCCTTCGCTATTCTCTCCTTGTATTCTCTTGTTACACAACTATCCTTTGAGGCACACAAATACGTCCTGCCACCTGCAAATTGGATTGTCGGTACTAGCACTGATTAATTTGTTGGGAGGGGTAACACACGGGGTTTGAGAGAGGGGCATATTTGGGACACCTGATAGCTTGTTTTCTAACTTTTCCTATTGGCTTGCTTTGTATGTATAGGGAGTAAATGCTGTAAATATGTGTGCTATAAAAGATTGTGTGCCACGGACTGAAGTGGCAGTCTTCTCAGAACATACTTTGTACGTACTTCTGGGACAACTGTGCTTGGCTGCAGCTAATAAACCTGGCTTTCTACGTCCAACAGAGTGTCTCGTGTCTCTGTTCGACAAGGCAGGTGAACTCGGGGATTTAAGGCGTGCCCTGCGCCGCCAGGCCCATAAGGCCCGGTTCTCCAACGTGTTTACTCTGTAAAGCGCTCTGATGCCTTCGGGTCAAGTATGCGCTATGTGAGACTGACAAATAAATAAATAAATAGAGTACCCCAGGGGTAGCAAAAATACAGACATGCCCATTTTGCCGCATTTGGACCGTATATATTATAACCCCTGGTGTGTATGTATGTTGTGCATGCCTATACAATCTCTGTAACGTGATGAGCAGCCGTGGTGAATGAGATTGCCGGATGTGTACTCAAAGAGAAAGACTGAAAGGGATCTTTTTATCCCTTTCCAACCAATCTAAGCTTATTACTACTTATTATACATGAGTGAAAATCTACTTGGAATGGACAGTATAACAAAATGAAAGTAGGCGGAAAGTGAAAATTAAGAAAGATGCTTTAACGTGATGCTTTGTGAAGAAACCAGAATATGTCAAATTCTGCACTCAGATGATTTGTTTTTGGTGTAAAACGGAGGACTTTTTAGTCGATTTGTCTTCATTTTGTCACCTGTCTTTGCAACGTTTTTTTAAAGGGGAACTCCCAATAAAATTGGGCATTCAAAAGGGTCTGGCCTCTCGAGCATTTGATCAAAGAGTATGACAAAAGAGTACTTTAAGAATTGTCTGTTAAACCTATGGATTTGTTCACCAGTCATTTTGTGCTGTAAAATGAACATAGAGGCCATTTTTCAGGTCTGACGCCAGCGAAAACCTTTTGGTTTTACTGAAATTATATGTGCATATTATACTTACTTAAAGGAGCATTCAGCCACTTCTCTTCATCTACTGGTTTGTTGTTATGTCATTCACATTTTGATTTTGCCCATTACACCATACAGAGCAGGGCAATAGGTCAGCCTACTTAAACCATTGGGTAACTTCTCTTTGAGTAACTGCTTTTGCTCTTTCACAAAACGCACATAAGCACACGTTAGTTTCCTTCAGTGCCAGTGCATTAGTTTTTGCTTTATTGTGGCATCGATGTTTGGAGCCTAATGTGATAGCAGGACTCTTTTGATGTGAGCACAGGGCACATTTCAGTTGTAGCAGTACCTCTTTCCTGCCAATGCTGTTGTAAATTCCTTTAGGAGTTGCCTTTGTTAAGCTGACTGATGATATTTCACAGCATACCAGATTGCGTCCTTTGGAAACTGTTAAATGTTTTAGTATTCATGCAATACGTAAAATTATATCTATTCGAAAATACCTCTGAAACTGAGAGTTTCAATAATGAAGGATGGAAATTCATAAGCGTACAATTTTGCGGAACTCGTTTATCCTGGTCTTGATTTTACCAATGGTTGTTTAATAAACTTTGCCTCAGAAGAAAACAGGACTTCATCATGTTTAATTTGCAGCACAGTCATAATAGTTTTATTTAAACAGAGGCAGCATGTAATTTGGGTTTATTATTCAATATTTTATACTGTAACCCTAAGAAAAAAAAAGAAACTTACTGGTGATTCAGTATCTGAAAATGCAATTGCAATTTCCTTCATGTGACGGCAAGATATTTCATTTAAAATATAATGATGGATAATTTTGAATACTGGCCCCTTTTCTATTCTTAGTCTACATACATGGCCTTGAACGCACACTGCTACAAGAGTGCAGGGATACGCCTATGGTAGCTAAAAGATCGATCCCTGCACTCTTGTATGCAGACGATGAGGTCCTATTGGCACGGACGCCCCTAGCTCTACAGGACCTGACAACATCTTTTAATAACTTTATGTTGAACCTGGATCTAAAAATTAATTGTACAAAAACGTTCTCCATGAATTGTGGCACAGGAAGTAGGAAACTGAGAAAAATTATGTATATAAAAGATATCCCCTTGGATTCTACCCCTACCTTCCCTTATCTAGGTATCCTGTTCCATGAGACTGGCACATGGGCAAGTGCGATTAAAGCGAGAACTCTTTTGTTCTCAAAAACAATAATGGCCCTAAAAATGTTATTAAAAAATGGGGAAAAAACTGATCAGGGAAATTTTAACTATCTATAATGCTACCTGTATATCAGTTGTCCTTTACGGATCAGGTCTCTGGGGATATGCCAACATAAAAACAATCCAAATAGCGGAAAACATGTTTTTGAGGCACATTTTAGCTGTACCTGAGAGTGTCTCGACTCATATTTGTCATGCAGAACTTGGTCAGCCACATATCGCAGACACAATTAAAATTCAGCCCATTCTTATGTGGCACAGGGTCTGGACAACAAATGAGTGTGTACTGAACCGCGCTATTCTTAGGGATGTCTTAAACCTAGAAAATGTAAGTAGGATCAAATGGCTTGATTATGTTAAACGTTTCCTTGTTGAAATTGATTGCCAAAAATATTACGATGATCCACTTACAAGGGTTAATATACCTAGGAAGTCACTGAAAAAACAATGTATGGAACACCTCCAAGAGAAAAGAGCAAAAGAGGAAGTAAAGAAAAAGACTGTTTCCTTGCATCAATTGATATTAACTGGGGACAAACTACAGCCATATTTAACTTTATACATGACTAATCATGAGAAGTTTGCTCTAACATGTTTTAGACTAAATATTCTTTTTAGACTTTTGACTTTCCCTGTTATGAACTCTTGGGGCCAGATGTATCAAAGGGATTTACCCATTCTGTGTCTATGGAAAAATGTGTTGATACATATGGCCCTTGGTCTCATGATTTAATTATGTGCCCTTGTGACGACTCTTCAGTCCAATCTGGCATTCATGTTTTATTCTTCTAGAAACATTTTTACACTGCCTCGCAGGAAATTCATCATCCCAATCCTAAAGGAAATGAATTTAAATCGATGTCGCCCACCGTTTTTAGAATTGCAGAGATTAGACACAGTATTAACTGTTGCAACTGTCTCAGAATTTTTGAAAAAAGTATTTATATTACGGAAATCTATTTGTATGGATGAATTTTAATTGTTTCGTTGTGTGGAAAATTGCTTTTTATAAGGAATCTTGTGTAATACTTCTCCGTATATGAAATTTCATGTTGTATGCTTTTGTGGTTATTGCTAATTAACCGAATAAAGAAATAAAATTGAATTGAATTGAATTGAATACTGTGTTATAACTCTTTGGAAGTGCAATTATGTTTACATTCATGAGCCAGGTAGACAGCTAATTGCAGTTGAATCAGTGATACCTTTGCTTTTCGCTTAGATAGCTCACTAGGTTGATGCTAAGTAAGGTATCCCGATCTACAATGCAATTGTTTGTTCTTTCTTTCTGCCTTTCCTCTCTTGATTATTCTGTGTGCTTTCTTTCTTTTGTCTTTCTTTCTTTCTAGATTATTGTCTTTCTTTTGTAATTTCTTGTCCTTTCTTTCTGTCTTTCTTCCTTTTTAGCATTTCTTCTTTCTTTTGTTCTTTTTTTTCTAGTTTTGTTTTATGTTTCTTTTGTTTGTTTCTTTCCTTTTTCTTGCTTTCTTTCTGTATTGCTTTCTTTTCATCATTCTTGTCTACTTTTTCATTCTTTCTTTCTTGCCTACTTTTTTTCGTTCTTTTCTTTTTTTTCCTTTTTTCTTCTTTCTTGCCTTCATCCGTTAAAATGTGGTTGTGTCATTCACACTTTTTTCTTACCCACTCCATCATGCATCAAGGAGAAAAGGATCAGCCCACTTCATCCATTGCCTGACTGCACTACGAATTACTGCAAACTGACATTTCACAAGGAGCACATCTACACAAGAAAGTTGTATCCTTCAGTGCCAGGGAGTACTATGGTTATGTGTGCTTTCAGCTAAAATAAATTGCCTTTAGTCAATGTTTTTTTAGATTGACAAGTGCCTGGCAGCTTCCCAAACCATAAAGTTTTGCGAAACCCATAACAAACCTGAACAAGATATGTCAAAAGGCTGGCCACCAACATCAGACCTAGTAGGCTTACTATTGCTTGGAAGAAATGATCTCCTCCGTGACTTGAGAGAGCGTAAGAGTTTGTTTTGGTCTACCCCTCCAGTAATGTGTCAGTTCAAACTATATAAAAACCCCTTCGGCTGTATGTTCCTTAGTGATCCCTTAAAAGTGCACGAAATTACTAAGCTTCCGAGCAGTGAGCCAATGTAGAGCTAGTTTGATTATTAAAAAAATTATAAATATGATCTATTTGTAAGAATGCTGCCCTCTGGTGGCCAGCAACAGAACATAACTCAAGTCCTTTTAGAAAAGCTAATCCAATGTTGGGTTCATTTTGTTTTTCTTTGTTCTGAATTTGCAGTATAGGTGAGACAATGTAATCTCGGAGCACTACTCAACACATTTCAATGAAGGAGCTATTCAAGTAATCTAGTCCTCTTGCAGTGCTGTCCATTTCCTGCCTATTTAAAATATGGCGACTTTCTTCCAGCTTCAACGTTTGCATCTTGGCTGTCCATGTATTACCTCTAGGTGCATAATAGAAGTTACTTTCATTCCCTCACCCCAGCATGTGTTTTACCTTGTTTATGACATCACCCCTCACTTTATTTATTATATTTCTGATTCATAGAGGCACATGACCCGGGAATAATGTGTGTGAGCAGAATATTTTTTAACGTTCATGTATCCATTAAAATTTTGACTAGTTTTACACAGTTCAAGGATAGCTACTTCAAAAGACCATACATGAACAGGGGCGGCTCCTCCGTTAGGGCAGAGGGGTGTTGCCCAACTGCTTTCTCGCAGTGCTAGAAACAGAAGCATAAAATGGTAAAACTACCATTTTATGTTTCTGCTCTCGCACTGCGAGAAAGCATAAGTGCCTGGTTGTGGTAGGGTGAGTGGGCGGGTATGCTGTAAAGCAGGAGAGGCGTGGCTAGTCCACGGTTGTGGGCCCTGACTGTTTCGTCGGCCTTCTGGGGCTGACTAAAGCAGTCATGCCCACTCTCCCTTTTCTCTATGTAGGCTGCATTCAGGCTACATAGAGAAAAGGACATTCCATTTGACGCCCGGCTGGGCACCGTCCGCACCAATCACAATGCTGCTATTGCAGCGTTGTGATTGACCGATGGGAGTGAGGCTGCCTGTGGGTGGCTGCTTCCTGACGAAAGCAGCAGGAAAACACAGGAGTCGGGACCCGGCCAGGCCAGGAGCTCAAGCGGCGCAAGAATGGGGGAAGGTAAGTTTTACTTTATTTTAATTAAACTCCTCCCGCCTCCACCCCCGCGATGACCCCATTTCCAGTCATGCTGGCTGCAACCTTTTCATTTGAAAGCGGAGGTATTTTGTTCATTTTTAACATTCGATTCAAGTGTTATTTGCCTGAAACAAAGCTTGTGTGGGTGATGTCCTCTGCAGCTCTCTCTCCTTTCCTGTCATGTTTTGCACTCCCCTGCTCCCCTAGTGATTATTGTAAATATGCATAAAACTCCTGGGTGGGAGCGGTGGAATTTCCGGTAGAGCTGCACATCCTGTCATGTGTTGGCAGGTCTGTGGGACTTGCACTGACTGGACTGTCTGAAAATGCTGCTTTATGGGATGGGTCAAAAAAAGAGCATCCAAAAATATTTTTGTAAAGAATGTAAATATTGCAGTTCTAAACTGTGAGCGACTTTGTACTGGTGTTATTTTTTGCCCGTCCCTGTTTGGTGATGGCGGTAATTGTCAAGGGAGGTGTGAGGAGGTTTGACTTTGAGGAGAGTAAGAAGATGGCCGGTTAATAATGCACTCTGGGGCATATTCACAAAAACGTGTGATAACTACCGCATGAGTAGCGTAACGCAACTTTCAGCATCGCAGCCCATCGCGGGGAAAAAACCCTGTGATAACATGGAATTCACAACATGGCGATAGCATGCGATAGTCTGCCGACACCACGGACAATGTCCGCGAAACAACCACTGCGATGGAGATAAAAACACAGTCCCCAACGCAACAAAACCTGCGATGGACACAAGCGTGATGACAAAACAGTGACAAATAGCACAAGGGCAGCAATACTAACGCGCAATGCGGGATAAATGGTACAAGACCGGCAAACCAAAAATGCAACTGAACAAAAATCATCAACAACGGAGTACGACAAATGCACGCTGGCTAAATGCAGAGGACAACATGTACATTACAACATCCAAACACCGTGGAAGAACATAACCGACAGGCACACCACACAAAAGAGACCAGTGGCAGACAGAGCAGAGCCGCAGGAGCGACTTACCCACTGTGCAGCATACGCAGACAATCAGGGATGCACCCCAGCAGTAACAACATCCCGGGTTAAACAACAAACCCACTACATTTCAACACAGGAAACAACTGGTTCAGCAAATGTGCACAACCTGCCAAATCAAATCTGGAACGCAGGGAAACGTAACAACAAAATGTACAAGTACAAGCTGAGACCTGCAAAAATGTTTATTCACACATGCAGTGCATTTGGACATTCTCTACCATCGCATTATTGCCATGAATGGCCACAATGTGACGTGCTCATGAGAAGTGGCAATGATGGTATTCCTACGGGCCATTCTTGCCACTACTGCAGTGGGATTTGGTCCACCTGTCCCATCACCACCATCATCAGCTGGTACCTCCGGAACTGGGATCCATGGGGTACTGGTGCGAACACAGATGTTGTGTAACACACAACATGCAACAATCAGCTTGCACATGACGTCCGGGCCGTACAGGAGCTTCCCACCTGTGAAATCCAGGCACCTGATACGTGACTTCAACACGCCAAATGTGCATTCAACTATGCCCCTGATACGTAAGTGGGCCGCATTGAACTGCATCTGGGCGGGTGTGTTCGGATCTCGTAGGGGTGTCATCATCCAAGGGCAGAGTGCATATTCTTTTTTCTTTTTTTTTAAATTTTTTAAAACCTTTATTAGTGTGAATGGTTGCATACAAATACGGGCCTACAACCCAGAGGCCGGCCACAAAACAAACTGGAAAGCACCAACAGCAATAATAGAAGGTGCAGAGTGGTTACGCTATACCACACAATGCTGCGAGTCAATAGTGCTAACTGAGCGTAACCCCCCGGCACAGGATCATAGAAGGTTAATTTTATGATGTTAATAGAATAACGGATCGGCTGTACAATAGGCGTCCTGGTGAGCATGGCGGGGAACAGTATCAACCACATTATAATAGGGAATCCATCGATCTGTCATCAGGATAGTCTAAAACGTTTAAGTCATGGATGTCCTTGCAATACTTCACTGGTAGTGTCCACCCGCAACCTCATGTGCCCAACGACAAGCAAAACATCACTCTCATAATAATCAAATTATCAGTGAGGCAGATAAAGTTACTATCATTATACATCCCAATCTGAAAAGTAAAAGAAAACAAAGAAACTAGAAAAGAAAAAGGGGACTCAACGTAACTGTACCCGCCCCACGGCGATAATGGTGATCAAACAACCCGGACCGCAAACATTCTTAGGGGCGGGGAGGCTAAGTTAGGAGAAGCAGAACCTAAAAGTACCTTATTATATAGGAATACCCATTCCTCCCCCCACGGGCACTCACCCCGCGGGAATCACGCACAGTCACGGAGACCCAAGAAAAGGATACAAAAGAGCCATAGAAACAAGTAACTATCTAATAGACCCCAATCCACCCGCCCCACCCTGCACACCTGCAGAAGGCTATGGCCTACCCCTCCCAGCAGCGTGCCTGTTGCCCTAAACCTGAACCCGAAATATAGAAGGAGATAATATAGGGAAAAGAAAGAAAACAGAGAAAAAAGGAAAAAAGAAAACCAGAGAAGAGGATACCATGTAAGAAGGCGCATGGCCCCCACCCCGCGCCCATAGAAACAATTAGTGCAGCCCAAAACGAAACAGGCAAGTTTTCAGGTGGCCATGCATATTAAGGATTCAACAAATTATCACAGTTGGGGCAGTCCATAACTGCGTGTACCGAACAATAGTCCCCCGGATTAAGAACCGGGCTCACCCCAGTCCTTTCTTAGCTATCGCCACAAAGTATGCCGAGTTTGCGAGTATAGTACAAAGTGGAGAGAAAAGGCCGCGGAGCAGCCGCTGAACGGCCAATGGAAGCAACACATAGAATCTCCCCCGCCGACGATACGGCAAAAGCTGTTTACGGCAGTCTTGTAATTCAGTGACAATGGGCACCAGCAAATCGTCCCACATGCGAACCAAGACTTCACTGCTCCCCCCAAAGTGCGGGAAACAAACAACAACCACCTCGGGCCCTCCCGTATCTCTGAAGGGCGGCTCGGGGGCAATGGCAGTCACCACATTATCTTGCACACAAGAATCCCAGGCCAAGGTCACTTGCCAAATCTTCAGCGCTCGTAAGACGTCGCCAATCGTGGGTTTGCGCTCCCCAGTGCAGGCCCCAGCACAATACAGAAGTACAGCATCGACATTCTGGGGTGTTCCACAGCGTACGGCATTAGCCGCCATTTTGTTAACGCCGCGCTGTCTTCATTGGAACCAACTCCTGGGACAGGGCTCACACGCAGGGCCCCCGCGGGATCCCCCTCAAGCACCCAAACAGCAACCTCTGTGCAAAAAGGAGAGTCACCAAAAGAGGGGGACCCGCCGGCGCCACCGCTCCGCTGGAGCCACTCTTCGTCACCGAGCGGTGAAGTTCGAAATGGCCGGGCAAGGCAACGAAGGGGGGAGCCACCAGCTCGGCATCCCCCACACACACAACTTGCCGCACCTCACCTCTGGACCACCGGACGGCAGTTCCAGGCGCGTTCAGTTGCCTCTGACTTATTCGCACAACAGCCTCCTCCGGCCGGTCTCCACCTTCCACCCGAGGCCGCCACCGACACCGTCTCGCCGGCTACTCGCTGAAGGCAAGACCCCGGTCTCCACCCCACGGAGGCCGCACTTCCTGGGAGGGCGCCGCCACGGATTTACTGAACGCCGGAGCCACTAGGACGGGTGGTAAGTATCAGCAGGCTTTCATCTCCAAAATATTATCGTTTTTGGGCAGGATGGGCAGCAGGATAAATGAGTTTGGGCAGGGAGGCCGGCGAGCCGAGCTACCGTGCGGCCATTCCGATGTCGAGCTTGGCTCCTCCCCCCAGAGTGAATATTCTTGATCACCTGTTACAGTGCTGGGAGAAGAGTCAATATTTGGTTCAGCAGAATGAGATGGCAGGTCCACCAATCCAGTGACGCCTGTGCTGGCTGTGTGTGGTGGGAGTGTTTGCCGGCCCGCAGGGATGAGCTGATGCTGGCCACTACACCACCAGTCTGCATAAGGTGCAGGGGTAGGCCAGGATTAAGCATGGGCGAATTTTGCGAATTCGCGATCCGCAAATTCGCGGATTTGCGAACTCGCAATTCGCAAAATTCGTGAATTTGTGCGAATTTGCTGTTTTTGCCAGTTCGTGAGGGTTTTGTACATGTTCGGGAACGCAAACTTACTTGTGTGGTCGCAACGGTCGTGACCATGTTGTTTCTATGTGTCCAGCCTGTTTGCGACCCTGTGGTTCATCGCGGCCACTCTCCAGTTCATCACTGCCACCCTCTGGTTCACCAATGCCACCCTCTGGATCATCACTGTCCCCCTCTGGTTTATCACAGCACCCTCTGGTTCATCACTGCCACCCTCTGGTTCATCAATGCCATCCTCTGGTTCATCCCTGCCACCCTCTGGATCATCACTGTCCCCCTCTGGTTTATCGCAGCACCCTCTGGTTCATCACTGCCACCCTCTGGTTGATCACTGCCATCCTCTGGTTCATCCCTGCCACCCTCTAGTTCATCACTGCCAACCTCTGGTTTGCCACTGCCACCCTCTGGATCATCACTGTCCCCCTCTGGTTTATCACAGCACCCTCTGGTTCATCACTGCCACCCACTGGTTGATCACTGCCATCCTCTGGTTCATCACTGCCACCCTCTGGTTTGCCACTGCCACCCTCTGGATCATCACTGTCCCCCTCTGGTTTATCACAGCACCCTCTGGTTCATCACTGCCACCCACTGGTTGATCACTGCCATCCTCTGGTTCATCCCTGCCACCCTCTGGTTCATCACTGCCACCCTCTCATTTGCCACTGCCACCCTCTGGATCCTCACTGTCCCCCTCTGGTTTATCACAGCACCCTCTGGTTCATCACTGCCACCCTCTGGCTGATCACTGCCACCCTCTGGTTCATCAATGCTACCCTCTGGTTGATCGCTGCCATCCTCTGGTTCATCCCTGCCACCCTTTGGTTCATCACTGCCACCCTCTGATTTGCCACTGCCACCCTCTGGATCATCACTGTCCCCCTCTGGTTCAAGGCTGCCACCATCTGGTTCATCACTGCCATCCTCTGGTTCATCCCTGCCACCCTCTGGTTCATCACTGCCACCCTCTGGTTTGCCACTGCCATCCTCTGGTTCATCCCTGCCACCCTCTGGTTCAAGGCTGCCACCCTCTGGTTCATCACTGCCACCCTCTGGATCATCACTTCCCCCCTCTGGTTTATCACAGCACCCTCTGGTTCATCAATGCCACCCTCTGGTTGATCGCTGCCATCCTCTGGTTCATCCCTGGCACCCTTTGGTTCATCACTGCCACCCTCTGGTTTGCCACTGCCACCCCCTGGATCATCACTGTCCTCCTCTGGTTCAAGGCTGCCACCCTCTGGTTCATCACTGCCATCCTCTGGTTCATCCCTGCCACTCTCTGGATCATCACTGCCACCCTCTGGTTGATCGCTGCCATCCTCTGATTCATCCCTGCCACCCTCTGGTTCATCACTGCCACCCTCTGGTTTGCCACTGCCATCCTCTGGTTCATCCCTGCCACCCTCTGGTTCAAGGCTGCCACCCTCTGGTTCATCACTGCCACCCTCTTGATAATCACTGTCCCCCTCTGGTTTATCACAGCACCCTCTGGTTCATCAATGCCACCCTCTGGTTGATCGCTGCCATCCTCTGGTTCATCCCTGCCACCCTTTGGTTCATCACTGCCACCCTCTGGTTTGCCACTGCCACCCTCTGGATCATCACTGTCCCCCTCTGGTTTATCACAGCACCCTCTGGTTCACCACTACCACCCTCTGGTTGATCACTGCCACCCTCTGGTTCATCAATGCCACCCTCTGGTTGATCGCTGCCATCCTCTGATTCATCCCTGCCACCCTTTGGTTCATCACTGCCACCCTCTGGTTTGCCACTGCCACCCTCTGGATCATCACTGTCCCCCTCTGGTTAAAGGCTGCCACCCTCTGGTTCATCACTGCCATCCTCTGGGTCATCACTGCCACCCTCTGGTTTGCCACTGCCACCGTCTGGATCCTCACTGTCCCCCTCTGGTTTATCACAGCACCCTCTGGTTCACCACTACCACCCTCTGGTTGATCACTGCCACCCTCTGGTTCATCAATGCCACCCTCTGGTGGATCGCTGCCATCCTCTGATTCATCCCTGCCACCCTTTGGTTCATCACTGCCACCCACTGGTTTGCCACTGCCACCCTCTGGATCATCACTGTCCCCCTCTGGTTCAAGGCTGCCACCCTCTGGTTCATCACTGCCATCCTCTGGTTTGCCACTGCCACCCTCTGGTTTGCCACTGCCACCCTCTGGATCCTCACTGCCCCCCTCTGGTTTATCACAGCACCCTCTGGTTCACCACTACCACCCTCTGGTTGATCACTGTAGATTATGGGGGGAAAGCAAAGCAAACCTTCCCAGCAATCAACTGAGATGAATTAATTTGGGGCTGGTTAATGTGTCATTGAATTTTTGCTTCAAGTCTGGCACCTGCTTCCTTAGCTGTAAGACCTTCCTGTTGCAGTTATTTTTTTTTACAGGAGCATTGTGCCATACTTGTAACTATTCTCTGACCCTGCTTTGAGGGTCAGAGCAGGGTCAGAGAATAGTTGAAAGTAGGCAACTGAACTCTGGAGGGGCCCCTCAGGAAGCACTACAGGGAATGGTTACAAATTAGTTTGAACTTTTGCACCTGCTAAGTGCTTTCAGTTTTCCAAAATGTGTTTTTCTTCCATTTCGCGAGATTTGCGGGACACAAAATTGAACTTGCAAATCCGCAAATTCGTGCGAATTTGCTGATTTCTCTTTTTTTTGCATGTTCGGGCGGTTTTTCTTTTTTTTTGCGTGTTCGGGTGGTTTTTTGCTTATTCGCGGGCCGCTTGCAGCGCACCGACCCCGAGGTTGCCCATGAGGTCATGTACGGGCGTGGCCATCTTGTTTGCGTGACGTGTTTCCGTTTCCGGACACTCGTTGCAAGTTCGCGTCGTATGCGGCACGCAATTACGTATTCGTGGGGATTTTTGTGTGCTCGCAGGGGAAATATCGCGCGAACTTACCCACGCGGTCCTCTATGGGCGCGGCCATCTTGTTTTTCATTCACTGCTATGGTTTTGGGCATGCTACCTTTCTATCCACCTTACATCTTTACAATCCTATGTTTTTCTGAACTTTTTTGTGTTTTTTTTGGCTTATTATCTCTCTCTTCAATTTCCTACATCTATATTTTGTGTTTTTTTTTTTTACTTTTTGTTACTTTATTACCTTCTTTATTTCTTTTGCTCTCTCTCTTATTTTTTTCACACCTATTCTTCTTTCCTTCTTCTTGTGCCCAGGACCATGTCTAAGGGAGGCGACAAGGGCAAGGGGAAGGGCCCATCCCCACGTACCCGGCTCCCTTGCGGGCGTTGGAGGGGGGAGGAAGTGCAGCCCAGGGAGATCTTTTCTGCGGTGGAGGTGGCCGCCTTGCTGGTTTTTGTCCAGGTCCACCTCCCTAAGACCGTGGCAACAGGTGGGCGAATTGCTTCCGGTTACGGCCTCCGGGAGCCTCGCCAGCTATGGGAGAAGGTGTGCTGGTGCATGTATAATGAGTCTGGGGTCCGGCGCACCTACCACCAAGTGACGCACCGGTGCAGAGACATCTTGGACCTGGAGCATGGCATGGTCGACCTGCTTGGTGTGGAGATCCCTGGGCTTGGTAAGTAGCTATTTAATAACTACTTTTTTTCCTTCTGCTCTGTTATATTGCTAATCTATTTTTTTCCTGAAGAGTACGAATGCTGCTGATTAGATTACATTGCAGGTAAATTAATGTTTAAATAGCTTCTGTTATTGCAGGTGCTCGCCTGGTTATTGGCGTTGCTACTATGCTTACTTGTTTGCAACTTTTTAGTCATTTGAGAGCATTACTACGTAATGCTAGAGACAGTAGACTCAAGTCTAGTCCTTCTTTGTACTCCTGCTGCTGCCACTTTGAAGAGATAGTGGTGGATTGATACGTTAAGTATACTATTTATTACTTGTTCTAGGACATTTGTTAGTGATCTGCAATCATGAAGATGGACTGTGTCTGTCACGCAACGTCTCGTGCTGCTGAGTGATGGCAGTTGTAGTAGAACCTTTTTGTTGTTGATGTAGTTAGTGAATTACATAACTTTCCTATTAGACGGTCTGCGAATCCTGCAATACTCTACTACTATCCTCTTACTTGACCCGATCAGATGCAATTGATGTTAATTTGTTTCCCCGACATAATTTTAGATTGAGTACAAAGAAATCAAACATTTCCCAAAAAACAATCATCCATGTTGTGTATCTTTATTTCATGATCACAAGCAACTCCCAGGGGCAAGGCGACGGCGGCGACAGAGACTCCGCTGGCAGAAGTTGGACAGGAGCAGTCCCTTCCAGACTCTTCTGCTGGCCCCAGTAAGATGTCTTATTGTTATCTTAATACTTATACTTCCCTAACTTTTACAGCTCCTATTTATTATCTTCTAATGTAGACTACTTTCTACATTCTTATCCTGCCTCTACCATCACTCTCTGTGCTACTACTATTTACAATTATGAGTCGGTCTGTGTAGGTAGCTAAGCTTGCCCATTCGACAAACGGTGTGAAACAAAACTCTGATACAGCACTAGCTCTAGGCACTGAGTGTAGTCCGCTGGGTTGCCCTTGCTGTCTATTCCAGTCTTCTTAATGTAAGTGCTTTGACAATTTGCAACAACAAAATGTAATTGTTTACACCAAGTAAAAGGTAGCAGTGTCCTTTTTGATTTGAGAGGAGAACATCCCATACCGCTAGTGTTTCAGGGACTATTCTGTAAGCACACAAAGAAGTATGGACAAGATGATAGGTGCAGTTCGTCTTTCGACATACCTCAGTCCAAAGAGAAGCTGAACCCCCAATCCCCTGACCAACTATCTAGAATGTCTGACCAATGATTTTACGACCCAGAAGAACAGAAGAAGACTACCTCCGAGTCCCGGCCTATCTGAGTCACTGAAACATGACTGCCAAGTGCAGTAGTTCAAACCTTTCCGCTCACTCACTCGTAAACAAAAACCACACAGTGTTTGTTAGTTGTAAAGTTTTATTTTCAATTAAGAAATAAAAACACTATTTCTTTATTTTTAATAGCGTAGTATTCTGATGGATGAAGATGACGTTGAAGTTGCAACAACATTCCCATTAATGAAATTAGTATGACTCAAAATTAATAATAGTTAACAGACACATGAAATTATTAGAATAACTGTGCGGGAGCCCCCACCTTCTTTAAAGTACTTAAAGTACTGCTGGTGATGACTTACTAGTAGTTGGAGAATTGTCTGGCAGAAGGGCAATGGAATCTTCTTTCTGTAATGAGAAGAATGGTGCCCGTTAAGCAAGCATTCATCAGTTGTCATAAGAACAAGTGTAGCATTTAATGGAATAAGCATATAAAAGGTTAACACCGTCCCCAAAACCGTTACTTTTTTTCAATCCCAGTAATAAAAAAAATGTGTTATGTAACATTTTCTTCCGTTACGAGACAAAATAGGGGTTTGTGCATGGCATCTGAAAATATGACATATTTTTCCTAGATGTCACAACATCTGACGCGGCACATATAGCAACCAGTGCCGGGGCCAGCAGTGCGGAGTTCAAGTTCAAGTTCAGAGATTTGTATAGCGCACTACTCACCCAGAGGGTCTCAAGGCGCTTGAGGTAGGGTGTGTGTATTACTTATCGAATAGCCAGGTTTTTAGCTGCTTTCTGAAGGAGAGGTGGTTCTGTGTAAGGCGGAGGTGAGTGGGGAGAGAATTCCAGGTTTTGGCCACTAAGTAGGAGAAGGATCTTCCTCCCATGGTGGATCTATGGATGCGCGGAATTGCGGCGAGGGCTTGGTTGGATGATCGAAGTTGGCGGGTGGGTGTGTAGAAGGTCAGTCGTGTGTTGAGGCATTCGGGTCCCAGGTCGTAGAGGGCTTTGTGTGCGTGGGTGAGGAGACGTAACGTTATTCTCTTGTTGACGGGGAGCCAGTGGAGGTTTTTCAGGTGACCGGAAATGTGAGTTTGACGGGGGATGTCCAATATGAGTCTGGTTGAGGCGTTTTGGATGCGTTGGAGTTTTGTCTGTAGTTTGGCTGTGATTCCGGCGTAGAGGGTGTTTCCATAGTCCAGTCGCCTAGTGACCAGTGCGTGGGTGACTGTCTTTCTTGTTTCGGTGGGGATCCAACGGAAGATTTTTTCGAGCATGCGGAGGATGTTGAAGCATGAAGATGAGACGGCGTTGACTTGTCTGGTCATTGAGAGGGAGGAGTCCAAGATGAAGCCCAGGTTACGTGCGTGTTCTGTAGGTATAGGTGCTGTGCCCAGGGCCGGAGGCCACCATGAGTCGTCCCAGGCAGAGGGGGATGATCCTAAGATGAGGACTTCCGGTTTGTCCGAGTTTAGTTTTAAAGGGCTGTTCTTCATCCATTCGGCTACTTCTTTCATTCCCTCGTGTAGATTGGTTTTGGCGGTGTTTGGGTCTTTGGTGAGGGAGAGGATCAGCTTGGTGTCGTCTGCATAGGAGATGATGTTGAGGTTGTGTTGTCTTGCGATGGATGCGAGGGGACTCATGTAAACGTTGAAGAGGGTGGGACTGAGTGATGATCCTTGTGGTACGCCGCAGATGACTTCGTTGGCGTCTGATTTGAATGGGGGGAGGCAGACTCTCTGGGTTCTCCCGGCGAGGAACGAGGTGATTCAGTCCAGAACTTTTCCTTGTATTCCGACATTGCCGAGGCGTTGTATGAGGGTGCTATGACAGACTGTGTCGAAGGCGGCGGATAGGTCAAGTAGGATTAGGGCAGCTGTTTCTCCGTTGTCCAGTAGCATTCGGATGTCGTCTGTAGCTGCGATGAGGGCGGTTTCGGTGCTGTGTTTGGCTCGGAAGCCGGACTGTGAGCGGTCGAGGGATTTGTTGGATTCGAGAAAGGCGGCGAGTTGACTATTGACGGCTTTCTCAATAACTTTGGCAGGGAATGGGAGGAAAGAGATGGGGCGGTAGTTCTTAAGTTCAGAGGGATCTGCTGTGGGTTTCTTCAGAAGGGCGCTGAGTTTGGCATGTTTCCAGCTTATTGGGAAGGTAGCGGAGTTGAAGGAACAGTTGATGACATCGTGGAGGTGGGGTGCGATGATGGAGTCTGCTTTGTTGAAAATGTGATGAGGACATGGGTCGGTTGGAGATCCTGAGTGGATGGAGTTCATCAGGGGGATGGTGTCTTCAGTGGTGATTGGGTTCCAGGCGCAGAGGTTGTGAGGGTGCTGTTTAGGTTCGGAGGTGGGTGGAGTGGACTGTTCTTCGGAATGGTTTTCAAAGCTGTTATGTATGTCGGTGATTTTGTTGTGGAAGAAAGAGGATAAAGAGTCGCAGAGGTCTTGGGAGGGATTGATGTCGTTGGTGCCGGCGGTGGGGTTGGTAAATTCTTTGACGATGTTGAATAGATCCTTGCTGTTGTGGGCGTTGTTGTCGAGTCGATCCTTGAATGCTGATTTCTTGGTGGATCGGATCAATTGGTGGTGTTTGTGAGTAGCGTCCTTGAAGGTGGTCAGGTTGTCAGTGGTTGGGTTTTTTCTCCAGGTTTTCTCAAGAGTACGACATAACTTCTTGGATTTCTTGAGGTCATCGTTGAACCAGGGGGCCTTTTTGCTACCTTGTTTGTTCTGGTGGTTTTTCAAGGGTGCTAATTCGTCAGCGCTGTGGGTGATCCATTGTGTGAGTTTCGTGGCAGCTTGGTTTGGGTCCGATGATATGGCAGGAGGGTTTTGGTTATGCGATGTGAAGAGTTGGTCGGTGGTGATTTTGTTGCAGTTCCATCGAGGAATAGGTTGTGGGGGGTTGTGGGTCGAGGTCTTTTTGTAGCTGAAGTGAACGCAGCTGTGGTCTGTCCAATGGAGAGCTGTGGTGTGATCGAAGGAGATGTGTTTGCTCGAGGTGAAGATAGGGTCGAGCGTGTGTCCGGCAAGGTGGGTGGGGGCGTTAACAAGTTGTTTGAGTCAGAGATTGGCCAGGTTGTCCAGAAGGGTGGTGGTGTTGCTGTCGTCTTTCTTTTCCAGGTGGAAGTTGATGTCTCCCAGTAGAATGTAGTCCTCGGAAGGGAGGGCGTGTGGGCTGATGAAGTCAGTGATGTCTTTGCTGAATTGTGTGTGGGTTCCTGGTGGTCTGTAGATGAGGGTGCCTCTAAGGGTGGTCCTGGGGTCGGTGTGGATCTGGAAGTGAAGGTGTTCGGCGGTAGCGAGGTTATCGTCGGAGCTGGTCGTGATTTGAATGGTGTTCTTATGGACGATGGCGATGCCTCCTCCTGTTTGGTTGGTGCGGTCTTTTCAGATGATCTTGTAAGCGTCCGGGATGGCTATGGCGATGTTGGGCGCTGATGTAGTGTTCATCCAGGTTTCTGTTAGGAAGGCGACGTCCGGCGATGCAGTGTCGAGTAGGTCCCAGAGTTCAGTGGCGTGTCTGTGGACAGAGCGGGTGTTCAGCAGGATGCACTTCAGGTGGTTAGGGTCGGGGCTGTATTTGGAGTTAGTGGATTTGGTGTGGGTCCTGATGCAGGCGAACTTGCAGGAGTGGCAGGCGAAGGGTCCATGGGTGTGTCCTGGGGCAGCTTCGCAGCATTGTGGTGTGCGGACGGGTTTAAGGGCAAAGAGGGTAGCGGCGTCATATGATATGCGGGTGGAGTGGGTTTTGCGAGGACCAGGGGGTATGGCGCTGGGCGCGGTCCAGGAGCGGACGGGCGTAGACGGGCTTACCTTTGGCGCACCTTCGGGGCGACTGCTGCGCGTGACCGCTGCTCGCTGAAGCATCTGTCATATGTGGATAGAGGGGGGGAGGGGCGAGGGAGGGTCAGCTGAGAGGCGGGAGCGGGGTGGAGATCCGTGCAGGGAGGCACAACAACAACAAGAACAACAAAATGGCTGCAAGCCAAAAGCGGAGCAGGATTGGGGCACAGTCAGCGAGAAAGCGCGATGCAAATGGCAGTGGCACCGGCACAATCAGGCACAACTCAATGTCACAGGCAGCGCAGCATAATAGTGAATCTAGTCAAAGCGCACTTAGGCAATCCAGCGCTACGATGCAAAAACGAGGATTAAATTAATTATTAATTATGCAATCTAGCGCTACGATTCAAATGCGGTGTTCAATTAGGCAGTATCAGCTGTGAGAGCGAGGCGAGGCAGCAGACAGCAGTCTGGCGCTACGATACCAGTGGTGGCAGGCAGATCGGGGAGCAGCGTGAGGAGCGACCGCTTCTGTAGGAAACAGGACGGTCATGGCGCTACAACACGAGAGCGGGGCTTACTGTATCAGTGGGAGGGAGGGTCAGCTGGGAGGCGGGAGCGGGGTTGGAGATCCGGGCAGGGAGGCACAACAACAACAAGAACAACAAAATGGCTGCAAGCCAAAAGCGGAGCAGGATTGGGGCACAGTCAGCGAGAAAGCGCGATGCAAATGGCAGTGGCACCGGCACAATCAGGCACAACTCAATGTCACAGGCAGCGCAGCACAATAGTGAATCTAGTCAAAGCGCACTTAGGCAATCCAGCGCTACGATGCAAAAACGAGGATTAAATTAATTATCAATTATGCAATCTAGCGCTACGATTCAAATGCGGTGTTCAATTAGGCAGTATCAGCTGTGAGAGCGAGGCGAGGCAGCAGACAGCAGTCTGGCGCTACGATACCAGTGGTGGCAGGCAGATCGGAGAGCAGCGTGAGGAGCGACCGCTTCTGTAGGAAACAGGACGGTCACGGCGCTACAAGGGGGTCCACTCAGGATGCGGCGGCGCCAACAGGAGGAGCTGGGGGGGAAGACTCAGCAGCGGCGGACGGTGGTAAGTTATTATACTCCTTACTTATTGAAATTTTTTTGAGTAGCCTCGCAAAGGAGTGGATGATGTACTGTACAGTAGTTCACAGTACACTAGTATAAGTACACTGTACTGTCAAGAACATTTACTAATTTAGAACTACTTTTTGGGCTATCACCTAGAAGACAGTCAACCTTGACTTTTAATAGCATTAGCTGCGGTACTTCTCTGGTAACCAATGGCCCCCTCTATTTCACTTCAACTCAGCTGGCAAATTTTTATTGTGATTTGTGAAGCCAAGCCATATCAGATGAAGTTTAGGCATGTGAAGAACGAAAAGTTAAAGAAGGGTGAAACGAAGGACGAGCGAGTCTTAATATTTATGACTGTAAAGAATGGTTTTGTTGAATGCAATTCAACATAAGAAGACTGCGCTTTCCAAAATATAATGAAAAGGGTGTTAGTTGGTTTTTGACAAAAATAAATTTTGGTACATTTGAGACATCAAGAAGAATCATAGCCGTACTTTCAAAGCCTGGATGTTATCTTCTTTATCCTCCTCGTCGATAGCAGAGGTGTATTATGTAGTAGAGCAGACGCTGAGTGGAAGAAGTATGGCCAGTGGCAGTGCCACCCCTATAGAAAAGTAAGACATTCAGATCCCCACTTGCATGTACTGCTTAAAGTACTGCGAGTCTGCATCATCATGGCCTGTGTCTGTATTTCTTGGGTGAAAGCAGAGTGAGCTGCCATTATGGCGGCGAGCACAAGTTCACGTACCAGTGATTTCTTTTACAACCCAAGAGAAAAAAAGTAAAAAAAGGCCTTTTTTAAGTACTCTCCGACTATGTATGTAGTAATGAGTCCACCCATAGTGCTGCTAGTGGAATTCCTAAAACTCCCAGTAATGTCACAGGCTTACAAAGACGGCGAAAAGATACATGCCAAAATGTTATACTGTTACAACAGGTATCTGTGCACACGTCGCCTTTTACAGAGTAAATGCTGTAGGTAATCAAACAACACAGCCAATAGACAAACAATGTGGAAGTAGTCTTTATAGAAGTTTTTCTTCAATTCAGATTTTATCCACCACACCCAGCCAACACGTGTTTCGTCAGGGCTAGTAGCCCGCGACTTCATCAGGGCTCCCACAAACACCCGGAACCCCCCCAAAGAGCACCTCAAAGACAAGTAAGTCAGCAAAAATGCAAAAGAAAATTCGCCTCCGATTTTGTCCAAACCACTTTTATCCGGTATTAGACCTTCCCAGCAATGGCCCCAGAGCCGTCAACCCAGGCGAAAACAAGTAGAAGACCCCCAAACAACCAAAAAGCAAAACTACAAAAAATGAGGACTTAGTCATTTTCAGCCCAATTTCCAAAATCACTCCGCGTGCGCTCTGCAGCTAGGCCTTAACTCCCCTCTGCCACCATGGATTTGCTTCAAACCTCTTGCAATCAAAAGTATCCATACCCAGCAGTGCTCCCAAACCCCAAAACCCACCCACAAACACCAGAAAGCCCCCCAAATAGGCCCCCGAAAACGCTAAATTGAGCGAAATGTCCGAAAAAGCAAAAACTTTTTCCGCATGGATTTTGTCCAAACCACTTTTATCCGGTATTAGACCTTCCCAGCAATGGCCCCAGAGCCGTCAACCCAGGCGAAAACAAGTAGAAGACCCCCAAACAGCCAAAAAGCAAAACTACAAAAATGGGGACAGTCATTTTTCAGCCCAATTTCCAGAATCACTCTGCGCGCGCTCTGCAGCCAGGCCCGAACTCCCCTCTGCCACCATGGATTTGCTTCAAACCTCTTGCAATCAAAAGTATCCATACCCAGCAGTGCTCCCAGACCCCGAAACCCACCCACAAACACCAGGAAGCCCCCCAAACAGGCCCCCGAAAACGCTAAATTGAGCGAAATGTCAGAAAAAGCAAAAAGTTTTTCCGCATGGATTTTGTCCAAACCACTTTTATCCGGTATTAGACCTTCCCAGCAATGGCCCCAGAGCCGTCAACCCAGGCGAAAACAAGTAGAAGACCCCTAAACAGCCAAAAAGCAAAACTACAAAAATGGGGACTTAGTCATTTTCAGCCCAATTTCCAAAATCACTCCGCGCGCGCTCTGCAGCCAGGCCTGAACTCCCCTCTGCCACCATGGATTTGCTTCAAACCTCTTGCAATCAAAAGTATCCATACCCAGCAGTGCTCCCAGACCCCGAAACCCACCCACAAACACCAGGAAGCCCCTCAAACAGGCCCCTGAAAACGCTAAATTGAGCGAAATGTCAGAAAAAGCAAAAACTTTTTCCGCATGGATTTTGTCCAAACCACTTTTATCCTGTATTAGACCTTCCCAGCAATGGCTTCAGAGCCGTCAACCCAGGCGAAAACAAGTAGAAGACCCCCAAACAGCCAAAAAGCAAAACTACAAAAATGGGGACAGTCATTTTTCAGCCCAATTTCCAAAATCACTCTGTGCGCGCTCTGCAGCCAGGCCCGAACTCCCCTCTGCCACCATGGATTTGCTTCAAACCTCTTGCAATCAAATGTATCCATACCCAGCAGTGCTCCCAGACCCCGAAACCCACCCACAAACAACAGGAAACCCCCCACACAGGCCCCCGAAAACGCTAAATTGAGCGAAATGTCAGAAAAAGCAAAAACTTTTTCCGCATGGATTTTGTCCAAACCACTTTTATCCTGTATTAGACCTTCCCAGCAATGGCCCCAGAGCCGTCAACCCAGGCGAAAACAAGTAGAAGACCCCTAAACAGCCAAAAAGCAAAACTACAAAAATGGAGACTTAGTCAGTTTTTCAGCCCAATTTCCAAAATCACTCCGCGCGCGCTCTGCAGCTAGGCCCTAACTCCCCTCTGCCACCATGGATTTGCTTCAAACCTCTTGCAATCAAAAGTATCCATACCCAGCAGTGCTCCCAGACCCCGAAACCCACCCACAAACACCAGGAAGCCCCTCAAACAGGCCCCTGAAAACGCTAAATTGAGCGAAATGTCAGAAAAAGCAAAAACTTTTTCCGCATGGATTTTGTCCAAACCACTTTTATCCTGTATTAGACCTTCCCAGCAATGGCTTCAGAGCCGTCAACCCAGGCGAAAACAAGTAGAAGACCCCCAAACAGCCAAAAATCAAAACTACAAAAATGGGGACAGTCATTTTTCAGTCCAATTTCCAAAATCACTCTGCGCGCGCTCTGCAGCCAGGCCCGAACTCCCCTCTGCCACCATGGATTTGCTTCAAACCTCTTGCAATCAAATGTATCCATACCCAGCAGTGCTCCCAGACCCCGAAACCCACCCACAAACAACAGGAAACCCCCCACACAGGCCCCCGAAAACACTAAATTGAGCGAAATGTCAGAAAAAGCAAAAACTTTTTCCGCATGGATTTTGTCCAAACCACTTTTATCCTGTATTAGACCTTCCCAGCAATGGCCCCAGAGCCGTCAACCCAGGCGAAAACAAGTAGAAGACCCCTAAACAGCCAAAAAGCAAAACTACAAAAATGGAGACTTAGTCAGTTTTTCAGCCCAATTTCCAAAATCACTCAGCGCGCGCTCTGCAGCTAGGCCCTAACTCCCCTCTGCCACCATGGATTTGCTTCAAACCTCTTGCAATCAAAATTATCCATACCCAGCAGTGCTCCCAGACCCCGAAACCCACCCACAAACACCAGGAAGCCCCTCAAACAGGCCCCCGAAAACGCTAAATTGAGCGAAATGTCAGAAAAAGCAAAAACTTTTTCCCCATGGATTTTGTCCAAACCACTTTTATCCTGTATTAGACCTTCCCAGCAATGGCCTCAGAGCCGTCAACCCAGGCGAAAACAAGTAGAAGACCCCCAAACAGCCAAAAAGCAAAACTACAAAAATGGGGACAGTCATTTTTCAGCCCAATTTCCAAAATCACTCCGCGCGCACTCTGCAACCAGGCCCAAACTCCCCTCTGCCACCATGGATTTGCTTCAAACCTCTTGCAATCAAAAGTATCCATACCCAGCAGTGCTCCCAGACCCCGAAACCCACCCACAAACACCAGGAAGCCCCCCAAACAGGCCCCCGAAAACGCTAAATTGAGCGAAATGTCAGAAAAACCAAAACCTTTTCCGCATGGATTTTGTCCAAACCACTTTTATCCGGTATTAGACCTTCCCAGCAATGGCCCCAGAGCCGTCAACCCAGGCGAAAACAAGTAGAAGACCCCCAAACAGCCAAAAAGCAAAACTACAAAAATGGGGACAGTCATTTTTCAGCCCAATTTCCAAAATCACTCAGCGCGCGCTCTGCAGCCAGGCCCGAACTCCCCTCTGCCACCATAGATTTGCTTCAAACCTCTTGCAATCAAATGTATCCATACCCAGCAGTGCTCCCAGACCCCGAAACCCACCCACAAACACCAGGAAACCCCCCACACAGGCCCCCGAAAACGCTAAATTGAGCGAAATGTCAGAAAAAGCAAAAACTTTTTCCGCATGGATTTTGTCCAAACCACTTTTATCCTGTATTAGACCTTCCCAGCAATGGCCCCAGAGCCGTCAACCCAGGCGAAAACAAGTAGAAGACCCCTAAACAGCCAAAAAGCAAAACTACAAAAATGGAGACTTAGTCAGTTTTTCAGCCCAATTTCCAAAATCACTCCGCGCGCGCTCTGCAGCTAGGCCCTAACTCCCCTCTGCCACCATGGATTTGCTTCAAACCTCTTGCAATCAAAAGTATCCATACCCAGCAGTGCTCCCAGACCCCGAAACCCACCCACAAACACCAGGAAGCCCCTCAAACAGGCCCCTGAAAACGCTAAATTGAGCGAAATGTCAGAAAAAGCAAAAACTTTTTCCGCATGGATTTTGTCCAAACCACTTTTATCCTGTATTAGACCTTCCCAGCAATGGCTTCAGAGCCGTCAACCCAGGCGAAAACAAGTAGAAGACCCCCAAACAGCCAAAAAGCAAAACTACAAAAATGGGGACAGTCATTTTTCAGTCCAATTTCCAAAATCACTCTGCGCGCGCTCTGCAGCCAGGCCCGAACTCCCCTCTGCCACCATGGATTTGCTTCAAACCTCTTGCAATCAAATGTATCCATACCCAGCAGTGCTCCCAGACCCTGAAACCCACCCACAAACAACAGGAAACCCCCCACACAGGCCCCCGAAAACACTAAATTGAGCGAAATGTCAGAAAAAGCAAAAACTTTTTCCGCATGGATTTTGTCCAAACCACTTTTATCCTGTATTAGACCTTCCCAGCAATGGCCCCAGAGCCGTCAACCCAGGCGAAAACAAGTAGAAGACCCCTAAACAGCCAAAAAGCAAAACTACAAAAATGGAGACTTAGTCAGTTTTTTAGCCCAATTTCCAAAATCACTCCGCGCGCGCTCTGCAGCTAGGCCCTAACTCCCCTCTGCCACCATGGATTTGCTTCAAACCTCTTGCAATCAAAATTATCCATACCCAGCAGTGCTCCCAGACCCCGAAACCCACCCACAAACACCAGGAAGCCCCTCAAACAGGCCCCCGAAAACGCTAAATTGAGCGAAATGTCAGAAAAAGCAAAAACTTTTTCCGCATGGATTTTGTCCAAACCACTTTTATCCTGTATTAGACCTTCCCAGCAATGGCCTCAGAGCCGTCAACCCAGGCGAAAACAAGTAGAAGACCCCCAAACAGCCAAAAAGCAAAACTACAAAAATGGGGACAGTCATTTTTCAGCCCAATTTCCAAAATCACTCCGCGCGCACTCTGCAACCAGGCCCAAACTCCCCTCTGCCACCATGGATTTGCTTCAAACCTCTTGCAATCAAAAGTATCCATACCCAGCAGTGCTCCCAGACCCCGAAACCCACCCACAAACACCAGGAAGCCCCCCAAACAGGCCCCCGAAAACGCTAAATTGAGCGAAATGTCAGAAAAACCAAAACCTTTTCCGCATGGATTTTGTCCAAACCACTTTTATCCGGTATTAGACCTTCCCAGCAATGGCCCCAGAGCCGTCAACCCAGGCGAAAACAAGTAGAAGACCCCCAAACAGCCAAAAAGCAAAACTACAAAAATGGGGACAGCCATTTTTCAGCCCAATTTCCAAAATCACTCAGCGCGCGCTCTGCAGCCAGACCCGAACTCCCCTCTGCCACCATAGATTTGCTTCAAACCTCTTGCAATCAAATGTATCCATACCCAGCAGTGCTCCCAGACCCCGAAACCCACCCACAAACACCAGGAAGCCCCCCAAACAGGCCCCCGAAAACGCTAAATTGAGCAAAATGTCAGAAAAAGGAAAAAAAAATTCCGCATGGATTTTGTCCAAACCACTTTTATCCGGTATTAGACCTTCCCAGCAATGGCCCCAGAGCCGTCAACCCCAGCGAAAACAAGTAGAAGACCCCTAAACAGCCAAAAAGCAAAACTACAAAAATGGGGACTTAGTCATTTTCAGCCCAATTTCCAAAATCACTCCGCGCACGCTCTGCAGCCAGGCCCGAACTCCCCTCTGCCACCATGGATTTGCTTCAAACCACTTGCAATCAAAAGTATCCATACCCAGTAGTGCTCCCAGACCCCGAAACCCACCCACAAACACCAGGAAGCCCCTCAAACAGGCCCCCGAAAACGCTAAATTGAGCGAAATGTCAGAAAAAGCAAAAACTTTTTCCACATGGATTTTGTCCAAACCACTTTTATCCTGTATTAGACCTTCCCAGCAATGGCCTCAGAGCCGTCAACCCAGGCGAAAACAAGTAGAAGACCCCCAAACAGCCAAAAAGCAAAACTACAAAAATGGGGACAGTCATTTTTCAGCCCAATTTCCAAAATCACTCCGCGCGCACTCTGCAGCCAGGCCCAAACTCCCCTCTGCCACCATGGATTTGCTACAAACCTCTTGCAATCAAAAGTATCCATACCCAGCAGTGCTCCCAGACCCCGAAACCCACCCACAAACACCAGGAAGCCCCCCAAACAGGCCCCCAAAAACGCTAAATTGAGCGAAATGTCAGAAAAACCAAAACCTTTTCCGCATGGATTTTATCCAAACCACTTTTATCCGGTATTAGACCCTCCCAGCAATGGCCCCAGAGCCATCAACCCAGGAGAAAACAAGAAGAAGACCCCCAAACAGCCAAAAAGCAAAACTACAAAAATGGGGACAGTCATTTTTCAGCCCAATTTCCAAAATCACTCCGCGCGCGCTCTGCAGCCAGGCCCGAACTCCCCTCTGCCACCATGGATTTGCTTCAAACCTCTTGCAATCAAAAGTATCCATACCCAGTAGTGCTTCCAGACCCCGAAACCCACCCACAAAAACCAGGAAGCCCCCCAAACAGACCCCCGAAAATGCTAAATTGAGCGAAATGTCAGAAAAAGCAAAAACTTTTTCCACATGGATTTTGTCCAAACCACTTTTATCCGGTATTAGACCTTCCCAGCAATGCCCTAAGACCCGCCAACCCACCCGCAAAAAAGCACAACACCCCCAAACAGGCAAAAAGCAAAAATGGAAAATCTCATACTTACAATATTTTTCGGACTTCTGTCCAAATGCGCTGTGCCGCTAGGTCATGACTCCACTTTTCCACCATGGATGTCCTAGAAAACAAATGCAATCAACATTAGACTGTGCCAGCAGTGCTCCCAGACCCCGAAACCCACCCACAAACACCAGGAAGCCCCCCACATAGGCCCCCGAAAACATGATAGTGAGCAAAAAGGCAAAAACCTTTTCAAGCCTGATTTTCGCCAAACCACTGAGCAAAAAGGCAAAAACTTTTTCAAGTCTGATTTTCGTCAAACCACTTTTATCCGGTATTAGACCTTCCCAGCAATGGTTCAGAGCCGTCAACTCACCCGCAAATAAGTAGAACACCCCCACAAGTGCAGAGTCTTTCTTCATTGGGCGTAATCCAGCCCTCTGCTTTGAGGGAAATAGGAGTCTGGAGGAGGAGGATAGAGGAGCATGTTCTTGTGAACTTGTGAACCTGAGGAATGCAGACTGCGGCACCTTCAAATCAATAAGCAAATAAGTGAAGACAGTTCTGCTGATGGGCTTGTTTTTGTGATTAGGTGATTAAAGTTTTCATTTATATTGACTTTGCCAAAGAAAGAAAGACATACACACAGGGATAAAAGTGAATAAGGACGAAAAAGAAAGTTATTGATTCATTGGCTCATTTTCAGGGCTCGGTGTCAGGGAAGAAGAGTTCGTCCTCATACTCTGCGAATTCAGGCGGGAGTAGGTCACCAAACAGAGAAAAAATTCCCTCATCTAAGTTGGTGTCCTCCTCGTCTTCTTCCGGCGTGTATTCTCGTACTTTGTAATCTGGTGGTATGAGGTGCTGATTCATCTTGATCATTGTTAACCTCTCCACATTTTTGGGCGAGAGGCGGGTCCTTTTGCAAGTTACAATGCCACCAGCAGCACTGAAAACAAGTTCAGAAGACACACTTGCGAGTGGGCAAGACAAGTAGTTAATAGCCAGGTTGGAGATCTCTGGCCACAATTCTTTTTTCCCATGCCAATACGCCAATGGGTCATCATGAACATAGACCTCTGTTGAGTCATTCAGATAGTCCTGCACCATCGACTCAAGGTTCTACACGGTTCCTCCACTTTGCTTACTTTTTGCTGCAACCTTTTGAGAAGCAAACCCAAGCTGAGTTAGCCAATCCTCTTCTTCACACAATGTTACTGTTGTGTCTGGTGCAGATGATCCGGTTGCTGGTGTCTTTAACGGCTGAGAGGTCACTTCTGCCACAGCCGCAGGTGCAGAAGTGGATTCTTTTGACTCCGGATGGCCTGCTGATGCTGATGTACTGCCTTTTCCTTCAATTTCCTGCCGTTCTCTTTCAAACCTCATGGCTGACACAGCTAGCCAACGTTTGTACTTTAAAACTTCTGCGTCACTTAAGGAAAGAATGCTCTGCCTGCCAGTGCCTTTTTGTAGTGTGGATCCAGAATAGTAGCACAAATGTAATGCTGTTCTGTGTGGATCTTTTGAAGACGTTCATCGCAAAGTAGGCGCTGTAATAATTTCTCCGCCAAAGCAAAAGCTTCTTGCATTTCTTCATCTTTTTGAAACGTAGAAGACACCGCCTTCAGTTGGTGCTCTAGCATGCGCAACAATGGGATAGCTTTTCCCAAATTACAGTCCTCCCTGCTGACTGCACGTGTGAAGACCTCAAAAGGAAGAAGCATGTCTGTCAGGCTTTTAACTAGCTCCCATTGCTCCGCATGTAACCTCAGGTCCTTCACAGCTGTACCCAGTATAAGGAAATACTGATCGACTACCGTAAACTGCTCATACAGACGCTCAAGCATGTAGAAGGTTGAGTTCCAACGTGTTGCCACCTCCTGGATGAGTGCTTTCACTGGCAGTCGACGTTCATGTAGCAGGCCCCTCAGATGCTTCCGGGCCTTAAAAGAATGGCTGAAATGTGTGCACATTCTTCGGCAGGTGGTCAGTAACTCGCACGCTGGACTTTCTTCACTCAAGAATTTTTTAACAACCAGGTTTATACAGTGCGCCAAACACGGCACTCTGAAATGGTTACCCTTATCCATGGCCTTAACTAAATTGGCGCCATTATCCGGGGAAACATAACCAATCTTGCATTTTTTTGGGGACAGCCATTGAAAGACCTTTGTGTTAAACTCCTGCAAAATGTTTTCTGCTGTATGACTTGACTCCATGCCAAACATGGCTAGTGTTGCATGTTTCCGAGCAGCTTTAAAAACGTTGTCCGGGTCAACACCTGCCCTTAGCTTTGCTGTAACTCCTGAAAAAGAGACCCAGTGTGCAGTGATGCACATGTAATCAGTGCCTGCGCCACTGGTCCACATGTCTGTTGTCAGATGTATAGTGTGAACAGCACTTCAAAGCTGCCCCAATCGCCTCCAGCATATCTGCATGTAGTGCTGGAACCGCAACTCTGGCAAAATAGAACTGGCTAGGAACCTTCTATTTAGGGCAGAGCGTTGCCACTAATTCAAGAAAACCAACCCCTTACACAAAAGAAAAAGGGAGAAGGTCCAGAGCTAGCACTTTAGCCAGCTTAGTGTTATACAGACGCGTCATTGGGTGGTTGCGTTCAAATGGTGCTTCTGAAAACAACATGCTTCTAATGGTGGGCTGGACCATGATTTTACGGGATGATGATGATGACTTCTTCGACCCAGTTACGCTCGGTGATGATGAACTTTTTCGTTTTGTGTCTCACTCTCTCCCACACTCTTAGTGTGGCTCCCAGGGGGTGTGCTGCTGACAGGGGTACTGGGTGTAGGTGAAGAAATGTTTGACGCTTCTTCCTCCTCGTCATCATCAGATGAAACATCAACGGATTAAGTTTGTTGACTTCCAATTCGGGCTTCCTTGATCTCCTTTAGGTGCGCATGCCATTGGACAGTGTGCTGTCTCTCAAGATGACCTCTCTGGCCTCCGGTACCATAGTTGGTACCAAGCTTACCACGACTAACTGCAAGCTTACAAATGCTACAAATGGCTATGTTTTCCCTTCTTGCGCAAACACTAAAGAAGTCCCAAACTGCGGACTTCAAATGTCTGTGGGGGCGGAGGAGGCGATACTGGTCATGCTGCTAATGCCAGATGAAGTGGAGGATGTGTGTTGCCGAACTTTACTACGTTGTGCACTTGCACCACCACTAATTGAGGTCGAGGTGGATGGAGGTCCCTTCTGGCGAGAAAAAAATATGGAAGCGGTAGGTGGTGGTGTACTAGTTAACTCCAATGATGGTGGTCCCATTGCCTCCTCGTCGGCCAGATCACTCTCAGCAGCTTTTCGGGCTAGGGTAAAAATGTCTGTTTGCTGCATGCCCGCTGAGGCTGGAGTGGCGTGTATGATGACTGCGTCGTCGTCGTGAGAGTCTTCATCAGCAGGAGTAGTATACACCACTTCTTCAGCGTCATCATCACACCCCATAACTATGAGTCTTTTGGGGACCTTCCTTTTACGCTTAGCTACCTTTGTCAGATCATGGTGTGCCTCACTCTCAGACGGCAGTGGTGGTTCCCAAGTTGGATCCATATTGTCAGAAGGAAGGGGGCTTGAAGAAGATGTAGACACCATCCTTGATCTTTTCCTTGCTAGGGATGTGGAAGACATTGAATGATCAGGAGGAGTGGCTTCCTCAAATGATACCTCGGCTTGAATGGCGATTTCCTGATGTGCCCCTACTTCGGGAGGAACAACTATTGTGGGCACTTGTGCCCCTCCATGTACCTCTGCTTGCGCATCTCCTTGCGCTGCCTCTCCTTCCACATGTACTTGGGCTTGTACTTGCACATGTGGTTGTTGTTGAGGCTGTGGTTGTTGAACACTCGTCAGATGAGTTACAACAACCTGTGTTGATTGAGGGACATTGCTGCTACTTTCTTGAGATGAGCCAACATCACTGGTCGATGGTGATTGAACAACTCGAGTAAGTGCCTCTGCAGCACTCAAGGGCTTGGACTTTGGCGTGGTGGTGGTGGCACTGAGCCCAATGGAGCGGGGGTGCTGCTCCCAGCTTGGTCCCCAGCAACTCCCGCTGCTGCTGCAGGCGTACTTTTTTTTTATTCCCAAAAAATATGGCGGGCGGCACACCAGTCTCCTTGGTAACTTGCTTCTTCTGCTCCTTACTGGCAGCTTTCTTTCTTGCTAGAGGAGTTAGGGGGAACTTTTTTTGGGGCCATCTTCTTCAGATGTCAGAACAGCAGGCCGCAGTTGCACGAGTTGCAGAGTTGTCTTGTCTGTGGCAACACGTGATGTCGCGTGACGTTATGCTGCACACACACCGCTGCAGGACTTCTTCCTGGCACTGGTGGTTCTCTTGTGCACCTAAAAGCAATGGAAGACAGAGGAACATCGGTTATACACCCCAAAAAGCTGAAAAACACATAAAAATCAGCACAATCCCATGTCCTCCATGCCCTCCATGATGTTTAAATTCAAGACACCCCACAGAAAGACTAAGCACATGCACCACTCACTACCCCTGGGCATAATAGATGGAAGGTAAGCAAAATGGGTGCAGGCCTGAGAACACTGCCTGCATTCAAAATGGCCCCTTGCCCCCAAGCACATGGCCAGGGCCTGCCTGTACCAGCACTCAAAATGGCCCCCACTCACATGGCCAGTCCCCATCAACACCCCAAAAAATCGAAAAACACACAAAAATCACCGCAATCCAATGCCATCCATGCCCTGCATGATGTTTACATTAAAGAGACTCCACAGAAAGACTCAGTCCATGCACCACTCGTTACGCCTGGGCAAAAGGCCCCAACAGCAGCCCAAACAATCGAAAAACACACAAAAATCAGCACAATCCCATGCCATCCATGCCCTCCATGATGTTTAAATTCAAGACACCCCACAGAAAGACTAGGCCCATGCACCACTCACTACCCCTGGGCATAATGGATGGAAGCTAGGCAAAATGGGTGCAGGCCTGAGAACAGTGCCTGCATTCAAAATGGCCCCTTGCCCCCAAGCACATGGCCAGGGCCTGCCTGGACCAGCACTCCAAATGGCCCCACCCACATGGCCTGTCCCCATCAACACCCCAAAAAAACGAAAAACACACAAAGATCACCACAATCCAATGCCATCCAAGCCCTCCATGATGTTTACATTAAAGAGACCCCACAGAAAGACTCAGTCCATGCACCACTCACTACCCCTGGGCAAAAGGCCCCAGCAGCAGCCCAAAAAATCGAAAAACACACAAAAATCAGCACAATCCCATGCCATCCATGCCCTCCATGATGTTAAAATTCAAGAAACCCCACAGAAAGACTAGGCCCATGCACCACTCACTACCCCTGGGCATAATGGATGGAAGCTAGGTAAAATGGGTGCATGCATGAGAACACTGTCTGCATTCAAAATGGCCCCTTGCCCCCAAGCACATGGCCAGTGCCTCCCTGTACCAGCACTCAAAAGGGCCCCCACCCACATGGCCAGTCCCCATCAACACCCCAAAAAATCGAAAAACACACAAAGATCACCACAATCCAATGCCATCCATGCCCTCCATGATGTTTACATTAAAGAGACCCCACAGAAAGACTCAGTCCATGCACCACTCACTACCCCTGGGCAAAAGGCCCCAACAGCAGCCCAAAAAATCGAAAAACACACAAAAATCAGCACAAGCCCATGCCATCCATGCCCTCCATGATGTTTACATTAAAGAGACCTCACAGAAAGACTAAGTCCATCCACCACTGAGTACCCCTGGGCAAAAGGCCCTAACAACAGCCCAAAAATCGGAAATTCCAAAATTGTAGTTCCAGCAACTGTAATGCCCCAAACAAACTTACTTGTGAAATTTCCAATCCAAAAGTGATCCAAAGAAAGTCAAAAAGGCCTCAAATCCAAATATCCAGCAGCATCCACAAAAAGTAATCCTTTCACGTCAAGAATCCAAATGAAAGTGACCAGCTCATGAAGAACACACTGGGAGGAGCCTGCTGGACAGGAACAGGAAGTTGGAGACTGTGGGGCACTTCCTTCCTCCCCCCCCCAAATGGACTCCTTGCAAAGAAAAGTGCAGGCATATGTCAACCTGAGGAGTTATTCTGATAAGAATCATCATTTACAGAAGGTTTATGCTGCTTGCTGGTGGATTTCTTGTGCAGAATTGCAAATTTTGCAATTTTGCGAGTGCAAGATTGTTGCTGCCCGCCGCATCTACGTGTTCGCAATTGTTTACTCCCGCAATGCGTGATCACGAGCCTTTATGACGTACTCACGTTGACAAATTCTTGCTGTGCAAGGTGGCGGGCGCGATGACATAATCGCGGTCGGCAAACTCCCACGGGATCACGCAGCAAGATCCAAAATGGCGCAGCACACGCAAATATGGAGAAAAACAACTCTTCAAACGCTGAATGACGATAAGTGAACGCCGCGCGCCGCAATATTATATTTGTCATGCGTGACCAAGCAAAAAAATCCGCTGCCTGCGAATTTGCGAATTTTCGGCAAATTCGCGAGAATTTGCGGATCGCGAATTTGCCGAAAATCCGCAAATTCCGCTAGCAGTACGGATTTTACGCCCATGGTTAGCCAGGATGACCATGGAGTGTTGTTGTCGTGTCTGGTAGGTGGACGTGTAGTTTGACATATTGAATATGATTTGGTCATGTGTGCATCACAACAGTTGTGCATTGTGCTATTGAGGCATTGTGATGTGTGGTGTGTTTATTTGATACTTACCAACGAGCAGTCCCGTTACATATGCGCCATCCTGGAGGCGCTGGTTGATAATGGACTGTCGGAAGAAGAAGAAATCATGCACACTGCCTGGGCAGTTGGTGACGACATTGGTGAAGAGTCCCCGGTGGTCCAATATTGCCTGCACATTGTTGGAATGCGTGTGCTTTCTGTTGCGGTAGTGGTGTTCAGTATCCGCAGGGGGCACAAGTGGGACATGTGTACAGTCGTTTGTCCCCAACACAGCCAGGAATCCGGCTATGGAGTAGAATCCTTGCTTGGTCTCCTGCTGTTCATGCGCATTGTTGGGGAAGTGAAGGTACTGGGGTATGAAGATGAGTATGGCATCCAGGACAGGTGTGATGACTTTGGATAGGGATTGCTGTGAGACCCCTCTGACTCTAGTAGTTGTTGGTTGGAAAGTACCAGAGGTCAACAGGTGCATGCAGCACAGCCAGCAGCTTTGTCTGCGGAGGGATGTTGGTACTCCACTGTGTTGGGAGCGTCAGCCTGTGGGCAATGTGGGTCAGGATGCGGTGAAAGATTGTCCTTTTGAGCCTGTAGTGGGCAATGACTTTCTAAGGCATTAGGTCGGTAAGTGTGGTGACTTTTCGGTAGGTCCGTTGACTTACTTTGTGCTGCCTCTGTGATGGTCTGGGGTGGGAGGGTCCGGGTCCCGGGGGTGGTGGCGGTCCTGTGGGTGGTGGTGGTGGGTGTTGTGGCCCCATTGGTGGTCCGGGCTGCATGATGAGTAGGTCCATGGCTTCATTCGGTCTTCGGATGGGTCTGTGTGCAGGGCTCTGTTGCCTGCTGCAGCTAGTCATCCGTCTTTACACCTGCTGGAGGCAGGTGTTAAATACCTGCAGATGACACGGCTTATTGAGTGTTTTCGGTTCACTTTGTGGATATGTCAGTTCATTGTGAAAGCGGTGTTGCTGTTTTTCATGTGTTTCTGCACGGGAACGCCTACTCTGCATCTCACTAGCGTTAGTTGGTGGTGTCCGTCATGGTGTTAGGTTTTTAGGATGTTATCGCGGGAATTCTGGCGATGTCTGCAGTTTGCACCAGCTTGTGAATGGGGTGTTAATTCTGTCACCACTTTTGATGTGTTAAAGTGGGGATAATTCGGGGATAAATCATTGTGAATATGCCCCTCTTAGTGCTTTGGTTCTCTGGGATTCTGTGACTACTTGATTTGATTAGACATGTTGTGTCGATTGGCCTGGTTCGCTTTTAACAAAAACGAGGCATAAGTAAATCAGTCTGAGACAGCTCATCCTTCTGTTGGGCTCTATACCCAAACTAGTATTTTAGATTAGCGGGAGCTCGAGCCCTTCTTGCTTGCACTGCTCTTCCTTCAGGTGCTGGGCGAATTGGCGAGGAGGGGGCATCTTTCTCTGGTCTGCCTTGTGTCGTAGGGGTGTGTGTTAACAAATGTGAATATACCCCAGTCAGTTTATAACTCCAAGTTTTGGCTGCCAGTCGTAAATGCATGCTAAATACCAAAGACGGTGTTTGATTGGGGGTCAGGCAGACTGGCCCGAGTGCAGGCACTGCAGGGGTTACTCCATCCTCATCGCTCACTCCACCCATCTTGCCTGACCATTTCTGCTTCCTCTGATACATTTGGAGCTATTCTCTCCACAGTCCCCCCCCCCCACTCCCACAAGCTATATTTTATTAGTTGGCAGCTTAAGAGTCAAAGTATCAGAATATCTACATAAGTTTAAATAAAGAATGCCAACCTACATCTCGGGTTCACAAATGGAGAAAGCATTCGAACCACTCCACTCACACCCTAGGACCTAGATCTGTAAAAAGATAAGTGCACAGGACCAGAGTGAGGATATGGCTTAAAGGCTAGAGCAGCTGGCTTAGAAGCTGGGGATCCATCCAGGTTGAGTCTGGCCAGAGTCTCCTGTGATTCTGGACAACTCACATAATCTCAAAATGAATGTGTCTGTCTGTTATGCAATTGGTGATCATGTAAAGCTCCCTGATACCTTCTGGTCACGTTTGCCCTATATAAAAATGCAAAAACAAACAATCAAATACAAGTTCTTCTAGAAACCTGCTGCTAGCTCTCTCACATGCTACGGTTGCCCACTAAAAATGCTGCCTAGTCTTGATTCCACCTAATGCCTCTCCCTTCCACCACCCAGTACTTCCTGTCTGAATCAACCATTGATTCTTCTGCAACTCTGCTTTATCCGCTTGCCTCTGTTTTCATACCTTGATTTACTTCTGTCTTTCTCCCTTTTCTGACTTTATCACCCTGTCTCTGGGCTAAGCCTGTTGATGAAAAATAAGTTGCAGCCCCCACAAATAAAGCCAGCGCCCACCACCTGCAACCACTGGCACAAATTAAGCACAGCAGGCACTGATCCCATAGTATGGATTCCACATGATACCCCTGGTCTCCAAACAATAATGCCATAACGCGCATAAGTAGCCATTTTGGAGGCAGGTGGTAGGGTTAATTATTTTTGAAACTATTTAAACCCAAAATCAGACTTCATAGGGATTCATTTATCTTTCAGGCTCACTGAAGTCACATATTGCATGAGGTGACACACTGTGACATATCAATTCAAAAAAATAAAACTCTTATGGCCTCAGGAGAGGGACCGCACGGCCCCCTTCCAATTTATTTTATAAAATATGGGTCAGGCCCTGTAGAATGGGGTCCCCAGAGGCAATACATTAGGAAAAGAAGGGGGGCCACAATGCCCCTTTTTAAAAAAAAAAGGAAAAAAAGACTGGCATTGCCCCGGAGGCCCCGCCCCCCTCTTGCAGCACTCTGCATACACGCCCCTGGCGTGTTTGGAGATTGGGGATTAATTCCCCTTGAATTCTGGGGTTCCCTGGGGGCCAACTAGCCCACCAGGAACCTCCAGTATGCCCCAAGGAGCTGCGGTGGAGTGAGGTGTTCTGAGGCCATACCCCTTTTTACACCTCTCTGCAACGCAGCTCTGTGGCGCTTAATGGAGGTACCCTGTGGGCTAGTTGCACCACAGGGACCCTCAGAATTCAAGGGGAGTTAATCCCCCAACTTAAAACGTGCCACAGGGCATGTTTGTACAGTGGTGAAGGGAGGGGGTGGGGCTTGAGTTGACATGTGTGCAAACATGCCCTGTGGCGTGTTTTAAGTTATGGAATTAATTCCTCTTCAAACCTGAGGGTCCCTGAGGGCTAACTAGTCCACCAAGTACCTGCAGTAAGCGCCACAGAGCTGCGTTGCATAGTGCTGTAAAAAGCGGTGTGGCCTCTGAACACCTTTCTGCATCGCAGCTCTCTGGCACATACTGGAGGTACCTGGTGAAGAGGAATTCATTTCCCAAATTAACGCGCCACAGGGCGTGTTTGAAGGCATGTCATCTCAGGCCCCACCCCCTTCCTTCTACATTGTGCAAATGCACCCCCTGGTGAGTTGTACGTTGGGAAATTAATTCTCCTTCAATACTGACGGTCCCTGAGGGCCAAAAAGCTCACTAGGTAACTCCAGTATGCGCCAGGGAGCTGCGGTTCAGAAAGGTGTTGAGGCCACGCCCCTTTTGACACCTTTCTGCAATGAAGCTCTGTGGCGCTAACAGGAGGTACCTAGTGGGTTAGTTTGACACTAGGGACCCTCAGGATTCAAGGGGTTTAATTTCCCAACTTAAAACGGCTACAAGGCGGTGTATTACACATTGGTAAAGGGATGGGGTGGGGCCTGAGGTGATGTGTGCAAACACGCTCTGTGGTGTGTTTTAAGTTGGTGAAATGATTCCACTTCAATCCCGAGGGCCTCTGGGGGCCAACTAGCCCACCAGGTGCTTCCAGTATGCACCACTGTTCTGTGTTGCTGAGAGGTGGTCCAGGTCGTGCCACTTTTTACACCTCTCTGCAACGGCGCGTACTGGCGGTACCTAGTGGGAAAGTTTGACCCTACGGCTGTCAGGATTCAATCTCCCAACTTAAAACGGCCACAGGGCATGTTCAAACAGTGGGGGAGGGAGGGGACGGGGCCTGAGGTGACGTGTGCAAACACACCCTGTGGTGCATTTTAAGATGGGGAAATAATTTCCCTTCAATCCTGAGGACCCCGGGGGCCAACTAGCCTACCAGCTTCTTCCAGTAAGCCCCACTGCGCTGCCTTGTAGAGAGGTTGTCCAGTCCATGCCCATTTTTACACATCTCTACAACAGCACTTACTGGAGGTTCCTTGTGGGCTAGTTTGACCCTAGGGACTCTCAGGATTCATGGGGACTTTATCTCCCAAATTAAAATGGCCACAGGGCGTGTTTGCACACATGTCACCTCAGCCCCCACCCTTCACTAGTGTGCAAACGCACCCTGTGGTGCATTTTAAGAGGTAGTTTTAATCCCCCTGCCCTATTATGTACTAGGGTCTTACAGAGGTGGCCATGGTAATCACAGGGGTAATGCAACGCATAGTGTTCCCTAGTGTATGTAGGTGTTTTCACTGTATTCTAAGTGTCTTTTAACATAGCACTGGCTCTAGGACTGGTTAGTCAGACTCAGTTACCACCAGTACCCGTCTGAAAAACATGAGGGTACAGGATGATTTTGCAACAAGGCTTCTTTCGGCTCCTCTGTTTTTTATTTCTGCACGTTTTCCTTATTCCTGCATTTTTCTTCATCTTTGAGGACTTCGGTTGCTTCTTTCTTCATTTCCTTTTTTTTATTTCTGTGTGTTTTTTTCTTTCTTCACATGTCCAACGTCTGTAGGGATAGTTAGAAACTAGCATTTAAAAAACCTTTGAAATTCACTTAAAAAACCATAGGTTTCAGTCATGTTAAAGTTAGAAATTAGCATTTAAAAAACCTTTGAAATTCACTGAAAAAAAACATAGGTTTCAGACACGTTATAATTATGAATTAGCATTTAAAACACCTTAGAAATTCACAGAAAAAAACATAGGTTTCAGGGGCGTTATAGTTTGCTGGACATTTCACGCGTACAAAACCCTAGAAATTCCCCTGTTATAGATAGTTCAACTAACTATAACTCACGCGCCCGCAATGCACTGCTAATAACGTCACATATTGCATCACTCATGACATGGTCAATGACATCAATCATGACATCACTGATGACATTTCAAATGACATCACTGATGACATCATCCTTGTGATAAAGTGGCAGACCTCCTCTCACCCTAATATAACCTTTGATACACACATTTAAAAATAGAAACTACCATTTTCAAAACAATGGACATACCAATACCAATTACAACAACCTATTCAGTAATTCCAAGATCTACATACACATCCACTCATTTACTAACAGTCCTTTACAGTCACTCATACATGTACTCACTCATCATATGTAGGCATGCACTTATACATTCTGTTACACACCGCCACTCATCCATAGAGTTACTCACACACATAGTAACTCATGCTAACAAAGAATCAAACATCCATTTACTTGCATACACAGTTATACACACACCAGCAAACTTACTTCTACAGAACTTACACATACTCACTCTTTTAAACAATCACTTATAGAAACACATACTTATTCATACAGGAACTCTTCCAATCTCTCACTCTCACATATACTCACTTAAATACACCAATACTCACATATACTAGTTTAAAATATATGTAGTTACTTATAAAGACACTATTGAGACAGTCATTCACTCACTAACACACCCATACACACACTCAACCACCCCCACAGTCCTGCACACATACTGTCTTCAACACATACAAACAGTGACTCACTCCTTCATGCATCTATGCACTAAGTAATACCCCCCACTGAACTATACAGACACTCATATGGATACTCAAAAAAACAAGTAATAACACATATGTAAATATCTGTATCAGTCTCTCACTTTGTGTATAAGTGACTGCATGGGTTGGTGAGTAGCTACATGAGTGTCCATATTATTATTAGGAAAATTATTATTAGGAACATTTATAGAGTGCCTGGTTACGCGCCCGGCGTGTCCCCGCGCTATGGTAAGTGGAGTAAACAGTCCAAGCAGCCATCACAGTCGCCTACCTCCCGTATAAGACTCACTTATATGGGAGGTAGGCGACTGTGATGGCTGCTTGGACTGTTTACTCCACTTACCATAGCGCGGGGACACGCCGGGGCGCGTAACCAGGCGCTCTATAAATTTTCCTAATAATAATTTTCCTAATAATAATGTTATGTTATGTTATGTTAATATTTTATTAAGCGCAAACAGCTGCCCCAGCAACGAGGCGTCCCGGCACTGAACCAAACCAGAAACCTGAAGGGAGGGGGAGGAGGGAGAGGAACTACAGGAAGATTATGTTAGGGAGAACAGAAAAGTTTTGATCGCCTTGCGAAAGGCCAACAAGTTGGTCATGGAGCGAATGTGGGGAGGCAGAGAATTCCAAAGCTTCGCCCCTAAAACTCCGAAAGAACGGCCACCCATTCTGCTTAGCCTAGTACGAGGGACTACCACCAAGTGTTGTCCTAAGGAGCGTAGGGCACGCTGGGGTGTGTAAGGCACTAGGAGTGTGCGTAGGAGCCCGGGACAGTCAGATCTAAGAATTTTAAAAGCAGTGGTGAGAGCCTTGAATTGAACACAGGCTTCAATACGTAGCCAGTGTAGCTTCTGGATGGTGTTTCTGGCAGAGCATCTGTGAGGGAGGCCTACAACAGCCCTGGCTGCAGAGTTTTGTATCCGTTGCAGCTGAGCCATCTCTGCTTTGTTGATGCCTAGGAATAGAACATTGGCATAATCCAGTCGAGCCAAAATGATAGATTGAACTATCAGTTGGCGCGTACTGGGGTCGAAAAAGCCAAGTATCGGGTGAAGGCTCCTCAGCAGGCCCACACAAGTAGCAGCCACTTTCTTGGTGTGTGTCTGGAAATTGAGGGAGGAGTCCACCCAGACACCTAGATTTTTCACCACATTTTTGGGGGAAGGGATGGGGCCGAGTAAGGGCGGCCACCAGTGCTCACTCCAATAACAGGGATTATTTCCCAGGAGCAGCACCTCTGTTTTTCCAGCGTTCAGCTGTAGGCAGTTGTGTGACATCCAACGCGCGACTGCCTCTAAGCCATTCTTAAATTTCGCAGCTGAGATCGAGGGGCCTTCAGATAGAGAAATGACCATCTGCGTGTCGTCGGCGTACGACACAAGCGTGAGGTCCCATTCTTTTGCTACTTCAGCGAGAGGCTGGACGTAGAGATTAAAAAGGGAAGGGCTAAGCGCCGACCCCTGCGGGACTCCTTGCTCTATGGGGTGAGGCTGAGAGATAAATGGCGGGGCTGAGACCCGGAAGGATCTATCCTTCAGGAAGGACCGAAACCACTCAAGAGCTAGGTCACTGATCCCTATGGCCTCGAGACGTTTTAGCAAAAGAGGGTGGGAGACCGTATCAAAGGCCGCGCTAAGGTCAAGTAAAATCAGCGCAGCACTTTGTCCGGCGTCCAGGATGTTCCGGAGATGTTCAATAGTAGTCAGCAGGGCGGACTCAGTACTGAATCCCGGCCTGAAACCGTTCTGAGAGGGGTCCAGGATTTGATATTGCGCCATATATTTAGACAGTACTTTGTTCACATGGGCTTCTGCCAGTTTCGAAACCCATGGAAGCAGCGAAATAGGTCTAAAATGTTCTGGCTTTGAGGGGTCTAGTGTGGGATTTTTGATAATCGGGGAGACCCTTGCCTGCTTCCAGCATGTGGGAACCACCACAGAGGAGAAAGAGAGGTTGAGTAGGGTGGCCAGGGGGGGGAGGAAGAAATCAAGGGATTCTAGAAATGTGGCTGGTCTCATAGGATCAGTAGGAGAACCGGATTTAACCTTTGTGCATAGTTTGGCTAGATCGTCATGGGTTATACTGGGTATAAGAGGCAAACTGGGGTTGTCGAGCGAGGGCTTACGAGGTTTGGGGAATTCCAGGAGGTCCTGTGTAAAAGTGTGGTAGATTTTTCTCACTTTTTCTATAAAGAAGGTGGCGAGGTCGTCACATTGTTGTGAGGAAGTAATGCATGGGGCTGGATTAGAGCTATTTTGGAGTTTTTGTACAAGGTTAAAGATGGTTTTGGAGGGGTTTGTACTTAGGCTGATTTCTTCAGCATAAAAGGATGCACGGGTGGTACGTACCGCCTTGTGGTACGACCTTAGCTTTGACAGGTAGGTGGCTTTATCCGTATCCTTATACTCTTTCCGCCAAAGGCGTTCAGCTCTTTTGCAGTCTTTCTGCAGGGTTTTTAGGTTCTCATTATACCATGGGTTAGAAGGGGTGCTACGGGTTTTGGTCCACTTCGCTGGGATTAGGGAGTCAAGTCCTGTGTTGATCCACTCATGAAAGGCAGCATAGGCTGAATTTATGTCTCTGTTTTTAGAGTTAAGGTGGAAGTCGCCTAGATTGTTAGTGAGGTCATTAGATGACAGTTTGTGCCAAGGCCTCTTATAGCAGGAGCTGGAGGTATTTTTCGTGAGCGGGTCTCTGACCCTCAAGGAGAATCTAATAAGGAAATGGTCGGTCCAGCCCATGGGTTTGGGGGAGTCAGCCGTGGCCTCTGAAAGGTTGGAAAAAACAGGGTCCAATAGGTGCCCGGCAGAATGAGTGGGGGTGTGAATAAGCGGGTTTAGCTGAAGGGCAGTGAGGTCCGCCTGTAGGTTCTTGATGGTTGGATCAGACATAGAGTCGAAGTGGAGATTGAGGTCTCCCAAGATGGTGAAGTTGGGAGAGGATACCGCTAGAGTGTGAGCTGCATCTAGAAGTTCTTCAATGAACCTAGAGGTAGGGCCGGGGGGACGGTAGATATAGAGTCCAGAGAGGGCAAACTGAGGACTGGTGGAGATCTTAAACCGTGCGCTTTCGCAACCCCAGATAGCTTCCTTTATGAAGGAGCAGTTGTATGTCGTTCGGTAAACGACAGCTATCCCACCACCCCTAGAGTGTCTATTGATGGTTTTCATTGAGAAGCCCTCGGGTAGCGAGAGGTTCTGGATACTAGTTTGTTCGTCATGGAGCCAGGTTTCGCATAGAAACATAATATCTGGGCTTTCCTCTGTTATAAGAGTGAATACTTCAGCGTGATGTTTCACAAGGGATCTGACATTGAGTTGGAGGACAGTGAGAGAGGAGTACTTATGCGCAGTAGTTTTTTGTCTTGCTAGACCAGGTGTGGGTGTCGGGAATCTGCAGGACTTGCAGTACAGACCTGTTTGTCCTAGACAGCCTTCAAGCCTGTCACATCTTGCGTCAGGGTTGAGAGCGAGAAGAGACTCCCTGTCATACTGTATTCTGTGACGAACGAATTGTGCAGGGGGACTGGCGAGAGGGGATGGTCTGGCGATGACGGGCACAGACGGGCTTGCCTTAGGTGTGCCTTCGGCGCGCAAACGGCGCTCCCGCTGCTCTCGTCCGCTGCGCTTCCGTCTGAGGCACATTATGTAAATGATTGCCGAGGGGGAGGTCAGGGGGCGTGGCCTGAGATGGGCGTGGCCTAAGTCCTCGCGCTGGGAGCGTCAGAGGCAACGTTTAATTAGCGTCCAGCCGGCAGCGTTAGGATCCGCTACCTGTGCTGAGTGAGTTGCTGGGAGCGTGGTGAGTAGTGCTTTTAAAAGCTAGCATACAAGAAAATAGTGACAGTTTACAATTTTAAAAAGATCGCTTTAGGCTCTCCCGGCTTCCGCCTCAGGAGTGTGGTCAGTGGGCTGTCAAGCGCGTGTAGTCAGCGCTTTATAGTCGACGCGGGTGGGCGTGGCCTGAGATGGGCGTGGCCTAAGTCCTCGTGCTGGGAGTGTCAGAGGCAGGTTTAATTAGCCTCCAGCCGGCAGCGTTAGGATCCGCTACCTGTGCTGAGTGAGTTGCTGGGAGCGTGGTGAGTAGTGCTTTTAAAAGCTAGCACACAAGAAAATAGTGACAGTTTACAATTTTAAAAAGATCGCTTTAGGCTCTCCCGGCTTCTGCCTCAGGAGTGTGGTCAGTGGGCTGTCAAGCGCTCCTAGTCAGCGCTTTATAGTCGACGCGGGTGGGCGTGGCCTGGGATGGGCGTGGCCTAAGTCCTCGCGCTGGGAGCGTCAGAGGCAAGGTTTAATTAGCGTCCAGCCGGCAGCGTTAGAATCCGCTACCTGTGCTGAGTGAGTTGCTGGGAGCGTGGTGAGTAGTGCTTTTAAAAGCTAGCACACAAGAAAATAGTGACAGTTTACAATTTTAAAAAGATCGCTTTAGGCTCTCCCGGCTTCCGCCTCAGGAGTGTGGTCAGTGGGCTGTCAAGCGCATGTAGTCAGCGCTTTATAGTCGACGCGGGTGGGCGTGGCCTGAGATGGGCGTGGCCTAAGTCCTCGCGCTGGGAGCGTCAGAGGCAAGGTTTAATTAGCGTCCTGCCGGCAGCGTTAGGATCCGCTACCTGTGCTGAGTGAGTTGCTGGGAGCGTGGTGAGTAGTGCTTTTAAAAGCTAGCACACAAGAAAATAGTGACAGTTTACAATTTTAAAAAGATCGCTTTAGGCTCTCCCGGCTTCCGCCTCAGGAGTGTGGTCAGTGGGCTGTCAAGCGCTTGTAGTCAGCGCTTTATAGTCGACGCGGGTGGGCGTGGCCTGAGATGGGCGTGGCCTAAGTCCTCGCGCTGGGAGCGTCAGAGGCAAGGTTTAATTAGCGTCCAGCCGGCAACGTTAGGATCCGCTACCTGTGCTGAGTGAGTTGCTGGGAGCGTGGTGAGTAGTGCTTTTAAAAGCTAGCACACAAGAAAATGGTGACAGTTTACAATTTTAAAAAGATCGCTTTAGGCTCTCCCGGCTTCCGCCTCAGGAGTGTGGTCAGTGGCACTCATGTAGCTACTCGCCAACCCGTGCAGTCACTTATACACAAAGTGGGAGACTGATACAGATATTTACATATTTAAACATTACTCACTTACCCATGTATTCACTAAGATACACTTAATCAGTCTGTTATACAATCAATAAAAAAAAAAAATCCATTTGGACACTTATAGACCCATTTATTCTTCCATCGACCTTGGGATACCCATATATAAAACATTTAATTTTCAGAAAAACACACATTTACTGGATGATGTCATCAGTGATGTCATCAGTGATATCATTTGAGATGTCATCAGTGATGTCATGAGTGATGTCACTGACCATGTCATGAGTGATGTAATATGTGACGTCATTAGCAGTGCATTGCAGGCGCGCAAGTTATGAACAAACTATAACAGGGGAATTCCTAGTGTTTTGTACGAGTTAAATGTCCAGCTAACTATAACGCCCCTGAAACCTATGTTTTTTTCATTGAATATATATATATATATATATATATATTACCTACTGGTGGTCGCCAGTAGGTAGTTATAGTTAGGACCTATTTTCCATAGGAAATCGGCAAAGTTTTATTCCCAATACCTTTAGTGCCGGTTGACGAATCTTCACGAAAATTCTAAAATTCGTGGGGCGCTCCAGTCCGCTCCTATCCTGAAAGTCTCAGGGTGATTCGTCAAGTGGGGGCCGAGAATAAAGGGGGTGCCAAAACGTGTTTTCCCTATGCAATTTTCCATAGGAACCTTTAGTCGCAGCTACAGCCCGAACTGCTGAACGGAATTACACCAAATTTGGCAAAAAGTTAGCCCTTGGTTCAGAGTCATGCCTTTTGGTTAAATGGTGTAAATCTGTTTAGTAGTTCCTTAGATATTAAAGGAAAAAAATATATATATATTGAGGCAGAGCCTAACCACACATCTCATCGTGAGTTCTGATTGGCTGTCAGCACTTCCTCCAAGAAGTGTTGGCAGCCATCTTGGGACCAATATGCATGATAGCACCTCATTAAAAAGCATTGCAGTTAATAGAAGGTTTTAAGACTTTAGTTACATTATAAATCATTTGTTGATGGTACCATACTCATGTTAGGAATTGTGGTGTGTTCTAAGGTGATTTTACCATGTGAAAAAGCCTTCTGCTGGGATATCATAAATCATTTTTGAGAGAAAACTATTTTCTAATGATTTTCCTGCAGAGGTTTGGAAGGTGATCTATAAGCTAAACTAAGAGCATATTTTCTGTAATTTCACATTATCTTTCTCAGTCATGTGAGAATGAAGTCTGACAGTCTCAGTAAAACATGTATATCCAACGAGGGCAGAGACTGTCAGTTGATTCCTTTGTGTTATACTGCAGCTTCCCAGAGTGTTCTAAAGAACAACTAGAGTGCTAACAGCCTTACTTATGACAAAAGTGTAGCACACCTGAAGCCATCTTGATTGGAATAAAGTGGTAACTCTTAAAACATTTAATTTTAAAAGGAACAAAATGAGGGGTTCATTTTGCCATAGAAAGTATGATTAGTGATGCAGAAAGAAAAATTAGGGCACATTTTGAGTGACTTCTCAAATCCTTTTGTCATTAAAAGAAATTCTGACATGCAGACTGAAACATGTACTTTCATTACCAGCAGCAGACTTCTGTGGTGAGCAGTAGCTTTAGTACAGTGATCTAATGAGCAACTAGAGCGCCAACATTCAGAATTTATGGCAAATGTGGACACACCTGAATGCCTTCTTGATGGAATCAAAGTAAAAAACTGAAAGTATTTCCTACTGAGGAGACTGTAGTAAATTAGGAAATAAGGAAACTTCATAACAAATAAGTCTCCCAAGATGGCCGCCAGAGAAAAAAGAGCCCAAATGTAGCACAAATATCACCCAGATGTAGCCCAAGTATAGCCAAATGACAGAATGCCCCAGAGTGTTCTAAAGAACAACTAGAGCGCTAACAGTCTTACTTATGACGAAAGTATGGAACACCTGAAGCCATTTTGATTGGAATAAAAGTGGTAACACTTAAAACATTTATTCTGCAAAGGTACTAAATGAGGGGCTTCATTTTGCCATGGAAATTATGATTAGTTCTGCCGAAAGAAAACATTTGGGCACATTTTGACTTCTCAAATCATCTTCTATTTCATTTAAACAAAATTCTGACATGCAGACCGAAACATGTACTTTCAATACCAGCAGCAGACTTCCGTGGTGAGCAGTAGCTTTACTACAGTGATCTAATGAGCAACTAGAGTGCTAACATTCAGAATTTATGGCAAATGTGTGACACATCTGAATGCCTTCTTGATGGAACCAAAGTAAAAAACTGAAAGTATTTCTTACTGAGGAGACTGTAGTAAATGAGGAAATTAGGAAACTTCACAACAAATAATTCTCCCAAGATGGCCACCAGAGACAATATAGCCCAAATGTAGCACAAATATCATCCTGATGTAGCCCAAGTATAGCCCAATCACAGAATGTCCCAGAGTATTCAGAAGAACAACTAGAGCACTAACAGTCTTAATTATGACAAAAGTATGGAACACCTGAAGCCATCTTGATTGGAATAAAGTGGTAACACTTAAAACATTTAATTTGCAAAGGAATAAAATGAGGGGCTTCATTCTGCCATAGAAATTATGATTAGTGCTGCAGAAAGAAAAATTAGTGCACATTTTGACTCCTCAAATACTCTTCTATTTCATTAAAAAATTCTAACATGCAGACTGAAACATGCACTCTGAATACCAGCAGCAGACTTCCCTGGTGAGCAGTAGATTTACTACAGTGATCTATGAGCAACTAGAGTGTTAACATTCAGAATTTATGTCAAATGTATGACACATCTGAATGCCCTCTTGATGGAACCAAAGTAAACAAGCATTGAAAATGCAATAGGTCTCGCCCTCGTTTAAGCTAAAGCAATTCTGTTTGTAATTAGGTGGGTTTTTAGCTATGCTTTTATTAGTGTTTTTCAAACTTTCATGTACATAACATGCATATGTATGCGTATATGTATATGTATGCATGCATTTACATATGTATTTATATAGGTATGAAGATTATATATATGTTTATATATGTATTTATATTACCTACTGGCGGTCGCCAGTAGGTATATATAGTTAGGATTTTTTCTCTATGGGACTTTTGAAAATTCTATGTCTAATAACTTTGGCGTTTGTGGACGGAATTGGCTGAAATTTTCAGGAAAATGGCACATTTTGTTTCTGAGCATCCCCTGAAAATTTGGGGGGGTTTCGTCAAGGGGGGGCCGAGAAAAAAGGGGGGATCCCAAAACGCGTTTTTAACATTGAGTTTTCCATAGGGCGGTTGGCCTCACTTTTAGCTCAAACGGCTGAATGGATTTGCACAAAACTTGGCAAAATTGTAGGGACTGTTAGCCCGATGTGCCTTTGCTAGGTCTCAATATATGTGCTCCAGTGGATTTTGAGAAATTAACGTTTTAAAAAACAGATATATCTGTGACAGCGCTCCGGGTAGCGCTCCGGTTCGCATCCTTGACACGTAATGGAACTTCGCAAAGCGAAGCTGATTGGCTCTCCGGTGTCTGTCAACATTCGAAACAGTCCGGAGCGGCCGCCATCTAGTCTCTCGGTAGGATCGAGAGACAAGAGGAGGAGAAAAACGAAGGGGGAATTTAATGAAAGGGGGCAAGGTAGACCCCTCTTGACCCCCTAGGAATGATGTTGGGGTTATTAAAGGGTCCCGTGGGGCAAATAAAAAAAATTGATTTTTCGCGGTAGAAGCGCTTCCCGGTTCGCGAACCGGGTCGCGAACCGGTAGCGAAACGGGAATTCGCCATTTTGTGTTTCGTTTTAATTAAATTACAAGATGGAGGAAAAACAATGTGGGAAATGGGTATAAGGGTATACGGGAGACGTATCCTGACCCCCTATGTTTTCTGAGGGTGGCTGAGGATGCTCATATATGTTGATACATGTCTTCCAGCTGCTGCGCGTGAGCGGATTTTTTTTTGTTGGTGCGTGACGTCTGTTAACGTTCGATTTGAAGGAAATCAGGAAGTGTTGACCGCCATTTTGTCACTGCGAGTAAATATATTGTTCATTTCAAAGCGTTGGAACATAGAAAAGGGAGAAGGTAGAGATTGTCTTGCTGCGTAGTTTTTCTCAGGGTGTGCAGTAAGGCCCCGGTAGTGCTTATACTCACGGTGGGGTCTTTGAACACTTTAGCAAATGATGATCCAAGCTGAGGCAAAGGAGGGTGTCAGTCGGGAGGGGGAGCAATGGTGCAGTTTTAGCTTTCATGTCTAAGTGTTAAAATCTGGTTTGCGATGTCAACATAATTGGCGCCACCTTGTCCCCACTCAGGCACGTACGCTCTAGCAAGCAGCAGTCATTTAGAAAGCGCTATGACCCCTCTGCCCCTCGCCGGTCCCCAGCGCGTCTCCCTGGCGCTACGAACACCCCTACTCTCTGACCTCCCCCGTTCTCTCTGTGGAAAATTAATCCGTATTAATAAACATTGTCTGCCCCAGGGAGGCATTGGCATGTGTATGGGCGGTACATAAATTAAAAGATTATTTATGGGGTAAAAGGTTCACCATTGTCACGGACCATAAACCATTGGTATACATGATGGATGGGGAGGGCCGTGGCAATGGCAAGGCGAGCTCAAGACTAATAAGGTTGCTATCAAAGCTTCAAGAGTACAATTTTGAGATCCGACATATTAAAGGCGGCAAGAACTACAGGGCAGATTGCTTGTCTCGCCTACAAGTGGAAATAAAAGAAGAAGACGCACTAGATGACATTAAATGTGTGGTGGCACTTATTGATGCCACTATTATGTGTGAAGGTTCTATAACTGAAGATGAATGGAAAGGGAACATGGAGAAGGATGCCACTCTAAAAAAAGTGATGGGTTTTGTAAGAACCAAGTGGCCACATATAAGGAATTTGGAAAATGAATTAAAGAGTTACAAACAAGTGTGCAATGATTTGTCGTTGGAGAATGGTTTTCTAAAGAGAGGAGAACTTTTTGTACCGCCAAATGGCTTGAGGAGGAAAATAATATCTCTTGCTCATGAGGGCCATCCAGGGAGTACAGCTACTAGAAATATCATCAAAATGAATTACTGGTGGCCCGGAGTAGATAAAGAAATAAAAGAGTTCATTGACATATGTGAGCAGTGTTTGAAATCAGATAAACATTGGCGTATAGAAAAGAATGAACTACAAATGGTGGAAATTCCAAGTGGACCTTGGGCAAAGGTTGCCATTGATTTTGCAGGTCCTTTCCAAATTTTACCTAATGACTGTAAAAATATTATAGTTCTCACTGATTACTACTCAAAGTGGGTCTACTACAAATTTGTAAGCGCAGTAACGACTGAAGTGGTAATAAGATTTTTGAAGAAAGTATTCGACAAAGAAGGCCAGCCTAAAGTGCTAGTATCAGACAACGGTTCACAGTTGATTTCTAGTAAAATGACTGATTTCCTAGAAAAGGCAGGAATTGTCAGGTAAAAGCACCTTTGTATAGTCCAAAAAGTAACGGTCAGGTGGAGAGGTTAAACAAGTACATAAAGGAAGGTATCCAACTGGCTGTGGCTTCGGATATGGATGTAAAAGAGTTCATAAGGGTGAAAATCGATGCATAGAACAAAACACCTAATGAAACTACAAAACATACACCGTTCCTCCTAATGAGAGGGAGGAAGTGTAACAGTCAAATTACACCCAAATTCAGTAACTGGAGCAAGGAGTATGTAATCTCAGAAGAAGTTGATGACAGAAACCTTATGGTAAGGGAAAATATAGTGAATAAGCAAGAAAAAACAAAGAAGTATTCTGACACAGTTAACAGAGTGAAAGTGAAAAATGTGCAACCTGGAGATTGGGTGTTATTGAGAAAGCCTGGTTTGGTGTCGAAAGGTGAGACAAAATTCAGCAAACCTGTAAAAATTTGCGAAGCAACTAAAGGTGCCGTTCATGTTGAAGGAGGTGGATGGCGGAGTAAAGACGATGTGATAATCCTAAAGAAGGGTCAGGAAAAAATAATAATGAGAAATAAGGAAAGCGAGGAGAGAAATCTAGACGATAGTGTTCTGGAATGGGAAAACGTATCTGAAAAGCAAAGCAGCTCCACCCAGGAAGTTAGCCCAAATGTTTCTTTGGACATAAAGGAGAGATCGAGGAGTTGCATGACTGACACAGATAATGGGGTTGAGGAAAATGATACATCTGTGTTAGATAGAAGTATGGAAAGAGTTGTATCCTCCAAGGGACACGGAACTGATACTGCATACCCAAGTACCTCTGGTGTGCAGTCAAAGAGTGGAAGAATTGTTAGGGTGCCTAAACACTTTGACGACTATGTTATGGAATAACCATTGTTTTCTTTCAGCGGTTGTATTTAGGAGGAGAGGGAGATGTTGAACATGTAATTGTAAACATAGTACGTCACCATGTTCCATCCAATGCCACAATAGCTATATATGTGACGTCATAGCTGTCATCCAGCATATGACAGCTATTACGGCAACTTGTTGCATGCTTTTCCCCTGGCTCCCCGTGGGCCTTTATACCCATTAAACACAGTTATAAATCATTCCTTTGCTGTGTTGTTATTGGCCCCCACTACAAAACCAATGAAAAGTTTTATTTTTAGGTCATATGACCAAGCCTTCCATCATTAGGAAACCAAAAGTAAAATGAACCAATGAAAAGTTTTATAAACAAGTCACATGACCTGTTATGCGGCTTTGGGCTATAAAAAGCCTACAAAATCCGTTGGCCTGTGAGGCGGCGTCAGTAGCGGACCGATGTGCGAATAGGCCGAAGGCAGTACAACGCGCCGAGATCCGGATGGCACCGAGGTGGTGTCCAGCAAGTTTCCGCACTGGTGTGGCCATCCTACAATGCTGCGCGGAAAGACGGCGTGGGGTGAGGCGGCGCGAACGGGCCTCTCCCGCCTCCCAAGGTGGAGGCTCCTCAGCTGCAGTGGGGCGCCCCTTGGCGTTTCACTCGCTATCCAGCTGAGTTGCGCCCGCACTTGCGGCTACAGTGCCTCACCCGCCATCCAGCTGAGTTCCGCCCGCTCTTGCGGCACAGGGCCTCACCCGCCATCCAGCTGAGTTCCTCCCGCTCTTGTGGCACAGTGCCTCACCCTCCATCCAGCTGAGTTCCGCCCGCTCTTGCGGCACAGTGCCTCACCCACCATCCAGCTGAATTGTGCCCGCTCTTGCGGCACAGTGCCTCACCCGCCATCCAGCTGAGTTGCGCCCGCTCTTGCGGCTACAGCGTCTCGCCCACCATCCAGCTGAATTGCGCCCACTCTTGCGGTGCAGCGATAGGCGGCTGCAACAGGACTCTCAAAATGCGTGGAGTCTAAGCAGCGTCCTCTACTTCCGCGTTTTTTGTAGGCTATCCGCCTGATTGTGTGCTGCTTGGGCGCTTTCAGTCGCGCTGAGAATAGAGGAGCTGCAGACCTCGGAAGAGGGACTCGATTGTTTGTTGTGTCCCCCGCCTTGATTTTAGGACTATAATCACTTACAAGGACATCAGCTCGGGTTTTTTATGCCGAGGTTCATGGCTTTTCCCCCTTGACAATCCCGTTTTTGGCAGACATTGTCCTCGAAGTGTAATCCCTTTATCCCCTATCGTTATATGGAATTGGAGGCTCTCACGTTAATGGAATACTCATCCTACCTGCTGCCAAAGACCTCCCGAGGCAAATCCTGTACATCTCTCAAGTAAGGAGGGGTTTCTTCTTATTGTATGGTGGAGTGTGGTTATGGGAAGGAGGGGTACTCCTTGGAGTTGGACACAGTAGTAATTGTGTTTACATTGTCTCGTAGGTCAGAGGCGTGGAGGTGGTGGTCGAGTCTCATTGTCCAGTCCATCTCAGGGGTGAAGCTTTATTTGACGTCCCGTTTATTTGAATTCCTGTCCCCTGCCCTGGGCTCGGGTGTCCTCTCATGGTTGTCTACTTCATGGGAGGCATTTGAGTCAGGGTAGTGGATTTGGTCGTACCTCGATCCTGCAGTGTCTGGGCCCGTGGAATCCAACAGAATACCAAGCCCACGATAATATACACTGCCCGGACGAGGTATGGACGAGGACGCGGGGGGAGCCGAAAGGACACCTACAATGCAGGACATAGTGGGGGCGGTAGCGGCCCTACAGGCTCAGGTACAAGATTTACAACAGGAAAACGCAGGACTAAAGCAGGAATTGGGGGCCGTAAAGGCCAGAGAACAGTTGAGAGAGAGGGGACATGTTCCAGTCATCCAACCAGCTACATTTCAGTATGGAGGCAGGACGGGTCAGCGAGCGGAGGGGGGAGTCCCTGTAGCAGTTACTGTTACGACGCCTGTTCCAGTTCCCCTGGCCCCCCCTGAAAGGTTCATGGGAGAAAGCAATAAGTATGGGACCTTTATGACTCAATGTCAACTGCATTTTATGTGCAGATCGACTGCTTTCCCGGATGATAAGGCGAAGGTGGCGTTTACAATATCGTATTTGGCTGGCACTGTAGAAAGTGATGCTGCAGTTTTGCATGATTATCAGGCGTTTAAAGAACTAATGAGGGGCCTATTTGCTAAGCATGCTTTTATGCAGGCGAGCGATGCGGAGCTCCTCAAGTTAAGACAGGGCAAACAGGATCTGTTAACTTATGTGTCAACATTTAATAGGTTGGTTTCGGAAACACATTGGCCAATAGACAAGAGAACCTCCTTGTTTTATCAGGGTTTGTGTGACGAATTGAAAGACGTGGTATCTCAGGTGGTTGATCCTCCAGACGACTGTGCTGCCTTTATAGATCTGGTGGTGAAGTTAAATCACAGACAGACTGAGAGACGTGGTGACCGTATTCGGGTTCAGGGACCTTGGAGGAGTTATATGAAACCGGAAACTAGACCCTCTTGGGAACATAAGCCCGCTCCTGAGCCCATGGAGATAGGGGGGATGAGAGGCCTGTTAACCATGGAGGAGAAAAGAAGGAGGAGGGAATTGAATTTATGTTTGTATTGTGGACAAGGGGGGCACTTTGCCCGAGAGTGTCCTGTGAAACCCTCAGGTCTGGCGTTCAGTAAAAAGGTAGCATGTGTACAGGTGGACCGTAGTCAAGCTATAAGCCGAGGAGCGGGGGGCACCTATGATGTTTTGGGTGTGATAGATCAGGTGCCAAGGCATTTCATTATTCCGGCACAACTCTTAATGGCTGGGAGTACTCGTGTACCCGTGTCGGTTTTGTTGGATTCCGGGGCTACTGGGAATTTCATTGATATTTCGTTGGCAGAAAAGCTAGAAATCCCTTGTCAATACAAGAGACAACCAGAACCTGTGAGAGCCATTGATGGGACTGAACTAACCTCGGGTTCCATTACACGCCAGACAGAACCTGTGACGCTGTTGTGTGAGAATGGGCACTCACAGTCAGTGGTCTTTGACCTTATCGACGCCCCCTCATTTGGGTTGGTGTTAGGAGTCCCCTGGCTTCAGGAACATAATCCTAAGATAGACTGGGTGCAACGCTTGGTGACTCTGGATTCCAAGCATTGCCTTACACATTGCGACAGGGAGGCTATTGAACGAATTCCTCCCTTGTCTTGTGCAGGGGTGGAGGCGATGTCAGTTCCCTCTCAGTATTCTGCCTTTCGGGGTGTTTTTGATAAGGTTAAGGCACAGGGTCTCCCTCCTCACCGGTCTTTTGACTGTAAAATCGATTTGATACCTGGTATACCTTTGCCTTCTTGTCGCATATATGCGCTCTCTGAACCCGAGGAGTTACATCTAAAAGAGTACTTGGAGGTGATGCTGGGAATGGGATTTATTCGTCCCTCTTGTTCGCCTGTGTCCTCGGCGATCTTTTTCATTCCGAAGAAGGAAGGGACTTTGACGGCATGTGTGGACTACAGGGCTCTGAATAAGGCTACCGTGAAGGATAGGTACCCTCTTCCACTTATCCCCGTGTTGTTGGACCAACTCCGCAAGGCAACCATCTTTACCAAACTGGATTTGCGGGGTGCTTACCATCTCATTCGAGTCCGACCCGGGGATGAATGGAAGACGGCATTTAAGACCAAATTTGGCCTATTCGAGTATTGTGTAATGCCGTTTGGCTTGTGCAACGCGCCGGCGGCATTCCAATACTTTATTAATGAGGTTCTCCGGGAACAACTAGACAGAACTGTCATCGTCTATTTGGACAATATATTGATTTTCTCAGAGACAGAGGCTGAACACCATGAACATGTCTCTAAGGTATTACTGAAATTACAGGAACATCATCTGTACGCCAAATTGGAGAAATGCCAGTTCGGCACAGAGAAGGTGGAATTCCTGGGGTTTGTCATTACAGCTGAGGGTATTCGAATGGACCCCAAGAAGATAGAGGCTATTGTTACCTGGCCCATACCATCCACTGTCAAGCAGATCCAGGCTCTTCTGGGGTTCGCCAATTTCTATCGGCGCTTTATCCCCCACTTCTCTGATGTCGTATCCCCACTAACCCGATTGCTAAGAAAGGGGGTTCCTTTTGTCTGGTCCACTGAAGTCCAGGATGCTTTTCAACTTTTGCTGCGATCCTTCACCTCAGCTCCGGTTTTGGTGCATCCCGATACTGCCTTACCATTTTTTGTGGAAACGGATGCCTCATTGTGTGCAGTAGGAGGGGTGTTGTCCCAAAGGGATGCTGAAACGGGTCAGATGCACCCCATTGCCTTTTTTTCTAAGACCTTGTTGCCTGCTGAGCGCAACTACACGGTGGCTGAGAGGGAACTACTGGCGGTGAAATTGTCCTTTGAGGAGTGGCGTCATTACCTCTGGGGCGCCCGACACACAGTCACGATCTATACCGATCATAAGAATCTTGAATTCTTTCGATCTGCTCGGGCGTTAACACCTCGCCAGATGCGGTGGGTCTTGTTTTTTAACGAGTATGACTTTGTCATTACTTATCGACCTGCCGCTCAGCAGATAAAATCTGATGCCCTTTCTAGGATCCATGTGGAGTGTAAGGAGGAGGGTCCATTTAAGGAGGAGAGGCCTATGATCAGTGAAGAGAGGATTATAGGGGCTACACACAGTGAAGACTTTCCCTCTCTTATCAAGGGGCATTTACGACAGTTGGATTTGGCCCTTTGGATGGCCTTACCCCAGGTATTGAAGCAGGATGGGCTGTTATATCATGGTGATCGGTTGTTTGTTCCCCCAGCCTTGAGGCAGATGGTATTGGAGTAGTGTCATTCCTCCTCACTGATAGCACATCCGGGGGTGCAAAAGACGAGGGAGATGTGTTTGCGATGGTTTTGGTGGGACTCGCTGATTAAGGATATACAGGGTTATGTGGCAGCGTGTCCCGTGTGTGCCACTACCATAGTAAGCCATCTGGTCTGTTGCAGCCCTTAGCGGTTCCTCCTGCTCCCTGGCACACCATTAGCATGGATTTTGTGACTGATCTGCCCCCTGTGTCTGGACATACCACCATAATGGTGGTAGTAGACCTGTTCACAAAAATGGCACACTTCATTCCGTTACCTAAGGTTCCTACTGCCAGGGAGATGGCTTTGGTTTTTATGTCCTCCATAGTCAGGATCCATGGATTGCCATCTGCGATTGTTTCTGACAGGGGAGCACAATTCGTGTCTCATTTTTGGACGGAATTGTGTTCGGTGCTGAAGATTGATGTACGATTATCATCGGCGTACCACCCGCAATCAGATGGTCAGACCGAAAGGACGAACCAGACTATGGAACAATATTTGAGGTGTCTTGTGTCGTCATTGTCTTGTGATTGGATGGTGGCTCTTCCTATTGCGGAATTTGCCTACAATAACAGTCTGCATTCCGCAGTGGGTATGACTCCCTTCTTTTGTTCATTAGGTTACCATCCCAGGGCATTAGCCATTCAACCTAGTGCGTATGTGCCAGCCATAGACGATATTTGTAGGTCTTTGGGTGGAATTTGGGACAGAGCACGTGAACAGTTGCAGGCAACCAAAGTTACCATGAAGGCCCAGGCAGATAAACATAGGGTTCCTGCTCCTTCTTATAAGGTGGGTGATCAGGTGTGGCTAGCTTCACGCAACCTTAGGTTGCCGGGGTCTCGTAAATTGCAGCCTAGGTTTGTGGGACCATTTGCTATTTCACAGGTGATAAACCCTGAGGCTATGAAGCTTGTCTTACCTGATGAGTACAGGGTCCATCCAGTGTTTCATACGTCACTGTTGAAACCCTATATACCAACAACACAGGTTCTGCCACCACCTCCTCCTTTGCTAGTCAATGGGGAAGAAGAGTTTGAGGTTCAGGCTATTATGGATTCCAAGCGGAGGAGAGGGCGCCTCTTTTACCTTGTTGACTGGAAGGGTTATACACCTGAAGACCGGACATGGGAGCCAGCGGGTAGTGTGCATGCGCCACGGCTGGTTCGTTTGTTCCATAGACAACACCCCTCTAAGCCCCGTCCGGTGGGAAGGACCCTTGGGGGGAGATACTGTTAGGAATGAGGTCTAGTCTCTCTTCTATGGCCATGCTCCACCATCACATGATTGGCTTTGAGGGTATTTAGGAAACGCCCTTACCTTTGCTCAGTGCTTGGTATCTTTTAGCTTTGGGTTCCAGGTTCTGGGTCTTGTTATCCACGTTGTAAGAAAGTTTGGTTCACGGGCTCGTGTCCCTTTTTAATTTAATCCCCTTTGTATCTTTAGTCCTGGTTTTGCCTTGCCCTTCCCGTTTCCTGGTTGTTCCGTTTTTTCACTTTAGTTTAGTGGAGATAGGAGAAGCCTTAATCCCACCCCGCCCCCCTCCTCCCTCCTTTACTCCCACTTTCCTTCGTTTTTGAGTTTTGAGCTGTGGTGTTTTGTTTGCAACTCGAGGGAACTGGGGCTCCGGTCCCCTCGTATCACGGCTCCTCGGACAGTTAGGGATACTTCCCCAAGAGACGCCGGCCGGCGTGTTAGCTGCGTGGAGTCTAAGCAGCGTCCTCTACTTCCGCGTTTTTTGTAGGCTATCCGCCTCATTGTGTGCTGCTTGGGCGCTTTCAGTCGCGCTGAGAATAGAGGAGCTGCAGACCTCGGAAGAGGGACTCGATTGTTTGTTGTGTCCCCCGCCTTGATTTTAGGACTATAATCACTTACAAGGACATCAGCTGGGGTTTTTTATGCCGAGGTTCATGGCTTTTTCCCCTTGACAATCCCGTTTTTGGCAGACATTGTCCTCGAAGTGTAATCCCTTTATCCCCTATCGTTATATGGAATTGGAGGCTCTCACGTTAATGGAATACTCATCCTACCTGCTGCCAAAGACCTCCCGAGGCAAATCCTGTACATCTCTCAAGTAAGGAGGGGATTTTTCTTATTGTATGGTGGAGTGTGGTTATGGGAAGGAGGGGTACTCCTTGGAGTTGGACACAGTAGTAATTGTGTTTACATTGTCTCGTAGGTACAGAGGCGTGGAGGTGGTGGTCGAGTCTCATTGTCCAGTCCATCTCAGGGGTGAAGCTTTATTTGACGTCCCGTTTATTTGAATTCCTGTCCCCTGCCCTGGGCTCGGGTGTCCTCTCATGGTTGTCTACTTCATGGGAGGCATTTGAGTCAGGGTAGTGGATTTGGTCGTACCTCGTTCCCGCAGTGTCTGGGCCCGTGGAATCCAACAGATTGGGTGCAATTCCGTTGGATGGCGGGTGAGACGCTGTAATAGCAAGAGCAGGTGCAATTCAGCTGGCCGAACGAGGCACTGTGTCGCAAGAGCGGGCGCAAGTCAGCTGGTTGCGTGAAGCGCTGGGGTGTAGCTGAGAAACCTCCACCTGGGGAGGTGGGGGAGGCTCGTTCGCGCCGCCTCTCCCTTCCAGTGCACCCCACGCCGTCTCCTGGCACAGGAATATGTGATGGTCGGACTAGGGCACCGCAGGACGTGTCTTTAGGTCAAACGGATTGTGGGACAAGGTCCAGAATGGAAGAGTCACTAAAAGGCAAAAAGTTCCGCCTGACCCCGGGAGCCAGCCGCCTATGTCGGGGGCGATCTTAGGCCACATCAGGGCAACAAGACTTGAGGAGGGGGCAGGAGAAATCCCGGGAATGGATTTGATTTTGAGCCCCAAATACAAAGGCTTGTTTGGATCGATGTTGCAGCAGGCTGCCATGTAAATAGTTATTTAATAAAACGTTTTACCCTGTTACTTTGCTGGTGTGTTGTATATATTTATAATATTTGCATAGGGTTTGTCGTTATTTTGGGCGGGGTGAGCGGCGGAGCGGAGCTGTCTTGCAGCTATCATGGTGTCGAGCTCAGTTCCTCTCACTAGTTTCGTATTTCTTATGAGGGGTTGTTCCTAATGTTTCTATTTTAGCGAGGTCAAAAAGAGATCCCATTAGTGGCCTACTGATTTTGCTTAATTCCTTTTGTTTTTTTAACGATTTTTCACTATCTGCAAAGACTAAACAGAGTATTGCTACTCTGTGCTTGTTTGTAAATAGAGAATGAACCAAAGAGAACCAATTCCAAAACAGTAAATGCTTGGATAACAATCAATCAAATGGAGAGAGAAGCAGGCACGACGGATTACAACGGGGGCAAAGGCCTGCGTTACCTACCCTTCACTATCTGCAAAGAGAGAATACTCCTAAAAGAAAAGAGGGGGGGGGGGCAGCGTTCAAAGCACATCAGCGTGCATAAACACAAAAATGTTTTTACCTATCACGTACTTGACATTTTAAAGCTTTTCATATTCGCTATTAAAAAACCATTGAAATTCACTGAAAAAACCATAGGTTATAGACCATATATAGTTAGGAATTAGCATTTACAAAACCTTGAAAATTCACTGAAAGAACCATGGGTTATAGACCATATATAGTTAGGAATTAGCATTTACAAAACCTTATTTTACTCACACAAAACCATTGAAATTTCATATATAGTTAGTTGCACTAACTATATATCGCGCACCCTCAATCCACTGCTGATGATGTCACATATTACATCATTCATGACATGGTCAGTGACATCACTGATGACATCACTGATGACATCTCAAATGACATCACTGACAACATCACTGATGACATCATTCATGTGATAATACGATGAACCTCTTCAGACTCTAATATAACCTTAGATACACTCAGTGTAAACAGACACTCACAGACTGTCACTCATCCATGGAGTTACTCACACACCTAGTCAGTCATGCAAAGAATCAATCACACCTCCATTTCCTCAACTATACAGTTATACACACCTTACTTATTCAAACATATTCGAACACATATTTACTCTCTTATACAATCACTGATACAAGTTCAGAATGATCCATACAGCTACTCACACATTCACTGGCTCTTATGCACAGTATTTTATATATGTCAACTCTCACATGTACTGTGTTTTACATATGTACTTACTTTGACATGTAGCACTGAGATATCCATTCACTCACCAATACACTCATGCACACAGTCAACCACCCATACAGCTGTCTCCACATGCAGGTTTGAACCCATACATCTAGTGAATCAACTGTTTACACATCTATGCACAGAGTCACACACCTCACAGCTACCCACACACACACTCACTCTCTCATACAAATACTTGGGCAACCAATCAACAACCCATATAGTTAATCATATAGCTACTGATCAACACATGCAGCAGTTTATAGAACAACAGATATAATGATGCACAAATTAAGACAGTTTAGTCACTAACCCATGCACTCAGTGAGACACATTTAAACACTCTCTCATACAGTCACTCATGCACCTACTAAATCCTTCATCCAGACACTTATACATCCACTCATTCTTCAATATGTAAGACATATTTTAACTTTACAGAAACATACAGTCACTGGATGTTGTCATCAGTGATGTCATTTGAGATGTCATCAGTGATGTCATCAGTGATGTCACTGACCATGTCATGAATGATGTAATATGTGACATCATCAGCAGTGGATTGCGGGTGCGCGATATATAGTTAGTGCAACTTACTATATATGAAATTTCAATGGTTTTGTGTGAGTAAAATAAGGTTTTGTAAATGCTAATTCCTAACTATATATGGTCTATAACCCATGGCTTTTTCAGTGAATTTTCAAGGTTTTGTAAATGCTAATTCCTAACTATATATGGTCTATAACCTATGTTTTTTTCAGTGAATATATATATATTCACTGAAAACAACATAGGTTACAGAGACGTTATAGTTAGAAATGAGCATTTAAAAAAACCTTTGAAATTCACTGAAAAAAACATAAGTTTCAGAGACGTTATAGTTAGGAATTAGCATTTGAAAAACCTTTGAAATTCACTGAAAAAACCATAGGTTTCATGAGTGTTATAGTTAGCTGGACATTTTACTCGTACAAAACCATAGAAATTCCTCCGTTATAGTTAGTTGTGCTAACTATAACTCCCACTCCCACAATACACTGTTGATGTTGTCACATATTACATCATTCATGGCATGGTCAGTGACATCACTGATGACATCTCAAATGACATCACTGATGACATCACTGATGATATCATCCAGTGATTGTGGTTTTGTTTGAAATTTAAATATCTATTATATATATATATCAATCTGTATTGAAGATTTAGTGGATATATAACTGTTGGGATGGAGGATTTAGTAGCTGTCTGACTGTTTCTTTAAGTGAGTAATTAAATGTGTCTCTCTATTATATGGGTTAGTAACCAAACTATGTGAACGTGTGTATCACTGTCTCTGTTGTTGTATAACCTGCTGCATCAATTGGTCACTAACTACATGAGTGTCTATATTAGTTATTGATTAGTTGGCTGAGTATTTGTAAGGGAGACTGAGTGTATCTGTGGTTGGGTGGGGGAGTTGTAACTCTATGCATAGATGTGTGAGTGGCTGATTGTCTAGGCATAGGGGTTTAGGAGTGTTTATGGAAACAGTTGTTTGGGTGTCTGAGTGTGTTTATTTGTGTGTTGGTAAATGAATATATGTGTCAGTGGTACATCTCCTATAAAGTAGAAAAATAAAAAGCATTGTATGTGAGAGTTGGTACATATAAATAAGTATACGTAAGAGTCAGTGATCGTGAAAGTAACTGTATGAATAAGTATATAATTGTAATAGTGATTTTTTAACATAGTAACTATGATTTACTATGTGTATGTATAAATGAGGTGTTGTGTGTATAACTGTGTAGGTGAGTAACTGTAAGTGTGATTGATTCTTTTCATGAGTGAGTAGCATCACTGCATAACCGACTAGGATGACTGCTGATATGTCAATGTCTATATAGGTGTATGAGAACATTTGATAGTGATACCATTGATCAGTGACTGCATGTATAAGTGATTATGTGGGTGAATGGACAGTTTTGTGTGTAGACGTGTCAATGCTTTCAAATATGGTACTCTGTATTTTACAGTGAGTGATCAAAGGTTTTACTAGTGTGTGATGAGGTGTATCAGATTGTTACGTGGATGATGTCATGAGTGATGTCATCAGTGATGTCAATTGGGATGTCATCAGTGATGTCATCAGTGATGTCACTGACCATGTCATGAATGATGTAATATGTGACATCATCAGCAGTGCATTGTGGGCGCGAGTTATAGTTAGCACAACTAACTATAACGGAGGAATTTCTATGGTTTTGTACAAGTGAAATGTCCAGCTAACTTTAACAGTCATGCAATATCTATGTTTTTTTAGTGAATTTCAAAGGTTTTTCAAAATCTAATTACTAACTATAACGTCTCTGAAAATTATGTTTTTTTCAATAAATTTCAAAGGTTTTTTTAAATGCTAATTTCTAACTATAACGTCTCTGAAACCTATGGTTTTTTCAGTGAATTTCAAAGGTTTTTTAACTGCTAATTTTTAAGTGCAATAGTAGTTATACCTATTTTTGTACTGAATTTCTGCAGTTATTTAACTGTTTATTTATAAAAAATTTAATTATTAAACAACATTATACATTTTTCTGAAAATTGCAAAACATAATATAATAAATTTAAAACTGAAATATTTTTAGTTATTTTGTTTTGTTGTATTTTAATATATTTATATAATGTTCTTTTTAAAAAAAATTCTAAATGTTTTGGGGAGTTGCGCACCCAAAGCGTACCTACTGCAGCTGGTCCGCGTATTCTAGCTGCCATTTTGGAAAAGTCGTGAGGGATCCGCGTATGGTGAGCGATGAGTGCATGTTTTTTTTCAGTTATGTCATATACGTACAATGTTATGTGGTGTGCGTAATCGGTATGCAACACATGCGTATTAAAGTACACAAAGCTTGCCTGTAACTATTGAAGGACACCACCCATTTTAAATATTCTGTTTGGAGCAGTTGATGAGAGACATCTCTTCTTCTTCCAGAGCTGGTTTTGGAATTTTTTGGGTATTTTAAAAAAATTGCATTGGAGAAATGGCATCTGGTTCGCAAACTCCTCATCATTCTTCAGATGAAGATATCTTGGCGGAAGATCCACCCAAGCAGAGGCCTGAATCAGGGGCATGGAAATGTTTCACCTTTCCTACCGGAAAAAAAAGGTCAACGCAAGAAAATTCACATGCTTGCTGTGTGACAGGGTCCTGTCGCGAGGCAGTGACAAGGAATACTCCTGCAGAACAGCGAGTATGTAAAAACATCTGCGGACCATTCACCCGAAGAAACTGGCACGAGAAGAAATGAGGCGTGCAGCAAACTAACCACCAACAGGCATTGCTAGCACCTCCGGAGTGTCCACTTCAGCACCACCAGTAGACATTCGCCAAGAATTTGCTTTTCTGCAGCAGCACGGCACTGGGTGCAAAACCATCATCTGTTATTGGGAACAGTCAGTGGATGCTATTTGTGCAGCTCAACGGAACCACAAATCCAATTTTTTTGTTTTTGTTTTTGGAATGATGTTGAATTCCGAAAGCTAACATTTTAATTAGTTCCTTTTTTGTTAAATTTTTTAAAAACACCAAAAAAAGTACAAAATTGTTAAAAAACGACAAAAAAGTTCAGAACTACCTTATATGCTTTAAAAAAAGAACTATAATTGCATGGTAATGTCTGAATGTTTGGTTGAATTTATGTGTAGAGCATGATTGACTACATTAGTGTATGGTGAATGTATAGGACTGCATAAGTGTATGGTGAATTTATAGGAGCAAATCTATGAGGATATGCTGCAGCGTGACACTGCAAGCCATTTAGCTTCACCACGCTGTGGCACTTCTGAAGCACAGGGATGTGATATATTTACATGAATATGTCGCAAAGCTGTGCTCCTTCTGCACTAGCACACAAACTGTAGCCATGCAGTGACGCAGGCACCTTTGCAAGGATATCTGTGTTGTGGAGAGATTGTTTTTTTTGCAGGAAGGGCCTACTTCCTGCACAAAAACAATCACTAAAGGCATTTTCCTCCTTCAATGTGTGCTGTGGAATGCAGAATGCATTGAAAGAGGAAAAAACGAGGAGAAATAAAAATACTTCTCCTTGTTGTGCCTCGCTACACCACCTCTAGGGTGGCACACCATTCACACGTATCTACAGATTTACACTTTCTCGTAAGTCTTGAGATGTGTTATTCCATGGGTGTTGTGTGGGAACAGACACAGCAACACCCATGGAACGCCCCTTCAATGCAAAGTGCTCAGTTTGAATGGGTCTTATTTTCAATGAGAGGAAAAGCCACGCAGGGTGGTTTTTCCTCTCTTTGTAAATATGGAGGAGTCCCCAGCTCCAACACTATGTTACAAAAAGTGACATACTGGTGGTGCAGGGGGCTTGTAAATCTGCCCCATAAGTGCCTAGGTATTGGCAGAGTGATACAATAAGAACATAGTGCTGGATGGCTGATTGACAAACTGCATGAGACTGACAGGAGGTATCCTAGGCTGCATGAGTACTACTTCAGTATTTAGTGGAGTGTACCAATAGTATGTATCTGCTTAGAGGTTTGTAAGGATTGTGCACAGAATAGTGTACGTGTGCTTGTGTTGGGCCTAGGTCATTCTATAAGAACATCACTAGTAACTAGAATGATGACAGTGCTGCAAACAGAGTGTTCAGTTAATTTATCAGTGTTTAGGTATTGTCTCAATGCCTGAGTCATTCTGCAAATCCATAGACAGTGTCTGGGTTCATAAAGTGCTAGTAGTTGACAGCAGGATAAGTTTATAAGCACTTATGTTTCAGCAGAGTGATCAGATAAGGACATGCTTCTGTCAGGATGATTGTAGGAGTGGACACAGACTCACAGTGGGATTCCAGACAAGCACGATATTACCTGGCCGTTTGCAGGACTGAATAAGTAGTCTGTAAGGGTTTAAGGGACTGCATACAATGTGCACATTTGACTGTAACACTGCTTGTCTCAATGCCTGAGTCATTCTGCAAGTGCATATATAGTGACTGTGTTCCTAGAGTGCTACTAGTTTACAGCAGGATACGTTTATAAGCACTTATGTTTCAGCAAAGTGATTAGATAAGGACATGCTCCTGTCAGGACGATTGTAGGAGTGGACACAGACTCACAATGTGTTTCCAGACAAGCATGACTATTACCTGGACTTTTGCAGGACTGACTCAGTAATCTGCAATGAATTAAGGGACCATATACATTGTGCACATTTGACTGTAACACTGCTTGCCTCAATTACTTAGTCATTCTGCAAGTGCATAGACAGTGAATAGCTTCCTAGAGTGCGAGTAGTTGTAGCAGGATAAGTTCATAAGGACTTATGTGTCAGCAGAGGGATTAGATAAGGACATATTTCTGTCAGGATGATTGTAGGAGTGGACACAGGCTCCCAGTGTGATTCCAGACAAGCATGACTATTACCTGGACTTTTTCAGGACTGACTCAGTAGTCTGCAAGGGGTTAAGGGACCGCATACATTGTGCACATTTGACTGTAACACTGCTTGTCTCAATGCCAGATTCATTCTGCAAGTGCATAGATAGTGAATAAGTTCCTAGAGTGCCAGTAGTTGACAGCAGGATAATTTTATAAGGACTTATGTTTCAGTAGAGTGATTAGATAAGGACATACTTCTGTCAGGATGATTGTAGGAGTGGACACAGACTCACAGTGTGATTCCAGACAAGCATGACTATTACCTGGACTTTTGCAGGACCGACTCAGTAGTCTGTAAGGAGTTAAGGGACGGCATACATTGTGCACATTTGACTGTAACACTGCTTGTCTCAATGCCTGAGTCATTCTGCAAGTGCATAGATAGTGACTGAGTTCCTAGAGTGCTACTAGTTTACAGCACGATACTTTTATAAGCACTTATGTTTCAGCAAAGTGATTAGATAAGGACATGCTCCTGTCAGGACGATTGTAGGAGTGGACACAGACTCACAATGTGTTTCCAGACAAGCATGACTATTACCTGGACTTTTGCAGGACTGACTCAATAGTCTGCAAGGGGCTAGGGGACCACATACATTGTGCAGATTTGACTGTAACACTGCTTGTCTCAATTACTTAGTCATTCTGCAAGTGCATAGACAGTGAATAGCTTCCTAGAGTGCGAGTAGTTGAAGCAGGATAAGTTTATAAGGACTTATGTGTCAGCAGAGGGATTAGATAAGGACATATTTCTGTCAGGATGATTGTAGGAGTGGACACAGACTCCCAGTGTGATTCCAGACAAGCATGACTATTACCTGCACTTTTGCAGGACTGACTCAGTAGTCTGCAAGGGGTTAAGGGACCGCATATTTAGTGCACATTTGACTGTACCACTGCTTGTCTCAATGCCTGAGTCATTTTGCAAGTGCATAGACAGTGACTGGGTTCCTAGAGTGCTAGTAGTTGAGTGGTGAGGTACCATTTTTCTCAGAAGTCTTTGGGGAATGCAGGGTGTGTGGAATTTTGTGGATCCACATAGATTCCAGACCGCTCCTCCACAGAAATGTGAGGAAAATGTGTTTTTTTGACAATTTGTTAAGTTTTGCAAGGGATTCCGGGTAACAGAAGCTGGTGAGAGTCAGTCAACTCACCCCATTCTGGATTTCCCTGGGTGTCTAGTTTTAAAAAATGTGTAGGTTTGCTAGGTTTCCCTAGGTGCCCCCAGAGCTAGGGTTAAAAAACTACAGCTAGGCACTTTGCAAAAAAAGGGTAATTTTTCACTGTGAAAATGTGGGTGTCCAAGTTGCGTTTTGTGCCATTTTCTGTCGTGGGCACTAGACCTACCCACACAAGTGTGGTGCCGTCTTTCTTGAAAGACTTTGGGGAACAGGGGGTTGGTGGAATTTTGTGGATCCATGTAGATTCCATAACTTTCCACCACAGAAATTTGAGGAAAGTGTGTTTTTTGTCAATTTGTTAGGTTCGCAAGGGATTCTGGGTAACATAAACTGGTGAAAGCCAGTCAAGTCACCCCGTCCTGGATTTCCCTGGGTGTTTAGTTTTCAAAAATGTATAGGTTTTCTAGGTTTACCTAGGAGCCGGCAGAGCTAGGGTTAAAAAACTACAGCTAGGCACATTGCAAAAAAAGGGTCATTTTTCATTGTGAAAATGTGGTGTGTCCACATTTTCACCATGGTGTTTCCTGTCATAGGCACTATGCCTACCCGCACAAGTGAGGTACCATTTTTTATCGGGAGACTTAGGGTAACACAGAATTATAGAGCAACTGTTTTTACCTTTTGACTTTCGATGCATTTCTGCCTTCCAAATGAAAGACAATGTGAAAAAAAGAAGTCATTTTGAAAAATGACCTATAATTCTCATGCTAGTAGGGGTACTCCCAATTTCGTAAATTTGTGAATATCTACTGTTTCTAAACTCTATATGTTGTTCCCATTTCAGAATAAATAGGTGTCTTTCATACCGATTTTTCCATGTATACATTTTCCCAGAATAATTGCTATATACCCGGTACATAATAAAAGAAATTGCAAGACGCTGCTCAGTTATTGGCTCTGGGTTCGTCGGGTTCTTGGTGAACCTACTAGTCCTATATATCCCCACAACCAGAAAGGTCCAGTCAATTTAACAGTATATTGCTTTTAAACTGCTGTCATAATTAGAAGAAGTTACAACTGAAAAACTTTGACACAAAGGGCTGTTTTTTTCAACTGATTTTCAATTTTCCCTATAATTAACAGTTAGTTTCTATAAAGAAACCTTGAAGGATCTACACAAATGACCCCTTGCTAAATTCAGACTTTCGTTTACTTTTAAAAAATGTATAGCTTTCCAGGATCCATTATTTGTTTCATACCTATTTCTACCATTAACTGGAAGGAGGTTGAAAGCATAAAAAAAAAATAGGCTATGTCCCAGAAAAATGTCAAAACTGTGTACTAACTGTTAGTTTTCTGACAAAAGTCTGCTTGTACCAGAAAGCTGGGAAGATGGTGATTTCAGCACCACACCCCCTTTTTTGACACCATTTGCAAGGAGGAGAACACTTTTGCTTTCACCTGTAACTTTTCTTTTTTATTTTTCCCAAAAAGAACAAAATGTAGCTTTTTTTTGGCAAATTTCTGGTTCCCCTCCATGGGAGTCCAAAAACCCTGGGTACCCTATGGGGCAGATTTACAAGCCCCTTGCTCCACTTTTGCGTCACTTTTCCCATGTTAAAAGTGACGCAAAATGGCATAAGGGGCTCGAAAATCTGCCCCCTAGAATCCCCATGATGTTGGAAAAAAAGAACGCAAATTTGTTGTGGATACCTTATGTGGTCAGAAAGTTACAGGGGCCTAAGCGCAAACTACCAGAAATAGCAAAAAAAAGGCTCAGCGCGAGGGGGGGGGGAAGCCTAGCAGCGAAGGGGCTAAATATAGAGTCACAATATTTTTGTTGAAAATATTTGTTTTGCAAAATTTCGATGTTGTTTTGCTTTAGTGTCATAGAACCACCGATTCTCAGTGAATTTCTGTTATTTCAGTGGCCATTTATCAGTGGATTTGTTTGCTGAGTAATTGTCAACTGCCTTTGTGTCTCTCATTTGTACAGTTCTTATTAGGAAGCCTATAGAAAAAATACACCTCTGCTGCCTCCTTATATCTCATCTAGATAAAAAAAAAATATTTTAATCTAGTTCATACTCACCTGAATGGACCTAACAAGGGATATCTGAACTTTAGTCCTGGTTTAGAGTTCAGAGGATGGTTTACTCCATAACAAATGTGACAGATATCCCGTCCGCTGCATTACAAATGCCATTGAATCAAATGCACCTGCAATATGGTGGACGGAATATCTGTCACATTTGTGACAGAGTAACCACACTATGAACTCTAGTTGGGCCCTAAGTATTTATCAGCTGCAGCTATACGTCCACTTGTGTGGCCCTAATCATGGTATGTCTCACGATGTTCATTCTTAATTACTTCACACTTCTCATCTCAGTAGAGGTGTGAATGGCCATGTAGGAACAGTTCTCGGTTGTCTCACATCGCCTCACCATGCTGCATTTGAGTAAAGGTTTTAGTTTAATTTTTTCCCACTCTGTCCCACCTACTTTTGGGATGAACCTATCAATGAATTAGTGAAATGATCGGGGAACATGATATCAGTGTCTTCCCATAATTCCTGCATGGGGAGCAATTGCATGTCCTTGATTGAGCAGGTAGGTCCCAGTCTCCTGTTGGTTCTCAGACCACATCTCAGTAGAAAATGTCCTAAGATGAAAATGTTAGATTTTGATTGGGCACTTTCAGAATCACTTCCAAAGGTTCATACTGGGTAAGCACTGCTTTGAGGGCAGGACTCACTCTGGAAGTCCTGTGCTCAAGCAGAAAAGCAGGCCTCAAGCAGCAGGGCAGTCCTCTGATGCTTCAAGGCAGTCTTGAAGCACAAGGGAAGTCCCCTGGTAGCAGCAATGCAGTCCTCTGAGATACAAATCAGACCTCAAGCAGCAGAGCAGTGCTCTAAAATGCAAGGCAGCCCTTCTGAGTGTTCTCCTTAGGTCCAGGAGTGAACTGAAGAGTTAATCTGAGACTCCAATATTTATACCTGGTGCCAGACTTTGAAGTGGGAGAAACCCCTAGATTTCCCCCCACATCTGGGTTGGGAAATGTTCTTCCTCTGCCCAAACTTCAAGAGGTTTAGGGTGACAAAAGGTTGGTATCAGGTTCTTTGTGAGTGTGCTGAAGGCAGCCACTTTAATATGTAAGTGGGGCAGAGAACAGCTCTGACCCTCCTATCCTGTCAGGCTGGCCCAATCTGCTAACACCTAGTTTCCCTTGCCTGGGGGGAATACACAAAGGCCAACTTCCACTCTATTCTAGTCACTGTCAAGTGACCCTGTATACAGGCTGTAGTCAGCAAATGGTTAGGACAAGCAAATGCCAACTTTCAAAAAGTAAGAAAATCTAAACCAAAGTGCACTCCTTCCCTTTCGTGTAATCCATTTAGTCATACGTATTCTTGAATTGCGTGCAAACCGTTATGCGTGACCCGTCCCCGGTCACTTTTCTGAAAATGAAAACACAAAGGCACGTGCCTAACACGCCGAACTGATGCACTGCTTTAAGTGGGACCTTTTCCCTTTGCAATATATAATTTTCATCCATATTTCATGAAAACTTTAACATTATAACTACTGATTTAATCCAACTTCTTTCTGTAGAAACCACGGAGACAGCGAAATTCTATTTAGATGTTTATTGAACATTTTCAAATGCTGCTGCTTTCCAATCCAGGCTTTTAAACAACAGCACGTGTAATTTAATTATCTTCAACGTAGACCCTGTTCATGCAACCCAATGCATTTCGAGCCATAGGCTCTTCGTCAGGGGTCTTTGAAAAATACATCAAGATCAGCTGTACAATTTGCGCAAAACAAAATACACGAAACCCTGCTATTCTCCCACCCCCTGGTGCTATACAAACTATTTACCCAAATGTTTTCACACGCAGTCATCATGCGGCCCCCTACTGAAACCTCCCAACTTATACCAACCCCAAAACTGTCCTAAACTTAACCCTAAAAGAAGCAAAAAACTCCCTAATATGTGCCCGCTATTTACCTGGAACAAAAGCCTGTGCTTTTAAAACGAACAATTTCCTCTCTGGCTCGCCAACAAACTGCTCTCACAATTACCCTCCCAAACGAACCGTTATAAACAGTAGTACTCCCACTCACATGTCCTCAATCATTCTAAACCATCCAGCCCCACGAAGCACTCCCACCTCACTCAAAAACTATAACACCCATAATGCACTACCCTAACCTGAAAAAGAATCATACTACCACATCAAACCTCACCTGCCCGAATCTCTTTCATAACCTAATGAAACCATCAACAAAACCACATACTCACATGCACCTCTCTCACCCCTCACCTCTACCGTCACGTCTCACACACAAATCAAACTCACTAAGCTCCAGACAAACCACAGTGACCACTCATCACACGTCACAATGCTACCTTACCTCCCTGTTAGACCTGGCACCATTGGAGTGGGTCTCCCTTCCATTTTTGCTGTTGCCTCATGTGTTTTTGCTGGTGTTAGATGCTTGGGCACTGTGCCACTGCTGTCCAGTGCCACAGTGCGAGTGATCCCTAATGTAAATTGATGTATTGATTAGTGGTTCCATAATTGGATATTTGGTTTACTTGTCAGACCCTAGTACAGTGCACTGAGTGTGCCCAGGGTGTGTACATCTAAATGCCGCTAGTGGGCTTACAGCACTGGTTGTGCCACCTACCGAAGCGGCCTTGTAGAACGTGTCTAAGGTCTGCCATTGCAGAGCCTGCGTGCAGTCTGGTACTATCATGCTGACTGGGCAAGTGCATCCACTTGCCAGTCCCTAAACCTTCCCTTGACTTCATATTAGTCACCCCTATGGTAGGCCCAAGGGCAGGCTGCATTGTAAGTATAAGGTAGGACAATCCCTGATGTATGTGGCATGTCCTAATAGTGAATTACAGCCATTTTTGTTTTTCACTATTGCAAGGCTACCTGTTCCCCATAGGCCAGAATGGGCTGCTGGATTGTTACATGTTTATAATCCAAGCAGACTCAGAGAACATGATAGAAATGCGAGTTTAGTATGCCTGGACTAATAAATAGAATACTAAAGTACAGAATAATAAAATACATCTTTTAGTGAAGTTTATTTTAATATTCTGTGTTTGCAAATATCCCTTTTAGAAAGTAGGTATTTGCTTGCCTAACCATTTGAGCCTGCCTCTGCGAGGTTGCGTATTCCTTCGTCTGGTTTTGTGATTGATAAGGCTGGGGGATTCCAAGAGACAGGCTGGGGCAGCCCGGTGGTGAATCTGCATCTAGATGGGAGGGAGGAGTTGCACCTGGGATCCGAATAGGGCTGGGCCTTCCCTCTACAATGTCCGCTCCATCCCCTGTGGTTCGTCTGATGTCTCTGCCCTGCACACTGAAAGAAGAGAAGGAAGACTGTCAACAAAGTGCTCCAGGACTGTACTTGCCTTCCACAATGCTGGCTCTACCTCCTGTGGGGCGTCTGATGTGCCTGCCCTGCGCTGTGAAAGGAAAGGAGAAGTCTGGTAAACAGAGTGCTTCAGAACTGGTTTGGATTGGGCACAGGCCCCTCTCCCCTCAGAGAACAAAAGAGTTTGGAGTATAAATATTGGGACCCTGATCCCAAGAAATTAGATCACTTCTGGACTTACAAGACGGAACCTCTGCTGAGGAGAGGAACCTGAAGAAACTGAGGAGAGACTATTCCCAAGCTGAAGTGCTTCTTGTGGGATTGGCCTGCAGTGGTTGCCTGTCTGCCAAAGAGAGGAGAAAGAACTTTGTGGACTTTACTTTCAACTTGTGCAAAGATCTCCAAGGGCTTGGAAGAGAGCTTGCCCCCTGACCGAAGTCCCAGGACCAGTGGACTTCACCCGCCTTTGTGAATTGCTGCTGGAAACGCTGTTTCAGTGGCTATAGAGGCAGGCAGCTGTGACCGACTCTCACGACCAGCCCGGTGTCCTGTAGGCACCGCATCAAGTAACGTCCGCCTTGAACAACGCAAGCTCTGAGCTCACCGACTCCATCCTGACTCCGTCACCGAGCCGTAGCCTGCACCGCCACTGGAAGGACACTGCGACGTGCAACGCCTCGCTACACCGACTCGTACTGGTCTGACCGAAGCGGTCCCTGCTGCTGACTCCGAGTCCTGTGACCGCACCGGAGTTGGGCACCACCTCGCACGCTTCGCGACGCACCTCCCGACTCGCACCGCTGTCTGGCCTGATCAACGCCAGCCCCCAAACTCCGGCTCTTTTGCCGCACCGCAAGCTGCAAGCACCGCATTGAAGCATCGTCTCACCCTGCAACGCAAGCCTTGGATCCACCAACTCTGTCAATGCGCCGCTGCCTGCACTGCATCGAGGCACAACCTGTCCTGCAACGCTTTCCGCACAGCGACGAACGCCGGAACCGGCTCTCACATCCGGGCCGGCTGCCTCAACTAAAAGGTACTGTGACTGAGTCTGTCGACATTTGAGTGGGCCCATACCGACACGGTCCGCTGGATTTGCTAGACTCTGTGGTATTTTCAACAGCGCTGTAGCAGGCTACCAACTCGCACAGAACCTTGATTTAAGTATTTTTACAAGAACTCTTAACATCTAATAGTACTGTGGATTCTTTTTGTCATTTATTGGTCTTGTGGTAACTCTAGATAAAATATACTTATGTTTTATATAAAACTTTGTGCGGTGTCCATTTGTAGTGTTGTCACTGCGTTACTGTATGTGGCCACAAATGCTTAACTTACAACGCCTCTGAAATAAAGCCTTGCTGCTCGTGCCAAGCTACCAAAGGGGTGAGCAGGGGTTATTTTAGGAGTGTAATCCCCTTATCCTGACTAGAGGAGATGGTCCCTACTTGTCACAAGTACCTACCTGTGCCAACTGGAGACCCCCAATTCTAACAGTTCCTAACAAGTGTTCTCACCATGATGTAACTTAAAAACTTGCCTGTGTTACTGTACTGATCCCCCTCAATTGAACAACAAATAAATTACAAAAACGTGAGAAAATTAATATACAATTCGACACTGTGCTTAACTAAACAAATGAAGTACAACAGTCCCATGTTATACAGTACGTAATGTCCATGCGTAATCAGGGCTCTCTTCGATGTCAAATCTTCCGATGTCTCAGTTGTCCAGATCTTAAACTTATAACTCAACCATAGCGCTTTGTTGTGCACCCATCATTGGGAAGGAAATATTGTGAACAGCAAAAAAATCTAAACCAAAGTGCACTCCTTCCCTTTCGTGTAATCCATGTAGTCATACGTATTCTTGAATTGCGTGTAAAACGTTATGCGTGACCAGTCCCCGGTCACTTTTTTGAAAATGAAAACACAAATGCACGTGCCTAACGCGCCAAACTGATGCACTGCTTTTAGTGGGACCTTTTCCCTTTGCAATATGCATTGTGCATTATGGGTGTTATAGTTTTTGATTGAGGTTGGAGTGCTTCGTGTGGCTGGATGGTTTAGGGTGATTGAGGACACGTGAGTGGGAGTACTACTATTTATTAACGGTTTGTTTGGGAGGGCGATTGTGAGAGCAGTTTGTGGAAGAGCCTTAATTAAATGTGCCAATCAGCATAGGCCGGGTTTTACCTGGTTTTATGGAATGAGCACAAGCACTTTAGCATTGGTTTAGCATTGGTTGGCAGTGGTAAAATGCACTAAAGCCAACAAAAACAAATTTCAGCAACTGGAGGGGAGAAGGCAAAATGTTTGGTGGAAGACCACACTAAAGGCTGTTAGCTCTAACCATGGGTGGTTCTCAGGTGTTCCAATACCCCAACCAATTGCTTTTGATTCAATGTCAAATATACAAAGATTGCAAAGCCTAGCTTTGGAAGATAAAATAAAGCCTTCTCAAGGCTGGTGCAGTCAGAGAAATGTTTTAGTTTAATCGAACATTTTACACGCTGCATATCTGCTGCACTGTACAGCACATATTTTGTGTGAGAAATGCAAAAAAATGTAAAAACATAATATTTGGGGGCATATTATCAAGGGGGTTTATCTCCGCTTTTTTGGCTTTAAAAGCCAAGAAGGCGGAGATAAAATTATCTCCCTATTACCTAGCTGCCGCTAACACCAGTTAGCGACAGCTAGTAGGAGATAGCGACCATCTTGGGCCCCACTTTGCATGTCAGTGATAGTTATCACTAATGAGATGCAAAGTGGGCGTGCCAAGATGTTAGCGACTGAAAACAGTCTCTAACATCGCTATCTCCTATTATCAACTTTTGGAGATATTCGCGCTAAGCGGGAATATCTCCAAAAGCTAACACCTGCCCTGAGCAGTTCTTAGCCATGTTATCCAATGGGAGGTGGATAACATGGCTAAGAGCATTAGCTCGGTAATGCATGAATATCGCTGACTTTTCAGCGATATTCATGCATTGCGGCCGTTTTTTATCGCATTTGCGATAAACCTTGCTAATAGCAAGGTTTATCTGCGATAAAAATCGCCGATGTGCGGCGATAATTTTTGTCTCTAAACAAGTTAGAGACAAAAATTATCGCTAGTTGTTGGTAATATGCCCCTTAGTGCTAGAAGGGCACCATTCCATTGCAAAACCTATGCTAGACAGCATGAACAGACCTTTGCACTGTGAAGCAACGGTGGATTAATGGCTCTAGGAAGCTTTAAAGGACACCAATACAAGGGGGTAGACCATATGGGGATTTGGCATAGGGCAGTACAGCACATATTTTGCGTGAGAAATGTTAAAAAATGTCAAACCCTACGATTTAGTACTAGAAGGGTAGCATTTCATTGCGAAGCCTATGCTAGACAGCATGCAGATACGTGTACTATGGAGCAAAGTTGGGTCCATGACTCTAGGAAGCTTTAAAGAGTAGGAAGCAGACCATATTTAGTAAATATGTTCTGCGCTGCTCTCCCCCAGCGCAAGACAGCATAGCAACTTTGATTGAGGCACTGCATTGAATATTTCTTTGGAAATCTGCCCCTGTGTATCTTCACTAAATATATTAAGGATCTCTCTGTACTCTGATAAATACATCTATTCATGATTTTGATGGAATTCATAACCCTGTTTGTGTTTAAAGACTTCCTGCAAATTGTTGGATGTACATCATGTTTTATCCTGCGACTGTCCCCAGAATGCCCACAAATCAGCTTCTAGTATATTCGTACAATTTTAAGTGGTAGCAAATTCCTTTCATCTTACACTCTTTCCAACTTATCTCCTTCTTCTCTGTACTAATTGTCCATTTCCCCTATTGACTTCCAAGTGATAATGAGGTTGTATTAAGCCAGTCTATGGACTTCCATATCCGTTCTTAGCAAACAAATAGAGGAATAAAACATGGCAGACACAATACACCGGAGAACTACCGAATGCAGCAGCTAGATACATTACAAGTCAATCATTGAGTTGCAATTGGTTTACATTTACAGCAAAGGAGCTGTTTAAAATCTATAAGGCTATCTCCTTAGCCAAGTCCTCCACTGTTCCCGTGGATTGCTCAGCTGACTCATGTAACCGGATTGCAGAATTTCTTTCTGAAAAAGTGGCCAAGATCTACTCATCCTTTCTGTGACAAACTAAAATGGGGACTGAGTTTGTGGAGGCCGAAAGGGAATTCAGGGGATTGTACGCTCTTGAGAACTTCACTACCCCTTCCCCAGAGGCATTAAGACAGATCTGTAGATCGATAAAGTCGGGTTCCCCTAGGGGCCCTGCCTCACCGAAGCTGCTTATAGAAAGCCTATCAATCCTGGAGCCCTATATCAGACTCTGCTGGATGTATCCTTCAGGACGCACACAGTACCTGAAGGGTGGAAACAGGCGTTAGTGCTTCCCCTCCAGAAGAAACCCAATATTAGCTTTGAGAAAATGGAGAACCTGCGCCCTATCTCATTGTTACCCTATCTGCCTAAAGTGGCGGAGAAGGTCGTGAACATCCAGCTGATGAAATTTGTGGAGGAAGCTAATCTCCTACATTCTACTCAGTTTGGTTTCAGACCCCGCCATTCCACAGAATCGGCTCTGCTTATGGCTGTCGAGACCATCAGACAGGGAGTGGATGAGAGCCAAACCATGGCCCTGATCCTCCTGGATCTGAGTGCAGCATTCAACACTGTAGCACACTACACCTTGCTGCAGTGTCTGAATGAGGGTGGGAATGGATCTCGGGTGCTGCGCTGAAATGGATCCAATCCTTCCTGTCTGATCGGGGTTTCCAGGTTAGGCAGGGGGACTGTTACTCCAGAGTGATTAGTTTCGGTCAGGGCGTACCGCAGGGTTTGTCCCTGAGCCCAACTCTATTCAATCTGTATGTTTCTCCGGTAGCAACTATAGTTGAGCGCTATGGGCTGCGTATTGTGTCCTACGCAGATGACATGCAGCTGGTCATCTCCCTATCGCGTGCGCCCGGTCTTGCTGCAGACAGCTTCAGAGCATGTATGCAGGTGCTTGCCTCCTGGATGTCGACCAACTGCCTGAGGCTGAATGGTAGCAAGACGGAGGTGCTCGTGGTGGGGGGGGGGGCGTCTGTGTGGTCATCGGCGTGGTGGCCTTACTGTCTTGGTCCGGTTCCTACGCCATATCAGCAAGCAAACAATTTGGGCGTATGGCTCGATGCTAAATTAACTTTTGTGCCCCAAATCAGCCAAGTGGTGGAGGTGTGCTTTGGTGTCCTGAAAAGCCTTCGGAAGGTCATGAAACTCCTTCCTACGGAGGCTAGAAGGACACTGCTGCATGCCCTTGTCACCGCTCGACTGGATTATGGTAATCTCCTTTATCTGGGTACTACGGTGAGGAGCCTTGATCGCCTACAGGTGATACAAAATGCTGCTGCTCATTTGGTCCTGAGGCTACCTAGAAGATGGGCCTCAAAGGCCGCATTGCAGGCACTTCACTGGCTTTCAGTGAGGAGTAGAATCGAGTTCAAGGCCCTGTGCACATGCCACCGGATTATTGCTGGCAAAGCACCGGAGCCGTTACAGAGCCTTGTTACTCTGTATAAGCCCACTCGGGCCCTAAGATCTTCTGGCTCCGGTCTTCTGGTAGTTCCCAAATTAAAAAGGGCGCGCATGGGGGGCAGGTCTTTACGATTTCTGACAGCCAGAAGCTGGAATAAGCTCCTGATGGAACTGCGCCTCGAACCGCTAGAGTCGAAGTTTAGGGGTAAACTTAAAACACATCTATTCGTGCAGTAGACTGGCTATGTAGACTGCTGCAGCAATGCTGTTTCCATTCACTATAGTGCGGGGACACGCCGAAGTGCATACCCAGGCGCTCTACAAGCTTCCCTATTATTATTATTATTATTAACGTAGTAAACCAGGGACGTTAAGGACACTGCTCCACATTCCGAGGGTCTCATCTCCCGAGGGGGGAGCACACATAAAAGAGCAATATCAGTGGGGATTCTAAAGCAGCAGTGGCACTGATGGGGAGTAGGAGGGGGCAGTCACTAACCAACGCCAGCGGGTGCCATGGAAACATAGACGGCGGGGAGCGCGGGAGAGGTAGCACCGCTGAGGTGGGAGCAGTAGAGGAGATAGGCGACCAAGGGGACCCAAATGTGAACAGGCGGTATCTGGCAGACATTAAGTCCCAGAACTCCGATAGGAGAGTCTGGCACCGGGAGGCATCCTCCAACCAACTCTCAACCTTAGGAGCAGGCCGCCAAACCCAACACATGGCCTCCCTACATCAGGCATGGACTAGTAGCTTCGAGATTAGGCAGCGAGAAGCATCAGGGCAAAACATAACAAAGCCGAGAAGGCACAGGGGAGGGTCAGGGTGCACTGCAGCGCCGGTGATGTCGGACATGGTGGAAAATACCACCAACCAGAACACGGAAACCTTGGGACAGAGCCACGCTAAATGAGCAAAGTCTGCGGCGGGAGCAGTGCAACGCACACAATTATCCCCAGGGGTAAGCCCGAGCCGGTGGAGCTGCACAGGGTGGGGTATAACCTATGCAAGTACTTGAAGTGGATCAGGCAGAGCCAGTAATTCTGTGACAGCTTTTTGGTTTGGTTACAGCAATAAAGCTTCCGAAATATCAATACCAAGGTCCACACTCCATGCCTCCCGATCCGAGGAAATGGGGGCTGACGCCAGGGAAAGAGCGTACAGTTTGGTAACTAACTTGTGCGGCACGAGGAAGTGTATATGAAGTCCAGAGCCGGAATGGTGTGCGGGGGTTGAGGGAATGTAGGGTGCAGTTTCCAGCAAGTGGCATGTTACTGATAGAATAGCAGCGTGTCCTGCAACCCCGGAGAATCAGGAAGAGAGTAAAATGAGTTCTCAGGGTAGAGATCTGCCACAGTCCTCAGACCCAATCGTGCCTTGTGTCGGGACATGCTGGAAGACTGAAGAGAGGGGAAATCTGGGTGGTTTACAATTGTTATGGCGTTGGCAGAGAGAAGAAAGAGTCCAGAGAGCCGGCGCCGGCTAGACCAAGCCCAAAGCAACGTATCGACGGTGTCAACCTCCGCCTGGGGGCGCTCCGCAGGCACGAACAGAGCAGTGGACAGGGGCCAGGGAGAAGCCACATCGGTCTCAACCGCGACGGGGGGCTGATAGGGGGTGGGGTGAATCCAAAAACGCAGGAAGCTGGCCTGGGCACATTAGGCCTAGATCCGAAAATCAGGCACCTCCATCCCACCGGCAGACATAGGGAGAGTGAGGATACCATAGGCCACCCTGGGTTGTTTACCCCCCCAAACGAGCAAGATGACTAGAGATCGTATTTTGTGAAAAAATTGAGAAGTAAGGGGGATAGGTATGTTCAAGAAGAGATAAAGGAATTTAGGAAGGATCACCATTTTGGCAAGGGCAATCCGGACAGCCAGAGACAACGGTAGTCGGTTCCATGAAGGGATCTTGGATTCAAGCCAATCCACCATCCGCCCGAAGTTCGACCTCCACAATTCATCCAAATCCCTACTTAACCAGATGCCCAAGTAGCGCGTGGGGCCGGATGCCCACTCAAACGGGAATTCAGGTGGGAAGGGGACAGAGGCATCAGTCAAGGGGAATAGAACAGACTTACTCCAATTCACCTGGATGCCCAAGAGCCCGCCAAAATGTATGATTTCCCAGACCAGGGGGCTAAGGTTTTCCCGGGGTGTCGGACATAAAGGGTAACATCGTCCGCATACATTGAGACAAGGAGGGAGCGGGACGAGATACCAATGCCCCTGTGCGTATGGTGCTGCCGTGGCCTGGTGCCCAGGGGCTCCATCGCGATGGAAAAAAGCATGGGCGATAACGGACACCCCTGGTGAGTGCCTTGGGCAATGCGGATAGGGTCGGACACCTGACCATTAATGCAGAGACGTGCCGATGTATTGGTATTAAGGAGTCTGATCTTACGCAAAAAGATGTTGCTGAAACCCATGCGCGGTATGATGTGAAATAGGAAAGGCCACTCCAACATATCGAACGCCTTAGTGGTGTCGAGTAGGGCGGCTACGGCTGGCAAGTTAGGATTAATTTGATGTAAAACAGAGAATATGGTACAAATATTATGTGAGGTTCCCCTACCAGGTATGAAGCCAGATTGATCAGGGAGGGCGATGGTAGGCATTAACAGAAGAAGACGGGGAGATCAATTTCGCAAAAATTTTGTTATCTATGTTTATAAGGGAAAGTGGGCGGTAGAAGTCGTGACGGTCGGCATGCTTGTCAGGTTTAAGAAGCACGGTTATCAAAGCCTCATTCAGGGACGGCGGAAATAGACCAGTGTCAAAAGACTCGTTATACATGGCGGCCATATGCGGTTCCAGGATGTCAGCAAATGATTTGTAGAACGAGGCAGGCAGGCCAACCTGGCATAGGGCCTTGTCGCTAGGTAGGCTGTTGATGGCTGCCAATATTTCTTCCCTGGAAAATTGCTCATCAAGAAATTTTCGATGGTAATCTGCGAGCCAGACAAGGGCATGGACTCAAAATAATGATCAAACTACTCCCGTGGCAAAAGAGTGCCCGCAGAATAGAGTTGTGAATAAAAATTGAGAAACCATGATTTTATATCTTCCGGGGAGGTGGTCCTATCCAGGCTGTCAGCACTGAGGGCCGTAATATAGAAGGCTGCACGCGGTGGCCATAGGAAGTTAGCAAGGGTACGCCCTGGGCAGTCCCCTTCCCCAAAGCGGTGCGCCCAACCCTTTCTGCCAAGGAAGCACAGTTCACGGTTGGCTTCATCCGAGAATTTAGTATGCTTTTGGCGTAGCAGCGCCAGCATCTCCGGGCTGGGGCACGCCGCCTGGGCGGCATCCAGAGCCTTGATTTCCCCCTCTAGCTTAGCCAGGGTGGAGCGCATTGAGCTGAGGACGCCCACCTATTTGGAGATACATTCGCCCCGGATGACAACCTTGAAACCCTCCCATAGGGTGCAGGCAGAGTCAACGGAGTCCGTGTTTAGATCAAAATAATTGGTGATCGCAGTATGGATGTCCGCACAGAACACAGAGTCCCGGAGGGCATTGGGAGAAACATACCAAGTAAAGGCACATCGCTGGGAATGAGGAGGCCTAAGACGAATTTGGACCGGCGCATGATCGGAGAAGGTGCGAGCCATATGCTCTGCATCAGCGAGCCAGGACTAGACATCCGGTTAAGTCAGCCAGAGATCAATTTGCGACCAACAGCCCCTCACGCCAATCACGCAGGTACCTTCATGGGCACCAGGCCGGAGGCGGCGCCAGGCGTCATAAAGTGCTTTGTCAGTTAAGATAGACGTGACAGCTGCCGCTGAACGTGGATGGGAATGGGATGTGTAAGAGCCAGAACGGTCCAAGGTCGCTGAGAGAGTAACATTAAAATCTCTACCCCAAACCACTGACGAAAGGCCGCAGGAGGGAATGAGGTGCCAAACATGATTGAAAAAGTCCGGGTCATCAGAGTTGGGGCAGTAAACCGCGGTAATCGTGACAGGCTGGGCCAGAAGCAAACCGTGGAGGATTGCGTATCTACCCTCCGGATCGAGGAGTACCCGGGAGGTCTGCCAAGGAAGGCCAAGGTGCAGCAAGATTGAGACGCCCCTGGCATATGACAAGTATTTTGAAGAGTGGGATTCCTCCCAGTAGCGAGATTGGAGTCTGGAGACGGTACCAGGCAGCAGGTGCGTCTCCTGTGAGAGACATATATCCACCTTGTGGCGCTGTAGGTGTGAATGTATCAGACGGGCCTTGCAGTAGTCATTCAGGCCACAGACTTTCCAAGTCCAGCAGACGATGTCAGCCATAAGGGAATGGGGCAGGGTGCAGGACTTTGCGGCGCAGACAGCACAGACTAACGCAGCGCACAAAGCAGGGGAGTCAAATGGCGGCTAGGTGAAGCGCGGATAAGGAGCAGTGCAGGTGAATAGAGACAGCACCCGATAGGTTGCCACCTACAGAGCAGTGTGGGAAAAGCGCATGGGGGTCTGACAGGCAGGTGCGGCTTAAAGGGCGAAGCGCTCCGGCAGGTGGCAAGATCGCCACATTCCAGACCACAGGAGGGCGCAAACTATAGAGAGAGGGAGATACCAGTGGAGCAGCGTATGGAACTGTAAGACATGACCAGTAAGTATAATCAAGGCGAATCAGAGAACAGTATGCTGTGTAGAAGTCCAAAGAAGACAGAATTCGGGCTGAAGTAGACTTGCAACAATGCTGTGCAGGGATCACAATGCAGTGTCAAGAGCCAAACAAGAAGAACCCACAATCCCGACCACCCACCACCTCGAAACATCCCCACCAACCCAAACATAAAGAAATCCAACCACCCTGCACCCACTCCAACCCCATAATCAGGCTAAGAAGACCACCTACTCCACCCCAGGAGCCCACAACTGGGAGGGGACAACACAGTGATAATAATGGGAATCATCCCAGTGGGGGCATGGCAGGACTGGGCGGACATCCCTGCCAAGAAGCATGGTGGCCAAGCTTGGGTTAGGAAGCGGCATCAAAGATAGATAACAGATTAACCAAAAAGTCATTGTCCGCACAGTCAATCATTGTCACTAAGGCGGTCAGCACTTTCAAGTGGGGACTTGAGAGGGGAGGATCGAGATTCTTTTTCCAGTCTCTTAGCGAAAGCCAGGGCCTCCCTCGGGTCAGGAAAGATAAGTGGCTTGGAACCCTGCCGGACTCTCAACTTCGTCGGGTAGGCTAGGGAATATGAGACGTCGTGCTTCTGCAGGATGCGCTTGTCCGGCAAAAACTCTCTCCTGGTAGCTTGAACAGTAATGGTGTAATCCGAGTAGAAAGAGAGTGTGTTTCCCTGGTGCTTAATGGTGCCCTTATCCCGTGCCCCCCGGAGGATAGCATCGCGATTCCGGAAATTCAGGATCTTTGCCACTATGGGGCGGGTTGGCAGACCAGGACCAGGACGCGGGCCAAGGGAACGGTGGGCATGTTCCACGACAAGGAATTGGAATAATACATCCCCCGAAGAGTTCCTCTGGTGGAATCCAGAAGGCCCGTGATGCGAAGGTTACTCCGACAGGAGCGTGCTTCTAAGTCCTCATTTTTCTTCCGAATTATTGCCAGGATCTTGTCCATCTGTAGTAATTTCTGCCTGTCTTAGGTGGCCAGATCTCCGGCGTCTGACACCCTGGATTCAACATGGAGCAGTCTATTATCGTGGGAGTCAACACGAGCCTTCACTGAGCCAAGGCGGGCCGATAGAAGATCAAGCTGGGACGCAATTCCAGTGACGGTCGACTTTACCTCAAGCATAATCACCTTTAGGTCGTCATCTCGGCTCGGATAGGGATCCTTTGTGACAGCAGAGTTGGCTCCATCTGAGCCTGCGCTGTCCTGACATGAGGATCTCCTAAGTTCGAAGGTGATCTTGGGCTGCTTAGGGTCGGATTTCCCCATAGCGATGAGCACTTCAGGTGGGCACCTAACCACACAGGGTGGCAGAGGAGCCGGAGATGGGGGGAGATTCACTAGCAATCAGCGGCCACGAGCATAGAGTCAGGTGGGGAAAACACTCCAGGGACCAGCAGAGAGACAGTTCCAGCAAGCCTGGGGACGTTGTTCCCCACAGAACAGCACAGAAGGCAGCCAACGACCAGAGGTGGAAGATGGGAGCCAGCGATACAGTCCTTTGCCCAGCCTCCGCCAGTAGGTAATATGCGAGGAGAGGCAGGAGCACAACTCGGTGTGGAACACCCCAGGCCCAAACAGCGTGCAGGTGGTGCCGGGCTATTACGGACGCGGCAACCAGTGAACTCAGCAGGGTATGGAGGAATGGCGCATAACTCCTGGGAAACGAGAAGGATTGAGTGTTACATTCCAGAAGGTGACACGCCCAAGTTCGAATCTAGCACGGGCACCCGGTAGGCCCCGGGCCGCCGCAGTAGGGGGCCTGAGGATAGTCCGGGGGCAGTGAAGTGGTTGGTAAGTCAACCAGGGAAGGCCCGGGCAGAAGTGGATGAAGGGTGAACAAGCATCTGCCCACCAGGCCCAGCAACACCCAGGAATCTGAAAGCACAGGAGATCGTAGCAGAGGTGATTTGCCCGGGTGGGGGTCTCCGTGGTTCAAGAATCAAACGCCGAGACTTGGCAAGACCAGCCAGGCGTAGCCAGGGGCAGCCGATGTAGCATTAGGTGCGGCCCATGAGGATAGCAGGCCGGGGAACAGCAGGAGTCCTCCCCACCGCGCACCCAGCAGCAGGTCGTGAAGCTGGGGGCAGAGGGTCCCCGGCAGGCCTCATCGCAGAGCAGGTGCAGGATACTTCAAGGTGGCCGGGCCGCAAGGGCGGGCAGCCTCCCCAACGCCGAGCAGCAGAGGAGGAGCGGGGATTCGCAGCCAGTGCACTCCAGAGGGGGGAAAATACCAGCAGGGAAGCAAGGGTGGTCTGCCTCTCCACCAGCCTAGCCCAGGCACCCCGGCACTCACACAAGGCAGGGGTGTAGCACATGGCTGACACCAGGCGGCGGCGCCCCAGACCAGGCCGCACAACAGACGGCCCCCAACCCCGCCAGCGACCCCCCCCCAGCGGTAGCGCAACTCACCGCTTACTGCAGCCTCAGGTCCCCGGCAACTCTGCCGCCTCAGCAGGGCTCCACAGGCTCACACAGCTATCGAGGGACGGGAGCCGCCTCCCGGCCGAGAGCCCAGCGCCAGCCACAAGGTTTGAAGCTCTGCCGGGGAGGTAGGTAGAAGCGCCGGAGTTGGGGCAATAGAGGCACAATGCTCTCCAGAGTCAGGAAATCACGATTAGGTGCAGATAAAATAGAGATGCCTGCAGGATGGTGGTGGATAAAAGAGCTTAGCCGCCAGAGTCCACTTAGAGTGCAGCCATCTTACAGCCGGCCAAGCCACGCCTCCCGTTCTTAGCAAATTGAGTAGTAAACAATAGTTATTGTATTTTAGCACACCTTACCTCCCTATAAACATTATGTAATGTTCCAGTTGCTCTCTTTAGATATATATACCAGAGTGGCTTGCTATTTTTTTTCCTCCTAGATACCATCAGTTTTTTTCTTGCTTGGTGAGACAGGCAGCATAGCTTCATGAAAGCCAGTGCGTTATGTGAAAATGTGAGATGTATACGGTACCATGGGATTTCAAGCAAAATGTTTTACTGAATTATTGTGAACATTGAGATTATGGAACAGAGGGCTTAGTGTTGATTGTACTAAAACCGCTAAAACAGTTGTGAAAAATAGGTTTATTCTTTCAAATTAAGAGCCAATAAAACACATGTAAAAAAAGTTTTGGCGTATTAATTTGAAATCCATCTGTCGCTTTAAATCTTAAAATCTATGGCTTAAGGAGCCAGGCATGTGCACCTTGATTAAAAAATGCCTTGGCATTTACAGTTTATTTTGATAGACAAACAAAGAATGCAATCCAAAAATTCAGAACTGTAAATATTTAGGCAGAGTTTGCACAAGGGCATGAGAAACTATCAGGACTGAGATGATTCCAAGAGGAGGAGCAGGATTTCCTTTTGGGACACGGATGTTCTATCTGGCATTGGCGAAAACAGCGTCTCTTGGTGATATGATTGGTAGCTCATTGGTCATCCACCTTCTCACCACTGCAGATGCAAAGCACATATCCTGGTGTTTGTGTCACATGCACATATCCTAATTAATAACATCGTAAAGGTGGTGTCAGCAGTCGAAGTGCATTCAAAAAAGACATGGGAACTCAATCAATCAATCAATCAATCAGTGGTTTTAGAGCAGTACTGTAACGGCCGGATTCTCGGACCAGATAGGATCAGCTCCTCAGAGCACCTCCAACCCAGCCGGAACGTAATCACCTCCCTCCTTAGGACGTATTTACAATAGGTATGTATATGCCTTGTACCTAAGGATGGGGAATTAGCAATATACACGCATAGGTTTTCTACAATATCCCACTCATACCAGTTAGTCTCGCGGCGACTTAGGCCCAGACTAGTCTACCCTAGGGCAGGTCTGATTAGTTACCATTACACACCGACCATAGTCAGTGCTCGCTCGGCAAGCCGCAATCCTGCGTGCCTATGCACCAGTATCCTCCCTGGTGTTCTCTCACTCACAGCCCGATCCACAATCCGGCGGATCTACGCACCAGTGTCCTCCCTGGTGTTCTCTCACTCACAGCCCGATCCACAATCCGGCGGATCTACGCACCAGTGTCCTCCCTGGTGTTCTCTCACTCACAGCCCGATCCACAATCCGGCGGATCTACGCAGCAGTATCCCGCCTGGTGTTCTCATTAACGCCGCTTACCAACGACGATCACTCTTCTATGAATACCTTTGGAAGGAATCTCTCATTGGCTACTCGGGATATGATACTACAATATAATGAATTATACAACAACTTACTAAATTAGAGAATGTACACTCTATTCATCACATCAAGGGGTCCCTCTCTCCCTCATTGCTCAGTCACTCCTTACCTGACCGGGAATTACATCCGTTCATAAAAACAATGCCTGACTAGAAGAACAGGTTACCCTGGTTGAACAAGAATACGAGGCACATGCTGGTTCACTAAGAACTGGGGTACTTTATTACAATGATCATATAAACACAATACTATACTATGACATATATCCTGCAAAGGAAAGTTTAAGGTTAGAATGTGCATACTATAGAGAAAAGGTCGACGTCACCTGAGTAATGTGAAGTTTGGATTCAGCAGTCATCTAGGTTCCCTTCTCGTCTGTGCATTGGCTCATCTTAAAGTCACACTTCGGCAGTCACGGATACACGTCTGCACCGTTATGCTCTGTCTTCTCTGCTTCCCTTCAAGTCACTGGAACCTTTCTTTCATTAACTACTTTCTCTCTCTCTGGCTGTTCTGCGCTACTCCTCCCTCCTCTCAATCACGGACCATCTTCACTTCTCGGCTTCGATCTTATAAATCAGTTTCAGCCACTCTGGTATTCGTTCTCCTGACAAACTGCTTCATTCGGAATGCTCTGATTTTATAGGTCAAAGCTCGCCAGCTGCTCCAACTGAAATAACTTCGATCTTTCTCAGAGAGTATCAGCTTCTTCATCTTCCTCGGACTTCAAAATGGCGACTGTCTGCCTGGAAATAATTAATGGCATTGATGCTAACGGCTAGCTGCCGCCTACAGACTGACTGACTCACTGCCTCATGCTTTCACTAATATGGAAGCTTGTCCCTTCATGGAAAGTTACTGCCAGTAACCTGCCGCCCACCAAATTCTTGTACCTCCCCGTACCAAGGACACGTTCCCAGCTGGCCGGCCTGATATTGTGTCTTCGGAGTGGAGAAAAATACAGTCTTTCGATAAGGGCCAGCCTGAACCGGTTCTCTCCAAGCGAACAACACTTTGAAAGTAAAACATTACATTTGACCTAAAAGCATCTCAAGCTGCCGGGGCAGAAAGCAAGATGGAGTCTCTCCCGTTTGAGGCCTACAAGGCCCGAAATAAGCATAACTCCATAGAAGGTATACTAACACTCTTGCAAAAGGACGGATAATCACTAATACTAATGAATCTATCCCCTAACATAAGTTTATAAGATCTGATCTAAGGAAAAGGGTACGAAAGTTCACTACTATGCCTTGTAAATAGGCCCTGTCTATGAATCTAATCCTTGCACTAGAATGATAATAGACTGGAGTCACCTCCAATCATCTTCCCTCAAAGGAAGGCCGAAAAAGTCGGTCAGAACACTTCACCCTTGACTTCAGTCTATTAATCATTCGTTATACGGCACTGACATCTGTGGAAGAATAATAGGAAACAAAACTAACTGATCTATTTCGCGTGCCGAATCTACAGTATTGGAGTAGGGAAGGAATGCACTGAATAAAGCAGCAAATAGCCACTAAAATGTTAATAGTAATCACAATACCCCCTAATATCTGTCGTAGGGAATGTAAGTCAGGTAACCAATCGAAGAGCCAGTCAAACCAACCCTGGTCAATGTGTTTTCTAACCTCTTCTGTCAAGTCATGAAGTTTGTTAATATGAGCTTGAATGGATTTAGTGTGATCAGAAAGATTAAAGCAACAAAGACCATCAAAATAAGAACAATCATGTCCATGTTTCAGTATAAGGTAATCAATAGCCGCGCGATTTTGCAAAATGGCTCTGCGTTCACCCTGGGCATCTAATAACATATCAGTTAAAATTGTAGAAGTATGATTAATTGACTTGACCATCCAACAGGCCATTTTCCCGATGGATTTGGCATTATAAATAGCCAATGCTGGGACACCAATAATTGAAATAGCTAAACTAAGGTATTCGGACTTGGAATAGAGATGTAGGGAAGAATCACAGTCCTCATGTAATATCATAGCATCACGGACTATGCGAGAATAGGTATTAGGATGTGAGGAAAACATTAATAAACTCAATCTAGTGATGGCACATGGGCCTCCGGAAATATTTGCGGGAATATAGGGCCAAGAGGTGTTGCCAAATGAAAACAGCCAACCAGAAGGTCGCAACATGGTACGGTAATGGCTAGGGGCAACTACTATACTTTTACAAGTCATATTATTTTTAACGGAAGTACATGATTTCGGAGGTCTCCGGGAGCACAAAGTTCGTTCATGAGCCGAAAAAGAGGTTGTTGCTTTGAGCTTCAACTTTACACATTCAGTAATTGCATTGGGATCACAAGTAAGGAAAAAGCACAGGTCACCCTGGGTGATATTATAGGTAGTGATTTGAGAATGAATCGGGGGCATTGAATCTGAAAGGATAGTACATAAAGGACAGTACTTGTGAGCTGCAAAATCGCCTAGAATTACATTGGGTCGGGCATTTGATATATTAAAAATATGCTTCAAAGTCTCTAGGGAGGCGGGGACAGCAACCAAACAGGTCGCTAGAATATCAGTCACTGAACGCATCGGTGTCAAGCAAAAATGTGGAGACTTGGTAACTCGTTTAGCTAAAGTTGTCCAAAAGTTCGATGACGAATCCCACGCAGCGATGGAACGCGGTACTCGGGTTCTCCAATCAACCAAAGTCTGTGGGTTCTCTCCTCTCCCGACGTAGCAGACCAAAAGGAGTCCAACGCCGGCACATCCTGCAGCAGCAGTCCAGAAATCAAAAGAAAATCAAATACAGGCATTATTCATTCTCGTAAGTAACATTTGTCAGCCGGGACAGCTTCCCAGCTATCTTTCCCTGGTCTCATAACCAAAATGGTATTGTCATGACCGGTTGCAATTATTTCAGCTTGTTCAGGGGGATTTATAGGCGATTGCACCCATATTCTCGCTCCAGGGTTATCTGTAGAGCCAAAGCCTTTCTGGCCTCGCACAGTTAGCAACGTTGGGGCAGTGCCTTTCTGAATCTCACCACTGAAAACAGGCATAATTAACAATTGAGCAACTCGGTCAGTCTTTTGAATCGATAAATCAATCTCACTGCTATTCAGCAGGAGAACCTTAATCTCGCCCTGATAATCACTGTCAATGACTCCTCCGAGTACTTGAATGCCTTTTAAGGCCAGGCCCGATCTAGGGGCAGTCAGTCCAAAATTTCCAGTTGGTATACAGACACCAACACCAGTTTCAATAATGGCTCGATCTTTACTCTTAATTACAGTGTCATTTATGGCATGCAGGTCCAAGCCTGCGGAACCTGGGGTTGCCCTGCAAGGAGCCAGGGCTCCGGGGGAAATTTCCCAGTACATTACAGTATCGCCAATGGTGTTGGGTTTCGCATCGACATTTGGGGGAAACAAACGCATTAAAGGAGATTCAGCATTTAAAAAGGGGCGATTGTTCAGAATCAACAATGCTTGAAACAAATACTCTCTCCAATTTTTATATTTGTTGTCAGTCAATTTCCGCAATTGTTCTTTAAGCAAACCATTCATTCTTTCAATAAGGCCTGATGCCTGTAGGTAATATGGTATATGAAACACCCATTCAATATTATTTTCCGCACAAAATTTCTGTACCAATCTTCCACGAAAGTGGGATGCATTGTCAGATTGAACTTGAAATGGAACGCCATAATAAAGTATAATCAATTCCAATGTTTTAATGGTATTCACTTGGGTAGCTTGTTTACAAGGAAAGGCTACTAAAAGGCCACTGTAGGTGTCGACAATTGTACAAACATATTGGCAATTGTTACTCATAGGGAGTGGGCCAATATAATCAATCTGCCAAATTTGAGCGGGCAATTTTCCTCGATGTAAATGACCTTTAACAATTTGTGGTACTTTTTTCGTTGTCTAGAATGTTGACAGATGGGACAATGCAAAATAGTATCTTTAATGTAATCTAAAGGAATATAAATTCCTCGATCGGCAGCCCACCTGCTAGCGGCTCTCTCTCCAAAATGTCCTGCTTTCTGGTGGGCCCATTTCGCCAATCCCGCCAAATCAGAATCTTGCATGTCCACCACTGCCTCAGCAATTTTAGATTTCTCATCTGCAATGTTATGAAAGACATTGTCAAGGGAGTCTATCGGGGTATGAGCATCCACATGAAAGATTGTCACAGTACTCTGTGGGAGCATTTCCCAAATTTCTTGCCATAATTCTTTTCCCCACAGTTCTTTTGAATGCAATTCCCAATTATGAGAATGCCAAGTTGGTAACCAAACCGCCAGTCCATTAGCAGTGGACCAGGAATCAGTAAAAATATGACATGTGCCAGGCATTTCCTGTTTCAAAACCTGGTAAACTGCATATAATTCAGCGAATTGACTACTCTTACCTTCACCGGTTGTACTCAACAATTTCTGCATGATCGGGTTATAGGACACTGCCTTCCAATGCCGTTTCTCTCCTATGAACCTTGCTGAACCATCCGTAACCCACACATGCTTTCTGTCCTCCACGGACAAATCATCAAATGGCTTACCCCACTTAACAGGAGATTCCTGCACTACAGGTACGGAGCAATCACTTCCAGTCTCAATCGATGGCGCCTGCGCCACTTGCTCATGTAAAGATGCTATACCTTTCGGACCCACACGTGCCCTATCTTGAATATACCATTTCCACTTAATCACACTCGCCTCTTGAGCGTGTCCAATTCGATGAGTTTTTGGCGAACTCAAAACCCACTGCATGATAGGAATTTCAGGTCTCAAAATCACATCATGACCCAAAGTCAATTGCTCGGTATCCACCAGAGCCCAATAGCACGCAAGCAACTGTTTCTCAAAAGGTGTATAACGCTCACCAGCCTCAGGTAACTTTTTGGTCCAAAAACCTAATGGTACTTTTTGTCTGCCTTGTTTCTGCCATAGACTCCAATTTGCATAAAGACCTTGCACAGACACATTCAAATCCACATCACCCTCGCACACTGGCCACAGATCCAAAGCATACTGAATCGCTTCTTTTGCCAGATTAAACGCATTTTGCTGTGGTTCACCCCATTCAAACACATTCTTTTTACGAGTGACTCAATATAAAGGGGCTAATATCTGACTCAAGTGTGGAATATGCTGACGCCAAAAGCCAAACAAGCCAATGAAGCTCTGGGCTTCTTTCCAATTTCTTGGGACTGCAAAATCTAAAACTTTTTGTTTAACCTGTGGGATCACCTCTCTGTGACCTTCATGCCAATTGATGCCTAAAAACTTTACACTTTGGGATGGACCTTGTAACTTATCAGGATTAATTTCCCAACCTTTTTCACGCAAACACTCAAGGATTTGATCTAATTGGGTCTGAACTTGATCTTGTGTTTCACCTTGAATCAAAATATCGTCAATATAATGACATACCTGAATTTGCGGGTGTACAGTTACTTCAGACAAATGTTCCACCACCAGCCGGTGATAGATCGTGGGACTGTGTACATAGCCTTGGGGAAGGCTTCTAAACGTCATTTGACGTCCATTCCAAGTAAAACTGAATTGTTCCTGACACTCGGGGGCAAACGGAATCGAAAAGAAAGCATTAGCAATATCAATGGATGCATACCATGTACCTGGATGCTTTTGGATTCTTTCAATTAAAGTAATAATATCCGGTACTGCAACAGTCAAAGGGGGTGTATTTTTATTCAATTCGCGATAATCCACAGTCATGCGCCAAGAATTATTACTTTTGCGCACGGGCCAAACGGGATTATTCCAAGCAGAAGTAACCGGAGTTATAACTCCTGCATCAACCAAATCCTGAATCGTGGCACTAATCTCTTCATGGCCACCTGGAATACGATATTGCTTCTGAGAAACGACTTTTGTGGCCTGAGGGATTTTTATGGGGGGCATTCATAAACGACCAACCCGTACGGGTCTGGATGATATATAATGTTTAGTTCCAAATTGATAACAGCCGTCATCTAGATGTAATGTCATTCCTTTTAAAATGTCAATTCCAATTATGTATTCCAAAAGTGGTACAACTAATACAGAATATTCTTTTCGGGGAATTCTGCCTATTTTCATTTCAAGTGTAGTTTGCACTGCGGGAGTTTCCTTTCCACCTAAACCAGTAATTGTGAAAAATTGGCCTTTGAATTTCTTTGATTGTCCATGAATAAGAGTGGCCTCCGCTCCTGTATCTACCAATGCTCGGGCCCTTTGGATATTACGATGTTTCCAAAAGATTTCAATATCTACATAGGGTCTATTATCTTTGTGAGCCCACCTGCGTACTGGAGCTTGACCTATTTCCTAGTCATTTTTACTGTGTTCCGTCAACCAAGACAAATCAGGATAAATGCTCTCATGTTTTTTGGGTATCAAAACATCCTGTCCATATCCATCTCCATTACGGAATGGATTCTTATCATCTGTATGGTACTGCGAATTACGATCGGACAGTCTGTGTCAATCCTCCCTTCTCCTCAATTCAGGGGACTGATCCCTTTCATCTCTATATCTGTTGTAGACACGATCATCTCTCCCCCTTTCTCTTTCCCCCTCTCGCCTCCTCTCCCTTTCGTGACGAGGGGACACATCACGCTCGTATCGCCGGTCACCACGACGATCAGAATCCACACGACGCTCGTCGTCACCACTGTCATCAGAATAACCACGATCACAATCATTCTTCCGCACACGACGGGCACCCTCCTTACGATCCAAACCACGCTTGCGAAACATGTCCCATAAGCGATTATTAGGTTCACCATCAATGTCCTCCTTTTTCACACCGTCACCCAACAGCGCAAGAAACATATCACGTCTAGAGAATTTATAGTCTCCAGCAGTACGACCCTCCGGTCTGGACTGTCTCTCAGGTTTAAACCAGTCACCCAACTCACCAAGCTGACGAACAGATTCAAGCACCATAGATAAAGCATTGCCAGTTTGATTGATTAACAAAGTCATCATAACCTGCTTATAGGCAACAGGGGAAGAACGAATAATGCGATTCCGCACAGATGATGTCAATAAACCATCCAACAAACTGTCAGCTGTACTCAGAAAAATCGCAGTTTTCATCACCTCTTCTTTCAACCGTTGTGCCGCATCGCGCAAAGTATACCACGGCTTGTCATTGACAGGCCAGTCAGATTCAGTAGGATATTTATGATTACAGCCATCAGTCGCTAACTGGAGCAGACTAATCTGGCCGGCACCATTAAAATTCCGAAAATGATCTTGTACAGTAGAATCGGAACTCAAAGAGCAAAATTTCAAGGCATCTCCTGCATCTAACATGATACCTGCAGCGCCCAATTCAAAAAGGCGCACCATCCACGTAAGTAAGGCCTCACCAGGCCGTTGTCAAAATCGTTGCAAAATGTCACTAACCTCCTGTTGAGTAAAATCTTCCAAGCTGTCCAAAGCAATACCATTCGGGTTACCAGGAGCCTGTTGCAATTTGCGTCGAAAAACCGGATGTGCAGAAACCTCCGGACGAGCATCCGAAGACGCCCAATCCATAGATTTAGAAGAACAATCAGGACGAGAAACGTCATCAGAATGGGACAAGCGACCACGGTCCCCAGAATCAACATTTGTATCACAGGAAGTAGATTTACAGTCACGTCCGGAGCGAGAAGACTCGCGCCTGTCAGACTCCTCAGCCGAGGAACCAGAATCATTCGAATCCCAGATATTACCATCCCATTCGTCGGGGTTCCAATCCAGTCCGGCTTTTGCCACGACTAGACGCACTTTCCGTTGACAAACACGACCGCGACGGTGTCTATACTTATATTTCGCAATGCGAACAGCAGCCCTTTCGGCAGTAGTCTGATAAGTTTCACGTTTGTCCGCAAGCAATTTATTTTGACATCGCAAAAGAGTATGCGCATTTTGCACCTCAACAAACTTCTCCTCCATATCCACAAAACGTTGCTGTAATGACACAAATTTCATATGAAGAATTCTGTACGCCGTCAAAACAATCCAACCTCTGCGACCTAAAATAGGAAGCTCATCACCCTTCACTACCGGCGCTTTCTGCAAGCAAGAAACCACATCAGCCGGCTCCGCCAACTCCAAACAAGAAGTCCAATTCTCACTCAAACCAGTAGAATCAGCCCACTCACGGGCCAAGGCCTCGTAAGGAGTAGATTCACAGCTGGGAATTTCAACAGGCAATTTAAAAGTAGATTTCGACTTTCGCGAAAACATTGTGACACACTAAAAAGATATATACAACTATTAACAAAAAAACAAACAAAATAAACTACGTACGAGCCGAGCGCAAACCAGCAAGATTAAAACAACACAGCGCACACAGGCTTCGAAAACAGTTCGTGATGCCAGATGTAATGGCCGGATTCTCGGACCAGATAGGATCAGCTCCTCAGAGCACCTCCAACCCAGCCGAACGTAATCACCTCCCTCCTTAGGAAGTATTTACAATAGGTATGTATATGCCTTGTACCTAAGGATGGGGAATTAGCAATATACACGCATAGGTTTTCTACAATATCCCACTCATACCAGTTAGTCTTGCGGCGACTTAGGCCCAGACTAGTCTACCCTAGGGCAGTTCTGATTAGTTACCATTACACACCGACCATAGTCAGTGCTCGCTCTGCAAGCCGCAATCCTGCGTGCCTATGCACCAGTATCCTCCCTGGTGTTCTCTCACTCACTGCCCGATCCACAATCCAGCGGATCTACGCACCAGTGTCCTCCCTGGTGTTCTCTCACTCACAGCCCGATCCACAATCCGGCGGATCTACGCACCAGTGTCCTCCCTGGTGTTCTCTCACTCACAGCCCGATCCACAATCCGGCGGATCTACGCACCAGTATCCCGCCTGGTGTTCTCATTAACGCCGCTTACCAACGACGATCACTCACCTATGAATACCTTTGGAAGGAATCTCTCATTGGCTACTCGGGATATGATACTACAATATATTGAATTATACAACAACTTACTAAATTAGAGAATGTGCACTCTATTCATCACATCAAGGGGTCCCTCTCTCCCTCATTGCTCAGTCACTCCTTACCTGACCGGGAATTACATCCGTTCATAAAAACAATGCCTGACTAGAAGAACAGGTTACCCTGGTTGAACAAGAATACGAGGCACATGCTGGTTCACTAAGAACTGGGGTACTTTATTACAATGATCATAAAAACACAATACTATACTATGACATATATCCTGCAAAGGAAAGTGTAAGGTTAGAATGTGCACACTATAGAGAAAAGGTCGACGTCACCTGAGAAATGTGAAGTTTGGATTCAGCAGTCATCTAGGTTCACTTCTCGTCTGTGCCTTGGCTCGTCTTAAAGTCACACTTCGGCAGTCACGGATACACGTCTGCACCGTTATGCTCTGTCTTCTCTGCTTCCCTTCAAGTCACTGGAACCTTTCTTTCATTAACTGCTTTCTCTCTCTCTGACTGTTCTGCGCTACTCCTCTCTCCTCTCAATCACGGACCATCTTCACTTCTCGGCTTCGATCTTATAAATCAGTTTCAGCCACTCTGGTATTCGTTCTCCTGACTAACTGCTTCATTCGGAATGCTCTGATTTTATAGGTCAAAGCTCGCCAGCTGCTCCAACTGAAATAACTTAGATCTTTCTCAGAGAGTATCAGCTTCTTTATCTTCCTCGGACTTCAAAATGGCGACTGTCTGCCTGGAAATATTTAATGGCATTGATGCTAATGGCTAGCTGCCGCCTACAGACTGACTGACTCACTGCCTCATGCTTTCACTAATATGGAAGCTTGTCCCTTCATGGAAAGTTACGGCCAGTAACCTGCCGCCCACCAAATTCTTGTACCTCCCCGTACCAAGGACACGTTCCCAGCCGGCCGGCCTGATATTGTGTCTTCGGAGTGGAGAAAAATACAGTCTTTCGATAAGGGCCAGCCTGAACCGGTTCTCTCCAAGCGAACAACACTTTGAAAGTAAAACATTACATTTGACCTAAAAGCATCTCAAGCTGCCGGGGCAGAAAGCAAGATGGAGTCTCTCCCATTTGAGGCCTACAAGGCCCGAAATAAGCATAACTCCATAGAAGGTATACTAACACTCTTGCAAAAGGACGGATAATCACTAATACTAATGAATCTATCCCCTAACATAAGTTTATAAGCCCTGATCTAAGGAAAAGGGTACGAAAGTTCACTACTATGCCTTGTAAATAGGCCCTGTCTATGAATCTAATCCTTGCACTAGAATGATAATAGACTGGAGTCACCTCCAATCATCTTCCCTCAAAGGAAGGCCGAAAAAGTCGGTCACAACAAGTACTCACCCACGAGGGCCTCAAGGCACTGAGGGGAGAGATGTGCGAGCAGCTCCGTTGGTCACTCGAAGAGCCAGGTCTTGAGGTCTTTACTGAATTACTGCAGTGTCGGGCTTCGTCAGATGCGGTGAGGGTGTTTTTTCCAGACCTTGGCAACATGGTAGGAGAAGGATCTGCCACCTGCTCTGGCCCTGCTATGCGAGGGACTAAAGAAAGGGTCTGCGCTGCTACATGCAATTGGGGTGGGGTCAGTGTACGTGGGGGCAGGGTGAAATGTGGGGCTGAAAAACCAAAATATTGTATATGGATCATGTATGTTTTTTTGGTCTTTCACTTTCAGGTAACTAAATATAAAATAGTGTGCAGCTTAACTGAAAAACCTATTTAAAAAAAGTTATGTTAATCAGAGACACATGCACTATACTACATTATTAAACCTATATTAGGTAATGCACTTCAGAGGTTTTTGTCTAACTAGAGAGCCACAGAATTAAATTACACAGATTATAAAATAGACTGCTACAAAAGGTGCAAAAAGGTTTAAGATAAAATGGTGCTTCCAAAATACAGATTTTCGTAACACCTAGACTGTCTGTACTGCAATTTTCCTTATATAACTGTCACTTAAGAGCAAGCATTTCACAACTCAGTTCGTAACTCCTTTGCAATACTACTCAAAAAGAGTCAATCTTTGTCATCACAAAGCTTCAAATGTTTCTAGCAATTAAAGACACTCCCTGCATCCAAACACACTTTACATTTGGAGTTTAGCCACTTGCGCATATTTGCCTTTTTTCAGGCAAGCAGGCACTCTGGCAAGAAGGCTTGTTTAGCTGTCTGTCCCACTTCGCTATCACAGCACAGGAGACTCCCTGGATGAAACTTCAAACCATTGGAATGAACTATCCAGAGACGGTTGTCATTTTACAAAAAAGAGGGGAACAGTTTTTTCGTGAATTAAAAAAGTAAAGGCAAGTCGTGCCCCTCTGATCCCATTCACTTCCATTTCTAGGTAGAAGGAGCTTTGACATTAATTCATACCGAATCTGGGGTACTAATGGTATAATGTAGAGAGAATTTGAAAAAATTCAAGTCGTTTGAAACATTTTTAAATCTACTGAATTATTCCACCCTAAGAAATAGTCAAGCACTTCTCACTATGGGTGCCATATACCTTTAATGGAATAGGAACAATATTTTTTATAAATATTGCTACACCTTTATGGCTAATAACAACAGTGAATAGAATATATCTATTGTAAAATGTAAATATTTTACAAGGCTCCTGTGCCTTTCTTGAAATGCACCTACACATCCTAACTTTACTGTCATACCTTTAACTTTACTCTGCCAACATTTTCCTGCTGTCAGCCATTATTTTCATGGGAACAGTTATCCTGAACAATTACTTTTTTGGTTTGAATTGGGCAGCACTAATACTCCTCAATAGGGGTGAACATTCATTTACTGGACCATCACTTCACAGCTGCTCACAGACAGCATTAGTGTGAATCTCTGTTTCTAAACCTGGGTATTCTTTTCTATGACATAGTAGGAGTTATCAAGTGTCAGCAACAGAAGCACTGTATTTCTCTGTATTTCTATACTCGGCCGAGGTCATCAGACTCTCACGGAAAGCAGTAGAATGGTGGGGTATGTTATGTCTCAACAGCCTACTCTTGCCAGTCATGGATCCCCACAGATGAAACTGGGCAGTAAATTCCCAATCAAGCACCCCTTGTCAAGGTGAATCTGTGCCATACCTCCTGGCACGGGATTGCAGACATGCTGACGGCTGTTCTCTCACTGAACAGCGCAGGCTCTTCGCTCTGTCAGAGCAAAGAGTATTACTCCAGGACTGGCAGAGAGGACGCTATGAAGGATGTGTGAGAAAGAGCCGATGCACTGTACGTTTTTAGGTCGAGCCTGAGCCAGCACGCAAGTGCTGCTCTGGTGATCTGATGTAGGTGTAGTACTGAGGAGAAGCCCCATCCACATTTTTTTATTGGCTTGTGTCTTTGTCCTTCGTAAATGCTTTCTTTGGATTCCTTTATAAGCTTGTTAGTCCCTCCATAGTATAGCTATGTTGTCAATTGTATCCTAGCGCTGCAATGGCGATTTGCTGTTGGTGCTGTACTGAAGAGAAGCCCTGCCCACATTTTTCATTGGTTTGTGTCTTTGTCCTTCATAAATGCTGTCTTCTGATTTCTTCATAGGCTTGTTAGTTCCTCCTTAGTACAGCCATGTCTCCGTTTGTATTCTTCCATGGCTCTTTAATGAGTTAGTTCTACGTGAGGCACTACGCAGTTTAATTACATTCAGCGCACTGTGAGCGCTTTCACTTTCTAAGCTGCCAGGACAAGTGCGACCGCTTGTTGCCTATTGCAGACAGTGCATGCTTTCCTGCAGGGGACCACTTTTCAACTATCTGCTGTGTCTACTCCTCATCACCCAGGCACCGTGCTTAATATTTTAGCCCGTGTAGTATCTTCCTTCTCCAATACCACAGCCCGGTTTCATAACAACATGAGCGCATAAAAACAATGTCGGCCACACCTTTTTTTTCTTCAGATTAAGTGGCCGCTTTTATAAAGCACTGAGGAAAGCCGTTTGTAATAAGCAAAATGGCGGCTGCAGCTTTTTTTTTCATTGCCCACACCACCATGGTGGACACCTCAGTAATAAAACTACCATGTTTTCATCAGCAACTGCACAGTTTGTTTGCTTGCCACACACATCTCACTACTTCCAATCGCTCAAGACATAAAATGAGGTATGTTTAAAGCTTACTAAATCAAAATGATAGAAAAAGTAATTGTAGATTGTTTGAGCAATACTTCAATAAGTAGATTGATTTTGGAATGTTGACGCCATACAATCTTTCTTTCACTGTTAATATTTAAATGCCAGGGGGCGTGGCTAGCAGCCAACGAGAATGGCCACTGCCTAACAAAGCTCCAGTTCCCTGTATTCCTATCCTGCCCAATCCTACGCCATCAACGGCTAGATATTTGCTAAAAGTGCCATGACTCCCTACCTACCTCCCCCATGAGAAGATTGGCCGGTCCGGTCGCGTGCGCGAAGTTTCGAACCCCTTTCTCTGGAGTTCTGGCCTGAGCGATAATGGCGGCTCCCTGAGGACGAGTGAGGGAGGTGCGGCCTGTACGAAGCGGAGGTGCCAGAAACTTGTAGAATCCAGTTGCGGTCCGGCGGAGCCCCGTGCACAAAGGAGAAGCTGGTGATGCTTGTGGGAGATTGAGCGGCGCTGCCTTTTTCACGACTACCCGACCTGAGGAGCATTGGTGAGTGACGAGGAGACGCGGTTGAGGCCAGAAGCCCCGGATCAGCGACCCGGGCACTGCCGAATGTATAGCAGCCGGTGTGGACCTCAACGGCGTGAGGTAAGAAAGCCTGGCCAGAGGTGATTCACTGGCACTGCCGGGGATTGAGGCCAGGCCTGGAGGCTCAGCCGGCACACCTGACTGCCAGGAGACGATGGCGGAAGGGGACATGGAGGCCGGACGTTTGCTGTAGGTGGCGCTCCGCTGCAAATCAGGGCCCCGGATTTTAGGGCTACTGCAGATCTTACAAATGGTGAGGTGCTCAGGGTGAGAGAGCAGCAGGTGGGGCAGCGACTTGAACACTGGGTGAGGGGCGCCCAGAAATGAAAAGCACACATGGTGGATTGCTCAGCAGGAACAGGTGGTGCAGATTACTAGATCAAATGGACATGTCTGCTGCCCTAATTGCCTGACGTTATAGAGCGGCAGGGCCTGCATAGACGCACGTGGGGCCTGAGTCTTCTGCTGGACTTGATACAACTGTTTAAAGATTGGCGCCCATTTTGAAGCCCGAACAGATGGACATGAGCAGGCCTGGTAGTTCCATGGGGATTGGGCACTCCACTGAAGGGTAGAGACTGGGGGCAGAGGAGGAGGCCATGAGATAAGACAGTCACATCTTCAAACACTCACACTAGAGGAACCCTGTAGAGCGCACAGTCTCCCAACAGCTTGAGGCACAGTTTTTCCTTTAGTCCACCCACTGAGAGTAGACAGGGGCCTGTGGAGTCTGGTGATGTGATATAAAGACCTGACTTGGATTGTGTAATTGGTGAGACATCTGGGCTTAAAGTCTGTGACTCACCTGGACGGAGGCGAATATAAGGAGGTGCCTGGTGAGTGAATTCAGGAGGTGGCACTTGCCTGCAGCGGTAAGACGGGATCACAAATGCAAAGCCTGACTTAGGCGGTGATTGCAGCTGCAACCTGCCCAGAGGACCTTGCGCCTAGCGGAAGAGTCTGACCTCCAGAGCCCGTGACATGGGCAGGAAGGTTTGAGAGACAGTTCAGAGGAGTTGTAGTACTGCTTGGATATTCTTTTTACCAGGTTGCAGATACCTTTGGAGTTGGTCTGTGACCTTATCTGACGTGCTACCAGTTTACCCGCACTCATGGCAGAAGGTGGGAAGGGTCCCACGGCTAACGCTCAAAAACAACTTGCCAAGTTTGCCTGGTCTAAGGCAGGAGACAAAGGTGATCTGGCATAGATGGAGAAAGACGGGGGGCCGCTGCCCCCAAGCAGGGATCAGAGCCAACCTTGCATGATGTTATGGCGGCTATTAATGGGGTGCGTGCCTCGATGGACTCAGTGACGGTAGAGGTCTCCCTTATCAGGGCAGATTTCGGGAAGATGGATGACAAAGTAAAGGAGCTTAAGATAGTTACAAGCGCCCTGCAGATGGATACCTCGGAACTACAAACGCAGGTGCTCGGATTGCAAAAGAAGCAGGAGCGGATGTCGCAACAGTTGGATGATTACGAAGGCCGGGCACGCCGAAACATTATTCGCATCCTAGGAGTTCCAGAGAGAGCGGAGGGGCCGGCGTCGTACCTATTTGTGGAACATCTTGTTACCAAGCACCTCAGGCCTAAGACTCTGTCCAGCTATTTTTCCAATAAAAAGGGCCCACCGAGTGGCAGGTGGGAGGGTGAAGCACTGGGAGCACCGCCAAGGCCCCTCATAGCCCGAGTGTTTAACTATCGAGATAGGGACATATTCCTTCAGACAGCAAGATCTAGTCCCCAGCGGAAAATACGAGGTTGCCTTCTTTCCAGACTTCACGGATAAGGTTCATGCCCAGCGACGCAGCTTTCAGGCGGTTAAGAGGGAACTGCGTGATTGAGAGGTTCAATATGCGATGCTCTTTCCTGCAAAATTGCAATTGGAATCAGATGGTAAATCGTGGTTCTTTGAGTCACCAGACGCAGTTTGGGAACTGAATGGAAGGATGGAACACGGTTGGAGGACAGAAAAGAGATTGAAGAGATCATTCTGGTAGATCTGGTCACCCAAGAGGTAAAAAACAGGAGTGACGAACCCTAGAGAAGGCTCACAAGTGATGGGAATGTGTTGAGAGCGCAAGTATGGGGGGAGGGGGGATTGGGGTGTGAAATACCCATTGGTGTGAGAAAGGTTAGAGTTGATCCAGTATACAAACTGAGATTGTTGGGATAAATAGATGTGATTTGATTGAGACTAGCACGATGTAAATAGTGGATGGCTAACACCCAAGACGATTGTGATGTGTACACAAGGGGACGGGAGTTCAATTTCCCCGTGCATTTTCAGCATTTCAGGGGAGGTGAGAGGCAATCTGCCATGTTCGGGAGCGGGTAGTTTTAAATCCACGTGGAGGGGGGTAGGGGTTATTGGGAGGGGAAGGAGGAGGAGTTTAAATGTTTCTCGCTTTATTGGTTTATTGGTGCAAAATGTGATGTTGACCAGGTATTGCGAAATATGGCCTTACGTAAGCTACAGCGACTTAAGATGAGTGGGGTACTGCAAACGTTTTCACACTTCGAATTGATCCGTAGGTTGGAAACTGGGGTGACAGGAGACTGTGGGGGGGATAGAGACCCGGTGCCTTCTGTATTGACATGGAATGTTAATGGATTGGGAGATAAGATCAAGAGGGGGATAGTACAACAGTACTTGAAGCGTCAGGCACCTGATGTGGTTTTACTGCAATAAACATACATGGTGGGACAGAAGACTAAGGCCCTCACCAGATGGGGACACAAACTTCTGATACACGCAGACTACACCACAGGTTCACGTGAGACGGCAATCCTGTTCAAAAAGACTACACCCCTTATAGTTCATAAGACGTGGGCCAATCCGAGAGGCAGGATCGCGGGGTTGAGGCCCAATGGGATGGTAGAGATATAAATATACTTTTTGTGTACTTTCTACCAGCTCTGGGTAAAACAGCGCTAGAAGACCTTGGTTGTAGGCTGTAGGGACTCAGGGAAGGCACTTTAATCATGGGGGGACTACAATATGACTCTTGATGATACAGTCGATCGATACCCGCCAAGGCCTAAAGCGAAATCTGATGGTCAAATGGCTGAATTGGCGAAGGCCATGGGACTGGCGAATATAGGCCGGATGCTTCAACCCACTAGGAACTCATACACATACTTCTCAAACGTGCACTGTAGTTTGTCGCGCATTGATTACTTTCTTACGCACATGTCCGCCATAGGAAATTTTACACAGTCTCGAGCTTATCTTTACTAACTTTACAGAAAATGTGGGTTCAGTTGAATCCATGCTCACAATTTGGGAAGTATATAAGGTAGTCCTGAAAGGCCAAGCTAAATCTTTGAAGATGCGGTATATTGCCAAGAAGCGTGAACTTCTGGTCCAGGTGGAGGAAGACCTCCTAGTGGCAGAGCAGGAACATGCACAAGATCCCTCACCAGACAGTAGCCATAGGTTTCTGCTGAAGCAGGATGAATATCGGATAAAAACTAGAGAGCACATGCTTGCCAAGTATCGACATACCTAACATAGGATATTTGAAATGGGAGTTAGAGCAGGCAGGACATTGGCGTGGCTGGAAAGGTGTCAACACGGTACGAGATGGGTATATAAACTGAGGATGCTAGAGAGGTACACAGTGACACACCCACAGGAAATTGCTGAGGCATTCGCTACCCACCTAGAGAAAGTGTACTCCCCCTCTACGCATTACACAGCTGAAAGTTCTAGATAGCTCCTCCAGGAGAGTGACGTACCAGCCCTCTCAGATGAGGAGAGAGAGACCTTAGATGGTGACCTCTCACATGACGAAATCAGCAAGGCCATAGGGCCGATTAAATCTGGGAAAGCAATGGGGTCCAATGCCATCCCAACTGATTTTCTGAAAGCTACTACCTCTCTAACAGTGCCGCACCTGAAGGCCATGTATTTGGAAAGTCTAGAGGAAGGTAGGTTACCAGTGAACCAACGGTTGGCTACTATAGTGGTGATCCATAACCCAGGTAAGCCACCAGATAGCTGTAGTTCCTATAGACCTATCTCGTTGATAAATGTAGAAGCGAAGGTTTGACCTAAGGTTGTGGCCAACAGGTTAGCGACGGTTATTACATCAGTGGTTCACCCGAACCAGTCTGGGTTTATGCCAGGGATGGACTAGGGCCCTCAATATCGGTGCTGTCTCTTGACGCTTCAATGGCCTTCGATTCCATAGAGCGGCCCTACTTGTTTGAAGTCCTAGAGAGGGTGAGACTGGGTCCTAAATTCATTGCTTGGGTGAAGCTGCTATACACAGACGTTTTGGGTACAGGTGAGGGTCAATGGATACACATCCTGGACATTTGGACTACACAGATGCACTAGGCAGGGATGCCCGCTGTCCCCGCATCTGTTCTCTCCTTTGCTGGAGCCCATCACGGCCTGGGTACACCAAGATGTGATGGTGCTGGCGTTGCACTGGGCAGCTGATTAGAAGATCGTATATCTCTATATGCCGATGACACACTGCTGTATTTGGTATCCCCGTACAAGTCAATAAGTGTGGTACTTGACATCTTCACAAATTTCGGAAAAAATTCTGGGTAGGCGATTAAGTGGCACAAGTCTGTCCTGTTTAGGATGCATGGTCCGTTCCCCGGCTCCAAGCTGGGTATACCACAGCGGTAGCAGAGGAAGGCTTCCGATATTTGGGGATTTTCATTACTACGGATCAGGCTAGTTTCTATAGCTCCAATTTGGCCCCCCCACTAGCTCATCTGCGTGCGGATGTGAAGCATTGGAGATCCCTCCCTCTCTCGCTGGTAGGGCGAGCTGCACTCTTTAAGATGTTGGCTCTCCCTCGCTTCCTTTACATCCTTCAAAAGTGCCTGAATAGAGTCCCTGATTCGTATTTCAAGGCAGAGGAGGGGGAACTTTGAAAGCTGCTGTGGCATGGGAGGGCCTCCCGAGTGGCGTTAAAAAAACTCACAAAAGGGTGGTACGATGGAGGCACAGCTTTGCCCGACTTACAACTCTACTACTGGGCGGCACAATTGGTGACCGCAAACCACGGGATTTACCACCCCCGATGACCCAGCGTATGCTCTCGAATGTTATCAAACTGACCGCTCCGGGTACCTGGGAGCCATTTACAACACTGATAGAAGGAACAAGCAGAAATTCTTTGGACCCACCAAACATACGCTGGACGTTTGGCAGTTAGTACATTCCCGTCTGGGCTGGGCTTGCGTCCTTCCTTTGATGGCGCCATTGTGGTACACACAGAAATTGGGAATGCTGTGCTATCAGCCCGGGTTTGATAAGTGGGACCTTATAGGGATCGCAGTGGTGAAGGACCTAGTTCGGAAGGGGGCTGTACTGACATTTGGGGAGCTAAAGAGCCGATATCATTTGGCCCAGGGTGAACTGTACAGATATTTGCAAATTAGACATCCGCTTCTGGCGGCTTTCCCATCCTTTACGGACATACCTGATTCGTCTCCATTGGAAGATCGGTTGTTAGATAGGTCCTTAAGTTCCAAGGCAATATCCCTCACATATAAAAAGCTATGTAATAACTTGCCGTACACCTTTCCACGGCTCAGGGAGTGGTGGCAAGACGATCTGGGCCAAATAAGTGACGAAGACTGGCAGGCTGCTCTTATGTCTCCTTGAGTCGCGGCAATCACGCTTAAGTTTAGGCTCATACAGTTTAGGATACTTCACCGATCATATATGACAGGGAAGACCTTAGCTAAAATTGGTTCTAGACCAAACGACCTATGTATGAGGGGTGAGGATAGCAGGCCACTTTTTAGAGGGCAGCTGGTTGTATTTTGATCAAGCGACATGCACACATCACTGTTTACTAGTAAAAATAATTTTCAACAATAATGTTCAGAAAAGCTTGGAGCATATGTTCTATTTACTCTTATGTCGTTATGAATTTTTTTTTTTAAATCATAGGTAGAAATACTTTACGAAATGACTTGACAACTCACCAGTCTACTAGGTATTCACATTTACACACTCCATAGTGTTTAGATGAAATTGTCCTAACCAGTAAATTAGTATGCGCCGATCAGTATCATAACAAGCATTAAAAATGCTATAGGTCTCACATTTGTTGGACTTGGGAGTTATTGGCATTACAAATTATAACGTTTTTTACCTACCCATGTTGCAGGGTGCAGTACCATATGTGACCCTGCAGCCTGCAAAGTTGGAGTTAATGGCATAAGAAATGCCAATGTTTTTAAGTTAAGCCTGGGCAGAGCATGCGCTGCTCTGAGAGGCATGCTGTATTCATGTAGGAACTTGAAGCCCTGCCCACTCTTCACCCATATTTTTCATTGGCTTGCGTTATTGTCCACTATAAACTGTGGCTGTTCATTGGCCAATAGGCTGAGTAGTCATTTTGTAACCACCCATGGCTACACCCCTGTTACATGTGTTGTTAATTGATAGGCTTTAATTACAGCCTTTGAGCAGCATGCAGGACAAGCTCTCAACTAACGCTTTTCAAAAAAATGTATAGCACAAATGCATTTCAAATACAATAGGTCTTGCATTTGCGAGAGTTTAAGCAATTGTCATTGTAAATGACAATGCCTTTTATTTATTTGTAAATGTGAGATCTATTACATTTCAAATGCGAGCTTACTTTTTGAGAGGGATTGATGATGGATTTTTTTATTAGAATGGGGTGAGTAGTGGCCCTGAAATAGGGGCAGGGCAGGGACAGGGCTGAAGTAGGTGAAGCATTCTTGTATGTGACTTTACTATGAATCCTCCTGCCTTGCAGAGCTCATTCACAGGTTCCGCTACATGGGAGGAGAGAATTATGAGTCATACGTAAGAGGTGGCTCTGAATAAAGTGCAGGTGTTTTCTATCTGACATCCCCTGGAAATACTTGTGGAAAACAATCCTATTATTGACGTTTACTTATATCTATTTTAATACATACAATTGGCAATGTGACGTTATCAGAATCTGAATGTTCAAAATGTTTTTACTACCCCCCAACACATACAAGGAGATACAAGAAGGACATATCCAACCTTTTCCACATATAGAAAGACAAAGAAAGAAGGCAGTGTGATGCCCAAGAAAACAGCTATCTGTTCAAATATCTTTATTGTTTTAAAAAGAAGGAATTCATACAGCATAATGGAATACAATACAACAGAAGAACTTGAACAATAAAACATAGTGCAAGTCCATATATAATATCTAATAATTATCTGAGTTAGGTTGAATGCCAAAAAGATAGTTGTATTGCATATACATCAGAGGAAGATAAAATTAGCAAAAAAAAGAGAAGAAAAGAAAAAGAAAGGATAGGAGTGAATTAGGAAAGAAGGAGAAAAGAGGAAAGAAAGAAAAGAAAAGAGAGAACAACATGGAGATAGAAACATAAATAAAAAATAGATAGCTAAATGAAGAGAAGTATATAGAAGAAAGATAGAGAGATGGGGACACCTGCTCCAATGGAGAAAATAAAGACGTACAGTCAAAAAGGATATTGGGCCACCAAACCCTGAAAGGACAAATTAATTTATTTATCTCATCACCTCCAAATAGTATTAGGGAGGGAAGGAGTACAGTGTTTCTCTTCAACCGTAATATGAGCCCCCCGAAGAAATTATACCCACGCCCACTACGTATGATATGAAAGGAGCTTAAAGGATTTCCATTCAGTTAAAATGATCTTGACCGCAATTGATATAAGAGGTCTAATAACTGCATATCAGTATCATCCATGGGAAGAGGAGTGCAGGCAGCCTATGGACACAATAGGGTCATAGGAAACAAAAGCTTCTATGGAGTATCAAATTTTAGTTATAAGTGTTTCTGAATTACATCCCAATAGGAATGTAATAATGAGCATTCAAAAAACATTAGTTGGTGATATCCTGAGACCAAATTGCAATTCCAACACAGATCATTGTCCCTCTGTTTCAACTTAAATAGACAAGCAGGGGTACATTGAAGAAGATTCATAGTAAAGAATTTAGATTCCATGGGAGACGGAGCAATCTTATTCCGCAGTGAAACCTTCCCAATTTTCTCATATGACTCTTGTGAGATGTGTCTTATTCCGCAGTGAAACCTTCCCAATTTTCTCCTATGACTCTTGTGAGATGTGTTTGAAAATGTCACTATCAAAATGATGTGACCATTTATTTTGTGTAATAGAAGCCTGTGCTGGCGGAGGTGCAGATAAAAATGTATAGACTTTCGAGGCAGTATGACCTGAACAAGACCACATAGTAAAAAGTGAAATAGTAGTCGAAGCAGTACATAGGGGTACTTTAGACAAGGCAACCTTTAATTTTAAAAAGGAATAGAAATCCATATTATTAAGATTATATTTCTTCACCAAAGATGAAAAGGGAAGTGGATCATGATTGGAGTCGTATAGATGCTTGACCAACTAAAGACCACTATTAGCCCAAGAGGACATCTTAACTGAGTCAATCTCGGAAACAAGTTTAGGGTTATACTATAAAGAGGACCATCCGACTTATTAATGGGGATGGAGACTTTTTTATCTATATGTTTTAGAGCATTAATTGGGTCAGAAATAATATGAGTTGAATGAGGTAAAACAATCTTAGACGCAGTGAGAAGAGAGGGGGTAAAATGCGAATCCAATGAGGGGTATGTTGAGAATCCGGCAAAAACCAGAAAGCCCCCTGAGATGATAAAAAAGCAATTTGGTATAGGTTCCAATCAGGAATATTACATTCACCGAAAGCAGATGGATTCCTAAGACACTTATATGCAATTCAAGCCCGTTTATCACTCCATAAAAATTTGGATGTAAGTGAATCAATTTCACGGTAAAAGGATGAAGACAGCCTCACAGATAGCATAGCAGATAACAAATTAATAATCGGAGATATCATCATCTGAAGAGTTTGAAGTCTTCCCCACCATGAGACATATTTCGGAGACCATACGGATAAAAGATCTTAAAAAGATCGTAAAAGTTAGGAATCCTAACTTTACTACTCCTAAATGCCAGTTGTGAATATCGAAAGTCTTAAAGTTAGGATTTTGTGTCAGATTACTTTTGTGAATCGGGTCCATGAATTTTTACAATTACAATTCATTTAAGAACAAACATACTATTCCTACCTGTTCCCAAACAAAAGTTATCACCTATTAAATGTATTAAGGCATCCCAATGTTACCCTTTGGGAGTGGTAAAAACAGATTTGGGAGTTTTTCATTACCAGGACATAATACTTAAAAGTGCATGGCCGACTTTTTAAATACATTGCGCCCTGCTCTATTGACGTTTAGGGCTTATTTTAGTGGGGACATATATATAATAAAACGCGGGGTATAGGCCTGACAAAAGTTTTATTTTCCTAGGTCGAATTGGCAGTTTAAAACTGCAACTATGGTGCTTAAAGGGCTACTTAAGGGGGTTCACATAAGTGCTGCATTCCCATTTATAGGCCCTGGGTATACATTGTACCACTTTACTAAGGACAGATCAGTACATTAAATGTGCCAATCAGCATAGCCCGGGTTTTACCTTGTTTTATGAAGTGAGCACAAGCACGTTGGCACTGGTTCCAAGTGGTAAAATGGACAGAGTGCTAAAGCCAACAAAAACGAATTTCAGCAACTGGAGGGGAGAAGGCAAAATGTTTGTGGGAGGTCCACACTAAAGGCTGTCAGCTCTAACAATAGGTGATTCTCAGGTGATCCAATACCCCAACCAATCGCTTTTAATGCAATGTCAAATATAAAAAGATTGCAAAGCCTGGCTTTGCACAATAAAAAACACCTTCTTAAGATTGGTGCAGTCAAAGAAATATTTTAGTTTAATCAAACATTTTACAAGCTCCATATCTGCTGCACTGTACAGCACATATTGTGTGTGAGAAATGCAAAAAAATGTCAAAGCATAATATTTAGTACTAGAAGGGTAACATTCCATTGAAAAGGCTATGCTAGACAGCATGCAGATATGTGAACTATGGAGCAAAGGTGGGTCCATGACTCTAGGAAGCTTTAAAGAGTAAGAAGCAGACCATATTTAGTAAATATGTTCTGCGCTGCTCTCCCCAGCGCAAGACAGCATAGCAACTTTGATTGGGGCATTGCATTGAATATTTCTTTGGAAATCTGCTCCTGTGTGTCTTCACTAAATATATTAAGGATCTCTATGTACTCTGATAAATACATCTATTCATGCTTTTGACAGAGTTTATAACCATGTTTTTGTTTAAAGAATTCCTGCAATTGTTGGATGTTCATCATGCTTTATCTTGCGACTGTCCCCAGAATGCCCACAAACCAGCTGCTAGTATATTCGTACAATGTAGGTGGTAGCAGATTCCTTTCATCTTACACTCTTTCCGTCATATCTCCTTCTTCTCTGTACTTATTGTTCACTTAACCTATTGACTTCCAAGTGATATTGAGGCTGTATTAAGCCAGTCTATGGACTTCCATATCAGTTCTTAGCAAATTGAGTAGTAAACAATAGTTATTGTATTTTAGCACACCTTTCCTCCCTATAAACATTATGTAATGTTCCAGTTGCTCTCTTTAGATATATATACCAGAGTGGCTTGCTATTTTTTGTCTTCTAGATAGCATCAGTTTTTTTCTTGCTTGGTGAGAAACGAACCATAGCTTCATTAAAGCCAGTGCGTTATGTGAAATTATGAAATGTATATTGTACCGTGGGATTACAAGCAAAATGATTTACTGAATTATTATGAACATTGAGATTATGGAACTGAGGGCTTAGTGTTGATTGTACTAAAACGGCTAAAATAGATGTGAAAAAACAGGGTTATTCTTCCACATTAAGAGCCAATAAAACTCAAGTAAAAAAAAAGTTTTGGCGTATTCATTTGGAATCCATCTGCCGCTTTGAATCTTAAAATCCACGGCTTAGGGAGCCAAGCATGTGCACCTTGATTAAAAAATGCCTTGGCAGTTACAGTTTATTTTGAAAGACAAACAAAGAATGAAATCCAAAAATTCAGAACTGTAAATATTTAGGCAGAGTTTGCACAAGGGCATGAGAAACTATCAGGACTGAGATGATTCCAAGAGGAGGAGCAGGATTTCCTTTTGGGACACGGATGTTCTATCTGGCATTGGCGAAAACAGCGTCTCTTGGTGATATGGTTGGTAGCTCATTGGTCATCCATCTTCTCACTATTGCAGATGCAAAGCACATATCCTGGTGTTTGTGTCACATGCACGTATCCTAATTAATAACATCGAAATGGTGGTGTCAGCAGTCGAAGTGCATTCAAAAAAGACATGGGAACTCAAGCAATCAATCAATCAGGGGTTTTTGAGCACTACTCACCCACGAGGGCCTCAAGGCACTGAGGGGAGAGGTGTGCGAGCAGCTCCGTTGGTCACTCGAAGAGCCAGGTCTTGAGGTCCCTACTGAATTACTGCAGTGTCGGGCTTCGTCAGATGCATTGGGGGAGTTTGTTCCAGATCTTGGCCACATGGTAGGATAAGGATCTGCCACGTGCTCTGGCCCTGCTATGCGGGGGACCAAAGAAAGGGTCTGTGCTGCTACATGAAAGGGGGGTGGGGTCAGTGTACGTGGGGGCAGGGTGAAATGTGGGGCTGAAAAACCAAAATATTGTATATGGATCATGTATGTCTTTTTTGGTCTTTCACTTTCAGGTAGATAGATATAAAATAGTGTGTAGCTTAAATGAAAAATACATTTAAAAATGTTATGTTAACCAGAGGCAAATGCACTATACTACAATATTAAACCTATATAAGTTAATGCACAGCAGAGGTTTTTGTATAACCAGAGAGCCACAGCATTAAATTACACAGATTATAAAATAGACTGCTATAAAAAGTGCAAAAATGTTTAAGATAAAATGGTGCTTTCAAAATACAGATTTTCGTAACACCTAGACTGTTTGTACTGCAATTTCCCTTATATAACTGTCACTTAAGAGCAAGCATTTCACAGCTCAGCTCGTAACTCCCCTGTAACACTACTCAAAAAGAGTCAATCTTTGTCATCACAAAGCTTCAAATAATTCTATCAATTAAAGACACTCCCTGCTTCCAAACACACTTTACATTTGCAGATTAGCCACTTGCGTACATTTGCCTTTTTTCAGTAAAGCAGGCACCCTGGCAAGAAGGCTTGTTTAGCTGTCTGTCCCCCTTTGCTATCACAGCACAGGAGACTCCCTGAATGAAACTTCAGCTTAAGTGTTTAAACTATTGGAATGAACTATCCAGGGATGGTTGTCTTTTTACAAAAAGGAGGGGAACAGTTTTTGCGTGAATAAAAATAATAATGGCAAGTTATGGCCCTCTGATTCCATTCACTTCGATTTCTAGGTAGAAGTAACTTTGACATTAATTCATACCGAATCTGTGGTACAAATGGTATAATGTAGTGAGAATTAAAAAAAATTCAAGTCGTTTGAAACATTTTTAAATCTATTGAATTATTCCACCCTAAGAAATAGTCAAGCACTTCTCACTATGAGCGCCATCCTTTTAATGGAAAAGGAACAATATTTTTTATAAATATTGCTACACCTTTATGGTTAATAACAACAGTGAATGGAATATATCTATTGTAAAATGTAAATATTTTACCAAGGCTCCTGTGCCTTTCTTGAAATGCACCTACACTTCCTAACTTTGCTGTCATACCTTTAACTCTACTCTGCCAACACTTTCCTGCAGTCTGCCATAATTTTCATGGGAACAGTAATCCGGAACAATTTTTTTTTTTTGTTTAAAATGGGCAGCACTAATGCTCCTCAATAGGGGTGACCATTCATTTGCTGGGCCATCTTGGACCATCACTTCACAGCTGCTCACAGACAGCATTAGTGTGAAACTCTGTTTCTAAACCTGGGTATTCATTGCTATGACATAGTAGAAGTTATCAAGTGTCAGCAATAGAAGCACTCGATTTCTTTGTATTTCTCTACTCAGCTGAGGTCATCAGATTCTCACGGAAAGCAGCAGAATGGCTGGGTATGATATGTCTCACCAGCCTACTCTTGCCAGTCATGGATCCCCACAGATGAAACAATGCAGGAGATTCCTAATCAAGCACCCCTTGTCAAGGTGAATCTGTGCCATACCTCCTGGAACGGGATTGCAGACATGCTGACAGCTGTTCTCTCACTGAACAGCGCAGGCTCTTTGCTCTGTCAGAGCAGAGAGTATTACTCCAGGACTGACAGAGAGATAAGCTATGAAGGATGTGTGAGAAAGAAGCAAAGCACTGCGCGTTTTTTGGTCGAGCCTGAGCCAGCGCGCAAGTGCTGCTCTAATGATCAGCTGTAGGTGATGTACTAAGGCGAAGCTCCGCCCACATTTTTCATTGGTTTGTTTCTTTGTCCTTCATGAATGCTGTCTTGTGATTCCTTCATAGGCTTGTTAGTTCCTCCTTAGTACAGCCATGTCGTTGTTTGTATCCTTCCATGGCTACTGGCCCCTTTACTTCTGTTCTTACATGGTAAGCACTATTTTCTTTAAGGAGTTAGTCCTACATGAGGCACTACGCGGTTTAATTACATTCAGCGCACTGTGCGTGCTTTCACTTTCTAAGCTGCCAGGACAATTGTGACCACTTGTCTCCTATTGCAGACAGTGCATGCTTTCCTGCAGGGGACCGCAGCCCGGTTTCTTAACAACACAAGCACAATAAAAACAATGTCGGCCACACCTTTTTTTTCTTCAGATTAAGTGGCCTTTTTTATAAAGCATCGATGAAAGCCATTTGTAATTAGCAAAATGGCGGCTGCAGCTTTCTTTTTCATCGCCAACACCACCATGGTGGACATCTCAGTAATAAAACTACCATGTTTTCATCAAAAACAGCACAGTTTGTTTGCTTGCCACACACATCTCAAAGGTTCCAATTGCTCAACACGTAAAGTGAGGTAGGTTTAAAGCTTACTAACACAAAATGATAGAAAAACTAATTGTAGAGTGTTTGAGCAATACTTCAATAAGTAGATTGATTTTGGAATGTTGACGCCATACAATCTTTCTTTCACTGTTAATATTTGAATGCCAGGGGGGCGTGGCTAGCAGCCAACGAGAATGGCCACTGCCTAACGAAGCTCCCATTCCCTGTATTCCTATCCTGCCCTATCCTACGCCATCCACGGCTAGAAATTTGCTAAAAGTGCCATGAAACCCTACCTACCTCCTCCCTGAGAAGATTGGCCGGTCCGGTGGCGTGTGCGAAGTTTCTGACCCCTTTTTCCGGAGCTCCGACCGGAGCGATAGTGGCAGCTCCCTGAGGACGAGTGAGGGGGGTGCTGCCTGTACGGAGCAGAGGTGACAGCAACTTGTAGAATCCAGTGGTGACCCAGCGGAGCCCCGTGCACAAAGGAGAAGCTGGTGACACCTGGGGGAGATGGAGCTGCGCTGCCTTTTTCGCGGCCGCCCGACCTGCAGAGCATTGGTGAGTGCCGAGGAGACACGGTTGAGGCCGGAGGCCCCGGATCAGTGACCCGGGTGCTGCCGAACGTAGAGCAGCCGGAGCGGACCTCAAAGGCATTAGGGTGAGAAAGCCTCGCCGGAGGTGATTGACTGGCACTTCTGGGGATTGAGGCCAGGCAAGGAGGCGCAGCCGGCACGACCGACTGCCGGGAGACGATGGCGGAAGGGGACACGGAGGCCAGAAGATTGCTGTAGGTGGCACTCCGCCGCAAATCGAGGCCCTGTATTTGAGTCCTACCGCAGATCTTGCAATCGGTGAGGTGCTGGGGGTAAGAGAGCAACAGGCGGGGAGGCGACTTTAACACTGCGTGGGGGGCGCCCAGAAATGAAAAGCACACATGGGGGATTGCTCAGCAGGAACAGCTGGCGCAGATTACTAGATCAAATGGACATGTCTGCTGCCCTAGGTGCCTAACGTTATAGAGCAGCAGGGCCTGCATAGACGAACGTGGGGCCTGAGTCTCCTGCTGGACTTGATACAACTGTTTAAAGATTGGCGACCATTTGGATGCCCAAACTGCTGGACATGACCAGGCCTGGTAGTTCCATGGGGACCGGGCCCTCCACTGAAGGGTGGAGACTGGGGGCAGAGGAGGAGGCCAGGAGATTAGACTCACACTGGAGGAACCCTGTAGGGTGCATAGTCTACCAACCGCTTGAGGCACAGTTGTTCCTTTAGTCCACCCACTGAGAGTGGACTGGGGCCTGTGGTGTCTGGTGATGTGATATATAGACCTGACTTGGATTGTGTAATTGGTGAGACATCTGGGCTTAAAGGCTGTGACTGACCTGGACAGAGGCGAATATAAGGAGGTGCATGGTGAGTGGATCCAGGAGGTGGCACTTGCCGGCAGCGGTAAGACGGGAGCGCAAAGGCGAAGCCTGACTTAGGTGGTGATTGCAGATGCAACATGCCGGGGGGACCTCGCGCCTAGTAGAAGAGTCTGAACTCCAGAGCTGGTTACAGGGGCAGGATCGGTTGAGAGACGGTTCAGAGGAGTTGTAGTACTGCCTGGATATTCCTTTTACTAGGTTCCAGATACCCCTGCAGTTGGTCTGTGACCTTATTGGACGTGCTTCCAGTTTACCCGCACTCATGGCATTGGGCGGTAAGGGTCCCAAGGCTAACGCTCAAAACAACTTGCCAAGTTTGCCTGGTCTAAGGCAGGAGACAAGGGTGATCTGGCACAGATGGAGAAAGACGGGGGGCCGCTGCCCCCAAGCAGGGATGGGAGCCAACCTTGCATGATGTTATGGCGGCTATTAATGGGGTGCGTGCCTCGCTGGACACGGTGACTGTAGAGGTCTCACTTATCAAGGCGGATTTCCGGTAGATGGATGACAAAGTAAAAGAGCTTAAGATAGTTACAAGCGCCCTGCAGACGGATACCTCGGAACTTCAAATGCAGATGCTCGAATTGCAAAAGGAAAAGGAGCGGATGTCGCAACAGTTGGATGATTACGAAGGACGGGCACGCTGCAACAATATTCGCATCCTAGGAGTTACGGAGAGAACAGGGGGGTCGGCGGCAGACCTATTTGTGGAAGATCTTGTTACCAAGCACCTAAGACTCTGTCCAGCTATTTTTCCATTGAAAGGGCCAACAGAGTGTCAGGTGGAAGGCCGAATCTGGGAGCACCGCCAAGGACCCTCAAAGCCGGAGTGTTTAACTATTGAGATAGGGACATAGTCCTTCAGACAGCAAGATCTAGTCTTGATAACTATGAGGTTGCCTTCTTTCCAGACTTCACGGCTAAGGTTCAGGCCAAGCGACCCAGCTTTAAGGCGGATAAGAGTGAACTGTGCGACGGAGAGGTTAAATATGCGATGCTTATTCCTGCAAAGTTGCTAGTGGAATCAAATGGTAAATTGAGGGTCTTTGAGTCACCAGACGCAGTTTGGGACTGGATGGAAGGATGGAACACGGTTGGGGGACAGAGAAGAGATCGTTCTGGTAGATCTGATCACCCAAGAGGTAATAGCTCAGAGACAACAACTAATAGCATAGCGGAGGAGGATTCTCGGCCAAAGGAGCAGGAGTGAGGTCCCCTAGAGAAGGCTGTGCAGTGATGGGGCCGTGTTGAGAGCGCACGTATGGGGGGAGGGGGGATCCGGTGTGAAATACCCATTGGAGTGAGAAAGGTTAGAGTTGATCCAATATACAACCAAGACTGCTGGGACAAATAGATGTAATTTGATTGAAACTAGCACAATGGGAATAGTGGATGGCTAACACGCAAGACGATTGTGATGTGTACCCAAGGGGACGGGAGTTTAATATCCCCGTGCATTTTCAGCATTTCAGGGGGGTGAGAGGCACTCTGCCATATTCGTGAGTGGGTAGTTTTAAATGCACGGGCATTGGGGCAGGGAGGGGGGTAGGGGTTAGGGGGAGGGGTAGGAGGGAGAATTTAAATGTTTCTTGCTTTATTGGTGCAAAATGTGGTGTTGATCAGGTATTGCAAAATATGGCCTTACATAAGCTACAGCGAATTAAGATGAGTGTGGTACTGCAACATTTTTCTCACTTCAAATTGATCCGTAGGTTGGAAACTGGGGTTGCAGGTGACTATGGGGGGGATAGAGACTGGGTGCTTTCTGTATTGACATGGAATGTAAATGGATTGGGGGATAAGATCAAGAGGGGGATAGTGCAACAGTACATGAAGCGTCAGGCACCTTATGTGGTTTTACTGCAAGAAACACACCTGGTGGGAAAAAAAGACTAAGGCCCTCACTAGATGGGGATACAAACTTCTGATACACGCAGACTACACCACAGGTTCGCGTGGGACGGCAATCCTGTTAAAAAAGACTACACCCCTTATAGTTCATAAGACGTGGGCCTTTCCAAGAGGCAAGTTCGTGGGGGTTGAGGCCCAATGGGATGGTAGAGATATAAATAAACTTTTGGTTTACTTACCACCAGATCGCGGTAAAACAGTGCTAGAAGATCTTGGTTGTAGGCTGAGGGACTCAGGGAAGGCACTTTAATCATGGGGGGGACTACAATATGACTCTTGATGATACAGTAGATCGATGCCCGCCGAGGCCTAAAGCGAAATCTGATGGTCAAATGGCTGAATTTGCAAAGGCAATGGGACTGGCGGATATAGGCCGGGCGCTTCAACCCACTGGGAACCTATACACATAATTCTCAAACGTGCACTGTAGTTTGTCGCGCATTGATTTCTTTCTTATGCACATGTCTGCCATAGGAAATTTTGCCCGGTCTCGAGTCCTGCCGCGAGGCATATTGCACCACTCCCCAGTCGGGGTAGACTACACACATTGGGAGCGCCAGATGCGTACCACCATTGTAATCAATCCCTGGCTCTTACATATCCCAGACATAAGGGAGGAACTCCGCACGCAGTAAGAGAACTATTTTACTGAAAATGTGGGCTCAGTTGAGTCCATGCACACAATTTGGGAAGCATATAAGATAGTCCTGAAAGGCCAAGCTCTATCTTTGAAGATGGGGTATATTGCCAAGAAGCGTGAAGTTCTGGTCCAGGTGCAGGAAGACCTCCTAGTGGCAGAGCGGGAACATGCACAAGATCCCTTACCAGACACTAGCCACAGGCTTTTGCTGAAGCAGGATGAATATCGGATAAAAACTAGAGAGCTCCTTCTGGCCATGCATCGACAGACCCAACATATGATATATGAGATGGGAGATAGAGCAGGCAGGACATTGGCGTGTCTGGAAAGGCGTGAATAGGGTATGAGATGGGTACATAAACTGAGGACGCCAGAGGGGGACACAGTGACACACCCACAGGAAATTGCAGAGGCCTTTGCTACCCACCTAAAGAGGGTGTATTCCCCCTCTACCCATTACTCAGCTGAAGATTTGAGACAGCTCCTCCAGGATAGTGACGTAACAGCCCTCACAGATGAGGAGAAACACCTTAGATGGTGACCTCTCACATGACAAAATCAGCAAGGCCGTAGGACAGATTAAATCTGGGAAAGCAATGGGGCCCAATGGCATCCCGATTGAGTTTCTGAAAGCTAATGCCTCTCTAACTGTGCCACACCTGAAGGCCAAGTATTTTGCAAAGTCTAGAGGAAGTTAGGCTACCAGTGGGCCAGCTATCCTGGCTGATGAAGGCTGATAGCCAGAAACTGGTCCTAGGATGCTTAATTCCGGTCCAGGGCAGACAAGGCTTGGTAGTTCGGTCTGGACTGTTCCCATGATGCACAGGGTCAAGACTGATTTGCATATGGCCATGTCTGAACTGGGGTGGCTTGGTGAGCAAAATAACGATGGATTAAACCCAGATATGTGACTGGGGGTGAATGTTTTGCTATTGTGAAACATTCCGTCCATCATCTTGTGTGTTTTACTATAGCAGTGATCCATAAGCAAGATAACCCACCAGATAGCAGTAGTTCCTATAGACCTATCTGGTTGATAAATATAGAAGCAAAGGTTTTGGCTAAGGTTCTGGCCAACAGATTAGCGACGGTTATTACATAATTGGTACACTCGGCCCAGTCTGGGTTTATGCCAGGGAGGAATATGGCCCTCAATATCTGGCGTTTGCATAACGTGCTGGCTTGGAGGGAATATATCGAGGAATACGCTGCGGTGCTGTCTCTTGACGCTTCAATAGCCTTCAATACCATAGAGTGGCCCTACTTGTTTGAGGTCCTGGAGAGGGTGAGACTGGGTCCTAAATTTATATATTGGGTGAAGCTGCTATACACAGACGTTTTGGGGCAGGTGAGGGTCAATGGATACACATCCCGGACATTTGGACTACACAGATTCACTAGGCAGGGATGCCCCCTGTCCCCGCTTATGTTCTCCCCTTTTCTGGAGCCCCTCACGGCCTGGGTGCGCTGAGTTGTGATGGTGCGGGGGATGTGCTGTGCGGCTGATGTGGAAGATCGTATATTTCTATATGCCGATGACGTACTACTGTATTTGGCATCCCCATACAAGTCAATAAGTGTGGTACTTGACAACTTCACAAACTTCGGAAAATATTCTGGGTATGCGATTAACTAGCACAAGTCCGTCCTGTTTATGCTGCATGGTCCAGTTCCCCGGCTTCCGGCTGTGTACACCATAGCGGTATCAGAGGAAGGCTTTTGATATTTGGGGATTTTCGTTACTCCGGATCAGGCTCGTTTTTATAGCTCCAATCAGGCCCCCCCACTCGCTAGTCTGCGTGCGGATGTGAAGCATTGGAGATCCCACCCTCTCTCGCTGGAAGGGAGAGCTGCACTCTTTAGGATGTTGGCTCTCCCTCGCTTCCTTTACATTCTTCAAAACTGCCTGCATAGAGTCCCTGATTCGTATTTCAATGAAGTGGAGGGGGAACTTCGAACACTGCTGTTGGACGGGAGGGCCTCCCGAGTGGCGTTATAGATACTCACAAAAGGGTGGTACGACGGGGGGCACAGCTTTGCCCGACTTACAACTCTACTACTGGGCGGCACAATTGGTGACCGTAAACCCCTGGATATACCACCCCCCCCAATTACCCAGCGAATGCTCTCGACTGTTATCAAACTGACCACTCCGGGTATCTGGGAGCCCTTTACAACACTGATAGGAAGAACAAGCAGAAATTCTTTGGACCCACCACACATATGCTGAATGTTTGGCGCTTAGTACATTACTGCCTGGGCTGGGCAGGCGTCCTATCTAAGATGGCGCCCTTGTGGTACATGCCGATATTGGGAATGCTGTGCTATCAGCCCAGGTTTGCTAAGTGGGACCTTATAGGGATCTCGGTGGTGAAGGACCTAGATCAGAAGGGGGCTGTACTGACATTTGGGGAGCTACAGAGCCAATATCATTTGGCCCAGGGTGAACTGTACATATATTTGCAAATTAGACATGCGCTTCTGACGGCTTTCCCATCCTTTACGGACATACCCGATTCGTCTCCATTGGCAGACCCGTTGTTAGATGAGCCCTTAAGCTCCAAGGTGATATCCCCTACATATAAAAAGCTAAGTAATAACTTGCTGGACACCTTTTCACAGCTCAGGGAGCAGTGGCAAGATGATCTGGGCCAAATAACTGACGAAGAATGGCAGGGGGCTCCTATGTCTCCTTGAGAAGCCGCCATCACACTTAAGTTTAGGCTCATACAGCTTAGGATACTTCACCGATCATATATGACAGGAAAGACCTTGGCTAAAATTGGTTTTAGACCCGACAACCAATGTCTGAGAGGGTGTGGTCAGCAGGCCACTTTTAATCATATTCTGTGGAGCTGCCCGAGAATACGTACACTTTGGGATAGAGCCTCGGACCATATGCAGGCAGCCCTGAGCAAAGAGGTAGTGTTGAAACCACAATTAGGACTGTTTAATATATGGGAGGCGACTGATCTCACTGAAATTGAACAACAGTTCACAACACTGGGATACACATTGGTTAAGCGGGAGCTGGCGACGGGATGGGGGATCCAGTGTGCCACCTATCACTGTGTGGGCGAAGGAAATGGACAGGTGCTTTCTGGTGGAGAACGAGGTGTTTGTGGCTAGAAGATGCCCTAGAAAATGGGATCACAAGTGGTCAATGTGGAACAAATATCATGGTGAACCTTGTATATCCCCTGTAGTGAAATTGGAGGTGCGGAGAAATGTTGAGAACAATGTTGCTTTGTAACGATTAATTTGTTTACTGCTTGCCCGGAAACTCTCCTGCTTTATTTTGGAAAGTGATGTATGCTTTTATATGTAAGGCTGTAAAATACCAATAAACATATGTAAAAATAAAAAAAAATATTTCAATGCCATTTTTGCAGAGAAAGCATTGCGTATTTCTGCTCAATCAGGCTTGGTAATTGCAGAGAGTACCTGGTGCATACTCCAGGAGGTAAATGAGGCAAGGTGCCTAAGCGTCACAATATTGGTGAAACAGTCACATTTGCGGTTCAAAACCAGTCTATCTCACTTTCGAGCAAAGTCCATTTATTTATTAAATTTCCCCCTAAACAAAGCAATCTAGAAAGACTGCGCATGCCATCCAATGGTCAACGCCCTAAAACATATTTTCGCTCATAGCACGCTATGCAGAAACGCAGAAAGCACTCTGTGTTCTCAGGTTAGATTGCTCACTTCTGACACCATGGACGGTTCTCCCTCTAAGCCAAACCTGTCAAAACTGTGTGCACTGGGCTAAATAACAGTTAAGGGCACTCGCCGGTAACGGGCCACACTCAGGCCTTTGGAATTTTTGTAGCAAAGCAAGGACAGGAGCATAGGGGATAATACAACTTCTCTTCGTGCTTTGCAAGAGCTTCTCTGTTCGAACATTGCTTTAGTTACTGTTGCCAAAACTGTGCTTCTGCGGAGCCCGAGGGAGGAAAAAGTGGGCAGCCGGTTGTATTGGTTGCGCAAGAGACACGCACACGTCAATGTTTACTAGTAAACATAATTTTCAAAAATAATGTTCAGAAAAGCTTGGAGCATATGGTATATTCACTCTTTTGTTGTTAGGAAAAATTGTATTAAAAAAAATCATAGGTAGGAATACTTTACGCAAATGACTTGACAACTCACCAGTAACATTTACACACTCCATATTGTTTAGATGAAATTGTCCTAACCAGTGAATTAGTATGCTCCGATCAGTATAATAACAAGCATTAAAAATGCTATAGGTCTCACATTTTTTGGACTCGAGAGTTATTGGCTTTACAAATGCTAATGTGTTTTCCCTTCCCATGTTGCAGGATGCAGTACCATATGTGACCCTGCAGCCTGCAAAGTTGGAGTTAATGGCATAAGAAATGCCAATGTTTTTAATTTGTGCCTGGGGAGAGAATGCGCTGCCCTGGGAGGCATGCTGTATTCAGGTAGGAACTTGAAGCCCCGCCCACTCTCCGCCCATATTTTTCATTGGCTTGTGTTATTGTCCACTGTAAACTGTGGCTGTTCATTGGTCAATAGGCTCATTAGTCCTTCTTTAGTACTGCCGTGTAACATTTTGTAACCACCCATGGCTACACCCCTGTTACATCTGTTGTTACTTGGTAGGCTTTAATTACAGCCTCTAAGCAGCAGGCAGGAGAAGCTCTCTACTAACGCTTTTCAAAGAAATTGATAGCTCGACTGCATTTGCAATGCAATAGGTTTCGCATTTGCAAGAGTTTAAGCTATTGTCATTGTAAATGACCATGGCCCAGATGCATTAAACAAAAATCCACCTGCAAAGGGGCAGATTCTCAGAATCTGCCCCTTTGCGACCAGTATTTTTGCATTTGGGATGCATCATCCCAAATGCAAAAATCACAAATTGAGAATTCGCTAAATTGCGATTACTTGCATTTAAGGAATCCCAAATTGAGATTCCTTAAATGCAATGCATTAATGTTTAAAAAATAGCGATTTCGCTAATAGGGCATGCAAATTACCATGAAGTACAACTTCATGATAATTTGCAAAAACTTTGAAAAATGCACTAAAGTGCATTTTTCAAAGTTTCATGATGCGCACACACATGCGCAACATATGTGCACAGATCAATTTCAGGGGTGCAACAGGGTGTCTTTTAGACACCCCTGCACCCTTGAAATCGCAATCTCAATTTGCGAATCGCTATTTGCAATTCGCAAATTTGGATTGTCTTCCCATTCATTCCTATGGGCCTCTAGGCCCATAGGAATGAATGGGGAGGTATTCCTTAATTGCGACTCGCAATTTACGAGTCGCTATTAAGGAATTTTAAGAAATCGCAATTTGTTTGTCAATTTCTTGATGCATTGCAGTTTGGGATTCCTTATTTGCGATTCCTTATTTTTCGCAAATAAGGAATCACAAAATGTATGCTTGATGCATCTGGGGGAATGCCTTTTATGTATCTGTTTAAAAAAACAACACATAAATAAAAGGCAATGCCATTTTACAATGGCAATAGATCAAACTTTCGTAAATATGAGATCTATTGCATTGCAAATTCTAACTTACTTTATGAGAGGGAGTGATAATGGATTTTTTATTAGAATGGGATGAGAAGTGGCCCTATTTCTATATATAGGGGCTGGCTTGGAATGGATGTTTTAGACAGTATTGTGTAGGGGTGGCAGGATGCCAAGCATACTGAGTGTATTGGAGGAGGTAATAAATACGAGTTCAGTGGGGATGGGAAGCAGATGGCAGACATGGCTGAAGTAGGTGAAGCGTTCTTGTATATGTCTTTACTATGAATCCTCCTGCTTGGCAGAGCTCATTCACTGGTTCAGCTACATGGGGAGAGAATTATGGGTCAAACGTAACAGGTGGCTCTCAGTAAAGTGGGGGTGTTCTATGTCTGCCATCCCCTGGAAATACTTGTAGAAAACAATCCTATTATTGACGTTTACTTATATCTATTTTAATACATACAAGTGGCCATGTGACGTTATCAGAATCTGAATGTTCAAAACAATATCACAACCCCCTCCCCCCCCAACACATACAAGGAGATACAAGGACATATCCAACCTTTTCCACGTATAGAAAGACAAAGAAAGAAACAAGGCAGTGGGATGCCCAAGAAAACAGTTATCTTTTCAAATATCTTTATTGTTTTAAAGAGAAGGAATTCATACAGTATAATTGAATATATTACAACAGAAGAACGTGAACAATAAAAAATAGTTATCTGAGTTAGTTTGAAAGCCAAAAAGTGAGTTGTATTGCATATAAATCACAGGAAGAACAAATGAGCGGAAAAAAAGAAAGGATAAGAAAAAGAAAGGATAGGAGTGAAATGGGATAAAAGGAGAAAAGAGGAAAGAAAGAAAAGAGAAGAGAGAACAACATGGAGATAGACACATAAATAAAAAAAAATAGATAGCTAAATGAAGATAAGTATATAGAAAGAGAGATAGAGAGATGGGGAAACCTGCACCAACGGAGAAAATAAAGACGTACAGTCAAAAAGGATATTGGGCCACCAAACCCTGAGAGGACAAATTACGATATTTATCTAGTGACCTCCAATTAGTATTAGAGAGGGAAGGAGTACAGTGCTTCTCTTCAACTGTAGTATGAGCCTCACCAAGAAATGATACCCAAGCCCAAAAAGTATGATATGACAGGACCTTAAAGGATTTCCATTCAGTTAAAATGATCTTGACTGCAATTGATGTAAGGAGGTCTAATAACTGCATATAAGTATCATCCATGTGAAGAGGAGTACAGGCAGGCCACAGACCCAATAAGGTCATAGGAAACAAAAGCTTCTATGGAGTATCAAATATTAGTGATAAGTGTTTCTGAATTAGATCCCATTAGGAATGTAAAAATGAGAATTCAAAAAAACATATGTTGGTGATTGCCTGAGACCAAATTGCAATTACAACACAGATCATTAACCCTCAGTTTCAACTTAAATAGACAATCTGGGGTCCAATGAAGAAGATTCATAGTAAAGAATTTAGATTGCATAAGAGACGGAGCAATCTTATTCCGCAGTGAAACCTTCCCAATTAACTCCTATGACTCTTGTGAGATGTGTTTGAAAATGTCACTATCAAAATGATGTGACCATTTATTTTGTGTAATAGAAGCCTGTGCTGGCAGATGCGCCAATAAAAATGTATAGACTTTCGAGGTAGTATGACCTGAACCAGACTACACAGTCAAAAGTGAAATAGTAGTCGAATCAGTACATAGGGGTACTTTAGACAGGGCCACCTTTAATTTTAAAAAGGAATAGAAATCCATATTATTAAGATTATATTTCTTCGCCAAAGAAGAAAAGGAAAGTAGATCATGATTAGGGTTGTATAGATGCTTGACCAACAAAAGACCACTATTAGCCCAAGAGGACATCCTAACCGAGTCAATCTCAGTAACAATGTTTAGGGTTATACCATAATGAGGACCATCTCGACATATGAATGGGGTTGGAGACCTTTTTATCTATATGTTTTAGAGCATTAATTGTGCCTGAAATAATATGATTTGAATGAGGGAACACAATCTTAGACGCAGTGAGAAGAGAGGGGGTAAAAAGAAGAGAGCACAGCTCTTGTTCAATATAAATGTAAAGAGAGACATGTCGAGAATCCGGCAAAAACCAGAGAGCCCCCTGAGACAATAAAAAAGCAATTTGGTATAGGTTCCAATCAGGAAGATTACATCCACCGAAAGCAGATGGCTTCCTAAGATACTTATATGCAATTGTAGCACGTTTATCACTCCATAAGAATTTGGAGGTCGGTGAATCAATTTCACGGAAAAAGGATTAAGACAGCCTAACAGGTAGCATAGCAGATAAAAAACTAATAATCGAAGATATCATCATCTTAAGAGTTTGAAGTCTTCCCCACCATGAGATATATTTCCGAGACCATACAGATTCAAGAACTTAAAAAGATCTTAAAAGTTAGGAATCCTAACTTTACTACTCCTAAATGCCATTTGTGAATACCGAAAGTCGTAAAGTTAGAAATTTGTGTCAGATTACTTTTGTGAATCGGGCCCATGAATTTTTATTATTACAATTCATTTAAGAACAAACATACCATTCCCACCTGTTCCGCCCAAAAAGTTATCACCTATTAAATGTAATAAGGCAACCAAATGTTACCCTTTGGAAGAGGTAGACCTCACAATAGGTAAAAACAAATTTGGGAGTTTTCCATTACCAGGACATAATACTTAAAAGTGCATGGCTGACTTTTTAAATACATTGCACCCTGCTCTATAGACTGTTTAGGGCTTATCATACTAGGGACTTATAAAACTGCACCGATGGTGCTTAAAGGGCTACTTTAGTGGGTTCACATAAGTGCTGAATGGCCATTTATAGGCCCGTCTATACATTGTACCACTTTACTTAGGACAGATCAGTACATTAAATATGCCAATCAGCATAGGCCGGGTTTTACCTTGTTTTATGGAGTGAGCACAAGCACGTTGGCACTGGTTGGCAGTGGTAAAATTAACAGAGTGCTAAAGCCAACAAAAAAGAATTTCAGCAACTGGAGGGAAGAAGGCAAAAAAGTTTGGGGGAAGACCACACTAAAGGCTGTCAGCTCTAACAATGGGTGGTTCTCAGGTGTTCCAATACCCCAACCAATAGTTTTTGATGCAATGTCAAATATACAAAGATTGCAATGCCTGGCTTTGCACAATAAAATAACGCCTTCTTAAGGCTGGTGCAGTCAGAGAAATGTTTTAGTTTAAAAATACATTTTCAAGCTCCATATCTGCTGCACTGTACAGCACATATTTTGTGTGAGAAATGCTAATAAATGTCAAAGCATAATATTTAGTACTAGAAGGGTAACATTCCATTGCAAAACCTATGCTAGACAGCATGAACAGACCTTTGCACTGTGGCGCAACGGTGGGTGAATGGCTCTAGGAAGCTTTAAAGAACACCAATACAGGGGAGTAGACCATATGTGGTACACATGGCCCTCATTTACGGGGATTCGGCGTAGGGCAGTACAGCACATATTTTGTGTGAGAAATGTAAAAAAATGTCAAAGCATAAGATTTAGTACTAGAAGGGTAACATTCCATTGTGAAGCCTATGCTAGACAGCATGCAGATACGTGCACTGTGGAGCAAAGGTGGGTCCATGACTCTAGGAAGCTTTAAAGAGTAAGAAGCAGACCATGTTTAGTAAATATGTTCTGCGCTGCTCTCCACCAGAGCAAGACAGCAGAGCAACTTTGATTGGAGCACTGCATTGAATATTTCTTTGGAAATCTGCCCCTGTGTGTCTTCACTAAATATATTAAGGATCTCTATGTACTCTGATAAATACATCTATTCATGCCTTGGCGGAATTTATAACTATGATTGTGTTTAAAGAATTACTGCAAATTATTGGATGTTCATCATGCTTTAACCTGCGACTGTCCCCAGAATGCCCACAAACCAGCTTCTAGTAAATTCATACGAATTTAAGTGGTAGCAGATTCCTTTCATCTTACAATCTTTCCATCATATCTCCTTCTTCTCTGTACTTATGGTTCACTTCCCCTATTGACTTCCAAGTGATAATGAGGCTGTTTTAAGCCAGTCTATGAACTTCCATATCCGTTCTTAGCAAATTGATTAGTACATAATAGTTATTGTATTTAAGCACACCTTTTCTCCCTTTAAACATTATGTATTGTTCCAGTTGCTCTCTTTAGATATATATACAAGAGTGGCTTGCTATTTTTTTTTCTTCTAGATAACATCAGTTTTTTTCTTGCTTGGTGAGAAACGAACCATAGCTTCATTAAAGCCAGTTCGTTATAGGAAATTATGAAATGTATATGGTACCATGGGATTACAAGCAAAATGTTTTACTCAATTATTGTGAACATTGAGATTATGGAACAGAGGGCTTAGTGTTGATTGAACTAAAACCGCTAAAACATATGTGAAAAAGCAGGTTTATTCTTTCACATTAAGAGCCAATAAAACACATGTAAAAAAAAGTTTGGGCGTAATAATTTGGAATCCATCTGTCGCTTTGAATCTTAAAATCTATGGCTTGAGGAGCTAAGCATGTGCACCTTGATTAAAAAATGCCTTGGCATTTACAGTTTATTTTGATAGATAAACAAAGAATGAAATCCAAAAATTCAGACCTGTAAATATTAAGGCAGAGTTTGCACAAGGACATGAGAAACTATCAGGACTATGATGATTCCAAGAGGAGGAGCAGGGTTTCCATTTGGGACACAGATGTTCTATCTGTCATTGGAGAAAACAGCGTCCCTGGGTGATATGGTTGGTAGCTCATTGGTCACCCATCTTCTCACTATTGCAGATGTAAAGCACATATCTTGGTGTTTGTGTCACATGCACGTATCCCAATAAATAACATCAAAATGGTGGTGTCAGCAGTCGAAGAGCATTAAAAAAAGATATGGGAACTCAATCAATCAATCAGGGGTTTTAGAGCACTACTCACCCACAAGGGTCTCAAGGCGCTGAGGGAGAGGTGTGCGAGCAGCTCCGTTGGTCACTCGTAGAGCCAGGTCTTGAGGTCCTTTCTGAATTACTGCAGTGTCGGGCTTCGTCAGATGCGGTGGGGGAGTTTGTTCCAGATCTTGGCCACAGGGTAGGAGAAGGATCTGCCACCTGCTCTGGCTCTGCTATGCGGGGACCAAAGAAAGTGCCTGTGCTGCTACATGCAATGGGGGTGGGGTCAGTGTACGTGGGAGCAGGGTGAAATGTGGGGCTAAAAACACAATTTGTTTTATACGGTTTATGTATTTTTTTTTGTCTTTCACTTTCCAGAGGCTACATATAAAATAGTGTGCAGCTTAAATGAAAAATACATTTTAAAAAAGTTATGTTAATTAGAGGCAAATGCACTATACTACATTATTAAACCTATATAAGTTAATGCACTGCAGAGGTTTTTGTATAAACAGAGAGCCACAGAATTAAATTACACAGATAATAAAATAGACTGCTACAAAAGGTGCAAAAAGGTTTAAGATAAAATGGTGCCTCCAAAATACAGATTTTGGTAACACCCAGACTGACTGTACTTCAATTTTCCTCATATAACTGTCACTTAAGGGCAAGCCTTTCACAGCTCAGCTCGTAACTCCCTTGTAATACTACTCAAAAAGAGTCAATCTTTGTCATCACAAAGCTTCAAATGATTCTATCAATTAAAGCCACTTCCGGATTTCAAACACCCTTTAAATATGCAGATTAGCCACTTGCGCACATTTGCTTTTTTTCTGGAAAGCAGAGACCCTGGCAAGAAGGCTGTTTAGCTGTCTGTCCCCTTTCGCTATAACAGCACAGGAGACTCCCTGTATGAAACTTCAAACCTTTGGAATTAACTATCCAGAGACGGTTGTCATTTTACAAAAAAGAGGGGAACAGTTTTTTCGTGAATTAAAAAAGTAAAGGCAAGTCGTGCCCCTCTGATCCCATTCACTTCCATTTCTAGGTAGAATGAGCTTTGACATTAATTCATACCGAATCTGGGGTACTAACGGTATAATGTAGAGAGAATTAAAAAAAATTCAAGTTGTTTGAAACATTTTTAAATCTACTGAATTATTCCACCCTAAAAAATAGTCAAGCACTTCTCACCATGGGTGCCATACCTTTAATGGAATATGAACAATATTTGTTATAAATATTGCTACACCTTTATGGCTAATAACAACAGTTAATGGAATATATCTATTGTAAAATGTAAATGTTTTATCAAGGCTTCTGTGCCTTTCTTGAAATGCACCTACACTTCCTAACTTTGCTGTCATACCTTTAACACTTCTCTGCCAACAATTTCCTGCAGTCTGCCATAATTTTCATGGGAACAGTTATCCAGAACAATTACTTTTTTGTTTAAATTGGGCAGCACTAATGCTCTTCAATAGGGGTGACGATTAATTTACTGGGCCATCTTGGACCTTCACTTCACAGCTGTTCACAGACAGCATTAGTGTGAATCTCTGTTTCTAAACATGGGTATTCATTGCTATGACAAAGTAGGAGTTATCAAGTGTCAACAATAGAAGCACTGGATTTCTCTGCATTTCTATACTCGGCCGAGGTCATCAGACGCTCACAGAAAGCAGCAGAATGGCGGGGTATGATATGTCTCACCAGCCTACTCTTGCCAGTCATGGGTCCCCACAGATGAAACAGTATTACTCCAGGACTGGCAGAGACAGAAGCTATGAAGGATGTGTGAGAAAGAGGCGATGCACTGTGCGTTTTTAGGTCAAGCCTGAGCCAGCGCGCAAGTGCTGCTCTGGTGATCTGCTGTAGGGACAGTACTGAGGAGAAGCCCCACCCACATTTTTTATTGGCTTGTGTCTTTCTCCTTCGTAAATGCTGTCGTCTGATTCCTTCTTGGGCTTGTTAGTCCCTCCATAGTATTGCCATGTCGACATTTGTATCCTAGCGCTGCTCCAGCGATCTGCTGTAGGTGCTGTACTGAGGAGAAGCCCCTCCCACATTTTTCATTGCTTTGTGTCTTTGTCCTTCACAAATGCTGTCTTTTGATTCCTTCATAGGCTTGTTATTTCCTCCTTAGTAAAGCCATGTTGTCGTTTGTATCCTTCCATGGTTACTGGCCCCTTTACTTCTGTTCTTACATGGTAAGGGCTATTTTCTTTAATGAGTTAGTCCTACGTAAGGCACTATGCGGTTTAATTACATTCAGCGTGCTGTGCAGTTTTTCACTTTCTAAGCTGCCAGGACAATTGCTACCGCTTGTCGCCTATTGCAGACAGTGCATGCTTTCCTGCTGCTGACCGCTTTTCAACTCTCTGCTGTGTCTACTACCCTTCGCCCGGGCGCCGTTTTAAATATTTCAGCCTGTGTAGTATCTTCCTTCTCCAATACCACTGCCTGGTTTCATAAGAACACGAGAGCAATAAAAACAATGTTGGCCACACCTTTGTTTTTCTTCAGATTAAGTGGCCGTTTTTATAGAGCACCGATGAAAGACGTTTGTAATTAGCAAAATTGCAGCTGCAGCTTTTTTTTTCATCACCAACACCACCATGGTGGACACCTCAGTAATAAAATTACCATGTTTTCATCAGCAACAGCACAGTTTGTTTGCTTGAAACACACATCTCACAGGTTCCAATCGCTCAACACATAAAATGAGGTAGGTTTAAAGGTTACTATTGCAAAATGATAGAAAAAGTAATTGTAGATTGTTTGAGCAATACTTCAATAAGTAGATTGATTTTGGAATGTTGATGCCATACAATCTTTCTTTCACTGTTAATACTTCAATGCCAGGGGCGTGGCTAGAAGCCAACAAGAATAGCCACTGCCTAATGAAGCTCCCCTTCCCTGTATTCCTATCCTGCCCTATCCTACGCCATCCACGGCTAGAAATTTGCTAAAAGTGCTGTGACTCCCTACCTACCTCCTCCTGAGAAAATTGGCCGGTCCGGTGGCGTGTGCGAAGTTTTGGACCCCTTTTTCCGGAGCTCCGGCCGGAGTGATAATGGCGGCTCCCTGAGGACAAGTGAGGGAGGTGCTACCTGTACGGAGCCGAGGTGCCAGCAATTTGTAGAATCCAGTGGCTGCCCGGCGGAGCCCCGTGCACAAAGGAGAAGCTGGTGACGCCCGTGTGAGATCGAGCGGCACTGCCTTTTTTGTGGCCGCCGGACCTGCAGAGCATTGGTGAGTGCCGAGGAGACACGGTAGAGGCAAGAGGCCCCGGATCAACGACCCGGGCACTACTGAACAAAGAGCAGCCGGCGCGGACCTCAAAGGCGTGAGGGTGAGAAAGCCCGTCCGGAGGTGATTGACTGGTACTGCCGGGGATTGAGGCCAGGCCTGGAGGCTCAGCCGGCATACCTGACTGACGGGGATGATGGCGGAAGGGGACACGAAGGCCGGAAGATTTCTGTAGGCAGCGCTCCGCCGCCAATCAAAGCCCCAGTTTTGAGGCCTACCACAGATCTTGCAACCGGTGAGGTGCTGGGGGTGAGAGAGCAGCAGGTGGGGTGGCTACTTGAACCCTCGGTGAGGGGCGCCCAGAAATGAAAGCACACATGGGGGATTGCTCAGCAGGAACAGCTGGTACAGATTACTAGATCAAATGGACATGTGTGCTGCCCTAGGTGCCTGCATAGACACCCATGGGGCCTAGTCTACTGCTGGACTTGATACAACTGTTTAAAGATTGGCGCCCATTTGAATGCCCGAACTGCTGGACATGAGCAGGCCTGGTAGTTCCTTGGGGATCGGGCGCTCCACTGAATGTTAGAGACTGGGGGCAGAGGAGGAGGCCATGAGATAAGACTGTCCCATCTTCAAACATTCACACTGGAGGAATCCTGTGGGGCGCACAGTCTCCCAACCGCTTGAGGCACAGTTTTTCCTTTAGTCCACCCACTGAGAGCGGACTGGGGCCTGTGGTGTCTGGTGATGTGATATATAGACCTGACTTGGATTGTGCAATTGGTGAGACATCTGGATTTAAAAGACTGTGACTGACCTGGACGGAGGCGAATATAAGGAGGTGCCTGGTGAGTGAATCCCGGAGGTGGCACTTGCCGGCACCGGTAAGATAGGAGAGTAAAGGCAAAGCCTGACTTAGGCGGTGATTGCAGCTGCAACCTGCGGGGGGGACCTCACGACTAGCGGAAGAGTCAGACCTCCAGAGCCGGCGACAGGGGCAGGAACGGTTGAGAGACGGTTCAGAGTAGTTGTAGTACTGCCTGGATGTTCCTTTTACCAGGTTGCAGATACCCCTGGAGTTGGTCTGCAACCTTATCTGACGGGCTACCAGTTTACCCACACTCATGGCATCGGGCGGGAAGAGTCCCAAGGCTAACGCTCATAAACAACTTGCCAAGTTTGCGTGGTCTAACGCAGGAGACAAAGGTGAACTGGTACAGATGGAGAAAGATGGGGGCCGCTGCCCCCAAGCAGGGATTGGAGCCAACCTTGCATGATGGTATGGCTGCTATTAATGGGGTGCATGCCTCGCTGGACTCGGTGACGGTAGAGGTCTCCCTTATCAGGATGGATTTCCGGAAGAAGGATGACAAAGTAAAGGAGCTTAATATAGTTACAAGCGCCCTGCAGACAGATACCTCAGAACTACAAATGCAGGAGCTCGAATTGCAAAAGAAGCAGGAGCGGATGTCGCAACACTTGGATGATTACGAAGGCCGGGCACGCCGCAACAATATTTGCATCCTAGGAGTTCCGGAGAGCGCGGATGGGCTGGGGGCGGACCTATTTGTGGAAGAGCTTTCACCAAGCACTTCAGGCCTAAGACTCTGTCCAGCTATTTTTCTATTGAAAGGGCCCCACAGAGTGCCATGTGGGAGGCAGAAGTCGGGAGCACCGCCAAGGCCCCTCATAGCCCGAGAGTTTAACTATCGGATAGGGACATAATCCTTCAGACAGCAAGATCTAGTCCCCCGCTGAAAATAGATAACTATGAGGTTGCCTTCTTTCCAGACTTCACAGCTAAGGTTACGGCCCAGCGACGCAGCTTTCAGGCCGTTAAGATGGAACTACGCGACCGAGAGGTTAAAAATTCAATGCTCTTTCCTGCAAAGTTGCGAGTGGAATCACATGGTAAATCGTGGTTCTTTGAGTCACCAGACGAAGTTTGGGACTGGATGGAAGGATGGAACACGGTTGGGGGACAGAGAAGAGATCGTTCCGGTAGATCTGGTCACCCAAGAGGTAATAGCTCAGAGACAACAACTAATAGCATAGCGGAGGAGGATTCTCGGCCAAAGGAGTAGGAGTGACCACCCCTAGAGAAGGCTGTGCAGTAATGGCACTGTGTTGAGAGTGCAAGTATGGTGGGAGGGGGGTGGGGTGTGAAATACCCATTGGTGTGAGAAAGGTTAGAGTTGATCCAGTATACAAACCGAGACTGTTGGAACAAATAGATGTGATTTGATTGAGACTAGCACAATGGGAATAGTGGATGGCTAACACTCAAGATGATTGCGATGTGTACACAAGGGGCTGGGGTTCAATAACCAAGTGCCTTTTCAGCATTTCAGGGGCGTAAGAGGCACTCTGCCATGTTCGGGAGTGGGTAGTTTTAAATCCACGGACAGGGTTGCAGGGAGGGGGATAGGGGGAGGGGTAGGAGGGGAAGTTTAAATGTTTCTTGCTTTATTGGTGCAAAATGTGATGTTGATCAGGTATTGCAAAATATAGACTTACGTAAGCTACAGCGACTTAAGATGAGTGGGATACTGCAACATTTTTCTCACTTCAAATTGATCCGTAGGTTGGAAACTAGGATTACAGGTGACTACGGGGGTATAGAGACCGGGTACTTTCTCTATTGACATGGAATGTTAATGGATTGGGGGATAAGATCAAGATGGGTATAGTGCAACAGTGCTTGAAGCGTCAGGCACCTGATGTGGTTTTACTGCAAGAAACACACCTGGTGGGACAGAAGACTAAGGCCCTCACCAGATGGGGATTCAAGCTTCTGATACACGCAGACTACACAACAGGATCGCGTGGGACGGCAATCCTGTTAAAAAAGACTACACCCCTTATGGTTCATAATACGTGGACCGATCCGAGAGGCAAGTTCGCGGGGGTTGAGGGCCAATGGGATGGTAGAGATATAAATATACCTTCGGTTTACTTACCACCAGCTCTGGGTAAAACAGCGCTAGAAGACCTTGGTCGTAGACTGACAGGACTCAGGGAAGGCACTTTAATCATGGAGGGGGACAACAATATGACTCTTGATGATAGAGTGGATCGATGGCCGCCGAGGCCTAAAGAGAAATCTGATGGTCAAATGGCTGAATTTTTTATGTCAATGGGACTGACATATATAGGCTGGGCGCTTCAACCCACTGGCAACTTATACACATACTTCTCAAACATGCACTGTAGTTTGTCGCGCATTAATGACTTTCGTACGCAAATTTTGCCAAGTCTCAAGTCCTGACACGAGGCATATCGGACCACTCCCCAGTCTGGGTAAACTACATTCATTGGGCGTGCTAGATGCGTACCACCATTGTAATCAATCCCTGGCTCTTACATACCCCAGGAATAAGGGAGGAACTTTGCATACAGTCAGAGAACTATCTCACTGAAAATGTGGGCTCAGTTGAGTCCATGCACACAATTTGGGAAGCATATTAGGTAGTCCGGAAAGGCCAAGCTCTATCTTTGAAGAAGGGGTATATTGCCAAGAAGCGTGAACTTCTGGTCCAGGTGGAGGAAGACCTCCTAGTGGCAGAGCAGGAACATGCACAAGATCCTTCACCAGACACTAGCCACAGACTTTTGCTGAAGCAGAATGAATATCGGATAAAAACTAGAGAGCTCATGCTGGCCAAGTATCGACATACCCAACATATGATATATGAGATGGGAGATAGAGCAGGCAGACATCGGCGTGGCTGGAAAGGCGTGAACAGGGTATGAGATGGGTGCATAAAGTAAGGACGCCAGAGGGGGACACATTGACACACCCACAGGAAATTGTGGAGGCATTTGCTACCCACCTAAAGAGGGTGTATTCCCCCTCTACCAATTACGCAGCTGATGATTCGAGAAAGCTCCTCCAGGATAGTGACGTACCAGCCCTCTCAGATGAGGAGAGAGACCATAGATGGTGACCTCTCACATGACAAAATCACGAAGGCCGTAGGGCAGATTAAATCTGGGAAAGCAATGGGGCCCAAAGGCATCCTGATTGAGAGTCTGAAAGCTACTGCCTCTCTCACTGTGCCGCACCTGAAGGCCATGACTTCGGAATCATAAGCCAGGTAATCCCCAGATAGCTGCAGTTCCTGTAGACCGATCCCATTGATAAATGTGGAAGCAAAGGTTTTAGGTTAGCAACGGTTATTACATCATTGGTTTACCTGGACCTGTATAGGTTTATGCCAGGGAGGAATATGCCCCTCAATATCCGGCGTTTACATAACGTGCTGGCTCAGAGAGAATATATCGAGGAAGACGCTGCGGTGGTGTCTCTTGGTGCTTCAATGGCCTTCGATTCCATAGAGTGGCCCATAGAGTGGCCCTACTTGTTTGAGGTCCTAGAGAGGGTGAGACTGGGTCCTAAATTTATAGCTTTGGTGAAGCTGCTATACACAGACGTTTTAGGGCAGGTGAGGGTCAATGGATACACGTCCCGGACATTTGGACTACGCAGAGACCCCAGGCGGGGATGCCCGCTGTCCCCGCTTCTGTTGCGCTGGGCGACTGATGTGGAAGATCATACATCTCTATGAGCTGATGACGTACTGCTGTATTTGGCATCCCCGTACAAGTCAATAAATGTGGTACTTGACATCTTCACAAATTTCGGAAAATATTCCGGGTATGCGATTAACTGGCACAAGTCTGTCCTGTTTATGCTGCATGGTCCGGTTCCCCGGCTTCCGGCTGGGTATACCATAGCGGTAGCAGAGGAAGGCTTCCGATATTTGGGGATTTTCATTACTCCGGATCAGGCTCGTTTCTATAGCTCCAATTTGGCCCCACCACTAGCTTGTCTGCGTGCAGATGTGAAGTATTGGAGACCCTTCCCTCTCTCACTGGTAGGGCGAGCTGCACTCTTTAAGATGTTGGCTCTCCTTTGCTTCCTTTACATCCTTCAAAACTGCCCGCATAGAGTCCCTGATTCGTATTTCAAGGCAGTGGAGGGGGAACTTCGAACGCTGCTGTGGGATGGGAGGGCCCCCGAGTGGCGTTAAAGAAACTCACAAAAGAGTGGTACGACACGGGCATAGCTTTGCCCGACTTACAACTCTAGTACTGGGCGGCGCAATTGGTGACCGTAAACCACTGGATATACCACCACCCCCCCCCCCGATGACCCAGCGTATGCTCTCAACCGTTATCAAAATGACCGCTCCGGGTATCTGGAAGCCCTTTACAATATTGATAGGAAGAAGTAGCAGAAATGTTTTGGACCCACCAAACATACACTGGAAATTTGGCGCTTAGTACATCCCTGTCTGGGCTGGGCAGGCGTCCTTTCTAAGATGGCGCCGTTCTGGTACACACAGACATTTTGGAAGGCTGTGCTATTAGCCCAGGTTTGATAAGTGGGACCTTATAGGGATCTCGGTGGTGAAGGACCTAGTTCGGAAGGGGGCTGTTCTGACATTTGGGGAGCTACACAGCCGATATCATTTGGCCCAGGGTAAACTGTACGGATATTTGCAAATTAGAAATGCGCTTCTGACGGCTTTCCAATCCTTTACGGACATACCAGACTCATCTCCATTGGAAGACCGTTGTTGGATGGGCCCTTAACTCCATGGCTGCTAAGGCAATTCCCCTCCTGTGCTGGGAATTGCTATTCTTCATTGTTTTATGACGAGCTGGGCTCGTCATCAGTGTACGAGGAGGCTACACCATGATGAGCCCAGCTCGTCATGAGTGTGGAAGGGGTTAAGTTCCAAGGCGATATCCCTCACATATAAAAAGCTATGTAATAACTTGGCGGACACCTTTCCTCGGCTCAGGGAGCGGTGGCAAGACGATCTGGGCCAAATAAGTGACGAAGACTGGCAGGCGGCTCTTATGTCTCTTCGAGAAGCGGCATTCACACTTAAGTTTAGGCTCATACAGCTTAGGATACTTCACCGATCATATATGACAAGGAAGACCTTGGCTAGAATTCGTTCTAAGCCCAACAACCTATGTCTGAGGGGGTGTGGAAAGCAGGATACTTTTTATCATATCCTGTGGAGCAGCCCGAGAATACGTACACTCTGGGACGGAGCCTCGGACCATATGCAGACAGCCCTGAACAAAGAGGTAGTGTTGACCCCAAAATTGGGACTGCTTAATATATGGGAGGCGACTGATCTCACTAAAATTGAACAACAGTTCACAACACTGGGATACGCATTGGTTAAGTGGGAGCTGGCGAGGAGATGGGGGGATCCAGTGTGCCGCCTATCACCGTGTGGGTGAAGGAAAAGGACAGGTGCATGCTGGCAGAGACCGAGGTGTTTGTGGCCAGGGGATGCCCTAAAAAACGGGATCAGAAGTGGTCAATGTGGAACAAACATCGTGGTGAGCCTTGTAAATACCCTGGAGTGGAATTGGGGATGCGGAGAAATGTTGAGAACAATGTTGCTTTGTAACGATTCATTTGTCTACTGCTTTCCCTGAAACTCTTTGGCTTGATCAGGAAAGTGTTGTATGCTTATATATGTAAGGCCGTCAAATACCAATAAACAAATGTAAAAATTAAAAAAAATATTTCAATGACGTTTTTGCAGAGAAAGCATTGCGTATTTATGCTCAATCAGGCTTGGGAATTGCAGAGAGTGCCTGGTGCATACTCCAGGAGGTAAATGAGTCAAGGTGCCGAAGCGACACAATATTGATGAAACAGTCACATTTGCACTTCAAAACCAGTCTATCTCACTTTCGAGCAGAGTCTGTTTATTTATTAAACTTCCCCTAAACAAAGCAATTTAGAAAGACTGCGCATGCCATCCAATGGTCAACGCCCTAAAACATATTTTCGCTCATAGCACGCTATGCAGAAACGCGGAAAGCGCTCTGTGTTCTCAGGTTAGATTGCTCACTTCTGACACCATGGACGGGTCTCCCTTTAAGCCAAACCTGTCCAAACTGTGTGCACTGGGCTAATTAACAGTTAAGGGCGATCTCCAGTAACAGGGCACACTCAGGCCCTTGGAATTTTTGTAGCAAATCAAGGACAGGAGCATAGGGGATAATAACACTTCTTGTCATGCTTTGCAAGAGCTTCTCCGTTCAAACATTGCCTTAGTTACTGTTGCCAAAACTGTGCTTCTGAGGTGCCCGAGGGAGGAAAACGTGGGCAGCCGGTTCTATTGTTTGCTCAAGAGACACGCACACGTCACTGTTTACTAGTAAAAATATTTTTTTTTTAAATGTTCAGAAAAGCTTGGAGCATATGGTATATTTACTCTTATGTTGTTATGAAAAATTGTATTAAAAAAATCATTGGTAGATACTTTAGGCAAAAGACTTGACAACTCACCAGTCTACTGGGTATTCACATTTACACACTCCATATTGTTTAGATGAAATTGTCCTAACCAGTGAATTAGTATGCGCCAATCAGTATAATAACAAGCATTAAAAATGCTATAGGTTTCACATTTGTTGGACTTGGGAGTTATTGGCATTACAAATCCTAACTTTTTTTTACCTACCCATGTTGCAGGGTGCAGTAATATATGTGACCCTGCAGCCTGCAAAGTTGGGGTTAATGGCATAAGAAATGCCAATGTTTTTAAGTTGAGCCTGGGCAGAGCATGCGCTGCTCTGCAAGGCATGCTGTTTTCAGGTAGAAACTTGAAGCCCCACCCACTCTCCACCCATATTTTTCATTGGCTTGTGTTATTGTCCACTGTAAACTGTGGCTGTTCATTGGTCAATAGGTTGAGTAGTCTTCCTTAGTACCGCCTTGTTTCATTTTGAAACCTCCCTTGGCTACACCCCTGTTGCGTGTTGTTACTTGGTAGGCTTTTATTACAGGCTCTAAACAGCAGGCAGGACAAGCTCTCTACTAACGCTTTTCAAAAAAATGTTTAGCACAAATGCATTTGCAATGCAAAAGGTCTCGCATTTGTGAGAGTTTAAGCAATTGTCATTGTAAATGACAATGCCTTTTATTTATATGTAAATGTGAGATCTATTACATTGCAAATGCTAGCTTACTTTTTGAGAGGGAGTGATGATGGATTTTTTATTAGAATGGGATGAGTAGTGGCCCATTTTCTATATATAGGGGCTGGCTTGGAAAGGGTATTTTAGACGGTATTGTGTAGGGGTGGTAGGATGCCAAGCATATTGAGTGTATGGCAGAGGAGTGCAAAAGGGTCCCAGTTCCAACAGAGAGGGATACACCATCTCCTAGGGACGGGGGAACCCCTTGGCTGTTGGCTGATCATAGTCTCTTGGGGGGACCTGATAATGGACTGGAAGCCGGGTTAGGACAGGACAGGCTTGTAGCTTCTGAGGTGGTGACCTACCCTATGGTACCCACACCAGAAACTCTAGCGTTAGTGTCCTGGAACATTGCTGGGATCAAAAGTCGTATCCACTCTGGTGACTGGCTTGAGTTTACGGACAAATACGATGTCATTTTACTCCAGGAAACCTGGGCTGTCGACCCATATTTTAAGCAGGGATATGTAAACTTTTACAAAGCAGCCACTCGTAATGTCATTGGGAACCCCAAAGGGCGAGCCTCCGGGGGGTTACTGATCTGGGTGAGACAATCCCTGGGTTATTGCATTTCGGAGATATGTATACCAAACCCGGATCTGCTCATTGTTAGGCTGAGAAAGTCTGGCCATCGGGACTTGATTTTGCTAAACATATATGCTCGAGGTCTGCCAGGTGGCCGTACGCCACCATTGTTGGAGATATTAGAATCTGCTCTGGCCACCCTTGATTGTACCAATGTTTGTATGCTTGCTGGGGACCTAAATTGTTGTTTTGAACCCCTGTTAGACTCTGGGGATTGTTGGGGTTCTGTGGAGGACGCAGTTTGGGGCATACCTGAGTTGTTGATTTCTAAACCAGTACCTGCCACTGAGGCAGCGGTGAATTGGACGGCCTTTTGCCTAAATAGTGGCTTTCGGGCCTGTAATGGTCGAACCAAATCAGACCAGGGAGCCAACTGTACCTTTGACAACGGGCTAAGAAAAAGTCGTATTGATTACATCTTGCTGAAAGTGGAAGATTGGTCCCTGATGCTGGACATGGAGGTAACCCCCCGCCCAGAAAGTGACCACAATCCCCTGAGTTTACAACTTAAGATGCCAGGTCTAGTAAGATTAGAAGAACCTGGTATCACTCAGACAGGGGACACCCTCCTAACTAATGATAGGAAGAGGGTAAAATGGTCCAAAATTGTGGGGGACGAGCTATTGAGTAACGAGATTGCCAGTGTGGTTAACAATACTCTTAATAAAATGCTGACCCACGCTGTGTTGGGGGATAATACCAGAGAAGCTGACCTCATCCTTAGTCTCCACAATCGTTGCTTTGAGGACTTAAAAATTCTGCTCTCGAAACCTTGCAGACAGGGAAACAATACAGTACCTACCCGTCCCCACAAATGGTATAACAAAAACTGCAGGGAAGCTCATACTGCCCTAGTTAAAGCAGTTAAGTCCCGGAATACTAGCTCTGTGAAAGCTGCTAGATCATCCTACAGGAAAATACAAGGGGAAGCCAAAAGAGAGTGGGAGGACAATTATTGGTCTGACCTCCTGGTAGCCTCCACGTCTAATAACCCCATTAAATTTTGGGAAATAGTCAAATGGGGGAAGGATCCGGACGGACGAATCCCCACAAACCATGTGCCCCCTGATGAATGGGTGACCTTCTACGCATCTCAGTTCTGTGCAGCCAACCCTAGCCCTTCTAGTACATCAGAAGGGACATCCCACTTTACAATCCAAAGCGAGATCGTCATCTTCACAGAAGGAGAGGTTGAGCTTGCACTAAATTGCACCACGCGGGGGAAAGCGCCAGGTATGGACCTCATACCTGCTGACTTATTCAAAGCTAACCCTACCCTGTGGATACCATACATTGTCATGGTGGCAAACTCCATAGCCGCAGGTGCGGGCATACCCAAATCTTGGAAGGGGGCGGAGATCCTCCCGATCTACAAAAAGGGCAATAGGTCTGATCCGGGTAATTATCGCCCGATTAGTCTCATTGACTCTATCCAAAAACTCATTGCTCGCATGGTCTTGGGCAGGGTCCAGGGATGGATCGAGTTGGAGAACATCTTATCCCCAATGCAGGCGGGCTTCAGATCGGGAACCAGCACCATCGACCAGGTGTTCAGATTTTGTCTGATCTACTGGAAGGTGGTGCTGCTTGGCGGTGGTACCATCTACGCAGCGTTCATCGATCTGAAGTCCGCCTTCGATCTCGTACCAAGGGAGAAAATGTGGGGAGTATTGAAGACTTTAGGGATGCCATCAGAACTGCTTGACCTGATAATTAAATTGCATAAGGACAACTTTGCCAGGGTAAGATGGGGTGGACAGGGCCAGGTAACACAACCCTTCCCAGTCACCCGTGGCGTCCGCCAGGGCTGTGTTTTGGCACCTACTCTCTTCCTGTTGTTCATTGATCAAGTTGTAAAATTTTTTGAAATGACCCCAACTGACGCCCCCATGCTGGCTGGACAGCGATTCCCGATGCTCATCTTTGCTGATGACACTCTACTCCTCTCCAGGACACGTAGCGGATTACAGCGGGCCTTGGACCGCTTTGAGGAGTTCTGTGTCATCAGCGACCTTAAGGTGAATGTTGGGAAAACCAAATTCATGGTGTTAACCAAGAACCACCCTGTCCGGAGTACAGTTAGTATGGGTGGAGTTAAATTGGACCAAGTAGAAAACATGACATATTTGGGGGTTATGCTAGATAGTCGCCTGAGATGGAAATCACAAGTTGATGCTCAACATCTCAAACTTGCTCGACTTACTGGCTGCCTACTCAGTGAGCAAAGGAAATCTATTACAAAGCGAGTTACACCAGTCCTTAAAATTTACGACGCAAAAATCAACCCTGCAATTCTATATGGTGCAGATCTGTGGGGCCACATGGATCTGACGGGCCTGTTTAAAATACAGTGCAAGTTCCTCCGCAACCTTGTTGGCTTGCCGCAGTCGTCCCCCTCTATCCCCCTCTGTTTGGACTTGGGATGCCGTCCAATTAATGAGATGGCCAGATTTCGACTGGTTGCCTTCTGGAGGCGCCTTTGGACCTCGCCTGATCTTACCCTTTTTGCAAATGGGGTGGTAGAAGTAAGGGCAATTAGTGGTTCGGAAAAAATTCCCTGGTTCCGAATGGTTAAAACCATTCTGACGGATATGGGCTTAGAGCACCTTTGGTTATCCCCAGCAGCTAATGTTTTTCCAACTAAACTGGCATTTAAAGAACTGTACTGGGCCACGCTTCGCTTAAACAGAATAAATGCCTCCAGTTCTACTAGTCTTACTGGCAGGTTTCTCTGTTTTAAGCTGGATCCCATACGTGAACATTATTGGGACACGATTACCAAATCCCTAGACAGGAAACTTTTCCACCAGTTTCGTGTGGGCACATTGCCGTTGAATACATTCACGAAGAACTGGTCCTCTAACACCTCGGACAAATGTAAATGGTGCCCAGGCCAGAAGGAAACAGAGGGCCATTTTCTGTTTGCTTGTCCCAAATACCATGAACCAAGGGCCAAATGGCTAAAACCTCTCTTTCAGAGCTTGCCCATAAGGAAATCAGCAGAGGCTATCCATGTGCTAAAAACCAACACACTGGAAATCATCACAGTCTGTACTGCTAAATATTTGGGCTGGGCGTGGATACTCAGGGCAAAATAATAGCTTAAACCCGGACAGAATGAATTTATCTGATATTTATTTGTATTCTTATTACCCTTTGGGGAATTTGTTGTTTCAGGACTGTCTATAACCATTTAATTCCTTTTATGTATGTGTATTTATTGTTTTTTAATTATTGCTGTAATATTGTCTTTTATGATTTTTTATCAATCGAAATAAAGACTTTAAACCTTGAACCTTGAGTGTATGAGAGGAGGTAATAAATACGAGTTCAGTGGGGATGGGAAGCAGACGGCAGACAGGGCTGAAGTAGGTGAAGCATTCTTGTATGTGACTTTACTATGAATCCTCCTGCCTGGAAGAGCTCATTCACAGGTCCAGCTACATGGGGGGAGAGAATTATGGATCATACGTAACAGGTGGCTCTCAATAAAGTGGGGGCGTTTTCTATCTGACATTCCCTGGAAATACTTGTGGAAAACAATCCTATTATTGATGTTTATTTATATCTATTTTAATACATACAAGTGGCAATGTGACGTTATCAGAATCTGAATGTTCAAAAAAAAATTACAACACCCCCCCCAACATATACAAGGAGATACAAGAAGGACATATCCAACCTTTCCACATATAGAAAGACAAAGAAAGAAACAAGGCTGTGGAATGCCAAATGAAGCAGTTATCTGTTCAAATATCTTTATTGTTTTAAAAAGAAGGAATTCATTCAGTATAATAGAATACAATCCAACAGAAAGAGCTTGACCAATAAAAAACTAGTGCAAGTCAATATATAATATCTAATAACTATCTGAGTTAGGTTGATGCCAAAAAGTTAGTTGTATTGCATATACATCAGAGGAAGAAAAAATGAGCGAAAAAAAGAGAAGAATAGAAAATGAAAGCCTAGGACTGAAATAGGAATGAAGGAGAAAGGAGGAAAGAAAGAAAAGAGAAGAGAGAACAACATGGAGATAGAAACTTAAATCAAAAAAATAGATAGCTAAATGAAGATAAGTATATAGAAAGAGAGATAGAGAGATAGAGAGATGGGGACACCTGCTCCAATGGAGAAAATAAAGACATAGATTCAAAAAGGATATTAGGTCATCAAATCCTGAGAGGACAAATTAATACATTTATCTAGTGACCTCCAAATAATATTAGAGAGGGAAGGAGTACAGTACTTCTCTTCACCCGCAGTATGAGCCCCACGAAGAAATGATACCCAAGCCCACTAAGTATGAAAAGAGAGGAGCTTAACGGATTTCCATTCAGTTAAAATGATCTTGACCGCAATTGATATATGGATGTCTAATAACTGCATATCAGTATCATCCATGGGAAGAGGAGTGCAGGCAGCCCAGGCACCCAATAAGGTCAGAGGAAAGGAAAGCTTCAATGGAGTATCAAATATTAGTGATAAGTGTTTCTAAATTAGATCCCAATAGGAATATAATAATGAGTATTTAAAAAACATATGTTGGTGATTGCCTGAGACCAAATTGCAATTCCAACACAGATCATTATCCCTCAGTTTCAACTTAAATAGACAAATAGGGGTCCGATGAAGAAGATTCATAGTAAAGAATTTAGATTGCATGAGAGACGGAGCAATCTTATACAGCTGTGAAACCTTCCCAATTAACTCCTATGACTCTTGTGAGATGTGTTTGAAAATGTCACTATCAAAATAATGTGACCATTTATTTTGAGTAATAGAAGCCTGTGCTGGCGGAGGCGCAGATACAAATTCATTGAGTTTCGAGGCAGAAGGACCTGAACAAGACCACATAGTCATAAGTGAAATAGTAGTCGAATCAGTAGATAGGGGTACTCTAGACACGGCCACCTTTAATTTTAAAAAGAATAGAAATCCATATATTAAGATTATATTTCTTAGCCAAAAAAGAAAAGGGAAGTGGATTATGATTGGAGTCGTATAGATGCTTGACCAACAAAAGACCACTATTAGCCCAAGAGGACAGCTTACAGAGTCAATCTCAGTAACAAGTTTAGGGTTATACGATAATGAGGAGCATCTCGACTTATGAATGGGGTTGGAGACCTTTTTATCTATATGTTTTAGAGCATTGATTGTGTCAGAAATAATACGAGTTGAATGAGGGAAAACAATCTAAGACACAGTGAGAAGAGAGGGGTTAAAAAGAGGAGAGCACAGCTCTTGTTCAATATGAATCCAAAGAGGGGTATGTTGAGAATCTGGTAAAAACCAGAGAGCCACCTGAAACGTAAAAAAACAATTTGGTATAGGTTCCAATCAGGAAGATTACATCCACCGAAAGCAGATGGCTTCCTAAGATACTTATATGCAATTCTAGCAAGTTTATCACTCCATAAAAATTTGGAGGTAACTGAATCAATTTCACGGAAAAAGTATGAAGACAGCCTAACAGGTAGCATAGCAGCTAAAAAATTAATAATCAGAGATATCATCATCTTAAGAGTTTGAAGGCTTCCCCACCATGACATATTTTTTTTTTTCATTTTTGAAACTTTATTTCGATTCATAAAAACAGAATCATAAAAGTATAACATAGTGTTGTAATTTGACGGTGATCGGGTTAGCGTTAAGCTTTGCTACACACATTTCCCTTATCTTGACTATGGTTGTCGGAAGCCATTTTGTATGTATCGGCGGCCATTTTAGTTGAATGGGTTGCCTCGTGCTTAGCATGCCCTTTTGTCCTTCCTCTGTACCACTGACCACTCGAGTTTGCCCAGCAACAGGCTATTTTTAGTATTGGTCAAGCTCACACATGTGCAGTTTAGTCCGAACAGTCATCACTTAGGAATGTTTCGCCAGAACTGACCAGTGGTGTTATAGCCCCTCCCATGAGTTGGCTGTGTTCCAAAAATGACCATATATGTACCTAAAACTCTGTAATGGTATTCCGCCTACATTTTTATTACTGTAAAACTGTATAAAAGAAGGATTTGCACCGATGTTCGGTGTGATACTTCTTGCATTACCGAAGGGTGCTGTAGGAATGTACCACCACCCCATGGGGTCTTAATAAACTTGTCTTTTGCATTTTTTAGTTTCCGTGCCAACATCTTTTATGGTGTAGAGGGTATTCTGCGGAGTATGTAGGCCTGGAGAACCCAATACCACAATAGCATTGTACAATTTAAAAGTTCCTACAATTGACTTATGACCATTATAAATGTTGTCAATACATCATTTACAGGTCAATTTGGGAAAGAACATATATATTAAAAAACAATTTTCCAGTGCCAAACTATGAGCTAATTGCATTTATGAGGGTCAACAGTCCATAACATTGGTTAATTAATATCGGTTTCTAATACTGAGTGCTACTCTGATAAAGCTAAGAACAGCATTGCTTATTACTGGAGTTGATAATGAGAGTAAATGTTCGTATCCCTCTTTAAAATTTCGGGATCCAAGAGATAACAGAATTGGTCTAATAAATCTATTCCTTGGATCTTTGTACAGGGAACAAACAAGTATTAGATGAAGAGTGTTTTGAGAAACTTGGTTGTTACAAGCACACAAGGGTAAACTCTCACACCAACCCACCTGTTCTGGGAATGCAAATAAAAAGTGTAATGTGTTCAGACGAAACCTAGTTAAATAGAAACGCCATTGTGTCTGCCCTATATATGAAAGGTAAGGTTGGTGATACAGCCTCCCCCTATGGTAGACCGCACTCTCACTGCTTCGCAACGTCCCTAAATCCAAGCGGTACGCCTCTTTTGTTGGTTGCTTTGTTTCAGCGCCAATGGTCTCAACTTTCGAAAAGATATGGCCCAAGCCTATTCTAAGGAAAGTATCCCTAACATATGATAACCATGGGATCTTATCATAGTGTTCAAGGTTAAGACAATCTAGCAATATTTCCTTAGTAAGTTTCAGGTCGTCAGAGCGCCAAACCTTAATCCAGAGCAGCAAAGGAGAAACATGGATAATGTCACTCACAAATTCCAAGCCTACTTCAGTATGGCAAAAAAGATTAGAAGCGCTTGGTGGGACACATAAGAGGCGTTTTATAAACTTATTTTCCATAACTTGGTTGTTGCAGGATTGAGTACCCCATACACCCGCACTGTATGTTACAACCGGGACGCATTTAGCTTTGTATAGGGATTTCAATTCTGCAACCGGCCTCTGCCCCAATTTGCTGGAAAAACGAAAGATAGCTTCAACAGTTTGGGTAGCTTTTTGTACACGCGCTGACATTAACAGATCCCAACTTAGGGTTTTATTGAATAAGTTCCCCAGATAGTTGAAATCATCAACTTTCTCAATGGTCGAGTCCCTTACCACAAGCCTGCGAGATTTAATCCCTTTCGGGCCGCACACCATAGCACAAGACTTGGCAAAGTTGACCCTTAGATCTAACCCCTGCATAAAAGTCTCAAAAGCATTTAAGCAAATTTGCATGCTATTTGCAGTTAGGGTCATTAAGACCGTGTCATCCGCATAGGATAACATCGGTATACGTTTGCCATTTACCTGGGGGAAATCAGAACAACTTTCTAACAAAAAGGCTTCTAAACCATTGGTATAGACCAGAAACAAAAAAGGGGCCAATATGCACCCCTGGCAGACACCCTCAGTTGATGGTATGGGCTTTGTCATCTCCCCTGTGGGGCCGAATCTGATCTTTACTGTAGTGGCAGCGTGGAGTCTGCGAAGTAATATGACCAATGGCTCCTCGAACCCCATAGACTCCATTATTTGCCATAATTCTCCCCTGCAAACAGTATCGAAGGCACTGGATAAGTCCATGAAAGCCAGGTGGATACAACCACGCTTGGCTCTCATGTACTTACCCATGATCAACGCCAAGTTTAGGCACTGCTCATTTGTGCCTTTACCCCGCCTAAACCCATATTGGGATTCGACGATGATTCCATTGGATTCGGCCCAAGTTTCTAAGCGAGCCAGAATCACTCTGCCCATTAATTTGCAGGACGCGTCTATTAGCGATATTGGTCTATAACAACTAGGATCACATTTGTTGCCTTTTTTAAATATCGGGACCAATACCGCTTCTTGCCATGAGGTCGGGATATGACCAACCACAACTGCTTTAAACAGAAGTAATAAGAGGGGTGCCCAGACATCTGTGTTATATTTAAAAAGATCCAGAGGCACTGCATCCGGTCCTGGGGCATTCAAAGCTACACCCTTTTTAAGAGCAGCCTCTACCTCTGGAAGAGTCAAAGAGAGACTAAGCGTGTCTGCTGATTCCCTCCATGTATCAGGAAGCCCTTCAAGACAAGTAACAAAAGAAACCCCCTTAGGATTAAAAATACCCCCATAATGTGCCTCCCATATACTCCCTGGAATCTCCATCTGCAAGGTTTCCTTTTCCTCGCTTTTTAGAAAGGGACGATTTACGACATCCTAAAAGAGTCGGCTATCTTTTAATTCTGAGGCTCTGCCCAAGTCGTCCCATGCCTGTCTTTTTAGTTCAGTTTTGCGTTTAATGATGGCATCTCTATAAGTTTTCCCTGCCACTCTTACCAAAACCCCATCACGAGGAACTTGACCTAGGGCCTTCGTTAAACTAGATTGAACATTTCGGAATCAAACCATTTATTAGTGTTACCCTTTTTCCCCCCCATTGGTTTCAAAAGATGGGAGGCCACATTTGTTAAAAGAGCTTCGAAAATATCAATTATTAGATCCGGCTCACTTGAAGGCATTAAGCAGACTTCGAGCCTTTGTTTATTTAATTTAAAAATCTCTTTCTACAGGAGTTTGGCGTCAACCTTATCCCATCTTAAGGTAACTCCCTTATTCTGACTAAACTTAATTGGATGTTCTGCAGTCTGCGTTCTCTTAAACGCGGGACACAGGGTCAAAACAAGTGGATTATGATCACTTGCGGGATTAACCTGAATCTGGAAATCTTTAACAAGATGAACATATTTTCTTGAAACTAAAACAAAATCTATAACACTCGTCTGGCCTCCCGCACCATGGAAGGTAGGAATACTCAACATTTTTGAGAAGCTAGACATATCTAGGACACAAAGATCATTTATGATTATGATGTTATTTAAGGCCTCACCTTGCTTTGTATGCTTAAAATGTGCAAGCGACTGCTCATCTAGATCTACCAAACCACAAACCCTTGAGCCACTGAACTTACACAAACAACAATTAAAATCACCTGCCCAGATAATAAAAAGAGGAGATATGCTATTTTTTGCTTTAACAATCTCATCCTGTAGTCTTTGGATAACCACTGTAGATTGGGGTCAAAAATGTTGTAATACCAGTTGATTAGGAGCAGGGGGACCAAGAACAAACCCTTTAACACAAGTAATAGGAACCAAGGACATGACACCAATATCTCAGTTTTTATGTTGTCATATTTTACAGAGATGGCTGTCATAAGGCCACCCTTAGCTCTTCCCGATTGTGAGGGTTCTTCTGCAACATTAAAAGATTGGAAGCCATGCAAACCAATCCCCTGCTCCAGGTCTCCTGGAGGCAAACAATACCAAAGGGTTGCACAAATTTTAACCATGCCGGGTCCTCTATTCTCCGTGAAAGACCAGCTATATTCCACGAGATCAGACGAAATAAGTGGCCATCAGTCATACTATCAGGATCCTCCATATGTGTTATTGCTTGTAACTGAGTTACCACATCAGCTGTCGGGGTCACAACCAATGGGCTACTACCTAAATCCAATGGAATAGATTCTACCTGACGGGGGCAAGTTTTTTCACCGTGTGGCAAGATACCAGCAGTCTGACACCCACCGTCCATCTCATACCCCCTTGGAGTTGGTGGTCAATCCACCATCTCCAAACAGCTATATCTGTTTGTGGTAGGAAATCCTCTCCAGTGGTCCCGAAAGGAAGGTTCTTGTGTGGGATATCTGATGGAATTTCCTCCCCAATCCACCCTGGGAGTATATCTAATGGGGTTGCCACCCCAATCTTCCCAGTCTCTGTCCAGTGCTCGGTTACCTACTCTTTGCCAATTTTGTCCTTAACCTGAGTCATTGTATGTCCCAGGAGGGTAAAAGAAGGAAAGGCGTTTTGTGTCTATTCCTTCAGTGGGGTTTCGGGGACCCCAAGAGCAAATGTGATTCAATGTGCAGGGGTCCTTGAAGTTAACCAGTATGCAGTCTCCCTGAGTCGATTTCCTTCTATAGCCCACCCAGGGGACTCTACGAACCGTTAAAATCTGGCTCGACGCGTAAGGTGGTAAAGGACGATTCTTATTTAACCAGTGTCGAACCTTATTCATTAGTGCCCAGGGAGGTTCATCTGTGGTGTCAGACAACTCCGGAACCCCAGTCAACACTACCACAAAGGGACTAGCCTCTGGGGGAAGATTGACGGGAGGTCTTGTGTGATTCCTTGTGGGTGCTATGGGGGTATTACTGATCACCTTATCCTGCACAGCAGGGTCTTTGAGTTTTTCAGTAGTTTTTTCCTCTGCTACTGTTGCTACAGCCGGAGATCTAGGTAATATAGAATGCCCTGTAGCCACTACTTTAGTTACCTTTGTAACCATAGGTTTGTTTGTGGTCAATTTGTTTCCCCCCTGCTATAAAATCCCAGATGTTAATGGATCTTTCTTTTTGGAAACACCGACTAATTCGGCTAGTCGTCTTTCAATACGTAACAAACTAGTTTCTAAAGGAGAGAGGTAGGATTTAATTAGCTCTCCCACTTTTATCAGGAATAGGTTATCTACCACTCGATTGGTCTCATTTTCTTTTTCATTTTCACCCCTTACTGAAATAGTCAAAACATCTGTGGTCGTATTTCCAAATTGCTCATTGCTAGCAGGGTTTGATGAGTTTGTGTTTCTATTTTCCGCCTTCTTCTGTACCAGGTTAGTTAATTTTTTTCCCTGGTGCATAGCTAGCTCGTGTGTCTTTTTTGCCCTTTTATTTTTCTGTTGATTCCTTCTTTTCTTAACAGCACCCTCCCTATTTCCTCTTAACTGTCTTGCGACCTCTGGTGTGGTTTGCAATGATAGGTCAGGAGTTTTTTCCAGCTCTAGGCTAATTTGAGAGACTGATAGGCATACCGAAGCTCATAGATCCACCACATTTGGCACACTATACACATCAGCACTAACCTCTATTAAGGTAGATTTTCTAGTTTTATCAGGTGTTTTAGCAGTAGCTAAATGGCCCAAGGAAGATCGTTTTTGGAGGGCAACTGCTAGATCTTGAGAGACTCTACGTTCAAGATCAGCAATGCCTTGGTCAATAAAAGAGTTTGCCTTTATGAGAAAACTATCTAAAGGGCCTACTATCTGGCCCCCTTCAGCGGCAGTTTTGCTCCTGCTGCCGCGTGTGGTCATTATTACAGGAGACAGTATACTAATCCAACCAACTTGTTAAATAACACCATACACCAATATTTAATACTAGGGGCAGGAGAACATGCACACAAAATCTTATAGCATAAAGTAAATAGAGTTAGAGAGTGGGCCCGGTCCGGTCTTACACGGGCTACAACGGGCCCGCCCTTGGCCCGGGCTTCGCCCGGTGCGCGGACTGGTAAGTGACTTTATAGAACACCAGCGGGAGGAGGCGGGAAGACACCACAGGTGCGGCAGGTTAGTCAGCCGCAAGGCACAGTGGTAGTCGCAGTCCCGTGCTGCAGAAGTACTCCCAAAACAGCGTTTTCAGCCTGGAGTGAGCATGGTCAGGTCCTCGGTGGGCAGAGAGCAGAAGCACAAGTTCCCAACTTCGAGCGGCACATATATTTCGGAGACCATACGGATAAAAGATCTTAAAAGTTAGGAATCCTAACTTTACTACTCCTAAATGCCATTTGTGAATACCGATGAATTTTTACAATTACAATTCATTTAAAAACAAACATACCATTCCTACCTTTTCCCAAACAAACAAAACTATTAAATGTAATAAGGCAACCCAATGTTACCCTTTGGGAGAGGTAGGCCTCACAATAGTTAAAAACAAATTTGGGAATTTTTCATTACCAGGACATAATTCTTAAAAGTGCATGGCCGACTTTTTAAATACATTGCACCCTGCTCTATAGACTGTTTAGTCCTTATCTTAGTGGGGACTTATATATAATAAAAAGCGGGGTATAGGCTTGACAAAAGGTTTATTTTCCTTGGTTGAATTGGCAGTTTAAAACTGCATCCATGGTGCTTAAAGGGCTACTTAAATGGGTTCACATAAGTGCTGCATGCCCATTTGTAGGCCCAGGGTATACATTGTACCACTTTACTAAAAACATATCAGTACATTAAATGTGCCAATCAGCGTAGGGCGGGTTTTACCTTGTTTTATGGAGTGAGCACAAGCACTTTGGTACTGGTTGGCAGTGTTAAAATGCACAGAGTGCTAAAGCCAACAAAAACAAATTTCAGCAACTGGAGGGGAGAAGGCAAAAAGTTTGGGGGAAGACCACACTCAAGGCTTTCAGCTCTAACAATGGGTTGTTCTCAGGTGTTCCAAATCCCCAGACAATAGTAATTGATGCAATGTCAAATATACAAAGATTGCAAAGCTTGGCTTTGCACAATAAAATAAAGCCTTCTTAAGGCTGGTGCAGTCACAGAAATGTTTTAGTTTAATCGAACATTTTACAAGCTCCGTATCTGCTGCACTGTATAGCACAAATTTTGTGTGAGAAATGCTAAAAAATATCAAAGCATAATATTTAGTACTAGAAGGGTAACATTCAATTGCAAAACCTATGCTAGACAGCATGAACGGATCTTTGCACTGTGGAGCAACGGTGGTTGAATGGCTCTAGGAAGCTTTAAAGAACACCAATACAAGTGGGTAGACCATATGTGGTACATATGGCCCTCATTTACGGGAATTTGGTGTAGGGCAGTACAGCACATATTTTGTGTGAGAAATGTTAAAAAATGTCAAAGCATAAGTGTTGGACCCGGCCCTTTTGGCAGGTTCACCCCAAAACTTTTTGCTTTTCCTAGCCTGTTTCTGTGACCTGGTGTTGGTGATTTTAGGCCTCTGCGCACTTTTTCACTGTGGTACAGTGTAAAGTGCGTGAGCTCTCTATATGTGTGGTGAGAGTGACCTGCCCTCCCATAGGAATGAATGGGGAATATGTATGCCCATGGTAGTTCCTGATGTGTGGGGATTGCAGGGTCGAGTTTGGTATGTGCGAACTCGTGAGATTGAATGCTACGCAATGATATATGCGGCATGATTGTGTCTAGTGTAGAAGTGCCACTTTTAGAAGTTGGCATATTTGTGTAATTTGTGTCAGGCGTGTGATTGGCTGGTGAGCCTGGCTCCAAGAGTCTGGGAGGGTCTGCCCCGGTGGTGAATGAAGTGATTAGCATGCTGATGTGAGGGGAGGGGTGCACCTGGGCCTGAATAGGACTGGGCTTTCCCCACACAATGCTGGCTCCACCCCCTGTGGTGCGTCTGATGTCCCTAGCCTGGCCTGTGAAAGGAGTTCCCTATAACCAGTTGTAGCTGGTTCTCACACTGCCTGCACCCTGCTAGACAAAGGATTTCTCTGTATAAAAAGGGGCTGTGTCCCCTTACAAAATGTTCTTGTTTCTGACTTGAATCCTGCCAGAGGCGTGCTGCTGCTTGGGCCCAGGGGAAGGCTTGCCTCCCTGGGCCCTGCCCAGCCCCTGGATACCTGATGGACTTTTCCTGGACCCCTGAAAGGACTTTGCTGGACTTTTTGTTCCCTGTGGCGCTTGGGAGCGCTCTGCCTTGTCCCTAGCGTTGGGAGCGCTTTGCTTTCACCCCTAGCGCCTGGTGACGCTTTATTTCTGCCTTTAGCACTGGAGCACTTTTATTTTTGCTGTTGTAGCGCTTGGGAGAGCTGTATTCCCCTAGAAGCACCTGGAAGCTCTTTTATGGCGCTAGCACCTGGGAGCGCTTTATTTGCTGCCTCGAGGGTGCCCACCCCTCATTAGTTCGAAGCGCCGCCTGTGTGTGCTGGGGGAAGGGCGCTGCCCGTGGCAACCCGGAAGGACTGCTGTGAAAAGGCAGAAGTCCCGCCCCACTGCTTTGCCGCCTGACAGAGGAGCCGCAGCTTCGGAGAGTCCCGAGGAGCGGGAGCTCTTCTTCCAAGCCGCCGCCAAACCCGGTGAATATTGCCGAGGAGAGGGAAGGCGTCGGGACACATTGCCGGTGTCCGCCCCCCCCAGTAGCGCGATCTCGGGTGCATTGTTGTTGTTTGAAGCACGACGCTTCAGGGGGCATTCTTCGTGGAAGCTCAGAGAGGCTCCTGGCGGCATACTTGTTTTGCAGGCCCAGAGAGGCTCGTGGGGGCATTTTCTTTGAATTCAGAGCCCCGAGAGGCTCAGGCCACATTCTTCATTGAGAGCCTGAGAGGCTCACGGGGCAATTTTGCTGAAGCCCAGAGGCCCCAGTGGGCCGTATGCGATTCCGATTGCCCAGAGGGGGGGACTCCAACGTCCAGGGTGCATTGTGTAACAAGTCCCGAGAGGCTCGAGGGGGCAGTTCTATGTTATTGAGAGCCCGAGAGGCTCAGGGCATTCCTTTTTGAGCCCACGAGGCTCCACGCCCGCATCTTGTGTATTTACGAGCCCCGAGAGGCTCGAGGGCAAGTTCTTTTGTTCTAGAGAGGCTCAGGGGCGACAAGTTGTTCAGAGCCTGTGTGGCTCCCATGTGGCCCCATCATTATTGATTCCCAGCTGCCCAGCAATTAGTGGGAAGCTGCCACGTTTAGGCCCCTGACATTGGGACACAGGGTGTCCTAGCCCCAACAAGGCCAGATGCCCTAGGGACTGCCACAGGTGGTGGCTTATGTAAGTTTGCGCAATGTGGTTACCTGCTATGTTATGATGGTAATTGCCCAATGTGAGTTTTGCGCAATGTGATGTGGTGCTAGGAAATGTAATGCATTTAATATGATTACGCACCTTGATCTTACACCTCTGAATGTTTTTGGGCATCATGTGTTTTTGCATATTGAGTTATGTTCTGGAACCTCTGAATGTTTTTATGCATCATGTGTCTTCCTTGATTTTACACCTCTGAATGTGTTGGTTTATGCATCATGTGTTTTTCCTTCCCTGCACCTCTGAATGTGTTTTTGATGCATCATGTGCCATGTTCTACACCGCTGAATGTATGTTTTATGCATCATGTGTTTTTCTTCCCTAAACCTCTGAATGTTGTGATGCATCATGTGTAATGTGTTCTTGCTTATACCCCTAATTGTATTGTGATACTTAGGTGGTTGTTCTTTCCAGTACAGGTGGTCCTAGTGAGGTCCTGGTTCCGTGCGTGACATTCTCCTAAGGTGGTCAGGGTTGCGTAGGTTGGACTTACCTGTTACCAGTAGTTACTGGTTGTGTGCTATACTTGTTAATTTGTGCTACAGTGATTCTATATCCTATATTCTATGTTCTAGAAGTGCTATTTCTACTAAGTGGTGATTCTGAAAGTGGCCCATGTGGTCCTGTCCTGTACATAATCCCTTGTGAATATTGCCCGTGCAAGTTGGCACAATGTACATGTGTGACTTCTATCTGATGTGTTTTTACAATACAGAAGTTATTTTTATATAACCTTGTGTGGAGTTCCTTTTGTGGTGTGCCTAGGATGTTGTTGCTGGTGTGTGCTGGCACAAATGCTTTACACATTGCCTCCGGGATAAGCCTGTCTGGTCGTGCCAGCTACCAAGGTGGTGAGCAGGGGTTATCTTGGCGTGTGACTCCCTTGCCCTGACTAGAATGGTGGTTTCTGCCTGGCTTTGGCGTCAGCCTTAGCCATCCAGAAATAGCCAGTTCTAACAATAAGATTTAGTATTAGAAGGGTAACATTCCATTGCGAAGCCTATGCTAAACAGCATGCAGATACGTGCACTATGGAGAAAAGGTGGGTCCCTGACTCTAGGAAGATTTCAAGAGTAAGAAGCAGAAAATATTTAGTAAATATGTTCTGCGCTGCTCTCTCCCAGCGCAAGACAGCATAGCAACTTTGATTGGGGGACTGCATTGAATATTTCTTCGGAAATGTGCTCCTGTGTGTCTTCTCTAAATTTATTAAGGATCTCTATGTACTCTGATAAATACATCTATTCATGATTTTGACGGAATTTATAACCATGTTTGTGTTTAAAGAATTCCTGCAAATTGTTGGATGTCCCCAGAATGCCCATAAACCAGCTTCTAGTATATTCGTACGAATTTAAGTGGTAGCAGATTCTTTTCATCTTACACTATTTCCATCATATCTCCTTCTTCTCTGTTCCTATTATTCACTTACCCTATTGACTTCCAAGTGATAATGAAGCTGTATTAAGCCAGTCTATGGACTTCCATATCCGCTCCTAGCAAATTGATTAGTAAACAATAGTTATTGTATTTTAGCACCTCTTTCCTCCCTATAAACATTATGTAATGTTCCAGTTGCTCTCTTTAGATATATATACCAGAGTGGCTTGCTAATTTTTTGTCTTCTAGATAGCATCAGTTTTTTTCTTGCTTGGTGAGACAGGAAGCATAGCTTTATTAAAGCAAGTGTGTTATGTGAACTTATGAAAGGTATATGGTACCATGGGATTACAAGCAAAATGTTTTACTGAATTACTGTGAGCATTGAGATTATGGAACAGAGGGCTTAGTGTTGATTGCACTAAAACCGCTAAAACACATGTGAAAAAACAGGTTTATTCCTTCACATTCCTTCACAATAAGAACCAATAAAAAACATGTAAAAAAAAACTTTTGGCTTATTAATTAGGAATCCATCTGCCGCTTTGAATCTTAAAATCTGTGGCTTGAGGAGCCAAGCATGTGCAGCTTGATTAAAAAAAGCTTTGGCATTTACAGTTTATTTTGATAGACAAACAAAGAATGAAATCCAAAAATTCAGAACTGTAAATATTTAGGCAGAGTTTGCACAAGGGCATGAGAAATTATCAGGACTGAGATGATTCCAAGAGGAAGAGCAGGGTTTCAATTTGGGACAAGGATGTTCTACCTGTCATTGGAGAAAACTGCGTCCCTGGGTGATATGGTTGGTAGCTCATTGGTCACCCATTCTCACTATTGCAGATGCAAAGCACATATCTTGGTGTTTGTGTCACATGCACGTATCCCAATTAATAACATCAAAATGGTGGTGTCAGCAGTCGAAGTGCATTAACCGCATGCGCGCTAGCGGAATTCCGCTCGCACGCTGGGTTTTTAAAAAACGCACTTTACGTGACGAGCTGGGCTCGTCATCAGCGTGCGAGGAGGCTACGCCATGACGAGCCCAGCTCGTCATCAGCGTCGAAGGGGTTAAAAAAAGACATGGGAACTCAATCAATCAACAAATCAATCAATCAGGGGTTTTCGAGCACTACTCACCCACGAGTTTCCCATGGCGCTGAGGGAAGAGTTGTGAAAGCAGCTCCGTTGGTAACTCGAAGAGCCAGGTCTTGAGGTCCTTTCTGAATTAGTGCAGTGTCGGGCTTCGTCAGATGGAGTGGGGGAGTTTGTTCCAAATCTTGGCCACATGGTAGGAAAAGCATTTGCCACCTTCTCTGGCCCTGCTATGCGGGGGACCAAAGAAAGGGTCGGTGCTGCTACATGCAATAAGGGTGGGGTCAGTGTACGTGGGGGCAGGGTGAAATGTGGGGAAATGTTGGCCTAAAAAACATAAATATTTTATATGGATTATGTATGTTTTTTGGTCTTTCACTTTCAGGTAGCCACATATAAAATAGTGTGCAGCTTAAATGAAAAATACATTTAAAAAAAGTTATGTTAATCATAGGCAAATGCTATATTATTAAACCTATATAACATTTTTAAATCTACTGAATTATTCCAACCTAAGAAATAGTCAAGCACTTCTCACTATGGGCGCCATACCTTTGAAGGAATAGGATTTTTTTTTTATAAATATTGATACACCTTTATGGTTAATAACAACAGTGAATGGAATATATCTATTGTAAAATGTAAATATTTTAGTGAGGCTCCTGTGCCTTGCTTGAAATGCACCTACACTTCCTAACTTTGCTGTCATACCTTTAACTCTTCTCTGCCAACACTTTCCTGCAGTCCGCCATGATTTTCATGGGAACAGTTATCCGGAACAATTACTTTTTTGTTTAAATTGGGCAGCACTAATGCTCCTCAATAGGGGTGACTATTCATTTACTGGGCCATCTTGGACCATCACTTCACAGCTGCTCACAGACAGCATTAGTGTGAAATTCTATTTCTAAACCTGGGTATTCATTGCTATGACATGGTAGGAGTTAATAAGTGTCAGCAATAGAAGCACTGGATTTGTCTGTATTTCTCTACTTAGCCGAGGACATCAGACTCTCACGGAAAGCAGCAGAATGGCGGGGTATGATATATCTCACCAGCCTACTTTTGCCAGTCATGTATCCCCACTGATGACACAGTTCAGGAGATTCCCAATCAAGCAACCCTTGTCAAGGTGAACTTGTGCCATACCTCCTGGCACAGGATTGCAGACATGCTGACAGCTGTTCTCTCACTGAACAGCGCAGGCTCTTTGCTCTGTCAGAGCAGAGAGTATTACTCCAGGACTGACAGAGAGAGAAGCTATGAAGGATGTGTGAGAAAGAGGCGATGCACTGAGCGTTTTAGGTCGAGACTGAGCCAGCGCACAAGTGCTGCTCTGGTGATCTGCTGTAGGAGCAGTACGGAGGGGAAGCCCCACCCACGTTTTTCATTGGTTTGCATCTTTGCCCTTCATAAATGCTGTCTTCTGATTCCTTCATAGGCTTGTTAGTTCCTCCTTAGTACAGACATGTCGTCGTTGGTATCCTTCCATGGCTACTGGCCCCTTTACTTCTGTTCTTACATGGTAATTTTCTTTAATGAGTTAGTCCTACGTGAGGCACTATGCAGTTTAATTACATTCAGCGCGCTGTGAGCGCTTTCACTTTCTAAGCTGCCAGGGCAGTTTTGACTGCTTGTCTCCTATTGCAGACAGTGCATGCTTTTCTGCAGGGGACCTCTTTTCAACTCTCTGCTGTGTCTACTCCTCTTCACCAGGGCACCCTGATTAATATTTCAGCACGTGTAGTATCTTTCTTCTCCAATACCACAGCCCGGTTTCATAACAACACGAGCGCAATCAGGGCCGGACTGGGAACCATATCCGGCCCTGGCAAAGTGCTCGGCCGCTCCCCCATCCCTCTTCCTCCCCACTGGGGGGGGGGCAGCCGAGTACTTTGCCGGGGCCGTTTTTCGGACGATTTTGTTACAGGGCCAAAAGCGTCCCTGTAACAAAAACGGCCCCCAGGAGCCCAAAACCAGCCCCCACCCGTGCCGTGCACCGGTGGATTGCCCGGTGCCCGCTATGACCAGTCCGGGCCTGAGCGCAATAAAAACAATGTCGGCTACACCTTTTTTTTCTCTTCAGATTAAGTGGCCGCTTTTATAAAGCACTGATGAAAGCCGTTTGTAATTAGCAAAATGGCAGCTGCAGTTTTTTTTTTAATCCCCAACACCGCCATGGTGAACACCTCAGTAATCAAACTACCATGTTTTCATCAGTAACAGCACAGTTTGTTTGCTTGTGACACATATCTCACAGGTTCCAATCGCTCAACACATAAAATGAGCTAGGTTTAAATCTTACTAACGCAAAATGATAGAAAAACTAATTGTAGATTTTTTGAGCAATACTTCAATAAGTAGATTGATTTTGGAATGTTGAAGCCATACAATTTTTCTCTCACTTTTATTATTTTAATGCCGGGGGGCGTGGCTAGCAGCCAACAAAAATGGCCACTGCCTAGCGAAGCTCCCGTTCCCTGTATTCCTATCCTGCCCTGTCCTACGCCATCCACTGGTGGAAATTTGCTAAAAGTGCTGTGACTTCCTACCAACCTCCCCCTGAGAAGATTGGCTGATCCGGTGGTGTGTGTGAAGTTTCTGACCCCTTTTTCCGGAGCTCCGGCCGGTGCAATAATGGCGGCTCCCTGAAGACGAGTGAGGGAGGTGCGACCTGTACAGAGCAGAGGTGCCAGCAACTTGTAGAATCCAGTTGCGGTCCGGCGGAGCCCCGTGCACAAAGGAGAAGCTGGTGACACCCGGGGGAGATCGAGCTGCGCTGCCATTTTTGCAGCCGCCCGACCTGCGGAGCATTGGTGAGTGCCGAGGTGCAGATCTTGCAACCGGTGAGGTGCTGGAGGTGAGAGAGCAGCAGGCGGGGCGGCGACTTGAACACCGGGTGAAGGGCACCCAGAAATGAAAAGCACACATGGAGGATTGCTCAGCAGGGACAGCTGGCGCAGATTACTAGATCAAATGGACATGTCTGCTGCCCTAGGTGCCTGTAGTTATAGAGCGGCAGGGCCTGCATAGACGCACATGGGGCCTGAGTCTGCTGCTGGACTTGATACAACTGTTTAAAGATTGGCGCCAATTTGAATGCCCGAACAGCTGGACATGAGGAGGCCTGGTAGTTCCATGGGGATCAGGCGCTCAACTGAAGGGTAGAGACTGGAGGCAGAGGAGGAGGCCAAGAGATAAGACTGTCCCATCTTCAATCACTCACACGGGAGGAACCCTGCAGGACACACAGTCTCCCAACCGCTTGAGGCATAGTTTTTCCTTTAGTCCACCCACTGAGAGCAGACTGGGGCCTGTGCTGTCTGGTGATGTAATATATAGACCTGCATTGTGTAATTGGTGAGACATCTGGGCTTAAAGGCTGTGACTGACCTGGACAGAGGCGAATATAAGGAGGTGCCTGGTGTGTGAATCCAGGAGGTGGCACTTGCCTGCAGCGATAAGACGGGAGCACAAAGGCGAAGCCTGACCTAGGGGGTGATTGCAGCTGCAACCTGCCGGGGGGACCTCGTGCCTAGCTGAAGAGTCTGACCTCCAGAGTCGGTGACAGGGGCAGGAACGGTTGAGAGATGGTTCAGAGCAGTTGTAGTACTGCTTGGATATTCCTTTTACCAGGTTGCAGATACCCCTGGAGCTGGTCTTTGACCTTATCTGACGTGCTACCAGTTTACCCGCACTCATGGCATTGGGCGGGAAGGGTCCCAAGGCTAACGCTAAAAACAACTTGCCAAGGTTGCCTGGTCTAAGGCAGGAGACAAAGGGGATCTGGTGTATATGGAGAAAGACAGGGGCCGCTGCTCCCAAGCAGGGATCGGAGCCAACCTTGCATGATGTTATGGCGGCTATTAATGGGGTGCGTGCCTCGCTGGACTAGGTGATTGTAGAGGTCTCCCTTATCAGGGCAGATTTAAGGAATATGGATGACAGTGTAAAGGAGCTTAAGATAGTTACAAAAGCCCTGCAGTCGGATACCTCGTAACTACAAACGCAGGTGCTCGAATTGCAAAAGAAGCAGGAGCGGATGTCGCAACAGTTGGATGATTATGGAGACAGGGCACGCCGCAACAATATTTGCATCCTGGGAGTTCCAGAGAGAGCGGAGGGGCCGGCTGCCGACCTATTTGTGAAAGATCTCGTTACCAAACACCTCAGGCCTAAGACTCTGTCCAGCTATTTTTCCATTGAAAGGGCCCACAGAGTGCCAAGTGGGAGGCCAAAGCCGGGAGCACCACCAAGGCCCCTCATAGCCCGAGTGTTTAACTATCGAGATAGGGACATAATCCTTCAGACAGCAAGATCTAGTCCCCCACTGAAAATAGATAACTATGAGGTTGCCTTCTTTCCAGACTTCACGGCTAAGGTTCAGGCCTAGCGACGCAGCTTTCAGGCGGTTAAGAGGGAACTGCGCGACCGAGTGGTGAAATATGCTAAGCTCTTTCCTGCAAAGTTGCGAGTGGAATCAGAGGGTAAATCGTGGTTCTTTGATTTACCAGACACAGTTTTGGACTGGATGGAAGGATGGAACACGGTTGGGGACAGAGAAGAGATCGTTCTGGTGAATCTGGTCACCCAAGAGGTAACCGCTCAGAGACAACGACTAATAGCCCAGCGGAGGAGGATTCTCGGCAAAGGAGCAGGAGTGACGACCCCTAGAGAAGGCTGTGCAGGGATGGGACCATGTTGAGAGTGCAAGTATGGGGGAAGGGGGGATGGGGTGTGAAATAACCATTGGTGTGAGAAAGGTTAGAGTAGATCCAGTATACAAACCGAGACAGTTGGGACAAATAGGTGTGATTTCATTAAGACTCAAGACGATTGTGATGTGTACACAAGAGGACAGGAGTTCAATAACCCTGTGCTTTTTCAGCATTTCAGGGGGGTGAGAGGCACTCTGCCATGTTCGGGAGTGGGTAGTTTTAAATCCACAGGTGGGGGGAAGGTAGCGGGGTAGGGGTTAGGGGGAAGGGTAGGAGGGGGAGTTTAAATGTTTCTTGTTTTATTGGTGCAAAAAGTGGTGTTGATCAGGTATTGCGAAATATGGCCTCACGTAAGCTACCACGACTTAAGATGAGTGGGGTACTGCAACATTTTTCTCACTTCAAATTGATCCGTAGGTTGGAAACTAGGATTACAGGTGACTATGGGGGGATAGAGACCGGGTGCTTTCTGTATTGACATTGAATGTTAATGGATTGGGGGATAAGATCAAGAGGGGAATAATGCAACAGTACTTGAAGCGTTAAGCACCTGATGTGGTTTTACTGCAAGAAACACACCTGGTGGGACAGAAGATTAAGGCCCTCACCAGATGGGGATACAAACTTCTGATACACGCAGACTACACCACAGGTTCCCGTGGGATGGCAATCTTGTTAAAAAAGACTACACCCCTTATAGTTCATAATACGTTGGCCGATCCAAGAGGCCAATATGATGGTAGAGATATAAATATACTTTTGGTTTACTTACCACCAGCTCTGGGTAAAACAGCGCTAACAAACGTTAGTTTTAGGCTGACGGGACTCAGGAAAGGAACTTTAATCATAGGGGTGAACTACAATATGACTCTTGATGATACAGTGGATAGATGCCCCCGAGGCCTGAAGTGAAATCTGATGGTCAAAAGGCTGAATTTGTGAAGGCAATGGGACTGGCAGATATAGGCCAGGCGCTTCAACCCACTGGGAACTTATACACATTCTTCTCAAATGTGCACTGTAGTTTGTCGAATTTTTATTCTTTCTTACGCACATGTCTGCCATAGGAAATGTTGCCCAGTCTCGAGTGCTGCCGCGAGGCATATCGGACCACTCCCCAGTATGGGTAGACTACACACATTAGGAGCGGCAGATGCGTACCACCATTGTAATCAATCCCTGGCTCTTACATATCCCAGACATAAGGGAGGAACTCCGCACACAGTCAGAAAACTATTTTACTGAAAAAGTGGGCTCAGTTGAGTCCATGCACACAATTTGGGAAGCATATAAGGTAGTCCTGAAAGGCCAAGCTCTATCTTTGAAGATGGGGTATATTGCCAAGAAGCGTGAACTTCCGTTCCAGGTGGAGGATCTCCTCCAAGTGGCAGAGCGGGAACATGCACAAGATCCCTCACCAGACACTAGCCACAGGCGTTTGCTGAAGCAGGATGAATATCGGATAAAAACTAGAGAGCACATGCTGGCCAAGTATCAACATCCCCAACATAGGATATATGAGATGGGAGATAGAGCAGGCAGGACATTGGTGTGACTGGAAAGGTGTAAACAGGGTACGAGATGTGTGCATAAACTGAGGACGCCAGAGGGGGACAGAGTGACACACCCAAGAGAAATTGCAGATGTATTTGCTACCCACCTAGAGAGGGTGTATTCTCCCTCTACCCATTACACAGCTGAAGATTCGAAACAGCTCCTCCAGGATAGTGACGCACCAGCCCTCTCAGATGAGGAGAGAGACCTTAGATGGTGACCTCTCACATGACAAAATTAGCAAGGCCATAGGGCAGATTAAATCTGGGAAAGCATTTGGGCCCAGTGGCATCCCGATTGAGTTTCTGAAAGTTACTTCCACTCTAACTGTGCCGCACCCGAACGCCATGTATTTGGAAAGTCTAGAGGAAGGTAGGCTACCAGTGGGCCAACGGTTGGCTACTATATTAGTGATACATAAGCCAGGTAAGCCACCAGATATCTGTAGTTCTTATAGACCGATTTCACTGATAAAAGTAGAAGAGAAGGTTTTATCTAAGCTAAGTTTCTGGCCAATAAGTTAGCGACGGTTATTACATCATTGGTTCACCTGGGCCAGTCTGGGTTTATGCCAGGGAGGAATACGGCCCTCAATATCCGACGTTTGCATAACATGCTGGCTAGGAGGGAATATATTGAGGAAGACGCTGCGGTGTTGTCTCTTGACGCTTCAATGGCCTTCGATTCCATAGAGTGGCCCTACTTGTTTGAGGTCCTAGAGAGGGTGAGACTGGGTCCTAAATTTATAGCTTGTGTGAAGCTGCTATACACAGACGTTTTGGGGTAGGTGACGGTCCATGGATACATGTCCCGGACATTTGGACTACGCAGAGGCACTAGGCAGGGATTCCCGCTGTTCCCGCTTCTGTTCTCCCTTTTGCTTGAGCCCCTCACGGCCTGGGTGCGCCGAGTTGTGATGGTGCAGGGCAGGGGATGCGCTGGGTGGCTGATGTGAAAGATAATATATATCTATATGCCAATGACGTACTGCTGTATTTGGAATCCCCGTACAAGTCAGTAAGTGTGGTACTTGATATCTTCACAAATTTCAGAAAATATTCCGGGTATGCGATTAACTGGCAAAAGTCTGTCCTGTTTATGCTGCATGGTCATTTCTATAGCTCCAATTTGCACCCCCCCCACTAGCTCGTCTTCTTGCGGATGTGAAAAATTGGAGATCCCTCCCTCTCTCACTGGTAGGGCGAGCTGCACTCTTTAAAATGTTGGCTCTCCCTCGCTTCTTTTACATCCTTCAAACCTGCCCGCATAGAGTCCCTGATTCGTATTTCAAGGTAGTGGAGGGGTAACTTTGAACTCTGCTTTGGGATGGGAAAGCCCCCCGAGTGCCGTTAAAGAAACTCACAAAAGGGTGGTACGACAGGGGCATAGCTTTGCCTGACTTACAACTCTACTACTAGGCGGCACAATTGGTGACTGAAAACACTGGATATACCCCCTTCCCCAATGACCCAGCGTATGCTCTCGACCGTTAACAAAATGACCGCTCCGGGTATCTGGGAGTCCTTTACAATACTGATAGGATGAACAAGCAGAAATTCTTTGGACCCACCAAACATACGCTGGACGTTTGGTGCTTAGTACATTCCCATCTGGGCTGGGCAGGCGTCCTATCTAAGATAGCGTCGTTGTGGTCAACAAACAGAAATTGGGAATGCTGTGCTATCATCCCGGGTTTGATAAGTGGGACCTTATAGGGATCTCGGTGGTGAAGGACCTAGTTCGGAAGGGGGCTGTACTGACATTTGAGGAGCTACAGAGCCAATATCATTCGGCCCAGGGTGAGCTGTACATATATTTGCAAATTAGACATGCGCTTCTGTCGGCTTTCCCATCCTTTACGGACATACCTGATTCGTCTCCATTGGAAGACTCGTTGTTAGATGAGCCCTTAAGTTCCAAGGCAATATCCCTCACATATAAAAAGCTATGTAATAACTTGCCGGACATCTTTCCATGGCTCAGGGAGTGGTGGCAAGACGATATGGGCCAAATAAGTGACCAAGACTGGCAGGCGGCTCTTATGTCTCCTCGAGAAGCGGTCATCACACTTAAGTTTAGGCTCATACAGCTTAGGATACTTCACCAATCATGTATGACAGGGAAGTCCTTAGCTAAAATTGGTTCTAGACCCGATGACCTATGTCTGAGGGGGTGTGGACATCAGGCCACTTTTCATCATATCCTTTGGAGCTCCCCCTAAACAAAGCAAACTAGAAAGACTGTGCATGCCATCCAATGGTCAACACCCTAAAACATATTTTCGCTCATAGCACGCTATGCAGAAAGCGCTCTGTGTTCTCAGGTTAGATTGCTCACTTCTGACACAATGGACGGGTCTCCCTCTAAGCCAAACCTGTCAAAGCTGTGTGCACTGGGCTAATTAACAGTTAAGGGCACTCTCCGGTAACAGGCCACACTCAGGCCTTTGGAATTTTTGTAGCAAAGCAAGGACAGGAGCATAGGGGATAATAAAACTTCTCTTCTTGCTTTGCAAGATCTTCTCTGTTCAAACATTGCCTTAGTTACTGTTGCCAAAACTGTGCTTCTGCGGTGCCCGAGGGAGGAAAAAGTGAGCAGCGGGTTGTATTGCTGGCTCTAGAGACACGCACAAGTCTCTATTTACTAGTAAAAATAATTTTCACAAATTATGTTCAGAAAAGCTTGGTGCATCAGGTAGATTTATTCTTATGGTGTTATGAAACATTGTATTAAAAAAAATCATAGGTAGGAATACTTTACGCAAACGACTTGACAACTCAACAGTCTACTGGGTATTCACATTTACACACTCCATATTGTTTAGATGAAATTGTCGCAACCAGTGAATTAGTATGCACAATTCAGTATAATAACAAGCATTAACAGGCATTGGCATAGCCAATAGGTCTTGCTTTTGGGACCTTATAAGTATTTAGTTTTGCAGCACTATATCCTTGGTGCAACAACATCACCTGTTGCATTGGCTAAACCTTGTACCTTATAAGTGTTTTGCTATGAAACAGTTAATGTTGTTGCACCAAGGATATTGTGCTGAAGTTATCCAGCACAATATCTTTGGTGCAACAACATCAAGTGTTGCATGGCTAAACACTTATAAGGTCCCAAAGGCGAGACCTATTGGCTATGCCAATGCTTTTTCTTTAGCAGTCCCTGCAAGAGCGATTGGCCAGTGAAAGGACACTGGCTGCAGCTAAAAAACTATACTTGGTCCATGCTCCACAGCCGGAGCAAACACGCCAAGACCCAGCAGGTAGTGAGCTGGAGGCAGTGGCCAATAGGAAGCAAGGATGTTGGAGATACGTCAAAGCCAACCAAAACTAAGTAATAGGCGGGCTTTAAACTTTTTTTTTATTGACAAAATATTTTACTAACAGCGCAGGAGCACTGTCTCGGGCAGAACCTAAAAACTAGCCAATACTGCAAATGACAACATGCTCAATATTAAAATAGTGTCCTTAATATCTTTTGGAAACTATTAAAAATAAAGTGAGAAAAAACACTAACTTCAACTCAGTGAAAGCACTGCCGATAGAGGCAGCCCTAGACTTATTGCCCATGACAACCCTGGAAGTCGGGTGGCTAAAATTTGGGTTGCAAGATAACCAACCTAACTGGAATCATGTTGCTCATTTCAAGTTTCTAGTCATGCTAAGAGGCGGAAACATAGTAATCAGGCTGTTTGTTCAACTATGCCAGCACTGCAATATTTTCAAAAACATCAAAAACAACAAATCTGGTGAGTGCGTGGGGCAGTCAAAATCAAGAGAAGGGAGATAGACACTGTTTTGCACTAAGGTTTAAAGTGCGCTGTTTGTTTAAAGACTATGTCGGGAATGCGCCAAGAGTACTTGCAATCGCCGTGAGGGGAACGGTGCCACGTTGCCACGTTGTTGACCATCGTCTTCTGTTTTCTGCCCTGCCCTACCCTGCTTGCCGGTCCCCCGCTGTTCTTACCGCTGAGGGGGAGCCGGTGGAGAGCGGAAACTACATTTCCCAGGGTGCCCTGCAGGTCCCTGGTTCCAAGCGTCAGTAGAGGGCGCCGAAGTCCCTCAAGGACGCGTAGCCCTGCCGCCGCGCCCGTCAAATGCCGGATGAGGCTGGGCTGGGCCATCCCCCAAAATTCTCACAGCCCAGAGACAACTACATCACTAAGGAGCAAGGTACTGTTACTTTTATGGTCCACCTCTGAGCTTCGCGGACTTGTGTTCATATAAAAGTACTTTCTGTTAGTATACCCTTGGCACTGAGAGACTAAAGGCTGCTAAAACCTGTCCGGACTTTGGACTTTGTAATCTTTGTAATCTTGCTCATTGAACTTGCCAATGTTTCCCATGATATTGCATTAAGCACTTTATCTAAGCGCATCTTTGCACATAAGACACTTAGGGCTGCTCAAACTCGATTGGCCTTCGCAAACCGGATGGTTATTCATTTATGCTCCTACTGCTACGTGCCGATTGCCACTGAATTGTGTAGACCTATTGGTTGTTTTAGTTAGGTTGTAAGTTCATTATTTGGGGCCCTCTACAGTCTGGTAATCATGGTTAGAAGGAAGCAACAGACAGCACCATCAGGGTCATTAGCTTCAGCAAAATCAACAGTTATAACCAGGGATGATTTCCTCACAAGGGCAACCTCAGTTATAGACAAGGAGATCGAAATGGTGAACAGGCGTCTATCCAGATCACCGGTGGGTTATTTTCAAAACCTCAGGGATTGCCCACATGATACTTATAATGGCACAATAGAAGAATCAGAGGGCACTTGTCAACATATGGGTCCAGATAGTGAATTATTGGATAGAGACCGGTTGAATAGTACACCTACAAACACGGGAGAGGCACCATCACACCCCTTGTCCCCCTTAATAACTATTGTAAACATTAAAGGCCCGGCAAATACTGCAAATGCTGCTATTACGAGGGAGTGTGGCACTGGGGGGAAGATCATAACTACGTCAACAGAGGACCTTCGGGCCGTAGTCCATCCCCACCTCCACCTTCAAGGATGGTAGGTCGCCCAGCTGGCAGTCTTAAAAGGAAGTGTAAAGCCATTGCGGGACAAGCAAAAAAAATCAAACCTAATGAACCGCAGGGACTGACATTAGACCAAAGGAGAATTTCTGGGGGTGAGAAGCAATTGATGGAAACTCTCAAAATAATGTTGAGTACTGTGCTGGAGGAAAGGTTGGCACTAATTATGTCCAAGCTGTCTTACTTAGAACAAAGGCTCACTAACATGAATCAGATTACCTCTCGTCCTCTTGCCACTCTGAATAGTTAGTTAACCAAGCGGACTCCTTTAGCAGGCGCAGTACAAGCATTAGACAAATCTATTCATGAATCTCCACCTGGTAATAGGGCTCACCCTGGAAGTCGTCTGAGCATTAGACCTCCAGAGAGTACGGCAAGGGTTACTATTGAGGATATGCCATTGAATAAGCTACCCCCAACGGCTCAACTAAAACATACATTGCAGGGCCCAGGGCATAACAGGGGCGGGTATTTGGGCGAAACAACTTTTTAAAATTCTAATTCCCTAACAATAGATTTACAGCCCCAATCTACACCATTGGTGGTTATCTTAGGTAATGTGCAAACTCTTCACCATGGCTCCACAGAAGCGTTCTATCAGCTTAAGAATATGGCGATTCACTGGTTTTCAAGCAATACCTCCGTTGGGTTCTGAAAAAGGCCATAACATTATCATGGCACGACGAGTAGATTGGTTGGGAAACTCGAGAAAGACAGGTGGGAGCGACTGCATAATTGTGAATTTCAACGATTGTTTTGTGGTCGAAAGAATATTCAGAGAGACCCAAGCAAAACAGTTCAATATGGGCCCTGGTATACAGATCCTCCCCACTGGTTTCTTTAACCAACCAACATCATCAAACAGAAATAATCTCATCGCACACACTGTCTGACAGCCGCATAGATTTGATTCTGACAATAGACTAAGCAGATTTAATCACCTGACCCCTGGCATGGTAACAGAAAGTATCCGGGGAGACTGTAACCAAACACCCTTCCGCTAGCGCCAAATAGATTCGCAGCCCTCTCCTCGTTAGAGGACTGCGATTGACTTAAGGCCCACACAGCTTCCAACGAACCGCTGAAATCGCCCGACTGTCAGCCTATAAGGGGGGCCTTCAGACAGACTATAGTTGACGGGCGTACATCTGCTGGTCTAGAGGTACTGAAAGCGGTTTCTCCAGAGGTTTCATATAGCCAAGTGGCCCATAATGTCATGTCATGGAACATTGCTGGTCTGGCTGGGAAGGCCCAAGACCCAAAGTGGGTAGAGTTCATAAGGACTAACTCGGTGATATGTCTGCAAGAGACTGGTGGAATTTAACATCTTTTTAGAAGGATATAAAGCCTTCTTTCTGCCAGCAACGCCGTCACGTAGTGGTAGAGCTAAATGAGGCCTGGCTATATACATTGCGTTAGCCTTGAATTGTGTAGTGAAACCAAAAACTTCTAATAGCACAGACATCCAACCAGTAACCCCGAAGAGAGGGAGCACATTGCTGTCCATGATACATTTTTATAATGCAGTAATAACTAGAGGGGATTGCAAGATTGCAGAATTGGGGGATTTTGTCAGACAGCACTGTGGAAGTAACTCTAACCGGATCATGCTAACTGGGGACTTTAATGTGCATCCATGTGGGAATACAATGAACACTGCTATGGGTGAACTAGGATGTGATAAGATGGGGGGCCTTCACTTCGAACATTCTGGTCGGGGAGAAATGCTGAATGATTTACTTAATGAATTTTATTTGGTTTCAGCCATGTCTGTGGTGGATGTTTGTGGTACCCAGCCCGTCCCCAACCTTAAAGGCCATGCTGGGGGGTTTCTTCATAGATTATATCCTGTTTTCTTACGGTCTTCAATCCATCATATCTGGCTTTAAGATTCAAGATAGTATCTACAGCGATCACAATCCCATCTGTGTTTACCTGGGTGGAAATCTACTAAATCAACGAGAAAAATTCAAAACCTATGGTGTTTTGAAACCTACAGATGGAAGGCGCCGACTTAAGTGGTCAACTGTGAACCCTGACATTCTATATGACAGTATCCACAAATCATGCGCCCCCGAACTAAACTCCTGTGTGTCTCCTGCATCCCTCACGCTGGATACCCTCCAAGCATTTGAGGAAATTGTCATAAAAGTGGGGTCTATGCTGTCAACTCCCATATTTGGACCATTGCTGAGGGACCCTAAATGGTTTGACCATAATTGCGCAAAAGCAGTAAGAGAGTTAAAAGGTGGTCTGAAAATTGTCCCCAGAGATCATGTACTGATACGGTCCCTGCGCCTGACCTATGAAAGAGCCTTAGGACAACGTAAAGCTGAACTAAAAGACAAGAACTCTTAGATCCCAATACATTAGGGAACAGCAAGAGATTTTCGGGCATTATTAATAGACCCTTGTTTGACAGGGAAGGGGAGCATGAAGTCAGTACCAATATCACTGAAAATGATTGGTGACCCACTTTAGTTCTTTCTTTAAAAGCAATACTCCCCAGCTACAACGATATAGCGGTGGGCAAGGTGCAAATGTACCTGTTTTTACCATGAATGAGGTGGAGAGAGGCATTCTAGGGCTGACTAGCAATAAAGCACCGGGACCAGACGGCATACCCCCTGACCTTTTTAAGTCAAAAGTGTCCCTATGGGCGCCAGTCCTTACAGCCGTGCTTAACGCAGTGCAGAGGCCAGGTGCCCAGGGTCATGGGGCACTCTACAATTGTGCCAGTGTTCAAGAAGGGAGAACGGAATAGCACTACCTGTGATAGACCGATCTCCCTCATTGACTCTGTAGTTAAAGTCGTGGTGGATGTAATACTGAATAGACTAACCTCGTGGGCTGATGATAACAGGGTTATTTCCAAAATTCAATATGGTTTTCGGCCAGGTCATTCGACACAGGCGCAATGCCTTAATCTGTATATGGTCCTCGGGAAATATACCATAGCCCGACGGGACACCATCCACATGGCGTTCATGGACCTTTCCTACGCGTCTGATTGTGTCAACCGGGGGAAATTGTGGGATTCCTTGGGCGCCATGGGGGTGGAAGCCTCTTTGGTCTATTTTCTGAGGGACCTGCACAGGGATACAAAGGCCAATGTTAGATTCTCGCAGGACCTTAAGGTATCCGGGATTTTTGCGTCCACAGGGGTGTAAGGCAGGGTTGCATTTTGGCCCCTTTTCTTTTTAACCTTTATATTAACGATCTGGACGATTGCCTGGTGAACACTGGAGTGGACTTCCCCTATGTTGGGAGCAGGGGATTGCCCGTCCTGCTATATGCGGACGATGCAGTACTCCTGGCTAGAACTGAAAGAGGTCTGCAGTCCTTATTGAATGCCTATTGTAGTTTCTTGTCTGCCCGTGATTTAGCCATTAATAACGCTAAATCATTTATTATGCAGGTGGGGCAGCGTTCCAAGAAACGATATCCCTTTGTGGTAAACACAGAGAGGGTTCCCCTGACCACAACATTCTCTTACTTGGGAGTCTTGTTTGACAACCAATTAAAATGGGGACCATTGCTGCAAAGGAAAAGAGGGGAGGTAATCCAGACAAATGCTGCCATACTCAACTTTGCAAAAAAAATGGGAAAGCGCCCAATTGCTGCATTACTAAAGATTTACCAGGCTAAAAGTGTTGCAGTAGGAAGTTATGACAGCGAACTCTGGGGGTATGTGGCAGCCGAGGGTATAGGGGTGGCTGAAAATAACTTCTTAAAACAGCTCCTGGCGGTACCAAAAGGAACACCTAACTTTTTAGCTAATGAGGAAACCGGTGCACCCTTCATTGGAGACATCATAGCACTATGGCCCTTAGTATTTTGGCTAAAATGCTGGTTAAACAAACACTTGGTCCTAAATCACCAGCTTTTAAAAGAAGTACTGTCTTTGGACCACATGCTCAATGTTCCCTGGCTGAAATACCTAAAAGGCTGTTTCTTTGCAATAGGGCGTCCCGACCTCTTTTTAAATCCAGACGCGTTTGTAAATGCAGATGTGGACTTTGTGAAAAAATCATTCACATTATTGAAAAAACTCAGTTGAGAGTGGATGGAAATGGTGAAACCCAGCGTTCGCAGTTATGTGATGCTTAAAACCACACCTTCCCTGGAACCTTACTGATCATGGACAATATCAGGATACGAGCGTTTTTTATTAACAAGGTTCCGGTTGAACTATTTTCACCTTTTACTACCTGTTCCGAGGGGCTTCCACAGAGGACAAGTGTTAGCGTCCTGCGGCTGCGACAATATGTCTCTGCAGGACTTGGTTCACTTTCTATTTATTTGTCCCCTTTATGGTGCACCCTGGAGGTCCTTTTTAAAGCCCCTTCTAAAAAAACTGAATTTTATCCAGGTTCGCAAAGCCCTCTGTTATCTGCAAATGTTGAAGCCGGACAGCACCCTATTTTTGATTGGTTTTATAAAATCAGCTCTTAAAACAAGGAACTTAAGGGAGAACTAGCGGTCTTATACATTTTTGCTGTGATTATTATGGTTGCTCCCTAGTGGCTATCTGTCTATATTTGTTACTTTTTAAATGAAATGTTTTTATATAATGGACTGTGTTTATTATTATTGATTATGTTTTAAACGTCAAATATATTAATTGTGGTATTGTTGCTTTTATGGTTTTTAATCTGTAAAAGCGAATAAAGTATTTCTGACCGACTGACTGACTGACACAGTAAACAGGGAGTACACAGACAGGGTTTGTATGTCCACACCCACTTGAAAAACATGCTGCTTACCAGTGTTTGCCTCATTTTCTGGAACTGGCTCCACATTTAGCATTCACAAACAATTCTCCATCAGAAGTACGGGCTAGTAGACTGATGGAGGAAACTATTCCTGAACTCATGCACTCGTGCATGCACTCAATCACCCTTCATATGTGCACTCATGCATGACACATCCACCTATTATAATCCAAATACACCAGCTTTGCCACTGCTTCCTAGCTTTGGAAACATTGGCCATCACCACCTAGTTTTCTGGCTTCTTGGATGCACATCCAGGACGAAAAGTGGCAGCGCAATAGGGACCAACTGCACAGCTCTTGCTCCCTGAAAACCATATTGCAGACCACAACTATGACAAATGCAGATTACAGGGGCTGGAGAAACTGGAGATATGATAAAAGCTGTGCCACACTGCACCAATACTAGAGAAAAGCAAGATCCGTAAGTGATGCAGAAACCAGTGACATGCATCTCCCGGGCACTGTGTTGCACACTGTGCTTTGTTAGTCTCCACTAGTAGGAGCAAGAGATGTTTAGCGGCCATCATAAAATTGGAATTTGCTAGTTTATTGACCATACTTGAACTGTTCTGAAAACAGAAACCTTAAACAAAAAGGAGGAACGAGTATAAAATTGTATGTGGTAGTCAGTGCTTGAAATGGAAAAATAGAAGTGCAGGTACTCTCTACACACAGTACCTTCCTGTTTCTGAGAAGTGCTAGTACTCTCAAATTAAAAGTATTACATCACTCTTGAAAAGTGTCGGTACTCTTCCTCTCAAAATAAAAGTGCTGGTTCTCCGTACCGGCCCATTTAAGGCACTGGTGGTAGTGAAGAAAAGAAGAACCACCCACATTACGGAGAAAAGTTAGATGAAAATTTGACCAAGAGAAGGACACCGGTGTTTTGTGTGCACAAGATTTCCCATACTGAAAAGTCCGAAAACCTTAGAAAGAAACCACAAATAAATGTTGATTAATCTCCTAAATAATAGTCCTTCGATATGAAGAATATCACAAATACTGATTGACATGGCATGAAAATTATGAGACCCATAAGTTGGTAAGATACCTCAGTTTGTTAAATATTAGTTGTTGACGCTTTCTGGGACCAGCAGGTCTAAAGCCAACAAAGAAAATGCAGACTTCCAGCCTCCCAGGGTTAGTCATTTGAGAAGCTTCACATTTTGCCGCCCTGACACGTGTTACTGCATTTAAAGAAACTTTGCAGCCACATCTAAAAGAGATTTATTAGTGGATACTCCTTTGCTCTTTCTTTATTTGCAAGACAATAACATAATTAAGAAGATTAATATGAATGTTGAATGTTCTTTAAAGGCTACCTAGAATTGTGTTCGTCAGAGAGCATTACTGACAGCGCACAACTATCAGGACCACAATCTTATCAGATATAATACATTGATTTTATGAGCAATACAAAAGAAAATGAAGCTTGTGGATTTTATTTAGATCTCGCATCACCTGTCACCATAAACGAAAGCAACTCGGTCCTCGCCATTTTCGTTTCCAGGTCGCTTAAAAACACAACAATCTGCTCTGCTGACATCAAACAAGAGAAGAAGATTAGAGGGACTTTTGCAAGGTTTGGAATTACGAGCATGTTCACATTTCTGGAAAATAAATGCTATACTGAAAAACGTCACACGCCAATAACTTAATCTCCTCTTTGATGATATAATACAATCCGACCAAAGGCATTTAGAATGTCATTTTCGCACAGGGAACCCTTCGCTGCTCGGTAATTGCGAATTCCATCAGCTTTCATAGCCACGTTTTGAAATGTGTGTTCCGTTACAAGACTCCATTCTGTGCTTCAACTCACCTTGTTTTCATCAGCTCCGCTGTGCCATTGTGGAAGGGAATCACATGACAAAGTGCATGCCAGGACCTTGGCTAATCACTTTTGGCCACAATTAAATGTGTTTTACTGGCTTCGCTGCGAGAGCGAGCGAACTCAGCACAGTGAAAAAACCCGAAGGCCAGTAGGGTAACGAAACCTGAGGTGGCCCCTCTGCAAAGCACATGGAGGGGGACCCCCACACCCCGGCGGCGCGGACCACCATCTACCACTTTGCCCTACCACCCAGAAATCTAGCATATTTTGATTTGAAACCTCCAAAATTTTAATGAAATGCCTCTATATTGTCTTTCTCTAACTTCTAATGAGAAAGTGGGAAACACTCAACATAAACGCTATGCCATTTGCAACAATACTGTCAAAAGCAGATTATTTAACAGAGGCAGCGATCAGAACAATGCCAAGGAGTGATCCTATTGTCTCTGGAACTGCCTATGGCTGAAGAACAAAGAACAACTATGAAGTGTCTGAAATAGAATTGACAATACCTTGAAACTTTAAAAGACAAACTCAGTATCCTGCGCAAGTCAAGAGAAATAGACTGGTGAATCATTTGCATGCCACACACTAGCGACTGTCAAGGGTTGCGCATGATGATAATAACGTGAACTGAGAAAGCAATTTCAATCATAATGTCTTTGTTAATAAGCACTGCAAAACCGGAAGGCAAACAAGGCTGAGGAAGAAAAATGTTTTGATGCTTCAGAACATTGATGCAGTTGTCACCCTTCCATCCTGACCCCTCCATGCCACCCAAAACAGGTCATAGATCCCTGAGACCCCTGCTCTTTCTAGCATCCTCCTGGCCTTTCGGAATGTCCTCCCAGAACAACTCCCACTATCATTATCAGTAACAAATGACATTTCAGGGTAAGAAAAGGGCTTACCCGGCGTCAACTGTTTAGGCTAGGCCAGCAGCATGGCACAGATTTTTTAGGACAGCAGCCTGGCACAGATTGGGTAGGGCAGCAGCATGGCTCAGATTTAGTAGGGCGGCACAGCACATAATTGGTAGTTCTCAGTTTGTTCAGCCCTCTGAATGCCAGCTTCACCAACTGAGTGTGTTGATAGAGTCTATTCTATCCGCCTTTATCAGCATTAGAAGATGAAACCATGCTGAGCCCTGCCAGCCAGGAAAAAAAGCTAACTGCCTCCACTACATTAAGGGTGGCTACAATGTCTGAGGCTATCCTTGCTGATTTCTGGGTGGGCCCCATTCTGCGGACCCTTGACATTGTGGCGACAGGATGTTCTATCTGCCTTTAGCCTTAGGAGATTAAACCATGCTGAGCCCTGCCAGCCAGGAAAAAACTAACAACCTCCACCACATTAAGGGTGGCTACAATATCTGAGGCTATCCTTGCTGACTCCTGGGTGGGGTGGCTTCCAGCTGACCACCATATATTGTGGCGATAAGACCCTTAATCTGCCTTTATCAGCATTAGAAAATGCAAATACGCTCGCTGAGCCCTTGGATCACCCCTTACCACACTAAGGCTACAAAATGGGCAACTGAAAACGGGCGACATTCACTCCCTCCGACCTTTGCTCATTCTTTCCAACCTTTCTTTTATTTCCTTTCTTATTCGCTTCTTTCCCACTTCCCTTCCTTCCCTTCTCACTCTCCACTCTTTCCATTTCTTCCCCTCTTTTCCTTCTCCCTTAACCCTTTCTGTAGCTCCATTCTTCTTTTCCTTCTTTGTTCCTTCTTTTCCTCCCTTGCAGTCTACTTCCTTTGCCCTATCACTCTCTCCCCCATCTCCTTCCAAGCTTCCTTCCTTCATTTCTACTTTACCACATCTCTATCTTTCTTCTAGATTTTCTTCCATACTTACCTCCCCCCCTCCTTTCATCTCTTCACCACTCCCTGTTCCTGTCTTCCTCCCTCCCTTCTACTCTCCTAACTGTCGTGTCCCCACCTTTCCTTCCTTCCATTCCGCTCTCTCCTTTCCCCCTTCCTGTATTAAAGCTCCCCGACCCCTCTTTTTTCACTCTCACTCTTGTTACGTAGCTGTACATCTGGCCCAGCTTCATCTGAAGTGCAGCAATGTTTTGTTCTAGTCTTGTTTGAATTGGGGGTCTCTGGTTGGCGCAAGTATTCACTTGTGACAAGCAGGTACCCTCTCCTCTAAGTCAGGACGAAGGATGACCCCTTAGAATTAACCTTGCTCACCCTCTAGGTGCGTGGCGTGAGCAGCCAAGGCTATTCTTCAGGCTTTAGTTAAGCATTTGTAATAACACACACAGTAACATATGCTAATCCCCCCACAAATGGACACCAGGCAGGTATTGTAAAAAATACGTTCCTTTATGTAAAATATATATATATATATATATATTTGAGCAGTCAGACTTATCACAATAACTGATAACGTTTTTGGTTGGGCCACAGATTAAAATAGGGCAAGCTTCTCTTAGTCACAGTTCAAAAGTACAAGAGTTTCTTGGCAATTCGCTTCCAAAACAGTTCTCTTATGTCCAGGTATTTTAATCTTCCTTTTGGGGCAGTTTCTGGGGACCTCAGGCCAGTCTTAGGCTGTCTGTGTGCTTCGCAACGCTGTGCTCGCTCTCCACGATGAAATCGGCCAGGACCCTACCGTGACCCACGCATCCCACGTGAGCAAGCTTACGCCGCATACAGCCCTTCCCAGCGGCTCGGGACGTAGCGATGGAAGAGCTGGGTGCGAGCTGGGCTGAACTGTGCGGCTCGTACTGTGGGGGGGTTCTGAGGAGCAGGGCGCTTGTCAGGGGGCTGGGGGCCGAGATAAGAGGACGGAAGGGTTGCGCTTACCTCCCACTCACCCGCGAGGACTCTCGTGGGAGCGTAGACTTCCTCCTCCGGGGCTCAGGCACTCACAGCCTCGATGACGGGGAAATAAGATGTTGCGGGCCCCGAGCCCGTTACAGGATTTTTGGCTGAACTATGTGATTTCTTTGTGCGAGTCGGCACGGTCAGTGCGACTCAGATGATCAGGGGGCACCTTTGGATCCGGACATCAGCGGGTGCATGCGATCAGGCAGGCGCGGCCCACGACCCTCAGCACGGCCTGCGGGGGTCTCCACAGCGGGGGCGGCGCGGCCTGATCAGTCTTTACGATAGCGAAGCGGGGTCAAAAGGCACGGCCCGTGCAGCTGTCAACCCGGCACAATTCACGATCGACAGAGAGGAATTCCGGCGGGAGGGGTGAGAGCTTTTCAGCGCACTCCAGTAGCAGGCAAGGGGCAGAGGAGCAGGAAGCCTAGCCCGGGGGCAGAGAGTGACTCCGATTGGAGCGAGGCTCTCACAGGGACGAAGGCAGGCAAGCTCCGAGTGCCACAGCCCTCGGAGGGGCAATGAGGGGCGCAGTCTTGTTCCGGCGGGATGCACACACGGCTCGAATGTCAAGATGAGCAAAAGCACCAAGAACCCACTAGCCCTGGGGTTCAGTTCAGAGGGCACGCTCAATTAAGCCCTTGGAGAATGTTTCAAAGCACAAGTAAGCAAAGTCTTTTTCAAAAGTCTTCTCCTCTCCTTTCTCAGCAAGGCAAGCAGCAGGCCAGTCCTTCCAGAGTCTTCTTCTCCTTCTAGTCGGGCAGAGGTTCTTTGTGGGAAACAGGATTCTGATTTACAAGGAGCAGGGCTCCTACTTTTATACAGCATTTCTTTTGTCTTTCCAGGCCAGGGGGGCCTTTGCATAACTTCATTCAGTCTCTGAGCACTTGTTGGGTGTACTCTGGTGTCTTCTTTCAGTGTGAGGGGCAGGCACATCAGACGCTCCACAGGAGGTGGAGCCAGCATTGTGTGGACAGGGGCAGCCAGGAGTACCTTGTTGATAGTGCTTCACCCTTCCTGGGCCAGGTGCAGGCTGAGTCATCAGTCGCTCCCCAGGGGGCGGAGCCAGCATTGTGGTGGCAGAGCACAGACCCATCGAGAGTCATGGGGCACTCCTACCTCCCACTAAGGTGTAATCCTTGCATTCACCACCTGTCATCCCCCAGCCCTGTCACACACATAACCTAGACAGTCAGATACACATCCTAGCAGAGGCAGGCTGAAATGGTTAGGCAAGCAAATGCTAGCTTTCTAAAAGTAGCATTTGCAAACACAGGATATTAAAATAAACTTTACTAAAAGATGTATTTCATTATTCTGAGTTCAGGCATACTAAACATGACTCTCTACCATGTTCCCTGAGCCTGTTGGGATTATAGAGTGTAATAATTCCAGCAGCCCATCTGGCCTAAAGGGAACAGGTAGCCTTACAATAGTGAAAAACGAATTTGGCAGTAATTCACTATTAGGACATGCCACACACATCAGAGCATGTCCTACCTTACACTTACAATGCACCCTGCCCTTGGGCCTACCATAGGGGTGACCAATATGAAGTCAAGGGAAGGTTTAGGGGCTGGCAATTGTGTGCACTTGCCTAGCCAGCATGACAGTACCAGACTGCACGCAGGTTCTGCAATGGAAGACCCTAGACACATTTTTACAGGCTGCTTCTGGGGGTGGCGCAACCAGCGCTGCAGGCCCACTAGCAGCATTGGCATTTACAAGCCCTGGCACTCCTGGTGCACTTTACTGGGGACTGACAGTAAATCCGATGAACCAATCATGGAAATCCATCACAAATGCACTTTACGTAGGGAGCACTTTAACTGCGGCACAGATTGGCTGTGGCGCAGTGCCCTGAGCGGCGGAAACCAGCAAAAACATCTGAGGCACAACAGCAAAAAGTGGATGGGAAACTCACGCCAAGGTGCCAGGTCTAACACGTGTCCCCTCCAGCTGAAATGTGGGGAGAACTATCCTTCCCCAGGGAGTTCCTCATCACTAAGGCGGAAAAATCTGGACAGACCGTCAGCATTGGCTTGATCTGTGCCAGGGCGATGTTCCACCGTGAAGTCCATACCCTGTAGGGAGATGGACCATCTCAACAGTTTTGGGTTCTCACCCCTCATTTGCATCAACCATCTGAGGGGCCTGTGGTCTGTCTGAACCCAGAAGTGAGACCCAAACAAGTAGGGTCTTAGCTTCTTCAGTGCCCAGACCACAGCAAATGCTTCTCTCTCTATTGCACTCCACCTACGTTCCCGGGGAAGTAACCTCCTACTGATGAAGGCTACAGGATGGTCCCAGCCCTCCTCAGTCATCTTTGAGAGAATAGCCCCTACACCATGCTCTGAAGCGTCTGTTTGCACCAGAAATTCCTTGGAGAAATCAGGAGCCAGGAGCACGGGCGCCATGCACATGGCAGTTTTCAGGGTGTCAAAAGCCTTCTGACAGATGTCAGTCCAGATCACATTCCTGGGCTGCTTCTTAGAAGTCAGCGCTGTCAAGGGGGTACCAATAGTTCCATAGCCCTTGACAAACCTCCTGTAGTACCCAGTGAGCCCAAGGAAGGCTCTCACTGCAGTCTGGGTCTTGGGGGGTTCCCAAGCCAGGATGGTCTCAATTTTGGGTTGCAAGGGTGCCACCTTGCCACTCCCCACTTGGTGTCCCAAGTACACCACTGGACCCTGCCCAATCTGGCACTTGCTTGCCTTGATTGTGAGGCCTGCTCTGCGCAGCGCCGTCAACACTTCTCAGAGGTGCCGCAGGTATTTTGGCCAGGTGCCACTGAACACTGCGATGTCAACCAGGTAGGCGGCACTGAACTCATCCAGCCCAACCAACACCTGGTTGACCAACCTCTGAAAGGTGGCAAGGGCATTCTTCATCCCAAATAGCATAACCCGGAACTGGAAATGCCCATCTGGTGTGGAGAATGCTGACCTCTCTTTTGCGTATCATCAATTAGTGGAGGGAGAGAGAGTAGAGATCCTTTCAATCTCCTTTCAATAATTATAAATCAATGTGGAAAGGATCACTGGTCCTGCATAACCAAGGTCTGCAGGTGGATCGGTAGGTGTCTCCCAAATAAAAGACCCTCATACACGTGTTTTTTAAGAGTCGTGTAGCGGTATATGATGTGTCCCCGCTTCTTGTAACACGTGTCCGTGCGTAATCCTTGGGTCAGTTTTTGTTTGCACCCTCCGCCAGGAGGTTGTACCATTGGTTAAAACAGTAGTGATGGTGAATAAGTGAAATAGTGCTATAAAGGGGTTCTAAAATACCCGGACAGCCAGAGGTTCAACTTTAATATTTCTGGATTCGGGTAAAAGGTTAAGGCGTGTCGCTATGGAATTATTTAGGAATTCTAGCGCACTAATCTTGTGAGGTTAAAAGTGGTCGGCATGTTTCAGCCTTATCTTCCTATTGGTCAGTCGGCTTTCCTCAGGACCATAAAGTGATTAAGTGAAAAAAAGGGGAAAAGGTAAATTTGTAACCTGATTCGTTTTGTGGTAGTAGACCTCTCTTTTGCCCCATCGGTCAAGGCGATCTGCCAGTACCCAGACGTTAAGTCAAACGTGCTGAGGAACCGGGCAGCCCCTAGCCGATCAATGAGCTCATCAGTTCTGGGGATAGGGTGCGCGTCAGTCTTCGTTACCGAATTGAGCCCTCTGTAGTCCACACAGAACCGAAGTTCAGGTGTGGCTCCTGGCGCAGCAGCCTTTGGGACCAAGACCACGGGGCTGAACCAAGGACTGCTGGAGGACTCAACCACCCTAAGAGCAAGCATCTTGGAGACCTCCTCCTTGATGCAGGCTCTGACCCTGTCAGTTACTCTGTAGGCCTTATGCCTCACAGGCAAGCTGTGTCCTGTGTCCACGTCATGGACGCACCAGTCTGTGACACCAGGAACCAGGGAGAACAGATCTGGAAACTGCCCCAGCAATTGGCGGCAGTCTTCCTGTTGCTCAGGCATCAGGGTGGGTGAGAGGTTAACTCCATCCACTGACTCATCTTTCTCAGAGGCTACCAAGAGGTCAGGAAGAGGCTCCGCCTCCTCCTCCATTCCATCATCAGTTGCCAACAACATGCCCACTTCGGACCTCTCCAAGTGGGGCTTAAGGCGGTTAACATGTAGGACCCTCAAAGGGTTCCTGGGAGACTGCATGTCCACCAAGTAGGTTACCGGACTCTTGCGCTCCAAAACCTCAAATGGAGCTGTCTACTTATCCTGGAGTGCACAAAGCTCCACTGGGGCCAAGACCCACACCTTTTGTCCAGGCTGAAGCTCTACCAGAGTGGCATTCTGGTCGTACCACCGCTTCATCCCTTCCTGGCTGGCTTCCAGATTTGCCTCAGCAAGTTGCCTCAATCGCCAGGTCTGGTTTCTGAAGGCCAGGATGTAACTGTATACATTCTGGGGATGTTTCCTGGGAGATTGCTCCCAGCCTTCCTTTACCAAACTCAGAGGTCCTCTCACTGGGTGACCATACAGCAGTTCAAAGGGGCTGAACCCTAGGGACTTCTGTGGCACCTCACGGTATGCAAAGAGAAGGTATGGCAAGAGGACGTCCCACTTATGCCTCATTAGACATTCCAGGCCCATGATCATGTCTTTTAGGGTTCGGTTGAATCTCTCAACCAACCCATTTCCTTGGGGATGGTAAGGGGTGGTGAACTTGTAGGTTACACCACACTCTTGCCAAAGGGATTTCATATACTTGGATATGAAATTGGTCCCCCTGTCACTCACCACCTCTAGAGGGAATCCCACTCGTGAGAAAATTCCCATCAGTGCCCGTCCCACCACGGGGGCCGTCACTGTCCTCAGAGGGATTGCTTCAGGGTACCGGGTGGCGGGGTCCACCAAGACCAGGATGAACCTGTTGCCCATGGCTGTCTTGGGGTCCAGAGGCCCAACAATGTTAATACCCACTCGCTGGAATGGCGTACCAACCACAGGGAAGGGTTGCAGAGGAGCCTTGTGCTTCCCTCCACTCTTACCACTTGCCTGGCAAGTCTGACAGGTCCTACAGTAAGCATCAGAGTTCTTGTGCATTTGGGGCCAGTAAAAGTGGGTGACAAGCCTGCCATAGGTCTTGTCCATCCCCAAATGTCCTGCTAAAGGCACATCGTGAGCCAGCCCCAGTAGGAAGGCTCTGAATTTCTGGGGTACCACCAGCACACGGGCTGTCCCAGGTTCAGCAACCTTAGGCTCTGAATACAGGAGGTCATTCTCCCAGTACACATAATGGGTTCCAGACTGAACACCATTGGCCTGGTCTGCAGCCTGCTGCCGCATACCCACGAGAGAAAGGCATTCTTTCTGCTCCCTGCAGAATTCCTCCCTGGAGGGGCCTCCTTCTTGCTGCCAATGGGTCAGCTCAGGCAGGTCCCCCAGTTCAGCAATCTGTTCCCCTGTAGGCTCCAGGGCATCCCCCTCAAGGGCTGCTTCCTCCTGGACCGTGGGAACTTCAGGGGCCGGTTTCCCATGCCCCCTGCGCCTTCTCTCTAAGGCCGGGTCCTGGGCCTCTCCTTCAGGCCCCAGGATCTCTTGATCACCCCTACTGGCTGCCATTGACCGGGTGGTCACGCATGCCCAGTCAGGCAGACCCACCATCCCTAGGTGAGTCGTCTTCTCCACCTTTTCCCAAGGGGAGTCTTCCAAGTCATTCCCTAGCAAATAGTCCACAGGCATGGTTTTCCTCACACAGACCTGCAGAGTACCAGAGACCCCCCCCACTCGAAGGGAACCTGAGCCATCGGACACTAACTCTCTGAATTATCAGCATTGATAACCCTACAGTAGGCATGGGGTACAACCTGCTCTTAAGACACCAGGTGCTGCCTCACTGCAGTCACACTGGCTCCTGTATCTCTAAGAGCTTCAGCTTTCTTACCATTGAGGGTCACCACCTGCCCATATTTCTTAGTGTTAGAGGGCAGGTAGTTCACAGGAACCATCTCACTGTCTTCTACAGAGAACAGAGACTAGGGTCATCTGGACAGGATCTCCACCCCCAGGGATTGCTACTTCTTCCCCCAAATTAACACTCGCTACTTGCCGGGGTGGAGCACAGGTGGGTGCTGGTTTACCAAACAGGCGACACTTGGGGTCGCTGGCTATGTGCCCTGGGTCACCACATTTGTAACAATTGAAGAGCCCCTTTGGAACAAGCCTACCTGTCGGGGCCCCGGTCTGCTTTGGGGGTGGGGGAGGCTGAGAACCATTCTGCTGGTTCCCTTGGGGATTACTTTGGGGGCCTCGCTGGAACCCTCTTTGTTTACCCCTGTTCCCCCCACTCTTCTGCTGGGGACCCTGCCCACCCTTGGCGGAGTCTCCCACTGGACACTTGTGGACCCTGGTGCTGAGTAAGCATGGGCGTGAAATCCGCTCCGCTCGCGGATTTTGCGGATTTTCGGGAAATTCGCAATCCGCGAGATTCGCGGATTTCCCGCAAAATCCGCTAAATTCGCACGCAGCGAATTTTTTTTCCGGGTGATACAATTTTTGCGGCGCGCGGCATTCATCAGCGTTTGCGAGTTGTTTTTCTCGATATTTTGCGAGTGCTGCGCCATTTTGGATCTTGCTGCGGGATCCCGCGAGAATTTGGCGAGCGCGATTACTTAATCGCCGCTTGCCAACTTGCACAGCGAGAGTTTGTCAACGCGAGTACGCCGTGATCACGTATCGCGGGACTTCGCAATTGCGAGCTTGGAGATGCGGCGAGCAGCAACAATCTCGCATTCGCGAAAATATAAAATTTGCAATTCTGCACAAGAAATCCACCAGCAAGCAGCATAAACCTTCTGGAAATGATGATTTTTATCTGAATAACTCCTCAGGTTGACATTTGCCTGCACTTTTTTTGCGAGGAGTCCATTTTAGGGAGGGGGGGGTGGGAGGAAGGAAGTGCCCCACAGTCTTTAACTTCCTGTTCCTGTCCAGCAGGCTCCTCCCAGTCCTTTGTCCATCTCCTGGTCACTTTTCATTTGGATCTGGAGCGGAAGGATTACTTTTTGTGGATGCTGCTGGATATTTGGATTTGAGGCCTTTTTGACTTTCTTTGGATCACTTTTGGATTAGAAATTTCACAAGTAAGTTTGTTTGGGGCATTACAGTTGCTGCAACTACAATTGTGGAATTTTCGATTTTTGGGCTGTTTTGGGGCCTTTTACCCAGGGGTGCTCAGTGGTGGGTGGACTGAGTCTTTCTGTGGGGTGTCTTGAATTTAAACATCATGGAGGGCATGGATGGAATGGTATTGTGCTGATTTTTCAGTGATTTTCGTTTTTTGGGGCTGTACTTGTGGCCTTTTCACCAGGGGTTGTAGTGTAGTTCCTAGTTTCCCACTAGGCCCTGCACATTGGAATAACATAAACAGTAGTATCGACGTAGAAGTGCGGATCTTCCAGGCCTCTACTGACTATGCTAAACTTAATTGGATTTGTTACCAACTAGCTCAGAGGTCACTGGAAACTTTCTTGACTGAAATAGGAAGTGATCAGCTTCCCTGGCACAGACAAGGAGGGATTCAGTTTTCCAACAACCGTGCAACATGACAACTTTGCTCCTCAGAACAAGAGTCAATCTCTAGGGTCGTGTGAAACAATAGACAGTTAATTTACTCAATCAGGTTAGTGCAGTTTACTTTCACAATATGTAGAGACTAGAGAGACGGGCGTTTGTCAATAAAGGGTTAACATTTATTGAACAGTCTCTCTTCTCGTACAAGAGAAATGTATTGCCACAATTGCAAGACTTGTTATGATAAAAAGTACGTACAGTAAGATAAGTATTGCAAGATAATACTGTAAAAGCATTGATATGGTTTCTTAGCCATACAATGGTTTAAAAGTAATAAAACATATATACATTCATATATACATTAGGCTAAAATACTCAACTAGTGCTTCTAACTACGCCTACCCCAGTGTACCTGACCTAAGCCTAATACTTGGGAGGGGAGTAAGTAAGTAGCTTTAAGTTAAGTTGGTTTTGCCAAGGTTTGCTTCAAGAATTCTCACTAAGGGTTTAGTCAACACCATACCTCTGAATAGAATGATGGAGGTCTGGTATCTCCTTCAGGGGGAACTCGGTATCCCAGTCACCCGCGAGGGCAGACCAGAAACGCTGGAGCTGGATTTCTCTGCAGGAGAAAGACAGCGTCTCTCTTCAGCGCGTCGAGGAGGAGGAGGGGGGACAGCGTCCGCGGGCAGCTGGCATCTGCTGGGCTTCTTCGCAGAGGGACGGCTGTTCAGCTCCTAGTTACACCACACCATCGTTCGCGCTTTAGCAGCGATAATGGTATCAGCAGCTTCAGGCGACGGGCAGCAGGCTGCAGCAACAGGGTGCTAGCTTCAGCTAACAACGGGCAGGCGCAGCAGCAGACAGCTAGCAACAGGCAATTGCTTAAGGCAACGTTGGTAATATTTATACCTGACAGGTGCCTGGTTTGACGTAAGTTTGCTGGACATAAGACGTCAATTAAAGATGTCACTAGGAAGTGATAGCTATCAGTTGCTCATTGGAGTTCCATTACTAATCAAAACACAGCAAGCGGGGATTTCCAGGTTTGCTGAGTTTTTATCTTGTTGAAGAACTCGGAGTGTTAATCTAGGAATCTTCAGATAGTGACTTCTGCTCTGTCATTGCACTAATTGGTTGCAAAGGAAGTGGCAGAGAAAACTATTCTGGAATGTGGCTCTGTTCGTGTGAGGCCAGAGATGACTTTCTGAATATCGCACTTGAACGGTTATGCCAATATAGGGAATAAATGGATGTATAGCCGAATAGGGGCATAAGGTCACAGTATTGATCAGGATCCTAGATAAGCACGCAACACCCACTCCACGGGTTCGTGTCCATCAAATTACTAAAACTAGAGCAATAAGATGCATGTGTAACATTGCCCACCCCAAAATACATAAATGCTTTCGAAATAGGCGTATAACGTAATACGTGAAATTTAGGTACTGTACATTTTTGAAGCATAGAAATCATTCAAAAATTATTGCATATGAAATCAATGAACGATTATGCAAAAAGAATTACACATGAAATATCTCTGAAACAGAAGAAGGGCGAGATAAATCATCACATATAAATGCATTGCAATAAATGTGCTAGAGGCTGGTGTAAGGTTGTTATGTCTCTAGATGTGTTTAGAAATAGAAGTTTGAAGCTTCTGTTCTCTAAGAATAGTTTTTACGTTAAGCAAAGAATTGTTCATGCCAAAAAAAGGGTCAATATTAAAAAGTGTTCAATTCAAAAGAATTAATGCTTGAACGGGGAAATACAGTTCCAACGCTTTTAGCAGTTTTTGTTGTTCAAAACTGAAGGCCGAATTCAGAGTTCATGGGAACGCTGTGTGTCGGAAAGCTTCTCCAAAGTTATTATTTCTGTTCGGGTGAGAACATCATATCAGACAGGCTCTCAAAGAATTGGTCTACAAAATCAGGTGACAGTTCAACCAAATTCGATAGTGCTGTAACTTGGCAGGTGTGAGAATGATTGCTGTCATCATAGTCGGGATCAGCAATGCTCACAGAAGGTCGTACCTGGGTGATGTTGCTTTTGTCACTCGCTCCACTGTTACCACCTAGTCGTAGCACAGGAGTCTCAACGAATGCTGTCATCAGGATTGGTAGCCGCTGGGGACAACACAATGCGTGAGCCGTTATTGGACTGAGCAAAGTATCGACGTCCATTGGTACAGCTGATGGAAGTGAAAGACAGATGTCCAACACGCACTCATCTCCGCATAGCATACATCGAAGTACCGGTAAGATACAGTTCTGCCATATAGGTCTGAATGAAAGGAACCAGGTCATGTTTAGATCTCTCAGCCTGGCCAATCCAAGGACGTTAGTTATCCTGTCCCGGTAGCGCATTGCTAGGATTGTCTCTTCCATTCCCATGGGAGCTATGTCTGAGCTTTGGCTTGCCATAACGAAGCAGGATGGACAAAAATAAAATCCCTGCTACAAGTCCCAAAAATAAGGGTATGCCGCCAAAAACAGAGTGGACAAAATTAGGAACGATTCCCAAAATTGCTTGAAAAGGTGTTGGCAGTCCCGTAAAAATCGTCTTAAATATGCCTGGGATGCCTGTGGCACTAGACATGTTAAGGAGTTGGCTAAGCATTTCTACAAAATGCACAGGGCAATTTGTTGATAAAAGTTCATGAACTTCAGTAGCTGTCCTTGCAACTAGAAGATCATACGTCTCTTTTGATGACGTTATGTGCACTGTTGTCTGCAAAAGCACAGACTTCATTTTGCTTAAAGTATCAATTTGTATAGAATAGAGATTCAGACGAAGCCAAATGGGAGTCACTGTGTCTGCAGGCCCACTCGGGAACAATGCCTGCATACAGCATTTGACCATGGATGTTACTCTTACTAGATAACTTTTCCCTGGCACAAGGCCACAACATCTGTGATCCGTTCTAAGAATGTAGCTCCCGTTTGCAAGTTGCATAAAGAAGGGCTCTATCTGAGTTGCAGGTGTGACAAGCTGGTGGCATGAAAGGTTGTTAGAATTTCCATCACAAGCTCCGTGTAAATTAATACCCTGGCACAAAAGTATACCGCTTAGTAAATGTTTACAATTTTCACCACTAAGAAATACATTTTTGTCGCTGTCACTATAGCATGAATGTGTGTATGGTAATTTCCATTCAGATTCAAGGCACTTTTTAAATCGGAAAGTTGTTATCGGAATAGTGATAATTCCGTGTATTATCCATTCAATGACAGGACTCTCTGACATTGTCAATGGTATTCTCTCAAGTTTTTCGATGCTCAGGATTGTATAGTCTGCTCCTTTCTGTGCCAAACTGATTTGTTTATCAGAAAGGTTAAAAATGGAAAATAATGACGTTGTGTTGATTAAACGCCAAGGCACATAGCCTGAACGAAGATTTTGCAGCGTCCAGCCCAATTGTATAATAGAACGTAATTGAGATTGGCCATATTGTAACATTAGCAAGTCTCTGTCTATCACATCAAAGGCAGAGGATACAATATTGTCCAACGAATATATTCTGGAGGACAGAGTCATTAACCCATTGTCCACTACAGAAAGTGATTTCTCCAAATTAATATGATCAATTTCTCGTATTTTTTCAGCTGTTTCAATTTGTTTGACTTTCCAAGCCTCGTTGTAAGTAGCATAGATACTGGTCGCTATGAAACGCTTTTGACGCTGTTTGGGTGGTCCAAGAATGAAATCGCGCAAATCAGCATCATCTTTTAGTAAAGACAAGTGTTGCTTAATTTCAGCAGGTGTGGATGATGTTAGCCATTCGAGGCAGAGTTTCCCTACACTGTATGTTGTTATTATCCCTGGATGTTGTCTCTGGGAGTATCTCAGGTCTTGTCTGGTCATTTTTAACCCCTGTGTTTTATTCAGGAATCTATCTTGACAGTTGTTTGTGTCAGTAGGCCAGATTAACCACTTTTTCCAATCAGGATGTGTTCTGTTAAAATGTAAAATATGTGAAACGTCTAAATCAATATCTGCAGTTGTATTTTCAGGTATTGGCTTTGGAATAGATGGTTTTTTAAGGTCTTTGATCTTAGCTAGGCCAAGACAAGATGTTTGGTGTATTGTGTCATTTAAAAACATCATTTGTTCTGGTATCATGCAGGTTCTAAATAGTGCTTCAAGGCCTTGTACCTGCCAATCTTTTGTACCCCAAATGGTTTTCGTTTCAATGTTATTTTTCCAATAATCAAAACCAAATGTCATAATTTTTTCATAAAATGCTTCTGAATATATCAATTTAGAATTTGTCAGCATTGTTTTCATTCCTGTTTTATCTAACAGTTTGTAATAAAACGTTTCTGCATCACTGGTGTTAAACCCTGAGAAGTACTTGAATTTCTCAAAAAATGCTTTAGAACTGCTTTTAGGTGGTGTAGCACAATGTTCCCATTGATTATACATAAAAACATTTCTAGGCTGTGCAGATTTATGCAAGTAATGATCACCATAATGTGTGTAGCAGAATAATTGCTCATAACTAGATGAACCTTGTAAATAATCATGTTCTGTGAATCTAGCTGACATTACTAAATCAGACATCATGTCATTAATACTGTTAAAGTCCCAATCATCAGAGAATGTACTAGGTTTTACAAAGTCACTTAAGGAAACCTTCAGTTGATGAGGATACTTCAGGATTTCGACCGGACCATAGATCTTATAGTCAGTTTTCTCCCATACTACCCCACCAGGTATTGGAATTGCTGTGACATTTACTGTTGACAGTTCTCTTTTCTTCACGTGTGATGATCTGTGTGGTTTGAGGACTAGGTTGCTGTGTCCATTGTACTATATTTTCCCTCAATGAATTTTCCCAAACAAAGTACCATGATGAGCCAAAGCAGGAGGAAAAATACACCTAGACCGAACCAGAACTCTAACCAAGGTGAAATAAGGTAGATTTCCTTCAGTTGATGAAAGAGTTCCGTTGCTTTTTCTTTAAAAGTCTTTTTTGTTTCTGGCATCACTTCAGGGTCATTTTGATCTTCAGAGAAGTTGTCGAAGTTGATGAAATAACCAGAGGCAGTTCTGTCAATTGTTGGGATTGTTCTTTCAATCTGAATTTGAATTTGAATTTAAAATATTTATTAAGCGCAACATTCACTAGCAGTTTCTTGGCGCTGTGGAGGGCAGGGTAACAATGGGGAAGAGTGACTACCATACCAGACGACTGGTGGACCTGAAGAAAAGTGAGAGCATATCACAAAGGAAAGGCCTGTTTGAAAAGAAACGTTTTGAGGTCTTTCCGAAAAGGAAGGTAGTGTGTTGCCAGTCTTAGGTGGTCCGGTAAAGAGTTCCAAAAGGTGGGTGCCAGCGTGGAAAAGTTCGACCCACCCCACTTCTTGCGCTTAAAGCGGGGGACCACCAACAAGGACTGAGACGAAGAGCGAAGCTCTCGAGTGGGGATATACTCCCTAATCATAGAAGAAATGAAGGCGGGAGCCAAGCCCCGCCGTGAGTGAAAAACCATGCAACCCAACTTAAACAAGGCCCTCTCTTTGACAGGCAACCAATGAAGTGCTTTTAGAAGAGGAGTGCAGTGATGCGAACGAGAAAGGCCATGAATAAGTCGGGCTGCCTGGTTTTGAACCAACTGGAGTTTCCGTAGGCTATACGCTGGAATGCCGTTGTACAGGGCATTCGCGTAGTCCAGCCGGGAGACAACAAGAGCGGACATAATCAACTTGAGTGCCGGAAAAGAAAAAAAACGGGAAACAGTGCGAATAGTGCGAAGTGTGAGAAAGCAAGAAGAAACCACATGACTGACTTGTGAGTGAAGAGTGAGTTGATTATTGAGTTTGACACCTAGTGTCTTGACTGAGGCAGAAGGAGAAGGAGGGGGCCCAAAAGAAGAAGGCCAGAATAGAGAATTCCAGGGACTGGAGCAACCACCCGTGAGGACCAACTCGGTCTTGTCCGGGTTCAACTTTAGGTGGTTGTGATTCATCCAGTCCCTGATGAAAACCATAACTGACTGAAAATTAGAGATAGAATGAGAAGAAGAGGAAAGATTGAAGATAAGCTGGAGGTCATCCGCATAATTAAAGACGGTGACCTCCAGCTGCTGAAGAGCAAAAATCAAAGGACAGATGTAGAGATTAAACAAGAGAGGGGAAAGAGAAGAGCCCTGAGGAACACCACAAGTGACAGGTAATGAGGTAGCCGAAAAGTCTCCCAGCCGGACCGCCTGGGTGCGATCCCTTAAAAAGGAGGAGAGCCAGACCAAGGCCGAGCCCCCGATTCCCGCCGCTCCGACACGGGACAACAAGATGGAATGGTCCACCGTGTCGAAGGCGGCGGAGAGATCGAGGAGCACCAGGGCCTGATGATGGTTTTGGTCTGCTCCCTCCCTAAGGTTGTTAAGGACCGACACCACAACGGACTCCGTGGAGTGTCTTGGTCGAAATCCTGCTTGTCGGGGCGCTAAGGCGCCGTTCTCCTCAATGAAGGAGCTGAAAATCGTTGTTACATACCGCTCCAGCACCTTGCCCAGGTAGGGCAGCAGCGAGATTGGACGATAATTGGCTGGAGCGGAAGGGTCAGCCCCCGTTTTCTTGAGGATCGGCACTATAGTGGCGGATTTTAGGGAAGGAGTCACCACCCCTTGAGTCAAGGAATTGTTAAGAAAAGTAAGAGGGGGCAAGGGACAAACAGTATAAATGTGTTTGAGGATGCGGGCTGGACAGACATCCGTCGGAGAGCCCGATTTAACTTTTGGGAGAATGGCCAGAAACGCATCCTCAGTGAGCGGAGGAATAGAAGTGAGGGAAGACCGGGCAATAGGGGGGGAAGGATCAACGAAGGCCGGGGAAGGAGGAGGAATATTTAGTTTAATGTTGGTTATTTTATCCAAAAAATAAGAATTAAGGGAATCACATAAATGTTGAGTAGGCAGGGGTTTGAGAGATGCCCTGTCCGAGTAGGCCAGGTCATGAACTATGGAAAAAATCTCTCTGGGTTTATTTTCTGCCACCAAAATTTTGGCGGAGAAATAAGCAGTCTTTACATCGAGTATAGCTCTCTTATACTCTCCCAGGAGGATGGTGTATCTAACTTTCAATGTAGGACAGTATTCCCTTCTCCACAGCCTCTCTGCTCGCCTAAGAGCAAGCTTCTTCTCCTTTAACTCCTCGTTAAACCAGCGATTGGATTCGTTGGGACGTCTAGTTGATATCCGACGTAGGGGAGCTACCAAGTCACATCCCCTGGCAAGCCAGGTGTTAAGGATGGCGGCTTGGGATGAAGAGGAGAGGCCTGTCAACTTAGGCGAGGAGTCCAGTAGGGAAGATGACAAAGACTGGAGGTCAGCACGACCCCAGTTACGTGCCCAGGTGTTTTTGGCTAATGGAACTTTCGCCGCTGACCTGTAATGGAGGGAAAAGGCAACTAAAAAGTGATCCGACCACGGACAAGGGGAAACAGAAATAGATGAAATAGAACAATTGAGGGACCAGACCTGGTCCAACACGTGACCATGTTTGTGTGTAGGAACTTGGACATGGGAGACCAAGTTCAAGGCCAAAAGAAGTTCAGAGAACTGTTTAGAGGAGGTACATTCTAGAGCGTCAGTGGGCCAGTAATTAAAGTCCCCAAGTACAAGGACCGAAGCATGGTTGACCACTAAGGTGGCCAACAGATCCTGTATGGAGGGCAAAAATAAAGGTGACAGCTGGGGCGGACGATATACCAATAGACAGGTAAGAGGGGGAGATAAAGTAGGGAAAGAAACTACAAGATGATCTGTGGGAGTAATCGGGGGTGATGGGAGTAGTTGCATGTTAAGGTCAGACCGGGCAATGATAGCCACTCCACCCCCCGCTTTGCCAGCCGGACGATCTGAGCGTAGGGCAACATAGGATGGAGGAAGGGTAGCCAATAGAGAGGGCAGGGACGATTCGCTAAACCAGGTCTCGGTCAGAAATAATATATCTGGCTTCTGTACCTCAAGCAGGACAAACAGGTCCTGGCAGTGCCTAACCGCCGACCTCGTATTAAGTAAGAAAATGGATAAAGGGCGGAATAGCGAGGCATTAAGGCCGGGAGGCAGCTGAGTCGAGCAACAAATAGAAGGGGCCAGATGGGCAGGGACTGGCTCGTGAGTAGAGGGACTAAGACCAAGAGATTCAATATCAGCAATAGTGGCATCCGCCAAAGGCCACTGGCCCTGTAATGCCACAAGATCATTGGCAGAATAGATGAATCGGCGGGCATAGGGACGCGCCCCTAGCCCCGTCTGGCCGCGGACGGGCGCAGACGGGCTTGCCTTCGGCGCGCCACCGGCGCGCCCGCTGCGCTCGTCCGCTGCGCTTCCGGAAACACATTGCCAATTATAGTCTTTCCCACGCGAGCACTGGACCGCTAACTCCGGCCAGGCTCGTGGGACACCCCTCCCCAAGATGGCGGCTCGCCCTCTCCTCTCGGCCCCGAGAGACCGGCTGGAATTCACGAGGGAGGGCAATGGAGGAGCAGGGGTGTTAGTGGGACCCTGCACAACAAAAAGCAGGTTAGTGCACTTTAAAATTACAATTTCGGTAAAATCGCCGTTTTTTTAAGAAAGTCCAGTGGAGTAAAATCACACACTCCCACCACGTAGCAGCTCTCCAACACAGTGACCGGGACCCTCCAAACCGACCCCAGGCGCTGCCACTAGCCTGAGAATCAGCTCGGAGCCCCTGGTCAGTTGGTCCAATTGAAGTCTTTCCCACGCGAGCACTGGACCGCTAACTCCGGCCAGGCTCGTGGGACACCCCTCCCCAAGATGGCGGCTCGCCCTCTCCTCTCGGCCCCGAGAGACCGGCTGGAATTCACGAGGGAGGGCAATGGAGGAGCAGGGGTGTTAGTGGGACCCTGCACAACAAAAAGCAGGTTAGTGCACTTTAAAATTACAATTTCGGTAAAATCGCCGTTTTTTTAAGAAAGTCCAGTGGAGTAAAATCACACACTCCCACCACGTAGCAGCTCTCCAACACAGTGACCGGGACCCTCCAAACCGACCCCAGGCGCTGCCACTAGCCTGAGAATCAGCTCGGAGCCCCTGGTCAGTTGGTCCAATTGAAGTCTTTCCCACGCGAGCACTGGACCGCTAACTCCGGCCAGGCTCGTGGGACACCCCTCCCCAAGATGGCGGCTCGCCCTCTCCTCTCGGCCCCGAGAGACCGGCTGGAATTCACGAGGGAGGGCAATGGAGGAGCAGGGGTGTTAGTGGGACCCTGCACAACAAAAAGCAGGTTAGTGCACTTTAAAATTACAATTTCGGTAAAATCGCCGTTTTTTTAAGAAAGTCCAGTGGAGTAAAATCACACACTCCCACCACGTAGCAGCTCTCCAACACAGTGACCGGGACCCTCCAAACCGTCTGTCTCTCGGTAGCACTTTCTGATGCCACATTGTTGTAGACTGGTGTTTCTTGACGAACCGTTTCAATCTGTGTCTCAAGAGGTACGAGTTCCATGGCATTATTGCATAGTCCTTCACTGTGCACTGCAGGCTGATCGAATGTGATTAGTCTTTCAGTTTGAACCGCTTGGATTGTTGCAAGTTTGGGTATTCTGTTGTTTCTTGGGAGTCCACTGGGCCTACTGTTGATTATACTCCACATAGTTGTGGTTTTACCAGGTCGATAGACACGACTCTGTTCTCCTTTTTACCAGCAAGGGGCGGTAGTACAACTGATCTTGTTCCGGTGACTGCCAAGACAGGTACTGCTTTTCTGTAAGGAGGCCCAAATTCCTTCTTCACCGCGATTTTTTCTCTGACTAGATCCCCAATCTCTGGAATCCAGACAGGCCTTGCTGAGGCTGTTGCTTGTGGTGCCTCGTCAGTGGTAGATGGCTGTTGCTTTAACTTTATGTTGCTTAAGGATTTTCTTGTTTCATTCAGTTCCTGTAAAACAGCCAAACGATCTTTGATGTCAAAGTCTGTTGTTTTTTCTTGTACCACTGATATCTGACTATCGAGGTCCTGAATGTTCATTCTAATTCCGAACAATAGTTCGTATGGGCTGAAACCTTTTAGAGAATTTCTTGGCAAGATATTAAGACTAGTCTGGACACTTATTAGATGTTTGACCCACCCAGCGCCTAAACCTAATACCTTCGCCGTTATAGATCGCTTTATGTCCCGTTTTTTTCTTTCAACCACACTATTCCCTTCGGGGTGCGACAGACATGAATACCGCAACCCAATTCCCATGCTGGCCATGGCCTCCCTATAAGCTCGAGAGCTGAAAGCAGGACCCTGGTCAGAATGGAACGTGGTAATTGCGTATGTGCCGATAAAGACTCGCAGATCTCTCTTATAACAGTTCTAGCGTCAGCCGAGTGCTGGAGGCTACAATATTTAAGTGTGTTTGGCCTTAACTGTGTACAATGGGACGCGCTTCTCTTCTTTGATTGCGCAGATAGACCGCCTTATGCTGTCTAGCAGGGATCCTGAAACTACACTGGCCTGTTCATTACTGCGATCTCTGTTGCAGTCTTCACAATTTTGAGCAAAACATTGAATATATATGCTCATTCCTGGCCACCAGTACTCTGATTGTAATTCTTTCAGAGAATCCTTAATTGTTTGGTGTCTCAGACCCAACCCCATGTGTGCTTCCAGTAAGAGGAAGCCCCTCCTGCTCCTGTTTGGAATTACTCTGTCCCCCACTCCAGGGATTCGAGCAAAAGGAACGGAGTTTGCATCGATTACGTATGCATAATTGAGTGGATAGTTTACGGATAGTGCTGCACAGTCGCCTTTTACGGTCGTTTTTACTGCCAGCATGGTTTCCCCGTCTATGTATTTTTCTGTACGCTTTTTTGTGGCTACGGAGCCGGTTTAGTTGCTTCCGCTATGGCTGTATTAGCCAATGAATTCCCTGCAACGTGAACGCCATCACGTTGAAGACTCTGTGCGTGTATCACGTGAGTCTTTTGTAGTTCTTTGTGTAAAAGAGCTACCTGTTTCCAGAGCAATTTATGCTTTATTGTGGCACCTGTGTCATCTTTGTAGTCGTTTTCAATCCACCTCTGCAATTTATTGTTGTAAGAGTTGACGCAAAAATGAAAATCGCACACGATAAGTGTCGGGAATTCACGTTCTGCATGTTCAAGCGCCATCTTTAAACATCTGATTTCAGTTCTCTGAACCGAACAGTTTCTTACAGATTCAGTTTTTGTTACTTTCGGTCTGAATTTACCGCACAGCCAACGACCTTTAATAATCGCACATGCTGCATCGTAGGATTTGTTCTCTACGTTGAAATGCTGTACAAATCTATCTGTATAGATTATACAGGCGTATTGTGGAAGAGGCAGAAGTTCGATTGGCAGAGGATATTCTTCTTCATATTCTAAATCATTCAGTTCTTTGAATTGCGGGGCAAAATAGTATTTCACATCTTCCGCTCCTAGAGAATCTACACACTGTATCCATTTCGGATCCAGTGACACTGTAGGCAGGTTTACTGGGCTGAATAGCGCCACGAAGGCGGATTCCGCTGTGAGGATATTAATCCTTTTGCCGTGTGCTAGTTCTCGTTCATTTGCCAATGCGATTTGCACTGCTTTCACAGTTCTTTCTGTGAGACTGAATGCTTTTTCTGCTTGTGTGTACAAGTGAGATTTAATTAAAATTGGTACCTTTTCTCCCTCATTAGAGGTTAGGTACGTGAATCCGCATCTTCCTGGGATGACTCGGATTACAAGATCGCGTGTATTGTCACGTGTATCTAATTTTGTTTTAGCTAACATGTCTGTTTGCAGTGATCTCAAAATTTCTGTGTGTTTTTGAGTCCAATTGATTTGTTTAAAATCAGGTCAATTAGTTCATAGAGAGATTTAACCCTCTCTGCGTAATTTAGAATGTAAGTTCTTCCGAACTTCAGAAAACCTAGAATGGATTGTAAATTCTTCAGCGTTTTTGGAGCTTGGAGTACAGCGCACTTCTCTAAGAAGTTGTCCGCTAGGCTTTTCCCTTCACTTGATAGTTCGTACCCTAAAAATAGTACTGTCAAATGGGCAATTCGAGACTTTTTAAAGTTGAATTTGTAACCCTCTGCTGCGAACCCAAGTATAATGGAGTTCACTCTTTTCAAGTGAGTATCCAAGTCGTCGTCTGTGAGATAGATATCATCTACGTAAGATAATGCCTCATCATCATATATTTGTAGTAACTCTGTTACTCTAGCTGAGAATAGTCCTGGGCTGTTCTTGAACCCCTGTGGGAGTCGACAGAATTTTTCTGCGACCCAAATGCTGAGAAAGCGGTCAAATGTCTGCTTTCCGGTGCAATGTTTTGACTAAAGAAACCATTAGATATGTCTAATGTCGTTTTATATTTTTTCCTAACTATGTTATTCAGTAGGGCTGCACTATGCGAGTTTTGTACTGCAAATGTTTTACAACATGTATTAAGATGTCTGTAGTCCAAAACTAGACGATATGAATTGTCTGGCTTGGAGACAGGAAACAAAGGATTGTTCATTTGAGAGGTGCATGTTTCAATCACCCCCTGGTATTCAAGTTGATCTAAGATCTCCCTGACCTGTTTTTTAGCTTCTTGCTTAATGGGATACTGCCGTTAGGCAGTTGGTTCATTTTTTAACTGGATTTTGTGGGGAGGTGAGTCCTCATCCCATCCTACATGATTTTTATATAATGCCAGTGCCTGGGCTACTGCCCATTTCCTTGCATATGTATATTTTTTGTGAATCGGAATGTGATTCGAGAAGGCAGGCATAATCACTTCTTCGCCACGAGGGCACTCCCTGACAAACTCCGGGGGCCAATCTTTTTCAGCTAACAGAATATCATAGCCTTTTGAGAGCTTATCCCAAAATAGACCTCTTATTTTCCTAGTCTTATCACCCTCCATACGCAATGTTATTTCGTATATTTTATGGGGCTCGCTAAGTCTGGTGTCGGCAGTTTCAACCTGAATGTATTCATTCGTTTCCACTGTCTCCAGATGACTCATCAAGATCTTGCGCGCTATACTGATTTCTGCTGCACTGTCCAACATTGTCAATGCCCACTCCCCGTTTTTCAATTGTGTCCTCTGTATTCTCGGCATGGTTGATTACTCTAATACTGGCTACCTTCTTTTTTGAAAATTGAGATTTTTTACTCTGAGCAGGTTCTTTGTCTTTGGACTTGGTGTGCTCTCCTGGGTCTGACCGTCCTCTTCTTTCCGATTTCTGTGGAAAAGATCGAGAGGGACGTGTATCAATACTTTGATATCTATCAGGTTTTTTCAAATTATCCCTATTTCTAAGGTTATATCTTTTCTCAGAGGGCTCCCTCTGGGGAGACTGGTGTTCTCGAGTCGGAGTTCTTTCCCTCCGTCGAGGAGACCTTCCTCTGGACTGGAAAACTTTTTCCTTGGGAGTGGATTATTTAAATTATTTTTAATAAATAATTTTTCAGGATTTTCGAGCAGTTGGGGCTTTACCGGTTTCCCACCCAAGCTGTCTCTACCTAATTCTTCATAGCATTTCTCTATGATTTTGGCAAGCTCAACTGGATCTTTTATATCTGTTTCCTTCAACTTCTGGCGGATCGCCACAGATGCTGCTTCTCCTTTTATATTGGCTAATAATATAGCCGAGACCTGCTTGAAGTCTTTCAGTAATTTCATACCTAGATTTAAAGCGGGCTCTGGACCGTATTCATTTTGAATCTGTTTTAGCACTTCTGGTATTACCGCCATAGACGGAACACCGTGGGTTTTTGTGTAAATGGAAGCAAATACTGTACCCCAAGTGTCGCAGTCCTCCACGTGTAGTGCGATTCCCATAGGAAGGCAGATTGTCAAGATTCTGTGTTTGTCTATAGGGGTAGTATCAGGAAATACTGCCTCTATTTGAGTGATTTTCTGTGCTAACCAGAAAGGAATTTGTTCCCGTTTTACGGGTGTTTTACCAAGACATGACTGTATGTTCTGTGGTGTGATTTTATTAGTGTTCCCCTGATGAGGGGTCAGCTGTGGTACATTAACAGCTGGTTGGACTGTTGCAGTCCGCATTACATATTGGACTAATTGCCTATGTATTTTAATTAATGTTTTTAGCTGTACTAACAGCTCTTCTCTAGACATTTTTGCAATGTCAGGATGTGGTGTGTAGCTGGCTAGAACCGGCCACGTTGCTCCTGGTCTACCTAGTGGACCGAGCCTGGTAATATGATCATTGTGTTTTAGGGCGCCATTAAACCAGAGCAGGTGCTCTTGGAATTTTAGTGGGATTTCAGTCTCCTCGAAAGGAGCGTACTCTTCCGGAGGTTCCTCTATTTTGTAATAGTGAAACTCTTTTGTTGTAGCGTTTGCCGCTGGAAAGTTTATCCATGAATAAAATACCTCTGTCTGCCGATATTCGTGAGCCTCTATCACGAAAATTACTGTACCACCTTGTGGTGTCAGTCCGTTTTCTATAAGTTTTAACGTTATAGATTTTCTTAAGTGGACCGGGATGATAATTGCATCCGGGTCTGTGTGTTCGGGACCCTGCTGAGTCGCATCTGCTGCGGCCCCAGTGGTTCCGTTTTCTCCTGGCATTGTATAAATGCAGGTTTTGCAGAGTAGGTCTCCAAGGAGACAAAGATTAGGTGCACAATATTTTGGAACACTGTATCCTTCAACGTTGAATAAACCAGAGCTTTACATAGGAATCTCTTCCTACTGAGTTCGGGCGGATTTTAACCTTTCACCCACTCCAGACGTCTATTGGAGTATTTACGGGAGAAAGGGGTCTGTGTGAAATATGCACGACTGAGTTACTCTAACGTCTTGCGTTAGTTTATCGCCTTACCAAACGTTTGGGCGCCATGTAGTGTAGTTCCTAGTTTCCCACTAGGCCCTGCGCATTGGAATAACATAAACAGTAGTATCGACGTAGAAGTGCGGATCTTCCAGGCCTCTACTGGCTATGCTAAACTTAATTGGGTTTGTTACCAACTAGCTCAGAGGTCACTGGAAACTTTCTTGACCGAAATAGGAAGTGATCAGCTTCCCTGGCACAGACAAGAAGGGATTCAGTTTTCCAACAACCGTGCAACATGACAACTTTGCTCCTCAGATCAAGAGTCAATCTCTAGGGTTGTGTGAAACAATAGACAGTTATTTTACTCAGTCAGGTTAGTGCAATTTACTTTCACAATATGTAGAGACTAGAGAGACGGGCGTTTGTCAATAAAGGGTTAACATTTATTGAACAGTCTTTCTTCTCGTACAAGAGAAATGTATTGCCACAATTGCAAGACTTGTTATGATAAAAAGTACGTACAGTAAGATACGTATTGCAAGATAATACTGTAAAAGCATTGATATGGTTTCTTAGCCATACAATGGTTTAAAAGTAATAAAACATATATACATTCATATATACATTAGGCTAAAATACTCAACTGGTGCTTCTAACTACCCCTACCCCAGTGTACCTGACCTAAGCCTAATACTTGGGAGGGGAGTAAGTAAGTAGCTTTAAGTTAAGTTGGTTTTGCCAAGGTTTGCTTCAAGAATTCTCACTAAGGGTTTAGTCAACACCATACCTATGAATAGAATGATGGAGGTCTGGTATCTCCTTCAGGGGGAACTCGGTATCCCAGTCACCCGCGAGGGCAGACCAGAAACGCTGGAGCTGGATTTCTCTGCAGGAGAAAGACAGCGTCTCTCTTCAGCGCGTCGAGGAGGAGGAGGGGGGACAGCGTCAGCGGGCAGCTGGCATCTGCTGGGCTTCTTCGCAGAGGGACGGCTGTTCAGCTCCTAGTTACACCACACCATTGTTCGCGCTTTAGCAGCGATAATGGTATCAGCAGCTTCAGGCGACGGGCAGCAGGCTGCAGCAACAGGGTGCTAGCTTCAGCTAACAACGGGCAGGCGCAGCAGCAGACAGCTAGCAACAGGCAATTGCTTAAGGCAACGTTGGTAATATTTATACCTGACAGGTGCCTGGTTTGACGTAAGTTTGCTGGACATAAGACGTCAATTAAAGATGTCACTAGGAAGTGATAGCTATCAGTTGCTCATTAGAGTTCCATTACTAATCAAAACACAGCAAGCGGGGATTTCCAGGTTTGCTGAGTTTTTATCTTGTTGAAGAACTCGGAGTGTTAATCTAGGAATCTTCAGATAGTGACTTCTGCTCCGTCATTGCACTAATTGGTTGCAAAGGAAGTGGCAGAGAAAACTATTCTGGAATGTGGCTCTGTTCGTGTGAGGCCAGAGATGACTTTCTGAATATCGCACTTGAACGGTTATGCCAATATAGGGAATAAATGGATTTATAGCCGAATAGGGGCATAAGGTCACAGTATCGATCAGGATCCTAGATAAGCACGCAACAGGGTATTGAGTCTTGCATGGGCCTAGTCTTTCTGTGGGGTGTCTTGAACTTAAACATCATGGAGGGCATGGATGGAATGGGATTGTGCTGATTTTTCAGTGTTTTTCGATTTTTGGGGGTGTTCATGGGGAGGGACAGGCCATGTGGCTGGGGGCCATTTTGAGTGCTGCTACAGGCCCTGGCCATGTGCTGGGAGGCAAGTGGCCATTTTGAATGCAGGCATTGTTGTTAGGCCTGCAACCATTTTGCCTACTTTTCAACCTTTATGCCCAGGGGTAGTGAGTCTTGCATGGGCCTAGTCTTTCTGTGGGGTGTCTTGAATTTAAACATCATGGAGGGCATGGATGGAATGGGATTGTGCTGATTTTTCAGTGATTTTCGTTTTTTTCTGGCTGTACTTGTGGCCTTTTCATCAGGGGTATTGAGTCTAGCATGGGCCCAGTCTTTCTGTGGGGTGTCTTGAACTTAAACATCATGGAGGGCATGGATGGAATGGGATTGTGCTGATTTTTCAGTGTTTTTCGATTTTTGGGGGTGTTCATGGGGAGGGACAGGCCATGTGGCTGGGGGCCATTTTGAGTGCTGCTACAGGCCCTGGCCATGTGCTGGGAGGCAAGTGGCCATTTTGAATGCAGGCATTGTTGTTAAGCCTGCAACCATTTTGCCTACTTTTCAACCTTTATGTCCAGGGGTAGTGAGTCTTGCATGGGCCTAGTCTTTCTGTGGGGTGTCTTGAATTTAAACATCATGGAGGGCATGGATGGAATGGGATTGTGCTGATTTTTCAGTGAATTTCGTTTTTTGGGGCTGTACTTGTGGCCTTTTCACTAGGGGTATTGAGTCTAGCATGGGCCTAGTCTTTCTGTGGGGTGTCTTGAACTTAAACATCATGGAGGGCATGGATGTAATGGGATTGTGCTGATTTTTCAGTGATTTTCGTTTTTTGGGGCTGTACTTGTGGCCTTTTCACCAGGGGTATTGAGTCTTGCATGGGCCTAGTCTTTCTGTGGGGTGTCTTGAACTTAAACATCATGGAGGGCATGGATGGAATGGGATTGTGCTGATTTTTCAGTGATTTTCGTTTTTTGGGGCTGTACTTGTGGCCTTTTCACCAGGGGTATTGAGTCTAGCATGGGCCTAGTCTTTCTGTGGGGTGTCTTGAACTTAAACATCATGGAGGGCATGGATGAAATGGGATTGTGCTGATTTTTCAGTGTTTTTCGATTTTTGGGGGTGTTCATGGGGAGGGACAGGCCATGTGGCTGGGGGCCATTTTGAGTGCTGCTACAGGCCCTGGCCATCTGCTGGGAGGCAAGTGGCCATTTTGAATGCAGGCATTGTGTTAGGCCTGCAACCATTTTGCCTACTTTTCAACCTTTATGCTCAGGGGTAGTGAGCCTTGCATGGGCCTAGTCTTTCTGTGGGGTGTCTTGAATTTAAACATCATGGAGGGCATGGCTGGAATGGGATTGTGCTGATTTTTCAGTGATTTTCGTTTTTTGGGGCTGTACTTGTGGCCTTTTCACCAGGGGTATTGAGACTTGCATGGGCCTAGTCTTTCTGTGGGGTGTCTTGAACTTAAACATCATGGAGGGCATGGATGGAATGGGACTGTGCTGATTTTTCAGTGTTTTTCGATTTTTCGGGGGTGTTCATGGGGAGGGACAGGCCATGTGGCTGGGGGCCATTTTGAGTGCTGCTAAAGGCCCTGGCCATGTGCTGGGAGGCAAGTGGCCATTTTGAATGCAGGCATTGTTGTTAGGCCTGCAACCATTTTGCCTACTTTTCAACCTTTATGCCCAGGGGTAGTGAGTCTTGCATGGGCCTAGTCTTTCTGTGGGGTGTCTTGAATTTAAACATCATGGAGGGCATGGATGGAATGGGATTGTGCTGATTTTTCAGTGATTTTTGTTTTTTGGGGCTGTACTTGTGGCCTTTTCACCAGGGGTATTGAGTCTAGCATGGGCCTAGTCTTTCTGTGGGGTGTCTTGAACTTAAACATCATGGAGGGCATGGATGGAATGGGATTGTGCTGATTTTTCAGTGTTTTTCGATTTTTGGGGGTGTTCATGGGGAGGGACAGGCCATGTGGCTGGGGGCCATTTTGAGTGCTGCTACAGGCCCTGGCCATGTGCTGGGAGGCAAGTGGCCATTTTGAATGCAGGCATTGTTGTTAAGCCTGCAACCATTTTGCCTACTTTTCAACCTTTATGCCCAGGGGTAGTGAGTCTTGCATGGGCCTAGTCTTTCTGTGGGGTGTCTTGAATTTAAACATCATGGAGGGCATGGATGGAATGGGATTGTGCTGATTTTTCAGTGAATTTCGTTTTTTGGGGCTGTACTTGTGGCCTTTTCACTAGGGGTATTGAGTCTAGCATGGGCCTAGTCTTTCTGTGGGGTGTCTTGAACTTAAACATCATGGAGGGCATGGATGGAATGGGATTGTGCTGATTTTTCAGTGTTTTTTGATTTTTGGGGGTGTTCATGGGGAGGGACAGGCCATGTGGCTGGGGGCCATTTTGAGTGCTACTACAGGCCCTGGCCATGTGCTGGGAGGCAAGTGGCCATTTTGAATGCAGGCATTGTTGTTAGGCCTGCAACCATTTTGCCTACTTTTCAACCTTTATGTCCAGGGATGGTGAGTCTTGCATGGGCCTAGTCTTTCTGTGGGGTGTCTTGAACTTAAACATCATGGAGGGCATGGATGGAATGGGATTGTGCTGATTTTTCAGTGATTTTCGTTTTTGGGGGCTGTACTTGTGGCCTTTTCACCAGGGGTATTGAGTCTTGCATGGGCCTAGTCTTTCTGTGGGGTGTCTTGAACTTAAACATCATGGAGGGCATGGATGGAATGGGATTGTGCTGATTTTTCAGTGATTTTCATTTTTGGGGGCTGTACTTGTGGCCTTTTCACCAGGGGTATTGAGTCTTGCATGGGCCTAGTCTTTCTGTGGGGTGTCTTGAACTTAAACATCATGGAGGGCATGGATGGAATGGGATTGTGCTGATTTTTCTGGGGGTTTTTCGATTTTTTTGGGGTGTATAACTGAACTGATGTTACTCTGTCTTCCATTGCTTTTAGGTGCACAAGACTCAAGAGAACCACCAGTGCCAGGAAGAAGTCCTGCAGCGGTGTGTGTGTGCAGCATAACGTCACGCGACGTCACGTCTGGCCTCAGACAACTCTACAATTCGTGCAACTGCGGCCTGCTGTCTGACCTGCTCTGAAGAAGATGGCCCCAAAAAAAGGTCTCCGTAGCTCCTCTAGCAAGAAAGTTGCCAGTAAGGAGCAGAAGAAGCAAGTTACCAAGGAGGCTGGTGTGCCGCCCGCCGCGTTTTTTGCGAGCAAAAAAAAAAGTACGCCTGCAGCAGCAGCAGGATCTGCTGGGGACCAAGCTGGGAGCCGCACCCCGCTCCATTGGGTTCAGTGCCTCCACCACCACGCCAACTTAAGTCAAAGCCCTTGAGTGCTTCAGAGGCAGTCAGTGTACTTCTCCAATCACCATCGACCAGTGATGTTGGCTCATCGCAAGAAAGTAGCAGCAATGTCCCTGAATCAACACAGGTTGTTGTAACTCATCTGACAAGTGTTGAACAACCACAGCCGCAACAACAACACCATGTGCAAGTACAAGCCCAAGTACATGTGGAAGGAGAGGCAGCGCAAGGAGATGCGCAAGCAGAGGTGCATGGAGGGTCACAAGTGCCCACAATAGTTGTTCCTCTCGAAGTAGGGGCACATCAGGAAATCAACAATCAAGCCGAGGTATCATTGGAAGCCACTCCTCCTGATGATCATTCATTGTCTTCCACATCCCTAGCAAGGAAAAGATCAAGGTTGGTGTCTACATCTTCTTCAAGCCCACCTCCTTCTGATGATACGGATCCCAATTGGGAACCAGCACCACTGCCGTCTGAGAGTGAGGCACACCATGATCTGAAAAAGGTACCTAAGCGTAAAAGGAAGGTCGTCAAAAACTCATAGCTATGGAGTGTGATGAGGCTCAACAAGAAGTGACGCATACTGCTGCTGATGAAGCCCTTTCACGACGACGATCCAGTCATCATAATGGTCACTGCAGCCCCAGCGGGCATGCAGCAAAGCGACATTTTGACCATATCCCAAGAAGCTGCTGAGCGTGATGATGATGTCGACGAGGAGTCAATGGAAACACAACAATCATTGGATTTGGAGTTAACTAGTACACCAACACCTACCGCTTCCATATTTCTTCCTCGCAAGAAGGGACCTCCATCCACCTCGACCTCAATTAGTGGTGGTGAAAGTGCAAAACGTACTGAAGTTCGGCAATCCACATCCTCCACTTCATCTGGCATTATCAGCAGGACCACCACCACCAGTATCGCCGCCTCCTCCGGCCCCCGAAGACATTTCAAGTCTGCAGTTTGGGACTTCTTTAGTGTTTGCCCAAAAAAGGAAAACGTAGCCATTTGTAGCATTTGTAAGCTTCCAGTTAGTCGTGGTAAGTTTGGTACGAACTATGGTACCGGAGGCCAGAGAGGTCATCTTGAGAGACAGCACGCTGTCCAATGGTTTGCGCACCTACAGGCGATCAAGGAAGCCCGAATTGCACAAAATGAAAACGTTGATGTGTCATCTGATGATGACAAGGAGGAAGAAGACGTGTCAAACACTTCACTTACACCCAGTACCCCTGTCAGCAGCACACCACATGTGAGCCACACTAAGAGTGTGGGAGAGAGTGAGACACCAATGCGAAAAAGTTCATCAGCGAGCGTAACTGGGTCGAAGATATCATCATCATCATCCCGTAAATCCTTGGTCCAGGGCAACATTAAAAAGATGTTGTTTACAGAAGCGCAATATGAACGCAACCACCCACTGACGCGTCTGTATAACACTAAGCTGTCTAAAATGCCAGCTCTGGACCTTCTCCCTTTTTCTTTTGTAGAAGGGGTTGGTTTTCAAGAATTAGTGGCAGCGCTCTGCCCTAAATGGAAGGTTCCCAGCCGGTTCTATTTTGCCCGAGTTGCGGTTCCAGCACTACATGAAGATGTTCTGGAGGTGATTGGGGCAGCTTTGCAGAAGAGTGCTGTTCACACTATACATCCGACAACAGACATGTGGACCAGTGGCGCAGGCGCTGATTACATGTGCATCACTGCACACTGGGTCTCTTTTTCCGGGTCTAAAGCAAAGCTAAACACAGGTGTTGACCCGGACATTGTTTTTAAAGCTGCTCGGAAACATGCAACACTAGCCATGTTTGGTTTGGAGAAACGTCACACAGCAGAAAACATTTTGGATGTCTTTAACACAAAGGTCCTTAAGTGGCTGTTCCCAAAAAAACGCCAGGTTGGTTATGTTTCCACGGACAATGGCGCCAATATAGTTAAGGCCATGAGGCTGGGTGAGTATTTCAGAGTGCCGTGTTTGGCGCACTGTATAAACCTGGTTGTCCAAAAATTCTTGGGTAATAAAGACAGTGCAGCGTACAGAGTATTGGACACCTGCCAAAAAATGTGCAACCATTTCAGCCATTCTTTTAAGGCCCGGAAGCAGCTGAGGAGCCTGCTATATCAACGTCAAATGCCAGTGAAAGCACTCATCCAGGAGGTGGTAACACGTTGGAACTCAACCTTCTACATGCTTGAGCGTCTGTATGAGCAGTATACGGTACTCAATCACTATTTCTTAACAGAGGGGACAGCTCAGAAGGAGGACCTGAGGATGGGTGCGGCGCAATGGAACATAGTTCAAAGCCTGACACGCATGCTTCGTCCTTTTGAGTTCTTCACGCGTGCAGGCAGCAAGGAGGACTGTAATTTGGGAAAAGCTATCCCATTGTTGTACATGCTGGAGCACCAACTGAAGGAGGTGTGTTCTGTGTTTGAAAAAGATGTAAAAAACCAAGACTCTTTTGTTCTGGCTGAGAAAATATTAGAGCTCCTACAAGGTGATGAACGTCTTAAAATGATCCACTCAGAACAGCATTACATTTGCGCTACTATTCTGGATCCACGCTACAAAAAGGCGCTGGCAGGCCAAGCATTCTTTCCTTTTGATGATGAACATGTTCCAAAGTACAAACGTTGGCTAGCCTTGTCAGCCAAGAGGTTTGAAAGAGAACAGCAGAAAATTGAAGGAAAAGGCAGTACATCAGCAGGCCATCCCTAGTCAAAACAATCCACTTCTGCACCTGTGGCTGTGGCACAAGTGACCTCTCAGCCGTTAAAGACACTGGCAACCGGATCATCTGCACCAGACACAACAGAAACATTGGAGGCTGAAGAGGATTGGCTAGCTCGGCTTGGGTTTGGTTCTCAAAAGGTCACAGGCACAGCAACAGCTAAGCAAAGTGGAGGAACCTTGGATGAGGACCTTGAGTCGATGGTGAAGGACTATCTGAATGACTCAACAGAGGTCTATGTTAATGCTGACCCATTGGCGTATTGGCATGGGAAAAAAGAATTGTGGCCACAGCTCACCAACCTGGCTTTAAACTACTTGTCTTGCCCACTCGCAAGCGTGTCTTCTGAACGTGTTTTCAGTGCTGCTGGTGGCATTGTAACTTCCAAACGGAGCCGCCTCTCGCCCAAAAATGTGGAGAGGTTAACAATGATCAAGATGAATCAGCACCTCATACCACCAGATTTCAGAGTACGAGAAAGCGCGCCGGATGAAGACGAGGTGGCCAGCAACATAGATGAGGGAATTTCTACTCTGTCAGGTGACACTGAGCTCACCCTGCCTGAATTCACAGAGTATGATGACGAAGCCTTATTCTTATTCCTGGACCGTGATACCGAGCCCTGAAAATGAGACAACGAATCAATAACTTTCTTTTTCGTCCTTATTCACTTTTATTCCTGTGTGTCTGTCTTTCTTTGTTGTGCACAGTTAATATAATTCAAACTTTAATCAGATAATCACAAAAACAAGCCCATCAGCAGAACTGTCTTCACTTGTTTGCTAATTGATTTGAAGGTGCCGCAGTCTGCATTCCTCAGGTTCACAAGTTCAGAAGAACATGCTCCTCTATCCTCCTCCTCCAGACTCCTATTTCCATCAAAGCAGAGGGCTGGTTTACGCCCAATGAAGAAAGACTCAGCACTTGTGGGGGTGTTGTTCTACCTCTTTGCAGGTGAGTTGACGGCTCTGGGGCCATTGCTGGGAAGCTCTAAAAGTGGTTTGGACCAAATCCGAGGCGCAAATTTTTTAGTGTTTTTGCTGACTTGCTTGCCTTTGAGGTGCTCTTAAGGGGGGTTCCGTCTGTTTGTGGGTGAGTTTCGGGGTCTGTCAGCACTGCTGGGACACTCTAATCTTGATTGCATTTGCTTTTCAGGAAATCCGTGGTGGCAACCCCGACTTATGGCCTAGCTACGCAGCGCGTTTGGACCGAAGGCCGAGAAATATTGTGAGTAGGAGATGTTGCTTTTGGCCTGTTTGGGGGTGTTATGCTTTTTGGCGGGTGGGTTGGAGGGTCTTGGGCCATTCCTGGGAAGGTCTAATACCGGGTGGAAGTGGTTGGGACAAAATCCAGGCCGATTTTTTTTTTGCTATTTCTGACATTTTGCTCAATTTAGCGTTTTCGGGGGCCGGTTTGGGGGGCTTCCTGGTGTTTGTGTTTGTGTTTCGGGGTCTGGGAGCACTGCTGGCTATGGATACTTTACATTGCAAGAGGTTTGAAGCAAATCCATGGTGGCAGAGGGGAGTTAGGGCCTAGCTGCAGAGCGCGCGCGGAGTGATTTGGGAAATTTGGGAAAAAACGACTAAGTCCCCATTTTTGTACTTTTGCTCTTTGGCTGTTTGGGGGTCTTCTACTCGTTTTCTCTTGGGTTGACGGCTCTGGGGCCATTGTTGGGAAGCTCTAATACCGGATAAAAGTGGTTTGGACCAAATCCGAGGCGCACCTTTTTTAGTGTTTTTGCTGACTTGCTTGCCTTTGAGGTGGTCTTAAGGGGGGTTCCGTCTGTTTGTGGGTGAGTTTCGGGGTCTGTCAGCACTGCTGGGACACTCTAATCTTGATTGCATTTTCGTTTCAGGAAATCCCTGGTGGCAACCCCGACTTATGGCCTAGCTACGCAGCGCGTTTGGACCAAAAGCCGAGAAATATTGTAAGTAGGAGATGTTGCTTTTGGCCTGTTTGGGGGTGTTATGCTTTTTGGCGGGTGGGTTGGCGGGTCTTGGGCCATTCCTGGGAAGGTCTAATACCGGGTGGAAGTGGTTGGGACAAAATCCACGCCGAAAAGCCTTTTGGCACTTTTTGTAACTTAGGGTTCGTTAGCCCTAGCAGCAGGATTGCATGTGTTTCGGGGTGTTGTACATTTTTGCAACTGAGTTCTGGGGTGTTAGAGCACTCGTGAGAATGTGTAATTTTGGTTGCAAGTCATTTGAAGAAAATCCTGGGTGGGAAAGTGGGGATTTGGCATAGTTAAAGAAAGCCTTTGCCACTACTCTTAACTTAGGGTTCGTTAGGGTTAGCAGTATTTCTATTGCATGTGTTTGGGTGGGGGGGTTTTCGAGTCTTGGAGCGATGCTGGCTATGGATACTTTTACTTGGTTGCTTGCAAGTGGTTTGAATGCAATCCACGGTGGGTAAGGGGGTGTTTGGGCCTACTTTTACTTTCAAAGTACGTTTTGTCACCAGTTTTCTGCTAGGCCTCGTTTTTTCCGATTTGATTGGGGGTCTTCTACATTTTTGCGACTGGCTTTAGTAAGGGTCTTGGTGGGAGCACTGCTGGGAAGATCTAATTTTGTTCTAAAACACAGTTTACAGTACACCTAGCTTGAGGGGAAAGATCCGCTACATTAATTTGCCCATACTTATTTATCCTTCAAAAGGTGACTCAGACAGAGTACGCACTGTCAAAAATATTGTACTGTCTACTAGGAAAAGCAAAGTGTGACTTTTTGCACTCCACAGCCTACATACCATATATTTATTTATCAGTGGTGTTGTAATATTATATCACTTCCTGTTTTTCGCTGAATAATTACAGGCCGGGTTTCAGTCTGTGCAATGGGGAAAAAAGGATGGAGTCAGGCTTCACATTAGCGAGCCGCAATTCAGCATCCGCCAGGCAGGCAGTGGACAGGGCGTCTTCTGGTCAACAACATTGATGGACGAAGCGTGAGATGGAATGGAGGAGTGCCGCTTATAAGAGGATTTTTTTTCTGCATGCAACTTACTTACCAAATTCAACAGGACAACTACAACAACATACAGATACAGTATCCATTGTGTTTTTCTATGACTGTGACTGCATTTCTTGGATCTCTCTCTGCTTCTAAATTGATCCCTTAACACATCACTTAGTCCACTCCACTATCACATCTGCACCACACATAGTCATTTGTAAGTGCTCCTACGTAATTCGCAAGTCGCAGCACGCCCCAGCCCGTAGAGGACTGGGATGGCCCCAATGATGAAGCATGTCACCAAGGGGCAACCCTGGTGAGTGAGGGGACACCTAGAAAAAGAGCAATTTCTCCTTTTCTATCTACTACACCTTCCAGAACAACCCCATTGAGTGTTGTGAATGGATTTATAGTGACCAGCAAGGCTCTCAGGTATCTGGCAACAGAGACCTTATGTTGAATATAGTTATCAATAATTCCACACACGCCCTGTACTGTCGCATTCTTTCTTCCACAGTTGTCGAAAGAACTACTGACTTTTCACTGACATGCATGCAGTAGTGCATGCACTTTCAAAGATTGATGGATAGGTTTGTACCCAAAGATGTGTTTATGTTCATTTGTTTGTCCATGATGTGCTTTTTTTACAGGGTGTCTTCTGGTGGTGACCAACATCGATGGAAGAAGCGTCAGCTGCAATGGAGGAGTGCCGCTAATAAGAGGATTTTTTTTCTGCATGCAACTTATTTACCAAATTCAACAGGACAACTACAACAACATACAGATACAGTATCCATTGTGTTTTTCTAGGACTGTGACTGCATTTCTTGGATCTCTCTCTGCTTCCAAATTGATCCTTTAACACATCAATTAGTCCACTCCACTATCACATCTGCACCACACATAGTCATTTGTAAGTGCTCCTACGTAATTTCCAAGTCGCAGCACGCCCCAGCCCGTAGAGGACTGGGATGGCCCCAATGATGAAGCATGTCACCAAGGGGCAACCCTGGTGAGTGAGGGGACACCTAGAAAAAGAGCAATTTCTCCTTTTCTATCTACTACACCTTCCAGAACAACCCCATTGAGTGTTGTGAATGGATTTATAGTGACCAGCAAGGCTCTCAGGTATCTGGCAACAGAGACCTTATGTTGAATATAGTTATCAATATTTCCACACACGCCCTGTACTGTTGCATTCTTTCTTCCACAGTTGTCGAAAGTACTACTGACTTTTCACTGACATGCATGCAGGAGTGCATGCACTTTCAAAGATTGATGGATAGGTTTGTAAAAAAAGATTTGTTTATGTTCACAATTGTTTGTCCATGCTGTGCTTTTTTTTCTTGTCTCACAAAACCTTTCCCAAAAACCCCCGTACCCATCCATTTTTCAAACCCTAACCCTCTTCCCCCGGGCTGTGTGGTTTTGATTGATGTGTGACTGAATTACAGCAATAAATCCACACACTTGCTGGGGAGGATAAGGTGATACCAACAGGCTGGTGAAGAAATCCGAGGATATATTCTTACTCTGCTTGACAAAGACCCATGGCTAATGTCAAAGAACTTCAACCGAATTAGTAGTTATACTTTACCATTTGTTAGGCTACAATGTGGCACTGTTCTAGTGTACTGTCACCTGCTATATTCTCTATTGTACCGTTGTATTGCTCAGGAGGACAAACCAGATTGCATTTTCTTTTTTTTCATAGGCATGCAACTGCCACTGTGTCACACCAATAGTACCACCGCTATGAGGAAATTTTATCCGCCCAGGAGTGCCAACCTTATTCGCTGTTTCCCGTGGAGCCAGCCCTGGGCCTAGCCCTACTTGCAAACAGAAATTACAGGTAAGATAGGCGTTTGGTTGGAGGTAGTATAATGGAGTATTAGGAGAGACGAGAGATTGACGGTAGTACTACTAAAGTCACGGGACTATTCAGGAAAACAAACTTACTGTTAAACCCCCACCCACCAGACTCAAAAGCTGTAAAAAACAGGTATGGTCAGATAAAGTTTAAAAAATTATATTTTTATAGCCCTAACAAAATAATCTCCCGCAAGACCCTCCCTAACCCCAACGATTGTCCTTCAAAAGTCCCCAAAAAACCCAACTCCCAATTCCCACCCCCCAAAAGTCTCTAAAAAAGGGGCAAGGGACACTATGGCAGGGTGTTGTTGCCTTTAGCAGCCAGGGCATCATGCTCCTTGCGGAGGGTGGCAAGTTCAAAGCGGAGGCCCTCCACCAAGCTCTTATAGTTCAGGACCTCCTGCTCCAGGTAGGACAGTCTGAGGGATAAGCGGCGCCGGTGTGCCTTGCAAATCCTGTGGGGGGCAGCTGCTGTCTTTGCTGCTCGGCGTTGGTGTTGGGCTTTGGTAGCCTGGCTCCGTACCGCTGGAGCACTGCGCTGCCTGGCAGCCCGCACGGAGGAGGATGCAGCTGTCCCCGTGGACGTTGTTGTTGTACCAGACTGCATCTCCTCCTCCTCCAGGGCCACCAGCCGCCGATATTCAGCGACAGCGGCATCCAGCCTCCGTTGCCGGGCCATTCGAGCCAGCTCCTTTCTCCTTGATGGTGTCTTGGATTTGGAAGGAGCCACTACATGAAGAAAGAAAGACATAGTCTGTAACCAATGCTCCTTAAGATTAACACAAAATGATTGAGCAGAAAGTTGTCACAGTACAAGTAGCAAATTGAAAGCACAGTACATAACTATTGAGGACAGTCTCTATGTAACCTCCGACTTCTTCATCCTTGCTCTAACATTAGTGGGAGTTTAAGGGACAAATTCTACAAGCACTATGGACTTCCATTACAGTCGACTATGACAGTACACCAGTCTTATTCCTCTTCTTCTCTCTTGTTTAGGAAAATTGGTACGTTATCTTATGCAAGCCGGCATAATGCCAGCGCAGTGAACTTGCACCCGAGAAAAACAGACGCACACCATGGTGAGTGAGACAGACTTGAGTTACTGTACCGTCCAGTACATGCAGGTGGTGAAGCTCTTACTTTTCTATTACGGGTGGCACTGAGAATACTCTGTTAAAAGGGCTACTGCTTAATTAATTTAGCTTTCACCCTACAGTGCAAATGAGTATTAGAAAAGGAAAATAAAGAAGCTAAATAATCTGATTATCTATCACTTCACATGGGATGTATTTGATGACATATGGGATGACTTTAGGTGCTTTGCTTATTATGGAGTGAACAGTGATACCCCCACACATGAATTACGTACTACTACTAAACTAAAGTTATTAAGAGAGGTAGGGAGTGTCCACCGTAATAACCGGATATATGCTGTGCTTGCAGTTGCAATACAAACTACTGCTACTATTCATGGTAGTATTTGGACAAAATTACAACTTCTTTTCCTTGCCTTTCCTACACTGGAACGGACGTGCGGGTGCGGTGTTACATGCTCTTCAAAGTAACACTTAGTTCATCCAGTGACCGTCTACTCTCTCTAGATACACATATGCTATCTAAGAGTCAGATAGTACCATGAATGATCCAGGCATCCATCCATTCAAAGTATATGCACACATACAGTTTCTGTTTCACCCACCCAGGCTGTTCTCCTTACACCCATCCTTGCTTCCTCATTCACCCAGCCATGCACCATACCATATTCTTTCCTTCCCAGCCACCTCGGGGACCAAGCAAACACATATCATTCTTCTTTGCCAGTCATCATTACATTTCTCGTCCTTCCACACTTACTTACACCCTTCTTTCGCTTTTCGTTCAGCCCTTCCATCATGTTCACCTCAGATCTGATTGGGATTCTTCTCGCCAAAAACTTCACAGCTAAGTCGAAGTACATTTAGAGGAGCCTACTACCTGGTTTATTTATATAATACACCCGTGCAGAAAGCACACTCTGCAGTCTTCAATCTCAAATGAGTAAGGAATGTATAGCTTACCTCTGCCCGCCACCACCGTGTCATCCCCCACAGATTTGTCCGGCACTTGCACCGCCTCCTCCCCTGAGTTGTCCTCCTCGTCCAATGCCACCACCACCTCGACGCTGGCCCCGCCTCCAGATGTTCCACCTACAAAGTACATTTAATAATGTTAGAATACACCACTCACTACTATATAATATTTGGTCTAGGAGGAAGAAAGAAATGTGAAAAAAACTGTATACAATTTAATAATTTGTGACTGTCTACTGTAAAGTAAAAATGTCCCTTTTTCAATGGAAGGCTGTTGTCTTGCTGCACTTTTTGGCACAACTGATGAATGCTTGTTTTTTATTTTTAACACGCACCACTTTTTCTCCTAACAGACAGAAGCTTGACTTCTAAGAACACGAGCAGGATCAAGTTCAAACCAGGTGAGAGCTCGGCTCGACCACAAGAAATGTGTCCAATTAATCGTCAGCACTAAGCAATTTTCCATTTCCAGTTAAACGTTTACTTTTATGACAAACTTGATGTCAATAAATGTGTTTACTTTTAATAAAGCTTTTAAACTCTGTGGTAAATAAAATTACCGGGACTATTTTTCAATACAATATTAACAATAAGAATAGCTCATAAAATGAGAGGCAGAGTCCGTGGTATCTGAGTCATAAGGGCTTTAATTAAGATGACTCGAGCCATTGAGAATCGGGTTCCATCACCACTAAGGTTCAGGAAGGGATATCTAACGTTTTATTAACATCACACATTATATATAGTAAAACCATACAATTACAATGAATACAGTAGGCGTAACAAGTGAAAAGAGAGAGAGATAAGAACATATGGGCGTAAAAGAGGGCGTGTAAGGAGGCGTACACAGGGGTGTGCACTTGATGAGTCATAGAAGTGTCATAGGTGGGTGGATGCATAGAAAGAGTCTGCAGGGTCAGCAGAAACATTTACCCTACATGTGCGCGTAACTGATCATGACGTGAGATTGACGTGTAACTGGGGAGAGCTGGGGGTTGACTTTAGCACTAGTAGAGGAGTCTGGAGTCTGGGATGTCAGAACGACCTGCACCTTTGGCATATCTGATATCTCGTGTTTGAAGGATGTATTGTCTGAAGTAAAGGTCTCTCGAGCAGAGGCCGTTCATCACTAAATGCTAGTGTGTGCATATATTTCTTCGTGCATTGCGTGGGGGCCATGGGCCTACTATGGCAACGGGTTCAGTAAATCACTTGCATGGAGACAGGAAGGCTAGGCCCTATGCTCTGCAGGCGGAAGATGTTTACCTATTTCACTAGACTGGAATGTGTTTTTGCGGAGGCTGAGCAGATAACTGTAGGCAAAATACCGTCTTGGCAGGCAGGCAGGCCAGGCCGGGCACCTCTCGACTGGAGCAGGGAGTAAGGTAGAGGTCAGGGATGCATATCTAAACTGCTGCTTTCAGAGACACAAGAGGCTCAGAGCCTGAATTCAGGGCCTGGCTCGGCTGAGCCACAAAAACGTGTGCTTCGCGATATTTAAAAGTGCAAAATGTAAACGCATTGGAAACGTAGGCCTTAGTGCGGAATTAAGATTACATACATGGGAGGCCTAATGACTGACATGCTAACTTTAGACGGAAATGCGGGGGCATTATTATGACAGGCGCAGGAAGGGAATTACATGATAACATAGACATACATGGGGCATAGGTACGTGGATAGGGTGCGAGGGGGGGACACACTGACTACCTAAAAATTTCTGTTTCCTCATTCCCTCCTTGTCCCCTACTGCGCCCTTTAGGATATATCGATTTTCATGAGACCATCTATTTGTTCATATAGCATCATTTGCCCGTCTTTTTTCATTCGAGCACGGGAACGTGAACGTGGACGGGGAATGCAAGCAGTGGCACACAAGCCGAAAATCGCTGGGCCACATTGCAGACAGAGACAGCAACTGAATAATACGAGCAGGAGTATTCCTAGGAAGGACAACACTTTCCATCCCCAGGCTGATATCACACTCCAGAGCCACCCGGACCAAGTCCAGGTGGCAGGGTTCTGGTGTATCTGGTGAGCTATTTTATGGAGCCTTGTTATTTCTGCATACACTGATGGTGCGTTATTAGGAATAAACACACAACAACTGGAGCCGATCACTCTACAGGCTCCGCCCCTATCGGCCAGGATGACGTCAAGAACAAGGCGGTTCTGAAGAACAACAAGTCTCATAGCAGACTGTTCCTCTGTCAAGTTCCCTAAGGCAGAAGTAGTCTCATTCACTACTGCTTCAAGAGTTCTTGTTAACCTGCGTATTATTTTACTATTTTGGACGGGACCTATGAACCAGAAGTATCCTTTAATGTAATCCTTGTACTGGTCCCACGCTGACTCAGTGTAATCGATAACTGGAGGAAGGTCCCTCTTATGTCTAACATGTACAAGTTGAGAATCGCGATGATAATGGGATGGGGCTAGAAAAACAGGTGGCAGTAAGAACGCAATATAACACGTTCCACCCCAGTCTAAGGGCAGACGTACATAAGCTGTCTGACCACAAATAAAATAGGAATGGCGGGAAGTTTTGAAAGTAGACTTTCCTTTATCGCTGAATTCGACCACAGTATTACAATCACTGTGTCCTAAGTGCACTGAACCAATTTTCCTAACGCATAATTCATCTTTCACTGGTAAGACGGTTATAAACGGTAAATCTGTATTGGTCTCAGACTGGACGTTCAGAATCATGAGGTTAAGGGAAAAATTTCCTAATTCGTACACTTCATTTTCTAGATCGGTCCCTGTCCTTTGGGGAAGACCGTCTTTGTCTGGGAAACACGCTTTATTCATAACTGTATTCAGGTCTCCCCATATCCAATCGCCCTGGGAAACTGTGGACTTACTGTCTAGTGATGACATTAAAGTAAACCATGCTCCGCACAAACCATTGTGCGAAAACGGATAAGGAAAGAGGGGCAGAGCTCCCTTCATTTTCTGGTAGGGTGGGAGTCGGCCACATACCCAGCAATTCGTGACATTGCTGGTCTGGTGAGAATGGTGTAACATACGGATAAAAGTGTTGTTGCGCAGTGCTAGTCGATAGGATAGTTCGTGAGGTGGCAGGTCACTGAATGTGTGCTCTACAGTGTCATTGAAAGGAGAATGTACATGTGAACCAAAAGGGGGAAAGAAAACATGTAGTGTCAAGCTTATACATATAATCGAAACACTTAAGAAAATCATAATGATCAAAGTAACTATGCATCTGCTGCGTAGATTTTTGCAGTATTTATCTTTCATTTTTTTCTGTCTATCTCTCTCACTATTTGGGTCTACAGTCTTATACATGTCAGGAACCTGTCTAACCGCTTCACCCGAGGGGGACTTAAACAATTAAACGCTGTCTGACTTACTAGACCGTAATTTAGACCTGTACTCCTGTTGCGGAGTTTTTTCTAGCAAAGGGAGTTTAATGTCAGTGTCGGAACAGTTCTCAGAAACCTTCGCGGAACAGTCCTCAGATTCCTTTACCGCGCCAAGTCCATGGAATCTTTTAACATGGTGGGCGTGGATCCAGCCCTTACGTCCTTCCACTTTGATAGCCGTCCTCGCAGTCAGTAGCACAAGCTTCGGCGATTTCCAACGCGGCTCCAGGGGGCTTGACCAGTCAAAATTTCTCACCAGGACTAGGTCTCCAGGGACGATGACGTGGTCCTTAACCTGGGTGTTGTCTGGGAAAGCGGCGGCAACCTGTGAACGACAAGAGAGTAGTGCAGACATCAAGGAAGCCAGGTAATCTGTCAGCATATTACTGTCAACGTCAGTGATTTTTCTCGGCATAGGCGTACCCCACATATTCGGCCGTCTACCAAAAACTACCTCGTACGGAGATAGTCTGGTTCTGGAATGAGCTACCATACGCATGTAAAAGAGGGCAACTGGCAAGGCTACCATCCAATCTACTCCTTTGTCTGCACAGACCTTCGCTAGCCGTGTTTTCAGAGTCTGATTGTGTCTCTCTACGAGACCAGCTGCCTCTGGGTGTCGTACGCAATGGAACTTCCACTGGTACCCTAACAGGAGAGATACTTGTTTCATTAATTCAGAAGAGAATGGCTGTCCATTATCTGAGTACACGACACAGGGCAGACCATATCGCGGGAAGAATTCACGGACCAACTGCTTGGCAGTGGTCACAGCGGTGTAATCTGGGACTGGGTACGCTTCTGTCCATCTGGATAGGGCATATACAACTACGAGGACATACTTGAATCCTCGACATCTGTCCATCTGAATATAATCCATCTGGAGGACTTCAAAAGGGTGGTCAGGGGGATGAAATCCACCTTGTTCCACGGGAATGCCTTTGCCTGGATTGAACTGACAACAGATCATGCAGGTACGCACTTTCTGTTTCGCTGCTGCACATAAATGCTTGTTGAACCAGATGTTCTGTATACTGTCTAACATGGCTTTTTCTCCTAAGTGTGCTGGACTATGTGCTGTATTAATGATAGCTTGAACCATGGAGTCAGGGAGAAACCATGTGGCTCTGCCTTTCGTCATCCATCCCTGATCTGTCTGGACCCCTCCTTGTTCAGTCCATTTCTTGATTTCGTCTGGAGTGGCATGTGTCTGTATGTCGAGTACATCTTGTGAGGGATCCCTGACTGTTATGTAATTCGTCAGTGATAGTACTTCAGTCTTTGTCGTGTCAGCTGGAATGTCTGTATGAGTCTGTGCTGTAAGTTTGGCTGTTCGATCTGCCAGGTCATTACCCTGGGAAATAGTGTCAGTGACTTTCGTATGTGCTTTGCACTTCATGATGGCTATTGCTGTAGGCAAGTGTATTGCATCTAACAGAGCTTGAATGAGGGGACCATGCTGTATTTTGGCTCCATGGGAGGTCAGAAAACCTCTTTCTTGCCAGAGGACACCAAAGTCGTGTACGACTCCGAAGGCATACTGTGAATCTGTGTATATGTTTACTTTCAGGTTCTTGGCTCGTATACAGGCTTGGGTCAGAGCAATGAGCTCCGCTGCTTGGGCAGACAAGGTGTCAATTCGCTGTGTTTCTATGACTTCAGTTTCAGTGGTCACTGCATATGCGGCCACTAACTCTCCTGTGCTTGTTCTCATACATAAACCATCCACATAAAGTGTCAGGTCTGGGTCGGGCAATGCTATGTCTGTCAAGTCTTGTCTTGGCTTCGTCACTGTGTTAATGACTTCCACACAGTCATGTGGTGTAGGGTCTGCTGTGATTGAGGGTAAAAGTGTAGCAGGGTTTAATATGTTGCAACGTCTGATCTCTATGTGAGGCTGGAACAGTGTCAGTTCATATCCTGTCAGTCTTGCTATGGTCAAATGTTGTGTCTGTGTCCTGTTTAAGAGAACTTCCACTGAGTGTGGAACCTGTACGGTCAGGGGATGTCCTAACACTATGGAGTCGCTTTGTCTGATTGATAGAGCTGTTGCTGCAACTGATTTTAGGCACGCAGGCAGAGCCTGGGCCACTGGATCCAATGTACTAGAAAAGTAAGCACAAGGCTTGTGTTTTCCTGCTTGATCTTGTGTAAGAACAGATAATGCTGTGCCATCGCGTTCAGTGACAAAAAGTGTAAAAGGTTTGCTGTAACATGGTGTCGCTAAAACAGGTGCTTGACATAGAGCTTTCTTCAGTTCGTCAAAAGCAAGTGTATGGTCCTGAGTCCAAGGGAGGACAGTCGAAGTCGCTGCCTCCTGTGTTGTCAACTGTATAAGTGGTTTGGCTAGGTATGCATACTGGGGAATCCAATGTCTACAGTAAGAAGTGAGGCCAATGAAGGCCCGTACTTCCTTTTGTGTCTTGGGCTGTGGAAGATGTGCAATTAACTGAATGCGGTCAGGTGTCAACTGTCTACCCCTCTTGGCCAGCAAGTGTCCAAGGTATACCACTTGCTGGGCACAGAATTGTAGCTTCGAAGGGGACACTTTGTGCCCCTTGTCTGCCAGGAAGTATAAGACTGTCAGTGATGCACGTTCGCAGTCTCGTTCTGTTCGTGCTGTGATCAATAGATCATCAACGTATTGGAGCAGTGCAGTGTCAGTAGGCATGTGAATACTGTCTAGTTGTCTTTTCAGTGCTTGACTGTAAATACTAGGGCTTTCTGTGAACCCTTGAGGAGCCCTCGCAAATTTGAAGCTTCGGCCATTTAAACAGAATCAGAAGAGGTACTGGCTTTCCGGAAGGATTGGGACACTAAAGAAGGCGTTCTTGAGATCTATGACAGTAAAGAACGCTGCTTTGGAATCAATTGCAGTCAATAGTGAAGAAATGTCTGGGACCACTGGGTACTGGGGTATTATGCATTTGTTCAATTCTCGGAGGTCATTCACTAGTCTGTAGACCGGTGGTGCATTTGGGTCAGTTCGTTTAAGAATCGGAATGATAGGAGAATTACATACATTGGAGTCAGTTTCTACAACCACTCCTTGTGCAATGAGTTCGTCAACCATTTTTAGTAAGGCCACTACAGCCTCGAGTGGTAACTTGTATTGTCGGATTCGTGGCAGTACAACTCCTTGTTTGAGTGTGCCACGGTATGGTGTAATGTGCATGTAACCTACATCAGTCGGACCTTGTGCCCATAAATGCTGTGGTACATTCTGAAGTCTGGGATCAAAATCTCTCAACACATAATGTCCTTTAAAATCACGTAAAAACAATCTCACTCCTTCCGGAGAACAACAAATCACTGCCCCTAGTTCTTTCAACGTTTTTATACCAAGCAAGTTTTCTGGACAAGATTTCGTAAGCAATAAGTCTGTAGTACGGGACAATGGACCAACTTCTAGGGAAACTGGCTTTGACACTTCGTTAACAATAGGCTTTCCTGAAAATCCCAGGGAAATATTCCGTGAGCCTGAGAGGGGTGCCCCTGGGACCTCGTCATGACTGATGGTAGTTCTGCTCGCCCCTGTGTCAATCAGAAATTTTCTGTCTTTCCCTAATACATGACTATGCACATAGGGGCCCTCTTGATCTACAGGAACCTCGATAAGGGGCAAGCCAACCTCCCTCTCTAGGCCGCTTCATGAATACTGTTGATAATCTGGGTAATCTGACTGTGCGTACTAGTACATTTGTTGTGTGACATGTTGTGTGGCAGCTATGGGTTGGGGTACAGCTACTGTCTGTTGTGCGTTCTGTGGAGGTTGCGTGTTCTGCGGGATGTGTTCCTGTCGAGGAGGACGCAGTCTTTCCTTCGTCTTGCCTGTAGCTATATTGTGTTTCAGGACAGCACATTCATTTATATAGTGACCGGGCTGCTTGCAGTAGTTGCAGTTCCCTTTGACAGGTTCCGCGCCCTTTCTCTGTCCATCGGCGGCTGGAACTGATTGGGCAACTAGTACTTTCATTTTCGTGTCTTTCATACGTCTCTTTTCGTGTTCCTGTTCTTCTCTAATTCGGTTCTGGTGGTACTGTAACATTTGCAACATTTGGGAAGGGCTAGTAGCTTGCTAGGTACTTTCAACCTTCAGTACTCTATTTTTAATCTGGGGTAAGGAATTCTCTACTAATTTGGTCACAAACAGATGTGGATACGATTCACTACTTGTCTTCAGTCCACTATTAATAATAAAACATTTTTCAAATCTAGAATAGAAATCACTAGTGTCTTCATCTTGTTTCTGTTTGCAGGCTGAAATAGCATCCCAATCTTCCTTTTTGGTAATCAATAATCTCGGCAAATCCTGAATCAATAGCTCGGGTAATTCTTTAGCTTTATCCCCGAGACCAGTACCAGGGGTTTGTGTATTATCCTCGTTTTCTAATTCTGCCCAGTTAATCTTTTTCTCTGCCACCTCCCACTCTTTTTCTTTGAGTTTTTTGTAAATGCCTGCAGGTAACAGGACTTTCAACATTTTAATCGTATCAGCATATGTATACTCTCCCATGCGGAGCATGTCTTTTAATTCACGGTGGAACCCTGCTGGATCTTTATCATGACAGGGCAGTCATTTTTTCATTTCCAATAATTCCATTTTTGTCAAGGAAGTGTAAACGTATACTCGTTGAAGCGTACCCGCGTCAATTCTGACGGGATGAACCTCTCGTAAGGGATTCTGTCTGTCTATGTAAAAGGTCTTTCTTTCTCGGTGTGGAACAGGAATCAATTGTGGGGTTAGGAATGTCATGTATTTATGTCGTTGATCTAGAATGACATTAATTAATTCGGTACCTAGACCTCTCCATCTTGCTAGGAGTAAATCGTCCAATAATTTATATAGGGGACCTGGATCAGAATGCTGACTCTCGTACAATGTGATGAGATGTTGAATCATGTAAGTACCAGCTAAACGCTGTTCTTCCGGAGGAAGACTCAAAAATGTTTGCGCTACCATGTCATCCTTATATATGTTAGAATTGCCAGCCCATTGGACTGCTGACCGGGCTAGTTCCCGTTCATGCATAGTACTAAGTTCGCTACTCCCTACTCGTTTTTTCAATGCTTGGTCAGTGGCTTGGAATATGTGCTCAAGGGAATATTGTTCTGGTATGGGAGAAAGAGAACGTTTCTTGTATTCTAGGCGTATAGGTCTATCAAAAGGTCTTGCCCTACCTACGTAATGTATTTTACTAGTGTCCTCAATTGCTAAATCATCGTCCTCTGAGACTTCGTCATCCTCTTTCTCGGCTTCTTTCTCGGCCTGTTCTTTCTTGTGTATCTCAAGGATTTCTTTACGGATTTTCTTGTACATTGCTTCTACACAACTCTGTTTATCATGTTTACCAGCAGCTATGTTGTCACTCCAATTTGTCAGGACTTTAGTTACTTCTTTATTTGGCTGGTCTTGTTCCCTGATCAAGCAATTCATCAAAACCTGTAAGAGCATATGTTGAAGCTCCACTTTTCTATGTGCCATGGCCTCGTGAATACTTTCTGGTCCTTCCCCCGTTCTAATGAAGTGATATATTTTGTCTAAATGGCCCTTCATGTCTGGTAGAATAAGCAAATAATCTGTAACGCGTCTTAATCGTACTGAGTATATAATCATTGAACCCTCCCCTGGTACTGGATCATATATACAATCAGTAAGGAACTGTCTAAGGGATGCGTATGTAGCTGCTTTTGGCGTGTGCTGTAATGCTAAATCTCGTAGTGATGATCGTTTTAACGGTGGTGGGGTGTGCGGCGTATCTCGAGAGGGCCCCCCTCCCGATGCTCCCAACCTGGAATCGCCTAGGCTTGAATCGGCTTTTACTGGCAGCGCTGTCGCTGTCAGCGTTGTCGCTGATAATGCAGGTTGATCTTGGGCTACAGGTGCTGGGAGAAAAGGATTCGGAGGGGGGTTGGTAGCAGGAGGAACAGTGGGGGGATTCGTGTTATTAACAGGGTTGTGAGGAGGATTAGTAGGAGGTACATGCACATTTACATACTCTGGAGCAGCGTCATCTAGATAGGAAGAAAGAAAAATGTCCGCTGCGGTCTGTTTATGGCTACGGAGTTTAATCGGGATCAGTGGTTGCGGCAAGTTACTGGGTACTTCCGGGGTCACTTTAGGTAGGCCCTCGGCGAGAAGGGGATACATGCCTTTTATAAGGGCATTTCTTTGTCTGTCTAATTGTTCTGCTCTAACTCGTTCACCTTCTTCTAGTAGTTCCTTTTCTTGGGCTTTTTCTAATGCTTCTCTACTTCTCTCTGCTTTCTTAATTTCTTTCTCTGTTCTTCTATGCGCTTCTTTACGCCACAATTCTATGGCATCTTTCTGGGATTGTCTGGCTTTCTTTTTCCACAGTGCTTCCTCTACTCTCATGATGCAATCAGCATCCCATGTCCCTGAGACAGGACATCTATATTTCTCTTCCAGATCTTTTGTGTAATCTACCCATAAGTCTAAGTACAGTATGGCGTCTAAGCCATGTTTGTGATACATAAAATGTCCGGGAGTGTCCCTAGGCGGGACGGGAACTGCCTCTTCGAGTATCCCTTTCCTGGTTCCTATCTGACGTAATTTCGAAAACAGCGGCATGTTTAAACTAACTTGAACGCAAACACATTAAGCACAATAATAGACTGCAAACAATCATTCATACCACGACATTAAAACATTGCGAACAGATACTACCTGGTACATAGAGTAACACAATTCTGAAAATCTCGAAATGCAACACTAGAATACTGGATGCACTGCTAGAACAGTACAGTCATACCGGTCTCCTAAAGAGACACGTCATACCGCATCCACCTAATGGACACGTCTTTACCGGGTCTGTGTACCCAGACCCGTCTTGGCCGGGCTCAAATAAATGAACCCGTCTATATGCGTTCCCAACAACGGTACTCACCGGGAAGCAAAACTGAAGGCCTCGGAAACTCGATACTGGACTGGACTGCTACGGCTTCTTGCTGCTACGCATGCGCCTCGGAACAGGTGGGCCTCCGGATACCTCGGACCTTGCTCTCTCGGCTTGGGCTCTGGTCGGGACAGTCCGCAATCCTCACTGCCTCGTGTGGATGCCTGGCCGCAGTCTCCGTCTCCTCCGTGGGCCTGAGGGAGTTAGCAGGAAAACCCGCGGATGTGCACAGTATGGGTTCGTCACGGCTGTAGAAGGGGCCAGGGGGCTGCGTTACATCGCCGGCGCGTGGGGAAGGGGACTCGTCCCTATTCGGGCGCCAGATTATGTGGTAAATAAAATTACCGGGACTATTTTTCAATACACTAATAACAATAAGAATAGCTCATAAAATGAGAGGCAGAGTCCGTGGTATCTGAGTCATAAGGGCTTTAATTAAGATGACTGGAGTCATTGAGAATCGGGTTCCATCACCACTAAGGTTCAGGAAGGGATATCTAACGTTTTATTAACATCACACATTATATATAGTAAAACCATACAATTACAATGAATACAGTAGGCGTAACAAGTGAAAAGAGAGAGAGATAAGAACATATGGGCGTAAAAGAGGGCGTGTAAGGAGGCGTACACAGGGGTGTGCAATTAATGAGTCATAGAAGTGTCATAGGTGGGTGGATGCATAGAAAGAGTCTGCAGGGTCAGCAGAAACATTTACCCTACATGTGCGCGTAACTGATCATGACGTGAGATTGACGTGTAACTGGGGAGAGCTGGGGGTTGACTTTAGCACTAGTAGAGGAGTCTGGAGTCTGGGATGTCAGAACGACCTGCACCTTTGGCATATCTGATATCTCGTGTTTGGAGGATGTATTGTCTGAAGTAAAGGTCTCTCGAGCAGAGGCCGTTCATCACTAAATGCTAGTGTGTGCATATATTTCTTCGTGCATTGCGCGGGGGCCATGGGCCTACTATGGCAACGGGTTCAGTAAATCACTTGCATGGAGACAGGAAGGCTAGGCCCTATGCTCTGCAGGCGGAAGATGTTTACCTATTTCACTAGACTGGAATGTGTTTTTGCGGAGGCTGAGCAGATAACTGTAGGCAAAATACCGTCTTGGCAGGCAGGCAGGCCAGGCCGGGCACCTCTCGACTGGAGCAGGGAGTAAGGTAGAGGTCAGGGATGCATATCTAAACTGCTGCTTTCAGAGACAGAAGAGGCTCGGAGCCTGAATTCAGGGCCTTGCTCGGCTGAGCCACAAAAACGTGTGCTTCGCGATATTTAAAATTGCACCATGTAAACGCATTGGAAACGTAGGCCTTAGTGCGGAATTAACATTACATACATGGGAGGCCTAATGACTGACATGCTAACTTTAGACGGAAAAGCAGGGGCATTATTATGACAGGCGCGGGAAGGGAATTACATGATAACATGGACATACATGGGGCATAGGTACGTGGATAGGGTGCGAGGGGGGGACACACTGACTACCTAAAAATTTCTGTTTCCTCAACTCAAATAGACTCTGTGGTTTTTGGTCCTCCAGACTAGAGTGGATGAGCTAAAGGTTTTGGAAGTTTTGCAAGCATGAGTCCGTGCCTCTGCTATCGGTGACTTTAGGAGCTAAATGACTCTGCCACACTATCTAGTCAGTAAGGAGATTGGGGGTTCAACTACAAAGTCTGTTATTACTGAGGTAAGTGGAAAGTCTAACAGCACCTATTATAATTGATAAGCTAAGCAATGCATTTTTTAGTGTCCATAGTTCTGTTTGTGCGGATTTGTCCAGGCAACAGTAGTAGAATGGATTGTCCTCCTATCCAAACTAAAAGTAAAGTAGTATCTTATTCTTTCTTGGTGGTCATTCACCTTTTTATTGTTGGCAATTGTCAAAGCATAAACATTTAGAATACTTGAAAAGACATTATGGACAATCCCAGAGGACTGCACTCAGCGCATAGAGCTATTGCTGACTAGAATGGGAGTCCAATGGAAATGCCAAATGTGCAATCTTAGTTAGCTACACAGACAGACTAATAAGAATAATCTAGTAATACTACACGGAGTCATAGTCGAGGCAGGATAAGAATTTAAATCCTGTCTACAAGAAGATCAAAGATGATTTAGAAAAAATCGAATGAGGAACGCTAGGAAAAAATAAGTACTCTATATTAAAATTAAAACTTACTGGGGCCAGCAAAGGAGCCCTTGCCTGCCCGGTCCTGGCCTGCATCGTCAACAGCACCCTCCTCCTCCTTCTGTGTCCTCCTCTTGCCCCTGGGGGAAGCTGATGTACAACATGAAAGAAAGAAAAACAGAAAACATGGATGATATTTGTCAACCAAATCAAACATTTCAAAAGAACTAACAAAATATTTTTGCGAAATCGCAAATAGACAACTTCTCCACGGGATATATTACTGACCAATCTCATGTGGCTGACTACGTTATTACTTTAGTATTGCTTGATTTGCGGACCGTCGAATTGGAAATTACCTTATGTAACTCACTAAACAAAGTACTAAAAAGGTTTGCCTAGGATTGGCAGGCAGCAGTCCGCAGCACGCTAAGTGACAGCCAAATTCCATCGTGATTGAAGATTAGCGACAACACTAAAGTTTCCTACTACATTAACCAGTCATTAAAATACTCAAACTATTAATCCACCACCACTATTACTTCTTATCGCCATGTGTACAAAGGAAGGAGTGGACTTGAGTCTGTAGGGGCTGATTTAGAAGCCCCTTGCGGCTCTTTTGCTCCATTGTTGCGTGACTTTTGTGACGCAGCGACAGCACAAAAGAGGCGCAATGGTGCGGTGTATATTAACAACGTGACGCATATGGGAGATGCATCACGTTGTAAAGCCCTGCGCCAATAGGGGGCGTTCCGGCGCAAGGGAGGGCGTTCCTGCGCAGGAACGCATCCTAAAAGTGGCTGAGGGAAATCTACAAGATTTCAATCAGTCACTTTGAGGACAATGATGCGTGACTCAAACCCTGCGCCTGCTTGAAGCAGACGTACGGCTTGACGCAGCATTGGGGAGATAGGGCACCCCGGAGCATTGATGGAGCTGCACCATCGTTGCGACGCAACTCCAGCAATGCGCCGCCTTTACGGCACAGATGCGTAACGCTTTGGTGACGTTTTGGGCCCATGGTGCGCCGCATTGTAAATACGGCGCACCATGGGTGAGGGTGGCGTGACGCACAATTACTGGTGCATCCCTGCTACTTTGCAGGGATGCGCCGGTAATTCAAAATCTGAACCTTAGTGTGAAGCATTACGCAGTTCTTTAAACTACACTCATACATAATTTCACAGGCCAATGAAATGAACACAACATCGAAAACAAATAAGCATAGTAGCAACACTACTAAGAAGAAGGAGAGCAGTGTACCTGAAATGCACAGAAGATTTTGAAATATAATTTACCTACAATGTAATGAGCAGCACTATTGCTCTTGGTAAAAATCAAAAATTTGCAATATAATAACACAGCAGGAGAAAACATAGTAGTAAAGAAATAGCTACTACTACTCACCAAGCCCGGGGATCTCAAGGCCAAGGAGGTCGAGCAGATCTCGCTCACGGGTCAGGACATCCGTCCAGCGGTGGGTGGCCTGGTTGTAGGTGCGCCAGACCCGAGAGTGGTGGTAAATGGCCTGGCACACCTTCTCCCACCGCTTCCGGCGCTCCCGGACCCCGTACCCGGCACTGATCTTGCCGCCTCCCATGATGGTCCTGGGGAGGCGGCGCTGAACATAAAAAATGAGTTGGCCCACCTCCTCCGGGGTAAAGATCTCCCTGGGTACGACATCCTCCCCCCTCAAACGCCCGCACGGGAGCCGGACACGGGGTGCGGGATCCTTCCCCTTCTCTGGATGCTTCCCGGCTCCCTTCACCATGGTCTGGGCGGAAAGGAATAAAGAAAATAGAATAGGAAAGAGAAGAAAAGAAAAGAGTTTAAAAAAGTAGTTTAAAATTAACCAGAAGTAGCAGTAAACACAAAAAATAGAGGGATAGATAATAAGTAAAATAGATAAAATAGATTAAAAAAAACTACAAACAAGCAAAGGATGGCATAGATTTAGAGAGGATACAAAGACCATGCCCAGAACCATAGCAATGAATGAGAAACAAGATGGCCGCGCCCGTTCACGACCGCCCGGGTAAGTTCGCGCGAGATTTTCCTTGCGAACACGCGCGAAACCGTACTGGCAAGCCGCAGACTTTGCGAGATTACACTTCGCGCCGGAAACGGAAATACGTCAGGCACACAAGATGGCCGCGCCCTTGAACGACCACGAGGGTAACTTCGCGCCTTGCGCTACGAGCGGCTCGCAAAAACGCACAAAACCTTGCCAACTAACATGCCGCAAAAAAACAAACTGCATATTCGCACGAATTTGCGGCTTCCGAATCCGATCTCGCGCGTGTTCGCGCCCCACGAATACCGCAAAATTGCAGAAAAACGAGTTTTTCAAAACTGAAAGCAGTCGGCAGGGGCAAGAGTTCAAACTCGTCATTAGTAACAATTCCCTGTAGTGCTTCCTGACTGGGGCCCCTCCAGAATTCAGTTGCTAGTTGCAACAATTGTATGACCCTGCTCTGACCCTCACAGCAGGCTCATAGAATAGCTACAAGTAGGCCACAAAGGTCCTGGGGAAAAAAATGCACTGCAACAGAAAGCAACATTACAGATAAGGAAGCAGGTGCCAGACTGGAATTTTAAAACAGTGACACATTAATAAACTAACCCCAAATTAATTCATGTCAGTTGAAGCAGGGCTGGTGTGCTTGCTTTTCCCCCCCATAATCTATAGTAATGATGAACCAGAGGGTGGCATTGATGTAACAGAGGGTTGCAGTGGTGAAACAGAGGGTGCTGGGAACCTGTGACGATGAACCAGACGTAGAAACAACATAATGGCGACCGTTGCGTGCCGAAATGTAAGTTCGCAATTGCGAACTGGTACGAAACCCTCGCGAACTGGCAGAAATCCTTGCAAACACAAAAAAAAAATCTGCAAATTCGCTAGAATTCGCGGATTTTGCGGATTGCGAGTTCGCAAATCCGCAAAATTCGGGAACGCAAAATTCGCAAAATTCGCCCATGCTTAGTGCTGAGCCAGCGGTCCGCCTCCTCAGCAAGCTTCCTCGGGCTGGACAGCTTGCTATCAATCAGGTGCTGGCGTAGCTCAGGAAAACAGTGATCAGACAAGTGCTCCCAGGCAATTAAATCAAGAAGCCCCTGAAAATCATTTACCTTGCTACCCGTCACCCAACCATCCAGTTCTCTGCAAAAACCAGTCACATACTCCACATACGTACTCCCAGGATGCTTTACACTCTCCCTGAACTTCTGTCTATACATTTCAGGGGTAAGCCAATACCTGGTCATTAAGGCCTCTTTCATGCGGGGATAGGACTTCTGTTCTTCAGTGGGCAAATCTAGCAGGGTGTCCCGCCCTTCGCTAAGGAACCTCCCCCACAACCCCGCTCCCCAATCCTTGTCAGGGACCCGGTGGCAGGACATGGCTACCTCATATGCTCTAAATCACTGTCCTATGTCATCCCCCTTAAAGAACTCCTTAACTACATCTTTGGGTATGTACACCCTGGACTCTACCTGCACCGGCGTTGTGCTGCCACCAGAAGGAGTGGTTCCCAAACCTCTCAGCTCCAACTCCTTCAATCTCAGGTCATGTTCCATTTGTCGCTGCTGCGCCTCGATGGCCAATCTTTGCTTGTCCATCTCCATTTGTCCAGCTAACTTTGCCATCTCAATTGCATTTGCCCTGTCTGCTGCCCTGTCTGCCAGCTCCTCTGGGGACAGGCCTCTGCTGGGCTCCACAATGCCATCTGGTGGTATGATATCCACCGCATTCTGTGGCTCTCTTGACTCCTTCCAGGCTCTCAGTGCCTTGAGGAATTGGCCTTTCTTTTTGCAACCAGTGTGTGCAACTCCGAACTTTACACAGTAACCTTTCAGCTGCTCCACTGTGTATCCCTCCAGTCCTCTGTGCTCCCAATCCACATCTTCAATTCCAGAAATCACAGAGGGTGCTCTTCCAGCAGGGAGTGAGCCAGGCATGGCTTCAGCAATGGCAGATGTCTCAACAAAATGTTTAAAAAAATGGAAACCTGTGGCTGCGTTATCGGTCTGCTCTCACTTTGTGGTGATCAGCAATTTAATGTATGTCAACTACAAATGCAAATTCGCAAATCCTCACCGCTGCGTCCAATGTTAGAATTGGGGGTCTCTGGTTAGCGCAAGTATTCACTTGTGACAAGCAGGGACCCTCTCCTCTGAGTCAGGGCGAAGGATGACCCCTTAGAATTACCCTTGCTCACCCTCTAGGTGTGTGGCGTGAGCAGCCAAGGCTATTCTCAGGCGTTGATTAGTTAAGCATTTGTAATAACAGACACAGTAACATATGCTAATCCCCCCACAAATGGACACCAGGCAGGCATTGTAAAAAAATACGTTCCTTTATGTAAAATATATATATATATTTGAGCAGTCAGACTTATCACAAGACTGATAACGTTTTTGGTTGGGCCACAGATTAAAATAGGGCAAGCTTCTTAGTCACAGTTCAAAAGTACAAGGGTTTCTTGGCAATTCGCTTCCAAAACAGTTCTCTTATTTCCAGGTACTTTAATCTTTCTTTCGGGGCAGTTTCTGGGGACCTCAGGCCAGTCTTAGGCCGTCTGTGTGCTTCACAGCGCTGTGCTCGCTCTCCGTGATGAAATCGACCAGGACCCTACCACGACCCACGCATCCCGCGTGAGCAAGCTTACGCCGCGTACGGCCCTTCCCAGCGGCTTGGGACGTAGTGATGGAAGAGCTGGGTGCGAGCCGGGCTGAACTGTGCGGCTCGTACTGCGGGGGGGTTCTGAGGAGCAGGGCGCTTGTCAGGGGGCTGGGAGGCCGAGATAGGAGGACGGAAGGGTTGCGCTTACCTCCCACTCACCCGTGAGGACTCTCGTGGGAGCGTAGACTTCCTCCTCTGGCGCTCAGGTACTCACAGCCTCCATGATGGGGAAATAATACATTGCGGGCCCCGAGCCCGTTACAGGATTTTTGGCTGAACGATGTGATTTCTTTGTGCGAGTCGGCACGGTCAGTGCGACTCAGATGATCAGGGGGCACCTTTGGATCTGGACATCAGCGGGTGCATGCGATCAGGCAGGCGCGGCCCACGACCCTCAGCACGGCGTGCGGGGGTCTCCACACTGGGGGCGGCGCGGCCTGATCAGTCTCTACGATAGTGAAGCGGGGTCACAGGGCACGGCCCGTGCAGCTGTCAACCCGGCACAATTCACGATCGACAGAGAGGAATTCCGGCAGGAGGGGTGAGAGCGCTTCAGCGCACTCCAGTAGCAGGCAAGGGGCAGAGGAGCAGGAAGCCTAGCCCAGGGGCAGACAGCAACTCCGATCGGAGCAAGGCTCTCACAGGGACGAAGGCAGGCAAGCTCCCGAGTGCCACTGCCCTGGGAGGGGCGATGAGGGGCGCAGTCTGGTTCTGGTGGGATGCACACACGGCTCGAATGTCAAGACGATCAAAAGCACCAAGAACCCACTAGTCCTGGGGTTCAGTTCAGGGGGCAAGCTCAATCAAGCCCTTGGAGAATGTTTCAAAGCACAAGTCAGCAAAGTCTTTTTCAAAAGTCTTCTACTCTCCTTTCTCAGCAAGGCAAGCAGCAGGCCAGTCCTTCCAGCGTCTTCTTCTCCTTCTAGTCGGGCAGAGGTTCTTTGTGGGAAATAGGATTCTGATTTACAAGGAGCAGGGCTCCTCCTTTTATACAGCATTTTCTTAGTCTTTCCAGGCCAGGGGGGCCTTTGCATAACTTCATTCAGTCTCTGAGCACTTGTTGGGTGAACTCTGGTGTCTTCTTTCAGTGTGAGGGGCAGGCACATCAGACGCTCCACAGGAGGTTGAGCCAGCATTGTGTGGACAGGGGAAGCCAGGAGTAACTTGTTGATAGTGCTTTGCCCTTCCTGGGCCAGGTGCAGGTTGAGTCATCAGTCGCTCCCCAGGGGGCGGAGCCAGCATTGTGGTGGCAGAGCACAGACCCATCAAGAGTCCAGGGGCACTCCTACCTCCCACTAAGGTGTAATCCTTGCATTCAACACCTGTCATCCCCCAGCCATGTCACTCACATAACCCAGACAGTCAGATACACATCCTAGCAGAGGCGGACTGAAATGGTTAGGCAAGCAAATGCTAGCTTTCTAAAAGTAGCATTTGCAAACACAGGATATTAAAATAAACTTTACTAAAAGATGTATTTTATTATTCTGAGTTCAGGCATACTAAACATGACTCTCTACCATGTTCCCTGAGCCTGTTGGGATTATAGAGTGTAATAATTCCAGCAGCCCATCTGGCCTAAAGGGAACAGGTAGCCTCACAATAGTGAAAAACGAATTTGGCAGTAATTCACTATTAGGACATGCCACACACATCAGAGCATGTCCTACCTTACACTTACAATGCACCCTGCCCTTGGGCCTACCATAGGGGTGACTAATATGAAGTCAAGGGAAGGTTTAGGGGCGGCAAGTGTGTGCACTTGCCCAGCCAGCATGACAGTACCAGACTGCACGCAGGTTCTGCAATGGCAGACCCTAGACACAGTTTTACAGGCTGCTTCTGGGGGTGGCGCAACCAGCACTGCAGGCCCATTAGCAGTATTGGCATTTACAAGCCCTGGCACTCCTGGTGCACTTTACTGGGGACTGACAGTAAATCCAATGAACCAATCATGGAAATCCATCACATATGCACTTTACATAGGGAGCACTTGCACTGCGGCACGGATTGGCCGTGGTGCAGTGTCCTGAGCGGCGGACACCAGCAAAAACATCTGAGGCACAACAGCAAAAAGTGGAAGGGAAACTCACGCCAAGGTGCCAGGTCTATCAAGTCTCATATGTAATTAACAGCTTGATTAACTTGCTTTATAAATCCTAACATCTGTTAACTCATTTATTGATGCCACTTGTCAGACTGGCAATGGGGCTCACGTCAATTTAGAACAAAGAGAATTTAAGACAGTAAGTAAAGACAGGTGTGTAAGATACATCCCTGACACGAATCAACTGCAATTTATTATAAATATGACTCTAAACTGCTTGAAGCAAAGCCAGGCAAAAAGGCAGCGCTACTTAATGATGAATGCATGATGTCAATGAGCTACAATGACATCCACACAAGTCTCCAAGGAGCATAATTTAATCATTATAGTCTAATACCTCCTGCCTTGAATGAACTGCACAGGCTTTCTATTAAACTAAGAAGTACATTCAAAGGTAATGTATACAAATCATTTCAAGTATATGGTCCTTTCTATCTCAGTAACTTGACCCCAAATGTAAAGCAGGAAACAACCTGAGGTCAAGCAGCACAAGTCCTCCAATAGTCCCACATGCAGATGAAAGCAGCATGCGGAAAACAGAGAGAGTTCAGGGGATGCTTTTTGGAATTCCTAGCAACACATCCTTCAAGGCACCGCCAAACTTTCTTCCTCAACAGAGTACTGAAGAAAAAGTTATTCAAAGAAACCTATGACCATGAGCAGACACTATTCAGGACCACCCATCACCCTTTTTATCATAGCACTCCTCATGGTCCGTTGGCTCACAGTGTAGCTCCCACCAATATCCATCTCAAATATACACCCCTAACAGTTGGCCACGTCAGTCTTTAAGCCGAATGTTTATACTGTGAATTCCCTCTCTCTGCTACTCGAAGTGCAAAGTTTACTTAGCAATAGGTTAGGGAATTACAAAAATTATAAAATAAGTACGTAACTAGAACACTAAAGGCAAGTGAACAAAGTGTGTAACTTTCCTTGGAACCAAATCAAAACTCCCCCCCCAACCCCATAAATTTAGAGGGTGTTCCCTCCACATTACCAATTTGGATATAGATAATTTAAGCCCATGTCAAATTCATGTTCTTCAAATACATCAACAGTTGCTCCCTGCCCATCCCCACACTGGATAGCTATTTATTCCCACCCTTACCATGTGTAACCCCTCTACTAGATCAAAGTCGGGAATGCCTTCCAAACTTTGCAAATAACCACACACTGCAAGTTTTCCACTATTTTTCAAGGCACCACCCCCATTCAAATGCCCACTCCACACCACACCACTGAGATGTTTTCTCTACTATAAAATTACATCATGATTAAAACAAATAGCAAGTGAAAATTCACTACTTTTGTAAACACTACATGCAAATTGTGGAGGGGCAAAATTAATCTTAGTTACGTAAATGGCTTTGGTAGTTACATCTGGTGTCAAACAAATGGAAATATCTGACAATGGACTGATTGTCCATCCTTTAGTTTCTTGGCGTCAGTTTGTATCTGGAAAATACCCAATAGTCGCTAATTAATGCCCCCTATATACAGTGTGCAAAACAAATGTAATATATGGCCAGTCAAGGGATGTACGTCACCCTAAGCCAAAGGAAGTGACAGATCACTCATTATTCCTAGGTCAGTTTGCAAGTAACTGATACAGTCTAGGTATACTCTTTGCCTTCGGAGGCCTGTTGTCCTCTTTATTCCATTATACAATCAAAACTGAAAGCCCCAGAATGTAAAGTAAAAGACTGGGTGGGCTACTCACTCGTGGACTGGGGGAACTACAGCACTTTAAAGCAATATTTGCTACCTCCCCTAAAACTACGCTATTTACAAAAGCCCTCAGTGCAGATTTGCTATCATACCTTCCAAGTAATCAGGAGCTACATGCCACAGCTTCAGTCAGGTCTGTTTTTTTTAGTCAACCATACTTTGAATGTAAGATTAGAAAGGACCCACATTTTTAAAAGGATACCGAAACAACAAACAACAGCACGTAAAGTTAAAATGGAAACAAGGGCAGGTTGAACACTTCACAAATGGATTTGGTTACATTTAACAGCTATATAGGTGCCAAGTTTCCCAAGTCCATTCATGGCTAGTTCGGCACGTTCCTTTTTTTTCTGTGACTTGTAAACTTATTTAACCCAAATTAAAAATAGGACTACAAGTCTCAAAATTCTAAGGAAAACCCAGCACCATACTAACAAATCGTCTGTGGACCTAGGAAAAATGGTAGGTAAGAATTGGTAGCTGGATAGCTTTTGTCTTCTAGGGCAACCTGTCCAAGAATTGTATCTTTGTCCTATCAGATGTTATAACTACTTTGCTCAACAGTTTTTGTGTGTCGACCTTGGAGGGGTGAAAGGCTGAAGACGCATTGCTTGGGGCTGAAATAAAATATTTTTTCCATGCTGTGCCTTAACTGGTTTCCAAGCTCCCGGTTCTGAATACGTCATTAATTAATAGGCATGCTCTATTCAGTTTGGAAGGAATTACCCATTAATGCCATAATGAAGTCATTTGTTACCCATATATTCCTTGAATAATAAGCAAAAAGTTATTTCTAATCAAGGAAATAAACGGTAAACTGTAGTTTTGAAACGTCCAGCAGTACACACAGCTCACCTTTACGAATAGTGTGCCTACCACAGTATGCACTTTGCTGGACTGTTGATTAATGGATATGAGGTTTCTAAGGACTCAGTGTATCGCGCGGCTCGCACTGGCTTGGCCTGGCCCGACTAGGGGTGAGCTGAGCTGGGCCGCCTGGAGAGTGGGGCCCCGGCCTGCATGCGCCTGAGCAAAGCAGGTCCGGCCTGCACTGTCTGAGTGCTGCCTCTCTGACTCTGCTATGCAGGCGGGCCGTGAGCTGCTGTGGCAGTGTGTAATTACTGGCGAGGCGGGCAGACCGGGCCTGGTCACCCACCCCGCCCTCAGCTTAGATTACATTCACTGCAGATTTCTTCTGTTCGTTATACTTTCTGCAGCGCTACCAAGGGAAGCGCTGCAAAAAGTGGGCTGCAAAAAGTATAACGAACAGAAGAAATCTGCAGTGGAGTGGAGTGGAGTGGTAGGGCCCCATACTAGGATTCCATTCCATTGTCCACCACCCACCTCTCTGTGACTCTCCACTCCGGCAGACGGTGAGCGGCACCACACCACCTGGGCAGTGGCTCGCGTTTCGGACCACTACTTCTGCCCTGCCTCTGACATACTCACAACTCAACACTCACATAGCTGCCAAGGTTTCAGGTTGCTTATGTGTAACATTTTCATAATTTCAGTGTAATTATGAGTGACATTCAACGACTATGAGAGACACTGTCTCGCAAGCAGTCAATCAATGAAGACGAAGGAAACATAAATATCAGAAATTACATCCATCCTGAGCAACTAGAAATATGAAGCAACAGAAATGGAAGGGCACTAACAGACATGACACATAGGGAGTCTGTCCAGGTTCTCCACGTGGGACCAGACTGTAACCAGCCTGAAAAGGAATGTGAGAAAGGCCCCAGCACATGGATCTCAGCTGTCTCAGCCTGCTAATAAATGATGATAATTACTAGCCACGACAGACTGACTCGGTCTGCAGACTAGGAGTCTCGGTCTGCGGACTAGGAGTGTGGCTGCAGAATTGGGGCTGGGCAAGGCTCAGGAGACTGAGAAGCTGTGCATTCACCTCAGGACTGACTCAGTCTGCATGTTTCCTCTACCCTTGCCAAGGCAGGCTGATGCGCACCTCTACATTAATGGGAGGGGTACAGAACATTTGTCCAATAGGGAATAGTTCACAAGCTAATAAAAGTTCCTACACTTTTTAAAAATTCATTTTGATCTCCAAAAGTTACCAAATGGTATTCTGCACATTGAAGCACAATATTTAGCCTTTTGTTGGGATGACTCATCAAAACGATGGGAATATCTTGCAGATTATATGGACATTCTAGGTAGACCCAGTCCACAAGTGGTAAAAATGCTACATAACAGTAAACTTGTGTCAACTTAATCAATGAAAACAAAGATGTTGCTAACTGACTTGCACTTGAATGAGGATACATTAAAAAGCAGAACACTTTGAGAAGCGTCAACACTACCCTCTGAACCAGGAGAGACTCAGTATAAATATTGAGAAGATGTGAGAAGGAGATGGCCACCGGCTTTAAATACACACCATGGGACATGCAAACAAACATCGCTGCCTTCTTTGCATCTATGCTGTGCATGGGACTCCGTGAAGTACCTGCCCTAGGCATGCCATATGCTGGAGCACTGAACGGCCATGCCACACCCCAACACAGAAACCCAGGGGTGTACATGGTGGTTTGTGGGGGTCACATGGTTGGCCTACCATACATAGACTCCATGCTGGCTGCGGGCTAGACCTCTGCGATGCGCTGCATTGGATCAATGCCCGGGGACTCGATAGTTCTCGCCTAGGTGCCTACGCTAACCATGGGTCCCACTCAAGTTCAAGTTCGGGGATTTGTATAGCCCACTACTCACCCAGAGGGTCTCAAGGCGCTTGAGGGAGGGAGTGTGTATTACTTATCGAATAGCCAGGTTTTTAGCTGTTTTCTGAAGGAGAGGTGGTTCTGTGTAAGGCGGAGGTGAGATGGGAGAGAATTCCAGGTTTTGGCCGCTAAGTAGGAGAAGGATCTTCCTCCCATGGTGGATCTATGGATGCGCGGAATTGCGTAGAGGGCTTGTTTGGATGATCGTAGATGGCGGGTGGGTGTGTAGAAGGACAGTCGTGTGTTGAGGCATTCGGGTCCTTGGTCGTAGAGGGCTTTGTGTGCGTGGGTAAGGAGACGGAACGTTATTCTCTTGTTGACTGGGATCCAGTTGAGGTCTTTCAGGTGACCGGAAATGTGAGCTTGACGGGGGATGTCGAATATGAGTCTGGCTGAGGCGTTTTCGATGCGTTGGAGTTTTTTCTGTAGTTTGGCAGTGGTTCCGGCGTAGAGGGTGTTTCCATAATCCAGTCGGCTAGTGACAAGTGCGTGGGTGACTGTCTTTCTTGTTTCGGTGGGGATCCAACAGAAGATTTTTTTGAGCATGCGAAGGACGTTGAAGCATGAAGATGAGAAGGCGTTGACTTGTCTGGTCATCAAGAGGGAGGAGTCTAGGATGAAGCCCAGGTTGCGTGCGTGGTCTGTGGGTCTGGGCGCTTTACCCAGGGCCGGTGGCCACCATGAGTCGTCCCAGGTAGAGGGGGATGATCCTAAGATGAGGACTTCCGTTTTGTCCGAGTTTAGTTTTAAACGGCTGTTCTTCATCCATTCGGCTACTTCTTTCATTCCTTCGTGTAGATTGGTTTTAGCTGTGTTTGGGTCTTTGGTGAGGGAGAGGATCAGCTGGGTGTCGTCTGCGTAGGAGATGATGTTGAGTTTGTGTTGTCGCGCGATGGATGCGAGGGGGCTCATGTAAACGTTGAAGAGGGTGGGACTGAGTGATGATCCTTGTAGTATGCCGCAGATGACTTCGGTGGCCTCTGATTTGAATGGGGGGAGGCGGACTCTTTGGGTTCTCCCGGCGAGGAATGAGATGATCCAGTCCAAAGCTTTTCCTTGTATACCGACGTTGCTGAGATATTGTATGAGGGTGCTGTGACAGACTCTGTCGAAGGCGGCGGAGAGGTCGAGTAAGATGAGGGCAACTGTTTCTCCGTTGTCCAGTAGCGTTCTGATGTCGTATGTAGCTGCGATGAGGGCGGTTTCGGTGCTGTGTTTGGCTCGGAAGCCGGACTGTGAGGGGTCGAGGGAATTGTTGGATTCAAGGAAGGCGGCGAGCTGACTATTGACGGCTGTCTCAATGACTTTGGCAGGGAATGGAGGAGTGAGATGGGGCGGTAGTTCTTAAGCTCAGAGGGGTCTGCTGTTGGTTTCTTCAGAAGGGCGCTGAGTTTGGCGTGTTTCCAGCTTTCTGGGAAGGTAGCGGAGTTGAAGGAACAATTGATGACATCGCGGATATGGGGTGCGATGATGGAGTCTGCTTTGTTGAAAATGTGGTGGGGACATGGGTCGGTTGGCGATCCTGAATGGATGGAGTTCATCAGGCGGATGGTGTCTTCAGTAGTGATTGGGTTCTAGGTGCAAAGGTTGTGAGGGTGCTGTTTTGGTCCGGGGGTGGGTGGAGTGGCCTGTTCTTTGGACTGGTTTTCAAAGCTTTTATGTATGTCGGCGATTTTGTTGTGGAAGAAAGAGGATAAAGAGTTGCAGAGGTCTTGGGAGGGAGTGATGTCGTTTGTGCCGGCGGTGGGGTTGGTAAATTCTTTGACGATGTTGAATAGTTCCTTGCTGTTGTGGGCGTTGTTGTCGAGTCGATCCTTGAATGCTGATTTCTTGGTCGATCGGATAAATTGGTCGTGTTTGCGTGTGGCGTCCTTGAAGGTGGTCAGGTTGTCAGTGGTTGGGTTTTTTCTCCAGGTTTTCTCGAGAGTACGACATAACTTCTTGGATTTTTTAGGTCATTGTTGAACCAGGGGGCCTTTTTGGTACCTTGTTTGATCTGGTGGTTTTTCAGGGGTGCTAATTTGTCAGCGCTGTGGGTGATCCATTGTGTGAGTTTAGTGGCAGCTTGGTTTGGGTCTGATGATTTAGTAGGAGGGTTTTGGTTAAGCGATGTGAAGAGTTGGTCGGTGGTGATTTTGTTCCAGTTTCTTCGAGGAATAGGTTGTGGGAGGTTGTGGGTCGAGGTTTTTGTAGCTGAAGTGGACGCAGCTGTGGTCTGTCCAATGGAGAGCTGTGGTGTGATCGAAGGAGATGTGTTTGCTGGAGGTGAAGATAGGGTCGAGCGTGTGACCGGCGAGGTGGGTGGGGGTGTCAACAAGTTGTTTGAGTTCGAGATTGGCCAGGTTGTCCAGAAGGGTGGTGGTGTTGCTGTTGTTTTTATTTTCCAGATGGAAGTTGAGGTCTCCCAGTAGAATGTAGTTCTCGGAGTTGAGGGCATGTGGGCTGATGAAGTCCGTGATGTCTTTGTTGAATTCTGTGCGAGTTCCTGGTGGTCTGTAGATGAAGGTGCCTCTAAGTGTGGTCCTGGGGTCGGTGTGGATCTGGAAGTGAAGGTGTTCGGTGGTAGCGAGGTTATCGTCGGAGCTGGTCGTGACTCGGATGGTGTTCTTATGGACGATGGCGATGCATCCTCCTGTTTGGTTGGTGCGGTCTTTTCGGATGATCTTGTAAGCGTCAGGGATGGCTATGGCGATGTCGGGCGCTGATGAGCCGTTCATCCATGTTTCTGTAAGGAAGGCGACGTCCGGCGATGCAGAGTCAAGTAGTTCCCAGAGTTCAGTGGCGTGTTTGTGTACCGAGCGGGTGTTCAGCAGGATGCAATTCAGATGGTTAGAGTCGGAGCTGTGTTTGGAGTTAGTCGAATTAGTGTGGGTCCTGATGCTGGCGAATTTGCAGGAGTGGCAGGTGAAGGGTCCATGGGTGTGTCCTGGGGCAGCTTCGCAGCATTGTGGTGTGCGTCCGGGGTTAAGTGCAAAGAGGGTAGCGGCGTCATACGTTATACGGGTGGAGAGGGGTTTGCGGGGACCAGGGGGTCTGGCGCTGGGCACTGTCCAGGCGCGGACGGGCGTAGACGGGCTTACCTTTGGCGCACCTGCGCGTAAATGCATCTGTCAAAAGTGGAGAAGTGGAGGGGGGAGGGGTGAGGGAGGATCAGCTGGGAGGCGGGGGCGGGCTGTAGAGGACGGGCTCTGAGGCACAACAACAACAAAAATGGCCGCAAAAGCGAAACTAGAGACAGGCTGGGGCACAAAGACGAGTTAAAGAGCTTAGGCAATGTGTGCTGAAAGCGCTACAATTATCGAGGCACAAAGCAAGCAATGCACTATCCAGACAAAGCAACACAGATAGCGCTACAACTGGGACAAATGAAATGCAAATGAAAACACAGTGCTTAAATCAATTAAAGGCCTCTAAATATTTCTAATACTTCGACAATGCTAATTTCACTACAGCGCTATGGCAGGCAGCAGCTAGCTGGTTTTTGAAGAGCAGATCTGAGCAAAGAGCGCAGCCCAACGATACCAAAAGAGAGCTGGGAGCGAGGGAAGCGACTGCTACTGAGTGCGTCAGGACAGTCACAGCGCTTCCGAGGCTGGGAGCAGGGCTATGCAGTCAGTGGGAGCGAGGATCAGCTGGGAGGCGGGGGCGGGCTGTAGAGGATGGGCTCCGAGGCACAACAACAACAAAAATGGCCGCAAAAGCGAAACTAGAGACAGGCTGGGGCACAAAGACGAGTTAAAGAGCTTAGGCAATGTGTGCTGAAAGCGCTACAATTATCGAGGGACAAAGCAAGCAATGCACTATCCAGACAAAGCAACACAGATAGCGCTACAACTGGGACAAATGAAATGCAAATGAAAACACAGTGCTTAAATCAATTAAAGCGCTCTAAATGTTTCTAATACTTCGACAATGCTAATCTCACTACAGCGCTATGGCAGGCAGCAGCTAGCAGGTTTTTGAAGAGCAGATCTGAGCAAAGAGCGCATCCCACTCTGCAACTCTGGGCAATAGCTTGCTTAATCTCCACAACAGCTCTAGCAGCGCGGGGATGCATGGCTTCACCTTGGGGGTGCCCTCTCACAGGGAAAGCCAGGATGTATTCCCCAGCGGTATACAGCGCCAGGATGCCACGAGTGATGGGGTAACAGTGCGCTTTACAAGTACACATACATTTACATTTACATTTACATTGTGGGCAGAGGGGCCTGGCGTCCACCATTAGCTGCAGGATTGCATTTGCTCTGCAGCCCTATGGCCTACATCCCATGGCACTGCAGCCTACAATGGTGCCTCTGCTCAAGTAGGCTTTGAGCAGAATGCCAGAACTGTGCCAGAAATACCGGAGCACCGGCAAGCCGCCCCTAAGAGACAGCGTTGTAAGTACGTATTAGTCATAAAGAACATGTAAAGAACAGCTTTATTTTAAAAAGCACAAGTCATGAAAATGGAGCACACAACGAACACGTCAGCTGCCTCAGTCATTCAGCTAGTGTCCCCAACAGCCACAGGAGCGCACACGTGATCATGGAACTCACGTAAAAAATAAACGCTTGAAACCTCTACAAATAGATTAGACACATAAAGGTCCAATACATAGTGATTGAGAGGCTGAGCATGGCCGGCTGCACACAAAAGTAAATAACCAGTGACAGGCACTTACGAGTAGCAAGCGGCCAGCTGTGAAGACTTTTCCCGAGCCTGCTGAGACAGTGCATGGTTCGTGAGCAGCAGTGGTGGCTCACAGAGGAAGTACAGCGGGGTGGTGTGGCGGGCGGGGAAGGGGGAGGGGCAAGGTGGGAGGGTAGTCGAGACGGACATAAGGTGGCAAAAAGTAACGTAAGTAAATAAATGAAACTATTTACCTTGCGCTCAAGCCCAAGGTAAATATGTTTATTTATTTATTTCCTTACTTTACTCCTTGCCATTGAATATCTGACTTGACTCACCTGCAGCAAAAGACAGGACGAGGTTAGCCACCAGGCAGGGGTTAGTACTAGTTGTACTGTAGTATAACTATCCTGGCACGGCGCAGCACTTTTTATTACAATGCGCATGACTGTGGCACCAGCCCTGCCCCTGCCCCCGCCCCCACCCTGAAGGCGCGGCACCTTGCGCGCAGATGCACCATTTAATTATGAGTACGGGTGTACTGCGTACTATTTAATTAATGTATTAATTACATTGTTAGAGGCCGTCACCGTGGTGTGCACGCACAGTTTAATTTAAGGTGACTTAGGGAGGCCTCAGGCTGTGCGCACAGTTAACTTAAACACCACTTTTATTTTCGTAGACTGAGGCTTGCTTGCAGTGCAGCCGTCTCTCTCCGCTGAGAGTGAGGGGCCCCCTGGAGCGCTGGGCCCCCTGGAGCATGGGGCCCCCCGCACCGAGTGGGCTGCGGGGGGCCTGTGTTACGCCCCTGCCGAAGGCGCGGGGGTCGGTCGGGCGGAGGGCGAACCGCACTAATAGGGTTCAAATTCAACAATGGTCACACATTACTAAAAAAATCTGCTGAACAGTAGATGGCCGCAAATTGTTTTCCACTCACCTCAGCAAACCCACAAAGTCAACACAGACATTACTGTCAGGTCACCAGAACACGCAGTCCAGCCAAGCGTTGTGCGATGTTGATGGACGGTCCGTCGTTATGGGAAGGGCGTTTGTAGAACTCATTCCCGCCGTTCCAGGAGGTTTTACTCGAAATGTGACCGTACCGGTGAAGATTTACAACATGGTATCAGTACTCGGCAACTGGTAACCAGGCCCTTACTCGTAATGCAAAACAAGGTCTGCTGTAGAGGAATAAATAACAGCCCAATCGTTTTTCTTAACAAGCACAAAAGTGAAAGCTCATTGAGGCATGCAAGGCTTCATGAGCCTTGACAGAAACCCACATGGCGGCTGCTCATGTGTACGCTCGCGTGAACGCAAGCGAAAGGCCACCAAATGCCTAAAAGCCTGTGGCAGCTCTTTGAAAACCCACACACTAAATTTCTCACAGAGCAGCGCAAATGCGCTGGCTCAGTGAGACCTAAAAATGCTATAGGTCTCACATTTGTTGGACTTGGGAGTTATTGGCATTATAAATGCTAACGTTTTTTACCTACCCATGTCGCAGGGTGTAGTAACATAGGTGACCCTGCAGCCTGCAAACTTGGAGTTAATGGCATAAGAAATGCCAATGCTTTTAAGTTGAGCCTGGGCAGCGCATGTGCTGCTCTGCGAGGTATGCTATATTCACGGAGGAACTTGAAGCTCAGCCCACTCTCCGCCCATATTTTTCATTGGCTTGTGTTATTGTCCACTGTAAACTGTGGCTGTCCATTGGTCAATAGGCAGAGTAGTCCTTTCTTAGTATCGCCTTGTCTCATTTCGTAACCACCCATGGCGACAACCCTGTTACATGTGTTGTTACTTGGTAGGCTTTAATTACAGCCAATGAGCAGCTACCAGGACAAGCTCTCTCCTAATGCTTTTCAAATGCATTCATAGCATGAATACATTTGCAATGCAATAGTTCTCGCATTTGCGAGAACTTAAGCTATTGTCATTGTAAATGACAATGCCTTTTATTTATCTGTTTTAAAAAAACAACACATAAATAAAAGGCAATGCCATTTACAATGCCAATAGCTCAAACTCTCGTAAATGTGAGATCTATTGACCCTGGTCCAAATGGGAACAGTCTAGCTGAACTGCCAAGCCAGGTCTTCCATGGACCTTCAATTAGAATTCGGGATTGGTTTCAGGGTAACACCCCTCATCAGCCAAGCTAGCTTGAATACAGTGGCAAAGTGAGCAAGGGACCCACGTCTTGGCACACCCTGTCAACTTAGGGTGAACAAAGTAAACACAAGGAGAGGATGGATGGAGCACTGAAACTTTTCAGATTCTCATCCCTAGTCACATATCTGGGTTGAATCCATCATTGTTCTTTATCTCACTTTGCCATCCCAGTTCAGACCCAGCCATATGCAAATCAGTCTTGACTCTGTTCCTCATTGAAACAGACCAGTCATACCGCATTTCAGTTGCAAAACATTTGTACATATCATTCAGAATTGGTATTAGGATGGGATGCTCTAAACACGCCCCTTTCAAATATTAAATGGTACAATGAAAAAGTACAATGGAAAAGCATTTTTGCGGTCGGAAATGGCGCAATCGGAAATTTGTACATGTAGCTCTAGGTCTTTTACTAGTGGGCCATGTTTCTTGGCATAGTCCAACTAATTCAATCTTGGTGTTTTAAGAGTAATTTTGTGAGGTTGTTAAGCATATGGAGGTCACAACCAAATACCATGGATTCTTCAACAGACCCATGGCTTTCAAAGAAGTTGCTTCCACAGTTGAGAGAGTTATAGGTGTTTTTCATCAGACAATTTAATCACAGGCCAATGTCATCAATAGGGATTAGCAAAGCCATTAGGTCTAATAGCAAACTTGAACAATAGTTACATTTTAATAGTTTTTATTGCAAGCATATGCCACATATTTTTTTTATTAAAGCTTACTATTTTTTTTATTTGTGGTGGCCATAGGCTAACAAGAAAACTGTAAAATAAAACATAACATTATTATTAATTTGAATATTACAGTATGGGTGCTTCCTACCAGGCAGATGCACTCATACCAGGTATAGAAACCCCTTTTCATTTTAGTAAACATCACAGGAATATATAATTCTTACTGGTGCAATGAAAAGCAACAACTTTCTTTAAATTATTGTAATGTAGGCATAATTTAAACTCACAAAGACTACTACAAAATAGAAAGGTTAATGAATGTAAAGAACAAATGCACAAGCAAAGTGAAATGTTTCCCATCAGCCCTGGAGCTGACGTGCACCTCTTTTTAGGTGGATGTGCACTCATGATCAGTACTAAAGCAATCACTCAAGTTCAAGTTTAAGTTCAAAAGCTTTATTCGAAGTGTAAAAACAATTCATAAAAGCATATGCAGTACGATCACAGTTATTAAAATTCATCACAATTACATTTTTGATTAAAAAAAGAAAACCAGTAATAAAATTCAGTTTAAAAAGTTCTTAGAAAATAGACAAAAATTTTAGAGGGAGCATTTAAGTTAAAAAAGAGTTAAAAGTTAATACATCATTGGAAGCAATGGCTATTCAATTATAATGGACCTTCTCAATCTCAATATTGCTCTCAGATACATGGTTATGGTATTAATGGTATAGTAATCATCCAATGTCCTTAATTTAGTATATGCTTCTCTTGACTTTCTTACTCCCCAGGATAGCAAAAGAGGTCTTAAGATTTGTCGCCTTGGATGGGAGTAGAAAGTGCAGTAAAGAGTACAATGAATGTTTGATTGGAATGACACCTCATCACATGGACAAGTTATTTTTTCTTTAGACCAGTCGTTACACCTTGGCAGAGTTATTAGTCTATAAAACGTTTCCAGTCTAAAGCATGTTAAAAGCCTACGAAAGAAAAAAGGTTGGTCTACTACAAGATACAGCTGAATGTTTCTATGCAATGTAACATCATCATGATTGGTAACTGATATCTTGGACCTCTCTTTATTCCATCTTTTCATTTCAAGGTGTTCCAACAGAGTTTTTTTTAGCACAGATCGTGAAACAAGGTCCATGGTAGTTGGATTTGAGAAATATTCCGGATGACCAATTTCAGATACAATATTATTTATATAAGTGAACCATGTAATGTTTTTTACCCCTTCACACAGCAAGCAGTCCTCTATTATAGTTCTGTTTAGTACTGTGGCAGAGTTAGTCCAGATATTGTTCCAAAGTAGAATCGGTGCCACTTTTATAATATCCGAAATGTGTTGTATGGCAATCTCGCCGTGGAGCACATATGTAGATGTGCTCTTTGGAGTTGCCAAAAGGTATCGTAGGAATTTATTCTCTATGCGTTGAATTGCTTCCACAGGCTGGAGTCCCCTAAAACCTGCTCCGTAGGTTCCTATTGAAACGCATTTTGCTTTAAAAATTTGGAGAAGCTCCCTAGGTGGCCTTGACCCTAACTTTTTGGCGAAGTTTAGGAGTGCTCCAGTTGCTTTATTAAAAGCTAAAGCTCTCGCATTTACTGCGGGTTTCCAAGTGCCTTGTCTATCAAAATGCACACCTAAATAACAGAATGTGTCCACTAACTCAACACGTCTATCTTCTAAGATAATCATACAAGGTGCACTAGCATTACTCGGACCACATGACATAGTAAAAGTCTTAGAATCGTTTATATGGAACCCCCCTTTCACTCATATAATGTGAAAATGTTTCTACTGCCTTTTGCAGTCCCCTCTTTGTCTCTGATAAGATCGCCGCGTCATCAGCATAGAGGAGTATAGGAATGGGTTTTCCCTTAATTACTGGGTAATCATAATAGTAGTGAATTGCTGGTGAGGGGGTCTCATGCTTGCCCCTTCCCAGCATGAAAGTTAGGCATCCTCCTTTCAGCAACCCATAGCTCCTGGTTTACCCTGGGGGATTAGACCAAGTGGGCAAGGGATCTCCACATGCTCTGGGATGACACTGGGATCAAAGGTCAAAATCTTTCTTCAGACTGATATCTTGGGCCCCATTGGGCCATTTTGCGTGGTCTTAGCCACCTGGAGCACTTCTTTAAGCATCATGGCCTCAAAGGTAGCAAACTTTGCAGGGAGTTGGTTTCAAATTTCCCCCAACTATTCCAGCATAAAGTACCAACCTAGAGAAAGCTCTCTCCCTTCCGTGAAACCTTTTAAGTGGGGGCGAGGGGGTTCAGCAGTGAGGCACCTCTGGCCTATCCTGGGGGGGGGGGGCACATTACCTCTCTGTCCCTTTCACAACCTTCCTGCTAGGACATTTCAAAATGGTGTCATCTAGGATTCACTTGCCACATCTGTTCTTGGGGCCTCAGCTCTCCCCTTTACTGTCATCAGCGCAAGGACCTTCCCCAGAAAATCTTTAAAGGAAGCCCACTCCTTCGTTGGCTGCAGAGGTCTGGGCCTTTTCCTTATTTGGTGGGCTTGGGCACCCCCCATTCCAGACACAGTGTGACAGCTGGTTAATTGATGCAGATTATTCCACCCCTCTCCTTTCCTCCTCAGGAACTGAGTCAAGCATTGTTAATTGCTCTCTTTTGTGTTGAGAGGTCTTTGCTCCTGTCACTAGAGAGAAATGTAATTAACATAGCACAGCAGGATGACAAAATGCCTGCGGTCTGATCCTGAGCTGAGCCAGAGAAATTTGACTTTCCTGGAGGACCCATAAACTATACAGATATCACTCTAGAACTTGCAGAATTGATTTTACCATACAGGCTACACACTAATTTGATATGTCTCTGGTCTCTATAGGGCAAAGGCAAGTGAAGCTGCACTCTAAGACAGCCCTCCTCATAGAAGTATAATGGAGTGGCACTGCAGAAAAAATTGTAAACAATACTGAATTTCACTATGAGTTGTACACTAACATTATGAGGCCTACCCCAACTCAATACCCACATTCTGCAGAGTTCCCTCTGCGCCAGGGTACCCATGTGTGTAAGACTGTTCATGTGTCACTGACCAAGTCTCTCTTACCTTTGCTGCATTGCAGTGGCCTTACCTTGAAAGGCGGACACTGGCAGTAAACATGTGCAATTCAGTTACCATGAATATACTGTGGGTGAGTCACAGGTAATGAGGCTCCCGCACATTAAAAGATTGAAAACCAGGTGATCAAAGAGCGATGCATTCAGGTCGATTAGGTGGGCAGACGTCACCATCTTACAGTATATGTCAATCACCCCTAAGGTAGGCCTCCTAATCCCAGGAGGCAGGGTGTATTATATTAAAGATGTGGGCATATAAGTGCAAGCTTATATGTCCGTATTGAAGCCTCTTTCCATTAAGGGCTACTATAAGTGTTCACAGGGTTAAAGAAAAACATGAGCTAACACTTGAGAGCCCATTGAGCCAGCTCCATTAAAGTCCTACTGAAAACTGTTGTATTTGCTATCAAACAACTTGTGTCATCAAACCAGACTTTTTCCCAATGACAGGTTTAATGTGAAATTCACCCAAGTGGATACCTTAGAGACAGCCCACCTGGTTGCTGCAGCCTTTCCTGTTCCCTGGCCTACATATGCTGCCACCAGGACAGGAATCTGACCTCCATCTAGGAGGGATGAACACTTCCAGGAGTCAGAAACAAAGGCCTGCCTGGGAAGGAGGTGACACCTCCCTCGGTGACAAGATGGCTAGCGAAATGGCACATCAAGGCAGTGACCTTCAAAGCTTATCCACCTCCACTGGTAGCCAGGCTGCCTCCCAGAGGAGGAAATAGCTGACCCCTACCCCAAAGCACATTTGACTGGGCAGGTGGTAAAATTAGGTAGTCAGAAGGTGGACATGCCAGAAGGCTATACACTCCCCTAGGATGGGCTGCCTGGTCAGGACAGTTAAAGAAGGTTTCTGCTATTTAAAAATTCGCAGAGTACAGGGTTCTGGGACCTGAGGTGACCTGGATGTGGTCACCTCAGGGGCAGATTAGCTGTTAAGGCTAGTAGCCCCTTGGATACCTGCCTGGACCCACACTCCTAACTCCACTAAATCTAGGATTTCAGGATTTTAGGACCACGTCTGACTTGCAGCCAAGCACCAAGAAAGAGACCGGAGTCTGCAATTTCAGTACCTGCACAAAGCAAAGGCGTGATACTCTTCACTTGTGGCAAAAACCCTGCCACTGAAAGATTCAAAATTATCCCAGACCATAGACCGGTTCCACAAGAAAGAAGAACCCCTCTGAGAGGCAAAACCAACTCACTTGAACTAGAGATACTAGTCCCCTGCATCCCATAGCCAATCACACCCCAAGAACCAAAGAATCACTGGTCATCGGGCCCACCGAGGGATCACCCAAAAGTAAATGGTCCAGTGCATTGTGGGAAATGTCGTCCTGAACTCCAGCAAGTTTTCAGACTCCAGTACATTGAAGTCACCTAGGGGCCATATTTAGGTAACTCCTATTTACCGACTCTTAAATACCGAATTTTACCGATTCGGTATTTAAGAGTCGGTAAATAGGAAGGGGGCAGATGTAGGTAATTCTAATTTTAGAATTACCGATTCTGTAACATTCGGTATTTACCGATTCGGTTAATACCGAATCGGTATTGCCCATTGATTCCTATGGGCCTTGAAGCCCATAGGAATCAATGGGCAATACCGATTCGGTATTTACCGAATCGGTAAAAACCGAATCCTTCAAGGGTGCAGGGGGTGTCACTTTGACACCCTCTAGCACCCCAAGTACAGGCTTGTGTGCCATGTGGCACATATACATGCCCTAAGGGCATGTCTGTGTGTCACATTGCACAGGTGTGCATGCACAGATGTGCATGCACACCTGAATTCGGTATTTTACCACCCAATAGGATTGGGTGGTAAAATACCGACTCTTAAGGGCCTGTGGCACTCTTAGGAGTGTCACCTACATATGGATTTACTGCATCGGTGAATATACCGATTCAGTATTTTACCGATTCTGTAAATTTACCGATTCGGTAAATTTACAGAATCGGTAAAATATAGGCCCCCTACATCTGAAAACCCTAATACCGGTCGGCAACGGCCGAATCCGGACGTTACCGACCGTCTTTAGGGCTCCTACATCTGGCCCCAAATGCTGTGTTAACTACTACCAATGCTTGTTGGTGACCAATCTGGACACTACTATCAACTTCAAGTTGATACATAATTATTCCATGATTGCAATTATACTCATAGAATGGATGGAAGGCGCCATAAAGAGGTTGGGAATGAAGTGCTTACTGCGCACTGCTTTGAACTTTTGGAGTGTCACCTATCATAGTGAACACAAGAAATCAGAACTTGGATTGCAAAATATATTTGGGAGACTTAAAACGTCGTTTTAGAGTAACTTTTGAGGCGTGTGGAAGACACATTGAAGGTTTTTCTACGAGGATAATTGCAATCTTGGAATAATTATGTATCAACTAGGAGTATATGACAAAATGATCCTGGAACTTCAGTAACCATCAAAAGATTGGAGCGCTTATTTACTGCCCTGAGGAAGCCCTATTTAGCGAAACGCATTGGCTGCACTGTTGGCTGTATTATTCCATCAACTTACGCCATATGTGGTCCAAGAACTCATTAAAAGGATCATAGTCAATACCATCAAAGAGTCTGGATTAATTCATCTACTGTGCATTTGTGCATTCTAAAAAATGTATGTTGCCTCTCTGTGCTTTTGTAAGTGCATTAGGAAATGCAGAATGCCATTTCGGAATGTATGAAAGGTATTTTCGGTAGTGCAAAATGCTATTTATTGCTAATTAGGACATCTCAAAAAGGGATTTTCAAAGAGTGATTTGCATACACCATGTACTATATTTGTGAATATTCGCAAAATTACCATTTAGGAAATATACTTACCATCAATCTGTGTCAGGTGGTAAGCAGGTACAAATTATAAAATGCATTAGGCACTTTCAGAATGGCAGCTCTTTATGTCCTGGCAAGAAGGGTAAGGATTTTGGCTAGTAGGCAGAGAAGTAGGAGGAGATAGGAGAAGATATTTAGGGTGAATGCCACCCTCTTTGATGAGACATAGGAGGAGATATATGAGAAGTACAGACTAACTAGTGAGGTAATTCTGGAATTAATTACTGAGTTACAACCTTGGCTTCAGACCCCAACACTCAGAAGCAATGCAATCCCACCAAATGTGTAGGTATTGTGCTGTCTACACCTTCTAGCTTCTATCAGTTACCAGGGGGTCATAGCAATGGCATGCCAAAAGTGCTTTTTCTGGGTCCTTTCACAAGTTCCTGGACATCATGGTTAGCATACTTAACCAATACATATCTGTTCCAAATACCACCCGTCCAACATTGCAACATTGCAACAGACCAAATTAATGTTTTATTGGGTACCACAATTCCCTAATGTCATTGGCTGTGTTGATTTGTTAAATGAGACAATGGTCCCTAGACAAGAAAAGATGAACACAGAAATACATTTAGACTAAATAGTGCTATATTCCATATGTTCAGCCGGACAGTTTAATTTCTCAGGATCAGAAATGGGAAAGAGATACACAGTGTGATACAAGTGGGACACCGGCCGATGTCCTAACTAACACACTAGGGGGGCAGAAAAACAGGGGAATTGTAGGCAAAGCGGGGTCATCTGAATATCATAAACCATAAACAGAAGATCCACAACAAACACATATGCATGCACAAATTCATTATTCAATTATGCATTTAGTGCGTTAAGTCGACGACGTTTCGAACCATATGTAATCTTAGGTTCATCCTCAGGACAATAATATATGCCTAAAGAACAATGAAATAGCAAAAGCCCACGGGGGCCAGGCAGGCGCGGTGTAACTCACAAGGATGTGACCGCCGGAAATGTCAATTATCAAGGGAGAAGTGTCCCGTCCCGCAGAATCGCAGAAATATGAAGCACCGGTCCAGTACCTACTTAAGAAAATTATCACGTGGTATATGTAGCAGAGCCTAACTCTGCCCCATGGACTCGGAGGATTTGTATCCCATCAATTTGATTACAGGATACTAGTGGCCGATTCACCTACTCTCTAGCCTCCGGACCGAATCAACATTCGGCCCTGCTACATATACCATGTGATTATTTTCTTATGTAGGTACTGGATGCATGCTTTATTGCCTTGCAGCATTGAATTAATTTATTTTCTATTTTTTTCATTATTAGCTCATTGGGGCATTATTAGGAGTGGCGAACACAGGGCTGGTCCCTGTGTAGTCCTGAGGAAGAGCTTGGGGGACGCTCGAAACAAGTTGACAGATAGGAACTAATAGGTACACCTAAACTCATTGTTCTTTAGACACCCTATTTATTCCACCCCGTTTTTAAATCTACCACCTAGGAGCAAGAATAAATCATGTATAGCTTACTAGGCAGGTATTTTAAATCACTTACACATATCCCACTCCATCACATCACAGTTCAGGCACCACATATAGTCTGATTTAGGTGCTCCTACGTAGTTTGCAAGTCGTAGCACGCCCAAGCCCGTAGAGGACTGGGATGGCCCCCATGATGAAGCATGTCACCATAGGGCAACCCTGGTGAGTGTGGGGACACCAAGAAAAAGAAAAAAATATCCTTTTCTTCTACTAAACACATTATTCCAACCCCAATGAGTTTTGTGAATATGATTATAGTAACATAGCTAGGCTCCTGATCTCTGGTTCAGAGGTTTTCAAGACTTGTACAAACTGTGGAGGGTGAGCCTAAGCATTTTCCCTCTATCTCCCTTTTATTTCTGATACCTCCCATGATCCTTCATGTTTTGCCACATTGGAATACATAACCAACTGTCTCAGGGTGAATTTGGCGTTGGCTTTTTACTTGTAAGAGAACGGATTACTCAATCCATACAGTGGCCAGAACTGTTTGTGTTATTGGACCTAAGGGTTTATCGTCTTGTGCCCTTCAATGAGGCAATGCATATGCTCTGCTTCCTTGGTTACTGACACCATTCTTGACTCTAAGAACCAGAAGTGAAAGACGCTACAACAGGGCACATAAAACAACACGGTCCATCATCCAGCGTACCTTTGGCATACTGAAGTCCAGGTTCTGCTGCCCCCACAAAACTAGTGAAGCACTACTTTACAGGCCTAAGACTTCAGTAAGATTATTGCTACATGTGCCATACTACACAAAATTGCCATGAGCCAGGGGCTGCATAACATCATCATAAGGGCCCAAAACCAACTCTGATTGCAACCAATACAGGTGCAACAGAGTGGCACACCTGCAGTAGAGGGTCATACACAATGCACAGAGATAACCAACAACTATTTTTGAGGTAAGAACGATTAGAACATCTAATAAATAGACATCGCACATGATGTGAATGCATGGTGTAAGACAGAAATACCAACTTTTATTCAGGTTTTGACAATAATGTATCTCTCCTTAATCCTAACCACTGAGGATGTAACATTGTTTCAACAAAGCAACAAAGTATGTAATAAACTGACTTCTCATGAAAACTGGGATGTGGAAGAGGGTTCATGTGAGATCCAGAGGTGTTTTGGCATTCAAGCCTGGTAGAGCATCCCTCTGGCATATGTGTGGCACTGATGCTAGAGTCGCCATCACTCTCAGGTAGCAGAAGTGTGTTGGAGACAGACAGGTTTTGTTTTTGAATGTTTTCAAGGGCTAAGGTCACTTATAAGAGCCAAAGTGAAACATCCTGACTGCAGTGCCTCATGTAATTTCGAATGTTGACCTTTCTTCTTGCAAGAGTGGTTGTGGCAATTATCAATCTATTGATTGAACGAGTGAAGGCATCTAAGCATGCCATGTACTGCCTTTACCTGTGTCTTTGCAGACATTGCTCCTTCTCCATGGCAGCAATCCAATAGTCTTGCCCTTTCTGTAATTTCTGCATTGACTTTGACATGCTTTGCAGATGTCTATTGGCAGTCTTAATTTGTTTGGTTTGCAGGCACTGTTCTGAGATTACTGATTTCTCCAGGCCACCAAACATGAGAGAACTGGCTGTTAAGTTGTCTGACTTCCTGCACCTTCCTAGGCTTCTGGGTGGTGTGAGGTAATATGAATTTTTATGGTCAATTGTGTCCCCTAACGTAGACCCCAACGGCTCCATGTACATGCTTCAAGTACATGTATGTTCCCTCCACAACCAGCTATGAAGACGCAAATACATTTGCGTCCAACGTTAACATGTCCTCTTTCAGATCCACCATGAATGGGTCGAATATTCAGTTCCTAAGTATGCCGTGCAACCGTCTTTACATGGTGCACTTTCACATTTTCCTGGCTCTGGCGAGCTAGGCCCTGATTTCTGCCATCGAGTCCTGGATCTGCATCTATGACCCTTACCCTTCTCCCTGCGCGGCTAGCGGTGCCTGGCTCGGCCTGCTTGCCTGCCAAAACTGTATTTTGCCTTCAAGTTATCTGCTCCGCTCCTCGAAAATACATTCCTGTCTAGTGATTTAGGAAAACATCTTCCCAGCTGCAGAGCAAAGGGCCCGGCCTCTCTGTCTCCGTGCAAGTAATTCATTGCTCCTGTTACCATGGTAGGCCCATGGCCCCTCGCATCTCACGTAGACACGTAGACACATATGCACGCACTAGCAGTCAGTATAGAATAGCCTCTGCCCGAGAGACCTTTCCTTCTAGATAATACAGTTCCTCAAACACAAGATACTAGATATGATTTGGGTTTAGGTTGTTCTGACACGCCAGACTTCTGTCTCCACGTATAGTGCTGAATGTCAAGTCCCCTTCACCCTCCAGTTCCACGTCAATCACACGTCATGCTGCTGCGCGCGCATCTCTGCCACATATTTCTGCTGACACTGCAGGATTCATCTATGGATCCACCCACCTGTGACACTTTCATGTGATGTTGTCTAGCACACACCTCTGTGTACACCCTCGTGCACGCCTTCTGTTACGCACATGTGTTCTTATCTCTTTTCTCTCAGCTGTTACGCCTTCTGTATCCATCACCATTAAATGCATTTACTATATATATTGTATTCTGTTAATAAAGCATTGTCTATCCCTTCCTGAACCTTCGTGGTGATGGAACATGATACCTGGTTCGAACCAATTCCTTTTTAAGGAATAAAACCCTTATAAACTCAGATGCCACGGACTCTGCCTCTCATTTTTGATTGAGTTATTCTTATTGAACTTTACCGCATAGAAATTCAGCATAGGTAATTTTTATTTACCACATAATTGGCGCCCGAACAGGGACCCCTCCCCCACCTTACGCGCCGGCGGTGCGTTGCAGGCCTGGTCCTCTGCCACAGCTGTGACGGACAACTACGCGTACCCGCAGGATTTCCTGTATCTCCCTCAGGCCAACGGAGGTGACTGAGGCTGCGATCAACACCCAGACGAGGCGGTGAGGAGTGCGGAGGATCCCGACCAGAGCCCAGCCGAGAGAGCAAGGTCCGAGGTATTCAGAGGCCCACCAGTTCCGAAGTTCCGAAGTACCTACGTCACGAGTCGAGTCGAGGCCAGTCCGGTCCAGTCCAGTGTCGAGTTTCCGAGGCTTTCCGTTCCGTGCTTCCCGGTGAGTACCGTTGCTGGGGACGCATCTAGACGGGTGCATTAATTTGTGTCCGGTCAAGACGGGTTTGGGTACACAGACCCGGTCTGCACTGTTTAGCAGTGTATCTGTACTGTTTTAGCAGTATATCAAGTATTCAGCTATTAAGTTATTGTTCGTTGTCCGAAATGTTTCAATGTGTTTTAAATGTCGTGGTATGAGTGATTGTTTGATTTTCATTACTGTGTTTTTTGTATTAGTGGTGTCCAAATCCGAGTAAGTATCAAGTATCAAGTATCACGGCTCAAAATGCTACGGTTTTCTAAACTGAAACAGATAGGAACTAGAAAAGGGATACTCGAGGAAGCTGTTCCCATCCCACCCAGGGACACTCCAGGATATTTTATGTACCACAAGCACGGCTTAGACGCTGTATTATATCTCGACTTGTGGGTGGATTACACTAAGGATTTAGCAACGCAAAGATGGCCCGTTACAGGGACATGGGATGCCGAGTGCATCATGAGAGTAGAAGAAGCATTATGGAAAAAGAAAGCCAGACAGTCACAGAAAGATGCCATTGAACTATGGCGTAAAGAATCACACAGATGGACAGAGAAAGCACTCAGAAAAGCAGAGAAAAGTAGAGAGGATTCTGATAAGGCCAAAGAAAAAGAACTACTAGAAGAAGGAGAACGAGTTAGAATAGAACAACACGATAGACGGAGTAATGCCATTATAACAGGATTGTATCCAGTCCTGGCCGAGGGCCTGTCCAAGGCGACCCCGGAAGTACCAAAAGATCATCCCCCTCCATTGGTTCCGACTAAATTAAGTCACAAGACCGCAGCAGACATTTTTCTTTCTTCCTATTTAGACGATGTAGTTCCCGAATACACCAATGTTCCAACTGCACCTATACCACCCACTGATCGCCTTCCCCAACGACAGACCACTCCTCCACCACTTCCTGCACCCCCTACTAATCCTTTTGGAATTCCGTTACAGCCACCACCGACCCTACAGACAGATCATGCTCAAGCCTCCGTCTCAGGAGGTGCATTAGGGGGTTACAATACCCCGCCACCGGTACGCCGATTAACTATTAGAGAACTAGCAATGGAACGTACTCCGAAACCAGTCACAATTGAAAAGCTTAAAGAGTTTCTTACAGACTGTAGATATGACCCAGTACCAGGCAAAGACGGTTGCATTATATTAGCCTCAATACGCATAAGACGTGCTGCAAACTTTTTGGTTTTATTTCCAGGAATGCAAGATTACCTAGACAGGATATATCATTTTGTTCAGACTGGGGAGGGTCAGGAATGTATTCACGAGGCCATGGCACATCAGAAAGTAGACACTCAAGGTGTACTGTTAAGATTCCTCATAAACTGTTTCATAAGAGAACGAGACCGGCCTGGTGTAAATAAAGAAGAGATGGAGGTACTAACTACATGGGGTCAGAATATTGCAGACGGAAAACATGATAAAAAGACATGTATAGAGGTCATGTACAGGAAAATTCGTAAACAAATAACAGTATTTCATGCAAAAGAGAAAGCTGAAAGGGAAGCAGAATCAGACGCGAATAAATCCTCAGAGGAGGATGAGCCAGAAGATAGAGGAACGATAGCATACGTAGGAAAGGGTAGACCCTTTAATAAACCGATACGTCCAGAAAGCAAGAGACTTTTTCACTCTGCTATGTCAAACCCGAAGACTCCTGAACATCTATTTCAGGCTACCGATAAAATACTTCAAGAACGAATGGGGTACCATGTACTCAATTCCATGGATGAACAAGAATTAGCCAGGTCAGCAGTACAATGGGCTGACAATTCCGATAAATTTAATGATGACGCATTAGCGCAAACATTTTTTAATCTTTCCCCAGACGAACAGCGACTAGCTGGTATGTACATGATACAGCACCTCCTTATATTGTATAAGAGCCAACATTCTGATCCAGGTCCCTTACCTGATGTACAAATAGAGTTACTCAAGAATAAATGGAGAGGCCTGGGTACCGATTTAATTAAGGTAATTCTAGAACATCGACACAGATATAGTGCTTTCCTGAATCCACAGTTTGTTTCAGCTCCACCCCCAGAAAGAAAAATGTTTTACATAGACAGACAAAATCCCTTGCGAGAAGTGCATCCAGTCAGGAATGATGATAATACCCTTAGACGTGTGTTTGTGTACACGCCCGTAACTAAAATGGAATTATTGGAAATGAAGAAACTAGTGCCCAGTCAGAATAAAGACCCTGCAGGTTTCCACAGTGAAATAAAAGACATGTTACTCATGGGTGATTATACCTATCCCGACATTATGAAAATATTGAAAATTCTATTGCCTGCCGGCATTTACGAGACACTCAAAGAAAAAGAATGGGAGGTGGGAGACACAAAAATTGATTGGGCTGCATTAGAAAATGAAGAAGAGACCCGAACCCCAGGGTTGGGTCTTGGGGACAAAACTAAAGCATTACCTGGATTGTTAGTACAAGTATTGCCAAGGTTATTAGCAACTAAAAAGGAGGATTGGGATGCAATCTCAGCCTGTAAACAGAAACCCGATGAAGACACTAGTGATTTTTATTCCCGATTTGAGAAATGTTTTATTACTAATAGTGGCCTGAAAGCAAGTAGCGAGTCATACCCACACCTTTTTGTATCCAAGTTAGTCGAGAATTCCCTGCCCCAAGTAAAGAATTGTGTACTGAAAGTCGGGAGCACATGGCAAGCAAACACGCCTTCCCAAATGTTACAAATGTTACAGTACCACCAGAACAGAATTAGAGAAGAACATGATCACGAACAAAGACGTATGAAAGACACAAAAATGAAAATGCTAGTTGCTCAGTCAGTTCCAGCTGACGGTCAGAAAAAGGGCATGACACAGTCCAATAATTCAGCAGCTCCTGTTAAAGGGACATGCAACTATTGTAAACAACCAGGTCACTATGTGAACGATTGTGCAGTTTTGAAACACAATATATCTACAGGTAAAACTAAAGAAAGGCCACGTCAACCTAGACAAGACCAGGTCCAACCACACGTACCACAGAATGCACAGCCTATGCATGCTCCACAACAGACAGTACAGACCGTAGCGGTACCACAGCCACAACCGATTGCCGCAACACAACATGCAACACAGCAGATGTACCAGTATGCCCAAACTGATTATCCCGATTATCAGCGATACACATGAAACAGCCTAGAGAGGGAAGTTGGCTTGCCTCTTATTGAGGTTCCTGTAGATCAAGAGGGTCCTTACGTACATAGTCAAGTATTAGGTAAAGATAGAAAGTTTTTGATTGACACAGGGGCAAGCAGAACGACAATCAGTCACGACGAGGTTCCAGGGGCACCCCTCTCAGGCTCCCAGAATGTTTCCCTTGGATTTTCAGGCAAGCCTATTGTAAATGAAGTATCGAAACCAGTACCTCTTTTAGTTGGTCCATTGTCTCACACTACAGATTTATTGCTCACGAAATCATGTCCAGAAAACTTGTTGGGTATCAAAACACTGAAAGCTCTAGGAGCTGTAATATGTTGTTCTCCAGACGGAGTAAGATTGTTTTTGCGTGACTTTAAGGGTCACTATGTGTTGAGAGATATTGATCCCAGATTACAGAATGTTCCTGCACATTTATGGGCACAAGGCCCCACTGATGTAGGTTGTATGCACATCACTCCATATCGTGTCACACTCAAACCAGGAGTAGTATTACCACGAATCCGACAATACAAGTTACCCCCAGATGCTGTAGTGGCTTTACTGAAAATCATTGACGAGCTCATTGCACAAGGAGTGGTTGTAGAAACCGACTCGAATCTATGTAATTCCCCTATCATTCCAATTCTTAAACGCACTGATCCGAATGCACCTCCAGTTTATCGATTAGTGATCGATTTACGAGAATTGAATAAATGCATTATCCCACAGTACCCTGTGGTTCCAGACATCTCTTCATTACTGACAGCGATTGATTCCGAGGCAACGTTCTTTACTGTAATTGATCTGAAGAACGCCTTCTTTAGTGTCCCAATCGACCCGGAAAGCCAATATCTTTTCGGATTCTGTTTAAATGGCCGAAGCTTCAAATTTGCACGCGCACCTCAAGGATTCACAGAAAGCCCCAGCATCTATAGCCAAGCATTGAAAAGACAACTTGACAGTATTCACATGCCTGATAACACTGCCCTACTTCAGTATGTCGATGATCTATTGATCACCGCCCGAAGTGAACCAGAATGTGAGCAAGCATCACTGACGGTTTTGCATTTCTTGGCTGACAAGGGACACAAGGTGTCCCCTTCGAAGCTGCAATTCTGTGTTCAGCAAGTGATTTACCTTGGGCACTTGCTGTCCAAAGGGGGGAGACAGCTAACGCCTGACAGTATCCAGTTAATTGTAAACATGTCACAACCCAAGACACAAAAGGAGGTACGGGCCTTTATAGGCCTCACTTCTTACTGTAGACAATGGATTCCTCAGTATGCATTTCTAGCCAAGCCACTCATACAGTTGACAACCCAGGAGGCAGCGTCTTCGACTGTCCTCCCTTGGACTCAGGAACATACACAAGCTTTTGACGACTTAAAGAAAGCCTTATGTCAAGCACCTGTTTTAGCGACACCATTTTACAGTAAGCCTTTTACACTTTTTGTCACAGAACGTGAAGGTACTGCATTGTCAGTACTCACTCAGGATCAAGCAGGTTCACACAAACCGTGTGCTTATTTTTCTAGTACATTAGACCCAGTAGCCCAGGCGCTGCCTGCGTGCTTGAAATCTGTGGCAGCAACAGCTCTAGCAATCAGACAAAGTGATTCCATAGTGTTAGGACACCAATTGACAGTACAAGTTCCACATTCCGTGGAAGTTCTTTTAAACTGAACACAGACTCAACACTTGACTATAGCACGACTGACAGGTTATGAATTGACATTGTTTCAGCCACACATAGAAATCAGACGTTGTAATACATTGAACCCTGCTACACTTCTGCCATTAAGTGAGACAGACCCTTTGGCACATGATTGTATTGAAGTCATTACCATCACGACGAAACCCAGACAAGACTTGACAGACACTGCATTACCAGATCCAGACCTGACACTTTATGTGGATGGTTCATGTATGAGAACAAGTACTGGAGAGTTAGTGGCCGCATATGCAGTCACGACAGAAACTGAAGTCATAGAAACGAATTGTATTGACACCCTGTCAGCCCAAGCAGCAGAGCTCACCGCTCTGACTCAAGCCTGTATTCGAGCCAAGAACAAGAGAGTTAACATATACACAGATTCACGTTATGCTTTCGGAGTCGTACACGACTTCGGTGTACTCTGGCGGGGGAGAGGTTTCTTGACCTCTCATGGAACCAAGATCCGACACGGTCCCCTCATTCAAGCTCTGTTAGACGCAATACATTTGCCTACAGCGATATCCATTATGAAGTGCAAGGCACATACGAAAGTCACAGATACCATTTCCCAGGGTAACGACCTGGCAGACCGAACAGCCAAGCATACAGCTCAGACTCAGACTCACACAACTGACCTGACAAAGACAATAGTCCAGACACCGACACATTGCATGACAGTTAGGGATCCCGCCCTAGATGTAATTGACATACAGACATATGCTACACCAGATGAAATCAAGAAATGGATTGAACTAGGAGGGATCCAGACAGAACAGGGATGGATGACGAAGGGGAAAGCCACATGGTTTCTCCCCGACTCTATGGTTCAAGTTATCATTAACACAGTACACAGTCCTGCACATTTAAAAAGCCATGTTAGACAGTATTCAAAACCTTTGGTTCAATAAACATTTACGAGCAGCAGCCAAACAGAAAGTGCGTACTTGCATGATCTGTTGTCAGTTCAACCCAGGTAAAAGCATTCCCGTAGAGCATGGTGGATTTCATCCTCCCGATCACCCTTTTGAAGTCCTCCAGATGGATTATATCCAGATGGAACGCTGTCGAGGATTCAAATATGTCCTCGTAGTTGTATGCGCACTCTCCCGTTGGACAGAAGCATATCCAGTCCCAGATTACACTGCTCCGACCACTGCCAAGCAGTTGGTTCGTGAATTCTTCCCCAGGTATGGCTTGCCCCGTATCGTATACTCAGATAACGGCCAGCCATTCTCGTCCGAGCTTATGGAGCAGGTATCACTCCAGCTAGGTTATCAATGGAAATTCCACTGTGTCCGACATCCCGAGGCAGCAGGTCTCGTGGAACGTCATAATCAGACCCTGAAAATTCGTCTTGCTAAGATCTGTAGAGAGAAAGGCGTCGACTGGATAGTAGCTTTACCAGTTGCACTCTTTTACATGAGAATGATAGCACATTCAAGAACAGGGCTATCCCCGTATGAGGTGGTCTTTGGTAGGCCACCGAATATGTGGGGGACGCCTCTGCCTCGTAAAATCACTGATGTTGACTGTAATATGCTGACAGATTACCTTGCCTCCTTGATGTCTGCACTACAATCATGTCGTTCACAGGTTGCTGCAGCCTTTCCCGACAACACCGAGGTGAAGCCACACAAGATTGTTCCGGGGGACCTGGTGCTCGTGAGGAACTTTGACAGGAGGAGTCCGCTGGAGCCCCGTTGGCAGGCGCCGAAGCTCGTGTTATTAACAACAAGGACCGCGGTCAAGGTGGAGGGCCGCAAGGGATGGCTCCACTCGAGTCATGTAAAGAGACACTATGGACTACAGCCAAAAGTAGACTCCCAGCCCGGCCCCCTTCCAGAATCTGATACTAAACTCCCCCTGGTAGAGAAAATTCCTTCCCAGGAATTTTGCATGAAGTTAAGGTCTAGCAAGTCAGACAGTTTAATTGTTTAAGTCCTCCCCTAGGTGAATCGGTTAGACAAGTTTCTGACATGTATCCGCTAGACCCCAATAGAGAGAGAGATAGACAGAGACAGATCAAAAAACATGAATATTGTAAATCTCTCCGTAGTCACTGCATGGTGACGTTATTGATTATGTTTTTTCTGAGTCTTTTGATTATTGCTGCAAGTATACTGTTACACATATATTTTCCTATTTTCAAGCGTGCACATGCTTCTTCAAATGTCACTACCGAATATACTTTCAGTGAACTTCCCCCGCACGAGTTGTCTTACTGACTTGCGCTGCGCAACAATACATTCATTAGTATGTTACATCACTCCCATCAGACCAGCAATGCTACTAATTGTTGGATATGTGGCCGACTCCCTCCCTATCAGAAATACAAGGGAGTTCTGCCCCTCTTTCCGTACCCGTTCACACACAATGGTTCCTGTGGTGCATGGTTTCGTTTAATAAATTCTTTAGATTCTGATTCCATAGTTTACCAGGGCAATTGGGTATGGGGGAATCTGAATACAGTTCTGCATAAAGTATGTTTCCCTGACAAGGAGGGTCTTCCCCAAAGGACAGGGACTGATCTAGAAAATGAAGTATATGGATTAGGTAACTTTACACTCAACCTCATGATCCTGAATGTCCAGTCCGAAGCCGAACCAGTCTTGCCCGCTATGTCCGTATTACCAGTCAAAGGTGAATTATGTGTCAGAAAGAATGGTTCAGTACACCTGGGTCATAGTAGATGTACTACTGTGATCAAATTCAGTGATAAAGGCAAGTCTACATTTAAAGCTTCCCGTCATTCCTATTTCATTTGTGGTCATACAGCATATATACGTTTACCTCTAGATTGGGATGGTACTTGTTACATTGCATTCCTTCTGCCACCTGTTTTCCTAGCCCCTCCTGATTATCATAGGGACTCCCACCTAGTACACATTAGACCCAAGAGAGATCTCCCAATTGTCGACTACACTGAAACGGCATGGGAGCAGTATACAGACTTCAATAAAGGTTTCTTTCCCTATTTAGGTGCTGTCTCTAATAGTAAACTGATACGTAAATTAACCAGAACCCTCGAAGCAGTAGTGAATGAAACTACTTCCGCCCTAGGCAACTTAACAGAGAAACAGTCTGCTATGAGACTTGTCGTTCTTCAAAATCGCCTTGTCCTTGACGTCATCCTGGCCGATAGGGGCGGAGCCTGTAGAGTCATCGGATCGAGTTGCTGTGTTTTCATTCCAGAAAACGCACCATCAGTATATAGAGCCATAACCCGTCTCCACAAGATTGCAAGTCAGATACACCAGAATCCAGGCACCTGGACTTGGTCCGGTTGGTTCTGGAGCGTGTTATCAGCCTGGGGATGGAAAGTCCTATCCTTCCTCGGAATAGCCCTTCTCATAGTATTCAGTTGTTGCTTATGTTTACAATGTGGGCCAGCGATTTGCGGTTTGTGCGCCACATCATGTATTCCCCATTCATGTCCACGTTCAAAATCCTGTCAGAAGAAGGAAGAGCAAATGATGTTATATGAACAAATTGATAGACTAATGAAGATCGATATATCATGAAGGGTCCGTAGGGGACAAGGAGGGAATGAGGTAATATAAATTTTTATGGTCAATTGTGTCCCCTAACGTAGACCCCAACGGCTCCATGTACATGCTTCAAGTACATGTATGTTCCCTCCACAACCAGCTATGAAGACGCAAATACATTTGCGTCCAACTTTAACATGTCCTCTTTCAGATCCACCATGAATGGGTCGAATATTCAGTTCCTAAGTATGCCGTGCCACCGTCTTTACATGGTGCACTTTCACGTTTTCCTGGCTCTGGCGAGCTAGGCCCTGATTTCTGCCATCGAGTCCTGGATCTGCATCTATGACCCTTACCCTACTCCCTGCGCGGCTAGCGGTGCCTGGCTCGGCCTGCTTGCCTGCCAAAACTGTATTTTGCCTTCAAGTTATCTGCTCCGCTCGTCGAAAATACATTCCTGTCTAGTGATTTAGGAAAACATCTTCCCAGCTGCAGAGCAAAGGGCCCGTCCTCTCTGTCTCCGTGCAAGTAAATCATTGCTCCCGTTACCATGGTAGGCCCATGGCCCCTCGCATCTCACGTAGACACGTAGACACATATGCACGCACTAGCAGTCAGTATAGAATACCCTCTGCCCGAGAGACCTTTCCTTCTAGATAATACAGTTCCTCAAACACAAGATACTAGATATGATTTGGGTTTAGGTTGTTCCGACACGCCAGACTTCTGTCTCCACGTATAGTGCTGAATGTCAAGTCCCCTTCACCCTCCAGTTCCACGTCAATCACACGTCATGCTGCTGCGCGCGCATCTCTGCCACATATTTCTGCTGACACTGCAGGATTCATCTATGGATCCACCCACCTGTGACACTTTCATGTGACGTTGTCTAGCACACACCTCCGTGTACACCCTCGTGCACGCCTTCTGTTACGCACATGTGTTCTTATCTCTTTTCTCTCAGCTGTTACGCCTTCTGTATCCATCACCATTAAATGCATTTACTATATATATTGTATTCTGTTAATAAAGCATTGTCTATCCCTTCCTGAACCTTCGTGGTGATGGAACATGATACCTGGTTCGAACCAATTCCTTTTTAAGGAATAAAACCCTTATAAACTCAGATGCCACGGACTCTGCCTCTCATTTTTGATTGAGTTATTCTTATTGAACTTTACCGCATAGAAATTCAGCATAGGTAATTTTTATTTACCACAGGTGGATAACCCTGTATTTCTAGACTTCTTGTTCTGACGTCATCATTCCACATTCAAAATGTGACTTTTCCTAAATTCCAATTTTTTATTTGTAAATCACAATTTAGCGAATTCCAAAATAGCGATTTCCTATTTGCGATTTGGAATCTGTGGAAATCACTATTAGAGGAATCCACTGTTAAATACATTTCAGTTTCTAATTCTCTGATAGTGATTTCTACCAATTCCCTATTTGGTACTCTCAAAATCAAACTTTAGTACATATGGCGCTAAATCTTCAATCAGGTAAACATCAACTCTTTATTATCCCTTTGATGTATGAGATGGTCACACTGTTACATCCTACAATTTCAGTGTATATTTGGTTTAACTGAATCATGCTTGTGTTTTTCAATAGGGAGCTGTTGGACAATTCAAGGTCATTGTTCAAATATAATTTACAAACAAGTGCAGATGTTCAGATGTGCATATGACCAAACATCATTAAGCCCCAGGATCTGTAAAATAATTGTAAGATGTGTTTGACATTACCTCATTTGTGTACCTTTCATGCAGTTGTTACTACTTGAAGGGATCCTCAACTAGTTTGAAATAACCCATAAATAAAATTCTCTTTTCATCTTGTGCTCTATTGGTGTTGCAAGGTCCAGGTTCCTCGTCAATTTATTTGCTTGATTTACCAATTTTTGTTGTTTATAAAGCACAAACTAGGATTGGTGTGCCAGAGCGCTTTACACTGAGAATAGGAAATCCACAACAGAATGCAAAGAACAGGAAAAACACTTAGATTTAGAATAACAGGATTTTTTCTGAGTGCATACAAAACACTGGGAAAATTACAACAAATGGGAATAACAGGGATAAAACAGAACAAAGTTGCATAACACAGATCTGCTGCAAAGAGAACGATAAACGTGAAAGGTGATTTTGGATAGGCATTACTTGTAGGTTCTTCTTCAATCATTTGATGGAAGGATTTATGAGTATCTTTGGAGAAATTAAATTACAGATGTTGGTGGCACTTCCAGAGAAGGGTCAACAGATGGTCCTTTTTTTCTTGAATCTTAGGGGTTCAAGGAGCATGGATTTTGAGCTATGCAGCAATTTGTTGCCTGCACTTATTTGCAATTTGGTCTGCCACTGCTGATGACTTCAGAGATAAGGAAGGCCATTTTGTAGATGCTTCTGGCCGCCTTCAGGAGCCAGTTGAGTGAGATATGGACAGGAGTGATGTGTTCTGAACATCTCTCTCCTGTGATCAGTTTCACAGCTGCATTTAGGTTTTTCAGGACTTTCTGGAATAATTGCAAAACTCCATTGATCATTACCTTAAGCATGATAAACCACCCCTCATTGGTAGCCTTAGAATAATCGACTGGGATAACATGGATATCTCTTTGAAATGCTACCAATGGACAGTAGAGTTTTGACTTCACCAACAAACAACAAACTTCTGGGTAAATCACATAATTAAAAAAACATCTATCCCTGTGCATGACATGAGTCATTATCATCATCATCACAAGTCTTTTGAAGGCACGGTAGACTTGATTTTTGTCCAGGATTTTCATCACTTTTTCTGACTAGGTTACAACTTTTTGGTTAGCCCATGGTCAGAGCCAATCAGCGCTAGATAACATAATACTTCTCAAACTATGCTGATGTGACATGGCCCCCTACCCTCCCAACACCACCACCTAAGGAAACAAAACATGTGGAGAAGTGTGGTTCATTGGTTAGAGGAGGCAGACCCTGATGCAGAGGTCAGACCCGGGACCAGGGTTCGATTCCCGACGCGGCAGGGTCTTGAGCTCAAAATGTCCACGGACTCGATAATTCTTGCCTCGGTGCCTACTCGAATCATGGGTTCACACTCTGCAACTCTGGGCAATAGTTTGCTTAATCTCCAATACGGCCCTACCGCGATGGGATGCCCAGTAGGGGTTATCTTGCAGGGAAAGCCAGGACGGGTTGCCAAAGCAAGCGCTAGGAGACCTGTCGGTGATTTGGCGCTATATAATCGAAATTAACATAACATTAACATAACATAACTTCCCACTTTCTACCTTCCTTCAGGATTCATTCTTCTGCCATCATCCACCTAAGATGCAAATGTAGTTTTTCCTCAAGCAGTCTTTTAGTCTGTGTTTCCACCTTCTTTGCTGACATTTGTGTGTGTCCCTTGGTTCCATGTGTACATGGTTCCATGCAGTGATCAGTCATTGTCAAATGTCTTTGCTTCCTTTTTGCATAAAGATTGCATGAAGTATTGTTAACTCCCACTGACTGAATATATTGGTATTTACACGCAGTTCATTACTAGACTGTCCAGGTGGGTTTTCGCACTTATTATGGTAAACAAATTGCATTTTTTGCAGTTTTAAACAAATTACTTAGGATACTGGATCAAGGTGGAGCTACCAACTTTTTGCAGTTTTTTGCATGCTGTATGTTACAAGAAGCTATTACCTAAACCTGCTGGAATGGGTATTACTAAGCAGGGACTATCCTGGTTCCATTTTCGTATTGCAGCCGGCTGGTTTTCAAATTCTCCCTTTGTTCATCTTGTTATTTTATTTTATGTTATGTTATGTGAGTTTATAAAGCGCACCATCACTCACAAGGGTATCCTGGGGCAGAGCAGGTGTGTGTTCCTAGCTCTGCCTATGGTAGGGTGGTTAATTGAAAATCCAGATCTTCAACTTCTTGCGGAATTCATGAAAATAGGAGAAATCTCTGATGTGGAGTAGGAGGTTGTTCCACACTTTAGGACCTATGTAAGTGCACGCCTGTCCTTCTTATCTGGTTCTTTGTATGCACATATTCTTCTCACCAGCTATATTGCAGATTTCCTCAGGGCTCATCCCTCAGCTCCATTTTATATAATCATTATTTGATTCAATTAGCAGTGCTAATTAAGAGTTGAAATCTTTTATGCATGTGTTATGGGGACAATACCCAAATCATCTTAAAATTGGACGATGCAGTAGTATTGACTGAGTATGAGTTTCTGTCAGGATTAAAAGAAGCTTAATTTTGGGGGGCTCATTTATAAGCCCTTCTGACACTTTTGCGCCACTTTTTGTGACGCTCCGGCGGTGTAAAAAATGTGCGAAGTTGCGCCCTATTTACAAAGTGACGCGTCATTTTGTAAACCCTGTGCTACGATATACCTGTGTCAGGTATAATGTATGCAGGGTGGGCGTTGCTCGCATCCCAGCCTTATTGAAGTGACACAGTAAAATCTATCAGATTTTCACTGCGCCACTTCTAGAATGCTACTGCATCAATATCATACGCCTGCCTCACAGCAGGCGTAAGACTGACACAGACCCTATCACATGGGGTTTTGCCAATGTGAAAGGACACATTGCTGGATTTGCATCTGTTTTCAGACACACCCCAGCAATGCGTCTGTTTTGCACCGCAGATACGTCAGTAGTACTGATGTATCTGGCATTCCTTGCGACATGACGCTTCCATCATGTAACAAGGAGGGTGCACTGAGATGTGACGTATCTATGCTTTAACGCAGCAATGTGTCACTTCTCATAAATAAGGGCCTGGATGCCTTTCAGCTGCTTGGAGCTAAACACTCATAAAACTGAGGTATTCAGCCTTCCAAATTCTGTCTCTTCTTAGTCTTGAGTTTGGTGGCCAGCATTCCTGGGTCCACCACCTGACGGTGAGAAATGTTGGGGTAATTTTTATTCTCTCTCTCTTTTAATACTCAGATCAGCAGACTTACTTCTTCTTGTTTCCAACAGCTTAAGCTCTTAATTTTCCGATCATAAAAACTGTAATCCAGGCTTGTCTGGATTATTATAATGCCCCATATTTCGGTCTTCTTGCCTAGGATACGCAGGGTCTTCAAAGATTCCTAAATGTGCTGCTCCGGTGAGGAAATGTTGAGGAGAAAAATAAAACTGACAACTAGAATAAGTGAGTTTTCGAAGATTTATGAAGCTGTATGACATTGGATTCAAAGTGAATGTCTAAAGTAAGGCTGTTCTAGGCCTGAGCCATGCAGCTGATAATGTGAATGCTCATCTACCAAACCTGCCCATAAGCCACCTTTGACCTCATGCAAGGACATTTTTGAAGAATAAGAAAAGTGTCCAGAGATCTCCAAGAAGTGCTTCAATCCGCAGATGGAAAAAGCCTTATGAAAAAATAAGGTTATATAGTCTAAAAATGATAGACAGAAATGCTGAATGAAAAACAGTAGTCTCCTGCCTAAACTGGCAGGGCATGTGTGCTGCTGTGTTGGGGTAACATAATTGAAGATTAGTGCAGGCTGTATTGAGGTTATATTACACTTGACCAGAATGAATATTGCCTCCTGATCCTATTGAATCTTTCAGCAGCCTTTGACACCATCAACCATTTTTTTTTTTTAAATATATTTTTATTGCAGGAATTAGTAAATCGTTACAGTATCGACCAGCTATGTATCATAAACAGTATCAACAGTATAAGACCCACTGGCCCCCCACCTTCAATCCCGAACACAGCCATCCGGCCCACAACCCTGGGGTCGGGCGGCGAAATACAAAGGGGGATCAGTAGGATGCTTGAGCTGGTCCGGATGATACACTGTCCGTCATCTGCTTTTCTAAACAAGCCTATAAACCCAAAAGAAAAGAAAAGAAAACCCCCACCCACAAAGAACTACTAACCAAAGAAACCCCACCCCACCCCACCACCAGCGCCAGGGAGTCACCTATACAGGATCTGCCTTGGGACCCACGGGGAAAGCAATAGGACCATCAGTACAAACGTTTACCGGGACTCGGGGCGAGTCGCTTCTTCACTTTCAGAGTCGCTGGGGGCACAATAATCCCTGAGGGCCTGAACCAACATTTCCCATTCTAACGCGGCCTCCTGCTTCTTCTCATTACGCTGCCTCCAAGCTAGTTGATATCTCAGCGCGCTCTCCCCCGCCGCCCACTTCAAAAGCTCACTGTGCCATCTGCTGCCCGTTGGACCAACCCGTGCCTTCCAGTTCCTGGTCACCTCTCGCTTAGCCAGGAGGAGCCCCAGGTCGATAAATTTACTAGAAATTTTATTTCTGGGGGTATGGGGGAACCAGTGCAGGAGCCCCACCGCCGCATCGAATGATAAGGCTCTCCCCGTCACCTCCTCCAGGGTCATCTCTACGTCCCTCCAGTAAGATGACAGACCTGGACAGGCCCATAACATATGTAGGAGGTCCGCTTCCGGAGCCGGACATCTAGGGCATGCCGCCGAATTCGTGGCAAAATATCGCCTGATCTTCACCGGGGTCAGGTACGCTCTATGGAGAATGTAATAGTGTACCAACTGAAAACGGGCGTTGCGTGTGCCCTTCCAGGCTCGTCTCACCAGCTGGGACCAAGTCGTCTCCGGGATCTCCCTACCAATGTCCTCCTCCCAACGGTTTCTGAGAGTGGTGAGAGGAGCTAACCCTTCGTTAATCAACCTGCCGTAGAGGCAAGTGACCGCCTTCACCGTGCCCGCCGACATCATCACGTACTGGCACACCTGAGATAAGGGGGGTTCCTCCTGCCCGTTTTTCCAGTGCGCCTGGATCGCTCTCATAATGGCCGAGTGTAGCAGAAAGTCACCACGGGGGATCTCGAAGCGGTCAATAAGATCTTGAAAGGACAAGAGCGCTCCGTCCTCGTACAGATCCCCAACCAGCTGTAAACCGGCATCCTCCCAGGCCGCCAAGCGTGACCAATCCCCTCCGTGGGGGAGGGCCGTCAACATCCCCAACGGTATTTCAGGCGCGTACGGGATCCTCAGTTGGCCCCGGGCGGATAGTCCGCTCCTCCATCGACAAGTCCCGAAGGGCCAATCGCTGTCGCAGCGCTATAAAGGATAGAACATGCCTGGCCATGCCCGTTCCCCTCCCGTCTTCCGGGCTCCGGAATTCCCTGGCGACCTCCTGGGTGAAGGTCTGGAGCTGCGCGGCCAGATAATACTTTTCAAAATCCGGCACCGCGAGCCCCCCCTCGTCTTTCGGTCTCATCAGGGTCTTGAGGGCCACCCGCCGGCGGCCCGATCCCCAGAGGAATCCGACCACCATGGAGCGTAACAGTCGAAACGTGGCCGGTGGGACCCAGATCGGTAGAGTCCGGAAATAGTACAATAGCCGGGGAAGCGCCACCATTTTAAGCAGAGCGATCCGTCCCGCCACCGAAAGCGGCAGCGTGGCCCAAAAGGCCATGCAGCCTCGGAGTGCCCGAATGCTGCGGGCAATGTTCCCATCTAGGAGGTCAGGTTGGTCGTGATAAACAAATACCCCGGGTTCCCACCTAATCTCCCTACTTAGGGCAGGGGCAAGAGTGCCCCTGCGTACCGGAAAAAGACAGGTCTTGGGCCAATTCACACGGAGACCCGAGACCTCCCCGAACTCTGTAAGCGCCCCCGCTGCTCCACGTAAAGCGTCAATCGGGTCCTCCAGGAAGAGCAACAGGTCGTCCGCATACAGTGAAACATAATGCGGGCCCGCAGGCGTCCACAAGCCCGTATAATGGGCTCCCGATCTAAGGTGCAGCGCGAGTGGCTCCACCGCCAGCGCAAAGAGGAGTGGGGACAGTGAACACCCCTGCCGCGTGCCTCGTTCTACCGGATATCGCGAGGAGATCAGCGGTCCCACCCGGACCCTGGCCGACGCGGAGGCATATAGAACCGTGGTCCATCTGACAAAGCCCTCCCCTAGGCCGAATCTCCGCAGTACCGTGCAGAGGTAGTCCCACTCCAGGCTATCAAAAGCCTTCTCCAAGTCCACCGACAGGACGACCGGGGACGGGGCATCCACGAATGGTTCCCCTAGCAAACGGAACAACCTGCGGATATTCATAGTCGTGTTCCGTCGTGGGATGAAACCAGCTTGGTCCACATGCACCAGGGAACTCATGTGTCCCAGCAGCCTCGAGGCCAAGATGCTGCTCAGTATTTTATAGTCCACCGTCAGCATCGATAGGGGACGGTAAGACCCCGGGTCGGACGAGTCGCGGCCTGGCTTAAGGAGAGGAACCACCAACGCCTCACACATCGAGCTCGGGAGTCGCCCCAGCCTCTTCGCCTCCCTGTAGACCACCAATAGTCGAGGGGCCAGGAGGTCAGCGTAAGCTGCATAAAACTCCACCGGCAGGCCATCTAGGCCCGGGGTCTTGTTTCTCGCCATCCGTTTGATGGCCCCACGGATCTCCCCCAGCTCAATGTCGGATCCCAGGGCTTTCGCCACTTCCTGCTCCACCGTGCGGAGCTCCAGTGGACGTAAATAATCCTCAAGTCGGTCAGGGTCTCGTGCGGAACGACTACGGTACAAACATTCATAATAATGCCGGAAGCAGCTAAGAATCTCCGGTTGGGTGTGCACCTCGGTGCCGTCTGCCTGTCGCATACTTGTCGTCGATTGGGATTGGCGCGTAGGGTTCGCCAGCCACGCTAACAACGCGCTCGATCTGTCCCCCTCTGCGATGGATCGGACCGTGTAGGCCTTATAGTCAAAACAGCGGAGCCGTTCGACCTCTGCCGCCACCTTTTCCCTCGCCTCCGCCGTTGGTACTTGCAATTCCGGGTGCCCGGGGCGCCGAAGTTCGAGCTCACGGAGTTTCCGATCCGCTGCATCTAAGTCAGCTAGGATAACACGCCTCATGCCCACCTTCTTAGAGATACAGTAACCCCTCACCACTACCTTAAAAGCATCCCACTCTAACGCTCTGGTACTCGCGGTGCCGCCGTTGGACGCAAAAAATTCCACCACCTTGTCCCCCAGGTCCGCCCTGAAAACACTGTCCTCAAGGGTCTCGGGTTGCAGCTTCCAGGTGGGCACCGCCGGCCTCCCGGGGAACCAGCGAAGGTCCAGCAGGAGGGGGTTATGGTCCGATATGGTCCTGGATAAGTACTCGGATCGGATCGCCACCGAGACCAATTCGGGCGACCCTAGAAAGCCATCTAGTCTGACATGTAACTCATGAAGGCTCGAGAAATATGAATAATCCCGAGCTGCGGGGTGATGCGCTCTCCAGATGTCCGTCAAACCCCAGCGAGTCTGCCAATCCTGACGACCCTTAGCTGTGCGATGAACAGGAGAATCGGGAAGCGGTGGATGCGAGCGATCAATGTCCACGTCCACTACGGAATTGAAGTCTCCGCCAAGCAGAAGGGGCCCGGAGAAGAAGTGGGCCAACGAGCCCGATAACCTGGAAAGGAAGGCAGTCTGGTCCATGTTAGGAGCATACACACAGCAAACGTTCAAGTCCCTCCCTCCCAGTGTTCCCGAGATAGCCACGTATCGCCCCTCCGGATCTACCACTGTTCTCGTGACCTGGAAGGGGACCCCCGCCCTGATCCATATTAGCGCCCCTCTGGCATAAGCGGAGTACGAGGTGGAAAAGACCTGCCCCCGCCATCTACGCTGTAGCGCCGCCCCTTCCGCCTTGTTCAGATGAGTTTCCTGCAGCAGCGCCATTTGCACTCCCCTACGCACTAAATAAGCGTGGACCTTGTGGCGCCTGGACATAGTATGAAGCCCCCTTACGTTCCAAGTGACACATTTCAAATTAGCAACATCAGCCATTGTCCCATAACGTTCTCGCACAATCTCCCCATTCGGGTCCCCACAAAAAAAGGACATCATTCCACCCAGCACTGATGGCGGCCATTTCCCCCAACCAAAACCAAACCACCCAAGAACGAACCAAACCCTCACCCACCCACCCCAGAACAGGACCCAAACTATACCATCTAGATCCCATCCAAACCTCGCCTTCCATCAACCCAGTAACCCCAACTAATCCCCCGGTCGCCACCGTGGGAAGGCCTTAAGGGCCAGGTGCGGGCCGGGCGGAGGCCGTGGGCCCTCAACGCTTAGGCCACCAGGACCATTGCAAGCCCTAAACAGTGACGACAACCTCTCCCGGGGCAGAACCAGGGGCACCCCCCCCCCTCGTTGTCAGCAGCTTATGGACGGCAACCGCCTCCCCCCTGCCGGGCCCCCACCCAACATAAGGCAGCACACCCCGTTACCCTTGTCCGTCCAAAAGGTCCTCCACCGAGTTCGGTGTGATCACCGGTGTATGGGCACTATCAGTCACTGAGTCCTCCGAGTCTGATGGTGCCACCTCTTCACCCAGGTTTTCCTCCTCCTCGATGGCGTCGTCCCGTGCACCCGACAACTCCGACAACACTTCCAGCACTCCCCTCCGCTCCGACGACGTCTCTGCAGTGGAGGGCCCTCCCGTGCGGCCGCGGCGATTCCTGATCCTCCTGGATCGCCGCCTCTGTTCCGGCTCATCTGCCTGTTGGGACGAGGAGCCGAAACCATCCTTCCCTGCCCTATAGAGCTCGAGCCAGGCACAGACATCCTCCGGGGTGTCGAAGAACTGAGTTTTGTCGTCGACTATGATGCGGAGCCTTGCAGGGTAGAGAAGCGAGTACTGGATGCCCTCGCTCCTGAGCTCGCGCTTGACCGCCAGGAAGGAGAAACGCTTGCGTTGAGTCTCATAGGTGTAATCCGGAAAGATGTTCACCTGACTGTTCGCTACTTTGAATAGACCATTACGCCTGGCGGCGTTGAGGATTAGATCCCTGTCCCTAAAGTGCAATAATCGCGCCACCACTGGCCTCGGGGGGCGTCCCAGAGCGGGACTCTGTGGGCACGCTCCAGAGTGTAGAAGGAGGATAGCCCCTCCGGGGCCACCGTGTCACGGAGCCAGGCCTCCAAGTATGTCACCATGTCGCCATCTTCGATTTTTTCCGGGAGGCCCACGACACAAATGTTGTTCCGCCTGTTGCGGCCTTCCGCATCCTCCGCCCTCTGCTCCAGGGACGCAATTCGGGACAGGGCATCCTTCATCGTCGCAGCCAAGGTTCGCTGCGCCGGCTCCAAGGTTTTCACCGAGCTCTCCACTTCTTTGACCCGGTCCGAAAGTTTGCCATGGTCCGCTCTGAGGAGACCTAGGCTCGTCGCCACCTGGGCAATGTCTTGTTGGAGGGCCGATCTCGTGGTCGTTATCGCCTCTAGGACGCGGTCAAACTGCCGTTGCATCGACGCGCCATCAGAACTCTTTGGGTCCCCAAGCTCCTCTTTGTCCTGGGCTTCCGAGTCCGAGGCGGTCGGGGTGGGCCCCTTGGCTCCTCTAGGTTTCCCCATGTCGCCGGGGGCACTCCGTGAAGGACCCGGAGTAGGCGTCTCCGGGCGCAGGTGTCGACCACGACCCTCCCGGCTACTGGTCCTCAGATCGAGTACAGGAGACCTCCGTCTCCAGGGCCTGTGAAGACTTCTCCGCTTTAACTCACGCCACCGCCGCGGCGTCCGAGGGCACCGATGAGGGGGTGGAGACAACCGTCGCCGTGCCAGGCAGGCCCGCTCACCCGCTAGAGATCCAGGGTGAGGGTCTCCAACTCCACTGGACGATGTGTAGCGCCAAGGTGTCGCGCCTTCCATGGAAGTGGGCTGGCCGGGAAGACGTAGCTAAGTGCGGAGTCGCGAGACGGGCCACCGCCCGGATCACAGGGCGTCCGCTCCCGGGGTCTCCCGGGGTCTCCTATAACGTGGGCATCTGCCCGGCCACCCAACCGAGTGTAAACTCGTCGTGGGAAATCCGATCCAATAGACAACCAGTGCACAAAGCAGTCGGGGATGGCGAAGTCGGGCGCAAGTCGCCGCTCGCGACGCTTCTCCAAGTCAGTGGGTCCGGCCAGGGGGACAAAGAAGTCCGGGCGCCATGTTGGGTCGCACTCCGCGACTCCGCAAACTTCGGTTGCACTCCGGAGCAACCCTCGTCCAAGCCTCACCAAGGGCCCCGGCAGGTCTCCGTCGGTCCGCTCAGCCGAATGCAGGGTCTGGGGTGCCCCGCAGCCTCCGATTTACAGGATAAATCCGGGCTCAGTCCCGGAGCCGAGCTCTCAGGCGACCATCGCCATCGGCGCCCAAGCCACGCCCCTGACACCATCAACCATGCTACCCTTCTTGATATTCTAGAACAGAAGATGGGCCTTTCTGGCAGTGTGCTAAACTGGTTCACCTCTTTTCTACACAACAGATCACAGCACTTCTTAATTAATCACACCTTATCCAAGCAGGCCCCACCATCCTTGGGCATCCTCCAGGGATCTATCCTCTCCCCGACACTGTTCAACATCTACATGGAACCCCTAACTGATATCCTCAAGTGCTCCAGCATCTCCTACCATATGACTTCTGATGATATCCAACTCTATATATATACTTCTATATATATATACTTCCATTAATAAAATCCACACCCTCAATAACACCCTAACATTAACACAATAATGGTTGACTCACAATCACCTAAAACTCAATGCCCTTAAAACTGAATTCTTACTGATCGCTCCACCCACTTCCACCTCTAACATCAAAGAAAGGTTGCCCCTGCTCTCTGCCTTAAACTGCAGCCCACACATCTTTGAATTCCTAGGTATCACCCTAAACAAATACCTCTCTGTGCATAGACACATGAGCTCCATCACCAAAGGAACCAACCATAAGTTGCATATCCATAGGAAACGAAAATGTTTCCTCCCTGTGGCTGAACTCATTACTTTGACTAAGGCACTTGTGCTTCTGATACTGGACTATTGCTTGCATGACTTATAAAGCATTGCACCACAGCATTCCTTCCTACCAGGCCCAGGAACTGACCACTTTGGGTGGGAACAGAACCTTGTGTAGTACAAGCTCCTTACTGCTCAAGCTACAGAAATTCAAGAAAAAGAAAACCTTTTTCCAGTCATTCTCTGGAATGGCCCCTAATATCTGGAACTCTCACCCCACTGAAATCAGATGTAAATCATCCACATCCTTCTTCAAGAAAGATGTAAAAAAAACTTCCTGTCCAACAAATTTCTCTCTCACAGAAGATGTGGCCACACCCCACTCTCTGTTTAACCTCGCCCTCCATTTTGTCCACTGCCTTCCATTGTGTGCGTATGGCCTAAACTTGGACCTATGTCTCACTTCACTCCTCTTGTTAATCTATGTACCACTACCTCAGGGATCACTGGGCCTCTAGTCCCACACCCTGCATCCTCCCTCATACCTACCTCAGTACTTTTATGTACACTGTAGATCGTTCCTTCTTTGTCTTAATGTCGATTTGTATGGCTCTTTACACTATTATGTAACACAGGTACTACTGCTATTCTGCTTACACATCCCACTATTCCTGGTGTACTATATATTTTTTAATTTCTGCCTTTGTACCTCGTGTTATTTATATTGTTTCTACTTTGGAAAGCGCTATGTTGCTTTGAACACTAGTGCTAAGATGCCATGTGCCTTCACTACCTCAGGTGAATCTATGCATCTACTCTCCCTTCCATGGCAACTCCCTTTCATCTCTACCTCAGGACTTTCTGCGCTCATGTGTTCTACTGTCTTTCTGACTCTTCTTTTATACAATTGTTGCTGTGTATTTTTATTGGCACTTTAAGTTACACCGGTACGTGCTGCTATTTTGTTCCATATCTTCTTGTACACCGTTTTCATTTTTACCTTTACTATATATATTTTCATGCACCCTTTATGTACCACATGTTATTATTGTTGTGCTTTTTTTTTCCATTACTATACATATCTCTATGCACCTCAAGTTATTGGTGTGTTTACTCTGTAAAGCGCTCTGATGCCTTCGGGTCAAGTATGACCTATGTAAGACTGACAAATAAATAAATACAGTACCCCAGGGTTAGCAAAAATACAGACATGCCCATTTTTCCGCATTTGGACCGTATATATTATAACCCCTGCTGTGTATGTATGTTGTGCATGCCTGTACAATCTCTGTAACTTGATGAGCAGCCATGGTGAATGAGATTGCCCGATGTGTACTCAAAGAGAAAGACTGAAAGGGATATTTTTATCCCTTTCCAACCAATCTAAGCTTATTACTACTTATTATACATGAGTGAAAATCTACTTGGAATGGACAGTATGACAAAATGAAAGTAGGCGGAAAGTGAAAATTAAGAAAGATGCTTTAACATGATGCTTTGTGAAGAAACCAGGATATGTCAAATTCTGCACTCAGATTATTTGCGAGAAAGCATACCTGCCTGGTTGTGGTAGGGTGAGTGGTCGGGTCTGATGTAAAGCAGGAGAGGCGTGGCTAGTCCTCTGTTGTGGGCCCTGGCTGGTTTGTCGGCCCTCTGGGGCTGATCAAAGCAGACATGCCCACTCTCCCTTTTCTCTATGTAGGCTGCATGCAGGCTACATAGAGAAAAGGGCATTCAATTTGACGCCCGGTTGGGCACCGTCCCACCAATCACAATGCTGCCATTGCAGTGTTGTGATTGACCGAGGGGAGTGAGGCTGCCTGTGGGTGGCTGCTTCCTGACGAAAGCAGCAGGAAAACACAGGAGTTGGGACCCGGCCAAGCCAGGAGCTCAGGCGGCGCGGGAATGGGGGAAGGTAAGTTTTACTTTATTTTAATTAAACTCCTCCCGCCTCCACCCCCGCGACCACCCCAATTCCAGTCATGCTGGTTGCAACCATTTCATTTGAAAGCGGAGGTATTTTGTTCATTTTTAACATACCATTCAAGTGTTATTTGCCTGAAGCAAAGCTTGTGCGGGTTATGTATTCTGAAGCTCTCCCTCCTTTCCTGTCATGTTTTGCACTCCCCTGCTCGCCGGGTTATTATTGTAAATATGCATAAAACTCCTGGGTGGGAGCGGTGGAATTTTCGGTAGAGCTGCTCATCCTGTCATGTGTTGGCAGGTCTGTGGGACTTGCACTGACTGGACTGTCTGAAAATGCTGCTTTATGGGATGGTTTAAAAAAAGGAGCATCCGAAAATATTTTTGCAAAGAATGTAAATATTGCAGTTCTAAACTGTCAGCTACTTTGTACTGGTGTTATTCTTTGCCCGTCCCTGTTTGGTGATGGCGGTACTTGTCAAGGGAGATGTGAGGAGGTTTGACTTTGTGGAGAGTAAGAAGCTGGCCGGCTAATCCACTCTGGGGTATATTCACAAGAACGTATGATAACTACAGCATGAGTAGCGTAACACAACTTTCAGCATCGCAGCCCATCACGGGGAAAAAACCCTGTGATAACATGTAATTCACAACATGGTGGTAGCATGCGAAAGTCTGCCAACACCGCGGATAATGTCCGCGAAACAACCACCGCAATGGAGATAAAAACACATTCCCCAACGCAACAAAACCTGCGATGGACACAAGCGTGATGACAAAACAGTGACAACTAGCACAAGGGCAGCAATACTCACGCGCAATGCGGGAAAATAGTACAAGACCAGCACACCAAAAATGCAACTGAACAAAAACCATCAACAACGGAGTACGACGAATGCACGCTGGCTAAATGCAGAAGACAACATGTACACCACAACATCCAAGCACCGTGAAAGAATATAACCAACAGGCACACCAAACGAAAGAGACCAGTGGCAGACAGAGCAGGGCCGCAGGAGCGACACACCCACTGTGCAGCATACGCACACAATCAGGGGTGCATTCCGGCAGTAACAACATCCCGGGTTAAACAGCACCCCCACCACATTTCAACTCAGGAAACAACTGGTTCAGCAAATCTGCACAACCTGCCAAATCAAATCTGGAACGCAGGGAAGCGTAACAACAAAATGTACAAGTACAAGCTGAGACCTGCAAAAATGTTTATTCACACATGCAGTGCATTTGGACATTCTCTACCATTGCATTATTGGGATCACTGAAATAATATCGAGGGTCAAAATATCGACTTGCAAACATATCGTGGACAAAATATCGACAGTCAAAATATCGAGTTTGTATCTACAAACAGGTAAGTACAAAAATATCGAGTACAAAATATTGTTTACAATAATATAGTTGTAAAAAATATCGACTTTATTAAAAACAGTGTTAAATTAAATTAATATGAAAATTTAATTACTAAAATATACTTAAAAATACTTACATTAACTTATAATAATAAAATAATAAATGAAAATATTTAAAAAAAAAATTTACAATCTTATTTGTTAAAACATATATATATATAGTAACATACTATAATTAAATACGATACTATTATATTACCGTACGATACCAGAAGTGTTAAAAATACTATTCCCACTCCAAAGAGTGCAAGCGTAGGGAAAGCGTTGGATAGCGTAGGGGTTAAAATTACAATTCCCACTCCAGTGGGTGCAACAGTAGGGAAAACTGACCCTGAACCCTAAAAATACCCCTTTACCCAAAAACCCAAAACTGACCCTGAACCCTAAAAATACCCCTTTACCCAAAAACTGAAAACTGACCCTGAACCCTAAAAATACCCCTTAACCCAAAAACTGAAAACTGACCCTGAACCCTAAAAATACCCCTTTACCCAAAAACTGAAAACTGACCCTGAACCCTAAAAATACCCCTTTACCCAAAAACTGAAAACTGACCCTGAACCCCAAAAATACCCCTTTACCCAAAAACTGAAAAATGACCCTGAACCCTAAAAATACCCCTTTACCCAAAAACTGAAAACTGACCCTGCACCCTAAAAATACCCCTTTACCCAAAAACTGAAAACTGACCCTGAACCCCAAAAATACCCCTTTACCCAAAAACTGAAAACTGAAAACTGACCCTGAACCCTAAAAATACCCCTTTACCCAAAAACTGAAAACTGACCCTGAACCCTAAAAATACTCCTTTACCCAAAATTAATTAATATTATTTAATTACCAATTAATTATTAATTAACAATAATAAAGTAAATATATTAGCACATTAGCTGTAATTAATTTAATTTAATAATTAATATTATTTTTTTCAAAATCATTAATTAATAACTAAAAATTATATATATAAATACATTACTCTAATTAATGTAATTAACTAATTAATATTATTTAATTACCAATTAATTACTAATTAAAAATATGTAAAAAATTATATTAATTAATTAACTAATTAATATTAATTAATTACCAATTAATTATTAATTAAAAATATTTACAAACATATATTAATTAATTAATTATTATTAAATTACTCCCCACCCTTATCCCCTATTAACCCAACATCCCGCTCCTAAACATTAACTACAATTTATATTACTATTAATACATTTTTTTTTTTAACCTTTTTTCTACATATAATAAAAAAAAATTACTTTGACTATTTATATATATTTTGTCGATATTTTTGTACTCGATATTTTTTTAACATTATTTTAATCGATATTTTGACCAACGATATTTTTGTACTCGATATTTTATTATTATCGATATTTTTAACTCAATATTTTGTCCATTCGATATTTTGGAGTCGATATTTTGTCTGTGCACCGCATTATTGTAATGGATGGCCACAATGTGACGTGCTCATGAGAAGTGGCAATGATGGTATTCCTACGGGCCATTCCTGTCACTACTACAGTGGGATGTGGTCCACCTGTCCCATCACCACCATCATCAGCCTGTACCTCCGGAACTGGGATCCATGGGGCCCTGGTGCGAACACAGATGTTGTGCAACACACAACATGCAAAAATAAGCTTGCACATGACGTCCGGGCTGTACAGGAGCTTCCCACCTGCGCCATCCAGGCACCTGAAACGTGACTTCAACACGCCAAATGTGCATTCAACGATACCCCTGATACGTATGTGGGCCGCATTGTACTGTATCTGGGCGGGTGTGTTCGGATCTTGTAGGGGTGTCATCATCCAAGGGCAGAGTATATATTCTTGATCACCTGTCACAGTGCAGGGAGAAAAGAGTCAATATTTGGTTCAGCAGAATGTGATGGCAGGTCCACCAATCCAGTCACGCCTATGCTGGCTGTGTGTGGGGGGAGTGTTCGCCGGCCCGCAGGGATGAGCTGATGCTGGCCACTACACCACCAGTCTGCATAGGGTGCAGGGGTAGGCCAGGATGACCATGGAGTGTTGATGCCGTGTCTGGTAGGTGGACATGTAGTTTGACATGTTGAATATGATTTGTTCACGTGTGCATCACCACAGTTGTGCATTGTGCTATTGAGGCATTGTGATGTGTGGTGTTTTTTTTTATACTTACCAACGAGCAGTCCCGTTCCATATGCGCCATCCTGGAGGCGCTGGTTGCTGATGGATTGTCGGAAGAAGAAGGAACCATGCACACTGCCTGGGCAGTTGGTGACGGCATTGGTGAAGAGTCCCCGGTGGTCCAATATTGCCTGCACATTGATGGAATGCGTGTGCTTTCTGGTGCAGTAGTGGTGTTCAGTATCCGCAGGGGGCACAAGTGGGATATGTGTGCAGTTGTTTGTCCCCAACACAGCCAGGAATCCGGCTATGGAGTAGAAGCCTTGCTTGGTCTCCAGCTGCTCCTGCGCATTGTTGGGGAAGTGAAGGTACTGGGGTATGAAGCTGAGTATGGCATCCAGGACAGGTGTGATGAATTTTGATAGGGCTTGCTGTGAGACCCCTCTGACTCTGGCAGTGGTTGGTTGGAAGGTACCAGAGGTCAACAGGTGCATGCAGCACAGCCAGCAGCTTTGTCTGCGGATGGATGTTGGTACTCCACCGTGTTGGGACCGTCAGCCTGTGGGTAATGTGGGTCAGGATGCGGTGAATGATTGTCCTTTTGAACCTGTAGTGGGCAATGACTTCCTAAGGTGTTAGGTCTGTAAGTGTGGTGCCTTTTCGGTAGGTCCGTTGTCTTACTCTGTGCTGCCTCTGTGGTGGTCTGGGGGGCGGGTCCGGGTCCAGGGGTGGTGGGGGTCCAGGGGTTGGTGTTGGTGGGTGTTGTGGCCCTGTTGGTGGTCCGGGCTGCATGATGAGTAGGTCCATGGCGTCATTCGGTCTTCGGATGGGTCTGTTTGCGGGGCTCTGTTGCCTACCGCAGCTAGTTGTCCGTCTTTACACCTGCTTAAGGCAGGTGTTAAATACCTGTAGCTAACATGGCTTATTGAGTGTTTTCGGTTCGCTTTGCGGTTCTGTCAGTTCATTGTGAAAGCGGTGTTGCTGTTTTTCATGTGTTTCTGCACGGGAACGCCTACTCTGCATCATCTCACTAGCGTTAGCTGGTGGTGTCCGTCATGGTGTTAGGTTTTGGGGATGTTATCGCGGGAATTTTGGCGATGTCTGCAGTTTGCACCAGCTTGTGAATGGGGTGTTAATTCTGTCGCCACTTTTGATGTGTTAAAGTGGGGATAATTCGGGGATAAATCCTTGTGAATATGAGCCCTCTTAGTGCTTTGGTTCTATGGGATTCTGTGACTGCTTGATTTCATTAGACATGATGTGTCGATTGGCCTGGTTCGCTTTTAACAAAAACGAGGCATAAGTAAATCAGTCTGAGACTGCTCATCCTTCTGTTGGGCTTTATACACAAACTAGTATTTGAGATTAGCGGGAGCTCGAGCCCTTCCCGCTTCCACAGCTCTTCCTTCAGGTGCTGGGCGAATTGGCGAGGAGGAGGCATCTTTCTCTGGTCTGCCTTGTGTCTTAGGGGCGTGTGTTAACAAATGTGAATAAACCCCAGTCAGTTTATATCTCCAAGTTTTGCCTGCCAGTCGTAAATGCATGCTAAATACCAAAGACGGTGTTTGATTGGGGGTCAGGCAGACTGGCCCGAGTGCAGGTACTGCAGGGGTTACTCCATCCTCATCCCTCACTCCACCCATCTTGTCTGACCATTTCTGCTTCCTCTGTTACATTTGCAGCTATTCTCTCCACATTCCCCCCCCCACTCCCACAAGCTATATTTTATTAGTTGACAGCTTAAGAGTCAAAGTATCAGAATACCTACATAAGTTTAAATAAAGAATGCCAACCTACATCTCGGGTTCACAAATGGAGAAAGCATTCAAACCACTCCACTCACACCCTAGGGCCTAGATCTGTAAAATGATAAGTGCACAGGACCAGAGTGAGGATATGGCTTAAAGGCTAGAGCAGCTGGCTTAGAAGCTGGGGATCCATCCAGGTTGAGTCTGGGCAGAGTCTCCTGTGATTCTGGACAACTCACTTAATCTCAAAAATAATGTGTCTATCTGTAATGCAATTGGTGATAATGTAAAGCACCCTGAAAACTTCTGGTCAAGTTTGCCCTATATAAAAATGCAAAAACAAACAATCAAATAAAATTTCCTCTAGAAACCTCCTGCTAGCTCTCTCACATGCTACGGTTGCCCAATAAAAATGCTGCCTAGTCTTGATTCCACCTAATGCCTCTCCCTTCCACCACCCAGTACTTCCTGTCTGAATCAACCATTGATTCTTCTGCAACTCTGCTTTATCCGCTTGCCTCTGTTTTCTTACCTTGCTTTACTTCTGTCTTTCTCCCTTTTCTGACTGTATTACCCTGTCTCTGGACTAAGCCTGTTGATGAAAAATAAGTTGCAGCCCCCACAAATCAAGCCAGCGCCCACCACCTGCAACCACTGGCACAAATTAAGCACAGCAGGCACTGATCCCAAAGTATGGATTCCACATGATACCCCTGGTCTCCAAACAATAATGCCAAAACGCGCATAAGTAGACATTTTGTAGGGTTCCATTTGTTTGTAACTATTTAAACCCAAAATCAGACTTCATAGGGATTAATTTATCTTTCAGGCTCACTGAAGTCACATATTGCATGAGGTGACACACTGTGACATACCAATTAAAAAAATAAAACTCTTATGGCCTCGGGAGGGGGACCATGCGGCCCCCTTTCAATTTTTTTTAGAAAAATAGGGGTCAGGCCCTGGAGGATGGGGTCCCCAGAGCCAATATATTAGGAAAGGAAGGGGGGCCACAATGCCCCTTCTTTAAAAAAAAAAAAGGAAAAAAAGACTGTCATTGCCCGGAGGTCCCGCCCCCCTCCCTGCAGCACTCTGCATACACGCCCCCTGGCGTCTTAGGAGATTGGGAACTAAGTCCCCTTGAATACTGGGGTTCCCTGGGGGCCAACTATCCCATCAGGAACCTCCAGTATGCCCCAGGGAGCTGCGTTGCAGAGAGGTGTTCTGAGGCCATGCCCCTTTTTGCACCTCTCTGCAACGCAGCTCTGTGGCGCTTAATGGAGGTATCCTGTGGGCTAGTTGCACCCCAGGGACCCTCAGAATTCAAGGGGAGTTAATCCCTCAACTTAAAACGTGCCACAGGGCATGTTTGCACAGTGGTGAAGGGAGGGGGTGGGGCTTGAGTTGACATGTGTGCAAACATGCCCTGTGGCATGTTTTAAGTTATGGAATTAATTCCTCTTCAATCCTGAGGGTCCCTGAGGGTTAACTAGTCCACCAGGAACCTGCAGTAAGCGCCACGGAGCTGCGTTGCATAGTGCTGTCAAAAGGGGTGTGGCCTCTGAACACCTCTCTGCATCGCAGCTCTCTGGCACATACTGGAGATACCTGGTGGGCTAGTTGGCCCCCATGGAGCCTCTGGATTGAAGAGGAATTATTTTCCCAACTTAAAACGCGCCACAGGGCGTGTTTGCAGACATGTCATCTCAGGCCCGCACCCCCTTCCTTCTACATTGTGCAAATGCACCCCCTGGTGAGTTGTACGTTGGGGAATTAATTCTCCTTCAATACAGAGGGTCCCTGAGGGCCAAAAAGCTCACTAGGTAACTCTAGTATGCGCCAGGGAACTACGTTGCAGAAAGGTGTTGAGGCCACACCCCTTTTGACACCTTTCTGCAATGCAGCTCTGTGGCGCTTACAGGAGGTACCTAGTGGGCTAGTTTGACCCTAGGGACCCTCAGGATTCAAGGGGTTTAATTTCCCAACTTAAAATGGCTACAGGGCGCGTTTACACAGTGGTAAAGGGAGGGGGTGGGGCCTGAGGTGATGTGTGCAAACACGCTCTGTGGTATGTTTTAAGTTGGTGAAATGATTCCACTTCAATCCGAGGGCCCCTGGGGGCCAACTAGCCCACCGGGTGCTCCCTGTAAGCACCACTGTGCTGTGTTGCAGAGAGGTGGTCCAAGTCATGCCACTTTTCACACCTCTCTGCAACGGCGCGTACTGGAGGTACCTAGTGGGAAAGTTTGACCCTAGGGACTGTCAGGATTCAAGGGAACTTAATCTCCCAACTTAAAACAGCCACAGGGCATGTTCAAACAGTGGGGAAGGGAGGGGACGGGGCCTGAGGTGACGTGTGCAAACACGCCCTGTGGTGCATTTTAAGATGGGGAAATAATTCCTCTTCAATCCTGAGGGCCCCTGGGGGCCAACTAGCCCACTAGCTTTTTCCTGTAAGCGCCACTGCGCTGCGTTGTAGAGAGGTGGTCCAGGCCGTGCCCATTTTTACACCTCTCTACAACAGCGCTTACTGGAGGTTCCTAGTGGGCTAGTTTGACCCTAGGGACTCTCAGGATTCAAGGGGACTTTATCTCCCAAATTAAAATGGCCACAGGGCGTGTTTGCACACATGTCACCTCAGACTCTACCCTTCACTAGTGTGCGACCACACCCTGTGGTGCATTTTAAGAGGTAGTTTTAATTCCCCTGCACTATTATGTACTAGGTCTTACAGAGGTGGCCATGGTAATCACAGGGGTAACGCAACGCATAGTATTCCCTAGTGTATGTAGGTGTTTTCACTGTATCTAAGTGTCTTTTAACATAGCACTGGCTCTAGGACTGGTTAGTCAGACTCAGTTACCACCAGTACCCGTCTGAAAAACATGAGGGCACAGGATAATTTTGCAACAAGTCTTCTTTCTGCTCCTCTGTTTTTCTTTCTGCACGTTTTCCTTATTCCTGCACTTTTCTTTATCTTTGAGGACTTCTGTTGCTTCTTTCTTCATTTCCTTTTTTGTATTTCTGTGTGTTTTTTCTTCTTTCTTCACATGTCCTACTTCTGTAGGGATAGTTAGAAACTAGCATTTAAAAAACCTTTGAAATGCACTTAGGTTTCAGTCATGTTAAAGTTAGGAATTAGCATTTAAAAAACCTTCAGAAATTCACAGAAAAAAAACATAGCTTTCAGGGGCGTTATAGTTAGCTGGACATTTCACGCGTACAAAACCTTAGAAATTCCCCCGTTATAGTTAGTTCAACTAACTATAACTCACGCGCCCGCAATGCACTGCTAATGACGTCACATATTGGATCACTCATGACATGGTCAGTGACATCAATCATGACATCACTGATGAAATCTCAAATGACATCACTGATGACATCATCCTTGTGATAGAGTTGCAGACCTCCTCTCACCCTAATATAACGTTTGATACACACATTCAAAAATAGAAACTACCATTTTCAAAACAATGGACATACAAATACCAGTTACAACAACCTATTCAGTAATTCCAAGATCTACACACACATCCACTCATTCACCAACAGTCCTATACAGTCACTCATACATGTACTCACTCATCATATGTACTCATACACCTATACATCCTGTTACACACCACCACTCATCCATAGAGTTACTCACACACATAGTCACTCATGCTAACAAAGAATCAAACATCCATTTACTTGCATATGCAGTTATACACACACCAGCAAACTTACTTCTACAGAACTTACACATACTCACTCTTTTAAACAATCACTTATATAAACACATACTTATTCATGCAGGAACTCTTCCAATCTCTCACTCTCACATATACTCACTTATGTACACCAATACTCACATATACTAGTTTAAAATATATGTAGTTACTTATAAAGACACTATTGAGACAGTCATTCACTCACTAACACACCCATACTAACTAACACACCCATGCACCCACTCAACCACCCACACAGTCCTGCACACATGCTGTCTTCAACACATACAAACAGTGACTCACCCATTCATGCATCTATGCACTAAGTAATACCCCCCACTGAACCATACAGACACTCATACTGATACTCAAAAAACCAAGTAATAACCCATATAGACACTCATGTAGCTACTCAACAACCCATGCAGTCACTTATACACAAAGTGAGAGACTGATACAGATATTTACATATTTAAACATTACTCACTAACCCATGTATTCACGAAGATACACTTAATCAGTCGGTTATACAATCATTTTTACAACAAAAAAAAAATCCATTTGGACACTTATATACCCATTTATTCTTCCATCGACCTTGGGATACCCATATATAAAACATTTAATTTTCAGAAAAAACACATTTACTGGATGATGTCATCAGTGATGTCATCAGTGATATTATTTGAGATGGCATTAGTGATGTCATGAGTGATGTCACTGACCATGCCATGAGTGATGTAATATGTGACGTCATCAGCAGTGCATTGCGGGCGTGCGATTATAGTTAGCTGAACTAACTATAACAGGGAAATTTCTAGTGTTTTGTACGAGTGAAATGTCCAGCTAACTATAACGCCCCTGAAACCTATCATTTTGTCAGTGAATATATATATATATATATATATATATATATATATATATATATATATATATCCATCATCTGTGCAAGCAGCCGCCGCACCTCGCTATGACCCCTCCTCTCACAACAGCTGTCCGTACTGGGCAGCGAGCCCAAAATATCCAGGAACAATCACACTTTCGTCCTATAGTCAAAGGACAGTATGAAGTACGGACTCCAGCCGGCGTGTATTCAAAAATTCATTTATTCAGCGTTTAGTGGCAGCAAAACATTAGTCACTCCGACGCGTTTCGGGGCTCCTCCCCTTGGTCACGAGTCAGTGAATGATAATTGGTGCAAACATGATATAGTCAAGGTCACATGGTTTGGAATAACAATAAACATAAACAAAATACTTATCGCGCTACTAGCACGAACCAAATTTCAAAGTGGACGACATAATTATCATAAAGTAACATCAAGGGGAAAACTCATACTTTTCCTATGGACCGCTTTTAAACAATTTAAGCCATGTAAATAAGTGAAGGTAAATTTCATCAGTTACACTTAAGCATTTTTCGGCAATAAGAATAACTGACGGACTCGCCGCACATTGCATTTGGATGTCATCGGATTATCCCGAATTGATGTGACTGCGCCGATTAACCCACTTGGGCGACATTTGTTACTTATGTGATTCCTTAAATGTACCAGAAAATCAGTTGAAGCGGTGACAATAACTTGAACTTTGCCCACATGGGCATGATTCTAGTCTTTTCAGTTTTTTCAGTTTCTTTAGTTCAATTTAATATGCATCGCTGGGCATTATTAATTGATTTGCCCATTGGAGGGAGACTTTATATCAGAGTCCTTGTATATAAATCAGCTGATGTCGAGTTTATGAATTTGCCCACAGGGGAATGATGAATACTAATTCCATTTAACCGAATCCATGAAGTGCAATGGAATACAAAATTGATTGCCCACTTGGGCATGATGTAATATGTTTCAGCCTATGTACGTAATTCGGGATAATCCGATGACATCCAAATGCAATGTGCCGCAAGTCCGTCATTTATTCTTATGGCCGAAATATTCTTAAGTGTAACTGATGAAATTTACCTTCGCTTATTTACATGGCTTAAATTGTTTAAAAGCGGTCCATGGGAAAAGTATGAGTTTTCCCCTTGATGTTACTTTATGATAATGATGTCGTCCACTTTGAAATTTGGTTCGTGCTAGTAGCGCGATAAGTATTTTGTTTATGTTTATTGTTATTCCAAACCATGTGACCTTGACTATATCATGTTTGCACCAATTATCATTCACTGACTCGTGACCAAGGGGAGGAGCCCCGAAACGCGTCGGAGTGACTAATGTTTTGCTGCCACTAAACGCTGCATGAATGAATTTTTGAATACACGCCGGCTGGAGTCCGTACTTCATACTGTCCTTTGACTATAGGACGAAAGTGTGTTTGTTCCTGAACATATATATATATATATATATATATATATATATATATATATATATATATATATATATATATATATATATATATATATACATATATATATATATATAAATATATATGTATACATATATATATATATATATATATATATATATATATATATATATATATATATATATATATATATATATATATATATATATATATATATACATACATTACCTACTGCCGGTCGCCAGTAGGTAGTTATAGTTAGGACCTATTTTCCATAGGAAATCCGCAAAGTTCTATTCCCAATAACTTTAGTGTCGGTTGACGAATCTTCACGAAATTTCTAAAACTAGTGGGGCGCTCCAGTCCGCTCCTATCCTGAAAGTCCCAGGGTGAATCGTCAAGCGGGGGCCGAGAAAAAAGAGGGTCCCAAAACGTGTTTTCCCTATGCAATTTTCCATAGGAACCTTTAGTCGCAGCTACAGCCCGAACTGCTGAACGGAATTACACAAAATTTGGCAAAAAGGTAGCCCTTGGTTCAGAGTCATGCCATTTGGATAAATGGTGTAAATCTGTTCAGTAGTTCCTTAGATATTAAAGGAAATATATATATATATATATATATAGGCAGAGCCTAACCACACATCTCATCATGAGATCTGATTGGCTGACAGCATTTCCTCCAAGAAGTGCTGGCAGCCATCTTGGGGCCAATATACATGATAGCACCTCATTTAAAAGCATTGCAGTTAATAGAAGTTTTTAAGACTTTAGTTACATTATAAATCATTTGTTGATGGTACCATACTCATGTTAGGAATTGTTATGTGTTCTAAGGTGATTTTACCATGTGAAAAAGCCTTCTGCTGGGATATCATGAATCATGTTTGAGAGAAAACTATTTTCTAATGCTTTTCCTGCAGAGGTATGGAAGGTGATCTATAAGCTAAACTGAGAGCATATTTTCTGTAAATTCACATTATCTTTCTCAGTCATGTGAGAGAATGAAGTCTGACAGTCTTAGTAAAACATGTGCATCCAACAAGGGCAGAGACTGTCAGTTGATTCCTTTGTGTTATTCTGCAGCTTCCCAGAGTATTCTAAAGAACAACTAGAGTGCTAACACCCTTACTTATGACAAAAGTGTAGCACACCTGAAGCCATCTTGATTGGAATAAAGGGGTAACTCTTAAAACATTTAATTTAAAAAGGAACAAAATGAGGGGTTCATTTTGCCATAGAAAGTATGATTAGTGGTGCAGAAAGAAAAATTAGGGCACATTTTGAGTGACTTCTCAAATCCTCTTCTATTTCATTAAAAAAAAATCTGACATGCAGAATTGAAACATGTACTTTCAGTTCCAGCAGCAGACTTCCGTGGTGAGCAGTTGCTTTACTACAGTGATCTAATGAGCAACTAGAGTGCTAACATTCAGAATTTATGGCAAATGTGTGACACATCTGAATGCCTTCTTGATGGAACCAAAGTAAAAAACTGAAAGTATTTCTTACTGAGGAGACTGTAGTAAATGAGGAAATAAGGAAACTTCATAACAAATAATTCTCCCAAGATGGCCACCAAAGACAAAATAGCTCAAATGTAGCACAAATGTCACCCAGATGTAGCCCAAGTATAGCCTAATGACAGAATGTCCCAGAGTGTTCTGAAGAACATCTAGAGCACTAACAGTCTTACTTATGACAAAAGTATGGAACACCTGAAGCCATCTTGATTGGAATAAAGTGGTAACACTTAAAACATTTAATTTGCAAAGGAACAAAATGAGTGTCTTCATTCTGCCATAGAAATTATGATTAGTGCTGCGGAAAGAAAAATTAGGGCGCATTTTGACTCCTCAAATCCTCTTCTATTTCATTAAAAAATTCTAACATGCAGACTGAAACATGCAATCTGAATACCAGCAGCAGACTTCCCTGGTGAGCAGTAGCTTTACTACAGTGATCTAATGAGCAACTAGAGTGCTAACATTCAGAATTTATGGCAAATGTATGACACATCTGAATGCCCTCTTGATGGAACCAAAGTAAACAAGCATTGATAATGCAATAGGTCTTGCCCTCGTTTAAGTTAAAGCAATTCTGTTTGTAATTAGTTGGCTTTTTAGCTATGCTTTTATTAGTGTTTTTCAAACTTTCATGTACATAACATGCATATGTATGCGTATATGTATATGTATGCATGCATTTACATTTGTATTTATATAGATATGCAGATTATATATATATGTTTATGTATGTATTTATATACATATATATTCACTGAAAACAACATAGGTTTCATAGACGTTATAGTTAGAAATTAGCATTTTAAAAAACCATTGAAATTCACTGAAAAACTATACGTTTTAGAGACGTTATAGTTAGGAATTAGCATTTGAAAAACCTTTGAAATTCACTGAAAAAAACCATAGGTTTCATGAGTGTTATAGTTAGCTGGACATTTCACTCAGACAAAACCATAGAAATTCCTCTTTGATAGTTAGTTGTGCTAACTCTAACTCTCGCGCCCACAATGCACAGCTGATGATGTCACATATTACATCATTCATGGCATGGTCAGTGACATCACTAATGACATCACTGATGACATCTCAAATGACATTACTGATGACATCACTGATGACATCATCCAGTGAATATGGTTTTGTTTGAAATTTAAATATCTATTATATATACCAATCTGTATTGAAGATTGAGTGGATATATAACTGTCTGGATGGAGGATTTAGTAGCTGTCTGACTGTTTGATTAAGTGAGTAATTAAATGTGTCTCACTAAATATATGGGTTAGTAACCAAACTATGTGAATGTGTGTATCACTGTCTCTGTTGTTGTATAACCTGCTAAATCAATTGGTCACTAACTACATGAGTGTCAATATTAGTTATTGATTAGTTGGCTGAGTATTTGTAAGGGAGACTGAGTGTATCTGTGGTTGGGTGGGGGAGTTGTAACTCTATGCATAGATGTGTGAGTGGTTGATTGTCTAGGCATATGGGTTTAGGAGAGTTTATGGAAACAGTTGTTTGGATGTCTGAGTGTGTTTATTTGTGTGCTGGTAAGTGAATATATGTGTCAGTGGTACATCACCTATAAAGTAGAAAAATAAAAGGCATTGTATGTGAGAGTTGGTGTATATAAATAAGTCTGCATAAGAGTCAGTGATTGTGAAAGTAACTGTATGAATAAGTATATAATAGTAATAGTGATTTTCTAATATTAGTAACTATGATTTAGTATGTGTATGTATAAATAAGGTGTTGTGTGTATAACTGTGTAGGTGAGTAAATGTAAGTATGATTGATTCTTTTCATGAGTGAGCAGCATCACTGCATAACCGACTAGGATGACTGCTGATATGCCAATGTCTATATAGGTGTATGAGTACATTTCATAGTGATACCATTGATCAGTGACTGCATGTATAAGTTATTCTGTGGGTGAATGGACAGTTTTGTGTGTAGACGTGTCAATGCTTTCAAATATGGTACTCTGTATTTTACAGTGAGTGATCAAAGGTTTTACTAGTGTGTGCTGAGGTGTATCAGATTGTCACGTGGATGATGTCATGAGTGATGTCATCAGTGATGTCATTTGGGATGTCATCAGTGATGTCATCAGTGATGTCACTTACCATGTCATGAATGATGTAATATATGACATCATCAGCAGTGCATTGCGGGCGCGTGTTATAGTTAACACAACTAACTATAACGGAGGAATTTCTATGGTTTTGTACAAGTGAAACGTCCAGCTAACTATAAAACTCATGAAATCTATGTTGTTTTCAGTGAATTTCAAAGGTTTTTCAAATGCTAATTCCTAACTATAACGTCTCTGAAACTTCTAGTTTTATCAGTGAATTTCAAAGGTTTTTTAAATGCTAATTTCTAACTATAACGTCTCTGAAACCTATGGTTTTTTCAGTGAATTTCAAAGGTTTTTTAACTGCTAATTTTTAAGTGTAATAGTAGTTATACATATTTTTTGTACTGAATTTCTACAGTTATTTAACTGTTTATTTATAAAAATTATTTATTAAACAACATCATACATTTTTCTGAAAATTGCAAAACACAATAAAATAAATTTAAAACTGAAATATTTTTAGTTATTTTGTTTTGATGTATTTTAATATATTTATATATTTTCTTTTTTTTAAAAATGTCAAAATGTTTTGGGGGAGTTGCGCACCCGAAGCGTACCTACCGCAGCTGGTCCGCGTATTGTAGCTGCCATTTTGGAAAAGTTGTGAGGGATCCGCGTATGGTGAGCGACGAGTGGATGTTTTTTTTCAGTTATGTCATATATGTACAATGTTATGTGGTGTGCTTGACTGGTATGCAACCGGTCCGTGACTCCTTCTCCCACGCATTCGCAACACATGCGTATTACAGTACACAACGCTTGCACACTGGCGAGCCTCACGTGACGTCGTATACGTGCTGGCGCACGCTGGGTGCGCGACTTTCGTGAAATTGTTTATGTTTTAAAATGATATGTATGTGTCTTTAATGTACATATTAGGGCAAACGTTTATCTAAGGTATTCATAAAAATTATATATTTCTACTTGTGATAAACTTATATTATTTTTAAATATAGTTTTGCTAAGTCGCGTTGGGTGTGCGCTTCGTGAGCGCACGGTGCGTGGATCCCATGTGACCTAAAAAAAAGATTTGAATGGTTCATAACATTTCCCACTGTAACTATTGAAGGACACCACCCATTTTAAATATTCTGTATGGAGCAGTTTATGAGAGACATGATTCTTCTTCCAGAGCTGGTTTTGGAATTTTTTGGGTGTTTTTAAAAAATTGCGTTGGAGTAATGGCATCTGGTTTGCAAACTCCTCATCATTCTTCAGATAAAGATATCTTGGCGGAAGATCCACCCAAGCAGAGGCCTGAATCAGTGGTATGGAAATGTTTCAACTTTCCTACCGGAGAAAAAAAGGTCAACGCAAGAAAAGTCACATGCTTGCTGTGTGACAGGGTCCTGTCACGAGGCAGTGACAAGAAATACGCCTGCGGAACAGCGAGTATGTATAAACCTCTGCGGACCATTCACCCGAAGAATCTGGCACGAGAAGAAAACGGCATTCACCCCTTCCATGCTCATGACGGAACGGTTCCGTCATGAGCGTCGGTTGGCCTGTGCTTATGACCGAACCGTTCCGTCATGGTTCTATTTGGTTCTTTAGAACCTTCAGCATCGCAGCGGAATTCGCGCAGCGCTGAAGGGGTTAAGTGCAAAACCATCATCTGTTATGGGGAACAGTCAGTGGATGCTATTTGTGCAGCTCAACGGAACCACAAATCCAATGTATTTGTTTTTGTTTTTGGAATGATGTTGAATTTCAAAAGCTAACAGTTTACTTAGTTCCTTTTTTGTTACATTTTTAAAAAACACCAAAAAAGTAAAAAATTGTTAAAAAACGACAAAAAAAGTTCAGAACTACCTTATCTGCTTTAAAAAAGAACTATAACTGCATGGTAATGTCTGAATGTTTGGTTGAATGTATGTGTAGAGCATGATTGACTACATTAGTGTATGGAGAATGTATAGGACTGCATTAGTGTATGGTGAATTTATAGGAGCAGATCTATGAGGAAATGCTGCAGCGTGACACTGCAAGCCATTTAGCTGCACCATGCTGCGGCACTTCTGAAGCACAGGGATGTGACATATTTACATGAATATGTCACAATTCTGTGCTCCCTCTGCACTAACACACAAACTGTAACCATACACTGACGCAGGCACCCTTGCAAGGATATCTGTGTTGTGCGGAGATTGTTTTTTTGCAGGAAGGGACTACTTCCTGCACAAAAACAATCACTAAATGCATTTTCCTCCTTCAATGTGTGCTGTGGAATGCAGCATGCATTGAAAGAGGAAAAAACGAGGAGAAATGAAAATATTTCTCCTTGTGCTTCGCTACACCACCTCTAGGGTGGCACACCATTCACACGTATCTACAGATTTACACTTTCTTGTAAATCTTGAGATGTGTTATTCCATGGGTGTTGTGTGGGAACAGACACAGCAACACCCATGGAACGCCCCTTCAATGCAAAGTGCTCAGTTTGAATGGGTCATATTTTCAAGGAGAGGAAAAGCCACGCAGGGTGGTTTTTCCTCTCTTTGTAAATATGGAGGAGTCCCCAGCGCCATCACTATGTTACAAAAAGTGACATACTGGTGGTGCAGGGGGCTTGTAAAATCTGCCCCATAAGTTCCTAGGGATTGGCAGAGTGATTCAATAGGAACGTAGTGCTGGATTGCTGATTGTCAAACTGCATGAGACTGACAGGAGGTATCCTAGGCTGCATGAGTACTACTTCTGTATTTAGTGGAGTATATCAATAGTATGTATCTGCTTAGAGGTTTGTAGGGATTGTACACAGAATATTGTACGCGTGCTTGTGTTGGGCCTAGGTCATTCTATAAGAACATCACTAGTAACTAGAATGATGACAGTGCTGCAAACAGAGTGTTCAGGTTATTTATCAGTGTTTAGGTATTGTCTCAATGCCTGAGTCATTCTGCAAGTGCATAGACAGTGTCTGGGTTCATAAAGTGCTTGTAGTTGACAGCAGGATAAGTTTATAAGCACATATGTTTCAGCAGAGTGATTAGATAAGGACATGCTTCTGTAATGATGATTGTAGGAGTGGACACAGACTCACAGTGGGATTCCAGACAAGCGCGATATTACCTGGCCGTTTGCAGGACTGACTAAGTAGTCTGCAAGGGCTTAAGGGACCGCATACATTGTGCAAATTTGACTGTAACACTGCTTGGTTCAATGTCTGAGTCATTCTGCAAGTGCATAGACAGTGACTATGTTCCTAGTACTTCTATCGCGATGATTGTAGGAGTGGACACAGACTCACAGTGTGATTCCAGACAAGCACGACTAATACCTGGACGTTTGCCGGACTGACTCACTAGTCTCTAAGGGGTTAAGGGACCACAAACATTGTGCACATTTGAATGTGACACTGCTTGTCTCAATGTCTGAGTCATTCTGCAAGTGCATAGATAGTGACTGAGTTCCTAGAGTGCTAGTAGTCGACAGCAGGATAGGTTTATAAGCACTTATGTTTCAGCAGAGTGATTATATAAGGACATACTTCTGTAAGGTGATTGTAGGAGTGGGCATAGACTCACAGTGTGATTCCAGACAAGCATGACTATTACCTGGACTTTTGCAGGACTGACTCAGTAGTCTGCAAGGGGTTAAGGTACTGCATACATTGTGCAGATTTGACTGTAACACTGCTTGTCTCAATGCATGAGTCATTCTGCAAGTGCATGAATAGTGACTGCGTTCCTAGAGTGCTAGTAGTTGACAGCAGGATATGTTTATAAGCACTTATGTTTCAGCAGAGTGATTAGATAAGGACATGCGTCTGTCAGGATGATGGTAGGAGTGGACACTGACTCACAATGTGTTTCCAGACAAGCATGACTATTACCTAGACTTTTGCAGGACTGACTCGGTAGTCTGCAAGGGGTTAAGGGACCACATACATTGTGTACATTTCACTGTAACACTGCTTGTCTCAATTCCTAAGTCATTCTGCAAGTGCATAGACAGTAAATAGCTTCCTAGAGTGCTAGTAGTCGACAGCAGGATACGTTTATAAGGACCTATGTGTCAGCAAAGTGATTAGATAAGGACATACTTCTGTCAGGATGATTGTAGGAGTGGACACAGACTCACAGTGTGATTCCAGACAAGCATGACTATTACCTGGACTTTTGCAGGACTGACTTAGTAGTCTGCAAGGGGTTAAGGGACCGCATACATTGTGCACATTTGACTGTAACATTGCTTGTCTCAATGCATGAGTCATTCTGCAAGTGTATAGATAGTGACTGAGTTCCTAGAGTGCTAGTAGTTGACAGCAGGATAAGTTTATAAGCACTTATGTTTCAGCAGAGTGATTAGATAAGGACATACGTCTGTCAGGATGATTGTAGGAGCGGACACAGACTCACAATGTTTTTCCCGACAAGCATGACTATTACCTGGAATTTTGCAGGACTGACTCAGTAGTCTGCAAGGGGTTAAAGGACCGCATACATTGTGCACATTTGACTGTAACTCCGCTTGTCTCAATGCCTGAGTCATTCTGCAAGTGCATCGACAGCGAATAGGTTCCTAGAGTGCTAGTAGTTGGCAGCAGGATAAGATTACAAGGACTTCTGTTTCAGCAGAGGTATTAGAGAAGGACATACGTCTGTCAGGATAATTGTAGCAGTGGACACAGACTCACAGTGTGATTCCAGACAAGCATGACTATTACCTGGACTTTTGCAGGACAGACTCAGTAGGCTGCAAGGATTAAGGGACCGCATATTTTGTGCACATTTTACTGTACCACTGCTTGTCTCAATGCCTGAGTCATTTTGCAAGTGCATAGACAGTGACTGGGTTCCTAGAGTGCTAGTAGTTGAGTGATGAGGTACCATTTTTCTCGGAAGTCTTTTGGGGAATGCGGGGTGTGTGGAATTTTGTGGATCCACGTAGATTCCAGATCTCTCCACCCCAGAAATGTGTGGAAAATGTGTTTTTTTGACAATTTGTTAAGTTTTGCAAGGGATTCCGGGTAACAGAAGCTGGTGAGAGTCAGTCAACTCACCCCATTCTGGATTCCCCTGGGTGTCTAGTTCTAAACAAATTATAGGTTTGCTAGGTTTCCCTAGGTGCCGACAGAGCTATGGTTAAAAAACTACAGCTAGGCACTTTGCAAAAAAGGGTAATTTTTCACTGTGTAAATGTGGTGTGTCCACATTTTCACCATTGTGTTTCCTGTCATAGGCTCTAGGCCTCCCCTCACAAGTGAGGTACCATTTTTTATCGGGAGTCTTAGGGTAACACAGAATTATAGAGCAACTGTTTTTCCCTTTTGACTTTCGATGCATTTCTGCCTTCCAAATGAAAGTCAATGTGAAAAAAATAAGTCATTTTGAAAAATGACCTATAATTCTCATGCTAGTATGGGTACTCCCAATTTCGTAAATTTGTGAATATCTACTGTTTCTAAACTCTATATGTTGTTCCCATTTCAGAATATATAGGTGTCTTTCATACCGATTTTTCCATGTATACATTTTCCCCGAATAATTGCTATATACCCGGTACATAATAAAAGAAATTGCAAGACGCTGCTTAGTTATTGGCTCTGGGTTCATCGGGTTCTTGGTGAACCTACAAGTCCTATATATCCCCACAACCAGAAAGGTCCAAACAATGTAACAGTATATTGCTTTTAAACTGCTGTCATAATTAGAAGAAGTTACAGGTGAAAAACTTTGACACAAAGGGCTGTTTTTTTCAACTGATTTTCAATTTTTCCTATATTTAACAGTTAGTTTCTATAAAGAAACCTTGAAGGATCTACACAAATGACCCCTTGCTAAATTCATTGAATCAAATGCACCTGCAATATGGTGGATGGAATATCTGTCACATTTGTGACAGAGTAACCACCCTATGTACTCTAGTTGGGCCCTAAGCAGCTATACGTTCATTGTGTGGCCCTAATCATGGTATGTCTCACGATGTTCATTCTTACTTACTTCACACTTCTCATCTCAGTAGAGATGTGAATGGCCATGTAGGAACAGTTCTCAGTTGCCTCACATCGCTTCACCGTGCTGCACTTGAGTAAAGGTTTTAGTTTAAGTATTTCCCACTCTGTCCCACTTACTTTTGGGATGAACCTATCAATGAATTAGTGAGATTATCTGGGAACATGATAACAGTGTCTTCCTATAATTCCTGCATGGGGAGCAATTGCATATCCATGATTGAGCAGGTAGATCCCAGTCTTCTGTTGGTTCTCAGACCACATCTCAGTAGAAAATGTCCTAAGATGAAAATGTTAGATTTTGATTGGGCACTTTCAGAATCACTGCCAAAGGTTCATACTGGGTAAGCACTGCTTTGAGGGCAGGACTCACTTCAAGGAGTATACATGAGTGGGGGTTAAGCTTTTTGAAGTTTGATGTATGCCTGTAGCTCAGAACAGGAGGCCAGCAGCCCTTGGAGTCACTCTGGAAGTCCTGGGCTCAAGCAGAAAAGCAGGCCTCAAGAAGCAGGGCAGTCCTCTGATGGTTCAAGGCAGTCTTCAAGCACAAGGGAAGTCCCCTGGAAGCAGCAATGCAGTCCTCTGAGATACAAAGCAGACCTCAAGCAGAAGAGCAATGCTCTAAAATGCAAGGCAGCCCTTCTGAGTGTTCTCCTCAGGTCCAGGAGTGAATTTGTTGCGTGCTAATCTAAGATCCTGATCGATATTGTGACCTTATGCCCCTATTCGGCTATAAATCCATTTATTCCCTATATTGGCATAACCGTTCAAGTGCAATATTCAGAAAGTCATCTCTGGCCTCACACGAACAGAGCCACATTTCAGAATAGCGTTCTCTGCCACTTCCTTTGCAACCAATTAGTGCAATGACATAGCAGAAGTCACTATCTGAGATTCCTAGATTAACACTCCGAGTTCTTCAACAAGATAAAAACTCAGCAAACCTGGAAATCCCCCTTGCTGTGTTTTGATTAGTAATAGAACTCTAATGAGCAACTGATAAGACGATCACTTCGAGTGACATCTTTATTGACGTCTTATGTCCAGCAAACTTACGTCAAACATGGCACCTTTCAGGTATAAATACTACCAGCGTTGCCTTAAGCAAGGAGCCCTGTTGTATGCTGTTGTTCGCTGCAAGCTGCTGATACCGTTATCGCTGCTAAAGCGCGAACGATGGTGTGGTGAACCGAGGAGCTGAACAGCCGTCCCTCTGCGAAGAGCCCAGCAGATGCCAGCTGCCCGCGGACGCTGTCCCCCCTCCTCTTCCTCAACGCGCTGAGAAGAGACGCTGCCTTTCTCCTGCAGAGAAATCCAGCTCCAGCGTTTCTGGTCTACCCTCGCGGGTGACTGGGATACCGAGTTCCCCCTGAAGGAGATACCAGACCTCCATCATTCTATTCAGAGGTATGGTGTTGACTAAACCCTTAGAAGAGAATTCTTGAAGCAAACCTTGGCAAAACCAACTTAACCTAAAGCTACTTACTTACTTCCCTTCCACGTGTTAGGCTTAGGTCAGGTACACTGGGGTAGGCGTAGTTAGAAGCATCAGTTGAGTATTTTAGCCTAATGTATATATGACTGTATATATGTTTTATTCATTTTAAACCATTGTGTGGCTAAGAAACCATATCAATGCTTTTACAGTATTATTTCGCAATACTTATCTTACTGTACGTACTTTTTATAATAACAAGTCTTGCAATTGTGGCAATTCATTTCTCTTGTATGAGAAGAAAGACTGTTCAATAAATGTTAACCCTTTATTGACAAACGCCCGTCTCTCTATTCTCTACATATTGTGAAAGTAATCTGCACTAACCTGACTGAGAGAAATACCTGTCTATTGTTTCACACGACCCTAGAGATCGACTCTTGATCTGAGGAGCAAAGTTGTCATGTTGCACGGTTGTTGGAAAACTGAATCCCTTCTTATCTGTACCAGGGAAGCTGATCACTTCCTATTCAGAGAAGAAAGTTTCCAGTGACCTCTGAGCTAGTTAGTAACAAACCCAATTAAGTTTAGCATAGTCAGTAGAGGCCTGGAAGATCCGCACTTCTACGTCGATACTACTGTTTATGTTATTCCAATGCGCAGGGCCTAGTGGGAAACTAGGAACTACACTACAAATTGAAGAGTTAGTCTGAGATTCCAATATTTATACTTGGTGCTAGACTTTGAAGTGGGAAAAACCCCTAGATTTCCCCCCACATCTGGGTTGGGAAATGTTCTTCCCCTGCCCAAACTATAAGAGGTTTAGGGTGACAAAAGGCTGGTATCAGGTTCTTTGTGAGTGTGCTGAAGGCAGCCACTTTAATATGTAAGTGGGGCAGAGAACAGCTCTGACCCTCCTATCCTGTCAGGATGGCCCAATCTGATAACACCTAGTTTCCCTTGCCTGGGGGGAATACACAAAGGCCAACTGCCACTCTATTCTAGTTACAGTCAAGTGACCCTGGATACAGGCTGTAGGCAGCAAATGGTTAGGACAAGCAATTGCCAATTTTCAAAAAGTAAGAAAATCTAAACCAAAGTGCACTCCTTCCCTTTCGTGTAATCCATTTAGTCATACGTATTCTTGAATTGCGTGCAAACCGTTATGCGTGACCCGTCCCCGGTCACTTTTCTGAAAATGAAAACACAAAGGCACGTGCCTAACATGCCGAACTGATGCACTGCTTTAAGTGGGACCTTTTCCCTTTGCAATATATAATTTTCATCCATATTTCATGAAAACGTTAACATTATAATCACTGATTTAATCCAACTTCTTTTTGTAGAAACCACGGAGAAAGCGTAATTCCATTTAGATGTTTATTGAACATTTTCAAATGCTGCTGCTTTCCAATCCAGATCTTTTGACTGGGTGTGAGTGTTTGATTGATTCAGATGCTCCGTCCATCACCACCCCCTTTTGTGCCGCTTTTGGCCGCCATAAGTGTGGCAGGGTATGCTCAGACGTGAGTCCCTTGCTCACTTTGCCACTGGATTCAAGCAAGCCGGGCTGAAGACGGCAGGAATGGCAGAAACCGGTCCTCGGAAGCTTGTTTCCGGTCCAGGAAAGACATGGCATGGCAGTTCGGGCTGGACTGTTCCCATGAGGCACAGGGTCAGACTGATTTGCATATAGCCATGTCTGAACTGGGGTGGCAGAGTGGGCTAAAGAACGGTGATGGATTAAACCCAGATCTTTTGACTGGGTGTGAGTGTTTGATTGATTCAGATGCTCCGTCCATCACCACCCTCTTTTGTACCGCTTTTGGCCGCCATAAGTGTGGCAGGGTATGCTCAGACGTGAGTCCCTTGCTCACTTTGCCACTGGATTCAAGCAAGCCGGGCTGAAGACGGCTGGAATGCCAGAAACCGGTCCTCAGAAGCTTGTTTCCGGTCCAGGGAACACATGGCTTGGCAGTTCGGGCTGGACTGTTCCCATGAGGCACAGGGTCAGACTGATTTGCATATAGCCATGTCTGAACTGGGGTGGCAGAGTGGGCTAAAGAACGGTGATGGATTAAACCCAGATCTTTTGACTGGGTGTGAGTGTTTGATTGATTCAGATCCTCCATCCATCACCACCCCATTTTGTACCGCTTTTGGCCGCCATAAGTGTGGCAGGGTATGCTCAGACGTGAGTCCCTTGCTCACTTTGCCACTGGATTCAAGCAAGCCGGGCTGAAGACGGCTGGAATGCCAGAGACCGGTCCTCGGAAGCTTGTTTCCGGCCCAGGGAAGACATGGCTTGGCAGTTTGGGCTGGACTGTTCCCATGAGTTACAGGGTCAGACTGATTTGCATATAGCCATGTCTGAACTGGGGTGGCAGAGTGGGCTAAAGAACTGTGATGGATTAAATCCAGATCTTTTGACTGGGTGTGAGTGTTTGATTGATTCAGATGCTCCGTCCATCACCACCCCCTTTTGTACCGCTTTCCAATCCAGGCTTTTAAACAACAGCACGTGTAATTTAATAAACTTCAACGTAGACCTTGTTCATACAACCCAATGCATTTCGAGCTGTAGGCTCTTCATCAGGGGTCTTTGAAAAATCCACTAAGATCAGCTGTACAATTTGCACAAAACAAAAGTGCTGTTTGAACAATGACAAAATACAGTAGACCCTGTTATCCTCCCACCCCCTGGTGATATACAAACTATTTACCCAAATTTTTTCACACGCAGTCATCATGCGGCCCCCTACTGAAACCTCCCAACTTATACCACCCCCAAAACTTTCCTAAATTTAACCCTAAAAGAAGGAAGAAACTCCCTAATCTGTGCCCGCTATTTACCTGGAACAAAAGCCTGTGCTTTTAAAATGAACGATTTCCTCTCTGGCTCGCCCACAAACTGCTCTCACAATTGCCCTCCCAAACGAACTGTTATAAACAGTAGTACTCCCACTCACATGTCCTTAATCATTCTAAACCATCCAGCCCCACAAAGCACTCCCACCTCACTCAAAAACTATATCACCCATAATGCAAAAGAATCATACTACCACATCAAACCTTACCTGCCCGAATCTCATTCATAACCTAATGAAACCATAAAAAAAACCACATACTCACATGAACCTCTCTCAACCTCTACCATCATGTCTCACACCCAAATCAAACTCATTAAGCTCCATACAAACCACAGTGACCACTCATCACACGTCACAATGCTACCTTACCTCCATGTTAGACCTGGCACCATTGGCGTGGGTCTCCCTTCCATTTTTGCTATTGCCTCATGTGTTTTTGCTTTTGTTAGATGCTTTGGGCACTGTGCCACTGCTGTCTAGTACCACAGTATGAGTTATCCCTACTGTAAATTGATGTAGTGATTAGTGGTTCCGTGATTGGATATTTGGTTTACTTGTCAGACCCTAGTACAGTGCACTGAGTGTGCCCAGGGTGTGTAAATGTAAATGCCGCTAGTGGACTTGCGAACAAAACTGGGTCTTGACTCCTAATCAGCAAGGTTAAGTCAAATATAAACTAAACTAACCATACAAATGCCAGTACTGGACTAACTCAATTTCTAATAGCCAAAGATCTGTTATGAAGAAAGCATAGCAGTCTAATGTAACGTTTGTTACTAATTTATTCAAATAATTTTTCAAAGGTTTTTCTTATTTTTCAAGAAGAATTTCTTGTGCATATCACGAATATATACAAAATATACAAATAGATACAAACTTTTTACAAATTTTTACAAAACAAATAATAAACCACTCTATAACACATCCACACTGATACTTTCACACCCCAAACATACCACTTATATTCCTAAAACAAAACAAATACCTCTGAGGTATGGGTCTGTGTCAATATAAACATTTCATTAAATCATATGATACAATATACATTGTCATTTATAATGTAGATAACATCAGTAATTAAACAAAACCGATCATATTATATTTTTGACTCAGCACTTTACATTTTTGACGGACATGGACCAACAAGGTCGACGCGCTTCGAACCCCCTAGTTGCGGGGTTCTCCTCAGGACCAAACACGATTTCTACAAGACAAAAGAGATGTTTAAACCTGATTAACCTATCTGCGCAAACAACCTGCGTTTAAAGAACAGCCACCAACTGGCTCAACACCGCCTACCTTAATTCTCCTGTGTATGGAGGCACAATCAGGTGTGGGCAAGTCTACACATAAAAAGAACGAAAAGAATAACATATATGACAATCTATGGACAATGAGTGACTTACATTTGATGTTTTGCTTTATCAGAAAATGGGCTCACCTTCACTCTGTTGGGTGTTGGCTTTAAATACCTAAATGGAAGGATAGAGTCAGTGGTGTCTATTAAGGTATAAGCATGGAATGCTGACTTGTGAGAAGCATTTCGATTCTCTGGTGCTTACCCGGTCTTTGGCGTGGTTGTCGTTGACCCGGGCTTTTACATGACGTAAGTAAACAAAATCCGTTGTTTTGGAAACGGCGGAGCCTACAAATAAACTGAATGAAATATCAGGGTTTAATCAGGATGTCACCAAGTTGTTGGCGTGTGAATGCAGTAAAGTAAACGGGAGCATTCTCACTTGTGCCGCCGAGCGTTCTCCTACGCAAAAAACAGCGCGTCGTCAATAGGAGAGCAAACGTACTTCCTGGAACCGATCTTAAGATCGCGCGACTTCTTAAAGGGCCCCTGTGTATTCTCACTAAATATATTAAGGATCTCTATGTACTCTGATAAATACATCCATTCATGCTTTTGATGGAATTTATAACCCTGTTTGTGTTTGAAGACTTCCTGCAAATTGTTGGATTTTCATCATGTTTTATACTGCGACTGTCCCCAGAATGCCCACAAACCTGCTTCTAGTATATTCGTATAAATTTGAGGGGTAGCAAATTCCTTTCATCTTACACTCTTTTCAACTCATCTCCTTCTTCTCTGTACTAATTGTCCACTTCCCCTATTGACTTCCAAGTGATAATGAGGCTGTATTAAGCCAGTCTATGGACTTCCATATCCGTTCTTTGCAAACACATTGAGGAATAAAACATTGCAGACACAATACACTGTGCATAATCCACCGAATGCAGCAGCAAGATACATTACAAGTCAATCATTGAGTTGCAATAGGGTTACATTTAGAGCAACGTAGTAAACTAGGGAGGTTAAGGACACTGCTCCAAATTCCGAGGGTCTCATTCCCCGAGGGGGAGCACACATAAAAGAGCAATATCAGTGGGGATTCTAAAGCAGCAGTGGCACTGATGGGGAGTAGGGGGGGGCAGTCACTAACCAACGACAGCGGCCGCCGTGGACCCATAGCCGGCGGGGAGCGCGGGAGAGGTTGCACCGCTGAGGTGGGAGCAGAAAAGGAGATAAGCGACCAAGGGAACCCAAATGTCAACCGGCGGGATCTGGCAGACATTAAGTCCCAGAACTCCGATAGGAGAGTCTGGCACCGGGAGGCATCCTCCAACCAACTCTCGACCTTAGGAGTAGGCCGCCAAACCCAACACATGGCCTCCCTATTTCTGGCGAGGACCAGTAGCTTCGAGATTAGGCAGCGAGAAAGATCAGGGCAAAACTTAACGAAGCCGAGAAGGCACAGGGGAGGGTTTGGTGCACTGCATCGCCGGTGATGTCGGAAATGGTGGAAAACATCACCAACCAGAACACGGAAATCTTGGGCAGAGCCACGCTAAATGAGCAAAGTCTGCGGCGGGAGCAGTGCAACGCACACAATTATCCCCAGGGGTAAGCCTGAGCCGGTGGAGCTGCACAGGGTGCGGTATAACCTATGCAAGTACTTGAAGTGGATCAGGCGGAGCTGGTAATTCTGTGACAGCTTTTTGGTTTGGTTACAGCAATAAAACCTATGAAATATCAATACCCAGGTCCACACTCCATGTCTCCCTATCCGAGGAAATGGGGGCTGACGCCAGGGAAAGAGCGTACAGTTTGGTAACTAACTTTTGCGGCGACGAGGAAGTGTATATGAAGTCCAGAGCCGGAATGGTGGGAGGGGGTTGAGGGAATGTAGGGTGCAGTTTCCGGCAAGTGGCGCGCAACTGATAGAATAGCAGCGTGTCCTGCAACCCCGGAGAATCCGGAAGAGAGTAAAAGGAGTTCTCTGGGTAGAGATCTGCCACAGTCCTCAGACCCAATCGCGCCACGTGTCGGGACATGCTGGAAGTCTGAAGAGAGGGGAAATCTGGGTGGTTTACAATTGGCATGGCGTTGGCAGAGAGAAGAGAGAGTCCAGAAAGCCGGCGCCGGCAAGACCAAGTCCAACGCAGCATCTCGATCGTGTCAACCTCCGCCCGGGGGCGCTCCGCAGGTGCGAACAGAGCAGTGGGCAGGGGCCAGGGAGAAGACACATCGGTCTCAACCACGACGTGGGGCTGATACCATAGGCCACCATAGGTTGTTTACCCGCCCAAACGAACGATATGACTCGAGATTGTATTTTGTGAAAGAAATGAGAAGTAAGGGAGATAGGTATGTTCAAGAAGAGATAAAGGAATTTAGGATGGACCACCATTTTGGCAATGGTGATCCGGCCAGCCAGAGACAACGGTAGTCGGTTCCACAAAGGGATCCTGAATTCAAGCCAATCCACCGCCCGCCCAAAGTTCGACCTCCACAATTCATCCAAATCCCTACTTAACCAGATGCCCAAGTACCGCGTGGGGCTGGATTCCCACTCGAACGGGAATTCAGGTGGGAAGGGGACAGAGGCATCAGTCAAGGGGAATAGAACAGACTTACTCCAATTCACCTTGATGCCCAAGAGCCCGCCAAAACGTATGATTTCTCAGACCAGGGGGCTAAGGTTTTCCCGGGGTGGCGGACATAAAAGGTAAGATTGTCCACATACATTGAGACAAAGAGGGAGCGGGACGAGATACCAATGCCCCTGTGCGTATGGTGCTGCCATGGCATGGCGCCCAGGGGCTCCATCGTGATGGCAAAAGCATGGGCGATAACGGGAAACCCTGGCGAGTGCCTTGGGCAATGCGGATGGAGTCAGAAACCTGACCATTAATGCAAAGAAGTGCCGACGGATTGGTATAAAGGAGTCTGAACTTACGCAAAAAGATGTTGCTGAAACCCACACGCGGTAGGATGTAAAATAGGAAAGGCCACTCCAACATATTGAACGCCTTAGTGGTGTCGAGTAGGGCGGCCATGGCTGGCAAGTTAGGATTAATTTGATGTAAAACAGAGAAGATGGTATGAATATTATGTGAGGTTGCCCTACCAGGTATGAAGCCAGATTGATCAGGGAGGGCGATGGTAGGCATTAATTGAAGAAGACGGGGGGCTATCAATTTTGCAAAAACGTTGTTATCTATGTTTATAAGTGAAAGTGGGCGATAGAAGTCGCAATGGTGGGCATGCTTGTCAGGTTTAAGAAGCAGGGTTATTAAAGCCTCCCGCAGGGATGGCGGAAATAGACCAGTGTCAAAAGACTCATTATACATGGCCGCCATATGTGGTTCCAGGATGTCAGCAAGCGATTTGTAGAATGAGGCAGGCAGGCCATCCAGGCCTAGGGCCTTGTCGCTAGGTAGGCTGTTGATGGCTGCCAATATTTCTTCCCTGGAAAATGGCTCATTAACAAATTTTCGATGGTAATCTTCGAGCCAGACAAGGGCAATGGACTCAAAATAATGATTAAACTACTCCTGTGGCAAAAGAGTGCCCGCAGAATAGAGTTGTGAATAAAAATTGAGAAACTGTGATTTTATATCTTCCAGGGAGGTGGTCCTATCCAGGCAGTCAGCACTGAGGGCCGTAATATAGGAGGCTACACGCGGTGGGCGTAGGAGGTTAGCAAGGGTACGCCCCGGGCGGTCCCCTTCCCCAAAGCGGCACGGCCAACCCTTTCTGCCAAGGAAGCACAGTTCACGGTTAGCTTCATATGAGAATTTAGTGTGCTTTTGGCGTAGCAGCGCCAGCATCTCCGGCAGGGGCACGCCGCCTGGGCGGCATCCAGAGCCTTGATTTCCCTCTCAAGCTTAGCCACGGTGGAGCGAATTGAGTGGAGTATGCCCACCTATTTGGAGGTACATTTGCCCCGGATGACAACCTTGAAACCTTCCCATAGGGTGCAGGCAGAGTCAACGGAGTCTGTGTTTAGATAAATAATTTGCGATCGCAGTATGGATGTCCGCACAGAACACAGAGTCCCGGAGGGCATTGGGAGGAACATGCCAAGTAAAGGCACGTCGCTGGGAATTAGGAGGCCTAAGACAAATTTGGACCGGCGCATGATCGGAGAAGGTGCGAGCCATATGCTCTGCATCAGCGAGTCAGGACTAGACATCCGGCGAAGTCAGCCAGAGATCAATTTGCGACCAACAGCCCCTCGCGCCAGTCACACAGGTAACTTCATGGGCACCAGGTCGGAGGTGGCGCCAGGCGTCATAAAGTGCGTTGTCGGTTAAGATAGACGTGACAGCTTCCGCTGCACGTGGATGGGATGTGTAAGAGCCAGAACGGTCCAAGGTCGCTGAGAGAGTAACATTAAAATCTCCACCCCAAACCATTGCGGCAGGGCCGCAGGAGGAGACGAGGTGCCAAACATGATTGAAAAAGTCTGGGTCATCAGAGTTGGGGCCGTAAACCGCGGTAATCGTGACAGGCTGGGCCAGTAGCAAACCGTGGAGGATTGCGTATCTACCCTCCGGATCGAGGAGTACCGGGGACGTCTGCCAAGGAAGGCCACGGCGCAGCAAGATTAAGATGCCTCAGGCATATGACGAGTATGTTGAAGAGTGGGATTCCTCCCAGTAGCGAGATTGGAGTCTGGAGACGGTACCAGGCAGCAGGTGCGTCTCCTGTAAGAGACATATATCCACCCTGTGGTGCTGTAGGTGTGAATGTATCAGACGGGCCTTGCGGTAGTCATTCAGGCCACAGACATTCCAAGTCCAGCAGACGATGTCACCCATAAGGGGGTGGGGCAGGGTGCAGCACTTTGCGGCACAGACAGCGCAGACTAACGCAGCGCACAAATGGAGCAGGGGAGTCAACTGGCGGCAAGGTGAAGCGCGGAAAAGGAACCTCTTTCCTACTCGTCTTTAAATTTCTGCATGTTGAAACTTTGGCGGGAAAAGACTAAAAATGAGGGTGAAGGAGGGGGGGCCAAGGTTAAGGTGCTCCACGTGCAGAGAACGAAACGATATAATGACACGGTCACCAATAGGATTCCTACAAAGTGTGCACACTTTACTTGTCTGCTATGTGGAAGGAAAACTGTTCCAGGAAGCATTGGTATCTCTCGGAAGGGGAGCGCCCTCTGCCTGGGCCCGGCTCGCCCATGCTATTGGCCGGCCCTGCATAATGGGCAAGTTACACAATATTAAACTTACCAGAGCAGTTACTTTCCCAGCACTAGATGTAGAATTTTTCCAGTATGACAGAACGTGCATAAACAAACCTACGTCATGCAGAGAACCACATTTGATTGGCAGTCCAGTGTTTAAGGGGGGTCTCACTCGCTAGCATGGCAGGATGCAGAGCACTGTAAGAACTGCGGAGGTCACTGCTAGAGGGCTGTACTACATATAGTCTCGCCAGCACCAACACAGCCAGTGACAAATAACACAAAGGTTATCACAATAACCACATGAGGCATGAGATGAATAGAAATATACAGGCATAGAAAGACACATGAGAAACAATAAAAAATTGCTCGCAATAAAGTTGAAAATAACTTTATTACGAGTTGCCGTGTATTTAATGTGCGCTGGATGGAGTTAGATATTTTTTGTCTTGCAACAATGTTTTATGTGGGATTCAGTGTCAATAGCCACGGTGTAGGGAAGATACAGTAAGGATGGCTATTTAGTGGACTAATAGCTAATATCAGAATAAGAAACATGCATAGTGCTTGAAATTGTACCTTTAAGTGACGGAAATTACCAATCACAGATACATCAACCTTTATACCTGCCACCCTCCATGCATTACTAAAGCGCACCATTTATTTAATGATATGGAATAATTTCCTCTTTAATACTCTTGCCCAGTCATCCCTTCTCTCCTCATTCTGAGTGTGACCTTTTGCTCTACTGAGTTGGAGAAATGAGGCAGGGGAAGAATAGAGAGGTATTGTGAATGGCAAAGGAAGAGAGGTAAAGAAGGGGACAGGCAGGGTAGTAGTACAGGTAAGGTGGAGAGATGCTGAACATATGGCGAGATTCAAGCTAAAGAGATGAAGGTGAGGTAGACAAAATGAAAGCTGCCGAGGGGAAGAGGTAGGCGGATGGTTTTACATTCAGGTCGAGTGACAAGGAAATGCAAACGAGGGACAGGGAAGAAGTTAAAAGAGAATTGTGACAGAAGGAGGGGAGTATGAAGAGCTAAAGAGGGAGAGACGAGTGAGGTGTTTAGAGGAATGGAGACAACAGATGCAAAGCAGACAAAGAGTGGTGAGGATCAAAGGGTGGAAAAATGATAAGAGGCGTAGGTAGACTGGTCAGGAAAAGACAGTGGTAAAGCTAAGAGAAAAATAAAGCAAGGGAGTGATGGGAAGAGAGACAAGTTGTAGAGAGAAAGAAGGTGAAGCAGAGATATAGAGGTGACGTAGTTAAAGAGAGGCAGTGTTGATATAGAGGCAGAGAGACAAGGTGAGGTAGAAAGGAAAGTGGCAAAACAGGCACAGTGGTGATGTAGAGATGTATAAAGAGGGTACGTAAATTAAAAGAGGGTAAAATGAAATAGAGAAGGAGGTACAGAAAGAGAGAGAAGAGAGCGAGAGCAAGTAGTGATTGATAGGAATAGAGGTAGAGAGAGAAGAAAGGAAGAGAGATCGGATAGAAAGAAGTGGTCAGATAAACAGAGGTGATGTAGTGAGAGGTGGAGTAGAATAAGCGGAAGTAGTTAATAAGATGAAATGTAAGGCAGGATGTGTTTCTCCATCTGTTATGGTGGAGTAGAATAAGCGGAAGTAGTTAATAAGATGAAATGTAAGGCAGGATGTGTTTCTCCATCTGTTATGGTGGAGTAGAATAAGCTGAAGTAATTAATAAGATGAAATGTAAGGAAGGATGTGTTTCTCCATCTGTTATGGTGGAGTAGAATAAGCTGAAGTAATTAATAAGATGAAATGTAAGGAAGGCTGTGTTTCTCCATCTGTTATGGTGGAGTAGAATAAGCTGAAGTAGTTAATAAGATGAAATGTAAGGAAGGATGTGTTTCTCCATCTGTTATGGTGGAGTAAAATAAGCTGAAGTAATTAATAAGATGAAATGCAAGGAAGGCTGTGTTTCTCCATCTGTTATGGTGGAGTAGAATAAGCTGAAGTAGTTAATAAGATGAAATGTAAGGAATGATGTGTTTCTCCATCTGTTATTGTGGAGTAGAATAAGCTGAAGTAGTTAATAAGATGAAATGTAAGGAAGGCTGTGTTTCTCCATCTGCTATGGTTTCTACCCCGCATTTAAAAAAGGATTGCGGTAAATTTTTAGATAGTGCGAACTCAACCCAAAAGTATTGGAGTGCTTATCATGATTTAATATGATATATTTTTTTGTACGCATGGGGAGATTAATTGATTTGGCCAGTCACAGGATGTTAGGCTGACCCGAGACTAAAAACCCATCTCATAAATCAATAGCTCGAGCATTAGCCACAACCCCAACCACAAGAGCGGAAGCATTTTCAATATTATATACAACTTGATGCAAAAAACAACCATTGAAAAAGCCAATAGTCTTCACTTCTTGTAGGTGTAATGTTACTTGTCTTATATATCTGGATGCAATGACAGAAACAGCAATATATCAGTAGGGTGGCACACTATGCGATGCACATATTTTTAGTGTAATTGCTTTTACGCCACACCCTTAAATGCATCGGTTACGCCCCTTTGAATGATCACCGAGTATTTTCATCCAACTCAAAGCCCTGATCTATACACGCGGTCAGGTTCTTGGCGCACATAGCCTTGGCTGCAGCGCACACAGACCTTACTCTGCTGCACACAGAGGAAAATAATTAGAGGGAACATTGCCAGTAAGTATAATCAAGGCGAATCAGAGAACAGTATGCTGTGTGGAAGACCAAACTAGACGGATTGCTGGCTGAAGTAGACTTGCAATGGTGCTGTGCAGGGAACACAATGCAGTGTCAAGAACCAAACAAGAAGAACCCACAATCCCGACCACCCACCACTCCGAAACATCCCCACCAACCCAAACCTAAAGAAATCCAAACACTCTGCACCCACTCCAACCCCCTAATCAGGCTAAGAAGACCACCTACTCCACCCCAAGAGCCCAAAACTGGGAGGGGACAACACAGTGATAATAATGGGAATCATCCCAGTGGGGGCATTGCAGGACTGGGCGGACACCCCTGCAAAGAAGCATGGTTGCCAAGCTTGGGTTAGGAAGCGGCATCAAAGATAGATAACAGATTAACCAAAAAGTCATTGTCCGCACCGTCAATTATTGTCACTTAGGCAGTCAGCATTTTCAAGTGGGGACTTGAGAGGGGAGGATCGAGATTCTTTTTCCAGTCTCTTAGCGAAAGCCAGAGCCTCCTTCAGGTCAGGAAAGATAAGTGTCTTGGAACCCTGCCGGACAATAAACTTCGCCGGGTAGGCTAGAGAATATGAGACGTCGTGCTTCTGCAGGATGCGCTTGGCTGGCAAAAACTCTCTCCTGGCAGCTTGAACAGTAAGGGTATAATCTGGGTAGAAAGAGAGGGTGTTTCCCTGGTGCTTGATGGTGCTCTTATCGCGTGCCACCCGGAGGATAGCATTGCGATTCCGGAAATTCAGGATCTTCGCCACTATGGGCGGGGGGGTGGCAGACCAGGACCCGGACGCGGACCAAGAGAGCAGTAGGCATGTTCCACAACAAGGAATTGGGATAATACGTTCCCCGAAGAGTTCCTCTGGTGGACTCCGGAAGGCCCGTGATGCGAAGGTTACTCCGACAGGAGCGGGCTTCTAAGTCCTCATTTTTCTCCCGAATTATAGCCAGGATCTTGTTCATCTGTAGTCATTTCTGCCTGTCTTGGGTGGCCAGATCTCGTGGCTTCCGACACCCTGCATTCAACATGGAGCAGTCTATTATCGTGGGAGTCAACAAGAGCCTTCACTGAGCCAAGGCGGGCCGATAGAAGATAAAGCTGGGACGCAATTCCGGTGACAGTTGACTTTACCTCCAGCATAATCGCCTTTAGGTCGTCATCTCGGCTCGGAGGGGGATCCACTGTGACAGCAGAGTTGGCTCCGTCTGAGCCTGCGCTGTCCTGACATGAGGATCTCCTAAGTTCGAAGGTGATCTTGGGCTGCTTAGGGTCGGATTTCCCCATAGCGATGAGCACTTCAGGTGGGCACCTAACTACACAGGGTGGGAGAGGAGCCGGAGATGGGGGGAGATTCACTAGCAATCAGCGGCCACGAGCACAGAGTCAGGTGGGGAAAACACTCCGGGGACCAGCAGAGAGACAGTTCCAGCAAGCCTGGGGATGTGTCCCCCACAGCACAGCGCAGAAGGCAGCCAACGACCAGAGGTGGAAGATGGGAGCCAGCCATACAGTCCTTTGCCCAGCCGCCGCCAGCAGGTAATATGCGAGGAGAGGCAGGAGCAGAACTCGGTGTGGAACGCCCGAGGTCCAAACAGCGTGCAGATGGTGCCAGGCTATAATGGACGCGGCAACCGGTGAACTCAGCAGGGTATGGAGGAATGGCGCACAACTCCGGGGAACAGAGAAGGATTGAGTGTCACACTCCAGAAGGTGATGCGCCCAAGTTCGAAGCTAGCGCAGGCACCCAGTAGGCTCCGGGCAGCCGCAGCAGGGGGCCTAAGGATAGTCCGGGGGGCAGTGAAGCAGTTTGCAAGTCAACCAGGGAAGGCCCGGGCAGAAGTGGAGGAAGGGTGAACAAGCATCTGCCCACCAGGCCCAGCTACACCAGGAATCTGAAAGCACAGGAGATCGTAGCAGAGGTGATTTGCCTGGGAATCAGGCTACGAGACTTGGCAAGACCAGCCACGCATAGCCAGGGGCAGCCGATGTAGCATTAGGTGCGGCCCGTGAGGATACCAAGCCGGGGAACAGCAGGAGACCTCCCCATCACGCACACAGCAGCAGGCCGTGAAGCTGGAGGCAGAGCGTCCCCGGCAGGCCTCGTGGCGGAGCAGGTGCAGGAGGGAGGGCGGCCTCCCATAGCCGAACAGCAGAGCAAGAGTGGGGATTCGCAGCCGGTGCACTCCAGAGGGGGGAGAATACCAGCAGGGAAGCAAGGGGGGTCTGCAGCTCCATCAGCCTGGCCCAGGCACCCTGGCACTCACGCAAGGCGGGGATGTAGCGCAGGGCTGACACCAGGCCGCGTCACCCCCAGACCAAGCCGCACAACAGACGGCCCTCAACCCCGCCAGCGACCCCCCCAGCGGTAGCACAACTCACCGCTTACTGCAGTCCCAGGTCCCCGGCAACTCCGCCGCCTCAGCAGGGCTCCACAGGCTCACAGAGCTATGGAGGGACGGGAGCCACCTCCCGGCGCGGGAGCCCAGCGCCAGCCACAAGGTTTGAAGCTCCGCCGGGGAGGTAGGTAAAAGCGCCGGAGTTGGGGCAGTAGAGGCACAATGCTCCCCGGAGTCAGGAAATCGCGATTAGGTGCAGATAAAATAGAGAGGCCTGCAGGATGGTGGCGGATAAAAGAGCTTAGCCGCCAGCGCCCACATAGAGTGTGGCCTTCTTGCAGCCGGCCAAGCTACGCCTCCCGTTCTTAGCAAATTCATTATAAAACAAAAGATATTGTGTTTTAGCACACCTTTCCTCCCTATCAACATCATATAATGTTCCAGTTGCTCTCTTTAGATATATACAACAGAGTGGCTTGTTATTTTGTTTCCTCCTAGATACCATCAGTTTTTTTCTTGCTTGGTGAGACAGGCAGCATAGCTTCATTAAACCAAGTGCGTTATGTGAAATTATGAAATGTATCTGGTACCATGGGATTACAAGCAAAATGTTTTACTGAATTATTGTGAACATTGAGATTATGGAACAGAGGGCTTCGTGTTGATTGTACTGAAACCGCTAAAACAGATGTGAAAAAACAGGTTTATTCTTTCACATTAAGAGCCAATAAAACACATGTAAAAAAAAGTTTGGGCGTATTAATTTGGAATCCATCTGTCGCTTTGAATCTTAAAATCTGTGGCTTAAGGAGCCAAGCATGTGCACCTTGATTAAAAAATGCCTTGGCATTTACAGTTTATTTTGATAGACAAACAAAGAATGCAATCCAAAAATTCAGAAGTGTAAATATTAGGCAGAGTTTGCACAAGGGCATGAGAAACTATCAGGACTGAGATGATTCCAAGAGGAGGAGCAGGGTTTTCTTTTGGGACACGGATGTTCTATCTGGCATTGGCGAAAACAGCGTCTCTTGGTGATATGATTGGTAGCTCATTGGTCATCCACCTTCTCACCACTGCAGATGCAAAGCACATATCCTGGTGTTTGTGTCACATGCACGTATCCTAATTAATAACATCGAAATGGTGGTGTCAGCAGTCGAAGTGCATTAAAAAAAGACATGGGAACTCAATCAATCAATCAATCAATCAATCAGGGGTTTTAGAGCACTACTCACCCACGAGGGCCTCAAGGCACTGGGGGGAGAGGGGTGCAAGTAGCTCCGTTGGTCACTCGAAGAGCCAGGTCTTGAGGTTCTAACTGAATTACTGCAGTGTTGGGCTTCGTCAGATGCGGTGAGGGTGTTTCTTCCAGACCTTGGCAACATGGTAGGAGAAGGATCTGCCACGTGCTCTGGCCCTGCTATGCAGGGGACCATAGAAAGGGTCTTTGATGCTACATGCAATTGGAGTGGGGTCAGTGTACATGGGGGCAGGGTGAAATGTGGGGCTGAAAAAACAAAATATTGTATATGGATTATGTATGTTTTTTTGGTCTTTCACTTTCAGCTAGCTAAATATAAAATGGTGTGCAGCTTAACTGAAAAATTCATTTAAAAAAGTTGTGTTAATCAGAGGCAAATGCACTATACTACATTATTAAACCTATATAAGGTAATGCACTTCAGAGGTTTTTGTTTAACTAGAGAGCCACAGAATTAAATTACAAAGATTATAAAATAGACTGCTACAAAAGGTGCAAAAAGGTTCAAGATAAAATGGTGCTTCCAAAATACAGATTTCCGTAACACCTAGACTGTCTGTACTGCAATTTTCCTTATATAACTGTCACTTAAGAGCAAGCATTTCACAGCTCAGCTCGTAACTCCCTTGTAATACTACTCAAAAAGAGTCAATCTTTGTCATCACAAAGCTTCAAATGTTTCTATCAATTAAAGACACTCCCTGCTTCCAAACACACTTTACATTTGCAGTTTAGCCACTTGCGCATATTTGCCTTTTTTCAGGAAAGCAGGCACTCTGGCAAGAAGGCTTGTTTAGCTGTCTGTTCCACTTCGCTATCACAGCACAGGAGACTCCCTGTATGAAACTTAAACCATTGGAATGAACTATCCAGAGACGGTTGTCATTTTACAAAAAAGAGGGGAACAGTTTTTTCGTAAATTAAAAACGTAAAGGCAAGTCATGCCCCTCTGATCCCATTCACTTCCATTTCTAGGTAGAATGAGCTTTGACATTAATTCATACCGAATCTGGGGTACTATTGGTATAATGTAGAGAGAATTTTTAAAAATTCAAGTCGTTTGAAACATTTTTAAATCTACTGAATTATTGCACTCTAAGAAATAGTCAAGCACTTCTCACTATGGGCGCCATACCTTTAATGGAATAGGAACAATATTTTTTTATAAATATTGCTACACCTTTATGGCTAATAACAACAGTGAATGGAATATATCTATTGTAAAATGTAAATATTTTAGCAAGGCTCCTGTGCCTTTCTTGAAATGCACCTACACTTCCTAGCTTTGCTGTCATACCTTTAACTCTACTCTGCAGACACTTTCCTGCAGTCCGCCATAACTTTCATGAGAAAGTTATCCAGAAAAATTACTTTTTTTGTTTGAATTGGGCAGCACTAATGCTCCTCAATAGGGGTGACCATTCATTTGCTGGGCCATCTTGGACCATCACTTCACAGCTGCTCACAGACAGCATTAGTGTGAATCTCTGTTTCTAAACCTAGGTATTCATTTCTATGACATAGTAGGAGTTATCAAGTGTCAGCAACAGAAGCACTGTATTTCTCTGTATTTCTATACTTGGCCGAGGTCATCAGACTCTCACGGAAAGCAGCAGAATGGCGGGGTATGATATGTCTCAACAGCCTACTCTTGCCATTCATGGGTCCCCACAGATGAAACTGTGCAGGAGATTCCCAATCAAGCACCCCTTGTCAAGATGAATCTGTGCCATACCTCCTGGCATGGTATTGCAGCCATGCTGACAGCTGTTCTCCCACTGAACAGCGCAGGCTCTTTGCTCTGTCAGAGCAGAGAGTATTACTCCAGGACTGGCAGAGAGAGAAGCTATGAAGGATGTGTGAGAAAGAGGCGAAGCACTGTGCATTTTTAGGCTGAGCCTGAGCCAGCACACAAGTGCTGCTCTTGTGATCTGAAGTAGGTGCGGTACTGAGGAGAAACGCAGAAACCCCACTGACATTTTTTATTGGCTTGTGTCTTTGTCCTTCGTAATGATGTCTTTGAACTCCTTTATAGGCTTGTTAGTTCCTCCATAGTATAGCCATGTTGTCATTTGTATCCCAGCGCTGCTCTGGCGATCTGCTGTAGGTGCTGTACTGAGGAGAACCCTGCCCACATTTTTCATTGGTTTGTGTCTTTGTCCTTCATAAATGCTGTCTTCTGATTCCTTCATAGGCTTGTTAGTTCCTCCTTAGTACAGCCATGTCTTCGTTTGTATTCTTCCATGGCTCTTTAATGAGTTAGTCCTACGTGAGGCACTACGCAGTTTAATTACATTCAGCGCACTGTGCGCGCTTTCACTTTCCAAGCTGCAAGGACAATTGCGACCGCTTGTCGCCTATTGCAGACAGTGCATGCTTTCCTGCAGGGGACCGCTTTTCAACTCTCTGCTGTGTCTACTCCTCATCACCCATTAATATTTTAGCCCGTGTAGTATCTTCCTTCTCTAATACCACAGCCCGGTTTCATAACAACAACATGAGTGCAAAAAAAACAATGTCGGCCACACCTTTTTTTTTCTTCAGATTAAGTGCCCGCTTTTATAAAGCACCAATGAAAGCCGTTTGTAATAAGCAAAATGGCGGCTGCAGCTTTTTTTTTCATCGCCCACACCACCATGGTGCACACGTCAGTAATAAAACTACCATGTTTTCATCAGCAACTGCACAGTTTGTTTGCTTGCCACACACATCTCACTGGTTCCAATCGCTCAACACATAAAATGAGGTAGGTTTAAAGCTTACTAACTCAAAATGATAGAAAAACATTTCTGGGCCATCAAGGTTGCCGACGAGCCGTGAGGGAAACGGCCAGCCTTGCAGTCCCGCTGTGAGGGAAACGGCCACCGTGAACACCGCGAGCACTGGGAACTTCATCCCCCAGCAGCCCTGGCACTCCTGTGACGCTTCCGCTGTGCCTGCTGCCTCCATAAGACCACGGAGGGTCGAGCGGCCAGTGGGGAGCATTTCTGAGCCATCAAGGGTGCCGACGAGCCGTGAGGGAAACAGCCAGCCTTGCAGTCCCGCCGTGAGGGAAACGGCCACCGTGAACAACGCAAGCACCGGCGACTACATCCCCCAGCAGCCCCGGCACTCCTGTGATGCTCCCGCTGCGCCTGCTGCCTCCATAAGACCATGGAGAGCCTCCCGCCTCGCTGGACGTGCGCGGGCGGCACCGGGCAAAGCCCGGGCAAAGGGTGGGCCGTCAGGGGCCGGAAGAGGCCGGGCCGGACCACCCCCCTAACATCTACAATGGGCAAGAGGAAACAAGTATGTGCCAGGGATGACGATGGGCCCAAAGCGAAACACCCTAGAAAGTCTGAATCTATCATCTCGTATCTAACCACTGCAGTGGGGGTACTGACTTAAGAGATCGCAAATGCGGAGAAAGAGCTGGGTTTGAATACAGGGGAGATTGGCCCAGTCCCACCTACAGATCATAGTAGGGTGATACGGTTGGAGCCAAACATTGTGTTTACCAATCGGGAAGTGAACTCAATCCACACCGTATTACCCACCCCATAAGAGGCTTCACGTCAGCCTTTGCCCATAACGCCTGCTGTTCTTCCACATAAGTCGCACAAGAAGCGAAAGTTGCTAAGCACAGCAGGCAGGATGAAAAAAGACTTGGCTCAGACTAACCGAACAGACCATCGCCTTAAGGGCCAAATCGGGAAAATTATAGAGGACCTATTTATCTCACGTCTGGAACCAGCACTCGTGTCCGTCGCCAAAGATATTGTGGACACTTTAAACACTTGTGTAGCGGGGCTTCTGTCCAAATGTGAGAAAATTGATGCGCTGTTGAAACAACACAGGGGGCTAAAGGGGGGCTTGAGTCAGCCAGCGGTCTCAGCTGATAACCTGCCTACAGCTGATAGCAGGAACATCAACCCTATACCTTGCCGTTCCCGTGGTTCGGCAGGGACTGCAGATACAGTAGGGCAGCCAACCGCAAGGGATGTGGCAGGGAATTCTATGCCTGAAGTAAATGTCAGAGGCAGCCAGGCATATGACAGTAGTAGACATACTCGTCATCCTGGCTACACCCTGGAGCTGCCCCCGGAAGCGGCTCCTCTGGTGGCTGTCTTCACTGGGGTGCCTCCTGTCAGGGGGGGCTCCAGTGAAACAACCGCTGATTTGATGAACCAAGCTAGACAGTGGTGCGATCAGTTTTGCAAGGGTGGAGCCGATGTTGCAAGTGCTGTTACCATTGCAAGGAGGGTTCGCTGGGTTGGGCACCGCCTCAAGAACATTCCGGGGGACTGTGTGGTGGGGAATTTTAACAATAGGAACAGTGCTGAAAGACTATTTTGGGACGGTTCAGATCTTGATAACAAAGGTATAAGACCACTCCCCGTGGGGTTTTTCTATCCCCCAGCTAGGGCCTATAGATACCCGCAGCCACCGACCCAGTTTTATACCCGTCCTAATAACAAATGTACCCCATCATACCAGGCCATGATGAGCGCACAGATGAGATCTGCCCAGGGACCTGCCAGGGGAGGGGATACTGCACCCATAACTATATCATCAGCATCCTCGGTACATCTCCAACTTAGGAGGGAGGTAGAGCTTTGTAACTGATTCTCGCCCCTGTCCCAGATGGAGTCCAACGATTGACTGGGTCCTGAAACTTCAGGTCTGGGGTCTAGGATAATTTGTGTAACCCATATAGCAAAAAATCGGACAGTCTCATGTAAAATCCTAAGCTGGAATGTGGCAGGTATTAGATCCAAAAGCACTGACCCCATTTGGTTGCAATTTATAAAACAATTCGATATCCTGGCCTTCCAGGAAACCTGGGATTCAGAGTCCAGCTTTATTTTGGATGGCTACCATAGCTTCACTATTCCTGCGGTTTGAGGGACAGTGGGGAGGCCTAAGGGGGGTTTACTCTTCCTTATTTCTCTAAACCTTGCTGGAACATTCAGAAAACTTAATGGGGAGTCAGATAATTTCCTCATATTAGAATGGTTTGTCTCCGATAAGTATTATCTTTTGATTAACTTGTATAATGCCATGGAAGGCTCCGTACAGAAGGAGCAGTTTAGCGTGTTAGATCAATTTTTGTCAGTCTATAAGCTTAATAATTCTTTTGTGCCAGAGATGTTTTTGATGGGAGATTTTAATATACACCCTTGCCCGTGGGATTGCTACGGTGATGATTTTGATGGGCATGTGAATGGGAGGGTACCCCACTTTGAACATGGTAAACAGGGCGAGGCCCTGGAGGAACTACTTTCCAATTTAAATTTACTTGAACCAGGCAAGGAAAGTGGTAGTGAGATTGTCCCCACCTTTATAGGATGGGGAGCTAAGTCTGTTATTGACTAAATTTTCTTGTCCCCCTTAGTTCTGATTAAGACCTTGGACTATAGAGTAGTGACGTCAACCTTCAGCGATCACAACCCCCTTGTATTGGAAGTTGATCTGGGGGTTAAGACTGCCATCACTGATCATGGAAGGGAGGCAGTACGGGACTTATCTACAAAAGATCAAGGCAGACGGATAACGAGGGATGCTGTAGTCCTGGAGGCCTTTTTTGAGGATCTGGTCGCCAAGGCAGAAACCAATATTGGCATCTGCCTGGATGATCATGCACATGAGGCTCTTCTTAATGCTCTTAAGAGGACCCCGAGGGACAGGGCTCTAGGGTCCTCTCTACGCAAGGAGTATAAACAAGCAACCACCAGGCGGAAACATAAAATTAAAGAGGAGGCCTGGGATAATTTGCAGTCTATTGATGTATTAAGGGACAGCAGAAAGTTTTGGGCCACAATAAATCAGCCATTCTTCTCAGAAAGTGATAATTTAGATACAGAATGCGTAATTCCAGACAACATCTGGCTCCAGGACTTTAAGAGCATTTATGGTGATAAGGAGCATCAGGAGCCAACATCAGGAATAGCCACCACGGGCTGTCCCACAAACCCTGTCAAATTTGACCCGGCTGAAGTAGAAAGGGCTATTCGAGATACATCTAAAAATAAGGCTCCAGGACCCGATGGGGTTCCTGCTGACCTCTACATCATGTACCCTTACTTCTGGGCGAAGATTTTAACCAATGTGTTCAATGCAGCATCCCTAGTGGGTATCCCTACCTCTTGGGCCTCCTCCATTATTGTGCCCATTTTCAAAAAGGGGAGCAGAGGGGACCCCGCCTGCTATAGGCCAATCTCCCTGTTGGACTCTGCCGTTAAGATCATGGGCAGAGTCATTCTTTAGAAACTGGGAGATTGGATGAATGGTAGGGGGGTGCTCTCGAATCTCCAGTACGGCTTCAGGCAACATAGATGCACCATGGACCAATGCCTAAATTTGCATCTTTTGATTAATAAGTATACAATAGCAAAAGAGGGTTTTTTAATAACTCGGGTTTATGGATTTATCATCAGCCTTTGATCTGGTGAACCGCTCCAGATTATGGCGTATTTTGCTGGAAATGGGTGCAGATGCACCCCTGGTTTACTTTCCTAGCGACCTCCACCAAGACCTAGCGGCAGCCGTTAGGGTCACGCAGGACGGCAGATGTACGGGCCAATTCAGCTCCAGGAGGGGGGGTCAGACAAGGTTGCATTTAGGCCCCTCTTCTTTTTACGATCTATATTAATGGCCTGGAAAAATCTCTAACTGGGGCTAGTGCGGACATTCCACGTGCAGGGGGATCGGGTATCCCGGTCCTCCTGTACGCGGATGATGCCGTACTCATTGCCCGCACAGGCCTGGGTTTACAGAGGCTTCTGGATAACTTAAGCACATTCATGGAGTCCCTAGATTTAAAAGTAAATAGCAACAAATCCCATGTAATGATCGTTGGGGCCCGCAGGAAGATCAGTAAGGTTAAAACATTCAGATGCTTGGGTGCGGAAGTTTCTAGGGTCCCAGTGTTCACCTACTTGGGAGTACTCTTCGATGAGAAGGGCAATTGGGGCCCTCAGCAGAAGCATAAAAGCAATGCCGTTGTAAGATCCACAGCAGCCCTCCTTAGTTTCGCCAAAAGGCTGGGATCTAGGCCCATGGAGGCTATGCTTAAAATATATAAGTCTAAGTGTTGTGCGATTGCCTCCTATGGGGCATCGATATGGGGTTACGCGCCTGTGGGTAAAATACAATTAGCAGAAAACAGGTTCCTTAGATTCCTGTTGGCGGTACCTCAGTCTTCTCCGACTTTGTCTGTACATTCTGAATTAGGTTTGGGTTACATCACAGACTACCTAAAAGCAGTCCCACTGATCTGTTGGGCAAAGACATGGCTAAATGAGGAAATCACTCTCAATCACCTTATCCTAAAAGACTGCTTGGCCCTCGACAAGGCAGATAGTATTCCATGGCTGGCATACGTTAGAGCGGCGTGTGTTAGTCTGGGACGTCCTGAACTATATACAGCCCCAGAGGAAATTAAGAAAGAGGATTTGGTGTGGATTAAACATAATTTCCGGATCATGCTGGAGGCAGATAGGGAGGAGGCGGAGCTTAAAAAACCAGGAGCAAGAAGTATTTATGTATTACAGACCTCCCCATCCATTGAACCTTACCTGAAGATCATCACTAAGCCTTTCCATCGCTTTTTGTTGACAAGATTTAGGTTCAACTTAATTCACCTCATTTTAGGAACTTTTCCGCAATGGGGTAAACCAGATGAGTCTCCACCATGTTCTTGTGATAGTTTCTCGATACAAGACACCCTCCACCTGATAATGTTTTGTGAAAATTTTTCCAAGGCACGTAAAAAATTCCTATGTCCCATATTACGTGAAGCTGGGTTTCTGCAGGTGAGGCCTGCACTCTTACATCTGCAACTGCTGAGAAGTGTGCGTGTTATTTTTAGCGTAGCAAGCTTTTTGGTGGCCGCAGCCATAGTGAATAACAAAAGAAGTATCTGTATGCATTAAGTACAGCAGATCGAGAGGGGGGGCACTTTTGTTCTTTTAATTATGGAAACTTAAATGATGCTTTTAGATTTTTGATTGCAGCTCACATTGCGGTCCCATAGGTTAGGTGGAGACATTTGCTTATTAACTGTTTGGTACAAATCATGAACTGTAAATAGTGTATATAAATGAATGTTTGCAAATGTACGCATATTTATTTATTTGTATCTATTTTATTCATTTTATACACAACGGATGTATGTATTGTTGCTTCTTTTATGATTTTAATTAATTGAAATAAAGAGTTTTGACTGATTGACTGACTGATAGAAAAACTAATTGTAGATTGTTTGAGCAATACTTCAATAAGTAGATTGATTTTAAAATGTTGACGCCATACAATCTTTATTTCACTGTTAATATTTAAATGCCAGGGGGCGTGGCTAGCAGCCAACGAGAATGGCCGCTGCCTTACAAAGCTCCTGTTTCCTGTATTCCTACCCTGCCCAATCCTACGCCATCAACGGCTAGAAATTTGCTAAAAGTGCCATGACTCCCTACCTACCTCCCCCCTGAGAAGATTGTCCGGTCTGGTCGCGTGTGCGAAGTTTTGGACCTCTTTTTCCAGAGCTCCGGCCGGAGCGATAATGGCAGATCCCTGAGGACGAGTGAGGGAGGTGCGGAAGGTATGAAGTGGAGGTTCCAGCAACTTGTAGAATCCAGTGGCGGTCCGGCGGAGCCCCGTGCACAAAGGAGAAGCTGGTGATGCCTGGGGGAGATTGAGCGGCGCTGCCTTTTTCATGGCTGCTCGACCTGAGGAGCATTGGTGAGTGACAAGGAGACGTGGTTGAGGCCAGAGGCCCCGGATCAGCGACCCGGGCACTGCCGAATGTAGAGCAGCTGTTGTGGACCTCAACGGCGTGAGGTAAGAAAGCCCGGCCGGAGGTGTTTGACTGGTACTGCCGGGGATTGAGGCCAGGCCTGGAGGCTCAGCCGGCACACCTGACTGCCGGGAGACGATGGCGGAAGGGGACATGGAGGCCGGAAGTTTGCTGTAGTTGGTGCTCTGCTGCAAATCGAGGCTCCGGATTTGAGGGCTACTGCAGATCTTGCAATCGGTGAGGCACCTGTTTTGTTTGCAAATTCGCCATAAGTGCGCTGGGGATGCTCAGACGTGGGTCCCAGGCACTCCACACCACTGGAGTCAAGCTAGCCAGGCTGATGAGAGGTGTTACCTCGAAACCGGTCCGGTCCTCGGATGCTTGATTCCGTTCTGGGAAGGACATGGCTTTTGTAGTTCGGACTGGACTGTTCCCATGGGGCACAGGGTCAGAGCTGATTTGCATATCGCCATTGTCTAACCCAGGGTGGTGTGGAGTGCAAAAAAACAATGGATTTGGGCCCAGATCTTTGGACTGGGGTGAATGTGTGACATTGATCCACATTCGGTCCATCACCTATTTTGTTTGCAAATTCGCCATAAGTGCGCTGGGGATGCTCAGACGTGGACTGAATAAAGAACAGAGCACGTACCCCGCCAATTGATCTGGTGGTCCCGAAGCTGGGATCCCAATATATGAGGGGTGATAAATCTAGGAGTTGGCACTGCACCGGACAAAAGTTACACAATCCAAATATATGCAAGAGAAAGAATTTTTTTCAAAAATATATGTATTTTTATTTGTTTATCTGTACACCTTTAGAATTGATATAGAGAAAAAAGATTTTTTTAACGTACATAAATAGCACATAATATTGCACAACATACATAAAAAGTTGCAAAGAGATAAAAATGACAAAGGTACATTTTCGCTTCGAGGCCTACCCAGCAACAATCCACACTTCATTCATACTTTCATTCTCTCAGATTCTCACCAAATAGTTCTACCAAATGTTCTATCACTCCACTTACATTCTTCCATACATTACCATCGTTCTGTTGTATGTCACACATAGATGGTAGATATGTGGCATAGAACAGAGTCTTATTCCGGACAAATAATCTTAGTACGGCCCCTAATTAGTATAACATAGTATGCCGTATTTCTTGAGACATGAGCCGTCGGTAAACCCGAATGTTTTTATGGTGTCCATAATGGATACAGTTCAATGCGAGCTGTGTTGTATCAGGATAAGATCCTCAATAAAAAAGTTCTAGGAATCCTCAAGAGTTATAGGTCAAGCAATGTGTTCCACATTCAAAGCACTATTTCAATCATACCGACTATCTATCATGGCCCATCCGAATTGGTTAACTTAGAAGGAAGACACCCGAATAACCCCCACAGCACAAGGCTGTGAGTGAAAAAGTGAAAGAAGGGGGTTCCCCAATGGGTTTCTTTTGGGATGCAGGCAGGTCGTAGGGGGAAAGGAAACTGAATAAAGAACAGAGCACGTACCCCGCCAATTGATCTGGTGGTCCCGAAGCTGGGATCCCAATATATGAGGGGTGATAAATCTAGGAGTTGGCACTGCACCGGACAAAAGTTACACAATCCAAATATATGCAAAAGAAAGAATTTTTTTCAAAAATATATGTATTTTTATTTGTTTATCTGTACACCTTTAGAATTGATATAGAGAAAAAAGATTTTTTTAACGTACATAAATAGCACATAATATTACACAACATACATAAAAAGTTGCAAAGAGATAAAAATGACAAAGGTACATTTTCACTTCGAGGCCTACCCAGCAACAATCCACACTTCATTCATACTTTCATTCTCTCAGATTCTCACCAAATAGTTCTACCAAAAGTTCTATCACTCCACTTACATTCTTCCATACATTACCATCGTTCTGTTGTATGTCACACATAGATGGTAGATATATGGCATAGAACAGAGTCTTATTCCGGACAAATAATCTTAGTACGGCCCCTAATTAGTATAACATAGTATGCCGTATTTCTTGAGACATGAGCCGTCGGTAAACCCGAATGTTTTTATGGTGTCCATAATGGATACAGTTCAATGCGAGCTGTGTCGTATCAGGATAAGATCCTCAATAAAAAAGTTCTAGGAATCCTCAAGAGTTATAGGTCAAGCAATGTGTTCCACATTCAAAGCACTATTTCAATCATACCGACTATCTATCATGGCCCATCCGAATTGGTTAACTTAGAAGGAAGACACCCGAATAACCCCCACAGCACAAGGCTGTGAGTGAAAAAGTGAAAGAAGGGGGTTCCCCAATGGGTTTCTTTTGGGATGCAGGCAGGTCGTAGGGGGAAAGGAAACTGAATAAAGAACAGAGCACGTACCCCGCCAATTGATCTGGTGGTCCCGAAGCTGGGATCCCAATATATGAGGGGTGATAAATCTAGGAGTTGGCACTGCACCGGACAAAAGTTACACAATCCAAATATATGCAAGAGAAAGAATTTTTTTCAAAAATATATGTATTTTTATTTGTTTATCTGTACACCTTTAGAATTGATATAGAGAAAAAAGATTTTTTTAACGTACATAAATAGCACATAATATTGCACAACATACATAAAAAGTTGCAAAGAGATAAAAATGACAAAGGTACATTTTCACTTCGAGGCCTACCCAGCAACAATCCACACTTCATTCATACTTTCATTCTCTCAGATTCTCACCAAATAGTTCTACCAAAAGTTCTATCACTCCACTTACATTCTTCCATACATTACCATCGTTCTGTTGTATGTCACACATAGATGGTAGATATGTGGCATAGAACAGAGTCTTATTCCGGACAAATAATCTTAGTACGGTCCCTAATTAGTATAACATAGTATGCCGTATTTCTTGAGACATGAGCCGTCGGTAAACCCGAATGTTTTTATGGTGTCCATAATGGATACAGTTCAATGCGAGCTGTGTCGTTTCAGGATAAGATCCTCAATAAAAAAGTTCTAGGAATCCTCAAGAGTTATAGGTCAAGCAATGTGTTCCACATTCAAAGCACTATTTCAATCATAAAGACTATCTATCATGGCCCATCCGAATTGGTTAAATTAGAAGGAAGACACCCGAATAACCCCCACAGCACAAGGCTGTGAGTGAAAAAGTGAAAGAAGGGGGTTCCCCAATGGGTTTCTTTTGGGATGCAGGCAGGTCGTAGGGGGAAAGGAAACTGAATAAAGAACAGAGCACGTACCCCGCCAATTGATCTGGTGGTCCCGAAGCTGGGATCCCAATATATGAGGGGTGATAAATCTAGGAGTTGGCACTGCACCGGACAAAAGTTACACAATCCAAATATATGCAAGAGAAAGAATTTTTTTCAAAAATATATGTATTTTTATTTGTTTATCTGTACACCTTTAGAATTGATATAGAGAAAAAAGATTTTTTTAACGTACATAAATAGCACATAATATTGCACAACATACATAAAAAGTTGCAAAGAGATAAAAATGACAAAGGTACATTTTCACTTCGAGGCCTACCCAGCAACAATCCACACTTCATTCATACTTTCATTCTCTCAGATTCTCACCAAATAGTTCTACCAAAAGTTCTATCACTCCACTTACATTCTTCCATACATTACCATCATTCTGTTGTATGTCACACATAGATGGTAGATATGTGGCATAGAACAGAGTCTTATTCCGGACAAATAATCTTAGTACGGCCCCTAATTAGTATAACATAGTATGCCGTATTTCTTGAGACATGAGCCGTCGGTAAACCCGAATGTTTTTATGGTGTCCATAATGGATACAGTTCAATGCGAGCTGTGTCGTATCAGGATAAGATCCTCAATAAAAAAGTTCTAGGAATCCTCAAGAGTTATAGGTCAAGCAATGTGTTCCACATTCAAAGCACTATTTCAATCATACCGACTATCTATCATGGCCCATCCGAATTGGTTAACTTAGAAGGAAGACACCCGAATAACCCCCACAGCACAAGGCTGTGAGTGAAAAAGTGAAAGAAGGGGGTTCCCCAATGGGTTTCTTTTGGGATGCAGGCAGGTCGTAGGGGGAAAGGAAACTGAATAAAGAACAGAGCACGTACCCCGCCAATTGATCTGGTGGTCCCGAAGCTGGGATCCCAATATATGAGGGGTGATAAATCTAGGAGTTGGCACTGCACCGGACAAAAGTTACACAATCCAAATATATGCAAGAGAAAGAATTTTTTTCAAAAATATATGTATTTTTATTTGTTTATCTGTACACCTTTAGAATTGATATAGAGAAAAAAGATTTTTTTAACGTACATAAATAGCACATAATATTGCACAACATACATAAAAAGTTGCAAAGAGATAAAAATGACAAAGGTACATTTTCACTTCGAGGCCTACCCAGCAACAATCCACACTTCATTCATACTTTCATTCTCTCAGATTCTCACCAAATAGTTCTACCAAAAGTTCTATCACTCCACTTACATTCTTCCATACATTACCATCGTTCTGTTGTATGTCACACATAGATGGTAGATATGTGGCATAGAACAGAGTCTTATTCCGGACAAATAATCTTAGTACGGTCCCTAATTAGTATAACATAGTATGCCGTATTTCTTGAGACATGAGCCGTCGGTAAACCCGAATGTTTTTATGGTGTCCATAATGGATACAGTTCAATGCGAGCTGTGTCGTTTCAGGATAAGATCCTCAATAAAAAAGTTCTAGGAATCCTCAAGAGTTATAGGTCAAGCAATGTGTTCCACATTCAAAGCACTATTTCAATCATAAAGACTATCTATCATGGCCCATCCGAATTGGTTAAATTAGAAGGAAGACACCCGAATAACCCCCACAGCACAAGGCTGTGAGTGAAAAAGTGAAAGAAGGGGGTTCCCCAATGGGTTTCTTTTGGGATGCAGGCAGGTCGTAGGGGGAAAGGAAACTGAATAAAGAACAGAGCACGTACCCCGCCAATTGATCTGGTGGTCCCGAAGCTGGGATCCCAATATATGAGGGGTGATAAATCTAGGAGTTGGCACTGCACCGGACAAAAGTTACACAATCCAAATATATGCAAGAGAAAGAATTTTTTTCAAAAATATATGTATTTTTATTTGTTTATCTGTACACCTTTAGAATTGATATAGAGAAAAAAGATTTTTTTAACGTACATAAATAGCACATAATATTGCACAACATACATAAAAAGTTGCAAAGAGATAAAAATGACAAAGGTACATTTTCACTTCGAGGCCTACCCAGCAACAATCCACACTTCATTCATACTTTCATTCTCTCAGATTCTCACCAAATAGTTCTACCAAAAGTTCTATCACTCCACTTACATTCTTCCATACATTACCATCATTCTGTTGTATGTCACACATAGATGGTAGATATGTGGCATAGAACAGAGTCTTATTCCGGACAAATAATCTTAGTACGGCCCCTAATTAGTATAACATAGTATGCCGTATTTCTTGAGACATGAGCCGTTGGTAAACCCGAATGTTTTTATGGTGTCCATAATGGATACAGTTCAATGCGAGCTGTGTCGTATCAGGATAAGATCCTCAATAAAAAAGTTCTAGGAATCCTCAAGAGTTATAGGTCAAGCAATGTGTTCCACATTCAAAGCACTATTTCAATCATACCGACTATCTATCATGGCCCATCCGAATTGGTTAACTTAGAAGGAAGACACCCGAATAACCCCCACAGCACAAGGCTGTGAGTGAAAAAGTGAAAGAAGGGGGTTCCCCAATGGGTTTCTTTTGGGATGCAGGCAGGTCGTAGGGGGAAAGGAAACTGAATAAAGAACAGAGCACGTACCCCGCCAATTGATCTGGTGGTCCCGAAGCTGGGATCCCAATATATGAGGGGTGATAAATCTAGGAGTTGGCACTGCACCGGACAAAAGTTACACAATCCAAATATATGCAAGAGAAAGAATTTTTTTCAAAAATATATGTATTTTTATTTGTTTATCTGTACACCTTTAGAATTGATATAGAGAAAAAAGATTTTTTTAACGTACATAAATAGCACATAATATTGCACAACATACATAAAAAGTTGCAAAGAGATAAAAATGACAAAGGTACATTTTCACTTCGAGGCCTACCCAGCAACAATCCACACTTCATTCATACTTTCATTCTCTCAGATTCTCACCAAATAGTTCTACCAAAAGTTCTATCACTCCACTTACATTCTTCCATACATTACCATCGTTCTGTTGTATGTCACACATAGATGGTAGATATGTGGCATAGAACAGAGTCTTATTCCGGACAAATAATCTTAGTACGGCCCCTAATTAGTATAACATAGTATGCCGTATTTCTTGAGACATGAGCCGTCGGTAAACCCGAATGTTTTTATGGTGTCCATAATGGATACAGTTCAATGCGAGCTGTGTCGTATCAGGATAAGATCCTCAATAAAACAGTTCTAGGAATCCTCAAGAGTTATAGGTCAAGCAATGTGTTCCACATTCAAAGCACTATTTCAATCATACCGACTATCTATCATGGCCCATCCGAATTGGTTAACTTAGAAGGAAGACACCCGAATAACCCCCACAGCACAAGGCTGTGAGTGAAAAAGTGAAAGAAGGGGGTTCCCCAATGGGTTTCTTTTGGGATGCAGGCAGGTGGTAGGGGGAAAGGAAACTGAATAAAGAACAGAGCACGTACCCCGCCAATTGATCTGGTGGTCCCGAAGCTGGGATCCCAATATATGAGGGGTGATAAATCTAGGAGTTGGCACTGCACCGGACAAAAGTTACACAATCCAAATATATGCAAGAGAAAGAATTTTTTTCAAAAATATATGTATTTTTATTTCTTTATCTGTACACCTTTAGAATTGATATAGAGAAAAAAGATTTTTTTAACGTACATAAATAGCACATAATATTGCACAACATACATAAAAAGTTGCAAAGAGATAAAAATCACAAAGGTACATTTTCACTTCGAGGCCTACCCAGCAACAATCCACACTTCATTCATACTTTCATTCTCTCAGATTCTCACCAAATAGTTCTACCAAAAGTTCTATCACTCCACTTACATTCTTCCATACATTACCATCGTTCTGTTGTATGTCACACATAGATGGTAGATATGTGGCATAGAACAGAGTCTTATTCCGGACAAATAATCTTAGTACGGCCCCTAATTAGTATAACATAGTATGCCGTATTTCTTGAGACATGAGCCGTCGGTAAACCCGAATGTTTTTATGGTGTCCATAATGGATACAGTTCAATGCGAGCTGTGTCGTATCAGGATAAGATCCTCAATAAAAAAGTTCTAGGAATCCTCAAGAGTTATAGGTCAAGCAATGTGTTCCACATTCAAAGCACTATTTCAATCATACCGACTATCTATCATGGCCCATCCGAATTGGTTAACTTAGAAGGAAGACACCCGAATAACCCCCACAGCACAAGGCTGTGAGTGAAAAAGTGAAAGAAGGGGGTTCCCCAATGGGTTTCTTTGGGATGCAGGCAGGTCGTAGGGGGAAAGGAAACTGAATAAAGAACAGAGCACGTACCCCGCCAATTGATCTGGTGGTCCCGAAGCTGGGATCCCAATATATGAGGGGTGATAAATCTAGGAGTTGGCACTGCACCGGACAAAAGTTACACAATCCAAATATATGCAAGAGAAAGAATTTTTTTCAAAAATATATGTATTTTTATTTGTTTATCTGTACACCTTTAGAATTGATTAGGAGAAAAAAGATTTTTTTAACGTACATAAATAGCACATAATATTGCACAACATACATAAAAAGTTGCAAAGAGATAAAAATGACAAAGGTACATTTTCACTTCGAGGCCTACCCAGCAACAATCCACACTTCATTCACACTTTCATTCTCTCAGATTCTCACCAAATAGTTCTACCAAAAGTTCTATCACTCCACTTACATTCTTCCATACATTACCATCGTTCTGTTGTATGTCACACATAGATGGTAGATATGTGGCATAGAACAGAGTCTTATTCCGGACAAATAATCTTAGTACGGCCCCTAATTAGTATAACATAGTATGCCGTATTTCTTGAGACATGAGCCGTCGGTAAACCCGAATGTTTTTATGGTGTCCATAATGGATACAGTTCAATGCGAGCTGTGTCGTATCAGGATAAGATCCTCAATAAAAAAGTTCTAGGAATCCTCAAGAGTTATAGGTCAAGCAATGTGTTCCACATTCAAAGCACTATTTCAATCATACCGACTATCTATCATGGCCCATCCGAATTGGTTAACTTAGAAGGAAGACACCCGAATAACCCCCACAGCACAAGGCTGTGAGTGAAAAAGTGAAAGAAGGGGGTTCCCCAATGGGTTTCTTTTGGGATGCAGGCAGGTCGTAGGGGGAAAGGAAACTGAATAAAGAACAGAGCACGTACCCCGCCAATTGATCTGGTGGTCCCGAAGCTGGGATCCCAATATATGAGGGGTGATAAATCTAGGAGTTGGCACTGCACCGGACAAAAGTTACACAATCCAAATATATGCAAGAGAAAGATTTTTTTTCAAAAATATATGTATTTTTATTTGTTTATCTGTACATCTTTAGAATTGACATAGAGAAAAAAGATTTTTTTAACGTACATAAATAGCACATAATATTGCACAACATACATAAAAAGTTGCAAAGAGATAAAAATGACAAAGGGACATTTTCACTTCGAGGCCTACCCAGCAACAATCCACACTTCATTCATGCTTTCATTCTCTCAGATTCTCACCAAATAGTTCTACCAAAAGTTCTATCACTTCACTTACATTCTTCCATACATTACCATCGTTCTGTTGTATGTCACACATAGATGGTAGATATGTGGCATAGAACAGAGTCTTATTCCGGACAAATAATCTTAGTACGGCCCCTAATTAGTATAACATAGTATGCCGTATTTCTTGAGACATGAGCCGTCGGTAAACCCGAATGTTTTTATGGTGTCCATAACGGATACAGTTCAATGCGAGCTGTGTCGTATCAGGATAAGATCCTCAATAAAAAAGTTCTAGGAATCCTCAAGAGTTATAGGTCAAGCAATGTGTTCCACATTCAAAGCACTATTTCAATCATACCGACTATCTATCATGGCCCATCCGAATTGGTTAACTTAGAAGGAAGACACCCGAATAACCCCCACAGCACAAGGCTGTGAGTGAAAAAGTGAAAGAAGGGGGTTCCCCAATGGGTTTCTTTTGGGATGCAGGCAGGTCGTAGGGGGAAATGAAACTGAATAAAGAACAGAGCACGTACCCCGCCAATTGATCTGGTGGTCCCGAAGCTGGGATCCCAATATATGAGGGGTGATAAATCTAGGAGTTGGCACTGCACCGGACAAAAGATACACAATCCAAATATATGCAAGAGAAAGAATTTTTTTCAAAAATATATGTATTTTTATTTGTTTATCTGTACACCTTTAGAATTGATATAGAGAAAAAAGATTTTTTTAACGTACATAAATAGCACATAATATTGCACAACATACATAAAAAGTTGCAAAGAGATAAAAATGACAAAGGTACATTTTCACTTCGAGGCCTACCCAGCAACAATCCACACTTCATTCATACTTTCATTCTCTCAGATTCTCACCAAATAGTTCTACCAAAAGTTCTATCACTCCACTTACATTCTTCCATACATTACCATCGTTCTGTTGTATGTCACACATAGATGGTAGATATGTGGCATAGAACAGAGTCTTATTCCGGACAAATAATCTTAGTACGGCCCCTAATTAGTATAACATAGTATGCCGTATTTCTTGAGACATGAGCCGTCGGTAAACCCGAATGTTTTTATGGTGTCCATAATGGATACAGTTCAATGCGAGCTGTGTCGTATCAGGATAAGATCCTCAATAAAAAAGTTCTAGGAATCCTCAAGAGTTATAGGTCAAGCAATGTGTTCCACATTCAAAGCACTATTTCAATCATACCGACTATCTATCATGGCCCATCCGAATTGGTTAACTTAGAAGGAAGACACCCGAATAACCCCCACAGCACAAGGCTGTGAGTGAAAAAGTGAAAGAAGGGGGTTCCCCAATGGGTTTCTTTTGGGATGCAGGCAGGTCGTAGGGGGAAAGGAAACTGAATAAAGAACAGAGCACGTACCCCGCCAATTGATCTGGTGGTCCCGAAGCTGGGATCCCAATATATGAGGGGTGATAAATCTAGGAGTTGGCACTGCACCGGACAAAAGTTACACAATCCAAATATATGCAAGAGAAAGAATTTTTTTCAAAAATATATGTATTTTTATTTGTTTATCTGTACACCTTTAGAATTGATATAGAGAAAAAAGATTTTTTTAACGTACATAAATAGCACATAATATTGCACAACATACATAAAAAGTTGCAAAGAGATAAAATTGACAAAGGTACATTTTCACTTCGAGGCCTACCCAGCAACAATCCACACTTCATTCATACTTTCATTCTCTCAGATTCTCACCAAATAGTTCTACCAAAAGTTCTATCACTCCACTTACATTCTTCCATACATTACCATCGTTCTGTTGTATGTCACACATAGATGGAGTCAAGCTAGCCGGGCTGATGAGAGGTGTTACCTCGAAACCGGTCCGGTCCTCGGATGCTTGATTCCGTTCTGGGAAGGACATGGCTTTTGTAGTTCGGACTGGACTGTTCCCAATGGGCACAGGGTCAGAGCTGATTTGCATATCGCCATTGTCTAACCCAGGGTGGTGTGGAGTGCAAAAAAACAATGGATTTGGGCCCAGATCTTTGGACTGGGGTGAATGTGTGACATTGATCCACATTCGGTCCATCACCTATTTTGTTTGCAAATTCGCCATAAGTGCGCTGGGGATGCTCAGACGTGGGTCCCAGGCACTCCACACCACTGGAGTCAAGCTAGCCGGGCTGATGAGAGGTGTTACCTCGAAACCGGTCCGGTCCTCGGATGCTTGATTCCGTTCTGGGAAGGACATGGCTTTTGTAGTTCGGACTGGACTGTTCCCATGGGGCACAGGGTCAGAGCTGATTTGCATATCGCCATTGTCTAACCCAAGGTGGTGTGGAGTGCAAAAAAACGATGGATTTTGGCCCAGATCTTTGGACTGGGGTGAATGTGTGACATTGATCCACATTCGGTCCATCACCTGTTTTGTTTGCAAATTCGCCATAAGTGCGCTGTGGATGCTCAGTCGTGGGCCCCAGGCACTCCACACCACTGGAGTCAAGCTAGCCGGGCTGATGAGAGGTGTTACCTCGAAACCGGTCCCGTCCTTGGATGCTTGATTCCGGTCCTGGGAAGGACATAGCTTTTATAGTTCGGACTGGAATGTTCCCATGGGGCACAGGGTCAGAGCTGATTTGCATATCGCCATTGTCTAACCCAGGGTGGTGTGGAGTGCAAAAAAACGATGGATTTGGGCCCAGATCTTTGGACTGGGGTGAATGTGTGACATTGATCCACATTCGGTCCATCACCTGTTTTGTTTGCAAATTCGCCATAAGTGCGCTGGGGATGCTCAGACGTGGGTCCCAGGCACTCCACACCACTGGAGTCAAGCTAGCCGGGCTGATGAGAGGTGTTACCTCGAAACCGGTCCGGTCCTCGGATGCTTGATTCCGTTCTGGGAAGGACATGGCTTTTGTAGTTCGGACTGGACTGTTCCCATGGGGCACAGGGTCAGAGCGGATTTGCATATCGCCATTGTCTAACCCAGGGTGGTGTGGAGTGCAAAAAAACGATGGATTTGGGCCCAGATCTTTGGACTGGGGTGAATGTGTGACATTGATCCACATTCGGTCCATCACCTGTTTTGTTTGCAAATTCGCCATAAGTGCGCTGTGGATGCTCAGACGTGGGTCCCAGGCACTCCACACCACTGGAGTCAAGCTAGCCGGGCTGATGAGAGGTGTTACCTCGAAACCGGTCCGGTCCTCGGATGCTTGATTCCGTTCTGGGAAGGACATGGCTTTTGTAGTTCGGACTGGACTGTTCCCATGGGGCACAGGGTCAGAGCTGATTTGCATATCGCCATTGTCTAACCCAGGGTGGTGTGGAGTGCAAAAAAACGATGGATTTGGGCCCAGATCTTTGGACTGGGGTGAATGTGTGACATTGATCCACATTTGGTCCATCACCTGTTTTGTTTGCAAATTCACCATAAGTGCGCTGGGGATGCTCAGACGTGGGTCCCAGGCACTCCACACCACTGGAGTCAAGCTAGCCGGGCTGATGAGAGGTGTTACCTCGAAACCGGTCCGGTCCTCGGATGCTTGATTCCGTTCTGGGAAGGACATGGCTTTTGTAGTTCGGACTGGACTGTTCCCATGGGGCACAGGGTCAGAGCTGATTTGCATATCGCCATTGTCTAACCCAGGGTAGTGTGGAGTGCAAAAAAACAATGGATTTGGGCCCAGATCTTTGGACTGGGGTGAATGTGTGACATTGATCCACATTCGGTCCATCACCTGTTTTGTTTGGGGGTAAGAGAGCAGCAGGTGGGGCGGCGACTTGAACACTGGGTGAGGGGCGCCCAGAAATGAAAAGCACACATGGGGGATTGCTCAGCAGGAACAGGTGGTGCAGATTACTAGATCAAATGGACATGTCTGCTGCCCTAGGTGCCTGACGTTATAGAGCGGCAGTGCCTGCACAGACGCACGTGGGGCCTGAGTCTCCTGCTGGACTTGATACAACTGTTTAAAGATTGGCGCCCATTTGAAGCCTGAACAGATGCACATGAGTAGGCCTGGTAGTTCCATGGGGATCGGGCACTCCACTGAAGGGTAGAGACTGGGGGCAGAGGAGGAGGCCATGAAATAAGACTGTCCCATCTTCAAACACTCACACTAGAGGAACCCTCTAGGGCGCACAGTCTCCCAACAGCTTGAGGCGCAGTTTTTCCTATAGTCCACCCACTGAAAGCGGACATGGGCCTGTGGTGTCTGGTGATGTGATATATAGACCTGACTTGGATTTTGTAATTGGTGAGACATCTGGGCTTGCAGTCTGTGACTGACCTGGACGGAGGCGAATATAAGGAGATGCCTGGTGAGTGAATTCAGGAGGTGGCACTTGCCTGCAGCGGTAAGACAGGAGCACAAAAGCAAAGCCTGACTTAGGCGGTGATTGCAGCTGCAACCTGCCCAGAGGACCTTGTGCCTAGTGGAAGAGTCTGACCTCCAGAGCCGGCGACATGGGCAGGAAGGGTTGAGAGACGGTTCAGAGGAGTTGTAGTACTGCCTGGATATTATTTTTACAAGGTTGCAGATACCCTTGGAGTTGGTCTGTGACCTTATCTGACATGCTACCAGTTTACCCGCACGCATGGCAGAAGGCGGGAAGGGTCCCAAGGCTAACGCTCAAAAACAACTTGCCAAGTTTGCCTGGTCTAAGGCAGGAGACAAAGGTGATCTGGCGCAGATGGAGAAAGATCAGGGCCACTGCCCCCAAGCAGGGATCGGAGCTAACCTTGCATGATGTTATGTCAGCTATTAATGGGGTGCATGCCTCGATGGACTCAGTGGCGGTAGAGGTATCCCTTATCAGGGCAGATTTCCGGAAGATGGATGACAAAGTAAAGGAGCTTAAGATTGTAACAAATGCCCTGCAGATGGATACCTCGGAACTACAAACGCAGGGGCTCGAATTGCAAAAGAAGCAGGAGCGGATGTCGCAATAGTTGGATGATTACGAAGGCCGGGCACGCCGAAACATTATTCGCATCCTACGAGTTCCAGAGAGAGAGCGGAGGGGCCGGCGTCGTACCTATTTGTGGAAGATCTCGTTACCAAGCACCTCAGGCCTAAGACTCTATTCAGCTAATTTTCCAATAAAAAGGGCCCACCGAGTGTCAGGTGGGAGGGTGAAGCACCGGGAGCACCCCCAAGGCCCCTCATAGCCCGAGTGTTTAACTATCGAGATAGGGACATAATCCTTCAGACAGCAAGATCTAGATAACTACGAGATTGCCTTCTTTCCAGAGTTCACGGATAAGGTTCTGGCCCAGCGACGCAGCTTTCAGGCGGTTAAGAGGGAACTCCGTGATTGAGAGGTTTAATATGCGATGCTCTTTCCTGCAAAATTGCGAGTGGAATCAGATGGTAAATCGTGGTTCTTTGAGTCTCCAGACGCAGTTTGGGACTGGATGGACGGATGGAAAACGGTTGGGGGACAGAGAAGAGATTGTTCTGGTAGATCTGGTCACCCAAGAGGTAACAACTAATAGCCCAGCGGAAGAGGATTCTCGGCCAAAGGAGCAGGAGTGACAACCCCTAGAGAAGCCTGACAAGTGATGGGAATGCGTTGAGAGCGCAAGTATGAGGGGAGGGGGGGGATTGGGGTGTGAAATACCCATTGGTGTGAGAAAGGTTAAAGTTGATCCAGTATACAAACTGAGACTGTTGGGACAAATAGATGGGATTTGATTGAGACTAGCACAACGTAAATAGTGGGTGGCTAACACCCAAGACGATTGTGATGTGTTACCCGTGCATTTTCAGGATTTCAGGTTAGGTGAGAGGCACTCTGCCATGTTCGGGAGTGGGTAGTATTAAATCCACGGGGAGGGGGGAGGCGTTATGGGGAGGGTTATGAGGAGGAGTTCAAATGTTTCTTGCTTTATTGGTATAAAATGTGATGTTGATCAGGTATTGTGAAATTTGGCCTTACGTAAGCTACAGCGACTTAAGATGAGTGGGGTACTGCAAAGGTTTTCTCACTTCGAATTGATCCGTAGGTTGGAAACTGGGGTTACAGATGACTGTGGGGGGGATAGAGACCAGGTGCTTTCTGTATTGACATGGAATGTTAATGGATTGGGGGATAAGATCAAGAGGGGGATAGTGCAACAGTACTTGAAGCGTCAGGCACCTGATGTGGTTTTACTGCAAGAAACACACATGGTGGGACAGAAGACTAAGGCCCTCACCAGATGGGGATACAAACTTCTGATACACGCAGACTGCACCACAGGTTCACGTGAGACGGCAATCCTGTTCAAAAAGACTACACCCCTTATAGTTCATAAGACGTGGGCCAATCCGAGAGCAGGATCGCGGGGTTGAGGCCCAAAGGGATGGTAGAGGTATAAATATACTTTTGGTGTACTTACTATCAGCTCTGGGTAAAACAGTGCTAGAAGACCTTGGTTGTGGGCTGACGGGACTCATAGAAGGCACTTTAATCATGGGAGGGGACTACAATATGACTCTTGATGATACAGTGGATCGATACCCCCCGAGGCCTAAAGCGAAATCTGATGGTCAAATGGCTGAATTGGCGAAGGTAATGGGACTGGCGGATATAGGCCGGGTGCTTCAATCCTCCAGGAACTCATACACATACTTCTCAAACATGCACTGTAGTTTGTCTCGCATTGATTACTTTCTTACTCACATGTCCGCCATAGTAAATTTTACCCAGCCTCGAGCATATCAGACCCCTCCCCAGTCTGGGTAGACTACGCACATTGGGAGCGCCAGATGCATACAACCATTGTAATCAATCCCTGGCAGTGCGGCACACACTTTGAAAGACCATGGTTACTGGAGGATGCCTGAACAGAGACCGGGTGTTTTGAATTCCTGATCGTGTGGAGGCCAGAACATGTGCCTATGTTGATCCCGGGCTGGACATTGTGGTGACTACTTGCGGGACTGCGAGGACCAGCGTGCCTAGCGGCCCCTCATCTGCCGCAGCTGGTACTCTTCCCCCCCGACCTCCTGCAGCCGAAATACCTTTTGCGGCCCCCGCTCCGCGGGAGCCGCTCACTGTTGGGAGACCGTGGTTACTGGAGGACGCCTGAACAGAGACCGGGTGTTTTGAATTCCGGATCATGCGGAGGGCAGAACCTGTGCCTGTGTTGTTCCCGGGCTGGACATTGTGGTGACTGTACTTGCGGGACTGCGAGGACCAGCGTGCCTAGCGGCCCCTCATCTGCCGTAGCTGGTGCTCTTCCTGCCCCTGCCTCCTCCTTCTATTTTAGCACGCCCGTTTCCGCGTTCGCGGGACGCGCACGGGACATGCCCGGGCCAAGGGCGGTCCCGTTTTAGCCCGTTATAGACCGGACAAGACCGGACCGGGCCACCCCTCTTGGCTGCTGTGTTGGGACACCTACTACTTAAAAACTTGGGGTAAGACTGGACTGGTGTTTATGTGTGGACATTGTTACAGACTAACTGCATTATGGCGGGGAGAAAAACCAGGAGCAAAGCCGTAACCTCGGCTGCTCACACAGTTGGTGCTATGGATAATTTTTTTGTAAGAGCCAGCTCCCTCCTGTTGCACGAAATTACCACCTTGGAAAGGAGAATTTCCCAGGGAATTGAGAATACCAAAAGATCTTCTCTAGGGCATATAGCCAACGCCCTAACTCCTAACAGACAGGCAGTGCCATTAGACGTTAATGTGACAATTGGTACCCTGACGAACCAGAGGAGTGTTGCTGCTCCATTAAGGGACCCTCTGCCGAATATCGCTGCTAGTCCTGAGCTGACTTTAATTCCGACAACAACTGTCGTCATGAAGGAATACAAAAATATTACATTACCATAGAACTATGGAGCTATTCTTACCAATAGCCCCACCCCAATTATCAATAATCAATAATCAGTCAGTTGGCAGTGAAGAAGGTTCAATCATTTATTTCACAATAGAACTCTGGCCAGAGGAGCCCCTCACATCCTCACCCCTCAGGATGTGCGGAGAGACTGAAGACTTGCAGTGAAAACCAGACAGATATACTTTCAGTGAACACATGAAATCACCACACATGGCAAGTTTCTATTTCTTGTGAAGTATAGAGGAAACCCCATATATGGCACAATAGATTAGAACGAACCTCAGCTCAAGCTATTCATTTCTGAGGAGGTCAGAAAGGGTGACTCTCTTTCTATCTCGGGCAGGGAGCACAGGAACAGTGTCTGAAGGAATGTGCTTATCGTAGTCTTAAGCAAGATGTGGCCTTGGGTATCTGACGGTATACTTTCAGCTGCTCAGGCTGACAAGAAAGAGAGGGCAAACTGTGTGGAGCTTGCAAAGCAAGTGTCTGAATCAGAAGTCTCTCTATCATTAACAAGCCTCTTTTTCTTATAGCAAAGTATACAGAAATATTCATATTGTAGGCCTAACCAAACCACAACAGGTCTTTTACTTGAAGAAAAATATAATAAAAAAAGGTTATGCAAGCCTAAAATATGTGTCATCTGCAGATAAACCATAACTTCCTCTCCCTTATGGACAGGCAGCCATTGATCGAAAGTTTCAAAGATTGGATACGAAGGCAACATTTTCTTCACTGAACCTTGTCTTGCTCAAATCTAGAAACAGTGAAGGCTCCTTGAGTTTCGTTTCTCAGCTGCCCTGTCCTATCAGAGAAGCAAAAAATAGCCCCTCAGCGCGGCTTGAGCCTGGGCTGGTAGCCAACTGTTCTGGCCCCCACCTCACAGACCTCAAGGTTAAAATCTGCTGTACAGCCCTGCTCTCAGTCCCCTTAAACTGCAACTTGTCAAAGCCAAAAAGCCTTCCTAATTCTTTGTGAACTTCAACAATTCGTCCTATTCAAAAATACATTTTTATGTACAGTTTCTTTTCTGGGGGTCATAATTTTATTTCTATTCTCAGATTAATAAAACGCTCACAGTGAATAATTTTCAGAACAGATATTGGTTATTACTCCATGTAATTATGCCATGTTCCAGAAATAAGCGTAAGGTATTTTCTATTGAGGTGAAAAACGTGTCTACTATAGTCCCAGTGGGCATGAATAAAGGTCTTTGAAAAAACCTATCTGGTCATACAAAAGGGAATTTATACATAATATGGGGGTCCATAGTACATCACTACAGTCTGTGAATGTGCACTTGAACAATATACCAAGGGCTGCAAGGAGACAGAGAAACACTGCTTTTCCCTAATCCAAATTATGCAACATCAGCTTCCAATAAGGACTGTGAGTTGATTTACACAGACTAGCTAATAAAGAACTAGCCATGTCACGTAAGATTTGCAGCACCCACAACTATTTCCCCTTAAAGATCAAAAGAAAACATGAGAAAAAGAGAGAGCAATGTACATATTACCCAGCCTTAATTTGTAAGGGGGCTAGCGGGGAGCTAACTTCCGACTTCTCCCTCCTGTTTGACAGAAAGAAATCTGCAACAGGTTTCAATTCTGTCAACACTATCAATCCCGGTGTGTAGCAACCGGGCATAAACAAAGTCACAAAACAATTCTGAAAGGGCTGGAAATCCCTGCAGCCAATCACATAGCCTCAATCTATAAGCATGTGGGCTGCATAAATATGGTACAGCTGATCTGTTAATCAAAGTTAACATATACAATTCTAAGCAGCGGGCAATATGCGTGGGTCACAATATAGAAGTCAGCCTTCTACACTACACCCAAATGTATGCATTTTACTAAAACCTAAGGTAGATTAAAACTGCTCTGAATGCACAAATTGGGGCTGAAAATTAATGAATTTTTGTGCCCAATTTCGACTTTGCTATTTGGGACACTGAAAAATGAATGTCCTAATAACTTTTTACATATTAAACACCCTCAGAATGTTTCTACTAACTGCAGAGATTGGAAATTAGATATATCTCATGTAAATCCTTAGAAAATGACTTTTTTACGCCCTGACATGGTGAAATTTCATATGCAAAGGTCCTCATTATGTGATACTACACCACCTAAATTAAATGTGAATGATAGGAGATCATAATATGAGCATTAAGCTTCCTAAATACCAGAAAACTAATTTTGAAAGCACTCATTAATTTTCATAATTTTCATAATTAATAATTTGTCTTTTAATAAAACCAATCGTTTTTTTAATAATAATTCCACCTATTAAAACAAGGGCATCCCTTGCCTATCATATTTAGTTGCCTACATTCGTAAGCCTAAGCACAGTAGCATAGTTTGAAAGCATGACAACTTTCCTCGCCACTATTTACAAGAATGAGTTTATAAAAAGAAAACTTTAAGAAAAGAAAATCCTGTTAATATTTTCTCGTTATCCAAAATACTGATTCCATTCGTGGAACCCTTTTACAGCATTCTAAAATGCAGAGCTTTCACTCGTGCTTAACTGAAGTAGTCTTGACTAGGTAAACATTCCTGTTCTACTTGTGGCCTAAGAAAAACAACAGCTGTTTTGCTCATCGGCAATAAAAAGCCTTTTCACAGTATTGCAGCATGAGCATGGTGTCAGTTTTATTTAAAACAGACATTTCAAGTTTGAAAATGCGTGAGCAATACAGCAAAATCAAATGTATTCAGGTAATGTGTTTACCTATTAATATCTAATACAACATATCTAAGGAGAATTATTTATATTTATTCATTTTATTATAGAACACGCAATTTTGTTTTTTTAAGGGCCTTTATCCCTATTTAAGGAAGGCAGAAAAGGGAACCCTGTTTACAAAAAGGGTACTATACTCTACCTAGGAAGCAGAACAGGATTTAGCTAGTGCGATGTTAGAAAAGTTCAGGTCACCTCTTTGCAGGGACTACAGATCAAAATGGTTTCTTAATATTCAATCTTGGAAACATTCGATCAATGGCTGCCTGTCCATAAGGGAGAGGCAGTTATGGTTTATCTGCAGATGACACATATTTTAGGATTGCATAACCTTTTTTATTATTTTTTTCTTCAATACCAATTAGACATACACTGCTAAAGTGTGAATGTACCTTACAGTATGACAATAATAATATCATATCTGTGGAATTTAGTAATTTCGAACAAGTTCCAGCCAACTGCTGCGCAAAGAAAGATAGACATCGTCATGAACTTGTACTAGTATCAAAAATAAACTTTGTCAATACGACACAAAGACAAAATCATATATAAAAATAAGAATTCATATGCCAAGCGATCAATTGCCAAGCGATCAATATACCAAGCACAGAAAGCATAGACAAATTACAATAGCATATACAAATGAGTAGTGATGTGCAATCACTCAACCTACAGCTCAGAATCCATCATCCTGGCCTGCTTAATTTGTCAGGCCCAAGATCAATCTGCCTCTATTACCCACATATGACAGCTGGTCATCTTTCTGTGATGAAAGGCTGTCAGCTGTACCCACTTTGTTATTCCTGACACACAGAATCAGTAGAAACAATTCACAAAAAGGACTAAATGCATAAAATGTCATTTTAAGTTTTGTTTGCCACTCCAACTCACGTGTCTTGTCAGTAACAATCCACGAATAATCTGTGGGCAGAAGCAGAGAAATACACAACACACCAAAAGAGAGACATTTCTCATTCCGAACAAAATAACAATTATAACTTTTAATCGGAAAACAAAACATGATACACATTAACAAATACAAAAATAAACTTTCATTACTTAACTGTTAACATCTTGTCGGTCAGTTTGCAACCTTAAGCCACCTTAATTTAAAGTTACTAAAAGTGAAATTGTTGTACTGATACGCCATGGTAGCCTTGTGTTACAAATTATATGGTGAAAAATAATTCTTAATTTGAAAATCGTTTTTACCTAGGCATGTAGCCCATAGAATTTCAAGCCAGAGCTATATTTTACTTTTTGTCCAGGACTAAAGCAATAGTTGTAAAGAAATTAAAGACAACTACATGAACATTTATTTTTCCCGAGACAGAAACACGAAGGCAACATTTTCTTCACTGAACCTTGTCTTGCTCAAATCTAGAAACAGTGAATGCTCCTTGAGTTTCGTTTCTCAGCTGCCCTGTCCTATCAGAGAAGCAAAAAATAGCCCCTCAGCGCGGCTTCAGCCTGGGCTGGTAGCCAACTGTTCTGGCCCCCAACTCACAGACCTCAAGGTTAAAATCTGCCGCACAGTCCTGCTCTCAGTCTCCCTAAACTGCAACTTGTCAAAGCAAAAAAGCCTTCCTAATTCTTTGTGAACTGCAACAATTCGCCCTATTCAAAAATACATTTTTATGTACAGTTTCTTTTCTGGGGGTCATAATTTTATTTCTATTCTCAGATTAATAAAACGCTCACTGTGAATAATTTTCAGAACAGATATTGGTTATTACTCCACACAATGGTACTTATTTTATCAACCACTAATGGATTGAAAGTCTCAGCTGGCGCAGCTTGAATCAGAACCTACAACCATGATGTTAAGAACAACCAAGAACATAAACCTGGATAGGAACAATTTACAAATTCGAAATACCCACAATGTTTCTCAAACTAAACTTTTAATCTGTCCCTAATTACTTTTCATTAGTACTTTTGTACATTAAGGTTGTCATCAAATCACAGGGGTTGCTTTTTCCCGCGCCAGCAACATCCAAAACACAATTTACCACAACACTACATTCTTATTCACTAATAGCTTACTTCCATTCAAAAGAGGAATCTTACAAACATACAATCTCATATTTACATGGCCATGTTACATACACTCCCATATGTTATACTGCAGTCATATATTCACCACTCATTCATATGCTCATGTAGTTAACCTTATCTCACGTACTATTTCGCATATCAAAACTGGGGCTTCCGTCTGGAGGGACAGGCTGTCTTTCTTCCAGCCAAGCATCTCTCTGACAGCAGCACTCAAAACATATTTTGCTGTAATAAGGCATGATAACAGCGATATCACAATTCTTATTTATAAGTTTTCAATCATTCCTTTCATGCGGGCGCGCCCTCTTCACCATTCACTCTCTCATACTCTTCCTATTTTTCAACCATGTAAAGTGCTGTAAAGCGCGTCAGGGTAACAAATGAGCTCAATACAAATTCCAATGCAAATGACATGTCTTAATACGAACAGAGCCCGTTGACTCTCGTTCGGGGAATCAATTCCAAAAGAATTCCAGACCAATCCGAAATTCAACCACAAATAAACCACTTGGTAGGAAAACCACAAACCCACTTCCTAGGTAGCCCCTGGTTGCATTCTGGTTGGGCCAGTGTTTCTGGGCGCGCAGCTCCAGAACCCTAGCTTACCCAGCTGCTCCAAGGGCTTTCCCGGATTGAATTTGGCCTAGCGAGCACTCCAGGCTTCGCAAGGCACCAAGTATTATTTTCAATACCAAACAAATCCAAGAGGCGTCTGCCCGTGCAGCCCCTGCACCGCAACATCAGACCCTTTCTGATTCCCTTGTGGACCGGCTTCCCCGACCACTTTCAAATACAGTTAACTGTTACCAAAAGCACCACTCAGCAGTGCTATTCCAAACATCGCCAACAATACAATTCACTCACCTGATGCACTCAAGTTGATTGCAAATTCTCCACTGCCAGCTCCTGACAAAATACTCTGAAGACCAACACGGTCAGCTCCTGGGTTACACCTTATAGGATTCCGGCGAGGGGTCATTTAACAGCTGGGGAGACCTCTGGGCACTAGAGTGGAATCTCACCAAAAAAAAACTGGTTCTGCAATTAGGGTTCTTATTTTCTTATCCACCCCATTGACCAGAACTCCCCCCCTATCCCTCTTCTCCCGCATATGGGAGGGGGTGACCCTAAACGCAGAATCCCGGACGAGCCCCCAACTGAAGGAATACAAAAATATTACATTACCATAGAACTATGGAGCTATTCTTACCAATAGCCCCACCCCAATTATCAATAATCAATAATCAGTCAGTTGGCAGTGAAGAAGGGTCAATCATTTATTTCACAATAGAACTCTGGCCAGAGGAGCCCCTCACATCCTCACCCCTCAGGATGTGCGGAGAGACTGAAGACTTGCAGTGAAAACCAGACGGATATACTTTCAGTGAACACATGACATCACCACACATGGCAAGTTTCTATTTCTTGTGAAGTATAGAGGAAACCCCATATATGGCACAATAGATTAGAACGAACCTCAGCTCAAGCTATTCATTTCTGAGGAGGTCAGAAAGGGTGACTCCCTTTCTATCTCGGGCAGGGAGCACAGGAACAGTGTCTGTAGGAATGTGCTTATCGTAGTCTTAAGCAAGATGTGGCCTTGGGTCTCTGACGGCATACTTTCAGCTGCTCAGGCTGACAAGAAAGAGAGGGCAAACTGTGTGGAGCTTGCAAAGCAAGTGTCTGAATCAGAAGTCTCTCTATCATTAACAAGCATCTCTTTCTTATAGCAAAGTATACAGAAATATTCATATTGTAGGCCTAACCAAACCACAACAGGTCTTGTACTGAGAAGGCAAGAATAAGATAAAAGCATTCATATTACAGGAACAATTCTATACTCCTGAAGCTTGCACTTTACAAAGATAGCTTAGTGGGTTGCAGCACATGAATAATAAGCTGCAACTGCATATTGGTTTAGACACATGAGACCAATATAAATATATATATATACTGCAAAGAATGGATAAGTACATTTATAAGGGAATCATTGGTCATTATATTACTATAATGAACTCTAATTGCATGATTATACAAACACAAGGTTATATTGATATAGTTAGGCCAATAAAACATATATATCGAATTTTAGATCCCAACAGTCATACCAGTCGATGATAATGACAGATCACACAATAGGCAGCCCCCAGGCCACAGGGAGGGTGCTATCTCTAAAAGAAAAGCGTGGGGCACATGCATCCGGGGGTAAAAAAGAAAAGGTTCCCAAACATTGCAACCTTCCAGAGAATAACCCGGGTGAAAAAGACAGAGAGCCCACATCTATAGTTAGTAGCCCTCAACCCACTACTCCGGCCCAAACCCAGCCTTCTTTATCAGCCAGCTCAATGACAGTCTGTGGTACCCTGGGGGCGGGTGGGGATGCACTAGACTATAATATCTTGGGTAGTATGCTGAAATCTTTACTTCATCCCCCTGAAGCCAGAATAGCACTAATGGAAGCTAGACTAGCAAAGATAGAACAGGCAACAGGGGCTACTGCAGACTACCTTAAGACAGTTAATCCTCAGCAGGGGCAGTTGGTAAATAATTTCCAGGCTGCCACAGCATTGGGCCCAGCCCATACATTAGTTTCCTCTCTTCCACCCCCGAGCACTATACCTCCAATCATTTAGCCCCCTCCCCCTGCTAACCATCCCTTAAATCCTGCCTTGGGTTTAAGCAAGAATACGGAGAAAGAGGGACAAAAAGCTTGGGAAAGTAAAGCCCCGGGAAACAAGCAAGTAGTACATTTACCCCCTGAAGCAGCGCCATTTGTGGTTGTCTTAAGCGGAGTCCCTGAGCTTGACAGTTCTTATAATGAATCATTCACATCCTTAAAAAATAAAGTTTTAATCTGGCTTAATAAATTTAGACCTCTTCCCCCTGGGATTACTAGTGAAATTATGCTGGTGAGAAGGGTTCCCTGGGTGGGTACTACAAAGAAAAAAAACATTGGTGACTGTGTCTTGATATATTTCCGGGACCCGAGGATGGTGGCTCATATTTGTAACTGGCCACTGGCTAACCCAGACACCTCCATACAAACCCTGCCGCTATCCGCCTTCTATCCAGACAAACTTGAGCGGTTTGGGGGGGCGGATGAGGGCTGGTCCTGGGTAGCTCCCAGAGGACCACGTAGAGAGGACTGGCACAGGCCTTTATTCAGAGGGCCTAGCATGGACGACTGGAACAAGCCCTTTCCCCGCGACCTGTATAACCCTTTTTCGCCTCCCAACCGGTTCAGTTGCCTGGACATGGTTGATTGATATTATAACAGGCAAGGGGTAGGCCAGCGATCCACTGTCCCCGCCCCACCTAGTAGAAGCGCATACCCTAGGGTGCCCACTAATGCCCTGAGTGTAGGTAGGTCTCGAGGAGTTAACCCCGAACCGCCTAGTCAAACAGGGGTATTGGATTGTGCCGTTGTCAGTAACAGTGAGGGTACCAATCACCCAAGCGGACTAATTAGCCCAACTACTGCCCAGGCTTTACCAGCTCTGGGTGTAAATGGGCCAAAGAACAACAGACAGAGAGAAAATGGTGAACAAGTCCCTCTGTCTATTGTTTCCTGGAATTTGGCAGGTATACTAAACAAACTTGACTCGCCTGATTGGGGGTCATTTATAGACACGCAAGATGTCTGTCTATTTTAGGAAACCTGGGCTAGGGAGGATTACTGGCGCCCTGGTTTTGCTACATTCTCAATCCCGGCAAAATGGGGTGGGAGGGACGCCCGTCGGGTGGACTACTCATCTGGGTGGGCTCACATTTAGGATGTAATGCAAGGACCCTCAAGACAAATTCTGAGGATGTCCAATGTGTGGTATTGGAATGGCCAAATGCGGCTAAACTAGCACTGGTCAACGTATATTCTAGACCAACGGGCGTTTCAATGTCTCAGGAACAATTGAGGATTCATCCCTCTTTCTGGGTACTATCCCGCAAGGCACCTCATATGTGGTAGGGGGTGACTTTAATTGTCAATTCGAGCTGCTGCCATCCTTTCTGGAGGGCGATCCCATGGAGGAGGATGATCAATGGGATATACCACCTGTGGGGGCCCCACCAGTGAAGTCCTGGACGCCGTTAGCTACCCAAATCATGGCCTTGACTCTTAATAACTCTATAAGTGCCTGTAATGGGTGGGTCAGTGGGGATATTCCTCCGAAACCCACTTTCAATAAACCTGGGCAGGAGTCACACTTGGATTACATTTTTGTGGAGATGCGTGACTGGGCTAAGGTCAGGAGTTTCAAGGTAATCTCACGAGATGAAAGCGACCATAATGCGCCAGTCTTGAAATTTTCGGTGCCCGGTATTTTTATTCACAACCAAGTGGCCAAAGTCTCCCCGGACTCTAGAGTGATCCTATCTAACGATAGACGCAGAGTCAGATGGGCTAAAGTTATAGGGAACCCCAAAGATATCTATCGGCTTTACGCTACAATAGTTTGGGTGTTACAAAGAGTTGAAGACCTTATTTTACTACCCCCGTCTGTGGAGAATTACAATAAACTCGGGGACCTTCATTTGGAGCTTACTAGCGCCCTAGCGGAGGTACTGAACCCACGAGCGACAAAAAAGAAAGGCAAGGGGATGACAGCCTCATGGTACAATGCAGCCTGTAGGAAGGCCAAAGCTGATCTCCTTGAGGCTATGAAGCAAAAGGGTAATACTGCGCTGATTAGGGTTAAGAGGAATGAATACAAACACCTAATCCAAAACGCCAAGATTGAGTGGGACAATGAAAATTGAACTGAAATGGTGGGTGCCCTTAATTCCAGAGATGCCCGGAAATTTTGGCAGATTGTTAAAACCGGCTCTGTGGATCCAACACCAGCAGTAGAAGCTAATATTGCTCCTAGTGTCTGTGAGGTTCACTTCCGCACCCTATATGCACATGAAAGTATAGATCAGGTAGAGTATACAGGTAATCTTGTGGCAGACCCTATCCCTCTAGTGGACCAGGATGAATTCACTGTGGTGGAGGTTGGCGCTGCAATTTCCAAACTTGCAGCGGAGAAAGCCCCAGGTTTGGACAAACTCCCGGGAGATCTGTTCAAACATGAACCAACTGTTTGGGCCCCATGCTTACATGTTCTATTTAACTCAATTATAGGTGGGATGGCGGTCCCTAGTACTTAGCTGGGGGCAGAGATTGTACCCATTTTTAAGAAGGGCTCTCCTCTGCTCCCAGCCAACTATAGGCCTATCAGCCTCATTGACGTCCCACAAAAGGTCTTCGTGTGGCTGATTCTGGACTGCCTATCAGTGTGGATGCTTGATCACTCAGTTCTGAGCCCATATCAGGCAGGGTTCAGGAAAAAAGTTTCTACTATAGACCAAATCTTCCACCTGGCCCTTATATCTTGGAAAACGGTAAAGTTCGATGGGTGGCAGCCTCTATACCATTTTCGTAGATCTGCGGGCGGCTTTTGATCTCGTACCCCGTAGAATACTCTGGTCCGTCCTTTCAAATATGGGGGTACCGCACCACCTTCTAAACATAGTTGTCCAACTACACACGGATAACTATGCACAGGTTAGATGTGGCCGGGATGGTTCCCTATTAAACAGATTCCCCGTTGACAGGGGGGTAAGGCAGGGCTGTGTTTTGGCACCGACCCTGTTCTGCCTCTATGTCAATGGGGTAATTGCCCATCTAAATGGGGTTAAGGATAGTAATGCCTCCAGACTTGCTGGCAGCAGGGTGCCGGCGATTATGTTCGCGGACGACACCCTGCTGCTGTCCAAAACTCCTATGGGGATCCAACGAGTGCTTAATGAATTCGAGGCATTCTGTGAAGAGCATGGCCTTGAGATCAACACTCTTAAATCCAAATATATGATCTTCATCCCCCCCAACAAAAACACGCCCTAACCCGTATATCGGTGCAAATAGGTTGGAAAGGGTTCAAACCTTTAAATGTCTAGGGGTCATTATAAATGAGAATATGTCTTGGGGTCACCACCAAACAAAATCCCAACTTAAACTGGCCCAACTGGCGGGAGGAATCATTAGCCTTATAAACAAAAATAATTCCACTATCAAGGCGATTGGTCCCCCATTAGAGATATACAGAGTGCAGGCCAGGGGAAAGGTCATGTACGGAGGTGAACTCTGGGGCCACATGTGTAAACGTGAGATGGTGGCAACTGAGAATAAATTTATCAGGCAGCTCCTATCACTTCCCCCTAGTACCCCCTTGCTGCCGATGAGGCTTGATCTGGGACTGATGCCACTTGATGAAGACCTGGGTGCCAGGCCCTTAACTTTTTGGCGCAGGGTCTGGACCACACCAGAGCTAGTGAATTATAGGTCCGAGCTGCAGGAAATCCAGACTTACCCGAATGTGGGGAAAATCCCCTGGTTCCAATACATAAAAAATGAGCTTGGGCATCTGGGATTAGCTACTTTGTGGTCTGACCCCGTGATAGCTTGCCCTACGGTCTCTCGGAAGCAACTGCTTGCACTGTACCACAAAAGTAAAATTGCGGCACACAGACAAGGCGCACAGTCCGGCACTCTGACTGATTCTTTTTTAAAGACTAAAGATATTTATAAGTTGGAGGGAGTCTTAGATGCCATATTTCCAACCATTACCAGGAAATTGTACCTAAAGTGGAGGTAGGGAAGCCTACCAATTCGAGCCTATACTAGTAAATGAACTGAGCCCTCCCTGAGTCATTGTCCTGGGTGTAATTATGAGCAGGAAACAGAGCTGCATATATTGTTTTTTTGCCGAGCTTATTCGCAGGCAAGGAGGTACTGGATCGTACCGGCCTGTAAAAACTTGGGTTTTACCCATTGTTTGCAGGCGTATAGCGTTTTTAAAACAGATCTTTCAGGTATGATTGTGTTTGCCATAGCTAAATATTTGGACATTTTTTGGCAGAAGAGAAGACGCTTACTATCTAGGGCTGTAGAATAAATGTTAAATTAAAAAAAATATTAACATGTAATCAATATTTTAATAATTTTATCTCTCTTGTGGACTAATTAAAACTGCACGTACGATGTTATGTACCAAGGAATTACGTTGCTGATTTAAAGAGCCGTGATTGATTGCCCATGATGTAACGCATTGTTTTATTTGTATAAAGGTGTGTTTTTATCTTTTATGGCAAATGCTGCCGAAATAAAGATTGGAAAAAAAAACATATCCCAGACATAAGGGAGGAACTCCGCACGCACTCAGAGAACTATTTTACTGAAAATGTGGGCTCAGTTGAATCCATGCACACAATTTGGGAAGTATATAACGTAGTCCTGAAAGACCAAGCTCTCTTTGAAGATGCAGTATATTGACAAGAAGTGTGAACTTCTGGTCCAAGTGGAGGAAGACCTCCTAGTGGCAGAGCGGGAACATGCACAAGATCCCTCACCAGACACTAGCCACAGGCTTTTGCTGAAGCAGGATGAATACTGGATAAAAACTAGAGAGCACATGCGTGCCAAGTATCGACATACCTAGCATAGGATATTTGAAATGGGAGATAGAGCAGGCAGGACATTGGCGTGGCTGGAAAGGTGTGAACAGGGTACGAGATGGGTTTATAAACTGAGGAGGCTAGAGAGGTACACAATGACACACCCACAGGAAATTGCGGAGGCATTCGCTACCCACCTATAGAAGATGTACTCCCCCTCTACCCATTACACAGCTGAAAATTTGAGATAGCTCCTCCAGGATAGTGAGGTACCAGCCCTCTCAGATGAGGAGAGAGAGACCTTAGATGGTGACCTCTCACATGACGAAATCAGCAAGGCCATAGGGATGATTAAATCTAGGAAAGCAATGGGGTTCAATGCCATCCCGATTGACTTTCTGAAAGCTACTACCTCTCTAACAGTGCCGCACCTGAAGGCCATGTATTTGGAAAGTCTAGAGGTAGGTAGGTTACCAGTGGACCAACGGTTGGCTACTATAGTGGTGATCCATAACCCAGGTAAGCCACCAGATAGCTGTAGTTCCTATAGACCTATCTCGTTGATAAATGTAGAAGCGAAGGTTTTGCCTAAGGTTGTGGCCAACAGGTGACCGATGGTTATTACATCATTGGTTCACCCGAACCAGTCTAGGGCCCTCAATATCGGTGCTGTCTATTGACGCTTCAATGGCCTTCGATTCCATAGAGCAGCCCTACTTGTTTGAGGTCCTAGAGTGGGTGAGACTGAGGTCCTAAATTTATAGGTTGGATGAAGCTGCTACACACAGATGTTTTGGGGCAGGTGAGGGTCAATGGATACACATCCCGGACATTTGGACTACGCAGAGGCACTAGGCAGGGATGCCCCCTGTCCCCGCTTCTGTTCTCTCTTTTGCTGGAGCCCCTCACGGCCTGGGTGCACCAAGATGTGATGGTGCTGGCGATGCCCTGGGCAGCTGATGTGGAAGATCGTATATCTCTATATGCTGATGACACACAGCTGTATTTGGTATCCCCATACAAGTCAATAAGTGTGGTACTTGACATCTTCCCAAATTTCGGAAAGAATTCTGGGTATGCGATTAACTGGCACAAATCTGTCCTGTTTATGCTGTATGGTCCGTTCCCCGGCTCCCGGCTGGGTATACCACAGTGGTAGCAGAGGAAGGCTTCCGATATTTGGGGATTTTCATTACTCCGGCTCAGGCTTGTTTCTATAGCTCCAATTTGGCCCCCCCACTAGCTCGTCTGCATGAGGATGTGAAGCATTGGAGATCCCTCCCTCCCTCGCTGGTAGGGTGAGCTGCACTCTTTAAGATGTTGGCTCTCCCTCGCTTCCTTTACATCCTTCAAAAGTGCCTGAATAGAGTCCCTGATTCGTATTTCAAGGCAGTGGAGGGGGAACTTTGAAAGCTTCTGTGGCATGGGGGGCCCCCGAGTGGTGTTAAAGAAACTCACAAAATGGTGGTACGATGGGGGCACAGCTTTGCCCGACTCACAACTCTACTACTGGGCGGCACAATTGGTGACCGTAAACCACTGGATATACCACCCCCCCCCGATGACCCAGCGTATGCTCTCGATTGTTATCAAACTGACCGCTCCGGGTATCTGGGAGCCATTTACAACACTGATAGAAGGAACAAGCAGAAATTATTTGGACCCAACAAACATACGCTGGACGTTTGGCACTTAGTACATTCCCGTCTGGGCTGGGCTTGCGTCCTTTCTTTGATGGTGCCATTGTGGTACACACAGAAATTGGGAATGCTGTGTTATCAGCCCGGGTTTGATAAGTGGAACCTTATAAGGATCGCGGTGGTGAAGGACCTAGTTCGGAAGGGGGCTGTACTGACATTTGGGGAGCTAGAGCTGATATCATTTGGCCCAGGGTGAACTGTACAGATATTTGCTAATTAGACATGCGCTTCTGACGGCTTTCCCATCCTTTATGGACATACCTGATTCGTCTCCATTGGAAGACCGGTTGTTAGATGGGCCCCTAAGTTCCAAGGCAAATCCCTCACATATAAAAAGCTATGTAATAACTTGCCGGACACCTTGCCACGACTCTGGGAGCGGTGGCAAAACGATCTGGGCCAAATAAGTGATGAAGACTGGCAGGCTGCTCTTATGTCTCCTTGAGATGCGGCAATCACACTTAAGTTTAGGCTTATACAGCTTAGGATACTTCACCGATCATATATGACAAGGAAGACCTTAGCTAAAATTGGTTCTAGACCCAAGGACCTATGTCTGAGTGGTGAGGATAGCAGGCCTCTTTTTATCATATCCTGTGGAGCTGCCCGAGAACACGTACACTCTGGGAGGGGGCCTCATACCATATGCAGACAGCCCTGAGCAAAGAGGAAGTGTTGACACCACAATTGGGACTGCTTAATATATGGGATTGGACTGATCTCACTGAAATTGAACTATAGTTCACAAAACTGGCATACACATTGGTTAAGTAGGAGCTGGCGAGGGGATGGGGGGATCCAGTGTGCCGCCTATCACTGTGTGGGCGAAGGAAATGGACAGGTGCATGCTGGCGGAGACCGAGGTGTTTGTGGCCAGGGGATGCCCTAAAAAATGGGATCGGAAGTGGTTAATGTGGAACAAATATCGTGATGAGCCTTGTATATCCCCTGTAGTGGAATTGGAGTTGTGGATAAATGTTGAAAACAATGTTGCTTTGTAATGATTAATTTGTTTACTGCTTGCCTGGAAACTCTCCGGCTTGATTCCGAAAGTGTTGTATGCTTATATATGTAAGGCTGTAAAATACCAATAAACAAAATTTAAAATATATATATATATATATATATATTTCAATGCCATTATTGCAGAGAAAGCATTGCGTATTTCTGCTCAATCAGGCTTGGTAATTGCAGAGAGTGCCTGGTACATACTCCAGGAGGTAAATGAGGCAAGGTGCCTAAGCGTCACAATATTGATGAAACAGTCACATTTGCAGTTCAAAACTAGTCTATCTCCCTTTAGAGCAAAGTCTGTTTATTTATTAAACTTCCCCCTAAACAAAGCAATCTAGAAAGACTGTGCATGCCATCCAATGGTCAACGCCCTAAAACATATTTTTGCTCTCAGCACGCTATGCAGAAACGCGGAAAGCGCTCTGTGCTCCCAGGTTAGATTGCTCACTTCGGACACCATGGACGGGTCTCCCTCTAAGCCACACTCAGGCGTTTGGAAATTTTGTAGCAAAGCAAGGACAGGAGCATAGGGGATAATAAAACTTCTCTTCGTGCTTTGGAAGAGCTTCACTGTTCAAACATTGCCTTAGTTACTGTTGCCAAAACTGTGCTTCTGAGGTGCCCCAGGGAGAAAAAAGTGGGCAGCTGGTTGTATTGCTTGCTCAAGCGACACGCACACATTACTGTTTACTATTAAAAATAACTTTCAACAATAATGTTCAGAAAAGCTTGGAGCATATGTTCTATTTACACTTTTATGTCGTTATGAAAATTTTTATTTAAAAAAATCATAGGTAGAAATACTTCACGTAAATGACTTGAAAAATTAACCAGTCTACTAGGTACTCACATTTACACACTCCATAGTGTTTGGATGAAATTGTCCTAACCAGTATATTAGTATGCGCCGATCAGTATCATAAGAGGCATTAAAAATGCTATAGGTCTCACATTTGTTGGACTTGGGAGTTATTGGCATTACAAATGATAACGTTTTTTACCTACCCATGTTGCAGGGTGCAGTACTATATGTGTCCCTGCAGCCTGCAAAGTTGGAGGTAATGGCATAAGAAATGCCAATGTGGCGGGGCGTGGCTTGGGCGCCGATGGCGATGGTCGCCTGAGAGCTCGGCTCCGGGACTGAGCCCGGGATTATCCTGTAAATCGGAGGCCGTGGGGCACCCTAACCCCCACAAACTGTTGATCGGCCCGACTGGAACCTGCTGAGGCACCTGGCGCAGCCCGGACGAGTGGTGATCCGCCGGAAAATCGAAGTTTGTGGTCCCGAGGAGAGCGACCCAACATGGCGCCCGGACCCCATTGTCCCCTCGGACGGGACCATTAGACTGGAGAAACATCGCTGGTTACAGCGCGCCCTCCACCCTTTTGTCTTCCTGGGATGTGAGGATCTGGACTTTGAACTAATGGGACTCTGGCATTGGAGATTGCGCCTGGACGGTCGGATGCCCCCACCATAGTGGACCTCGGCACACGGACGCCTGGAGGCCCTGACGGTGGCGCCGACCCCCTACACAGCACTTGGCTGCATCTCCCCGATCGACCCGATCCCATGGGAAGCACAACCCCTTGGCGCCACAAAGTCTCTGGTGGTGTCGGTGGCCCTCACCCGGGTCCTCGTTAACCAGACGGGCCTGCCCGGCCTGGCGCCGAGTGTCTCCGCCTCCTCCTCAGTGCTCTCCGACGACGCAGTGGTGGCGCGAGCCGAAACTGTGGAGGTCCAACAGGCCCTGGAGAAGAGGATCGCCAGCCCTCAGCCCGAGGGCCAACAATCGGGAGAGTCATAGCCGACGCCTGCACTCGGTGGCGCCTTTGCCTGGGCCCACACTGTGCGCTTCCCGCGACATGGGGAAACCAAGGGGGGCCAAGGGGACTACCCCAGCCGCCTCTGACTCGGAGGCCCCGGACAAAGTGGACCGTGGAGACCCGGGGAGCGCTGGCGGAGCACCATTGCAGCAACAGTTTGACCGCGTCCTGGAGGCGATCGCGACCACACGCTCGGCCCTTCAGCAGGACATTGCCCAGGTGGCGACGAGCCTGGGCCTCCTCAGAGCGGATCACGGCAAGCTTTCGGACAGGGTCAAGGACGTGGAAGGCTCGGTGAAAACCTTGGAGCCGGCGCAGCGAACCTTGGCCGCGACAATGAAAGATGCCCTGTCCCGGATTTCTGCCCTGGAACAGCGAGCGGAAGATGCGGAAGGCCGTAACAGGCGCAACAACATCCGAGTGGTAGGCCTGCCAGAGAAGATCGAGGATGGCAACATGGTGGCCTACTTGGAAGCCTGGCTCCGAGACACGGTGGCCCCGGAGGGTTTATCCTCCTTCTACACCCTTGAACGAGCTCATAGAGTCCCAGCGAGGCCACCACAACAGGGCCGTGCACCGCGTCTGGTGGTGGCACGCCTATTGCATTTTCGCGACAGAGACCTCATCCTCAATGCCGCCAGACATAATGGCCCCTTTAAGGTGGAGAACAGCCAGGTGAACATCTTCCCGGATTACACCTATGAAACCCAACGCAGGCGGTTTTCATTCTTGGCGGTCAAGCGCGAGCTCCGGAGCGAGGGCATCCAATACTCGCTCCTATTTCCTGCAAAGCTCCGCATCATTGTCGATGACAAGACTCAATTTTTTGATACCCCGGAGGATGTCTGTAACTGGCTTGAACTCTATAGAGCTGGGAAAGATGGTTTCACCTCCGCATCTCAGCTAGCGGTGGAGCCGGGACAGCGACGGTGGTCTAAGAGGATACGGAGTCGCCGGGGCCGGTCGGGCGGGCCTTCAACTGCGGAGACTTCGAGGGAGCGGAAGGGAGTGTTGGAGGTGTTATCTGCACTATCTGGTTCACGAGACGGTACCATTGAAGAAGAAGAGGACCCTGGTGACGAGGGAGCACCGACGGACTCGGAGGACTCGGTGACGGATAGCGTCCACACGCCGGTGATCACACCGAAATCGGTTGAGGACCTTCTGGATGGACAGGGTTGACGGGGTGAGCTGCATCCTTTTGGGTGGGGGCCCGAAGCGGGGGTGGCGGGAGCCGATGGTTGATCATGATCTCCGGAGAAGTGGGGGGTGGGGTGCCTTGCTCTTGCCCCGAGGGTTTCCGATACTGTTTTGGGCTTGCTTTAGTACTAGTAGCCAGGGCATCGAGGGCCCACTGCCACCGCCCAGCCCGCACCTGGCCCTTAAGGCCTTCCTACGGTGGCGACCGCAGGATTAGTTGGGGACAAGGGGATTTCTGAGGGCATGGTTTGGATGGGAACTGGATGGTGCTATTTGGGTCCTGTTCTGGGGAGGGTGGACAGGGGTTTGGTTAGAATAAGAGTTGTTGAGTTTTGGTTGGGGAAAATGGCCGCCATCAGTGCTGGGTTGATTGTTGTTCGTTCTTTGTTGGGACCCAGATGGGGAGACTTTGCACAAACAATATGGGACAATGGCTGATGTTGCTAATAACCCTGGGCGAAGAACTACGCTCCGTTTGCGGAGTTTGCGGAGTTTTGGCAACTCCGCGTTCCGCGGAGTTCGCGTAGCTGCCGATAACTCCGCTATCCGGTGCGGAGCGTAGTTGTCGCGCGCTAAATAACATTGTCGCGCGCTAAATAACATTATCGCGTGCGCGGCAATGGCTTACCTTGGTTCTGCGTTCACTTTTTCCCGGTCGCGTCTGCCACCATGTTTGTAAACCCTCCCGTGCGACTGTGCGAACGCGATAACGTCATTGGAAGCGCGATAAAGCCATAAGGACGCGCGAGTATGTTTGTTGGTAAGATCGAGTTGCCGAACACGCAGAACCTGCAATCTTGCACAGAATAACTCGTGAGCATGTTAAAAGTTAAACCATAATAATAAATTACCATTTTGGTTAGCAAACAAGTGAAAAACCCCTCAAAGTTGTACCTTTGGATGTATTTTTTGGGGGGAAGGAGTCCTCTTTCTGTTTCTACTCTATTTTTGAATATTAAGGAGGAAGGGCTCTGGAGTTTACAACTTCCTGTTCCTGTCCACCAGGCTCCTCCCAGTGCTTTGTCCATGAGGTGGTCACTTTCATTTGGATTTTGAGCTGGCAGGATCACTTTCTGTGTGTGTTGGCTGCATTACTGCTTTTTTTGAATTTTACTGAGGACTTTTGGATTTTGAATTCTCTTTTTCAAGTAAGTTCAGTAATGTATGAGTGAGTATGATGTTGTAGACTTGTGTTTGTTTGATTTTAAATTTTTTAACTACAGTATTCATTCCTTGATTTAAATTATTGATGGGTGCCTATACTTTTATGAGGTCCCAACTTGTATTTCTTTTTAAATTTCATCCAGGCTACATAGAGAGGTACCCATGGGTAAAATCATAATTCTGTGTTTAAATTTTTATTCAAGTTTGTAAACAAACATCATGGCTGGCATTGGATTATGGTCATCATTATGCAATAGCAATGTCTGCTGTGGAATTTCTGTTTGTGTAATTAAAAAGTTTTTTATTTTTTTAAGCCAATAGCTGACCCTAGTACTCCATGTAGTTAGTGTGTAGGCATGTTTGAGTTCATTGTAATAACTTTCTGTGGTGGGCCTGGCCATGTGCTGTTGGCGGCCATTTTATGTTTCCCAGCCACTTTGCTCTTGCCATAGGCCTCCAAACTTGTGGCCTACTCTGCCAGAAGGCCAGAGGTACTAGTCATAGGGTCATGAAAGGTAATCAACTGTTTTTCTGGTGTACCTCTAATTAGAAAATCATGGATGGACTGGTTTGATTTAGAAAATCTTATGTTTATGTGTGGGGTATGTCAGGTTTTGGGTGTCTGTCAATTTCTGCCATTAGGTAACCCTAGGAATACAGCTCGGGTAGTTTTGGTAACGTCGCACCGTGTGAGAACGCAACCTTACCTTTTTTGTCTTGTTCGCGCGCTCAATGTACTGGCTCGTGAACGCGATAACGACTTTTCACTCGGTTCGCGTTACCGAACACGCCGATTTTGCATTCTCGCGAACAATATGTCCCGAGTTGCATAAAAGTTCCTCGAAAATGTTTAATGTGTCCCCTGTGCTACAAAAAAGTCCTCATTTATGTGTTATTTGGTTGTAGTTTTGTCTTCCTGGAGCATGGGCCACTCCCAGTTCCTTTCTGTCCTCTATGTAATGATTTCTTGTTTATGGTTGGGGGACCAATTTGGGGGGTGGTATCTGGTGTGTCCATTTTGTGAAGCTAAGCATTGTCCCTTTGGCATAGGCATTTATTGTCTGTCTTCTCTTTCTTTTCATGTAGTGGTGAGGGCCATTTTGTGTGTACTTACTTCCTTTGTGATGATTCTGCTATGTTGTTGTTGGTGGGCAGGCCATGTGGTGGTGGCCATTTTGTGTATGCTTCCTTTGTGACTGATTTTGCCATGTGGTGGAGGCCATTTTGGGTGCATCCTTTTTCCATGTTGTTTTTGGGTGTCCCTGTCCTCCTGGCCCTATGGAGGCGGCCATTTTCTGTGTCCTTCCCTGGTTCTCTTCTTTTGCCATAGCCATCCAAGGCTTTTGTAGGTACTACTACTCACAGCCATAGGTGCATTCAAGTTAATCAACTATTTTTGTGGTGTAACTTTAATTACACCGTGTATGGCTTTGGATTGCTTCACATTTTTTGTAATGGTGGTACTTTCAGCTTTTGGTTGCTTGTGTGTAGCTAATATGGCACTCCCTGCCAGTAGGTAACCCTAGGAATACTGTTCGCGTACTTTTGGTAACGTCGCACCGTATGAGAACGCGACCTTACCTTTTTTGTCTTGTTCGCGCGCTCAATGTACTGGCTCGGGAACGCGATAACGACTTTTCACTCGATTCGCGTTGCCGAACACGCCGATTTTGCATTCTCGCGAAGAATATGTCCCGAGTTGCATAAAAGTTCCTCGAAAATGTTTAATGTGTCCCCTGTGCTACAAAAAAGTCCTCATTTATGTGTTATTTGGTTGTAGTTTTGTCTTCCTGGAGCATGGGCCACTCCCAGTTCCTTTCTGTCCTCTATGTAATGATTTCTTGTTTATGGTTGGGGTGACCAATTTGGGGGGTGGTGTCTGGTGTGTCCATTTTGTGAAGCTAAGCATTGTCCCTTTGGCATAGGCATTTATTGTCTGTCTTCTCTTTCTTTTCATGTAGTGGTGAGGGCCATTTTGTGTGTACTTACTTCCTTTGTGATGATTCTGCTATGTTGTTGTTGGTGGGCAGGCCATGTGGTGGCGGCCAGTTTGTGTATGCTTCCTTTGTGACTGATTTTGCCATGTGGTGGAGGCCATTTTGGGTGCATCCCTTTTCCATGTTGTTTTTGGGTGTCCCTGTACTCCTGGCCCTATGGAGGCGGCCATTTTCTGTGTCCTTCCCTGGTTCTCTTCTTTTGCCATAGCCATCCAAGGCTTTTGTAGGTACTACTACTCACAGCCATAGGTGCATTCAAGTTAATCAACTATTTTTGTGGTGTAACTTTAATTACACCGTGTATGGCTTTGGATTGCTTCACATTTTTTGTAATGGTGGTACTTTCAGTTTTTGGTTGCTTGTGTGTAGCTAATATGGCACTCCCTGGCAGTAGGTAACCCTAGGAATACTGTTCGCGTACTTTTGGTAACGTCGCACCGTGTGAGAACGTGACCTTACCTTTTTTGTCTTGTTCGCGCGCTCAATGTACTGGCTCGGGAACGCGATAACGACTTTTCACTCGATTCGCGTTGCCGAACACGCCGATTTTGCATTCTCGCGAAGAATATGTCCCGAGTTGCATAAAAGTTCCTCGAAAATGTTTAATGTGTCCCCTGTGCTACAAAAAAGTCCTCATTTATGTGTTATTTGGTTGTAGTTTTGTCTTCCTGGAGCATGGGCCACTCCCAGTTCCTTTCTGTCCTCTATGTAATGATTTCTTGTTTATGGTTGGGGTGACCAATTTGGGGGGTGGTGTCTGGTGTGTCCATTTTGTGAAGCTAAGCATTGTACCTTTGGCATAGGCATTTATTGTCTGTCTTCTCTTTCTTTTCATGTAGTGGTGAGGGCCATTTTGTGTGTACTTACTTCCTTTGTGATGATTCTGCTATGTTGTTGTTGGTGGGCAGGCCATGTGGTGGCGGCCATTTTGTGTATGCTTCCTTTGTGACTGATTTTGCCATGTGGTGGAGGCCATTTTGGGTGCATCCCTTTTCCATGTTGTTTTTGGGTGTCCCTGTCCTCCTGGCCCTATGGAGGCGGCCATTTTCTGTGTCCTTCCCTGGTTCTCTTCTTTTGCCATAGCCATCCAAGGCTTTTGTAGGTACTACTACTCACAGCCATAGGTGCATTCAAGTTAATCAACTATTTTTGTGGTGTAACTTTAATTACACCGTGTATGGCTTTGGATTTAAGCATGGGCGAATTTTGCGGATCTCGCGTTCGCGAATTTTGCGGATTTGCGGATTCGCAATCCGCAAAATCCGCGAATTCCCGCGAATTTGCGGATTTTTTTTTTTTTTTGTGTTCGCCCGTGTTTCTGCCAGTTCGCGAGGGTTTTTACAATTTCGCAATTTGCGAACTTACCTGTCGGGTCGCAAGTTTTGCGAACTTGTTGTTTCTACATGTCCAGCCTGTTTGGGACACTCTTCTTCATCACTGCCACTCTCTGTCACCACTGCCACTCTCTGACTACTCATGCCACCCTCTGGCCCACCCATGCCACCCTCTGTTTCATCACCACACCCTCTGGTTGTCCAGTGTACATTATTTTCGGCAAAGCAAAGCACACCTTCCCTGCCTCAAGTGACCTGAATTAATTTGGGGCTGATTAATGTGTCACAGAATATTTTTTTAGCTGGCACCTGCTTCCTTAGTGCGCCCTGATTAGTGATCTTTTGCACTTGCTAAGTGCTTTCATTGTTGCAAAATTAGTTACAACACCTGCCCTGCCCCAACTGACAATAATGAATTAGGGGCTAATTAATGTGTCACTGAAAGAATTTAAAGTTCCAGCCTGGCACCTGCTTGTCTGCTCCTTTAGCTGTAAATCAGGACCTTTGTGGCATACAGTTAAGGTCAGAGCAGGGTCACACAATAGTTGCAAGCAGGCAACCGAATTCTGGAGGGCCCCCTCAGGAAGCAATACAAAGAATCGTTACAAATCATGAGGTTGACCTTTTGCACCTGCTCATTGCTTTTGCTTTTGCTGAAATCGTTTTGCGGTTTTTTTCGCGCTATTCGCGGGGCGCGGCGTCGTGCGAAACCGACCGCGGAAGCCGCCAATTCGTGCGAATGAGCATTTTATTTTTTTGCGGCTTGTTGTTTCGCGAGTTTTTTTGCAGTATTCGCGAGCCGCTTGCAGCGCAACACGCGAATTTACCCCAAGGTCGAGTACGGGCGCGGCCATTTTGTTTGCGTGACGTATTTCCGTTTCCGCCCGCTATGTATAATCTCGCGCAGTAAGCGCATTGCGAGTAGAGGTTCGCACGAGATCGCGCGGGAAATCTAGAGGTTCGCACGAGATCGCGAGGAAAATCTCGCGCGAACTGACTTTCGCGCTCGGAAACGGGCGCCGGCCATCTTGTTTTTCATTCATTTCCTGTGTCTGGGCATGGTGTTTAATCCTCTTGATATCTTTCCCATCCTTTGCTTGTTTTCAGTTTTTTTTTTACGATTTTGCTTCTTATCTATCCCTCTCTTTTCCTAGCTGTATATTTTTGTCTTTTCTGCTATTTTTCTTTACTTTTAAACTACTTTTGTAAACTCTTTTCTTTTCTTCTTCCCTATCCTATTCTTTCTTAATTTTCTACTTCTTCCTACCTTACCTGCCCAGACCATGGTCAAGCCAGGCGCCGTGAAGCTGCCCAGGCACTTGAGGGCCGCAGCGGCGGCGGGGAGTAGTGCTGGACCCAGTGGCAGGACAGCAGGCGTGAGATCGAGGGGGGAGCAGGTGACGCGCCGGGAGATATTCAGCCCGGAGGAAGTGGGCGCGCTGGTCTACTTCGTCCAGCGCCGCCTGCCCAGGACCATCGCGGGAGGCGGCAGGATCGCGGCCGGCGGCTACAACATGCGGGAGCGCCGGAAGCGGTGGGAGAAGGTGTGCTGGGCCATATCCCACCTCTACGGGGTCCAGCGCACCTACAGCCAGGTCACCCATCGCTGGACGGACCTCCTGGACCGCGAGCGCGACCTGCTGGACCAGCTCGGCTTGGAGATCCCCGGGCTTGGTGAGTAGTAGTAGCCATTGGCATTTAATCACTCACTACTATGATGTTTTCTCCTGCTCTGTGTTGTTGTATTGCAAATATTTGTTTTTTACATGGAGCAAGCCAATAATGCCGCTGATGACGATTACATTGTAGTTAAATTATATTTCAAAATCTTCTGTGCATTTCAGGTGCACTGCTCTCCTTCTCAGTGGGGTTGCTACTATGCTTATTTGTTTTCTATTTCGTGGTCTCATTGGCCTGAGTAACTATTATGTATGAGTGTACTTAACAGAACTGCGTAATGCTAGACACTAGGGGGCAGATTACATTTACAAGCCCCTTGCGCCACGTTTACGTTGCCTTGCGTGACGCAACAGCGGCGTAAACGTGCCGCATCCCTGCAAGTCATTTACAGCATGACGCATCTAGGGAGATGCGTCACGTTATAAAGCCATGGGCCTGCACCACAATGGGTGCGTTCCTAGTACGCAGGGTGGGCGGTCCAGCGGCTGTGCGCCTCGCAAAATTGCCTGCGTGAAATCTACAAGATTTAACGCAGGCACTTCTGCGACGCTGCTACGTCAATTCAATTCCTTATGTCTGCTCGAAGCAGGCGAAAGGACTGACACAGCATGTAAAGTATTGGGTGGCCCTGAGCATTACTGGAGTTGCATTGCGTTGGCGACGTGACTCCAGCGATGCGCCGCTCTTACGTGACGAGATGCGTCACGCAAGTGCCTACCCTTGCGCCAGGGCGCGCCGCATTGTAAATGAGGCACATCTGCCGTGTCGCAAGGGTAGTTTTGCGTGACGCATTTGATCTGGCGCATCTCTGGAGATGCGCCAGAACGCGTAAGTAAGTATGCCCCTAAGGGGCAGAATTGCAATTACCGTCGCATCCCTGCAAAGTAGCAGGGATGCGCCATTAATTGTGCGGCCCGCTACCACCACCAAACATGGTGCGCCGTATTTGCAATGCGGCGCCCCATGGGCCCAAAACGTCACCGAAGCTTTACTGCTGGAGTTGCGTCGCAACGATGGCGCAGCTCCATCAATGCTCTGGGGTACCCTATCTCCCCAATGCTGGGTCAAGCCGTACGTCTGCTTCAAGCAGGTGCAGGGTTTGTGTGACGCATCATTGTCCTAAAGGTGACTGATTGATATTTTGTAGATTTCCCTCAGCCACTATTAGGATGTGTTCCAGCGCAGGAATGCCCTCCCTTGCGCCGGAACGCCCCCTGATGGCGCAGGGCTTTATAACGGGATGCATCTCCCAAATGCGTCACGTTGTTATAATATTATACGCCGCACCATGGCGCCCTTTTTTGTTTAGCTGCTGCGTCACAAAAGTCACGCAAGAACGGCGCAAAAGAGCCGCAAGGGCTTAAATCTGCCCCTTCCTTTGTAACCCTGACAATAAGAAAAATAGTGGCGGTGGATTGATAGTTTGACTATTTAAATGACTGGTAATGTAGCAGGCAACTGTTAGTGTTGTCACTGATCTGACTGAAATCACAATGGAGTTTGTCTGTCACTTTGCGTCTTGCCTGCGGACTGCTGCCTGCCAGTCCTAGGTGAACGTTTCAGTACTTTGTTTAGTGAGTTACGTGACTTTCGAAGTCACAGGTCCGCAAATAAATAAAAAGTAACCATAATCAATATAATTTCGCGGAAATATTTTGTTATTGTTCTTTTGAAATGTTTGATTTGGTTGACATTGACAAGCAACAATCATCCATGTTTTCTGTTCTTTCTTTCATGTTGTACGTCAGCTCCCCCCAGGGGCGAGAGGAGGACACAGGAGCAGCAGGCGGCGGATGCTGTTCAACAGGGCCAGGATCGGGCAGGCGAGGGCTCCTCTGCTGGCCCCAGTAAGTTTTCATTTTAGACTAGTACCTATTTTTCCTAGCGTTCCTCATTTGAATTTTTTCAAAATTGTCTTTGCTCTTCTTGTAGACTGTATCTAAATTCTTATCCTGCCTCTACTATGACTCCCTGTGGTATTACTAGATTATTCTTATTAGTCTGTCTGTGTAGCTAACTAAGATTGCACGGTTGGCGAAACTCCCATGATTCTAGTCAGCAATAGCTCTATCAACTTAGTGCAGTCCTCTGGGATTGTCCATAATGTCTTTTGAAGTGTTCTATCTGGACTCATGCTTGCAAAAATTGCAAAACCTTTCGCTCAGTCACTCTAGTCTGGAGGACCAAAAAACACAGATTGTATTTAAATTTAAAAGCTTTATTAAAAGTAAACACATTTATTAAAATGAAGTCATAATAAAACTAAACGTTTAACTGATAATGGAAAAGTGGTTAGTGCTGACGATTAATTGAAGACATTTCTTGTGGTCGAGCCGAGCTCTCACCTGGTTTCAACTTGATCTTGTTGTTAGAAGTCCATCTTCTGTCTGTGTGGAGAAAAATGGTGCGTGTTAAAAAATCAGCCTTCATCAGTTGTGCCAAAAAGTGCAGCAAGACAACCTTCCCTGGAAAAAGGGACATTTTTTTTAACTTTAACGTAGACAGTCACAAATTACATTGTTTTCACATGTCTTCATTCCTAGACCAAATACTAGTGACTAGTGAGTGCTTTATTCTAAGATTCTTAAATGTACTTTGTAGGTGGAACATCTGGTGGCGGGGCCAGTGTGGTGGTGGTGCTCGACACGGAGGCGGAGGGCAATTCATCAGGGGAGGAGGCGGCGGCGGCGGCTGTGAGAGTTGAGACGGTGGTGGCGGCCAGAGGTAAGCTCTTATATATTCCTTACTTATTGAGATTGAAGACTAGCTGGGAAGGCAAGAATATGAGATGCATGGCTGGGTGAATGATGAAGCAATGATGGGTGGAAGGACAACAGCCTGGGTGGGTGACACAGAAACTGTATGTGTCCATATACCTGGATCATGCTACTATCTGACTCTTAGATAGCATATGTGTATCTAGAGCAGGGGTACTCATAGTACGGCCCGCGGGCCGGTGGTGGCCCGGCAAGCCTTCCTTGGCGGTGCGCAGACCTTGCAGACAATCACTGCTCCCCCGGCCCCCACAGAGCAGAGGCTTTTTTGTATTTCACCTGTTAGCGCCCCTGCATCTCCACTCTGACAATCACTGCTCCCCCGGCCCCCACAGAGCAGAGTGGAGATGCAAGGCCACAAAGAGGTGAAATAGAACAAAGCCTCTGCTCTGTGGGGCCGGGCAAGCAGTGATTGTCAGGGTGGAGAAGCAGGGGCGCTAAAACAAACAAAGCCTCAATAATATGTTAATGGTCTTTTAAAGACCTGTTAAGTACTTTGGTGTTGTTGTCTGTGTGTGCGCGTTGAGGAAGCGGTCTCAACCCGGGCTGAAGGCTGACACAGATAGACACACACACAGTGAGATGACAGAGGGAGAGGGAGGGCAGGAGGGAGAGAGAGATGGAGGGAGGGCAGGAGGGACAGCAGGAGGGAGAGAGATGTATGTAAATGCTGGGTCTGGTGGCTCAGTGGATGAGGGCATCTGCTGCAGGGACCTGTGTGCAACCTCATGGTCACAAGTTATCGTTTTGCTTTAGCCCCGCCCCCTCTGACTCCGCCCCCACCAGTGCGGCCCTCGGCCCCAAACTACACTGTAAATGTAGCCCCTGAGAGAAAGTTTGTGAGTACCCATGATCTAGAGAGAGTAGATGGTCAGTGGATGAACTAAGTGTAACTTTGAAGAGCATGTAACACTGCACCCGCACGTCCGTTCCAGTGTAGGAAAGGCAAGGAAAAGAACTTTTAATTTTGTCCAAATACTACCATAAATAGTAGCAGTAGTTTGTATTGCAAGCACTGCATAGATCCGGTTATTATGGTGGCCACTCCCTACCTCTCTTAATAAGTTTAGTAGTACTCAGTCATTCATGTGTGGATGTATCACTGCCTGTCACTCAATAAAAAGCAAAGCACCTAAAGTCATCCCATATATAAGCAAAAACATCCCATGTGAAGTGATAGATAATCAGATTATTTATCTTCTTCAATTTTCCATTTCTAGTACTCATTTCCACTGTAGGGTGAAAGTTAAATTAATTAAGCAGTAGCCCTTGAGTTGTAACAGAGTATTCTCAGTGCCACCCGTAATAGAAAAGTAAGAGATTCACCACCTGCATGTACTGGACGGGTACAGTAACGCAACGGCAACGCAAGTCTAGGTCACTCCTCATGGCGTGCGTCTCTTTTTCTCGGGTGCAAGTTTACCGCGCTGGCATTATGCCGGCTTGCAGAAAATAACGTACCAATTTTCCAAAACAAGAGACAAGAAGAAGAATAAGACTGGTGTACTTTCATAGTCAACTCCAATGGAAGTCCACAGTGCTCATAGAATTTGTTCCTTAAACTCCCACTAATGTTAGAGCAAGGATGAAGAAGTGTGAGGTTAGATAGATACTGGCCTCAATAGTTATGTAATGCGCTTGCAAGTTGCTAGTTGTACTGCAGCACACATTTCTGCTGAATGATTGAGTTAATCTTAAAGAGCATTGGTTACAGACTATGTCTTTCTTTCTTCATATAGGTTCTCCTTCCAAACGAACAAGGAGGAAGGAGCTGGCTAGAGCGGCCCGGCAACGGAGAATCGAGGCCACTGTTGCGGAATATCGGCGGCTGGTGGCCCTGGAGGACGAGGAAAGTGTGCGGTCGACAACAACGACAACGTCGTCTGCATCGGCCTCCGTGGCCCCACCGGCTGCCACCCAGCACAGTGGTCCACCGAGACTGAGCCGGGCTGCCAAAGGCAAACGCCACCGCCGAGCAGCAAGGCCAACAGCTGCTTCTCACAGGCCTTGCACCTGCAAGGCAGTGAAGGCACGCCTGCGCCGCACTACCCTGATGGTGTCCCGCCTTCAGCAGGAGCTCGCCTTGCTCCGCGAGGAGCATGATGCCCTGGCCCAAAAAGTTAACAGCATCCACCCATAGTGTCCCTTGCCCCTTTTTTAGAGACTTTTGGGGGGTGGGAATTGGGAGTTGGGTTTTTGGGGACTTTTGAAGGACAATCGTTGGGGTTAGGGAGGGTCTTGCGGGAGATTATTTTGTTAGGGATATAAATATACTTTTTCAAACTTTATCTGAGCATACCTGTTTTTTACTGCTTGCCTGGTGGGTGGGGGTTTAACGTTGACTGTTTTCCTGAAAGTTTAGTTCCATTTTCTTCCTTTAAGTGTAAATGCCCAAATGTTTTCAACACTAAGTGCCTCTCACAGACTAAGTGAAGTGAATCCAAGAGTCCTAGGACTTTAGTAGTACTACCTTCAGTCTCTCGTCTCTCGTACTAATACTCCATTATACCCCCAAACCACCAAACGCTTATCTTACCTGTAATTTGTGTTTGAAAGTAGGGCTAGGCCCAGGGCTGGCTCCACGGGAAACACCGAATAACGTTGGCAATCTTGGTCGGATAAAATTTCCTCATAGCGGTGGTACTAGTGGTGTGACACAGTGGCAGTTGCATGCCTATGAAAAAAAAGAAAATGAAATCTGGTTTGTCCTCCTGAGCAATTCAACGGTACAACTGAGAATATAGCAGGTGACAGAAGTACAGTAGAGCAGTGCCACATTGTAGCCTAACAAATGGTAAAGTATAACTACTAATTCGGTTGAAGTTCTTTCACATTAGCAATGGTTCTTTGTCAAGCAGAGTAAGAATATATCATCGACAACTGTGGAAAGAAAGAATGCGACAGTACAGGGCCTGTGTGGAATTATTGATAACTATATTCAACATAAGGTCTCTGTAGCCAGATACCCGAGAGCCTTGCTGGTCACTATAAATCCATTCACAACAACACTCAATGGGGTTGGTCTGGAAGGTGTCACGTTTACTCCCCGTGATCCAGTCGATGCAAATATGGTTCCACCTCCAAATGTCACCAACACCCAGAAGTGTAAACACAGGGTGTTCGAGGCATTAGGCGAGGGAGAAAAATAACAAACTAAAATAAAAAATGTGGGATGGGTAAAGGTAGGGTCAGCAGGGAAAGGATACCTGTAAGAGAAGACAAGACAGGCATCAGTGAAGTGATGTCCTAACATACAAGGGTACTCTCATATAGTCTCACTAAATAGTCTGCAAGTCTCCCGCCTACTCATGGGAAATGTAGTTTCATAGTACGGTAGGCGCTTAGGGGCTGCGTAACCTGACAGAAGGTATAGTAGATAGAAAAGGAGAAATTGCTTTTTTTCTAGGTGTCCCCTCACTCACCAGGGTTGCCCCTTGGTGACATGCTTCATCATTGGGGCCATCCCAGTCCTCTACGGCCTGGGGCGTGCTGCGACTTGCGAATTACGTAGGAGCACTTACAAATGACTATGTGTGGTGCAGATAGTGGAGTGGACTAAGTGATGTGTTAAGGGATCAATGTAGAAGCCGAGAGAGAGCAAAGAAATGCAGTCACAGTCAGAGAAAAAGGCAAGGGATACTGTATCTATGTGGTTGTAGTGGTCCTGTTGGAAGTGGTAAGTAAGTTGCCCGCAGAAAAAAAATCCTCCTATTAGCGGCACTCCTCCATTGCAGCCGACGCTTCGTCCACCGATGTTGGTCACCAGAAGACACCCTGTCCACTGCCTGCCTGATGCTGAATTGTGGCTCGCTACTGTGAAGCCTGACTCCATCCTTTTTTCCCCATTGCAGAGACTGAAACCCGGCCTGTAATTATTCAACGAAAAACAGGAAGTGATATAATATTACAACACCACTGATAAATAAATATAAGGTATGTAGGCTGTGGAGTGCAAAAAGTCACAATTTGTTTTTCCTAGTAGACAGACAGTACAATGTTTTTGAAAGTGCGTACTCTGAGTCACCTTTTGAAGGATAAATAAGTATGGGCAAATTAATGTAGCGGATCTTGCCCCTCAAGCTAGGTGTACTGTAAACTGTGTTTTAGAACAAAAATAGATCTTCCTAGCAGTGCTCCCACCCAAAAAACGAGGCCTAGCAGAAAACTGGAGACAAAACTTACTTTGAAAGTAAAAGTAGGCCGAAGTACCCTAATTACCCATTACCCCCCGTGGATTGCATTCAAACCACTTGCAAGCAACCAAGCAAAAGTAGCCATAGCCAGCATCGCTCCAAGACTCGAAATCCCCCCCACTCAAACACATGCAATAGAAATACTGCTAACCCTAACGAACCCTAAGTTAAGAATAGTGGCAAAGGCTTTCTTTAACTATGCCAAATCCCCCCTTTCCCACCATGGATTTTCTTCAAATGACTTGCAACCAAAATTACACATTCTCACGAGTGCTCTAAGACCCCAGAACTCAGTTTGAAAAATCTAGAACACCCCGATACACATGCAATCCTGCTGCTAGGGCTAACCCTAACGAACCCTAAGTTACAAAAAGTGCCAAAACTAAAGGCTTTTCCGCGCGGATTTTGTCCCAACCACTTCTACCCGGTATTAGACCTTCCCAGGAATGCCCCAAGACCCGGCAACCCACCCGCCAAGAAGCATAACACCCCCAAACAGGCCAAAAGCAAAATCTCATACTTGCAATATTTCTGGGCCTTCGGTCCAAACGCGCTGCGTAGCTAGGCCATAAGTCGGGGTTGGCACGACGGATTTCCTGAAAAGCAAATGCAATCAAGATTAGAGTGTCCCAGCAGTGCTCCCAGACCACGAAACTCACCCAGAAACACCAGGAAGCCCCCCAAACAGGCCCCCGAAAACGCTACATAGAGCAAAATGTCAGAAATAGCCCAAAAAAAAATCGGCCTGGATTTAGTCCCAACCACTTCTACCCGGTATTAGACCTTCCCAGGAATGCCCCAAGACCCGGCAACCCACCCGCCAAGAAGTATAACACCCCCAAACAGGCCAAAAGCAAACTCTCATACTTGCAATATTTCTGGGCCTTCGGTCCAAACGCGCTGCGTAGCTGGGCCATAAGTCGGGGTTGGCACGACGGATTTCCTGAAAAGCAAATGCAATCAAGATTAGAGTGTCCCAGCAATGCTCCCAGACCACGAAACTCACCCACAAACAGACGGAACCCCCCCTAAGAGCACCTCAAAGGCAAGCAAGTCATCAAAAACACAAAAAATTTTCCGCCTGGGATTTGGTCCAAAACACTTTTATCCGGTATTAGAGCTTCCCAGCAATGGCCCCAGAGCCGTCAACCCAGGAGAAAACGAGTAGAAGACCCCCAAACAGCCAAAGAGCAAAAGTACAAAAATGGGGACTTAGTCAATTTTTCACAAATTTCCCAAATCACTCCGCGCGCGCTCTGCAGCTAGGCCCTAAGTCCCCTCTGCCACCATGGATTTGCTTCAAACCTCTTGCAAAGTAAAGTAGATATAGCCAGCAGTGCTCCCAGACCACGAAACTCACCCAGAAACACCAGGAAGCCCCCCAAACAGGCCCCCGAAAACGCTACATAGAGCAAAATGTCAGAAATAGCCCAAAAAAAAATCGGCCTGGATTTAGTCCCAACCACTTCTACCCGGTATTAGACCTTCCCAGGAATGCCCCAAGACCCGGCAACCCACCCGCCAAGAAGCATAACACCCCCAAACAGGCCAAAAGCAAAATCTCATACTTGCAATATTTCTGGGCCTTCGGTCCAAACGCGCTGCGTAGCTAGGCCATAAGTCGGGGTTGGCACGACGGATTTCCTGAAAAGCAAATGCAATCAAGATTAGAGTGTCCCAGCAGTGCTCCCAGACCACGAAACTCACCCAGAAACACCAGGAAGCCCCCCAAACAGGCCCCCGAAAACGCTACATAGAGCAAAATGTCAGAAATAGCCCAAAAAAAATCGGCCTGGATTTAGTCCCAACCACTTCTACCCGGTATTAGACCTTCCCAGGAATGCCCCAAGACCCGGCAACCCACCCGCCAAGAAGTATAACACCCCCAAACAGGCCAAAAGCAAACTCTCATACTTGCAATATTTCTGGGCCTTCGGTCCAAACGCGCTGCGTAGCTGGGCCATAAGTCGGGGTTGGCACGACGGATTTCCTGAAAAGCAAATGCAATCAAGATTAGAGTGTCCCAGCAATGCTCCCAGACCACGAAACTCACCCACAAACAGACGGAACCCCCCCTAAGAGCACCTCAAAGGCAAGCAAGTCATCAAAAACACAAAAAATTTTCCGCCTGGGATTTGGTCCAAAACACTTTTATCCGGTATTAGAGCTTCCCAGCAATGGCCCCAGAGCCGTCAACCCAGGAGAAAACGAGTAGAAGACCCCCAAACAGCCAAAGAGCAAAAGTACAAAAATGGGGACTTAGTCAATTTTTCACAAATTTCCCAAATCACTCCGCGCGCGCTCTGCAGCTAGGCCCTAAGTCCCCTCTGCCACCATGGATTTGCTTCAAACCTCTTGCAAAGTAAAGTAGATATAGCCAGCAGTGCTCCCAGACCACGAAACTCACCCAGAAACACCAGGAAGCCCCCCAAACAGGCCCCCGAAAACGCTACATAGAGCAAAATGTCTGAAATAGCCCAAAAAAAAATCGGCCTGGATTTAGTCCCAACCACTTCTACCCGGTATTAGACCTTCCCAGGAATGCCCCAAGACCCGGCAACCCACCCGCCAAGAAGCATAACACCCCCAAACAGGACAAAAGCAAAATCTCATACTTGCAATATTTCTGGGCCTTCGGTCCAAACGCGCTGCGTAGCTAGGCCATAAGTCGGGGTTGGCACGACGGATTTCCTGAAAAGCAAATGCAATCAAGATTAGAGTGTCCCAGCAATGCTCTCAGACCATGAAACTCACCCACAAACAGACGGAACCCCCCCTAAGAGCACCTCAAAGGCAAGCAAGTCATCAAAAACACAAAAAAATTTCCGCCTCGGATTTGGCACAAACCACTTTTAGTGCTTCCCAGCAATGGCCCCAGACCCGTCAACTCACCTGCAAAGAGGTAGAACAACACCCCCACAAGTGCTCAGTCTTTCTTCATTGGGCGTAAACCAGCCCTCTGCTTTGATGGAAATAGGAGTCTGGAGGAGGAGGATAGAGGAGCATGTTCTTCTGAACTTGTGAACCTGAGGAATGCAGACTGCGGCACCTTCAAATAAATTAGCAAACAAGTGAAGACAGTTCTGCTGATGGGCTTGTCTTTGTGATTATCTGATTAAAGTTTGAATTATATTAACTGTGCACAACAAAGAAAGACAGACACACAGGAATAAAAGTGAATAAGGATGAAAAAGAAAGTTATTGATTCGTTGTCTCATTTTCAGGGCTCGAAGTCGGAATCACGGTCCAGGAATAAGAATAAGGCTTCGTCATCATACTCTGCGAATTCAGCCCGGGTGAGGTCAGTGCCACCTGACAGAGTAGAAATTCCCTCATCTATGGTGCTGGCCACCTCCTCTTCATCCGGCACGCTCTCTCGTACTCTTATATCTGGTGGTATGAGGTGCTGATTCATCTTGATCATTGTTAACCTCTCCACATTTTTGGGCGAGAGGCGGCTCCGTTTGGGAGTTACAATCCCACCAGCCGCACTGAAAACCCGTTCAGAAGACACACTTGCGAGTGGGCAAGACAAGTAGTTTAAAGCCAGGTTGGTGAGCTGTGGCCACAATTCTTTTTTCCCATGCCAATACGCCAATGGGTCAGAATTAACATAGACCTCTGTGGAGTCATTCAGATAGTCCTTCACCATCGACTCAAGGTCCTCCTCCAAGGTTCCTCCACTTTGCGTAGCTCTTGCTGTGCCTCTGACCTTTTGAGAACCAAACCCACGCAGAGCTAGCCAATCCTCTTCAGCCTCCAATGTTTCTGCTGTCTTTCGTGCAGATGATGCGGTTGCCGGTGTCTTTAACGGCTGAGAGGTCACTTGTGCCACAGCCACAGGTGCAGAAGTGGATTGTTTTGACTGGGGATGGCCTGCTGATGTACTGCCATTTCCTTCAATTTCCAGCCGTTCTGTTTCAAACTTCTTGGCTGACAAGGCTAGCCAACGTTTGTACTTTGTAACATCTTCATCAGCAAAAGGAAAGAATGCTCTGCCTGCCAGCGCCTTTTTGTAGCGTGGATCCAGAATAGTAGCACAAATGTAATGCTGTTCTGAGTGGATCTTTTGAAGACGTTCATCACCTTGTAGGAGCTCTAATAATTTCTCAGCCAGAAGCAAAGAGTCTTTCTTTTTGTCATCTTTTCGAAACACAGAACACACCTCCTTCAGTTGGTCCTCCAGCATGTACAACAATGGGATAGCTTTTCCCAAATTAGAGTCCTCCTTGCTGACTGCACGTGTGAAGACCTCAAAAGGACGAAGCATGCGTGTTAGGCTTTCAACTATGTTCCATTGCGGCCCACCCATCCTCAGCTCCTCTATACCCTCTTTCAAGAAATATTGATCGAGTTGCGTATACTGCTCATACAGACGCTCAAGCATGTAGAAGGTTGAGTTCCAACGTGTTACCACCTCCTGGATGAGTGCTTTCACTGGCATTTGACTTTGATATAGCATGCTCCTCAGCTGCTTGCGGGCCTTAAAAGAATGCCTGAAATGCTTGCATATTTTTCGGCAGTTCTCCAATACACTGTACGCTGCACTGCGTTTATTACCCAAGAATTTTTGGACAACCAGGTTTATACAGTGCGCCAAACACGGCACTCTGAAATAGTAACCGTCCCTCATGGCCTTAACTATATTGGAGCCATTGTCTGTGGAAACATAACCAACCTTGCGTTTTAGTGGGGACAGACAGTTAAGGACCTTTGTGTTAAAGACATCCAAAATGTTTTCTGCTGTGTGACGTTTCTCCAAACCAAACATGGCTAGTGTTGCATGTTTCCGAGCACCTTTAAAAACAATGTTAGTGTCAACACCTGAGTTTAGCTTTGCTTTAGCCCCTGAAAAAGAGACCCAGTGTGCAGTGATGCACATGTAATCAGCGCCTGCGCCACTGGTCCACATGTCTGTTGTCAGATGTATAGTGTGAACAGCACTCTTCTGCAAAGCTGCCCCAATCACCTTCAGAACATCTTCATGTAGTGCTGGAACCGCAACTCGGGCAAAATAGAACCGGCTAGGAACCTTCCATTTAGGGCAGAGCGCTGTCACTAATTCTAGAAAACCAACCCCTTCTACAAAAGAAAAAGGGAGAAGGTCCAGAGCTAGCATTTTAGCCAGCTTAGTGTTATACAGACGGGTCATTGGGTGGTTGCGTTCATATTGCGCTTCTGTAAACAACATCTTTTTAATGTTGCCCTGGACCAATGATTTACGGGATGATGATGATCTCTTCGACCCAGTTACGCTCGCTGATGAACTTTTCCGCATTGATGTCTCACTCTCTCCCACACTCTTAGTGTGGCTCCCATGGGGTGTGCTGCTGACATGGGAACTGGGTGTAAGTGAAGTGTTTGAATCGTCTTCTACCTCGTCATCAGCAGATGACAAATCAACGTTTTCATTACGTGCAATTCCGGCTTTCTTGACCGCCTCTAGGTGCGGAAACCATTCGACAGGGTGCCTTCTCTCAAGATGACCTCTCTGGCCTCCGGTACCATAGTTAGAACCAAGCTTACCACGACTAAATCGAAGCTTACAAAGGCTACAAATGGCTACGTTTTCCTTTTTTGGGCAAACACTAAAGAAGTCCCAAACTGGAGACTTGAAATGTCTTCGGGGGCCGGAGGAGGCGGCGATACTGGTGGTGGTGGTCCTGCTGCTAATGACAGATGAAGTGGAGGATGTGGATTGCCGAACTTCAGTACGTTTTGCACTTTCACCACCACGAATTGAGGTCGAGGACGAGGTGGGTACCTTCTTGCGAAGAAATATGGAAGCGGTAGGTTTTGGTGTACTACTTAACTCCAAATCTAATGATTCCATTTCCATTGCCTCCTCGCCGACATCGTCATCACGCTCAGCAGCTTCTCGGGATAGGGTCAAAATGTCTCTTTGCTGCATGCCCGGTGGGGCTGCAGTGACCTTTGTGATGACTGGCTCGTCGTCATCGTGAGAGGCTTCATCACCAGCAGTATCTGTCACTTCTTGTTGAGCCTCATCACACTCCATAGGTTTGAGTTTTTGGACGACCTTCCTTTTACGCTTAGGTAACGGTGTCAGATCATGGTGTGCCTCTGCCTCACTGTCAGACCGCAGTTGTGGTTCCCAAGACAGATCACTTGCACCAGAACGAGGTGGGCTTGAAGAAGATGTAGACACCCCCCTTGATCTTTTCCTTGCTAGGGATGTGGAAGACAATGAATGATCATCAGGAGGAGTGGCTTCCAATGATACCTCAGCTTCATTGTCGATTTCCAAATGTGCCCCTACTTCGGGAGGAACAACTATTGTGGGCACTTGTGAACGTCCATGCACCTTTGCTTGCGCATCTCCTTTTGCTGCCTCTCCTTCCACATGTACTTGGGCGTGTACTTGCACATGGTGTTGTTGTTGCGGCTGTGGTTGTTCAACACTTGTCAGATGAGTTACAACAACCTGTGTTGATTCAGGGACATTGCTGCTACTTTCTTGCGATGAGCCAACATCACTGGTCGATGGTGATTGGAGAAGTACACTGACTGCCTCTGAAGCACTCAAGGGCTTTGACTTAAGTTGGCGTGGTGGTGGAGGCACTGAACCCAATGGAGCAGGGGTGCTGCTCTCAGGTTGGTCCCCAGCAGATCCTGCTGCTGCAGGCGTACTTTTTTTTTTGCTCCCAAAAAAAGTGGCGGGTGGCACACCAGCCTCCTTGGTAACTTGCTTCTTCTGCTCCTTACTAGCAACTTTCTTGCTAGAGGAGCTACGGAGAACTTTCTTTGGGGCCATCTTCTTCAGAGCAGGTCAGACAGCAGGCCGCAGTTGCACGAATTGTAGAGTTGTCTGAGGCCAGACGTGACGTCGCGTGACGTTATGCTGCACACACACACCGCTGCAGGACTTCTTCCTGGCACTGGTGGTTCTCTTGAGTCTTGTGCACCTAAAAAAAATGGAAGACAGAGGAACATCAGTTCAGTTATAGAGCACAAAAAAATCGAAAAACACTGCAAAATCAGCACAATCCCAATCCATCCATGCCCTCCATAATGTTTAAATTCAAGACAACCCACAGAAAGACTAGGCCCATGCAAGACTCACTACCCCTGGCATAAATAAAGGTTGAAAAGTAGGCAAAATGGTTGGAGGCCTAACAACAAAGCCTGCATTCAAAATGGCCACTTGCCTGCCAGCACATGGCCAGTGCCTGTAGCTGCACTCAAAATGGCCACCAGCCACATGGCATGTCCCTCCCCATGAACACCCCCAAAAATCGAAAAACACTGCAAAATCAGCACAATCCCATTCCATCCATGGCCTCCATGATGTTTAAATTCAAGACAGCCCACAGAAAGACTAGGCCCATGCTAGACTCAAATACCCCTGGTGAAAAGGCCACAAGTACAGGCCCAAAAATCGAAAAACACTGCAAAATCATCACAATCCCATTCAATCCATGGCCTCCATGATGTTTAAATTCAAGACAACCCACAGAAATACTAGGCCCATGCAAGACTCACTACCCCTGGCATAAATAAAGGTTGAAAAGTAGGCAAAATGGTTGGAGGCCTAACAACAAAGCCTGCATTCAAAATGGCCACTTGCCTGCCAGCACATGGCCAGTGCCTGTAGCTGCACTCAAAATGGCCACCAGCCACATGGCATGTCCCTCCCCATGAACACCCCCAAAAATCGAAAAACACTGCAAAATCAGCACAATCCCATTCCATCCATGGCCTCCATGATGTTTAAATTCAAGACAACCCACAGAAATACTAGGCCCATGCAAGACTCACTACCCCTGGCATAAATAAAGGTTGAAAAGTAGGCAAAATGGTTGGAGGCCTAACAACAAAGCCTGCATTCAAAATGGCCACTTGCCTGCCAGCACATGGCCAGTGCCTGTAGCTGCACTCAAAATGGCCACCAGCCACATGGCATGTCCCTCCCCATGAACACCCCCAAAAATCGAAAAACACTGCAAAATCAGCACAATCCCATTCCATCCATGGCCTCCATGATGTTTAAATTCAAGACAGCCCACAGAAAGACTAGGCCCATGCACCACTCACTACCCCTGGTCAAGGCCCCAACAACAGGTCAAAAATCGAAAAACACAAAATTTTACAAAAAAAAAAAATCGAAAAACACAGAAAAATCAGCACAATCCCAATTCATCTATGGCCTCCATGATGTTTAAATTCAAGACAACCCACAGAAATACTAGGCCCATGCAAGACTCACTACCCCTGGCATAAATAAAGGTTGAAAAGTAGGCAAAATGGTTGGAGGCCTAACAACAAAGCCTGCATTCAAAATGGCCACTTGCCTGCCAGCACATGGCCAGTGCCTGTAGCTGCACTCAAAATGGCCACCAGCCACATGGCATGTCCCTCCCCATGAACACCCCCAAAAATCGAAAAACACTGCAAAATCAGCACAATCCCATTCCATCCATGGCCTCCATGATGTTTAAATTCAAGACAACCCACAGAAATACTAGGCCCATGCAAGACTCACTACACCTGGCATAAATAAAGGTTGAAAAGTAGGCAAAATGGTTGGAGGCCTAACAACAAAGCCTGCATTCAAAATGGCCACTTGCCTGCCAGCACATGGCCAGTGCCTGTAGCTGCACTCAAAATGGCCACCAGCCACATGGCATGTCCCTCCCCATGAACACCCCCAAAAATCGAAAAACACTGCAAAATCAGCACAATCCCATTCCATCCATGGCCTCCATGATGTTTAAATTCAAGACAACCCACAGAAATACTAGGCCCATGCAAGACTCACTACCCCTGGCATAAATAAAGGTTGAAAAGTAGGCAAAATGGTTGGAGGCCTAACAACAAAGCCTGCATTCAAAATGGCCACTTGCCTGCCAGCACATGGCCAGTGCCTGTAGCTGCACTCAAAATGGCCACCAGCCACATGGCATGTCCCTCCCCATGAACACCCCCAAAAATCGAAAAACACTGCAAAATCAGCACAATCCCATTCCATCCATGGCCTCCATGATGTTTAAATTCAAGACAGCCCACAGAAAGACTAGGCCCATGCACCACTCACTACCCCTGGTCAAGGCCCCAACAACAGGTCAAAAATCAAAAAACACAAAATTTTACAAAAAAAAAAAATCGAAAAACACAGAAAAATCAGCACAATCCCAATTCATCTATGGCCTCCATGATGTTTAAATTCAAGACAACCCACAGAAATACTAGGCCCATGCAAGACTCACTACCCCTGGCATAAATAAAGGTTGAAAAGTAGGCAAAATGGTTGGAGGCCTAACAACAAAGCCTGCATTCAAAATGGCCACTTGCCTGCCAGCACATGGCCAGTGCCTGTAGCTGCACTCAAAATGGCCACCAGCCACATGGCATGTCCCTCCCCATGAACACCCCCAAAAATCGAAAAACACTGCAAAATCAGCACAATCCCATTCCATCCATGGCCTCCATGATGTTTAAATTCAAGACAGCCCACAGAAAGACTAGGCCCATGCACCACTCACTACCCCTGGTCAAGTCCCCAACAACAGGTCAAAAATCGAAAAACACAAAATTTTACAACAAAAAAAAATCGAAAAACACAGAAAAATCAGCACAATCCCAATTCATCTATGGCCTCCATGATGTTTAAGTTCAAGACAACCCACAGAAAGAATCAGTCCACCCACCACTGAGTACCCCTGGGAAAAGGCCCCAAAACAGCCCAAAAATCGAAAATCCCAAAATTTTAGTTGCAGCAACTGTAATGCCCCAAACAAACTTACTTGTAAAATTTCTAATCCAACAGTGATCCAAAGAAAGTCAAAAAGGCCTCAAATCCAAAGATCCAGCAGCATCCACAAAAGGTAATCCTTCCAGGTCCACATCCGAATGAAAAGTGACCAGGAGATGGACAAAGCACTGGGAGGAGCCTGCTGAACAGGAACAGGAAGTTGAAGACTATGGGGCACTTCCTTCCTCCCACCCCCCTGCCCCCCTCCCCAAAATGGACTCCTCGCTAAAAAAGTGCAGGCAAATGTCAAACTAAGGAGTTATTCACATAAAAATCATCATTTCTAGAAGGTTTATGCTGCTTGCTGGTGGATTTCTTGTGCAGAATTGCAAATTTATATTTTCGCGCGCCGCATCTCAAATCTCGCAATTGCGAAGTACCGCGAGACGTGATCTCGTCGTACTCGCGTTGACAAACTATCGCTGGCAAGCCGCGATGACGTAATCGCGCTCGCCAATTCCCGCGGGATCACACAGCAAGATCCAAAATGGCGCAGCACTCGCAAACTATCGAAAAAAACAACTCGGCAAACGATGATAAACGCCGCGCGCCGCAAAAATTGTATCACCAACGCCGCGCGCCGCCAAAAAAATCCGCTGCGTGCGAATTTGCGGATTTTGCGGGAAATCCGCAAATCTCGCGGATTGCGGATTTCCCGAAAATCCGCAAAATCCGCGAGCGGAACGGATTTTCCGCCCACGCTTATTTGGATTGCTTCACATTTTTTGTAATGGTGGTACTTTCAGCTTTTGGTTGCTTGTGTGTAGCTAATATGGCACTCCCTGCCAGTAGGTAACCCTAGGAATACTGTTCGCGTACTTTTGGTAACCTCGCACCGTGTGAGAACGCGACCTTACCTTTTTTGTCTTGTTCGCGCGCTCAATGTACTGGCTCGGGAACGCGATAACGACTTTTCACTCGATTCGCGTTGCCGAACACGCCGATTTTGCATTCTCGCGAACAATATGTCCCGAGTTGCATAAAAGTTCCTCGAAAATGTTTAATGTGTCCCCTGTGCTACAAAAAGTCCTCATTTATGTGTTATTTGGTTGTAGTTTTGTCTTCCTGGACAGGCCATGTGGTGGCGGCCATTTTGTAGGTACTTCCTTTGTGCATTTATCATTGGCCTCCCTGCTTTTGGTTTGATCTGATAGTAGGCCAGAGTCCCAGAGGTGGTAGTTACTAGTTAGCGGGGCTGCTTTATGTAGCTGTTTCTATTTGGTCTATTTAATTACCATCATTACGGCATGTGTGTATGCCATTGCATTTCCAAGTTGGTTGTCTGGGCAGGGGGGTAGGTAACTTTTTTGTGTGTGTAATAATTTTATGGCTTGTATGTGTTTTTGCAGTGAAGTTTTACAAACTCTTAGCCATGGGGTATTTTGATTTTCCTTGCATTAACCTGTCATGACTCATGTGTAGCAGGCATCCTCCTTTTTATGTCCATATTGGTATATGATAGGCCTGCTTGACTTTATTATTGGTTATTTCTGGACTTCATGTGGCTGGGAGCTGTGGTGCTCGTAGTATTAGTCTTCTTTTTTGTGTTTTATACATTGGCCTGTGTGTCTTTCAATTGTTCATGTGTTGTCTTACTGCTTGTTTGACTGACGTGTTCTGTCTTCTTTGCTTGTAGGTGCACAGAAAAAGACTGAGGAGGTGCTGGCTGTTTTCATCCATCGCCCGTTCAACTGCCAGATGGACGTCCTTCAATTGTACGCCACGTGTGGTGTGTGACTCATCTGACCACACATCTCTGCAATTTGTGCTACTGAGTGCTGCTGTGTGCTGACATCAGAAGAAGATGGGTCCTAAGAGATCAGGTACCAGGTCCTCCACCACCAAGAAAGTTGCTGAGAAGAAGGTACAGAAGAAGGAAGTGTCACTTAAGGCTGGTATGGACCCCCAAACCTTTTTTGGGCCCCCAAAACGTACGCCTGCAGCAGCGGTGTCCGTGGTGCAAGCTGGAGCCAGCACATCCGCATTAGCGGGGGCAAGCCACCAACCCAGGGCCAAGCACATGAGGGTCGAAGAGGTAGCCGGCCTAGTGTTACAAAGCAGTGATACTGAGCCTGAACTTAACTTATCGCTGTCTCAAAGTAGCACACAATCCACGCAAGATGAAAGTGCTGAACAACCGCCGCCAGCAGTAGATGTTCAACAACCACAACCACTTCCCGCAATAGTTGTTGAAAAACCACAACCATCGCCCGCAATAGTTGTTCAACAACAACAACCAAATCCCACAATAGTAGTTGTTGAAGAACCACAGCACGCTATAGTACTTCCTCAAGAACAACAACCACCGTCTTCGCACGCAATAGTGGAAGTTGTTCCTCCCGATGTCGGGGCAGTTCAGGAAGTAGAGCCTCATTCCGACCAAGAAGAAGAGGAAGCCACTTCTGGAGGTGATCTACTGTCTTTAAATTTACGAAAGGAAAGGAGGGTTAGTGGCAGTGCATCGAGTTCTTCGCATAGCATCACTTCAGATGACCTTGATAAGGAATGGCATCCACAACGAAGAACTGAGCATTCAAAGGAGAGACATCCTAAGACCAGGCTGGGAAAAAGGAAGGATCCGTCAAGGCTTGAACTTCCGGAGTTCGATGTAGGTGAACAGGATACTGATGGTGATAAAGACGGGTCTGACACTGACAATGTCATCATCACAAGCGTTATTCCTGGTGCAGAGGATGTAGAGACCAGCATTTTCACCCTATCCAGAAGGGCTGCGATTAGTGATGAGCAGATAGCACGTGTAACTCCTACACACTCAGCGCCCAAAGTAACACCAGCTCCCATTTTTGCATCAGCGAAGGCCCGGCAGCGTGCGACATCCAGCGCAAGCGCCACCTCAACAGAAGGACGTAGTGGTAGTACTAGTACTGAACTGTCACATAGGGAAATTCAACAAAAAGGCTCCAGTTCATCCGGCATTGGAAGTGGGTCCTCCTCTTCCTATGGCAGGAGACAAAAGTTTAGCTCCCCAGTCTGGGATTTTTTTACGGTTCACCCACATCAGGAGAACATTGCTATATGCACCATTTGTCACACCAATGTTAGTCGTGGTAAGATTGGTACAAACTATGGTACTGGAGGCCCAACGACCCATATGAAAAAAACACACACAATTGTATGGGAGAACCACCTTGCAAGCTTAAAAGATGTAAGCACTGGTGTTGGTGGGGAGGATACAGTACTACAAGGTCCACTCATGGAAGAAGAGGGAGACGATGACCTTCTATCTGGGAGTGGTACACAAATAAGCCCTGTCGCCAGCACTGGAGTGGTGCAGTCCAAATCCTCAGCATCAGCAACTTCTCAGTGGCACCAGAGTCAGCCGGAGACACCAAGGGCAAGGAGTGAAAAGTCTGCGTTGAAAGGTGGTCCGTCTAGCAGAACAGAAAGAATTACCAAGCAGCTTACCATTACTGGCATGTTTAGGCAGGAGGGAAAGTACGAGCGGAACCACCCAACAGCACGTTTGTACAATGCGAAACTTGCAAAAATGTTGGCACTCGACCTTCTCCCATTTTCATTTGTTGAGGCAGTGGGATTTCGGCAATTAGTGGCAACACTCGCCCCAAAATGGGACGTTCCCAGTCGCTACTATTTTGCAAGAGTTGCTATTCCAGCACTACACCACGATGTGCTGGGATTGATTGGGAAAGCCTTACAACAGAGTGTTGTCCATTGTATCCACCTGACAACCGACATGTGGAGCAGTCGCGAAGCCACAGCAGATTACATATGCATCACCGCACACTGGATCTCTTTTGCAGGTGTGAAAGACAAGTTAACATCAGGCCTTCTTGACGTTGCTGGGATTTTCAATGACACTCGCAAACATGCAACTGTAGCCATGTTTGGTATGGAGAAAAATCATACTGCTGACAACATTTTGTCTGACTTTAACAGCAAGGTCTTTGAATGGCTGAAACCAAGAGGCCTTAAGATTGGTTTTGTTGCCACCGACAATGGCAGTAATGTAGTGAGGGCAATGAAAGATGGACAGTATTTCAGGGTACCCTGTTTGGCACACTGCATTAACTTAGTCGTGCAAGACTTTCTGAAAAATGAACTCCAAGTCAGCACAATACTGACCATCTGCAGAAGAATATGCACGCATTTTAACCATTCTTTCAAAGCGCGGAAGCTGCTACGCGTCATTCAGCGGGAGCATAATTTGCCAGTCAAAGCACTGATCCAGGAGGTCCCAACACGTTGGAACTCGACTTATTTCATGCTTGAGCGTCTCTTTGAGCAGTACATACCACTGAATGCTTATGTAATGTCAAGAAGATTAGTGGATCCTACTGTTAATCTTAAAAGCCTGACCGTTGAGATGTGGCAGTGGGACATCATTAAATGCTTGACAGAGATGCTACAACCTTTTGAGGTGTTCACACGTGCAGTTAGCAGGGAGGACTGTACTATGGGCCAAGCCATCCCATTGTTGTACATGCTCGAGCAACAGCTGAAGGAGGTCTGTGAAACATACGAAGGTGACGAAGAAAAAGTTGATGCATGTACCTTGGCCAAGGCCTTACGCAACCGCTTATCTGTAAATGCAAGGCTTAAAATGATTGTGTCAGATCCAAATTACATAACTGCAACAATCTTGGATCCACGGTACAAATTGTTTGTCAGCAGTAGCGCAGTCATTCCTTTTTCAGATGGGGATGTTGCCAATTACAAAAGTTCCATAGCTGTGGAAGCTAATGATTTCAAAACTGAACGGCTGTTACTTAAAGGCCTGACAGTGCCAGCCCAGGACAGTCAAAGTACTCCAGGCCATCCTCCTGAGGCAACTCAGGCAAGTTCATCAGAGCATGAGAGTGGTGCGTCCGCTTCCCAGCAGGCACCAACAGTACCAAAAGCAGCACCTACACGATCTGATTCAGCAGACACAACCAAAAGCATAACTGCTTTTTTTCTACAGAAGGGGATGGGTAAGTCCGTTGCTGTTGCAAAGGGGAAAGAGGAGCAGCAAAGCCGAGCACCAATGAACACTGAGCGGATGGTTCAGGCCTATCTGGATGACACAACAGAGGTGTTCATGGAGCAAAGCCCATTGGTCTATTGGTATGAAAGAAGGAGACAGTGGCCAGTGCTGAGCAGGCTGGCGATAAAGTATTTGGCTTGTCCTGTAGCCAGTGTCGCCTATGAGCGGGTTTTCAGTGCTGCTGGTGCCATTGTGACATCGAAAAGGACCAGTCTCTCCCCCAAAAGCGTCGAGAGGCTGACAATGATAAAAATGAATCAACACTTCATACCACCAGACTATACTGTACGTGAATCAGAGCAGGATGAAGAAAGCGAGCCCGAAGAATTCATCACTGCTGGGTTACATGACCTACTGCTGTCCGGACCCACAGAGTTTGAGGACGAGCACCTCTTCCCTGACCAATAGGCTGTTAAATTGTGACTTTTTCCCTTCTTTTATTTGTGTTATTTATTTTCTTATTAAAAATGACTTTCTGGTGCAAAATTGCTAATCTTAAAATAAAAAGCTCAACCAAATCCATCCCCACCACTCATTCTTTTAATGTACCTACTGGAGTTGCACACCTGTGCATTTATTTTCGCTGTATCTTTTTTAGTTACCTCCTGGAGTTGCACGCCTGTGCATTTATGTTCCATGTTGACTGCACTCCTCAGAGTCTTGCTCCATCTTCTTGACTCCCACTCAAGTCAATACAATTCCATCTTGGCAGCCATACATTTGATGTTGTAGATGGAGTATAGTACAATAACAATAATGTAGCCTCTAACAGTCCCTCCATAATAAGTGAACCGTACATGACTACAGCCATCCTCTATTTCATTTGAAATCTGCAACTCATAATAACTGCCTTGCTGAGTCTTACTCTTAAGGCTACCACCTCTGTCTGCAGGCATTCAAAGAAGACTCTTCTGTGTCAAAAGAAACTTGAGCAGGCATCCACAACTGAAGTCAACTTGTTGTGATGACTCGCATTACAAAGGCTCGGCAGCATCTGTGATCAATCTTCTGACAGTGAAAGAGAAGAGCAAAACAGGTATAAAAATGAATGATGCCATGCATTGCATTGGATGTATTTTTTTGCTGACTCTGAGCTAATGTGCATGGAGTTGAAGTATACTAGTAACTTCAGTTCAGACTCACGTGATAGCCAATTTTTCCATGTTATTTACTAATAATAGAAATTATTTACGTACTTGTGTTCCTACTACTACAGATGCAGTCAGGACTTAATTTATCGTAGTCACTCACTACAGACTGAGTTGCTGATGATAATGATGGTGACCACCATATCTTTGCTGTCAGGCAGTTGGATCTGAGCTGATTGATGCACGATGTTTCTTGGAGTGGAATACAAGGTAATAAATAAATACAAATAAGAGTCACAGCACAGTAGACCCAGGCTACTACATGTTTGTGCACAGTGCTGTGGTAGAGTACAATAGTGGTATGATTGATGACTGAGAATGACGCATTGATTTTGTTGATTAATTTTGTAAATGCTAGGTTGCTTTTTCAATTTCATTCACCTTTCTGTGGCTCTGAAATTTTTAGGGAAATGCAGTTTGTATAACGGCCAAACCTGTGTCGTCGTGGGCCTGTTGTTGTGTGCTGGCTCCTGTCTTTTTTTGTACTTCTAGATTAAAAATGATATGCAACTAGTAGACTTATACAAATTGTATCCAAGCCGCCTCAGTCTGAAAGTCCTCTCATACGACTACTCCTCTTGTATTGTTTTTTTTATCTTCACTGTATTAAAATTTGTTTAGGTCATTCACATTCTTTTGTATTTGCCTTTTCTTTTTCAGGCTGGACGTCTTTCACCCACTGCTTTATAGTATGAGCATCAACTCTCACCCTTACCACAAATCCTCATCATCAAGCAATTGGATTGCGGGAAACCAAGAATCATATTCAGCGTGTCCTTTTCTTACGTCCATTGCTTACAATCATTAGCTAGCGGATCAACATCATAAATCATCGTCTTCATTGTTTTGCTTTTGTTGTCTCCAATCTCCATGCGTACTGTTTTTCTTTCTCAAACCTTTCCCAAAACCCCCGTACCCATCCATTAAACAAACCCTAACCCTCTTCCCCCGGGCTGCGTGGTTACATTGAGGTGTGATGTTTCTTATATTAAATATACACCAACAATTTGATCACGCGCTTGCTGGGGCAGATGTGGTCAAAGCAACAATAGTGAAATGTCAACAAGGCATGGCCAGGATCTTCTGCGGCTTCCCAACTCAAGCTCTGTGTATAACGCCAAATAATTTACCATTAACATCAAACAACGAATGCATCTAATGAATTGGCGTAATTTTTTGGGTTTAATGTGTAAAGCATTATGATTTAGAAAAGTTTGACGTTGCCGTGAGTACTACAAGTAAAGTTGAACTTCTTATCTTCTCTTGCACTTAGTTTCCAGTCCCCAAAACCATTGTTTTGTCTCAGTTTAGCAGTTGCAATATTGGGTCACCCATGCAATGTACTGTACTTACTTATACTACCCCCACATTGTCTATCACGCAAATGACTGTCTCTTTCTTTTTGTCGCTACTGGCAGGGTCTGTCTACTACTATCACAGAAGTTCTGATTCTGAACCACAGATTCTTCGCCATTGTCTTGGAAATCAAATGCAGCCCTTGCAGTGCCACACTTCATGATAAATCATCATCATCTCATCAGCAATCACAGGTAAGATAAGTTTGCAGTGAGGTATAACGCAAGACAGACTGGTCGTTCTTCTAATACTACAAATATAACTCAGTGAGGGTTTACTGCATCTATCTGTTTGCATGTTAAAGATGTGGGCAATATATTTTATTATTAAAAAGCACTGTCCGCCGACCTGCATGGCCAAATTAAACCTTGCGAGGTTGCACAACGTACATTATTTGGTGAAACACTCCCCCCTCCAACCCCACAAGAAACGCAAATGAACTTCAAATGTTTTCTTTTTAACATAACTTTGTGTCTCGTTTATTTTAACATAATGTAATATATAACTAAAGATGATACAAAAATAAAATATATATAAATCCTACACCACAGCTGTCCCCCTACCCGCCTCCTCTAACCCCAACCAAATTCCCACGCTCAATGTCATGTAAAAAAAAAGTAAAAACCCAACACCCAATTCCCACCCACCAACAAAAGGATTGAAAAAGGGGCAAACAGGGTCCATCTCATAGCCGGCGGGCTTTTAAGTGTTGATCCACCAGGATCTTTACACGCTCCCCTATTTGTTTTTTAGTCTGACTGCTTTGAGCCTCCAGCCTGGCTACCCGGAGGAGAATTTTTCGCTGGAACTGGCGGCACCTACATTGGCAGCCATGTTGTTGTGGGGGGGTGGACGATGCGGGGAAAATCTGGCGGCGGGCGGCTGCCTGACCACGCCGACGCACTCCTGCAGGCTTGGGGGCCGGGGCATTGGAAGAGGCAGCAGCTGCTGCCGCCGCCTCCTCCTCCTCCTCCTCGGCCTGAGCCACCAGCCGGCGGTAGGCCTCAACGATGGCCTGCAGTTTCCGCTGACGGGCCCGGACTGCCAGCTCCATCCTCGTTGGTTTAGAAGGAGTAACTATAAAGAAAGAGACAGAATTGTTGTAATCAAAAATCCCAGCAAATCAAGAACACAACATGGATCCAACACATAGTGGGCGGCACAGTACAGTAGCAATAGCAAGCAAGTTGAGTACCTAAAATGTTGTTTTATCTATCTTGAACATTCTACGCCTTATATACTTCATTTGTCTGCCTTTTTGGCACGGCATTATGCCTGCCCTAGTAACATAGGTAGCATGGGTGTACTTCAACGGTCACATACGAACACCTGTCTTTTTCATATCTCGTTTTTTTATATCATATACTCTGTGCTTCCGGGAAAAGTGACAGTCTCCAACTAACATTAATTAACAGTGGCCAGCTAGTACTAGTAAATGTCTACTCTAGAGACTATCATTCTTTATATCGCCAACAAACGTTAGGTGGTTTGTGTTTCGCCAGCAACGACCCGGAATGCATCCAGTCGTCCCCTCCTTCCCTTGCCTTTGGGTTTAACCAAAACACCGCTGCCAACACTAGTATCCACTATCCACTAACCACCGATATTGGATGTGTCTCCCACCCACGCAGGCAGCTGTGTTTTCCCCTTTCTATGCTTCCACAACAACCCACGCATCCAACTGCTCTCAAACACCTGCATTGCTGATTCCAAAGTATCCTTCTATATTATATGATTGGAGCTTTTTCCTTGCTCCTTTCATCATACTTAAAATCAATCTCATGTTAATCCATCGCGGTCATGTAATGTTGTGGATAAGACTTTTTCAGTCTGCCACCAACCTTTCACAGCTGAGTTGTAGTCACATAGAAGAGGCCTGTATAACTTATTTTATCAATTCTCGCCGGTGGTAATGCTTTTGCTAAGCTTGGTAATGACAACGGTGGCGTCATATATTGTCCAGTAGAACTTCAAGTTCATTATAAATATCAGAGTACAGTGAGGAAGTTTTCCCCACCCACCAAGTAATGCGGATCACTATTGAATGTAACCTACCATCGCCCACCGTTGTTGTCTCCTCCCCCGCTGCTGCCGGTGCTGCTGTAGGTGCCTCTGGTGGTCCTCCATTCCCCTCCGGGATCGCCTCTGCTGCCGCCGTTGCAGCGCCGCTGCCCCCGTCGGCACTGGTGGATGGTACCGGTTCTGCAAAAATAAAAATAAGTAATTAAGTACACCTTTTTAGATGGATGCACAGCCCCCATTGTACTTGTTCACCAAAAACGGAGTTCTGCAAAACAGTTAAGTACAACGTAATCAGTAGTAGTACACATTGCCTAGTACAGCAGAGTAAGTAACACACTACACATATTAGCATTTGTTTGGTATGGTATGGTACCCAAGCTCATCTCATCTATACTGCTACTCTAGTCTAGTCCTTGGAAAGTTAGACTGAACCATGTAACCTAACCAGTTTGTACATCAATGACATGTCTACAGTTTTGCGCATGCTACCTCACAGCTTGTTGCGCAGTACGAGAAGACGCCTTTGAGGCCACATGATAGTTCAAAGCATACACCTGAAGAGTTCGGAAAATAGAAAGGCCCGTATTTACTTTTTGAATGTGGATTGTGGAATTTCCTTACAGCCTCAGGTTACACCTTTTTTTTAGCATGACAGCTAAAAAGTTGAATAAATGTATGTAATGTTTTCATACTGTCTAACGTGCACCACTTTTGTCATTATCTTTCGGCAGATGAGAAGATTTCCTTCTACGAAGCAAAGATTTCCAGAGCTTACCAAAAAGAGGCATATGCAACCAGTATACGTTCAATGGTGAGGGGTCTCCGACATTTCCCACATTTCCCTATCGTGCACTGGTAGCTGTACAAATGTAGATTACTTTTTATTCAGCCTTTTTTAACTCTGGATTTTTTCTGGTGGCCCTGCCCTTGACGCATTTCACAGAACAACTTAAAAACATTGATGTTACTTACTTAGTTACTTCTAACAAAATAAAGGTTTTGAAGTACCACATTGACTCGGAAGTATATTTTCAGTGTCTGTTGTCTTGTAGACTTACACGAGAGAGTGAGCAAAATGGGGGTTACTTAGGTTATGGATTGTGTAATAAAAGCATTTGGCATCTTCATATTGGGGTTCAGGAAAGGGGTAATTGAATAATTGACCAATGACTGAGCCCATATAGGTTGTCGTTCATTGAATTGTGGGTTCCTCTGAGTTCTGTGACTGAGGTGTAAGACTGTAAGTAAGTAAGGTCCAACCTGCCTATCAACAACAACATCCAATTTTGGGGTGCATACATAGTTATGTATGTGACTGCATAGAAGAATACCCGCAAGAGTAGTAGTGGTATTCATTACTAACGCTTACAAAAATAGTAGACCAACATCTGGATGCATACTTGGTTGGTGTCAATTGGCAAAGAAGAGACATTACAGAGGAAAAAGCATAAGACAGGAGTGGACCCTGTGCCTTCCGCTATTCGATCACAGATTTTTTGAAAAGATTGATACCTTAACTAAAGAGTGGGCAACAGGGCAAGCTTACCTACAGACAGTCTAGTAGTAGCACAGAGAGTCATAAGAGAGGCTCTTTCAAGGAACAGAAAGGCAGGGACAGATAGTAATACCCAAAATTTTGAAAACATAAAACAAAAACAAGCATTTGTCAAAATTTAGTTAGGTGAAATGTCATTAATCGGTTGGAAAAAAAGCTCCGTTAGAAAGTTAGGGAAATATCATTGTTCCAAAAGAAAACACTGTTGGACTTACTAGGGACAGCAGCAGGATCCTCAGTTGAGGAGCTGTGTGCCTGTGGTTCACGTTCACCCGCCGACTCGGTCCCAGCCTTCTGCTTGCCCCTGGGTTCTGTGGTTCATGTAAGAAATAATAAAGAAAGAGAAAACATTGAGTGCTGTGAAACATAGACAGCATTTCAAAAACCACTGCTACAACATTAAAAGAAACAAACATTGGTCTACCAAATGACTACTGCCTTGCATCATTCACTGACTAGTGTACTTGGAGAAAACAAATCAAATGTTCCATAAACATTCTGATTGCAGATTACTAAGTAACACAGAGGCAGTAAGACCTGAACAACACCACAGATTCAAGAATGGGGTAATCAATCAATTATCTGTAAGTAGCCATTTCTTTTTCATTTTTTGCCAGCAAAATGCATAGATCACAAGGAGGAGACATGCTTAACTTTGTGCATACTAACTAACACGAAATTGTACGTTCATGGCATCATATTTTGTTTTGCTACTGACTGAATGCTACTGCTGCCCTACCCACTCAATAAACAAACTACATCAGTTCTATGGAGGGCTGAGGCAGGGGCGGCTCTAGGCTCATGGTGGTCCTGGACTCCTGGCCAGGGAGCGTAGGTGGGGGGCCCGGAAGAGGAGGTCGGGGCGGAGCACGGAGGCCAGTGAAGAGGGGGGAGTCAGGGTGTTTGGAAGTGGAACAGAGCCGGAGGCACCAAATCCCTGCCAGGGGCCGCCACGCAAATATGTATCCATCCTCTGAGGATTATTAAATTAAGGATATATATTGGTGGGGTGGCCCCTGGCGTTTGGTGGCCCTGTGCAGTTGCACAGCTTGAACATGCCTAAATCCGGCCCTGGCTGAGGTAAGAAGAACAAAGTAACTTTTGCATTCATTGCCAGAGGAGTATTCATGCAGAAGAGAAGGCCGTGAAAAAAAAATGATACAATATGCATTGCAAACACGTACAATTATCCATCAACGGCTATTTCACTGACGGACAAAGGAAGGACAAGACTCTATTAATAGCATTAACTAACTTCAGTTCTCTACAACAAAGAAAATCTCACACCAATAAACAGCAAAAGCTAGCGCCAAATTGAACACGCAAGAGTCAGTGAAGATGAAGAAGCGCAGCATAGACCAGTGTCATACAATTACAGTAGATATAATAACGGAATACATCGGAAATGTAACTAGGAGCACCAGTCATCGCGTTACTTATTCAGCCAAGATTTACAAAGATACAATAACAATACTTATACTACTATAGAGATATGTTATACACACACTTTTTTTTTTTGGGTAGCCACTCACCAAGACCCACGACCTCGACGCCAAGCAGGTCCAACAGGTCCTGCTCCCGGTCCAAAATGTCTGCCCAACGGTGGGTCAGCTGATGGTGGGTACGCCGGATACCGGAGCAGCGGAAGACTGCCCGGCGCACCTTCACCCACCGCCGGAGATGCTCCTCAATATGCTGGTAGCCGGAGCCGGGCCTGCCACCTGCTGCCAACATCAAGGGGAGGTAGCGCTGGATAAAAAACACCAGGGCAGCCACCTCCTCCTCCCCAAAAAGTTGGCGGGGCCTTACCCCTAGGGGGCGCATTCTGCCGCAAGGCAGCCTAGTTTTTGGGGGCACTGGCGCCTTGCCCTTTGAGTCGCCGCTGCTGCTGGCGCACTTGACCATGGTTCTGGGTGGAGGGTAGAAGAAAACTAAAAGTTCAAGACAAAAAGGTAGGGGAAAGAAGAAGCAAGGTAAAAGAACAAGAAGGAAGTAAAAAGCAATAGAAAAGTTGTAAAAGTAGAAATAAAATGAAAAATATAAACCTAGGCACAGAGAGAAATAGGTAATAACTAAAGAAAGTTAGAAAAAGTGGGTAAAAAGACAAGGATTAAAGAGATTTTAAGAGGATGCAAAAGTAGGCCCAAAACCATAGCCAGAGTGTGTGATCCAAGATGGCTGCGCCCACCGCGACCGCATGGGTAGGTTCGCGCGATATTTAGCGCGATCACACACTTTTGTAGTGCGAACGAGAAGATGAGTTCCCGAACATGTCTTGCACAACGCGACCACGTTACTTGTGACCCGGAACAGGAAATAAGGGAACGCAAGCAGGCGGGACAAACCTCTGGGGTAATTTAGCACGCTAGCCATCCCGAGCATGCAGGCAACGCCCCGAACACGCGCACCGTGCTCCCGAAGACGAAAAACGGCGCGCGAACGGGCCCAGCAAGCAACTCCGCATGGTTGCGGAGCTACGCGTAGTTCGCGGAGTGCAACTACGTCTTCGCGTAGCTTCGCGGAGTCCGACTCCGCGAACTACGCCCAGGGTTAGTTGCTAATGTGAAATGTATTACTTGGAACGTACGGGGGCTTCACACCATGTCTAGGAGGCACAAAGTCCACGCTTATTTAGTGCGTAGGGGAGTACAAATGGCGCTGCTGCAGGAGACCCATCTGAACAAGGCGGAAGGGGCGGCGCTACAGCGTAGGTGGAGGGGGCAGGTCTTTTACACATCGTACTCCGCGTATGCCAGGGGGGCACTAATTTGGATTAGAGCTGGGGTTCCCTTCCAGGTCACAAACTCAGTGGTAGATCCAGAGGGGCGCTACGTGGCCATATCGGGCACTCTGGGGGGGAGGGACCTAAACGTTTGCTGTGTGTACGCACCCAACGTGGACCAAATTGCCTTCCTTTCCAGGTTATCGGGCTCGTTGGCCCACTTTTTCACTGGGCCCCTCCTACTCGGTGGGGATTTCAATTCAGTAGTGGATGTGGAGACCGACCGCTCGCATCCGCCCCTCCCTGACTCTCCGGTCCGCCGTGTGGCTAAAGGTCGTGGGGACTGGCAGTTGCGCTGGGGTCTGACGGATATTTGGAGGGCGCAACACCCCGACACTAGAGATTATTCCTACTTTTCGGGCCTCCACGAGTTACACGTTAGGTTGGACGGATTTCTTGGCTCGACTGAACTGGTTTCAGCGGCGGTCCGTTCCGAGTATTTGACTAGGACCATCTCGGACCATAACCCCCTCCTGCTGGCCCTTCGCTGGTTTCCTGGGGCGCCTGCGGTGCCCACCTGGAAGTTGCGTCCCGAGATCCTCGAGGACACTGTATTCAAAGCGGACTTAGGAGATAAGATCGCGGAGTACTTCGCGTCCAACAGGGGCACCGCGAGCTCAAGAGCGCTGGAATGGGACGCTTTTAAGGTGGTGGTGAGGAGTTATTGCATCACCAAGAAGGTAGGTATGAGGCGGGTTATCCTCGATGACTTAGAGATTGCCGATCAGAGGCTCCGTGAGTTGGAACTCCGCCGCCCCGGACACCCTGAACTCCAGGGACGCACGGCGGAGGCGAAGGAGGCGGTGGCAGCGGAGGTCGAGCGGCTGCGCTGCTTCGACTACAAGGCCTATACGGTTCGGTCCCTCGCAGAGGGGGATAGGTCGAGCGCATTGCTGGCGTGGCTGGCTAACCCTACGCGCCAGACCTCACTGACGACGTCCATGGGCATGGCGGACGGGACCGTGGTGCACACTCAGCCTGAGATTCTGAGCTGCTACCGGCACTACTACGACCATCTGTATCGCAGTCATTCTGCCAGAGACCCTGACCTTCTCGAGGATTATCTACGGCCCCTGGAGCTCCCAACGGTGGAGCCTGACGTAGCGAAAGCCCTGGGGTCCGATATCGAACTGGGGGAGATCCGCAGCGCCATTAAAAAGATGGCGCGGAATAAGACCCCGGGCCTAGACGGCCTTCCTGTAGAATTTTATGCAGCCTATGCTGATCTCCTAGCCCCAAGATTGGTGATCGTATATAGAGAGGCGAAGAGGCTTGGACGGCTCCCCGGCTCGATGCGCGAGGCCTTAGTAGTTCCCCTTCTCAAACCGGGGCGGGACTCGGCAGATCCGGCGTCCTATCGTCCCTTATCGATGCTGACAGTCGATTATAAAATTCTGAGCAGCATCTTGGCCTCGAGACTGCTGGGCCACATGAGCTCCCTGGTACATGAGGACCAGGCTGGGTTCATCCCCAAGCGAAACACGACCATGAACATCCGTAGGTTGTTCCGCTTGCTGGGGGAACCGCTCGTGGACGCTCCGTGCCCGGTGGTCCTATCGGTAGATTTAGAGAAGGCATTTGATAGCCTGGAATGGGACTACCTGCACACTGTGTTACGGCGGTTCGGCCTCGGCGAGGGTTTTATCAGATGGACCACGGTCTTATATACCTCTGTATCGGCCAGGGTTCGGGCAGGCCCGCTAATTTCCTCACAATACCCGGTGGAGAGAGGCACGAGACAGGGCTGCTCGTTATCCCCACTTCTCTTTGCGCTGGCGGTGGAGCCTCTCGCGCTGCTACTCCGATCGGGGGCCCATTATAATGGCTTCTGGACACCGTCGGGCCCGCACTACATTTCGTTATACGCCGATGACCTGTTGCTCTTCCTAGAAGATCCGGTTGTTGCCCTGCATGGAGCTGCGACGGCGCTCACGGCGTTTGGGGAGGTCTCGGGCCTCCGGCTGAACTGGGCTAAGACATGCCTTTTCCCGGTTCGCAGGGGCACCCCCAGCCCTGTTCTCGATAGAGAGATTAGATGGGAACCTGACTGCTTTAAGTACCTGGGGGTGTATGTCTACCATGATCCATCTGACCTCCTAGACTGGAACATTGCCAGATGCAGTCGAGCGCTGCGGGGTAGTATGGACTTCTGGGCTACGTTACCGCTTTCGATGGCGGGGCGGATCGCTTTGCTCAAAATGGTGGCGCTTCCCCGGTTGCTGTATTATTTCCGAGCACTACCGATCTGGATTCCGCCGGCCACGTTTAGACTCTTACGGTCGATGATAATCGGATTCCTCTGGGGTTCGGGCCGCCGAAGAGTGGCCCTCAAGACCCTGATAAGGCCGAAAGCCGAGGGTGGGCTTGCGGTGCCGGACTTTGAGAAATACTACCTAGCGGCGCAGCTCCAGACCTTCACCCAGGAGATCGCCAGGGAATTCCGGGGCCCAGAGGACAGGAGAGGTACGGGGACAGCCAGGCATGTTCTCTCCTTCATAGCGCTACGACAAAGCTTGGCCTTGCAAGACTTGTCGCTGGAGGAGAGGACCGTTCGCCTGTGTTGGAACCGAGCCCACGCCCGGGGCCAACTGCGATTACCGTATGCGCCTGAAATACCTTTGGGGATGCTGACGGCCTTGCCCCATGGCGGTGATAGGTCACGGTTGGCGGACTGGGAGGACGCGGGACTGCAGTTGGTGGGGGACCTCTATGAGGATGGGGCGCTCTTGCCCTTTCAGGAGCTCATTGTCCGCTTCGAGGTTCCCCGCGGAGACTTCCTATTGCACTCGGCCCTGATCCGAGCGATCCAGGCGCACTGGAAATGCGGGCAAGAGGAGCCCCCTACGTCTCCGGTGTGCCAATACGTCATGATGTCTGCGGGCACGGTGAAGGCGGTCACTTGCCTCTACGGCAGACTGATCAATGAGGGGCTGACCCCCCTCACGACCTTGAGAGCCCGTTGGGAAGCGGACATAGGCAAGGAGATTCCGGAGACGACCTGGTCCCAACTCGTGCGGCGGGCTTGGAAGGGCACGCGCCATGCCCGCTTTCAGTTGGTCCACTATTACGTACTCCATAGGGCATATCTGACTCCGGCGAAAATCCAACAGTATTTCGCCACGGGCTCGGCGAACTGCCCTAGATGCCCGGCGCCGGAGGCAGACCTCCTCCATATGTTGTGGGCCTACCCGGGACTGTCCTCCTACTGGGAGGAAGTGGGGAAGACCCTGGAGGAGGTGACAGGGAGATCCTTATCGGTTGATGCGGCAGTGGGACTCTTGCATTGGTTTCCACATACCCCCAAAAACAAAATTTCCAGTAAATTCATTGATTTGGGGCTTCTCCTAGCTAAACGAGAGGTGACCAGGAACTGGAAGGCACGGGCTGGTCCGACCGGGAGCAGGTGGCACAGCGAACTCTTGAAGTGGGCAGCGGGTGAAAGTACGCTGAGATACCAACTAGCTGGGAGACAGCGTAACGAGAAGGCACAGGAGGCAGCGCTAGAATGGGAAACCTTAGTGCAGGCCCTCAGGGATTATTGCGCCCCCAGCGACTCTGACAGTGAGGGAGCAGCGCGCCCCGAGTCCCGTTAGGCGATTGCAATTCATGTTTCTGATACTCTCCTCATGGGTCCTCTCATGAATTCTACTGCGGCTGCTACCATACACTGATGGCGGGGTTGGGTTGGGTGGGGATTGATTTGGGTCATAGTGTTTTACGGGAGGGGTTTTCTTTGGGTTTTTATAGGCTTGTTTAGAAAAGCAGATGACAGACAGTGAATTATCCGGACCAGCTTTGCTTCCCTGCTGTACCCCCATTGGATTTCGCCGCCCGACCGTTGGGTCGTGGGCTGCATGGTTGTATATGGGTACATGTTACTGGAGGATGGTGGGATGCATTTCATTGATTTTAATGGATCTATACTGCTGGTCGTATATGTAACAATTTGCTAATTCCTGCAATAAAAATATATTTAAAAAAAAAAAAAAAAAAATAAGAAATGCCAATGTTTTTAAGTTGAGCCTGGGCAGAGCATGCGCTGCTCGGAGAGGAATGCTGTATTCATGATGGAACTTGAAGCCCTGCCCAATCTCTGCCCATTTTTTTCATTGGCTTGCGTTATTGTCCACTGTAAACTGTGGCTGTTCATTGGCCAATAGACTGAGTACTCCTTCCTTAGTACCGCCTTGTCTCATTTTGCAACCACCCATGGCTACACCCCTGTTACATGTGTTGTTACTTGGTAGGCTTTAATTACAGCCTCTGTGCAGCAGGCAGGACAAGCTCTCTACTAACGCTTTTCAAAAAAATGTATAGCACAAATGCATTTAAAATACAATAGGTCTCGCATTTGCGAGAGTTTAAGCAATTGTCATTGTGAATGACAATGCCTTTTATTTATCTGTACATGTGAGATCTATTACATTAAAAATGCTAACTTACTTTTTGAGAGGGAGTGATGATGGATTTTTTATTAGAATGGGATGAGTAGTGGCCCTTTTTCTATATATAGGGGCTGGCTTGGAAAGGGTATTTTAGACGGTATTGTGTAGGGGTGGCAGGATGCCAAGCATATTGAGTGTATGGGAGGAGGTAATAAATACGAGTTCAGTGGGGATGGGAAGCAGACGGCAGACAGGGCTGAAGTAGGTGAAACATTCTGTATGTGACTTTACTATGAATCCTTTTGCCTTGCAGAGCTCATTCACAGGTTCCGCTACATGGGAGGAGAGAATTATGGGTCATACGTAACAGGTGGCCCTTAATAAAGTGCGGGTGTTTTCTATCTGACATCCCCTGGAAATACTTATCGAAAACAATCCTATTATTGACGTTTACTTATATCTATTTTATTACATACAAGTGGCAATGTGACGTTATCAGAATCTGAATGTTCAAAATGTTTTCACTACCCCCCCCAACACATACAAGGAGATACAAGAAGGACATATCCAACCTTTTCCACATATAGAAAGACAAAGAAAGAAAGAAGGCAGTGGGATGCCCAAGAAAACAGTCATCTGTTCAAATATCTTTATTGTTTTAAAAAGACGGAATTCATACAGTATAATGGAATACAATACAACAAAAGAACTTGAACAATAAAAAATAGTGCAAGTCAATATATAATATCTAATAATTATCTGAGTTAGGTTGAATGCCAAAAAGATAGTTGTATTGCATATAAATCAGAGGAAGAAAAAAATTGTGAAAAAAAGGGAAGAAAAGAAAAAGAAAGGATAGGAGTGAAATAGGAAAGAAGGAGAAAAGAGGAAAGAAAGAAAAGAAAAAGAGAACAACATCGAGATAGAAACATAAATAAAAAAATAGATAGCTAAATGAAGATAAGCATATAAAAGGAAGATAGAGAGATGGGGACACCTGCTCCAATGGAGAAAATAAAGACGTACAGTCAAAAAGGATATTGGGCCACCAAACCCTGAGAGGACAAATTAATATAGTTATCTAGTGACCTCCAAATAGTATTAGAGAGGGAAGGAGTACAGTGTTTCTCTTCAACCGTAGTATGAGCCCCATGAAGGAATTATACCCATGCCCACTAAGTATGATATGTAAGGAGTTTAAAGGATTTCCATTCAGTTAAAATGATCTTGACCGCAATTCATATAAGAGGTCTAATAACCGCATATCAGTATCATCCATGGGAAGAGGAGTGCCTATGGACGCAATAAGGTCATATGAAACGAAAGCTTCAATGGAGTATCAAATATTAGTGATAAGTGTTTCTAAATTACATCCCAATAGGAATGTAATATTGAGCATTCAAAAGACATTAGGTGGTGATTTCCTGAGACCAAATTGCAATTCCAACACAGATCATTGTCCCTCAGTTTCAACTTAAATACACAAGCAGGGGCCCAATGAAGAAGATTTATAGTAAAGAATTTAGATTCCATGGAAGACGGAGCAATCTTATTCCGCAGTGAAACCTTCCCAATGTTCTCCTGTGGGAGATGTGTTTGGAAATGTCACTATCAAATTTATGTGACCATTTATTTTGTGTATTAGAAGCCTGTGCTGGTGGAGGCGCAGATAAAAATGTATAGACTTTCGAGGCAGTATGACCTGAACGAGACCACACAGTAAAAAGTGAAATAGTAATCTAAGCAGTACATAGGGGTATTTTAGACAGGGCTACCTTTAATTTTAAAAAGGAATAGAAATCCTTATTATTAAGATTATATTTCTTCACCAAAAAAGAAAAGGGAAGTGGATCATGATTGGAGTCGTATAGATGCTTGACCAACTAAAGACCACTATTAGCCCAAGAGGACATCTTAACCAAGTCAATCTTAGTAACAAGTTTAGGGTTATACCATAATGAGGACCATCTCGACGTATTAATGGGGTTGAATATCTTTTTATCTATATGTTTTAGAGCATTAATTGGGTCAGAAATAATATGAGTTGAATGAGGGAAAACAATCTTAGACGCAGTGAGAAGAGAGGGGGTAAAAAGAGGAGAGCACAGCTCTTGTTCAATGTGAATCCAAAGAGGGGTATGTTGAGAATCTGGTAAAAACCAGAAAGCCCCCTGAGACGATAAAAAAGCAATTTGGTATAGGTTCCAATCAGGAAGATTACATCCACCGAAAGCAGATGGCTTCCTAAGATACTTATATGCAATTCTAGCATGTTTATCACTCCATAAAAAATTGGAGGTAAGTGAATCAATTTCATGGTAAAAGGATGAAGACAGCCTCACAGGTAGCATAGCAGATAAAAAATTAATAATCGGAGATATCATCGTCTGAAGAGTTTGAAGTCTTCCCCACCATGAGACATATTTCGGAGACCATACAGATAAAAGATCTTCAAAAGATCGTAAAAGTTAGGAATCCTAACTTTACCACTCCTAAGTCGTAAAGTTAGAAATTTGTGTAAGATTTCTTTTGTGAATTGGGCCCATGAATTTTTACAATTACAATTCATTTAAGAACAAACATACCATTCTTACCTGTTCCCAAACAAAAGTTAACACCTATTAAATGTAATAAGGCATCCCAATGTTACCCTTTGGGAGTGGTAAAAACACGTTTGGGAGTTTTTCATTACCAGGACATAATACTTAAAAGTGCAAGACCTACTTTTTAAATGCATTGCGCCCTGCTCTATTGACTGTTTAGGGCTTATCTTAGTGGGGACTTGTATATAAAAAAATGCGGGGTATCGGCCTGACAAAAGGTTTATTTTCCTAGGTCGAATTGGCAGTTTAAAACTGCAACCATGGTGCTTAAAGGGCTACTTCAGGGGGTTCACATAAGTGCTGCATGCCCATTTATAGGCCCTGTGTATACATTGTACCACTTTACTAAGGACAGATCAGTACATTAAATGTGCCAATCCGCATAGGCCGGGTTTTACCTTGTTTTATGGAGTGAGCACAAGCACTTTGGCACTGGTTCCAAGTGGTAAAATGCACAGAGTGCGAAAGCCAACAAAAACTAATTTCAGCAACTGAAGGGGAGAAGGCAAAAAGTTTGGGGGAAGTCCACACTAAAGTCTGCCAGCTCTAACAATGGGTGATTCTCAGGTGATCCAATACCCCAACCCATCGCTTTTGATGCAATGTCAAATATACAAAGATTGAAAAGCCTGGCTTTGCACAATAAAATAAAAATTTCTTAAGGCTGGTGCAGTCAGAGAAATGTTTTAATTTAATCAAACATTTCACAAGCTCCATATCTGCTGCACTGTACAGCAAATATTCTGTGTGAGAAATGCTATTTAGTACTAGAAGGGTAACATTCCATTGCAAAACCTATGCTAGACAGCATGAACAGACCTTTGCACTGTGGCGCAATGGTGGGTGAATGGCTCTAGGAAGCTTTAAAGAACACCAATACAGGGGGTAGACCATATGTGGTACATATGGCCATAATTTATGGGGATTTGGCGTAGGGCAGTACAGCACATATTTTGTGTGAGAAATGTTAAAAAAATGTAAAAGCATAAGATTTAGTACTAGAAGGGTAACATTCCATTGCAAAGCCTAAGTTAGACAGCATGCAGAAACGTGCACTATGGAGCAAAGGTGGGTCCATGACTCTAGGAAGCTTTAAAGAGTAAGAAGCAGACCATATTTAGTAAATATGTTCTGCGCTGCTCTCCTCCAGTGCAAGACAGCATAGCAACTTTGATTGGGGCACTGCATTGAATATTTCTTTGGAAATTTGCTCCTGTGTGTCTTCACTAAATATATTAAGGATCTCTATGTACTCTGATTAATACATCTATTCATGCTTTTGACAGAATTTATAACCATGTTTTTGTTTAAAGAATTCCTGCAAATTGTTGGATGTTCATCATGCTTTATCTTGGGACTGTCCCCATAATGCCCACAAACCAGCGTCTAGTAAGTAATTTTTTTTTATTGTATATAGTTAATTAAAACCTTTACAATATTGTTCGTATAAAAGAAGCATCTTGTACTTTACAATTAAAGTATACAAACTAAAGATACATTAAAATAGAGAAACTTTCTAAAATGTCTGTGTACATAGTGATTTTTCAGTTGTGTTTGCACTTCGCACAGTCGGATTCGGACCTTTGCCGTCTTTTACCTCAGTGTTCGTGATTAGCTGAAGTGCCTTTTGGCAAAATATAGCGGCCCTACAAGCTGTCTGCAGTTTGTAGCTGTTCAGGGCCAGCATGACGGCCGGGCGGCATGATCTAATTTGAGAAAGTTGAAAAACATGAAGTAGGTAATAACGTCTCAAATCTGTTAAAGATGGACAAATACACAATATGTGCATCAAGGATTCTTCCATTTCCCCACATCGTCTACAAGAGGGTGTCGGCCATGTTTGCTTCCATGCAGGTGTGTGATTTTTTAATATGGTGGTTCCCAGCCGTAATTTTAAAAGTATTTTTTGAGCATCTGGGGATATATGGTTGACTAAATATGGCTGTGGCTCTGGCTTCCCATATGTGGACAATGCAGTCCATCCATGTTTTTTGTTTGCTGCGGCAGCTTTATCTGCTGTCCATGACATTTGCTTTGCTGCTGCGTTAGTCTCTTTTTTGAACGCCATAAATGATTGATTTGTGTTCCATGCCTTTTCCATATTAAGGCTCGAGACGGCGTTCTCCCATACCATTTTCCATGAGTTTTTTGTCATTTTCTGGTTGTTTATCTCAGTCCAGCAATGGCCCATAAGGGTGTCCTCTTCAGCAGCTCTTAATTTTCAGCATATTTTAATATGGCTGCTTGTCTGATTTGGTGCTGGTTTAGTAGACCGAATTCCAAGCGGATCTGGGATTGAGATACGAACCTCGGAATATGAAAGATGTATTTGAACAACTCTGATTGTTGTGTGTTCAAAAAGGTAGCATCTTTTCCCTTGTACAACTCCGATCCATACGTGAGAGATGGGAGAAATTTTGCAGATATTATCTTCAACGAATGTGAATTGGATGGACAATTCATTTTTCTTTTTAACAAATTTAGGGCGAAGCGTAGTTTGATAGCCTGTGCCTTTCTGTAAGACTGATGATCTTTCAGCGACCGCCTAGCATCGACTACAACTCCCAAGTATTTTACGTGGAGGTCTGCTCTAATGTGTTGCCTGCAATTTGCCATTTAAAGGATTTCCTCCCTGGCCGAGCGGAAAAACAGACAATCTTCGTTTTTTTATAATTAATTGGAGCCCTTGTGCACAGATATAATAGTTGAGCTTTGTGATGGAACGTTGAAGGCCCAACGGGGTCTGACTGCAGACTACGATATCATCTGCGTACTGTATGCTCCTGATTTTGTGGTTGGCTAGCTTTGGTGGATCACTTTCTGTTTTCGCAATGCACTTGTCCAGGTCCGCTGTGAAAATATTAAAGAGCGTTGGTGCCAATACACAGCCCTGTTTGAGGCCAACATGGGTGAAGATTTTACCTGTCGTTCTATCGCCGTTGGCTAGTTTTATTCTAACCCAGGTATTCGAGTATAGGTTTATAATGGCCAACAGCAGCTTTGTTGTTATTCCCCAGTTGGCCATCATTCGCCATAGTGCCTCCCTCGGAACTGTGTCGAACGCTGCTTTGAGGTCTACAAAGCATGTGTACAGTTTCGCTGAGTTTTCCCTACTTTTTTCCACCATGAGATTTAGCGGCAGCAGGTTACATGATGTACTGGTTCCTGGCCTGATTCCTGTCTGCGTGATCGGCAGAATCTTATTCACACTCACCCAATCTACCAGGTCCCTCAGAAGATTCGAGGCATAGATTTTGGCCTCGACATCCATGAGTGCAATAAGGCGGTAATTGCCTGGGTCGGACCGTGAGCCTGCCTTAAAAATAGGATGTAAAATTCTACCTCTCCATGTCTCAGGAATGTTTCCGGTTTGAAATACATCATTATATAGTGGGGTGAGGTGTTCTGCCCAAAACTCTTGGTCTTGTTTGAACAAACCATTCGGTAGGCCATTTGGGCCTGGGGCGCCTTTGGATCTCAAGTTTTTAAGGACCATTGCTACCTGGGATGGCGTTATCCAGTTTCCATATGACTGTGGCTCCAATTCTTCGGCATTTATTAGTAGCGAAGTCTGCTGGTCAGTGCACCAAGCCGGGATATTTTTCCTTTGGGCTTGCTCGATGTGTTGTATCCAGTCGCCCTCGAGAATGTTTGCGTTGAAGACCTGTGTTGCTCCATTTGCCACTTTGTTAATTTCAGCCAAAATTTCCCATTATTATTAGATTTACTAGATGCTAGTAGTGATTGCCAGGTGTCATTTTGGTATTTTGCTTTTTCTAACCACACTTCTTTTTTGTAATTTTGTCTCAAGTTGTAAATTTGTTTGCCAATATCTTCACCCTTTGTCTCGGCTATTTCATGTAACTTTCTGATTTCTCGATTGACTGACCTTTTCTTACGCAATATTGGGCCAAAAGGCACATGCAGTGATTTTCCAGTTTTCCTTTTAATGATTTGGGTTTGAGTCGAAAATCTCTCCATTAAATTTGTGATCAGATTTTCCCAGTTGTCCCGGAGGGCGGATGCTTCTGCTTCGGACACTTCAGTGTGTACGTTTTTCACGCACATCATTATTTCTTTGATGTTGTTGCCATTCCAAACTAGTCTCTTAAGATTGTAGAGGCTTGGAGGTTCGATCAGTGCTTTGCATGCGGTGGCCCTTTTGTATTGGACACTGAATTCGAAAGCTTGTAGGCTGTGGTGGCTCTCCAGTTTGTGGATGATTTTGAAACTCACAATAGTTTGCAAGGTCTCTAAGTCGACCATAGTGTAATCCAGCACTGATTGAGCCTGTTTAGCAATTCTAGTAGGGGCCGCTGGTTGATCTTGTGAAAACCGGCAAAGCAATCATTCCGACCTCGGCAAACATTGATGCATACTGGAGGCCGAACTTATCCTTTTTCCGGTGGTTTGTAATGATGTTTGGGATGAATCTGCCGTTCCATTTGTTATGAGTCATGGTTTGGGCCTGGTCCTTTTCAAGCAAGAACATGTTTAAATCGCCTGACACGACCAGCTCTGCCTGTGGGTAGACAGATTGCATAGATTTGATGAAGGCTTTGAGAATCAAAATCTTTCCGCTTTGTTCCTAGAGTCTGGATGTAAATATACGTTACAGATTATCATTGGCAAGGAATTTTGCGCACTCTGTTTGCTTTTGCAGAGGTCTTTATTTATATCAAGTTTAATACACTGGATCCATTGTTGTCCTGTGTCAATGGTAAGGGGAGTCCAAACGATGCTAGTGTTGAGGTAGATGGATAATCCTCCGGCTGCCCTTCCCGAGTGGCCTCTTTAAATCGCTTGTAGTTGAACTTCCTTAAAACCATCTATGTGCTGGGGAGCCGTTAACCAGGATTCTTGAAGTAGAATGATGTCAAAATCTTTTTAAAAAGCCATAAAATCTACGTCATTAGTTTTGCCCCCCAGACCGTTGATATTCCAGGAACAGGCTCTCAGAGTCGGTTTCACGCTTCCGCCATCCTTGCCACTGATATGTTTCGTGTTGGGGCTAGGATTGTCCGCCCTCTTTGGACCCCCCTAGCTGGCCTTGATGTGTTATGCGGAGGTTGGCCCATTCCCCCTTGTTTGTGTCTGTGCCCCCGACGGCCCCAAGGAGAAGTCCACCTTCGGGTTTTTGGTCTCTCTTCCGCAGATATTGATAAAGGGCCCGGATATCTTTCTGGCGCCACTGGCCTAATTTCAATTCCCCAGTTGGCGAACTCTTCGCTGTATCGCCAGACTTCTTTGGCTATTTCGGGATCGTTCCATGTTGCCACTGTCATTTCTTTCCTGTTTGAGTTAGGAATTATTCTGAATTCGATGCTTTCTATGTGATTTTTATTCACATGCTTTAGCGTCTCAAACAAGTTAATGAGTTTTAATATGGCACTCCGATTTAAGATATCATGGTTTCCCCTTGAGTTGTAATGTAGTATTATTTCGTGCGTGATTGAGCCCGCCGGATAGCTTGCGTCTTGCCTCTCATTGTGCTTTAAAGGGCAGGTTTGGTTGTTGGATTTTACTGGTCTGGCTCGGGTGCCCTGCTTTGGGTCGATCAGATCAGTTTCCGACGTATTTTCAATGACCGCCTGCTGAGGTCTTAGGCCCACCGGAACATGTGAAATCAGTCTATGTTGTTGCTCGGTTGTTGGGAGATTATTTTTATTTTTAAGCGCCGGCTCAATATCACGAATCGTCTGCTGTGGTTTTTGGCCCACCGGGGCTTGTGGAGTAAGTCTCTGTTGTTGCCCCAATGCTGGGGGGTAGTCTTTTGGTACCTGTACCATTTTCGGGAAATAATGCAAAATGTTTTTCTGTGTTACCTGCGGCTTCTGTGGGGGAGACCCGACCACCGATTGCCTAGTTATTTGAGCCTGTATTGAATTTAAGGTATTTGAATTCTTTGTTTCGGCTGTTACATTGACTTCCTGATGCGGAGTCACTAGCGGGGCCGCCTGCCCACAGTCCACATTCTCTTCCTGTTCCACGTTAAGCATGTCCTTATTGCTCAGGCCTTGCGGTGACGTTCTTATGATTAAGGTTGGCTTGATGTATCTAGTAGCATCTTTTTTCCCCTGTGCCTTGTTATGTCTTGCTTTCCTTAGTCTCTTACGTTCACGTTTTGTCAGCGGCATGTTTTGTTTTGTTTGCCCCTTTGATATTGTCCCCGGTTCTTCTCTGGGCGGATTTTCCAATTCAACCATAGATCTATTTGTTTGGTGTCCATTTATTTGCTATGGCCAGGGGACTTCTTTTCCTGAGTGAGCTAGGACCGGAATATCTTTTTGGTGTAGTATGATGGCTTCAGTAGTTGTAGTCTGTTTGACTGAGACAGAGGAACAGGGCGGTAGGCTACCTTCTATTTCATCCGCCATCAGATCCTCCCTGGATATAATGGCGTTGCTGATTGAGCTTGTCAAGTTTCCGATCGAGCTTTCAATCCCTGGAATTTCAGATGAATTATGGTCATTATTTGGTTTGCTTTGTATCTCTGCCAGGATGTCAGTTAAGATGACCGGTAAGACTTTAAGCTGATTCATTGTATCAGAGCACTGACATTCATGATACGTTGTGCGCGGGTCTTTCTGGACTCGCTCGATCAAGGAATTTAACTCGAGAATCTTATTATCGATGCCCACGACATTTGAGGCCAAAATTTGCAAGATATCTATCTGTAATTCCAGCTTTTCTGAGTGTTGGAGTAAGGCTGCGGATATAGTTTCCATCATATTTATGAACGGTGGCCACAGCTGTGTGTGCACTGGTAGGCTGTTATCAGCTTGATGTCTAAGGTCTTGGGGAGTACTCCGAGCATTGCCCCTTAACTTGGCCCTTGCTGAATCCGGAGATCGTGGATCTCAAATGTCAGGTGGTACTCGTGCATCTCCAGCTTCTAGTATATTCGTACAAATTTAGGTGGTAGCAGATTCCTTTAATCTTACATCATATCTCCTTCTTCTCTGTACTTATTGTTCACTTCCCCTATTGACTTCCAAGTGATAATGAGGCTGTATTAAGCCAGTCTATGGACTTCCATATCCGTTCTTAGCAAATTGAGAAGTAAACAATAGTTATTGTATTTTAGCACACCTTTCTGCCCCATAAACATTATGTAATGTTCCAGTTGCTCTCTTTTGATATATATACCAGAGTGGCTTGCTATTTTTTTACTTCTAGATAGCCTCATTTTTTTTCTTGCTTCGTGAGATGGAAAGCATAGCTTCATTAATTCCAGTGCATTATGTGAAATTATGAAATGTATATTGTACCATGGGATTACACGCAAAATGATTTACTGAATTATTGTGAACATTGAGATTATGGAACAGAGGGCTTAGTGTTGATTGTACTAAAACCGCTAAAACAGATGTGAAAAAACAGGGTTATTCTTTCACATTAAGAGCCAATAAAACACATGTAAAAAAAAAGTTTTGGCCTATTCATTTGGAATCCATCTGCCGCTTTGAATCTTAAAATCTATGGCTTAAGGAGCCAAGCATGCGCACCTTGATTAAAAAATGCCTTGGCAGTTACAGTTTATTTTGAAAGACAAACAAAGAATGAAATCCAAAAATTCAGAACTGTAAATATTAAGGCAGAGTTTGCACAAGGGCTTGAGAAACTATCAGGACTGAGATGATTCCAAGAGGAGGAGCAGGATTTCCTTTTGGGACACGGATGTTCTACCTGTCATTGGAGAAAGCAGCGTCCCTGGGTGATATGGTTGATAGCTCATTGGTCACCCATCTTCTCACTATTGCAGATGCAAAGCACATATCTTGTTGTTTTTGTCACATGCACGTATCCCAATTAATAACATCAAAATGGTGGTATCAGCAGTCGAAGAGCACTAAAAAAGTCATGGGAACTCAATCAATCAATCAATCAGGGGTTTTAGAGCACTACTCACCCACAAGGGTCTCAAGGCGCTGAGGGGAGAGGTGTGCGAGAAGCTCCGTTGGTCACTCGTAGAGCCAGGTCTTGAGGTCCTTTCTGCATTGGTGTAGTGTCGGGATTTGTCAGATGCGGTGGGGGAGTTTGTTCCAGATCTTGGCCACATGATAGGAGAAGGATCTGACACCTGCTCTGGCCCTGCTATGCGAGGGACCAAAGAAAGTGCCTGTGCTGCTACATGCAATGGAGGTGGGGTCAGTGTACATGGGGGCAGGGTGAAATGTGGGGCTAAAAAAACAAAATATTTTAAATGGATTATGTATGTTTTTTTGGTCTTTCACTTTCAGGTAGCTAGATATAAAATAGTGTGTAGCTTAAATGAAAATACATTTAAAAAAAGTTATGTTAACCAGAGGCAAATGCACTGTACTACATTATTAAACCTATATAAGTTGATGCACAGCAGAGATTTTTGTATAACCAGAGAGCCACAGCATTAAATTACACAGATTATAAAATAGACTGCTACAAAAGGTGCAAAAAGGTTTAAGATAAAATGGTGCTTCCAAAATACAGATTTCCGTAACACCCAGACTGTTTGTACTGCAATTTCCCTTATATTACTGTCACTTAAGAGCAAGCATTTCACAGCTCAGCTCGTAACTCCCCTGTAACACTACTAAAAAAGAGTCAATCTTTGTCATCACAAAGCTTCAAATGATTCTATCAATTAAAGCCACTACCTGCTTCCAAACACCCTTTACATATGCAGATTAGCTACTTGCGTACATTTGCCTTTTTTCAGGAAAGCAGGCACCCTGGCAAGAAGGCTTGTTTAGCTGTCTGTCCCCCTTCGCTATCGCAGCACAGGAGACTCCCTGGATAAAACTTCAGCTTAAGTATTTAAACTATTGGAATTAACTATTCAGAGACGGTAGTCTTTTTACAAAAAGGAGGGGAACAGTTTTTTTGTAAATTAAAAAAATTAACGTCAAATCATGGCCCTCTGATTCCATTCCCTTCGATTTCTAGGTAGAAGAAACTTTGACAATAATTCATACCGTATCTGTGGTACAAATGGTATAATGTAGTGAGAATTTTAAAAAGTTCAAGTCGTTTGAAACATTTTTAAATCTTTAGAATTACTCCACCCTAAGAAATAGTCAAGTACTTCTCACTATGGGCGCCATCCCTTTAATGGAAAAGGAACAATATTTTTTATACTAATATTGCTACACATTTATGGTTAATAACAACAGTGAATGGAATATATCTATTGTAAAATGTAAATATTTTACCAAGGCTCCTGTGCCTTTCTTGAAATGCACCTACACTTCCTAACTTTGCTGTCATACCTTTAACTCTACTCTGCCAACACTTTCCTGCAGTCCGCCATAATTTTCATGGGAACAGTTATCCGGAACAATTACATTATTTGTTTAAAATGGGCATCACTAATGCTCCTCAATAGGGGTGACCATTCATTTGCTGGGCCATCTTGGACCATCACTTCACAGCTGTTCACAGACAGCATTAGTGTGACACTCTGTTTCTAAACCTGGGTATTCATTGCTATGACATAGTAGGAGTTATCAAGTGTAAGCAATAGAAGCACTTGATTTCTTTGTATTTCTCTACTCGGCCGAGGTCATCAGACTCTCACGGAAAGCAGCAGAATGGCGGGGTATGAAATGTTACACCAGCCTACTCTTGCCAGTCATGGATCCCCACAGATGAAACAATGCAGGAGATTCCTAATCAAGCACCCCTTGTCAAGGTGAATCTGTGCCATAACTCCTGGAACGGGATTGCAGACATGCTGACAGCTGTTCTCTCACTGAACAGCGCAGGCTCCTTGCTCTGTCAGAGCAGAGAGTATTACTCCAGGACTGGCAGAGTGAGAAGCAATGAAGGATGTGTGAGAAAAAAGCGAAGCATTGCGCTTTTTTTGGTCGAGCCAGAGCCAGCGCGCAAGTGCTGCTCTGGTGATCTGCTGTAGGTGATGTACTAAGGAGAAGCTCCGCCCATATTATTCATTGGTTTGTTTCTTTGTCCTTCATAAATGCTGTCCTATGATTCCTTCATAGGCTTGTTAGTTCCTCCTTAGTACAGCCATGTTGTGTTTTGTATCCTTCCATGGCTACTGGCCCCTTTATATCTGTTCTTACATGGTAAGCACTATTTTCTTTAAGGAGTTAGTCCTACATGAGGCACTACGAGGTTTAATTACATTCAGCGCGCTGTGCGCGCTTTCACTTTCTAAGCTGCCAGGGCAATTGTGACCGCTTGTCTCCTATTGCAGACAGTGCAAACTTTCCTGCAGGGGACCGCTTTTCAACTCTGCTGTGTCCACTCCTCATCACCCAGGCGCCGTGCTTATTATTTCAGACCGTGTAGTATCTTCCTTCCCCAATACCACAGCCCGGTTTATAACAACACAAGCACAATAAAAACAATGTTGGCCACACCTTTTTTTCTTCAGATTAAGTGGCTGCTTTTATAAAGCATCGATGAAAGCCGTTTGTGATTAGCAAAATGGCGGCTTCAGTTTTTTTTTTCATCGCTAATACCACCATGGTGGACATCTCAGTAATAAAACTACCATGTTTTTTTCAAAAACAGCACAGTTTGTTTGCTTGCCACACACATCTCACAGGTTCCAATTGCTCAACACGTAAAGTGAGGTAGGTTTAAAGCTTACTAACGCAAAATGATAGAAAAACTAATTGTAGATTCTTTGTGCAATACTTCAATAGGTAGATTGATTTTAGAATGTTGACCCAATACAATCTTTTTTTCACTGTTAATATTTTAATGCCAGGGGCGTGGCTAGCAGCCATCGAGAATATCCACTGCCTAACGAAGGTCCTATTCCCTCTATTCCTATCCTGCCCTATCCTACACCCTCCCCGGCTAGAAATTTGCCAAAAGTGCCATGACTCCCTATCTACCTCCCCCTGAGAAGATTGGCCGGTCCGGTGGCGTGTGCAAAGTTTCTGACCCCTTTTTCCGGACCTCGAACCGGAGCGATAGTGGTGGCTCCCTGAGGACAAGTGAGGGAGGTGCTGCCTGTGCGGAGCAGAGGTGACAGCAACTTGTAGAATCCAGTGGTGGCCTAGTGGAGCCCCGTGCACAAAGGAGAAGCTGGTGACGCCTGGGGCAGATCGAGCTGCGCTGCCTTTTTCGCGGCCGCCCGACCTGCGGAGAATTGGTAAGTTCTGAAGAGACGCGGTTGAGGCTGGAGGCCCCGGATCAGTGACCCGGGTGCTGCCGAACGTAGAGCAGCCGGAGCGGACCTCAAAGGCATGAGGGTGAGAAATCCTGGCCGGAGGTGATTGACTGGCACTTCTGGGGTTTGAGGCCAGGCAAGGAGGCGCAGCCGGCACACGTGACTGCCGGGAGACGATGGCGGAAGGGGACACGGAGGTCAGAAGATTGCTGTAGGTGGCACTCCACCGCAAATCAAGGCCCTGTATTTGAGGCCTACCGCAGATATTGCAACCGGTGAGGTGCTGGGGGTGAGTGAGCAGCAGGCGGGGAGGCGACTTTAACACTGGGTGAGGGGCGGCCAGAAATGAAAAGCACACATGGGGGATTGCTCAGCAGGAACAGCTGGTGCAGATTACTAGATCAAATGGACATGTCTGCTGCCCTAGGTGCCTAACGTTATAGAGCAGCAGGGCCTGCATAGACGAACGTGGGGCCTGAGTCTCCTGCTGGACTTGATATACCTGTTTAAAGATCGGCAACCATTTGGATGCCCGAACAGCTGGACATGACCAGGCCTGGAAGTTCCATGGGGACCGGGCGCTCCACTGAAGGGTAGAGACTGGGGGCAGAGGAGGAGGCCAGGGGATAAGACTCACACTGGAGGAACCCTGTAGGGTGCATAGTCTACCAACCGCTTGAGGCACAGTTGTTCCTTTAGTCCACCCACTGAGAGCGGACTGGGGCCTGTGGTGTCTGGTGATGTGATATATAGACCTGACTTGGATTGTGTAATTGGTGAGACATCTGGGCTTAAAGGCTGTGACTGACCTGGACAGAGGCGAATATAAGGAGGGACATGGTGAGTGGATCCAGGAGGTGGCACTTGCTGGCAGCTGTAAGACGGGAGCGCAAAGGCAAAGCCTGACTTAGGCGGTGATTGCAGATGCAACATGCCGGGGGGACCTCGCGCCTACCGGAAGAGTCTGACCTCCAGAGCCAGTGACAGGGGCAGGATTGGTTGAGAGACTGTTCAGAGGAGTTGTAGTACTGCCTGGATATTTTTTTTACCAGGTTGCAGATCCCCCTGCAGTTGGTCTGTGACCTTATTGGACGAGCTTCCGGTTTACCCGCACTCATGGCATTGGGCGGGAAGGGACCCAAGGCTAACACTCAAAAACAACTTGCCAAGTTTGCCTGGTCTAAGGCAGGAGACAAAGGTGATCTGTCACAGATGGAGAAAGACGGGGGCCGCTGCCCCCAAGCAGGGATGAGAGCCAACCTTGCATGATGTTATGACGGCTTTTAATGGGGTGCGTGCCTCGCTGGACTCGTTAACGGTAGAGGTCTCCCTTATCAAGGCGGATTTCCGGAAGATGGATGACAAAGTAAAGGAGCTTAAGATAGTTACAAGCGCCCTGCAGACGGATACCTCGGAACTTCAAATGCAGGTGCTCGAATTGCAAAAGGGAAAGGAGCATATGTCGCAACAGTTGGATGATTACGAAGTATGGGCACGCTGCAACGATATTTGCATTCTAGGAGTTCCGGAGAGAGCGGAGTGGTCGGCGGCAGACCTATTTGTGGAAGATCTTGTTACCAAGCACCTCAGACCTAAGACTCTGTCCAGCTATTTTTCCATTGAAAGGGCCAACATGTGTGAGGTGGGAGGACGAAGCCAGGAGCACCGCCAAGGCCCCTCATAGCCCGAGAATTTAACTATCGGATAGGGACATAGTCCTTCAGACAGCAAGATGTAGTCCCCCGCTGAAAATAGATAACTATGAGGTTGCCTTCTTTCCAGACTTAACAGCTAAGGTTAAGGCCCAGTGACGCAGCTTTCAGGCGGTTAAGAGGGAACTACGCGACCAAGAGGTTAAATATGTGATGCTCTTTCCTGCAAAGTTGTGAGTGGAATCAGATGGTAAAACATGGTTCTTTGAGTCACCAGATGCAGTTTGGGACTGGATGGAAGGATGGAACACGGTTGGGGGACAGAGAAGAGATCGTTCTGGTAGATCTTGTCACCTAAGAGGTAATAGCTCAGAGACAACAACTAATAGCCTAGTGGAGGAAGATTCTCGGCCAAAGGAGCAGGAGTGACGTCCCCTAGAGAAGGCTGTGCAGTGATGGGGCCGTGCTGAGCGCGCAAGTATGGGGGGAGGGGGATCGGGTGTGAAATACCCATTGGAGTGAGAAAGGTTAGACTTGATACAGTAGACAAACCAAGACTGCTGGGACAAATAGATGTATTTTGATTGAGACCAGCACAATTGGAATAGTGGATGGCTAACACGCAAGACGATTGTGATGTGTACACAAGGGGACGGGAGTTCCATATCCCTGTGTATTTTCAGCATTTCAAGGGGGGTGAGAGGCACTCTGCCATGTCCGGGAGTGGGTAGTTTCAAATGCACGGGCAGGGGGGAAGGGAGGGGGGTAAGAGTTAGGGGGAGGTGTAGGAGGGAGAGTTTAAATGTTTATTGCTTTATTGGTGCAAAATGTGGTGTTGATCAGGTATTGCGAAGTATGGCCTTACATAAGCTACAGCGAATTAAGATGAGTGGGGTACTGCAACATTTTTCACACTTCGAATTGATCCGTAGGTTGGAAACTGGGGTTGCAGGTGACTATGGGGGGATAGAGACTGGGTGCTTTCTGTATTGACATGGAATGTTAATGGATTGGGGGATAAGATCAAGAGGGGGATAGTGCTACAGTACATGAAGCATCAGGCACCTGATGTGGTTTTACTGCAAGAAACACACCTGGTGGGACAGAAGACTAAGGCCCTCAGTAGATGGGGATGCAAACTTCTGATACAAGCAGACTACACCACAGGTTTGCGTGGGACGGCAATCCTGTTAAAAAAGACTACACCCCTTATAGTTCATAGGACGTGGGCCAATCCGAGAGGCAGGTTCACGGGGGTTGAGGCTCAATGGGATGGTAGAGAAATAAATATACTTTTGGTTCACTTACCACCAGCTCGTGGTAAAACAGTGCTAGAAGACCTTGGTTGTAGGCTGAGGGACACAAGAGGGGCACTTTAATCATGAGGGGACTACAATATGACTCTTGATGATACATTGGATCGATGCCCGCCGAGGCCTAAAGCGAAATCTGATGGGCAAATGGCTAAATTCGCAAAGGCAATGGGACTGGCGGATATAGGTTGGGCGCTTCAACCCACTGGGAACTTATACAGATAATTCTCAAACGTACACTGTAGTGTGTCGCGCATTGATTTCTTTCTTACGCACATGTCCGCCATAGGAATGTTTGCCCAGTCTCGAGTCCTGCCGCAAGGCATATTGCACCACTCCCCTGTCGGGGTAGACTACACACATTGGGAGCGCCAGATGCGTACCACCATTGTAATAAATCCCTGTCTCTTACATATCCCAGACATAAGGGAGGAACTCCGCACGCAGTCAGAGAACTATTTTACTGAAAATGTGGGCTCAGTTGAGTCCATGCACACAATTTGGGAAGCATATAAGGTAGTCCTGAAAAACCAAGCTCTATCTTTGAAGATGGGGTATATTGCCAAGAAGCGTGAACTTCTGGTCCAGGTGGAGGAAGACCTCCTAGTGGCAGAGCGGGAACATGCATGAGATCCCTTACCAGACACTAGCCACAGGCTTTTGCTGAAGCAGGATGAATATCGGATAAAAACTAGAGAGCTCATTCTGGCCAAGTATCGACATACCCAACATATGATATATGAGATGGGATATAGAGCAGGCAGGACATTGGCGTGTCTGGAAAGGCGTGAATAGGGTATGAGATGGGTGCATAAAGTGAGAACGCCAGAGGGGGACACAGTGACACACCCACAGGAAATTGCAGAGGCATTTGCTACCCACCTAGAGAGGGTGTATTCCCCTCTACCATTTACACAGCTGAAGATTCGAGACAGCACCTCCAGGATAGTGACGTACCAGCCCTCTCAGATGAGGAAAAACACCTTAGATGGTGACCTCTCACTTGACGAAATCAGCAAGGCCGTAGGACAGATTAAATCTGGGAAAGCAATGGGGCCCAATGGCATCCCGATTGAGTTTCTGAAAGCTAATGCCTCTCTAACTGTGACACACCTGAAGGCCATGTATTTTGCAAAGTCTAGAGGAAGTTAGGCTACCAGTGGGCCAGCTATCCTGGTGGATGAAGGCTGATAGCCAGAAACCAGTCCTAGGATGCTTAATTCCGGTCCAGGGAAGATATGGCTTGGTAGTTTGGTCTGGACTGTTCCCATGAGGCAGAGGGTCAAGACTGATTTGCATATGGCCATGTCTGAACTGGGGTGGCTTAGTGAGCAAAATAACGATGGATTAAACCCAGATCTGTGACTGGGGGTGAATGTTTTGCCTTTGTGCAACATTCCGTACATCATCTTGTGTGTTTTACTATAGTAGTGATCCATAAGCAAGATAAGCCACCAGATAGCTGTAGTTCCTATAGACCTATCTCGTTGATAAATATAGAAGCAAAGGTTTTGGCTAAGGTTCTGGTCAACTGATTAGCGACGTTTATTACATCATTGGTTCACTCGGCCCAGTCTGGGTTTATGCCAGGGAGGAATATGGCCCTCAATATCTGGCGTTTGCATAACGTGCTGGCTCAGAGGGAATATATTGAGGAAGCTGTGCTGTCTCTTGACGCTTCAATGGCCTTCAATACCATAGAGGGCCCAACTTGTTTGAGGACCTAGAGAGGGTGATACTGGATCCTAAATGTATATCTTGGGTGAAGCTGCTATACACAGACGTTTTGGGGCAGGTGAGGGTCAATGGATACACGACCCAGACATTTGGACTACACAGATGCGCAAGGCAGGGATGCCCCCTATCCCCGCTTCTGTTCTCCCCTTTGCTGGAGCCCCTCACGGCCTGGGTGCGCTGAGTTGTGATGGTGCGGGGAATGCGCTGGGCGGCTGATGTGGAAGAACGTATATCTCTATATGCCGATGACATACTACTGTATTTGGCATACCCGTACAAGTCAATAAGTGTGGTACTTGACAACTTCACAAATTTCGGAAAATTTTCCGGGTATGCGATTAACTAGCACAAGTCTGTCCTGTTTATGCTGCATTTTCCAGTTTCCCGGCTTCCAGCTGGGTATACCATAGCGGTATCAGAGAAAGGCTTTTGGTATTTGGGGATTTTCGTTACTCCGGATCAGGCTTGTTTCTATAGCTCCAATTTGCCCCCCCCCACTAGCTCGTCTGCGTGCGGATGTGAAGCATTGGAGATCCCACCCTCTCTCTCTGGAAGGGCGAGATGCACTCTTTAAGACGTTGGATGTCCCTCGCTTCCTTTACATCCTTAAAAACTGCCTGCATAGAGTCCCTGATTCGTATTTCAATGCAGTGGAAGGGAAACTTCGAACACTGCTGTGGGATGGGAGGGCCCCCCGAGTGGCATTATAGAAACTCACAAAAGGGTGATACGACGGGGGCACAGCTTTGCCTGACTTACAACTCTACTACTGGGCTGCACAATTGGTGACCGTAAACGACTGGATATACCACCCCCCCGTTTACCCTGCGAATGCTCTCAACTGTTATCAAACTGACCGCTCCAGGTATCTGGGAGCCCTTTACAACACTGATAGGAAGAACAAGCAGAAATTCTTTGGACCCACCACACATATGCTGGATGTTTGGCGCTTAGTAGATTACTGCCTGGGCTGGGCAGGCGTCCTATCTAAGATGGCACCATTGTGGTACATGCCGATATTGGGAATGCTGTGCTATCAGCCCAGATTTGCTAAGTGGGACCTTATAGGGATCTCGGTGGTGAAGGACCTAGTTCAGAAGGGGGCTGTACTGACATTTGGGGAGCTACAGAGCCGATATCATTTGGCCCAGGGTGAACTGTACATATATTTGCAAATTAGACATGCGCTTCTGACTGCTTTCCCATGATTTACGGACATACCTGATTCGTATCCATTGGAAGACTGGTTGTTAGATGAGCCCTTATGCTCCAAGGTGATATCCCTTACATATAAAAAGCTATGTAATAACTTGCCGGACACCTTTCCATGAGAAACAACTAGGGTCTGGCTCCAATCAGTAAGGCTGAGCCCAAATCATTAAAGAACAAACAGAAGTGCCAGTACTGATATGAGTGGATTTAAATAAACAAATAATCATCCAGGACTCGAAGAGGCATTCAAGAACGGGGATTGCTAGTTAATAGCTTTTTATTTTAACAATTTTTTGAAAAACATTACACACAGATTTTTCAGTTCATCATACAAAAGGGGATTATCTCAAAAAGGACACATAAGACATTAGAAAAATAACTATACATCGGTCATTCATTCATAGTTACATGCATATCACAACCAAACAATACCACTCAACCAATTGAAGGAAAAACACAAACTGTACATATATTTGCAAATTAGACATGCGCTTCTGACTGCTTTCCCATCCTTTACAGACATACCTGATTCGTCTCCATTGGAAGACTGGTTGTTAGATGAGCCCTTAAGCTCCAAGGTGATATCCCTTACATATAAAAAGCTATGTAATAACTTGCCGGACACCTTTCCACGAGAAACAACTAGGGGCTGGCTCCAATCAGTAAGGCTGAGCCCAATTCATTAAAGAACAAACAGAAGTGCCAGTACTGATATGAGTGGATTTAAATAAACAAATAATCATCCAGGACTCGAAGAGGCATTCAAGAACGGGGATTGCTAGTTAATAGCTTTTTTTATTTTAACAATTTTTTGAAAAACATTACACACAGATTTTTCAGTTCATCATACAAAAGGAGATTATCTCAAAAAGGACAAATAAGACATTAGAAAAATAACTATACATCGGTCATTCATTCATAGTTACATGCATATCACAACCAAACAATACCACTCACAATTGAAGAAAAAACACAAAACATATAATACAATATATATACAGTACAATACAGGGAATTGAAAAGGGAGAAGGCCACAGTCTGCAAAAGATTTTTCAATGATATTAGGAAAAATAATTTATGCTAGGTACATTCCTATATATCGAACTAAGTGGTCAAAACTCATTAGAATTATTAATCCTAGGTAATGTACAACATGGAGCTGCAGGGGAGGTTCATTCAATAGTCTGCGGCTCTCGCAAACCCCTGCTTCTCCATGTTGTATATGACAGGAAAGACCTTGGCTAAAAGTGGTTTTTGACCCGAAAACCTATGTCTGAGGGGGTGTGGTCAGCAGGCCACTTTTTATCACATTCTGTGGAGCTGCCCGAGAATACAAACACTTTGGGATGGAGCCTCGGACCATACGCAGACAGCCCTGAGCAAAGAAGTATTGTTGAAACCACAATTGGGACTGTTTAATATATGGGAGGTGACTGATCTCACTGAAATTGAACAACAGTTCACAACAATGGGATACACATTAGTTAAGCGGGAGCTGGCGAGGGGATGGGGGATCCAGTGTGCCTCCTATCACCGTGTGGGCGAAGGAAATGGACAGGTGCTTGCTGGTGGAGACAGAGGTGTTTGTGGCTAGAAGATGCCCTAAAAAATGGGATCACAAGCGGTCAATGTGGAACAAATATCGTGGTGAGCCTTGTATATCCCCCTTAGTGGAATTGGAGGTGCGTAGAAATGTTGAGAACAATGTTGCTTTGTAACGATTAATTTGTTTAATGCTTGCCCGGAAATTCTCCAGCTTTATTTTGGAAAGTGTTGTATGCTTATATATGTAAGGCTGTAAAATACCAATAAACAAATGTAAAAATTAAAACAAATATTTCAATGCCATTTTTGCAGAGAAAGCATTGCGAAATTTTTGCTCATTCAGGCTTGGTAATTGCAGAGAGTGCCTGGTGCATACTCCAGGAGGTAAATGAGGCAAGGTGCGTAAGTGTCACAATATTGGTGAAACAGTTACATTTGCGGGTCAAAAACAGTCTATCTCACTTTCGAACAAAGTCCGTTTATTTATTAAATTTCCCCCTAAACAAAGCAATCTAGAAAGACTGCGCATGCCATCCAATGGTCAACGCCCTAAAACATATTTTCGCTCATAGCACGCTATGCAGAAACGCGGAAAGCGCTCTGTGTTCTCAGGTTAGATTGCTCACTTCTGACACCATGGACGGTTATCCCTCTAAGCCAAACCTGTCAAAACTGTGTGCACTGGGCTAATTAACAGTTAAGGGCGCTTGCCGGTAAGGGGCCACACTCAGGCCTTTGGAATTTTAGTAGCAAAGCAAGGACAGGAGCATAGGGGATAATACAACTTCTCTTCGTGCTTTGCAGGAGCTTCTCTGTTCGAACATTGCTTTCGTTACTGTTGCCAAAACTGTGCTTCTGCGGAGCCCGAGGGAAAAAAAAGTGGGCAGCTGGTTGCATTGCTTGCCCAAGAGACAGGCACACGTCAATGTTTACTAGTAAAAATAATTTTTAAAAATGATGTTCAGAAAAGCTTGGAACATATGGTATATTCACTCTTTTGTTGTTAGGAAAAATTGTATTAAAAAAAATCATAGGTAGGAATATTTTACACAAATGACTCGACAACTCACCAGTCACATTTACACACTATATATTGTTTAGATGAAAATGTCCTAACCAGTGAATTAGTATGCTCCGATCAGTATAATAACAATCATTAAAAATGCTATAGGTCTCACATTTGTTGGACTCGAGAGTTATTGGATTTATAAATGATAATGTGTTTTACCTACCCATGTTGCAGGGTGCAGTACCATACTTGACCCTGCAGCCTGCAAAGTTGGAGTTAATGGCATAAGAAATGCCAATGTTTTAATTTGAGCCTGGGCAGAGCATGCGTTGCTCTGCGAGGCATGCTGTATTCAGGTAGGAACTTCAAGCCCTGCCCACTCTCCGCTCATATTTTTCATTGGTTTGTGTTATTGTCCACTGTAAACTGTGGCTGTTCATTGGTCAATAGGCTCATTAGTCCATCTTTAGTACTGCCTTGTCACATTTTGTAACCACCCATGGCTACACCCCTGTTACATGTGTTGTTACTTGGTAGGCTTTAATTACAGCCTCTAAGCAGCAGGCAGGAGAAGCTCTCTATTAATGCTTTTCAAAAAAATTGATAGCTCGACTGCATTTGCAATGCAATAGGTTTCGCATTTGCAAGAGTTTAAGCTATTGTCATTGTAAATGACAATGCCTTTTATGTTTCTGTTAAAAAAACAACACATAAATAAAAGGCAATGCTATCTACAATGCCAATAGCTCAAACCTTCGTAAATGTGAGATCTATTGCATTGCAAATCCTAACTTACTTTATGAGAGGGAGTGATAATGGATTTTTTATTAAAATGGGATGAGAAGTGGCCCTTTTTCTATATATAGGGGCTGGCTTGGAAATTATATTTTAGACAGTATTGTGTATGGGTGGCAGGATGCCAAGCATATTGAGTGTAAGGGAGGAGGTAATAAATACCAGTTCAGGGGGGATGGGAAGCAAACGGCAGACATGGCTGAAGTAGGTGAAGCATTCTTGTATATGTCTTTACTATGAATCCTCCTGCTTGGCAGAGCTCATTCACTGGTTCAGCTACATGGGGGGAGAGAGATATGGGTCAATCGTAACAGATGGCTCTCAATAAAGTGGGGGTTTTCTATATCTGACATCCCCTGGAAATACTTGTGGAAAACAATCCTATTATTGACATTTACTTATATCTATTTTAATACATACAAGTGGCCATGTGACGTTATCCGAATCTGATTGTTCAAAACAATTTCACAATCCCCCCCAACACATACAAGGAGATACAAGGACATATCCAACCTTTTCCACATATAGAAAGACAAAGAAAGAAGCAAGGCAGTGGGATGCCCAAGAAAACAGTTATCTGTTCAAATATCTGTATTGTTTTATAAAGAAGGAATTCATACAGTATAATAGAATACATTACAACAGAAGAACATGAACAATAAAAAATAGTGCAAGTCAATATATGATATCTAATAACTATCTGAGTTAGTTTGAAAGCCAAAAAGTTAGTTGTATTGCATATAAATCACAGGAAGAACAAAGGAGCGGAAAAAAAGAAAAAGAAAAGATAGTAGTCAAATAGGAAAAAAGGAGAAAAGAGGAAAGAAAAAAAGAGAAGAGAGAACAACATGGAGATAGAAAACATAAATAAAAAAATAGATAGCTAAATGAAGATAACTATATAGAAAGAGAGATAGAAAGATGGGGACACCTGCACCAACGGAGAAAATAAAGACGTACAGTCAAAAAGGATATTGGACCACCAAACCCTGAGAGGACAAATTAATATATTTATCTAGTGACCTCCAAATAGTATTAGAGTGAGAAGGAGTACAGTGCTTCTCTTCAACTGTAGTATGAGCCTCACGAAGAAATGATACCCAAGCCCAAAAAGTATGATATGACAGGACCTTAAAAGATTTCCATTCAGTTAAAATGATCTTGACTGCAATTGATGTAAGGAGGTCTAATAACTGCATATAAGTATCATCCATGTGAAGAGGAGTACAGGCAGCCCACGGACCCAAAATGCCATAGGAAACGAAAGCTTCAATGGAGTATCAAATATTAGTGATAAGTGTTTCTGAATTAGATCCCATTAGGAATGTAATAATGAGCATTCAAACAACATGTGTTGGTGATTGCCTGAGACCAAATTGCAATTCCAACACAGATCATTAACCCTCAGTTTCAACTTAAATAGACAATCAGGGGTCCAATGAAGAAGATTCATAGTAAAGAATTTAGATTGCATGAGAGACATAGCAATCTTATTCCGCAGTGAAACCTTCCCAATTAACTCCTATGACTCTTGTGAGATGTTTTTGAAAATGTCACTATCAAAATGATGTGACTATTTATTTTGTGTAATAGAAGCCTGTGCTGGCGGAGGCGCTGATAAAAATGTATAGACTTTCGAGGTAGTATGGCCTGGACTAGACTACATAGTTAAAAGTGAAATAGTAGTCGAATCAGTCCATAGGGGCACTTTAGACAGGGCAACCTTTAATTTAAAAAATGAATAGAAATCCATATTATTAAGATTATATTTCCTCACCAAAGAAGAAAAGGGAAGTGGATCATGATTGGACTCGTATAGATGCTTGACCAACAAAAGACCACTATTAGCCCAGGAGGACATCTTAACCAAGTCAATCTCAGTAACAATGTTTAGGGTTATACCATAATGAGGACCATCTCGACAAATGAATGGGGTTGGAGACCTTTTTATCTATATGTTTTAGAGCATTAATTGTGTCTGAAATAATATGATTTAAATGAGGGAACACAATCTTAGACGCAGTGAGAAGAGAGGGGGTAAAAAGAAGAGAGCACAGCTCTTGTTCAATATAAATGCAAAGAGGGGTATGTCGAGAATCCGGCAAAAACCAGAGAGCCCCCTGAGACGATAAAAAAGCGATTTGGTATAGGTTCCAATCAGGAAGATTACATCCACCAAAAGCAGATGGCTTCCTAAGATACTTATATGCAATTGTAGCACGTTTATCACTCCATAAAAATTTGGAGGTCAGTGAATTAATTTAACAGAAAAGGGATGAAGACAGCCTAACAGGTAGCATAGCAGATAAAAAATTAATAATCGAAGATATTATCATCTTAAGAGTTTGAAGTCTTCCCCACCATGAGATATATTTCAGAGACCATACGGATACAAGATCTTAAAAAGATCTTACAAGTTAGGAATCCTAACTTCACTACTCCTTAATGCCATTTGTGAATACCGAAAGTCGAAAAGTTAGAAATTTGTGTAAGATTACTTTTGTGAATCGGGCCCATGAATTTTTACAATTACAATTCATTTAAGAACAAACACACCATTTCCACCTGTTCCCCCCAAAAAGTTATCACCAATTAAATGTAATAAGATAACCAAATGTTACCCTTTGGAAGAGGTAGACCTCACAATAGTTAAAAACAAATTTGGAGGTTTTCCATTACCAGGACATAACACTTAAATGTGCATGGCCGACTTTTTAAATACATTGTATCCCGCTCTATAGACTGTTTAGGGCTAATCTTAGTGGGGACTTATATATAAGAAAAAGCAGGGTATAAGCCTGACAAAAGGTTTATTTTCCTAGGTCGATTGGCAGTTTAAAACTGCTCCCATGGTGCTTAAAGGGCTACTTAAGTGGGCTCACATAAGTGTCCCATTGCCCATTTATAGGACCCGGCTATACACTGTACCACTTTATTTAGGACAGATCAGTACATTAAATGTGCCAATCAGCATAGGCCGGGTTTTACCTTGTTTTATGGAGTGAGCACAAGCACGTTGGCACTGGTTCCAAGTGGTAAAATGCACAGAGTGCTAAAGCCAACAAAAAACGAATTTCAGCAACTGGAGGGGAGAAGGCAACAAGTTTGGGGGAAGATCACACTAAAGGCTGTCAGCTCTAACAATGGGTGCTTCTCAGGTGTTCCAATACCCCAACCAATAGTTTGCAATGCCTGGCTTTGCACAATAAAATATAGCCTTCTTAAGGCTGGTGCAGTCAGAGAAATGTTTTAGTTTAAAAAGACATTTTACAAGCTCCATATTTGCTGCACTGTACAGCACATATTTTGTGTGAGAAATGCTAAAAAATGTCAAAGCATAATATTTAGTACTAGAAGGTTAACATTCCATTGCAAAACCTATACTAGACAGCATGAACAGACCTTTTTGACCTGTGGAACAACAGTGGGTGAATGGCTCTAGGAAGCTTTAAAGAACACCAATATAGGGGGGGGTAGACCATATGTGTACACATGGCCCTCATTTACGGGGATTTGGCGTAGGGCAGTACAGCACATATTTTGTGTGGGAAATGTAAAAAAATGTCAAAGCATAAGATTTAGTACTAGAAGGGTAACATTCCATTGTGAAGCCTATGCTAGACAGCATGCAAATATGTGCACTATGGAGCAAAGGTGGGTCCATGGCTCTAGGAAGCTTTAAAGAGTACGAGGTAGACCTTATTTAGTAAATATGTTCTGCGCTGCTCTCCACCAGAGCAAGACAGAATAGCAACTTTGATTGGGGCACTGCATTGAATATTTCTTTGGAAATCTGCCCCTGTGTGTCTTCACTAAATATATTAAGGATCTCTATGTACTCTGATAAATACATCTATTCATGCTTTTGACGGAATTTATAACCATGATTGTGTTTAAAGAATTACTGTAAATTGTTGGATGTTCATCATGCTTTATCCTGAGACTGTCCTCAGAATGCCCACAAACCAGCTTCTAGTATATTTGTACGAATTTAAGTGGTAGCAGATTCCTTTCATCTTACACTCTTGCCATCATATCTCCTTCTTCTCTGTACTTATTGTTCACTTCCCCTATTGACTTCCAAGTGATAATGAGGTTGTATTACGCGAGTCTATGGACTTCCATATCCTTTCTTAGCAAATTGATTAGTAAATAATAGTTATTGTATTTAAGCACACCTTTTCTCCCTACAAACATTATGTAATGTTCCAGTTGCTCTCTTTAGATATATTAGATACCAGAGTGGCTTGCTATTTTTTTTTCTTCATGATAACATCAGTTTTTTTCTTTCTTGGTGAGAAAGGAAGCATACCTTCTTTAAAGCCAGTTCGAGATTGGAAATTTTGAAATGTATATGGTACCATGGCATTACAAGAAAATGTTTTACTCAATTATTGTGAACATTGAGATTATGAAACAGAGGGCTTAGTGTTGATTGAACTAAAACTGCTAAAACATATGTGAAAAAACAGGTTTATTCTTTCACATTAAGAGCCAATAAAACACATGTAAAAAAAATTTTGCCGTATTATTTTGGAATCCATCTGCCGCTTTGAATCTTAAAATCTATGGCTTGAGGAGCCAAGCTTTTGCACCTTGATTAAAAAATGCCTTGGCATTTACAGTTTATTTTGATAGACAAACAAAGTATGAAATCCCAAAATTCAGAACTGTAAATATTTAGGCAGAGTTTACACATGGGCATAAGAAACTATCAGGACTATGATGATTCCAAGAAGAGGAGCAGGTTTTCCATTTGGGACACAGATGTTCTATCTGTCATTGGAGAAAACAGCTTCCCTGGGTGATATGGTTGGTAGGGGAAACAACACTTACAACGCAACTTTTACAATGCACTACCTTTACAAAGAAACTGTTACAACGCAACATCAATACAACGCATGCCATTACAACGCAACCATTACAACGCATGTCACTACAACGCATACCACTACAACGCATGTCATTACAACGCAGTCATTACAACGCATACCATTACAACGCATACCTACACTATCCAACACTTACCCTACTGTTGCACCCCCTGGAGTTAGAATAGTAATTTTAACCCCTACACTATCCAATACTTACCCTACTGTTGCACCTACTGGAGTTAGAATAGTAATTCTTACCCCTACACTATCCAACACTTACCATACATGCAATGTAATGGTATACGTTGTAATGGTATGTGTTGTAAATGTAGTATGCACTGTAGTGGAATGCGTTGTAAAGGTAGTTTCAAAGAATTCGTTGTAATGGCATGCGTTGTAATGGAATGCATTGTAATGGATGTTGCGGTGTAAAAAATGCGTTGTAAAGGTATGCGTTGTAAAAGTATGCATTGTAACGACATACAACCGGTTGGTAGCTCATTGGTCACCCGTCTTCTCACTATTGCAGATGAAAAGCACATATCTTGGTGTTTGTGTCACATGCACGTATCCCAATAAATAACATCAAAATGGTGGTGTCAGCAGTCGAAGAGCATTAAAAAAAGATATGGGAACTCAATCAATCAGGGGTTTTCGAGCACTACTCACCCACAAGGGTCTCAAGGCGCTGAGGGAGAGGTGTGCGAGCAGCTCCGTTGGTCACTCGTAGAGCCAGGTCTTGAGGTCCTTTCTGAATTAGTGCAGTGTCGGGCTTCGTCAGATGCGGTGGGGGAGTTTGTTCCAGATCTTGGCCACTTGGTAGGAGAAGGATCTGCCACCTGCTCTGGCCCTGCTATGTGGGTTACCAAAGAAAGGGTCTGTGCTGCTACATGCAATGGGGGTAGTGTCAGTGTATGTGGGGGCAGGATGAAATGTGGAGCTAAAAAACAAAATATTTCATACAGATTATGTATATTTTTTGGGGATTTCTCTTTCAGGAAGGTACATATAAAATAGTGTGCAGCTTATATGAAAAATACATTTAAAAAAGTTATGTTAATCAGAGGCAAATGCACTATACTACATTATTAAACCTATATAAGTTAATGCACTGCAGGGGGTTTGTATAACCAGAGAGACACAGATTCAAATTGCAGAGATTATAAAATAGACTACAAAAGGTGCAAAAAGGTTTAAGATAAAATGGTGCCTCCAAAATACAGATTTTGGTAACACCTAGACTGTCTGTACTTCAATTTTCCTCATATAACTGTCACTTAAGAGCAAGCATTTCACAGCTCTGCTTGTAACTCCCTTGTGATACTACTCAAAAAGAGTCAATCTTTGTCATCACACAGTTTCAAATGATTCTATCAATTAAAGCCACTCCTGATTTCAAACACCCTTTAAATGTGCAGATTGGCCACTTGCTCACATTTGCTTTTTTCAGGAAAGCAGACACCCTGGCAAGAAAGCTGTTTAGCTGTCTGTCCCCTTCCGCTATCATAGCATAGGAGACTCCCTGTATGAAACTTCAAACCATTGGAATGAACTATCCAGACGATTTTCATTTTGCAAAAAAAAGGGGGAACAGTTTTTCTGTCAATTAAAAAAGTAAAGGCAAGTCATGCCCCTCTGATCCCATTCACTTCCATTTCTAGGTAAAATGAGCTTTGACATTAATTCATACAGAATCTTTGGTACTAATGGTATAATGTAGAGAGAATTTTAAAAAATTCAAGTCATTTGAAACATTTTTAAATCTACTGAATTATTCCACCCTAAGAAATAGTCAAGCACTTCTCACTATGGGTGCAATACCTTTAATGGAATAGGAACAATAGTTTTTTATAAATGTTGCTACACCTTTATGGCTAATAACAACAGGGAATGGAATATATTTACTGTAAAATGTAAATATTTTAGCAAGGCTTCTGTGCCTTTCTTGAAATGCACCTACACTTCCTAACTTTGCTGTCATACCTTTAACTCTTCTCTGCCAACAATTTCCGGCAGTCTGTAATAATTTTCATGGGCACAGTTATCCAGAACAATTACTTTTTTGTTTAAATTGGGCAGCACGAATGCTCTTCAATAGGGGTGACGATTCATTTACCTGGCAATCTTGGACCTTCACTTCACAGCTGTTCACAGACAGCATTAGTGCGAATCTCTGTTTCTAAACATGGGTATTCATTGGTATGACATAGTAGGAGTTATCAAGTGTCAACAATAGAAGCACTGGATTTCTCTGTATTTCTCTACTCAGCCAAGGTAATCAGACTCTCACAGAAAGCAGCAGAATGGCGGGGTATGATATGTCTCACCAGCCTACTCTTGCCAGTCATGGGTCCCCACAGATGAAACAGTATTACTCCAGGACTGGCAGAGACAGAAGCTATGAAGGATGTGTGAGAAAGAGGCGATGCACTGTGCCTTTTTTGGTCGAGCCTGAGCCAGTGCGCAAGTGCTGCTCTGGTGATCTGCTGTAGGTGGAGTACTGAGGAGAAGCCCCACCCACATTTTTTATTGCCTTGTGTCTTTGTCCTTCGAAAATGCTATTTTCTGATTCCTTCATAGGCTTGTTAGTCCCTCCATAGTATAGTCATGTTGACATTTGTATCCTAGCGCTGCTCTAGCGATCTGCTGTAGGTGCTGTACTGAGGAGAAGCCCCTCCCACATTTTTCATTGCTTTGTGTCTTTGTCCTTCACAAATGCTGTCTTTTGATTCCTTCATAGGCTTGTTAGTTCCTCCTTAGTAAAGCCATGTCGTCGTTTGTATCCTTCCATGGTTACTGGCCTCTTTACTTCTGTTCTTACATGGTAAGCACTTTTTTCTTTAATGAGTTAGTCCTACGTGAGGCACTATGCGGTTTAATTACATTCAGCGCGCTGTGCACGCTTTAACTTTCTAAGCTGCCAGGACAATTGCTACCGCTTGTCGCCTATTGCAGACAGTGCATGCTTTCCTGCAGGGGACCGCTTTTTAACTCTCTGCTGTGTCTGCTCCTCATCGCCCGGCGCCATGTTCAATATTTCAGCCCGTGTAGTATCTTCCTTCTCCAATACCACAGCCTGGTTTCATAAGAACACGAGAGCAATAAAAACAATGTTGGCAACACCTTTTTTTATTTCAGATTAAGTGGCCGGATTTATAGAGCACCGAGGAAAGCCGTTTGTAATTAGCAAAATGGCAGCTGCAGCTTTTTTTTTCATCGCCAACACCACCATGGTGGACACCTCAGTAATAAAATTACCATGTTTTCATCAGCAACAGCACAGTTTGTTTGCTTGAAACATACATCTCACATGTTCCAATCATTCAACACATAAAATGAGGGAGGTTTAAACTTTAAAGCTTACTATTGCAAAATGATAGAAAAAGTAATTGTAGATTGTTTGAGCAATACTTCAATGAGTAGATTAATTTTGGAATGTTGACGCCATGCAATCTTTCTTTCACTGTTAATACTTCAATGCCAGGGGTGTGGCTAGCAGCCAACAAGAATGGCCACTGCCTAACAAAGCTCCTGTTCCCTGTATTCCTATCCTGCCCTATCCTATGCCATCCAAGGCTAGAAATTTGCTAAAAGTGCTGTGACTCCCTACCTACCTCCTCCTGAGAAGATTGGCCGGTCCGGTGGCATGTGCGAAGTTTTTGACCCCTTTTTCCGGAGCTCCGGCCGGAGTGATAATGGCGGCTCCCTGAGGACTAGTGAGGGAGGTGCTGCCTGTACGTAGCCGAGGTGCCAGCAACTTGTAGAATCCAGTGGCGGCCCAGCAGAGCCCCGTGCACAAAGGAGAAGCTGGTGACGCCGGTGGGAGATCGAGCAGCACTGCCTTTTTCGTGGCCGCCAGGCCTGCGGAGCATTGGTGAGTGCTGAGGAGATGCGGTTGAGGCAAGAGGCCCCGGATCAGCGACCCGGGCACTGCTGAACAAAGAGCAGCCGGCACGGACCTCAAAGGCGTGAGGGTGGGAAAGCCTGGCCTGAGGTGATTGACTGGCACTGCTGGGGAATGAGGCCAGGCCCGGAGGCTCAGCCGGCATACCTGACTGCCAGGAGACGATGGCGGGAAGGGACATGTAGGCCGGAAGACTGCTGTAGGCGGCACTCCGCCGCCAATCAAAGCCCCAGATTTAAGGCCTACCACAGATCTTGCAACCGGTGAGGTGCAGGGAGTGAGAGAGCAGCAGGTGGGGCGGCTACTTGAACACTGGGTGAGGGGCGCCCAGAAATGAAAAGCACACATGGGGGATTGCTCAGCAGGAACACCTGGCGCAGATTACTAGATCAAATGGACATGTGTCCTGCCCTAGGTGCCTGACGTTATAGAGCGGAAGGGCCTGCATAGACTCCCGTGGGGCCTGAGTCTACTACTGGACTTGATACAACTGTTTAAAGATTGGCACCCATTTGAATGCCCGAACAGCTGGACATGAGCAGGCCTGGTAGTTCCATGGGGATCGGGCGCTCCACTGAATGTTAGAGACTAGGGCCAGAGGAGGAGGCCATGAGAGAAGACTGTCCCATCTTCAAACACTCACACTGGAAGAACCCTGTAGGGCGCACAGTATCCCAACCGCTTGAGGTGCAGTTTTTCCTTTAGTCCACCCACTGACAGCGGACTGGGGCCTGTGGTGTATAGTGATGTGATATATAGACCTGGCTTGGATTGTGCAATTGGTGAGACATCTGGATTTAAAAGGCTGTGACTGACCTGGACGGAGGCGAATATTAGGAGGTGCCTGGTGAGTGAATCCAGGAGGTGGCACTTGCCGGCAGCGGTAAGACAGAGAGCAAAGGAGAAGCCTGACTTAGGCGGTGATTGCAGCTGCAACCTGCCGAGGGGACCTCACGCCTAGCGGAAGAGTCTGACTTCCAGAGCCGGCGACAGGGGCAGGAACGGTTGAGAGACGGTTCAGAGTAGTTGAAGTACTGCCAGGATATTCCTTTTACCAGGTTGCAGATACCTCTGGAGTTGGTCTGTGACCTTATCTGAAGGGCTACCAGTTTACCCACACTCTTGGCATCGGGCGGGAAGAATCCCAAGGCTAGCGCTCAAAAACAACTTGCCAAGTTTGCCTGGTCTAGCAGGAGACAAAGGTGATCTAGCGCAGATGGAGAAAGACGAGGGATCGGAGCCAACCTTGCATGATGTTATGGCGGCTATTAATGGGGTGCGTGCCTCGCTGGACTCGGTGACGGTAGAGGTCTCCCTTATCAGGGCGGATTTCCAGGAGATGGATGACAAAGTAAAGGAGCTTAATATAGTTACAAGCGCCCTGCAGACAGATACATCAGGACTACAAACACAGGAGCTCGAATTGCAAAAGAAGCAGGAGCGGATGTCGCAACACTTGGATGATTATGAAGGCCGGGCACGCCGCAACAATATTCACATCCTAGGAGTTCCGGAGAGAGCGGAGGGGCTGGCGGCGGACCTATTTATGGAAGATCTTGTTACCAAGCACTTCAGGCCTAAGACTCTGTCCAGCTATTTTTCTATTGAAAGGGCCCCACAGAGTGCCATGTGGGAGGCCGAGGCCGGGAGCACTGCCAAGGCCCCTCATAGCCCGAGAGTTTAACTATCGGAAAGGGACATAATCCTTCAGACAGGAAGATCTAGTCCCCCGCTGAAAATAGATAACTATGAGGTTGCCTTCTTTTCAGACTTCACAACTAAGGTTAAGGCCCAGCGACACAGCTTTTAGGCGGTTAAGAGGGAACTACGCGACCGAGAGGTTAAATATGTGATGCTCTTTCCTGCAATGTTGCGAGTGGAATCAGATGGTAAATCGTGGTTCTTTGAGTCACCAGAGGCAGGTTGGGAATGGATGGAAGGATGGAACACGGTTAGGGGACAGAGATTTAACATGGGCAGATTTTGCGGATTCGCAATCCGCGAATTTGCGGATTTGCGGATTTGCGGATTGCGAAAATCCGCAAAATCCGCGAATCCTCGCGGATTTTGCGGATTTTTTTTTGGGTGTTCGCACAGGTTTCTGCAAGTTCTCGAGGGTTTTGTGCAATTTCGCAAATTGCGAACTTACTTGTCACGTCGCCAGTTTTGCGAACTTGTTGTTTCTACGTGCCCAGCCTGTTTTCAAGCCTTTCTTCATCACTGCCACCCTCTGTCACCACTGGCACTCTCTTTGTTCACCCATGCCACCCTCTGGATCACCCATGTCACCGTCTGTGTCATCACAGCACCCTCTGGTTCACCAGTGTACATTATTGGGGCAAACAAAGCACTGCCATCCTCTGTCAACACTGGCACTCTGGTTCACCCATGCCACCCTCTGGCTGTCACACCCATGCCACCCTCGGTGTCATCACAGCACCCTCTGGTTGACCAGTGAGTGTACATTATTGTGGCAAAGCAAAGCACACCTGCTAAGTGCCTTAAGTTTTGCATAATTAAATTACAACAACACCTGCCCTGCCCCAACTGACATTAATGAAGGCTGGCCCCTGCTTGTCTGCTCCCTTTCCTTTACTTTTCCTGTTGGTTGCAATGTAATTTTTTTTTAACAGGAACCTAACCGAATTCTGGAGGGCCCCTTCAGGAAGCACTACAGGGAATGGTTAAAAATGATGAGGTTGAACTTTTGCACCTGCTCATAGCTTTTCCTTTTGCAAAACTCGTTTTTCGGTAATTTTGCACTATTCGCGAGGCGCGGCGTCGTGCGAAATCGATCGTGTAAGCCGCGAACTCATGCGAGTTACCCCAAGGTTTACGGGCGCCGCCATTTTGTTTGCGTGACGTATTTCCGTTTCCGCCCGCTATGTGTAATCTCGCGCGATGAGCGCCTTGCGAATACAAGTTCGCACGAGTTCGCGAGAGAAATCGCGTGCGAACTTACTTACGCTCACGTGATCGGCCGCCATCTTGTTTTTCATTCATTCCTATGTGTCTGGGCATGGTGTTTCTATCCTCTGTATATCTCTGCCATCCTTTGCTTATTTTATTTTGTTTTTGATCTATTAAACTTTTTTTCTATCCCTCTTGTTTTCTAGGTCTATATTTTTGTGTTTTAGGCTACTTTTGTTTAATTTTCAAGTACTTTTTAAACTTTTATTTCCTTCTTCTCTACTCCTATTCTTTTTCATTTTATCTCCTTACCTGCCCAGAACATGGTGAAGACAGCTGTCAAGCTGCCCAAGCCGGGCACCGCAGCCCGTGCCCGGCTCCCGTGTGGCCGCTTGAGGGCGGAAATGGTGGTGCCAGGGAGATCTTCAGCCCTGAGGAGGTGGGCACACTCGTTTATTTTGTGCAGCGCCGTCTCCCGAGGACCATCGCAGCAGGCGGCAGGATTGCTGCCGGTTATACCAACAGCCAGGAGCGTCGGAAGCGGTGGGGGCAGGTGTGCCGGGCCCTTTTTAAGATCACGGGGGTCCAGCGCACCTATAATCAGGTGACCCACCGCTGGACCGATATTCTGGAGCGGGAGCACGACCTGCTCGATCTGCTGGGAGTGGAGGTCCCCGGGCTTGGTGAGTAGTAGTAGCAATTTTTTCATCACTCACTACTCTGTTTTTTCTCCTGCTCTGTGTGTTAATATTGCAAATGTTTGCTTTAACTTTTTTACAAAGAGCAATAATGCTGCTGATTACATTGATAGGAGAGCTAAATTAATATTTCAAAATCTTCTGTGCATTTCAGGTGCACTGCTCTCTTTCTCTGTGGCGGTGCCACTGCTTATTTGTTTTCTATTTTGTGTTCATTTAATTGGGCTGAGTAATGTATGAGTGTACTTTACAGAACTGCGTAATGCTAGACACAAAGGGGCAGATTTACAATCCCCTTGCGCCACGTTTACGCTGCCTTACCTGACGCACAGCGACGTAAACGTGGCGCATCCCTGCGAGTCATGTACAACGTGATGCTTCTAAGGAGATGCGCCATGTTAAGACCTGGGCCTGCGCCACAATGGGTGCGTTCCCACGCAGGGGGAGGGGGGGGGGGGGGGTGGCGGTCAGGCAGATGTGCGCCTCGCAAAAAAAAGTGCCTGCGTGAAATCTACAAGATTTAACGCAGGCACTTCCGCGACACTGCTACGTCAATTCTTTATGCCTGCTTGCTTGAAGCAGGCGTAAAGACTGATGCGGTATGTTGAGTATTGGGCATCCCTGAGCATTGCTATAGTTGCATCGCGCCTGCGACGCGACTCTAGAGATGCGCCCCTCTTTCGTCACAAGATGCATCACGCATCTGCCTACCCTTGCGCCAGGGTTTGCCGCATTGTAATTGCGGCGCATCTGCCGTGACGCAAGGTTAGTTTTGAGTTACGCATTTTGTTCTGGTGCACCTCTGGAGGTGTGCAGCCCAGAACTCGTAAGTATGCCCCTAAGTGTCAGATTAGCAATTACCTGTGCATCCCTGCAAAGTGTGAGGCACGCCAGCACCACCCATGGTGCGCCGTATTTTCAATGCGGCACGCCATGGTGCCAAAACGTCACCGAAGCGTTACGCATCGGTGCCGTAAAGGCGGCTCATTGATGGAGTTGCGTTGCAACGATGGCGCAGCTCCAGCAATGCTGCGTCAAGCCGTAAGCCTGCTTCATGCAGGCGCAGGGTTTCAGTGACGCATCATTGTCCTAAATGACTGAGTAGAGGCTCAGGTGCAGTCCTTCCTTTGTAGCCCTCTTTTTGGCTAAAATAGTTGGTTCTTGTTCTTTCTAAATGTTTGATTTGGTTGACAAGGACATCGACAAGCAGCAATCATCAATTTTTTCTGTTCTTTCTTTCATGTTGTAGGTCAGGTCCGCCCAGGGGCAAGCGGACAGAAACAGCGGATGCAGTGGCTCCAAAGGAGGAGGATGATGCAGGCCAGGGCGGCGAGTGCTCCTTTGCTGGCCCCAGTAAGTTTTCATTTAAATATAGAGGACCTATTGTTGTCCAAGCGTTCCTAATTTAAATTTTTCGAAACAGTGTTTAGATAGGAGCAAAATCAATAATACTACTGTTGCAGGGACAATTCTCCACAAACCTTACTATGGACACCAAAGACCAGAGTAATAATATTTCAGAGTGGCGTGTTTGGCACACTGTATACTATAGTATAAACTTGGTAGTGTCAGCGGCACGGACTCCTCCTTGCAAAAATTACAAAACCTTTCGCTCAGTCACTCTAGCTTGGAGGACCAAAAACCACAGAGTCTATTCAAGTTTAAAAGCTTTATTAAAAAAAAGTAAAAGTAAACACATATATTAAAATAAAGTTAGCTGGAAAAGGAAAAGTGCTTGGTGCTGAGTTGATGAGTAATGGAACACATGTCTTGTGGTCGAGCCGAGCTTTCACCTGGTTTAGTTGATGTTGCTCTTGTCCGTAGAAGTCCAGCGTCTGTCTGTTCAGAGAAAAAAGATGTGTGTTAAAATTAAGCAAGCATTCATCAATTGTGACAAAAAAGTGCAGCAAGACAACAGCCTTCCCTGGAAGGAGGGACATTTTTACTTTAGACTAGAGTAGACAGTCAATTATTTTTTCTGTTTTCAAATTTCTTCATTCCTAGACCAAATACTAGTGAGTGGTGTAATCTAACAGTCTTAAATATATTTTTTAGGTGGAACAGCTGGTGGCGGGCCAGCTCGGACGTGATCGTCATCGACTTGGAGTCTGAGGACGACTCTGGGGAGGATGCGGCGCAAGTGGACAATCAGACTGTGAGGAAGCAGGCAGCGGTGGTGTGGAGTACAGGTAAGCTGGATCATGGTACTATCTGACTCTTAGATAGCATATGATGTGTATCCAGTGCTGGACCAGTGACAAATTACAATATGGTAATTACAGCAGGTTGGGACCGACAGACAGATAGAGGCAGAGAGAGAGGAAGACAAAAGGAGAGAGAGAGGGAGGGAGCCAGAGGGAGGGTGAGGGAGGGAGACAGAGAGAGAGACAGCGAGGTAGAGGGAGACACAGGGAGACAGAAAGAGGGAGACAGAGAGAGAGATAGAGACATATCGCCTGGGCCTGGTGCAGATGATACGGTTGCTGGTGTGGTTAACGGCTCAGAGGAAAAGTCACTCACTTCTGCCAGATCTCTTTCATATGAAAGAGCACCAAACCAAGGATACAAGTGAGTTGTGGGAAGGGAAATGGTGATTCAAATGCCCCCCCTTGCCCCTCCATGCGGACGCCCATGATACTGGCCTCAATAGTTTTGTACTGCGCTGGCTAGTTGCTAGTTGTACTGTGACACAACTTCCTGCTGAATCATTTTGTGTTAATCATATTCTTAAAGAGCATTCGTTACAGATTATGTTTTTCTTTCTTCTTATAGTTGGTAATACTAAAACATCAAAACCGAGCAGGAGTATGCGGGCTGTACTTGCCCGGCAACAGAGGCTGGATGCCACTGTTGCACAATATCGCCGGCTGGTGGAAATGGAGGGGGACGACACGCACTCCAGTGTAACATCTTCTGCATCCTCCTCCGTGACCCCACGTTCTGCCGGTAAGCGCAGTGCTCCAGCCAACCGGAGCCGTGCTGGAAGACGCCACCGCCGAGCAGCAAAGGCTGCACCTCCTCACAGTACTCTAAAGGCTCGCTTGCGCCTTGCACTCCGCAGAGTGTCCAACCTAGAGGCGGAGGTCCAGAGATGGAAGGAGTATCATAATCTGGTGGAGGGCCTCCGTTTAGATCAAGCCATCATCCAGGAGAAGTTTGATGCCCTGGAGGCCAAATTCAACAACCTGCATCCATAGAGTGTCCCTTGCCCCTTTTTTAGAGACTTTTGGGGGGTGGGAATTGGGAGTTGGGGTTTTTGGGGACTTTTGATGGACTATTTATTTGTTGGGGTTAGGGAGGGTCTTGCGGGAGTTTATTTTGTTAGGGATATAAAAATATACTTTTTCAAACTTTATCTGAGCATAGCTGTTTTTTACTACTTTTGAGCCTGGTGGGTGGTGGTTTTGCAGTAAGTTTGTTTTACGGAACACTGTCATCGTGTTGATTCACGTGTAATTGGCCAAATGTTTTCCAAAGTAAATGCCTGTCACAGAGTTTCCTAAATCAAGAGTCCTAGGAGTTTACTAGTAGTACCACTGTCACTCTCTCGCCTCTCCTCCTAAACTGCATTATACTACCTCCCATCCAAACGCTTATCTTACCTGTAATTTGTGTTTGAGTGCTGTCTCCACCTGGAATTCACAGTGTCCTAAAGCGTTCTGCAGCAGGGCCCCAACTGGAGTTTCCCGGCATGGATTTTCTGCAAAACAAAAGCAACCTGTAATTGGCAAAATGTTTTCCAAAGTTAAATGCCTGTCACAGAGTTTCCTAAATCAAGAGTCCTAGGAGTTTACTAGTAGTACCACTGTCACTCTCTCGCCTCTCCTCCTAATACTGCATTATACTACCTCCCATCCAAACGCTTATCTTACCTGTAATTTGTGTTTGTTGAGGGCTGTCTCCACCTGGAATTCACAGTGTCCTAAAGCGTTCTGCAGCAGGGCCCCAACTGGAGTTTCCCGGCATGGATTTTCTGCAAAACAAAAGCAACCTGTAATTGGCAAAATGTTTTCCAAAGTTAAATGCCTGTCACAGAGTTTCCTAAATCAAGAGTCCTAGGAGTTTACTAGTAGTACCACTGTCACTCTCTCGCCTCTCCTCCTAATACTGCATTTTACTACCTCCCATCCAAACGCTTATCTTACCTGTAATTTGTGTTTGTTGAGGGCTGTCTCCACCTGGAATTCACAGTGTCCTAAAGCGTTCTGCAGCAGGCCCCCAACTGGAGTTTCCCGGCGTGGATTTTCTGCAAAGCAAAAGCAACCTGTAATTGGCCAAATGTTTTCCAAAGTTAAATGCCTGTCACAGAGTTTCCTAAATCAAGAGTCCTAGGAGTTTACTAGTAGTACCACTGTCACTCTCTCGCCTCTCCTCCTAATACTGCATTTTACTACCTCCCATCCAAACGCTTATCTTACCTGTAATTTGTGTTTGTTGAGGGCTGTCTCCACCTGGAATTCACAGTGTCCTAAAGCGTTCTGCAGCAGGGCCCCAACAGGAGTTTCCCGGCGTGGATTTTCTGCAAAACAACAGCAACCTGTAATTGGCCAAATGTTTTCCAAAGTTAAATGCCTGTCACAGAGTTTCCTAAATCAAGAGTCCTAGGAGTTTACTAGTAGTACCACTGTCACTCTCTCGCCTCTCCTCCTAATTCTCCATTATACTACCTCCCATCCAAACGCTTATCTTACCTGTAATTTGTGTTTGTTGAGGGCTGTCTCCACCTGGAATTCACAGTGTCCTAAAGCGTTCTGCAGCAGGGCCCCAACTGGAGTTTCCCGGCGTGGATTTTCTGCAAAGCAAAAGCAATCAACATTCGAAATGTGCCAGCGGGGCTCACAGACCCCAAAACCCTAGAAGCCCCACAGACAGCACCCCTAAGACAGGCAAGTGAGCAATAACGCCTAAACGTTTTCACCTCCCATTTCCTCCTAACCGATTTCATCCCTTAATAGACCTTGCCAGCAATGGCCCAGCCAAGACCCATAAACCCAAGCGCAAACAAGTTTGACACCACCCAAACAGCCAAAAAGCAAATCCGGGAAAAAAGCCACACTTAGAAAAATGTATTTAAATGAGGACTCACTACTTCCAGTACCTCTTTAGGGGACTCGTCAACGTAAGTTTCTTCATTGTGCGGAATCCAGGCATCAGCATTACGGGAAATGGATAGGGTGAGTCTGGAGGAGGAGGATAGACGACCAGGACTGAGTTCTTGGCAACTAACTTGTGAACCTGATGAATGCTGCGGCATCAACATCAAGACAGTTCTGCTGATGGGCTTGTTCTTTGATTGGGTGATTACAGTTTTGTTGTGAATGGGATCAAGCACTTGGTAAACAAAGAAAGACAGACACACAGGAATAAAAGTGAATAAGGAGTCGGACTAAAAATAAAGTTAATGAATCATTGACTCATTTTCAGAACTCGGTGTCAGGGAAAATGAACTCGTCCTCATACTCTGCAAATTCAGTCGGTAGTACTTGTGGTAACTGAGGAGAACTTTCCTCAGGTAGGTCGGTGTCCTTTTCTTCCTGCGTGCATTCTCGTACTTTGTAATCTGGTGGTATGAAGTGCTGGTTCATCTTTATCATGGTGAGCCGCTCCACATTTGCGGGCAAGAGGCGGGACCTTTTGGAAGTCACAATGCCACCAGCAGAACTAAAAACACGTTCTGAAGACACACTTGCGAGTGGGCAAGACAAGTAATTGATAGCCAGGTTGGTGAGCTCTCGCCATATGTTTCTTTTCCCATGCCAATACGCCAATGGGTCCTCAGTAATACTGACCGCTGTTGAGTCATCCAGGTAGGCCTGCACCATTGAAACAATGTTCTCCCGCATTCCTGTACTTTGCACTTCTGTGTCCTTTCTGGGACAAGCAAACCCTAGCTGACTTAGCCAATCCTCTTCAGACATATCGCCTGTGCCTGGTGCAGATGATACGGTTGCTGGTGTGGTTAACGGCTCAGAGGAAAAGACACTCACTTCTGCCACAGGCACAGAAGTGCTTTTATCCGACGCCTGTTGGCCTGCTGATTCACTAGTACTGTCTTCTCCTACAGTTTCCTTCCTCTCTCTTTCAAAACGAATGGCTGACCGAGCTAGCCAACCTTTGTACTCTGTAACATCTGAAGTTTCAAAAGGAATTAATACTTTTCCTAACAATGGCTTTCTGTAACGTGGATCCAGAATAGTAGCACAAATGTAGTGCTGTTGTTTCTTGATATTTACAAGCCGTTTATTGCTAACTAGGCGTTGTAATAATCTCTGCGCCAACTCATATGCTTCATTCTTTCCCGCATCCTTTAATTCTGAAGACACCACCTTGACTTGGTGCTCGAGCTTCAGCAACAATGGGATAGCTTTGCTCAAAGAACAGTCCTCCCTGCTGACTTCACGCGTGAAGACCTCAAAAGGACGAAGCATGTCTGTCAGGCTTTTAACTAGCTGCCATTGCTCCACCGCTAGCATCATTTCTGTCGTATCACCACCCAGGTTGTAGAAATACTCATTGACTACTGGAAACAGCTCATGCAGACGCTCAAGCATGTAGAAGGTTGAGTTCCAACGTGTTGCCACCTCCTGGATAAGTGCTTTCACTGGCATTCTACGTACATTTTGCTGGCGCCTCAGCTCCTTCCGGGCCTTAAAAGAATGGTTGAAATGTGTGCATATTCTTCTGCAGATGGTCAGTATTTTGTCGACTGCAGGTTCTTTTTTCAAGAACTTTTGCACGACAAGGTTCATACAGTGCGCCAAACACGGCACTCTGAAATAGTCACTGTCCGCCATGGCCTTAACTACATTGCTGCCATTATCAGTAGAAACATAACCAACCTTGCAATTTCTTTTGGGCAGCCATTGCAAGACCTTTTTGTTAAAGTCATGCAAAATGTTGTCTGCAGTATGAGTTTTCTCCATGCCAAACATGGCTAATGTTGCATGTTTACGAGCACCCTTAAAAATGTCGACCAAGTCACCACCTGCATTTATCCGTTTTGCAACCCCTTAAAAAGAGACCCAGTGTGCAGTGATGCACATGTAATCAAGGGCTTGGCAACTGGTCCACATGTCTGTTGTCAGGTGTATAGTGTGAACAGCACTCTTCTGCAAAGCTGCCCCAACCAACTCAAGCACCTCTTTATGTAGTGCTGGAACAGCAACCCTGGCAAAATAGAACCGGCTAGGAACCTTCCATTTAGGGGCCAGTGTTGCCACGAGTTCAAGAAAACCCACACCTTCGACAAACAAAAAAGGGAGAAGGTCCACCGCTAGCATTTTAGCCAGCTTAGTGTTATACAGGCGCACAATTGGGTGATTGCGTTGAAATGGCCCATCTGAGGAGAACATGTCTGTAATGCTGCGCTGGACAAGTTTAATGGATGATGCTGATGCCTTCTTCGACCCACTTCTGCTCAGTGTTGACATTTTCCGCATTGGTGTGTCTCCCAGACTCTCAGTGTGCCTCCTATGTGTTCCGGAGGGTGTGGTGCTGCCAGGGGTACTGGGTGCGCCCGGATAAATGTCTGACGCTTCTTCTACCTCCCCGTCATCTTCAGATGAAACACCTAGTACGGGTTTATTTTGGCCACTTGCCCTTTGGGATTCCTTTGCCTTGATGTTTGCTAGGTGCGCAAACCATTCTACAGCGTGTCTTCTTTCAAGATGACCTATCTGGCCTCCTGTACCATAGTTGGTACCAATCTTACCGCGGCTAACTGTAGTCGTACAAATGGAACAAACGGCTAGGTTATCATGCTTTGCATGGACACTAAAATAGTTCCAAAGTGGGGACTGGAAACTTCTGGTTTTGCCGCACGAGGTGATGATACTGCCAATGCCAGATGAAGCAGTGGTGGATGAGCCTTGCAGACATCTACTGGGTTGTGCAATTATTGCAGCAACCCTACTTGAGGGAGTCGAGCTGGATGGAGTTCCCCTCTGGGGAGAAAATATGGGAGCTGTAGGTTTTGGTGAACTTGTACTACATGACTGCGTTGGTGGTGCAACCAGTGCCACATCGCCAGGGTCACGCTCAGCATGACGTCGGGATAGGGTATAAATGTCTGTCTGCTGCATGGCCGGTGTGGCTGGAATGACGTGTGTGATGACTAGGTCATTGCTGTCATCCTGTTCATCAACATCAGAATGCACCACTTCATCAAGTCCGACGTTCGGATCCATAAGTATGAGCTTTCCGGGGCCCTTCCTTTTACCGTTTGATACCTTTCTCAGCTCATGGTGTGCCTCCCTCTCAGACATCGGAGATGGTTGCCAATCTTGATCCAGATCATCTGAGGGAGCGGGGCTTGAAGAGGAACTTCTACACACCCTCCTTGATCTTTTCCTTGCTGGGGAGCTGGGAGAAAATGAATCATCAGGAGGAGTGGCTTCGTCTTCCTGACTTGATACCCCGGGTCCAAAGTCAATTTCCTCCTGTGCCCCTACTTCGGGAAGAACAACCATTGTGGCCACTTGCACCGCTCCATGCGCCGCTACATGGCCCTCTTCACTGACCTCTACTTGCAACTCTCCATGGACCTCTCCTTCTCGGCCTTCTCCTTCTCGGCCTTCTCCTTCTCGGCCTTCTCCTTCTCGGCCTTCTCCTTCTCGGCCAGCTCCTTCTCGGCCAGCTCCTTCTCGGACAGCTCCTTCTCGGACAGCTCCTTCTCGGACAGCTCCTTGCGCATGTACTTGTGCTTGTACTGTTAGCTCATGCAGTTGTTGTTGCGGCTTTGGTTGTTGAATAGTACTTGAGCCAACATCACTGGTCGTTGGTGATTGAACCAATAAACAGGCTACCTGTGCAGCACTCATGGTGGACTTTGGTTCTTTTTTCCACATAAATTTAGTGGTCGAGGCACCAGACTCCTTGGTAAGTGGTGCCACTTGCTTCTTCTTCTCCTTAGTAGAGACATCTTTCTTGCAAGAGGAGCTACGGGCACCTCTTTTCGGACCCATCTTCTGATTCTTCTTCAGATGTCGGAACAGCAGGCCGCAGCAGGACTTCTTCCTGGCACTGATGCTCAACGATGATGCGGAGTTCTTGACTTTGTGCACCTAAAAGCAAACGAAGACAGAGGAACATCAGTTAAATATATGTTGCATATGTGGCTCTTCAATTAATAGTTTGCAAGTAGGCATTTATGAATACACACGTGCACACCACAATATGGAAATATCAAAAATAAGAATTGCTACATTTTTGGGAAACAGGAATTTAACATTGATCCAAGAGAGCCCACAGAGAGGCTTGTAGTTTCATGTACCACTGACTCAACCTGGGCACAATGGGTGAAAGCAATAAAAAATGGGTGCAGGCCTATGGCACAAAGCTCACTGCCTGCCTTCAAAATGGCCGCTTGACCCCCATCCACATGGCCAGGAGGACCATGCCTCAAAATGGCCCCACCCAACATAGCCAGCCCCCAACCCCTACTCCAAAAAGTCAAAAAAGACAACACAAATCACCACAATCCAATGCCATCCATCAAGTTTCAGAAGGTTTATGCTGCCTGCAGGTGGTTTTCTGGTGCAGAATTGCACTTTTAGCAATTTCGCGAGTGCGAGATTGTTGCTTCACGACGCGAACGTGGCAAAACACCCGCAAAATCACCAAAACAACCGCAAAAGTCGGAAAACACACACAAAAATCACCACAAAGAAAATTAACTTATCAACTTACTTGTAAAATCAAATTTCGAATACACACGTGCACACCACAATATGGAAATATCAAAAATAAGAATTGCTACATTTTTGGGAAACAGGAATTTAACATTGATCCAAGAGAGCCCACAGAGAGGCTTGTAGTTTCATGTACCACTGACTCAACCTGGGCACAATGGGTGAAAGCAATGAAAAATGGGTGCAGGCCTATGGCACAAAGCTCACTGCCTGCCTTCAAAATGGCCGCTTGACCCCCATCCACATGGCCAGGAGGACCATGCCTCAAAATGGCCCCACCCAACATAGCCAGCCCCCAACCCCTACTCCAAAAAGTCAAAAAAGACAACACAAATCACCACAATCCAATGCCATCCATCAAGTTTCAGAAGGTTTATGCTGCCTGCAGGTGGTTTTCTGGTGCAGAATTGCACTTTTTGCAATTTCGCGAGTGCGAGATTGTTGCTTCACGACGCGAACGTGGCAAAACACCCGCTAAATCACCAAAACAACCGCAAAAGTCGGAAAACACACACAAAAATCACCACAAAGAAAATCAACTTATCAACTTACTTGTGAAATCAAATTTCGAATACACACGTGCACACCACAATATGGAAATATCAAAAATAAGAATTGCAAAATTTTTGGGAAACAGGAATTTAACATTGATCCAAGAGAGCCCACAGAGAGGCTTGTAGTTTCATGTACCACTGACTCAACCTGGGCACAATGGGTGAAAGCAATGAAAAATGGGTGCAGGCCTATGGCACAAAGCTCACTGCCTGCCTTCAAAATGGCCGCTTGACCCCCATCCACATGGCCAGGAGGACCATGCCTCAAAATGGCCCCACCCAACATAGCCAGACCCCAACCCCTACTCCAAAAAGTCAAAAAAGACAACACAAATCACCACAATCCAATGCCATCCATCAAGTTTCAGAAGGTTTATGCTGCCTCCAGGTGGTTTTCTGGTGCAGAATTGCACTTTTTGCAATTTCGCGAGTGCGAGATTGTTGCTTCACGACGCGAACGTGGCAAAACACCCGCAAAATCACCAAAACAACCGCAAAAGTCGGAAAACACACACAAAAATCACCACAAAGAAAATCAACTTATCAACTTACTTGTGAAATCAAATTTCGAATACACACGTGCACACCACAATATGGAAATATCAGAAATAAGAATTGCTTAATTTTTGGGAAACAGGAATTTAACATTGATCCAAGAGAGCCCACAGAGAGGCTTGTAGTTTCATGTACCACTGACTCAACCTGGGCACAATGGGTGAAAGCAATGAAAAATGGTTGCAGGCCTATGGCACAAAGCTCACTGCCTGCCTTCAAAATGGCCGCTTGACCCCCATCCACATGGCCAGGAGGACCATGCCTCAAAATGGCCCCACCCAACATAGCCAGCCCCCAACCCCTACTCCAAAAAGTCAAAAAAGACAACACAAATCACCACAATCCAATGCCATCCATCAAGTTTCAGAAGGTTTATGCTGCCTGCTGGTGGTTTTCTGGTGCAGAATTGCACTTTTTGCAATTTCGCGAGTGCGAGATTGTTGTTTCACGACGCGAACGCGGCAAAACACCCGCAAAATCCCCCAAACCACCCCAAAAGTCGGAAAACACACACAAAAATCACCACAAAGAAAATCAACTTATCAACTTATTTGTGAAATCAAATTTCGAATCCAAAAGTAATACAAATGGCCCACCACCAACATAGCCAGCCCCCAACACCACCCCAAAAGTCGAAAAACACACACAAAAATCACCACAAACAACATCAACTTATCAACTTACTTGTGAAATCAAATTTTGAATCCAAAAGGCCTCAAATCCAAATATCCAGCAGCATCCACAAAAAGTAATCCTTCCCAGTCAAGATCGAATCCAAAATGGCCAGGAAAGGAAACAGGAACAGGAAGTTGGAGACTGGGGCACTTCCTTCACCCCTCCCCAATGGGAGGAACTTGCTGGACAGGAACAGGAAGTTGGAGACTGGGCCACTTCCTTCCTTCACTCCTCCGCCATTTTTATTTTTTTTTGTAATTTCGCGAGTGCGAGATTGTTGCTGCCCGCGCCGCGGGCCGCGAGCAGTGCGAACACAAGCAAAAAATCCGCAGCGCGTGGATTTGCGGATTTTGCGGGAAATCCGCAAATCTCGCGGATTGCGGATTTACCGAAAATCCGCAAAATCCGCGAGCGGAACGGATTTTACGCCCATGCCTAACAGAGATGAGATTGTTTTGGTAGATCTGGTCACCCAAGAGGTAATTGCTCAAAGACAATGACTAATAGCCCAGCGGAGGAGGATTCCTGCCCAAAGGAGTAGGAGTGACCATCCCTAGAGAAGGCTGTGCAGTGATGGCACCGTGTTGAGAGCGCAAGTATGGGGGGAGGGGGGATGGGGTGTGAAATACCCATTGGTGTGAAAAAGGTTAGAGTTGAACCAGTATACAAACCGAGACTGTTGGGACAACTAGATGTGATTTGATTGAGACTAGCACAATGGGAATAGTGGATGGCTAACACTCAAAATGATTGTGATGTGTACACAAGGGGCGGGGGTTCAATCACCCAGTGCATTTTCAGCATTTCAGGGGGGTAAGAGGCACTCTGCCATGTTCGGGACAGGGTTGCAGGGAGGGGGGTGGTGGGAGGGGAAGGGGTAGGAGGGGAAGTTTAAATGTTTCTTGCTTTATAGGTTCAAAATGTGATGTTGATCAGGTATTGCAAAATATAGCCTTACGTAAGCTACAGGGACATAAGATGAGTGGGGTACTGCAAACTTTTTTCTCACTTCAAATTGATCCATAGGTTAGAAACTGGGGTTACAGGTGACTATGGGGTGGCTAGAGACCGGGTACTTTCTGTATTGACATGGAATCTTAATGGATTGGGGGATATGATCAAGAGGGGGATAGTGCAACAGTACTTGAAGCGTCAGGCACCTGATGTGGTTTTACTGCAAGAAACACACCCGGTGGGACAGAAGACTAAGGTCCTCACCAGATGGGGATCCAAGCTTCTGATACACGCAGACTACACAACAGGATCGCGTGGGACAGCTCTGTTAAAAAAGAGTACACCCCTTATAGTTCATAAGACGTGGACCGATCCGAGAAGCAAGTTCGTGGGTGTTGAGAGCGAATGGGATGGTAGAGATATAAATATACCTTCGGTTTACTTCCCACCAGCTTTGGGTAAAACAACTCTAGAAGACCTTGGTTGTAGACTGACAGGACTCAGGGAAGGCACTTTAATCATGGAGGGGGACAACAATATGACTCTTGATGATAGAGTGGATCGATGCCCGCCGAGGCCTAAAGGGAAATCTGATGGTCAATTGGCTGAAGTTGTGAAGTCAATAGGACTGGCGTATATAGGCTGGGCGCTTCAACCCACTGGCAACTTATACACATACTTCTCAAACGTGTACTGTAGTTTGTCACGCATTGATGACTTTCTTACGCAACTTTTGACCAGTCTTGAGTCCTGCCATGATGCATATCGGACCACTCCCCAGTCTGGGTAAACTAAACACATTGGGAGTGCTAGATGCGTACCACCATTGTAATCAATCCCTGGCTCTTACATATCCCAGGAATAAGGGAGGAACTCCGCACACTGTCAGAGAACTATCTCACTGAAAATGTGGGCTCAGTTGAGTCTATGCACACAATTTGGGAAGCATATTAGGTATCCAGAAAGGCTAAGCTCTATCTTTGAAGAAGGGGTATATTGCCAAGAAGCATGAACTTCTAGTCCAGGTGGAGGAAGACCTCCTAGTGGCAGAGCAGGAACATGCACGAGATCCTTCACCAGACACTAGCCAAAGACTTTTGCTGAAGCAGGATGAAAATCAGATAAAAACTAGAGAGCTCATGCTGGCCAAGTATCAACATACCCAACATATGATATATGAGATGGGAGAGAGAGCATTATCAAACAACAGCGGTCCTTGACAATTAACTATACAACCTTTAAATAATTATAGGCCACAATCTACGCTATAATGAATGAGGTGTCCAGCCGGACCCTATAGTTTAATCAATAAAAAAATAGAGGGCACATATATAATGGGGCACAATCCTGTATCCAAGACATACAACAAAGCAAGACAAACCAGTATTTACAGGGGAGGGATGTTTCTCAGGCAACTTTCAAATTAGTGAGATGCTAGTGTAATGGGAAGAATCAACCTAGCTATACTCATCTAGTAAAAACACAATTACGTCACACAATGGTGAACTATTGTTTAAACATCAACTGTCGACGGCGTTTCGATCCCATTACTAATGAAGGATAATCATCAGGACAACCAATGTATTGCCTGAATATGCAAGCCTGTAAGTAGTTTAGGGAAACAAAAAGACACAAGGGACATTTGTTTAGAAACATACCTCAACCTCCAATATATAGCATAAAACATTCTCACGCCATGCCTTAAGGTGTTAATTACCATACGTGCATGTGATTGCCAGGTCTTGTGACATTCATCCAGTCAATTCATGATGGTGACCAGTAGGTAAAGCATTCAAGGGTCAGAACATATGGGTGCCGCAGTGAATAGTGGGCCGTGCGTGGATTAGTTTAAAACCATTGTTTTGGTGGTATGGCAGGGTCGGGTGGGATTTACCTAAAATATGAAAAAAACGGGTCCAAGGAGGACTTGCAGTTGGGCCCGGAATGATGGTACAATGCCATAGAACAAGTGCGTGATCTTCAAGGTTGGAACAACCTAGAGGTAGCGGGAGGAGCGAAAGTTGAGTAAGACAAACCAGCCTGTTGAATAACCCAACACGCTAAAACGGTGACTTGGGTGGGCGTTTACCTATGAATTGGAAAGTCAGAAGCCCCAAGTGGTGGCGTCGCTGTGCCTCGGCTCATAAGAGAGGCCCTGATGATAACAGATAGCCCTCTGACAGATTATAAATGCCCGGAAAAAACGCGGGCGGACCCTGAGCTAGATAGCTCAGACTCTTCAGTTGTGGCGCTTCTTAGAAAATTAGAGAGGGATATCCATCAGGGTTTTGAGGCTTCTAATAAAAATCAGGAGTACATAAGAGTCTCATGCAGTTTACTGGAAGCCAAGCTCGACAAATTAAGCGCCTGTACAGAAGTGCTTGAGTCAGAGGTGAAAGTGATGCGGGAGAGGGTCTTAGATAATCACAAGGAGATTGAGGCTATTAAACTTAAAGAGCGAGAGAATGATGAGAGAGTTGAGAGACTTGAAAATATGCAAAGACGAAATAATCTCAAAATTTTGAAGTTACAAGAAGGAAAGGAGGGGTCGGATATAAAGAACTATGTAGTGCAACTGCTTAAGACTGAGTTACAGTTAGAGGAAACGGAAGAGGTACTGTTGCGTGATATTCAGAGGATTCATCGAGATCCTTTCCAGGTGAACCCAAACCATTCTAAACCAAGAAAGATACTTGTTAACTTCTTGACTTATAATTTGAAGGAAAAGATTTTTGCATCTGCCTTAAGAGGAAGAGTATAATGGTGGATGGAACTGCAGTGGATATAAGGTCAGATTTATCACCCGCTACAGAAAGTAGACAATGGGAGTTAGGGAAGCATATGGAGCCGCTAAGAGCATTGGGAGCTACGGTCCAATTAAAATTTCCAGCTTTTCTAAAGATAATGTGACGGAATAAAATGCATACATTTCAGGGAGTTGAAGAGGTGGATGACTTTTTGGAACAATGTCAAGGGGAGTAGTAAGTAAGCAAGGTGAAGGTGAGCAGGTTAAGGAAGGTCAGATTACTGCCTGGCACTGATATTGGTGTATAATGAGATGTAGATAAAAATGTGGTGCACCGCCACTAGGGACATCCACAAGGCCAAGGCCATGGGTGTTTTGGTTGGGTTTTCCAGGGGTGGGGGAGAGGGGTGGGCGGGTGCGTGGGGGGTGCGGGGTAGGGAGTGGGGGATGGAGGGGGGAAGGGGAGTGGGAGAAAGAAAATATCCTCAGGAGCATCCTTGCCACCAAAAAGTGGGAGATATGGGTAAGCTGTTATGAGTGGGGTTAACTCTATGGAACTAAGGTTCCTTACATGGAATGTTAATGGTTTACAAGTGATGTCCAGGAGACAGGTGATACTGAAGTATTTAGAGGATTCCCTTGCGCATGTGATTATCTTGCAGGAGACGCACTTGTCTGAAAAAGAAAGCAAGGAGATTTTTTCTGCTCAACGCTGGATTCCTAGTCCTTTTTTTACACCCCAAGAAATAGTTACAAAGGGGGTGGCAATTTTTTATGGCTGGAGATTTTAATGTGGTTTTAAACTGTAAGTTAGACAGGTCGGGAAATAGTAGAGCTGTGGTAAATGGTAAGATGTCGTCTAGAATAAAGTTGATTATGGCGCAGCAAGGTTTATGTGATATTTGGAGAATAAAAGCAGGTCAGCAGTTATGCTATACTTTCTACAATAAAAAATATAATCATAGGTCTCGTATAGACTAATTTCTGATTGATGAGAGGTTGAAGGATTGGGTTACGAAGGTGGAACATTTAGAGGCCCATATTTCAAACCATTCAGCTGTTGGAATGAATTTAGAGTTGGGGGCGGAGGGTGTGACTTTAACCTGGAGATTAGATCGTACAATCGTCTTAGACAGGGACTATCTAGAAGTTCTCAGAGATGAGATACAAGTATTTTTAGATAAAAATGAAGGGTCAGCTAAATTAGAAGTCGTATGGTACACTTGCAAAGCGTTTCTGAGAGGGAGACTGGGAGCTCAGGGCGCTAAGAAGAGAAGATTGTATTACAGGAAGGTGTTGGATTTAGAGAAGGAAATTTGTTCATGGGAAGCTATTGGAACAAGGTTAGGGGGCCACACAAGGAACGAGGAGGCAAAAAATAAGCTCTTTGAATTAAAGCTAGAATTAACAACAGTATTGTCACAAAGAGTTAAGGGAAAATGGGAAGCTAGTCAGTTGGCCCACTTTTCTTACGGGGAAGGGTGTGGCAAACTGTTAGCGTGGAAAGCTAAAAAAGATCTGGCAAGGAATCAAATAAAGGAAATGAAATAGATAGACTCAGGAGCTATTATAATGGATAGCAAAGGTATTGCAGAAGCTTTCCATGAGTTTTTTGTAGGAGTATATAGGGAAGATCTGTGCCCAAGACAATCTGAGATGGAGGGGTGGCTACAGCATATGGAACCTCTCTCTGGTGACCTGGTGGGGGTGTTAAATATGGAAATATCTTGAGCAGAGGTGGTCAGGGTTATTAAAGAGAGTAAAAGGGGGAAGGCACCAGGTCCAGACGGTCTTCCGGTCGAAGTATACAAAGTGTTGGTAGATGTGTTTGCTCCTACATTGTGTCAACTGTTTAATCAGGTTTTTTTATGGCAGACCAGCCATACCCAGCTCCTGGAATGAGGCAACAATCTCTCTGATACCTAAACCAGGAAAGTCACCCAGGTGTATGGATTCGTACAGACCTATATTACTTCTAAATTGTGATTATAAGTTTTTTTCAAATATTTTGGCAGATAGATTGAGCAGGGTTATCCCCAAGTTAATCCATCAAGACCAAAAAATCTTTATTAAGGGGCGGTATTTGAAAGAACTATTTTTTACTCTCATCGGAATCATATATATGGCTTGCACTCGAAACTCCCCTTGGCGGTGATTGCTCTGGACGCCGCCAATGCTTTTGATCGGGTTAATTTGTTTTTTTAAAGCACTTTTGCAACATCTTAAGCTGGGAAAGAATTTTAGTGAGTCCCTCCTTTCTTTGTACTGTTCCCGGACATCACGTGTTTTGGTTAATGGCATATTAACCCTCTGTTAAAATAATGCGTGGGACAAGACAAAAGTGTCCCCTGTCACCCTTGTTATTCAATTTATACATAGAACCACTAGCTTGTAGAATTAGAAGTTTTGAGAGGATACCCCCGTTTGTGGTTTGCGATTGGTTGAAAAAATGGGCTTGTATGTAGATGATATTATTATTTATTCCTCTAATTTGCATCATTCCTTGGAGGACCTTGAACAAATAACTGAGGAATTTGGAGCCGTTTCAGGCTACGAGATAAATCAGGACAAAACCGAGATCATGGCTTAGAATTTAAATACAGAAGGGCTAGTTAGCAAGACAGAAATGAGATACCTGGGGGTTAGGATCACCCAAAGCATAGGGGACCTTACTAAAGTAAACTTCTTTAAGATAAAGAAAGAAGTTTCGGCCACTCTTAAGGGATGGATGAATTTACCATTGTCGCTATATGGCCGGACCAATCTAGTGAAGATGGGGATCCTGCCGAAGGTTACGTTTTTGTTTGAGACTATCCCCCTTGGGTTCAGAAAGGAATGGCTGGCCAAATTGCAGAGTGAGATAGTTTCATTTATTTGGGCATCAAAGGGGTCACTCCTCTCCTGGAAAAAACTAAGGAGGAGACTTAGTAAAGGAGGTTTGGCAGCCCCCGACCTGCAAATGTACGCGTGGGCTTTCTGCTTAAAACACTGTAGGATGCTGTTGGGTACCCTGAATACATCAACGATCAGAGGAATATTTAGTGTGATGTTCAAAAGTTGCAACTATAAAGATTTTGGTTTTTTGTATGAATTTGCAGACCCTAAGTTTTTCAAGAAGGTCAGGCTTAAGGTCCTTCGGGATTTGGCGGAGATTTGGTACAAGATAAGGAGATTATTAAAGTTACCGTATTTTAGTTATATGGCTCCACTATGGGATTCTCCTGGATCTCTGTCTTGGACAAAGGATGCTTTGGCTCTGCTGCTAAAGAGAGTGGGTCTACTTCAGAGATGGAAGGATTTCTTCCAGGAGGGCAAGTTGGCTACCTGGGGTCAATGTCAGCAAATGTGGGGGCAGGTTTTTTCAAGATACAAATATCTGCAGATTCAGAGCTGGGCAAATGATCCAGAAAGCATAATTGGGACACAAAATAACTTTGAGTTAAAGCTTGCAACAGAGGGGGTCTTCAAGAAGGAGGTGGCCATGTGGTATTGGATGATATTGGATATGGAGGATGGCCCTTTCTTGCTTCCTGAGGTTCTGTGGAAAGAAGGCTTGCCGAAGATTGCGACGGAGAACCAATGGAAAGTAACAATGGCGAAACATCTTGTTTACAATCAACAGGGCGTATTGGTCTCCTCGCAGACTGTCGAAATTTAAAGCTGGTGGTGTAGTGGAGTGTCTGAAATGCAAGACCCCCAACGTGGACGACTTACATATGTTTGTGTTTTGCCCGAATATAAGACAAATCTGGCAGGATGTAAGTAATTGTTTGTCTCAAGTCCTGAATAAGCAGATTGAGGTAAGCCCCGAATTAGTAATAACGGGGAAATATGATTTAGAGAAAAAAAGCATGAATGATAATGTGAAACTTATTTTTTACGCTATTTTATTACCCCGTAAAGAGCTATGCAAGCAGTGGGTCTCTCCGCTCACCCCTAAAATAATTGACTGGATATTGGCTATGAGATATACAGCCAAGCTTGATATTTCAGATCACACTAAGAAAAACGTGGGTTTTGGGTAGCCTTTCTTTTATGTTTTGGGTAAGGTAGACTAGGGGAGGATGATATATAATGTATATAACGATGTTGTCCGATGATTAAGCCTCCGCCTATCTCGCTGGTAGTTACTATGCATTATCCCAGGTCGAAAATAGAGGAGGAGGTGGACACACCGGTTGAGTTAGCTGGCTTGGAATGGTTGGTTTTCTCGGTGGCCAGATTCAAGAAAAGGTGAGGTTTATGCCTCTTCCTCTAACCAGCTTATGAGATAAAAAGCCCAGTGGTGGAATAGTTAGTAGAAACGGGTGGCGAGCTGGCGAATGAGGACAAAAAAAAAGAGAAGAATGGGACCGGGAAGGTCCTGTCTGATGGGAATAATTAAAAATTATTACACGTGCTGGAGAAGTGGGAGTGGGGGCTAGGGTGGAGCGTTGGAATTCCGCTTACCAATGGTTGCCAGGAACTTGGAAGGCCAGGCGGGTGGAGGAGATGATCTTCAAAATTAGGGTAACCTGGAGGCTGCGGGAGGAGCGAGAGCATGGTTAAGCCAACAGCCTATACCGTAACCGACCATGCTAAAACGATCACAACTGTGGGGGCTTACCTACGAATAAAGGAATCAGTGTCCCAGGCGGTGGCACCACTATGCCACAGTTTGTTAAAGGAGGAGTAGAAACGCGATAGTCGTATCTGTAGGGGAGTGATATAATTAATACTCATGCTGGAGACGTGGGGATTGGAGCTAGGTTGGTGACAAGGAGAGCGGTTACCTAAGGTTACAAGGAACCTTGGAGTACACGGGGTTGAAGAATAATGGTGGCAATGCCGGCAGAATGAAGAACCTGCGTGGAATTGAAAGGGTGTTAGACCACTCGGTACGCGGAGCCAAGGCTACACGGCTACGGGATGAAGAAAACCACTGCAGCGCTTACCTTAGTGTTCACGGTCGAACAGCTAAAGACGTCTGGAGGGCAGAATCGCTCAAGTCAGACTAGTGGTTAATTGCGTACAGCATGGATATAGGAGAGTGGCCATCTTGAAGGGGGCTGTGTGACTCACAAGTTGTGACTGAGGAAGACATTTTGGACTGCGAGGCATTAGTGTCAGTGGCGGCCATCTTATAGTGGTGTGGAGAACGTTTTCCCAGGCCGTTTTCAGGGAGGAGCAGTGAATAAAATTCTTCTTTTTATATACAGTCGGCGGCGGGCCAGGGTGAATTAAGGCGGCGCAGTGAGTGCGAGTTAATCACGTTTGCAGGTCGAGACTGTGGAGGCCATCTTGAACTGGGGAGGAAAATTTGAATGGTCACGGCCATCTTGTAGTGGAGTGAGTAGACGTGTTGCCAACTAATTGTAAACCAAGGACCGGCGCAGTGAAATTAAGAACTATATACAATTGGTGACAATTCCAGGGTAGTGTGTAACGGCGCAGTGAGTGCAGTAATTCAAGTCCATTATTCAAAATAACCCTTGAGTAGCAGTTACCAGAGGAAATAATAGAGTGTATGCAATTGACAAGTTGCAAATTAAACATATCCATGCACAATTCATATTTTCATATTTCAATTGCCAATCATGACAACTGATACAATCCTGTATAAGCAGCCATAGACTATTGTAGCAGGGGCTACATGGTTATAGAAGTGAGGTCAAGTCCTCATTGCGATTGAGGCCATTCCTGATGCTGTCCATAAGTAAAATCATTTTCAGTTCCTCTCTGTTCAGTAGGTGTGCAATGTCTCCTCCACGAGGTGACAGCTTGACTGATTTAAGGACTGTCCATTTCAGATCATTGTCATTGTGTCCTCTTTCTGTGAAGTGGTCAACCAAGGGGGCATTAAGAGTCTTGCAGCTGATTTTGCTGCGATGTTGACCTATTCTCGTATTGATCTTTTGCTTGGTTTGGCCAACATATACAAGTTTACAAGGACATTGAATCAGGTAGATGACATCACTACTATTACAATTAGTGAAAGTTTTACAGTTAACCGTGACATTGTTAAAAATGAAGTATTTGCCTTCTATTGTAAAATCACAAACATCGATCCCATTGATAAATGTAGAAGCAAAGGTTTTAGCTAAGGTTATGGCCAACAGGTTAGCGACGGTTATTACATCATTGGTTCGCCTGGACCAGTATGGGTTTATGCCAGGGAGGAATATGCCCCTCAATATCCAGCGTTTGCATAACGTGCTGGCTCGAGAGAATATATCGAGGAAGACGCTGTGGTGCTGTCTCTTGGCGCTTCAATGGCCTTCGATTCCATAGAGTGGCCCATAAAGTGGCCCTACTTGTTTGAGGTCCTAGAGAGGGTGAGACTGGGTTCTAAATTTATAGCTTGGGTGAAGCTACTTTACACAGACATTTTGGGACAGGTGAGGGTCAATGGATATATGTCTCAGACATTTGGACTACGCAGAGACCTAAGGCAGGGATGCCCGCTGTCCCCGCTTCTGTTGCACTGGGCGACTGATGTGGAAGATCATACATCTCTATATGCCGATGACGTACAGCTGTTTTTGGCATCTCTATACAAGTCAATAAGTGTGGTACTTGAAATCTTCCCAAATTTCGGAAAATATTCTGGGTATGGGTTTAACTGGCACAAATCCGTCCTGTTTATGCTGCATGGTCGTTTCCATAGCTCCAATTTGGCCCCCCCACTAGCTCGTCTGCGTGCGGATGTGAAAAATTGGAGATCCCTCCCTCGCTCACTGGTAGGGCGAGCTGCACTCTTTAAGAGGTTGGCTCTCCCTCGCTTCCTTTACATCCTTCATACCTGCCCGCATAGAGTCACTGATTCGTATTTCAAGGCAGTGGAGGAGTAACTTTGAACTCTGCTGTGGGATAGGAAAGCCCCCCGAGTGGCGTTAAAGAAACTCACAAAAGGGTGGTATGACGGGGGCATAGCTTTGCCCGACTTACAACTCTACTACTGGGCTGCGCAATTGGTGAACCACTGGATATAAAATCCCCCCTAATGACCCAGTATATGCTCTCGACGGTTAACAAAATGACTGCTCTGGGTATCAACACTGATAGGAAGAACAAGCAGAAATTCTTTAGAACCACCAAACATGCACTGGACGTTTGGCGCTTAGTACATTCCCGTCTGGGCTGGGCAGGCTTCCTTTCTAAGATGGCATTGTTGTGGTCAACAAACAGAAATTGGGAATGCTGTGCTATCATCCCGGTTTTGATAAGTGGGATCTTATAGGGAGCTCGGTGGTGAAGGACCTAGTTCGGAAGTGGGCTGTACTGACATTTGAGGAGCTACGCATCCAATATCATTTGGCCCTGGGTGAATTGTACATATATTTGCAAATTAGACATGCGCTTCTGTCGGCTTTTCCATCCTTTACGGACATACCTGATTCATCTCCATTGGAAGACTGGTTGTTAGATGGGCCCTTAAGTTCCAAGGCAACATCCCTCACATATAAAAAGCTATGTAATAACTTGCCGGACCTCTTTCCACGGCTCAGGGAGCAGTGGCAAGACGATCTGGGCCAAATATGTGATGAAGACTGGCAGGCAGCTCTTATGTCTCCTCTAGAAGCGGTCATCACACTTAAGTTTAGGCTCATACAGCTTAGAATACTTCACTGATCATATATGACGGGGGAGACCTTGGCTAAAATTGGTCTAGACCCGATGACCTATGTCTGGGGGGTGTGGACATCAGGCCACTTTTCATCATATCCTTTGGAGCTGCCCGAGAATACGTACACTCTGGGAGGGAGCCTCAGACCATATGCAGACACCCCTGAGCAAATAGGTAGTGTTGACACCACAATTGGGACTGCTTAATATATGGGAGGCGACTGATCTCACGGAAATTGAACAACAGTTCACAACACTGGGATACCTATTGGTTAAGCAGGAGCTGGCAAGGGGATAGGGGGGATCCAGTGTGCCGCCTATCACCGTGTGGGCGAAGGAAATTGACAAGTGCATGCTGGTGGAGATCGAAGTGTTTGGGGCCATGGGATGCCCTAAAAATGGGATCGGAAGTGGTGAATGTGGAACAAATATCTTGGTGAGCCTTGTATATCTCTGTAGTGGAATCGGAGATGCTTGCCCGGAAAAACTATGGCTTGATTTGGAAAGTGTTGTATGCTTATATATGTAAGGCTGTAAAATACTAATAAACAAAAAAGAAATATATATATATATATATTTTTTTTTCAATGCCGTTTTTGCAGGGAAAGCATTGCGTATTTCTGCTCAATCAGGCTTGGTAATTGCGGAGAGTGCCTCGTGCATACTACAGGAGGTAAATGAGGCAAGGTGCCTAAGCGTCACAATATTGAGGAAACAGTCACATTTGCGGTTCAAAACCAGTCTATCTCACTTTTGAGCAAAGTCTGATTATTTATTAAACTTCCCCCTAAACAAAGCAAACTAGAAAGACTGCACATGCCATCCAATAGTAAATGCCCAAAAACATATTTCCGCTCATAGAACGCTATGCAGAAACAAGGAAAGCGCTCTGTGTTGTCAGGTTAGATTGCTCACTTCTGACACCATGGACGGGTCTCCCTCTAAGCCAAACCTGGCAAAACTGTGTGCACTGGGCTAATTAACAGGTAAGGGCGCGGAGGGGCGTGGCTACGCACGCGACTGCAATGCACGCCTTCGGGTAGAGCTCCGCGCCGAGCTCCCCTTCCCGGCGAAATTATCTGGTGAACTAACACTTGCAGCCGGCCGATGACCACAGGCGCTGCAGCGAGACACCATAACCAAGTGCCCCACCGATTTTGGCAGCAATCGGTGACACCGAACCACACCGCGGTTTTCACGGAGCAACAGCCGCACACGTCGCCTCCACGCCCGGCGTGCGCACAGGACAGCTCGAGGATCCGGCGGGAGCGGCAGGCCCAAAAGTGTGGCCTGCGACTGGCGCTGGCGGAGCATGCAGCCTCACAAGAAGTATGCCCAGGACCCGACCCTAACCAGCTGAGTGTACCGTTTCCCATGTGCTGCCAGACTCAGAGCTAACCCGACGCGATGGCGACGGAAGGTCGCAAGGCGCCCACCGGAACGCTGCGGACCGAAGACGAGGAGTGGAGGAGCGACCCACTGAGACCAGAGACCTGAAACCAGCAATCGCAGAAGCCCAATACCGGACCCCCGACCACGAGAATCGCGGAGCCCGCGCTATGGAGCGGGTAGAGGTGAGCAGAGGCGGCCTGGGAGACGGAGGCGGCTGAGGCCAAGGACGCGGACTAGCGGCGGGCGCCGGCGAGTACAGCCGGGGACAGAACACCCACCCACTGCTGGTGTGCGGCGAAGAAACGCAGGTACCCGCAGCTGGGAGAAGACCGGGCGGGACAGGGGAGAAGATACGGGGGTCGTGACGCCCCCATTGCTGGCTGCGCCACGTGGCACGGCGCCACCTGAGGAACAAACAGAGGCCTGCAATGCCAGATAACATACCCATACCCCCCTGGGGAGAGAGCTCCGGGGCTGTGCGGCATGCACGCGACGGCGCAGCGGCCTGGCTGACACTAGACACTGCGGATCACCACCGCAGGGACAGAGGAGCAGGCAGCTGACCACCCACCGGCCACAAACACTGAGTAGCTGACCCAGCTTCCACCACACTACAGGCCCATGCCCCGGCCCGACCTCCGGTGGCCGCGTTGCCGCGGATATCGCTACTGTGGCTGGGCGCGCGCCAGGGCACTGATGTCTAACGGACCTAGAACTCGGACCGGGACCGGAGGCGCAAGCTCTAAGGGCAAGATGGACAAGTCCGGTAAGAACGCCGATCCGGATCAAACAACAGCCAAACTGGACACTATGCTGGCAGCCATGGAAAGGCTAGAAGAATCCATCCAGCTCACTCGCACCTCCCTAGGACCATAAAAAATTGGCGGACCGCACCACGTCCCGGGAAAGCGACGTGAAGGAACTTCAGCACCAGGTCAGCCAATCCAATAAACAAATGCAGGACCTGCTGAACAGGGTGGAATTTCTAGAAGACAGAGCCGAGGATGCGGAAGGTAGGGCACGAAGGAACAACGTGCGACTGGTTGGGGTTCCGGAGAAATGGGAAGGAAGGAGTCCAGAGGAGCACATGGAACGGTGGCTGAAGGAAATACTACCGGAGGGGTCCCTCTCGCCACACTTCGTGGTAGAACGTGCCCACAGAGTTCCTACAAGACCCTTAGCAACGGGCTCCAACCCGAGGCCCATGCTACTCCGCATACTGAACTACTGAGACAGGGACTCCATCCTACGCGAAACACGCAAGCTTCAAGAGGTACGGATTGAGAATACGTCGGTGATGTTCTTTCCGGATTACACTGTGCAAGTGCAGAGACAAAGACACTCCTTCCTGGTGGTGAAAAGACACCTGAGGCAGCTGGGTCTGCAATATTCTCTGCTGTTTCCCGCGAAATTAAGAGTGGTGACTGGCGAACGAACACACTTCTTCACTGACCCATCCGAGGTAGAGGCATGGCTAGACAATGGCACGGATACGGACCCCAGAGCAGCCACGGGCCCCGCCACTCGGCGCCAACCCGGAGGCAGCCGGAGGAGGCGCAGACCCCGCCAGAGATTGCAGACCAGCATGCGAGGAGCGGCAAGGACACCCCCCCAGCAGATGCCGCACAGCAGGAGAAACAGGACGCTCTTTGCCTGGTGATGGAACTCAGCCGATCCCCTATGCAGAGCGAAGCAGCAGGCGGCAGTCCACGAGACCTCCCCAGCGACGACGAAGCCATCTATGGCGTACCGGACTCCCAGGCCTCAGAGGAAAGACCAGACGTCACGCCTCAGACAGCGGATTACATCAGCTGATCGCACCATAGGATACGTCACCCCAGAGACACTCACTGAGGAGTGCCACAGCGGCCGCAGAGTGATGGACTGACGGTGCAGCGGCGCCTCGAACGCAAGAGACGCTCATAGTAGCAAGTGGCAAACTTGACCCTGACTGCAATCTGAGGAGCAGGAGCACACCCGATACCTCTCCAGCGGGCGCACGACTCAGGGACAGCCCGGAAACCTGCGTGTGACAGGCACATGAGTCCAGAGACAACTTACCTAGCAGCCGACCAAATGGGACACGTAAAGTATGGTGTTTAATACATATGCGAATGGTTCCCTGTATTGCAAAGTGTGGTTTAGACTGGCATATCCCTCCCGGGAAGGCGGGGGGCCAACATACAATGACTTTGCTGACTTAAAACAACTGTTATAGTGCGCATCGCACAGCAGCCCCCTTAGATTTAGAATTTGTTGCTTTCCTCGAGAGTATGGACGGGAGCACGTTTGGCCTCCGACCTTTTGGTATTCTATATGTTCATCACGTTCAATGGCTCATTGTTCCATTAGCCATGTTTCTTACCCCCCCCTATTTCAGTGAAGTGGTGTGAAGAAGTGGATGCACTTCCGATAAGTATTGAAGGGAACATTAGCTCAATGAGAACTGTGGGTCCCACGGGAGGATGGTGGGAGGGCTGGAGGAGGAGTCTTGCTGAAAAACTGTAATGTCTGCTATTAAAATATGTACCTGGAATGTGAGGGGCATGTACACACCATCCCGACACTACCAGATCTATTCATACCTTAAACGTCATCACATACAAATAGCCCTCTTACAGGAGACACACCTCGGTAAATCGGAAATTCGCACCTCACGACGATGGCGGGGGCAACTATATGCCACGCACTACTCATCTTACGCTATGGGGACATTGGTGTGGGTGAGGCCGGGCACCTCATGGACAACACTAGACACTTATGTAGACCCCGGAGGGAGATACGTTGTGGTCAAAGGTAGATTAGACAGGAACCCATTGGTGCTGGCCTCAGTGTATTCACCCAACACGGGACTAGCAGATTTCCTTGCACAATTATCAAACACATTGGCACCCTGGCATGGTATCCCGTGGGTGCTGGGTGGAGACTACAACTGCACATTAGATTTGACCTTAGACCGGTCCCACCCCCCGCCACCTAGCTCACATGCACAGAATGCCGCGAACACCCTTCAGGCCTGGTCCACGCAATGGGACTTACAAGATGCGTGGCGCAGCCGCAATCCCCACACCAGAATCTACTCATACTACTCAGGGGCACATGCCCTGCACGTACGCCTCGACAGGTACATGGTCACCAGCGAGATCCTACCATATGTCACGAACACCTGCTACATAGGCCGCACACATTCTGACCACAACCCACACCTCATAGATCTGGCATGGGAGCAACCGCGACCCCCCGTACCTACCTGGAGGCTTCAGCCTGATCTACTATTGGACGGCCCATTCAGGGGTTCCATATGCACACAAACAGCACAATATTTCGAAGAAAACACTGGCACAGCATCGACACCTCAGCTTGAATGGGACGCATTCAAAGTAGTCCTCAGGGGGCAATGTCTGGGCACACAGGTTCATTCCCGACGACAGATAGAGACAGATCTGAGGCGCCTAGAATCAGACCTGATGCAGGCGGAACATGAAGCGACAGAGGGTGCAAACACCAAACTACTGGAGGCGCGGGCGGAACATGACAAACTGGTTGATAGATTAAAACACGTTAATTACATTGCTCACTCGGCCCGCACTCATCGCACTGGGGATAAACCTGCCAAATTGTTATCCTGGCTGATACAGCACGATGATCGAACGTCACCTGTGACGGCGATACACCCAGCTGACGGCCCAGTGGTATATACACAGGTGAAAATTCATGAAGCCTTTGTGATGCACTACAGTGCACTACATAGGTCGAGAATGCAGAATCCACAACCAGAAATTGCCGCATACCTCGATGGGCTCACGCTGCCTACCCTGACTGCTGACCAACGGGATGACCTTGGATCACCAATAGCGGCAGATGAGCTACGTGATGCCATCTTCTCCCTTTCAAATGGCAAGGCCCCTGGCCCAGATGGGCTACCGGCCGAATATTACAAAGCCTGCTCCGATATCCTGATCCCCGAGCTCCTCCGGATATACTCAGTGGCGCTAGAAGACTTGTCCTTGCCCCAGTTGATGAATGAAGCGACATTGGTGTCTCTCCTTAAGCCAGATAGGGATGACACGCTCCTCGGTTCATATAGGCCTCTGGCACTCTTGAACACGGACTACAAGATCCTGGCGTCGACCCTAGCCCGACGGCTGGCAACATTGGTGCCCGCCCTGGTAAACAGTGACCAGAACGGCTTTGTGCCCACTAGGTGCACCTCCCAGAATATAAGGAGGCTGTTCCGGGTGCAGGAATATGCGGTGCAAAGGTGGCCAAGATCGGGGTGCTTGATTTTAGACCTCGAAAAAGCGTTCAATTCGGTTGAATGGCCCTATTTACTGGCAGTGATGCGCAAGTTCGACCTGGGAGACGACTACATCGAGTTGGTCGGATTGCTATACAGGAACCCCCAGGTACGAGTCCGCATGGGCAAGCTGCTGTCTGATGCCATTAGAGTCCGACAGGGCACCAGGCAGGGCTGCCCGCTGTCCCCACTGCTCTTCTCATTAGCAATAGAACCCCTCGCCGAGATATTGCGTAGCAGAGGCGCACACTGGGGCATACCACTAGCAGGCGACACACACGTTGTCTCGCTATATGCAGATGATCTGCTCCTGTACATTAGAGACCTTACCCGTTTACCGCCGGAGTTATCGGACATCTTCCGATCCTTTGAGACCATGTCGGGCCTAAAGGTAAACTGGGCCAAATCGGGGGCATACTCATTCGCTCCTGACGCCCCAGAACCCGAAATCAGAATCAATGACGAGAGGCTACCGTGGCACCACACCACATTCAAATACCTGGGAATTTATTTATATAGGACGCCCCCGGATATCCTGGACGGCAACCTGACACGCACCATCACGTCCATAAGATCCCAGATCGCCTTTTGGAAGACTCTCCCACTCAATGTGCCAAGCAGAGTGACGTTAACGAAAATGATTGTTCTACCCAGACTCCTATATTACTATGCCAACATTCCAGTATACGTCCCGGTTTGCACTTTCAAGGAATTAGAAGCCATGATCAGAGACCTGATCTGAAACACTGGAAGGCCCAGAGTAGCACTGAGCAAACTATATACACCCGTCAGTGATGGTGGCCTAGCAGTACCAAACCGAGAGCTTTATTACCTGGCGGCACAGCTACAATGGGTGGCGGCCTGGCTCTCTGGCAGGAACCTAGAGGACACGGCCACAGCTGTGGACACGTTGTCCCCCCTGCAGATACACTCATTATTCCACCCACTGACAAAAACTAGGAAACAGACACAACTACATGTAGCAGTGGCCATAAAATGCTATGCAAGGGGCCTACAACTCACAAAACATATTAAGCCATATGCCCCTGCGCTCCCACTCCTAGGCACCCCCAAGACCACAACCGTGGTCACAGAGTCGGCACTGGAACACTGGACACGCTCGGGAGTGGACACCATGGCAGACCTATACACCGACGGTGCCCTGATACCTTTCGCTACGCTCGCTAGCGACACGGGAATACTGGCGGGACAGTTCTTACAACACGCTTCCATAATCATGGCGTACACACAACGATGGGGAAACATCACTGAGGAACCTCCCACACACCAACTAATACAATGCCTACACGTAAAGGGGAATGGCTCATACGTGGTACACTGGTTGACCCAAGCGCTGTTATCACACACACAACATTCCCTACAACCATTTCCGACAAAAGGGCAGCTGACGGGGGAAAGACTGGACGGACAAAGAATGGGCGATGGTACTAGCAAGCCCCAAAAACATTCCCCGCAACGCACGCTTTAAACTGATTCAGTTTTACATATTACATAGAGCATACCTCTCACCAGATAAAATTAACCAGTACTTCCTGGGCGCCGCGGCAGGTTGCCCGAGATGCACACTGGTAGGGGCGGACCTGCTACACATGTTGTGGCAGTGTCCACGGATCCAAACATACTGGCGGTCGGTGTTGCCGTTACTCGAGCGGAGCACGGCCATGCCAATACCGCACAAATGGGAGGCATGCCTGTTGGGCCTCTACAAGAGGACCAAACACAATAAAGTCCCTTCCCGATTTTGGGACCTCGGCCTCCTTACGGCCAAGAGACTAATCACCAAACACTGGAAACGCGCCGAACCGCCCCTAGCAGAACACTGGCGCACCTCCCTAGATAACTGGGCAAGGGTAGAAAGCATTACTCTTCACAATGAGGAGTCAGCAGGACTGAGACGGTTCCCAATTGCGACTCTATGGGATGAAACGCTAAGCTCCTTCCATAGAGAATGCCAGACACCGGGAGCCCCCTCGAACGACACCTCTCCCAGAAGAGACCACACTGCAATGTACAAAATGGACGCTGTAGGCCACAGCCCCGACGCCCCCGATAGGGATGAACACGAACCACCAGATTGTGCCATTATTGGACCTACTGGCGACACTTCCACCTGATCGACAAGACGGCACCCTCCCCACCTCGTCCACACCATGCACCTCCCACTGGCGATACACCACCCTCCCCAGACTAGAAGAGCAACTTTAGGAAAAATACGATGACACCTTCGAGCCCCCACCAAATCGACACACTCCCACCACGACACATGTTTCACACCTCCAAGTTTAATAACCCCACCCCCTTTTCAAAGCCACTACGGCTGGAATGATTGTGATATAATCCTGCTTTAATACAAAATGTGATGTAACACTGTATTATGTGATCCACCCCGCGACCATTGCACACATCCTCGAGATGTGAGAACATGTATGATGTACAAACCATATTTCTTTTCCCCGTGTGAAAACAATAAAAGATATATTTTATTGACAGTTAAGGGCGCTCGCCGGTAACATGCCACACTCAGGCCTTTGGAATTTTTTTAGCAAAGCAAGGACAGGAGCATAGGGGATAATAAAACTTCTCTTCGTGCTTTGCAAGAGCTTCCCTGTTCAAAAATAGCCTTAGTTACTGTTGCCAAAACTCTGCTTCTGCGGTGCCCGAGGGAGGAAAAAGTGGGCAGCTGGTTGTATTACTGACTCTAGAGACACGCACATGTCACTATTTACTAGTAAAAATAATTTTCAAAAATTAAATCAGAAAAGCTTGGAGCATCAGGTATATTTATTCTTATGTTGTTATGAAAAATTGTATTTAAAAAAATCATAGGTAGGAATACTTTACACAAATGACTTGACAACTCACCAGTCTACTGGGTATTCACATTTGCACACTCCATATTGTTTAGATGAAATTGTCGCAAACAGTGAATTAGTATGCGCAATTCAGTATAATAACAAGCATTAACAGGCATTGGCATAGCCAATAGGTCCTGCTTTTGGGACCTTATAAGTATTTAGTTTTGCAGCACAATATCCTTGGTGCAACAACATTACCTGTTGCATTGGCTAAACCTTGTACCTTATAAGTGTTTAGCTATGCAACAGTTAATCTTTTTGCACCAAGGATATTGTGCTGAAGTTATCCAGCACAATATCTTTGGTGCAACAACATCAAGTGTTGTATGGCTTAACACTTATAAGGTCCCAAAGGCGAGACCTATTGACTATGCCAATGCTTTTTTTTTTTTTTAGCAGTCCCTGCAGGAGCGATTGGACAGTGGAAGGACACTGGCTGCAGCCAAAAAACTATACCTGGTCCATGCCCCACAGCAGGAGCAAACACTCCAAGACCCAACAGGTAGTGAGCTGGAGGCAGTGGCCAATAGGAAACAAGGACGTTAGAGATACTTCAAAGCCAACCAATAATAAGTAATGGACAGGCTTTAATCTTTTTTTATTGACAAAATATTTTACTAACAGAGCAGGAGCACTGTCTCTGGCAGAACATTAAAACTAGCCAAAACGGCAAATGACAACATGCTCAATATTAAAATAGTGTCCTTAATATCTTTTGGAAACTATTCGAAATAAAGTGAGAAAAAACACTAACTTCAAGTCCGTGAAAGCACTGCCGATAGAGACAGCCCCAGACTTATTGCCTATGACAACCCTGGAAGTCGGGTGGCTAAAATTTGAGTTGCAAGCTAGCCAACCTAACCGGCATCATGTTGCTCAATCCAAGTTTCCAGTCATGCTAAGAGGCGGAGACATAGTAAACAGGCTGTTTGTTCAACTATGCCAGCAGTGCAATATTTTCAAAAACATGGAAAACAACGAATCTGGTGAGTGCGTGCGGCAGCCAAAATTGAGAGAAGGGAGATAGACACTGTTTTGCACTAAGGTTTAAAGTGCGCTGTTTGTTTAAAGACTATCTCGGGAACGCGCCAGGAGTACTTGCAATCGCCGTGAGGGGAACGGTGCCACGTTGCCATGTTGTTGACCATCGTCTTCTGTTTTCTGCCCTGCCCTACCCTGCTTGCCGGTCCCCCGCTGTTCTTACCGATGAGGGGGAGCCGGTGGAGAGCGGAAACTACATTCGCGCAATAACTACACTCCACGCTGTTACTTGAAGCGTAAAAGGCCATTTATTAGGACAAGGTTGCAATCATTTTAGACTTATCAACAGTACCTCAATGCATGAAATATACATTTCCATCCCATACCCACGCATTCTCCTTTCTGCCTTTCCAAAACCATCTCACCTGTTTGACTCTTCACCCATTCACTCGAATACCTCCTTCCTTTCCCCATTCTCACCTTCACTTGCCCTCCAAGCATCCTCTGTTGACTTTGCCTTTATTGCTCATTGCCTCCCATGCCCCACTATCAGTCACCTGTGTACCGTTTTCCCCCCACCCGAGGGGTGGATCTGCCCGTATGTGACTCCCCACCCCTCCAAAGTACCGTACCGCCTCTGCTCTGCAACCTGCCCTAAACTGGCACCCCAACCCTTGAAACACCCCCGGTCCTTCCCTAAAACCTGCAGGGTGGGCGGGTGGACGAAATTAACTACACCCTCCCGGTGGTGCTCAGGTGTCAGGAAGAGGCCGGATCTTCCTCTCCTGACACCTTATATGCCCTCCCCAATCCCACCCCTTCCTTTAACCCCTGTAGTCCCGCCCTCCACCTTGTCCTTCCGCATTGCGCGAAAACCCCGGGGGAAGACTGGTCTGCGACCTTCGCTTCCCCCGGGGGCCACATCGCGCAATAACTACACTCCACGCTGTTACTTGAAGCGTAAAAGGCCATTTATTAGGACAAGGTTGCAATCATTTTAGACTTATTAACAGTACATCAATGCATGAAATATACATTTCCATAATCATTTAGACTTATTAACAGTACCTCAATGCATGAAATATACATTTCCATCCCATACCCACGCATTCTCCTTTCTGCCTTTCCAAAACCATCTCACCTGTTTGACTCTTCACCCATTCACTCGATAACCTCCTTCCTTTCCCCATTCTCACCTTCACTTGCCCTCCAAGCATCCTCTGTTGACTTTGCCTTTATTGCTCATTGCCTCCCATGCCCCACTATCAGTCACCTGTGTACCGTTTTCCCCCCACCCGAGGGGTGGATCTGCCCGTATGTGACTCCCCACCCCTCCAAAGTACCGCCACCCAGGGAACCCCCAGAGGGCGGTTACCTGCCCCACCCCCCCCTGTCCTGCACACCTTTCGCCTCCTGCCAGCGACCCTACAGCCTCCCAGCGGATGACAATCCACCACCTCCCCCTGCGTCCTGCAGCAAAGCACCACTCTCGTTGCCAACGTGAATCGCGAAAGGTGCCCTTACCAGAAGGGGCCCACGTGCCCGTCCTTCCCGTGCCGAAAGGCAGCCTCCCACAGCAGCACCCGGTGAACGACCGTCCACCCAACACGCGTCCCCTGCAAGGCAGGAACGTCCCCAGGACAAAAACCTCACCACGAATGTTGGTCGCGATGCAGTGAGATTCCATCACTCCCACCTGCGTCTGTGAGTCGGGCAAGCAAACCCCGCCTAGGGCCTTCCCCAGCCGAAAAAAACGGCACCCCCCACAACTCAGTGAACAGCCATCCACCACCTGGACCAACCCCCAAATAGACCAGCCACATGTCTGGTCCCAATCCTGTGAACCGAAAACGTTCTCCCCCCCCCCCCGTGGCGAACGGCCATCCACCACCAGGCCTGCTTCCACCACCCGTACTCATGTCCAGCAGGACAAGCGGCCGCTCCGGACCACTCATCGTCCATCCAATGTGCCCCCATCCTGAGGTGAACGACCATCCACCCCTGGCGCCACCATCCATTACCCCACCGGCAACCAATGAACTATTCTGACCGCCCTTGGCCCATAAAAGGAGCCCCCCCAAAAGCCGAGGCACATGCCATCATATGTTCCCCCCCATATGTAAGTGCATCCCTTCTATACAGAAGGAGTAGCCCGAAAAGCTCATGAAGACAAAGAAGCATCCAAGAGTGTGACACGAATATCAAATGCACAAGTGATGCCAATGAAAACAACTGTGCACGTAGGTAATCAGAAACCCCCCCCTGTTTCCCTCACGTCATCCTGGATATCTACGCGAGTCGTACATTTCCCCCCCTCGCGGTGAACGACCGTCCACCACGCGTCCTCGGCTCACAAAGACCACCACCGGTCCGGGCCATACCTCAGGCACCCAAGGTGCCCCCTCACTGTTTCCGAGGTGAACGACCATCCACCCCATACACCCCCATCCTTTGCCTCCCTCGGCAAACAATAGCATCCGTAGACCGCTCACGGGCCAAAAAAGGAATCCCCCCTCAAACCAAATTGATCTTGTTAATAACTGAAATCCTGCACGGTCATGCACACCTCATCTCTTATCTCCCCCTGCGTCGGAAAATGCACCGTGGCACCCACCACACTCAGTGAACGACCATTCACCAATCCGTGCCTGCATTCCGTACCCAAAATGGTCTCCGGCCAATCCTGGCCTTGCTAGGCGCCCCCTCCCCCCCCCCCCGTGGACGACCATCCACTGCCTGTACCATCACCCCCATGTACATGAGCAACAATCCCCACCATTCTTGGACCATGACAGGAGGCTCCCTTTGACCAAAGGCCCCCACCATCAAGTAACACCGGACCGTCCCCATCACCCAAAGCGTCATGTCTTGGACCTCCAAATCCTCAGCCGCCAAACTGTCTCCCCCAAGCACAAACCCTGCCCCCCACCAGGACGCCCCATGTTCCGTTCCTTGGAAACTTCTCCCCTGCCAAGCACCTCATTATATTGCCAGCTTGACACATCCCAGCAACCATTCCCCTGCATGTGTCCCCAAATCAAGGCAACCGTACATCCCTTGCGCCGTATGGCAAACATAATGGCACCAACACCTTCCAATGTCCTTCGCCCCAGTCTTCTACCGTCCACCACCCAATCATCGGGGAACCTGCCCCAAAAACATCCACACCCCCGCTAGCGCACCTCTTGTGTAGATCACCTGCTGGGAGAAACACCCCCCCCCATCTCCTCCAGGCAACACACCTGGTTCCTGTCTTACCTCCTGACCCCTTTGTAGAAAGAAAAAGTAGACCCACAAGAAAGACATGGTGATCCCCCAGCCCCCTTACGGCTTATTCACATAACATAAGGAAGCAGGTATGAAAATTGCTGCCAGCGCCAAACAGAGAGCAGACCCGGCAAGACTCCCAGAATCATGTACAAGACACTCTTACAATCCGTACAGACTACTTCGTATAGTCCTGAGATATGCAACCCTGGAGCCAGTTCTGGAATTACCAAAATAATCTACAAAGTAATCAACTGTGTTCATATAAGGAAATCCACGGAGCCCAATGCTAAAGTGTGTACAGAATTGTGTTGCCTACTCCAACCCCTGTACCTACTGTCTTTACAAAGTGTATTGGCTTACTGCAAATAACTCTTCTGAGACCTCCCAGATTGCGAACAGTATATTTTGATACCAGCTGGGTCCAGAAAGAAAACAACTCTATTTCCGATAAACAAACCATTGGCCTGGAGTCCAGACTGTATGCGAAACATTCTGCTGACTGAGTGTGCACAACACATGCTTACACTGTCCTCTGGTACTGCCTTACTGCTTGACCAAGCTACAGCTTAGAGAGTAAGGTTACGCCTGGCCTTAACCTCCCTTATCTCTGGGATTTCTGGACCCTATTCACACCGCACCTCATTCAGGTCTAGTACTCTCACACAACCCATGACTCAGAATATAGACTCACTTGGAATCCGAATGCACGCTATTCGATTTGTGAAACTTACATGGATGTATTGCCACCGGAAGTTGGGGCAGTAACCCCAAAAGAAACATGTTGGAGAGCAGAATCTGATGATCAATAAAGATGCCAGTATATGTCGGTCTTATCATATCCCAGTTGCTGTGTTTTGAAAGACAAAGGTGAAATGCCAGGCTATTATAGAGGTCAAAATTCTCGCAGTTTGGTTCTCATCCTTCTAACAAGTACCCTTGCGTTCACTTTTCCTTATCTCACTGCAAAGGTAGAGACTTTTCAAAAAGGTAAGTCACACATAATCTTGCTAGACTGCACTGAGTTGAAAGGAAAGTCGTGGGACGTCAGATTTTATCTCAACCACAAAAGGAACTACAGAAATATTTCAGAATACGGCAGCAGTTAAGAAAGCACAAATGCCAAACCACCAAGTCCTGAAAACGAAAACCTCTGAACGGCCGGCATAGCCCTGTACAATCATCCCCCTGCCCGTGCGTGAGCAGCCCCCGACCACCCCCCCCCTTATGCGCATCCGCTAAGTCAAGATGGGCAGCAGTCCTCCACCTACATGGTACACCCAAACCTGGCCAACACCCCAGGAGCATCCAGCCCCCGCCTCTACCTTCTCCACTCCACCCTGGCGCCCACGTGACGCCGCCACGCCGGCCCGCCCGTCTAGGGGAGGGCAGCGTTGTATCCCGCGGAGGACTCCCCGGGGTATAAACATCCACCCCAGAGCCACTACGAACCCGAACAACCAAATGCCATGTCACCAAAGGACCACATGGAAGCCGACCGGCCATCCCTGTCAACCCTGCTGTTGCAATATCCACTGTGAAGCTCGCCACCCACCTGGGTCCCGTCATTACCCCATCCACAGCTGTACTGGTATCCCCCAGGACACCCCCACTCCTGCAGCGCCCCGCAGCAGAAGCGTCATGGTCCCCGCGGATCATACCTTATCCCCAGGCCCCAGCCACAAACGTGTACCTAAAGGTGCTCCAGCACAACGCCCCTCCTCTCCTGGGCGCCATGCCCATCTCGGCTGTGCCCGCTGATCCTACCACGGCCGCCCTTGACCCCCGCAACCATAAACAAACCGCCCAGCCACCATTTACCTCCCTGAAACCACCAAACGGCCCCCAGCCCCACCCACACAAACTTCCAATCGACCCAACATCCCCACCACACAACACCCACAGAGCCCACAACACCCACAACTCTCTTCACCATCCCACCCACCGACCCCCAGCACTGCTATCACAAACACACCGACCCTCACACCGCACAAACCGAACAGGTCACACCATACATAAGTAAACATTGCATGGATAAAAAACGTTGCAGTGGACGCTGCGCGAATCCCCCAATGGAGGGCAGGCCGCCGCGGACCCCCCTACTGCTTCGGACCAGCGTTAGGAGGCCGTAGTGCGCCCCACTGGTGTCACACCTGCTGCCGAGCCGGACCGCCATCCTCAGTTCGCCTCCTCCACCTGGTCGCCCGAACCAGGTGAGCCCAAACACCACCGGGCCTCATGCCGTCATGGCCGTCCCTCACACGTGACCCCGATACCCTACACACTGCCGCCTACCAACTCCCCAGGGGTCCGGTCCCGGACCACCCTCCCCCCCCAGCCATCAGCAGTGCCCAGTGACCCAACCCGAATAGCGCAGGCTCCCCGTAGGGGCGGGCCCACGCCCCCCATCTCGCTGCAGATAAACCAGGGGGGGGGGAGAGAGTGCCAGCGAGACCGCAGCCAGCTCCGGGCGACGTCGTAACATGCGACGCCCCGCCCCACTGCCCTACCCCTGTTCTGAAATGCCCACCAACTGAGGCCTGCCTGTCTGCCATAAGGAAGGGGAGCCCTTGAAAGGCCAGAAGCAGCCATGCCCGCCCCCCCCCCCCCAAGGCACCCCAGGAAGCCCCCCCTCAGGACCGCAGGCAAAGCCAGGACACCCGCCCTCCCCCCCCCCCCCGCTGCGGGGCCCCCATCAGCCTCGCACCGGCCACATGCCCCCCCCCCTCGCGGAATACCGGCAGCGCACCCAGGGAAAGCCTCAGATGAAGAAAAACCAGGCGCGAGCGGCGCAGAGCCCCTCCCGCTCCCGACAGGGTGTCCCCTCACCAACAGCCAGCCCCGACAGGCACCGCAGGAGCCACTTCCCAGGCAAGACCCCGCTGCCGCACCCGGGCGGTCCGAACGAGCTACACTTACTGCTCGGGGAAAACCCCCCTCCAGGCCAGGGGCCGCCCCTGCCGGACACGCCCGCCGAGGCCTCTCCACCCGGCCAGTCCGAGCTCCGCCGTCTCCTCGGGGCGAAACCCCGGCCGTGCTGCAAGACTCCCCAGGGCATCCCTATGTAGCTACACAACGGGATGGTAACACTATCAGGGCAGCCGATCGACAAATCGGCCCCCCCTCAAAACCCCCGCTGCTCAACCACGAAATTAACTACACCCTCCCGGTGGTGCTCAGGTGTCAGGAAGAGGCCGGATCTTCCTCTCCTGACACCTTATATGCCCTCCCCAATCCCACCACTTCCTTTAACCCCTGTAGTCCCGCCCTCCACCTTGTCCTTCCGCATTGCGCGAAAACCCCGGGGGAAGACTGGTCTGCGACCTTCGCTTCCCCTGGGGGCCACATTTTCAGGGTGCCCTGCTGGTCGCTGGTTCCAAGCATCAGCAGAGGGCGCCGAAGGCCCTCAAAGGACACGTAGCCCTCCGCAGCGCCTGTCAAAGGTTGGAAGAGGGTGGGCTAGGCCATCCCCCAAAATTCTCACAGCCCAGAGACAACTACATCACTAAGGAGCAAGGTACTGTTACTTTTATGGTCCACCACTGAGCTTTGCGGACTTGTGTTCATATGAAAGTACTTTCTGTTAGTATACCCTTAGCACTGAGAGACTAAAGGCTGCTAAAACCTGTCCTGACTTTGGACTTTGTAATCTTTGTAATCTTGCTCATTGAACTTGCCGATGTTTCCCATGATATTGCATTAAGCACTTTATGTAAGCGCATTTTTGCACATAAGACACTTAGGGCTGCTAAAACTCAATTGGCCTTCGCAAACCGGCTGGTTATTCATTTATGTTCCTACTGCTACGTGCCGATTGCCACTGAATTGTGTAGACCTATTGGTTGTTTTAGTTAGGCTGTAAGTTCATTATTGGGGGCCCTCTACAGTCTGGTAATCATGGTTAGTAGGAAGCAACAGACAGCACCATCAGGGTCATTAGCTTCAGCAAAATCAACAGTTATAACCATGGATGATTTCCTCACAAGGGCAGCCTCAGTTATAGATAAGGAGATCCAAATGGTGAACAGGCGTCTCTCCAGATCACAGGTGGGTTCTTTTCAAAACCTCGGGGAGCGCCCACATGATACTTATAATGGCACAATAGAAGATTCAGAGGGCACTTGTCAATGTATGGGTCCAGATAGTGAATTGTTGGATAGAGATCAGTTGAGTGGTACACCTACAGACACAGGAGAGGCACCATCACAGCCCTTGTTCCCCTTAATAACTATTGTAAACATTAAAGGCCCGGCAAATACTGCAAATATGGCTATTACGAGGGAGTGTGGCAATGGGGGGAAGATCATAGCTACGTCAACAGAGGCCCTTCGGGCCGTGGTCCATCCCCACCTCCACCTTCAAGGATGGTAGGTTGCCCAGCTGGCAGTCTTAAAAGGAAGTGTAAGGCCATTGTGGGACAAGCAAAAAAAATAAAACCTAATGAACCGCAGGGACGGACATTAGACCAAGGAAGAATTTCTTGGGGTGAGAAACAATTGATGGAAACTCTCAAAATAATGTTGAGTACCGTGCTGGAGGAAAGTTTGGCACCAATGATGTCCAAGCTGTCTGACTTAGAACAAAGGCTCACTAACATGAATCCGATTACCTCTCGTCCTCTTGCCACTCTGAATGGTAAGTTAACCAAGCCGACTCCTTTAGCAGGTGCATTAGACAAATCTATTCATGAAGCTCCACCTGATAATAGGGCTCACCCTGGAAGTCTTCTAAGTATTAGACCTCCAGAGAGTACGGCAAGGGTTATTATTGAGGATATGCCATTGAATAAGCTACCCCCAACGGCTCAGCTAAAACATACAATGCAGGGCCCAGGGCATAACAGGGGCGGGTATTTGGGAAAAATAACTTTTTGCAATTCTAATTCCCTAACAATAGATTTGCCGCCTCAATCTACACCATTGGTGTTTATCTTAGGTAATGTGCCAACTCTTCACCATGGCTCCACAGAAGTGTTCTATCAGCTTAAGAATAAGGTGATTCACTGGTTTTCAAGCAATACCTCTGTGGGTTCTGAAATAGGACATTACATTATCATGGGTAGGTTGGTTGGGAAACTCGAGAAAGGCAGGTGGGGGCGACTGCATAATTGTGAATTCCAACGATTGTTTTGTGATCGAAAGAATATTCATAGAGACACAAGCAAAACAGTTCAATATGGGCCCTGGTATGCAGATCCTCTCCCTGGGTTTTTTTTACCAACCAACATCATCAAACAGTAATAATCTCATCGCACGCACTATCTGGCAGCCACATAGATTTGATTCTGACAATAGACTAAGTAGATTTAATCACCTGACCCCTGGCATGGTAACAGAAAGTATCCAGGGAGACTGTAACCAAACACCCTTCCCGCTAGCGCCAAATAGATTTGCAGCTCTCTCCTCGTTAGAGGATTGCGATTGACTTAAGGCTCACACAGCTTCCAACGAACCGCTGACATCGCCCCACTGTAAGCCTATAGGAGGGGGGGCCCTGCAGACAGACTATGGTTGACGGACGTACAGCTGCTGGTCTAGAGGTACTGAAAGCCATTTCTCCAGAGGTTTCATATAGCCAAGTGGCCCATATTATCATCTCATGGAACATTGCTGGTCTGGCGGGGAAGGCCCAAGACCCAAAGTGGGTAGAGTTCATAAGGACTTACTCTGTGATATGTTTCCAAGAGACTTGGATGGTGGAATGTAATATCTTTTTAAAAGGATATAAAGCCTTCTTTCTGCCAGCAACGCCGTCACACAGTGGTAGAGCTAAAGGAGGCCTGGCTATATACATTGCGTTAGCCTTGAATTGTGTAGTGAAACCAATAACTTCTAATAACACAGACATCCAAGCAGTGACCCTAAAGAGAGGGAACATATTGCTGTCCATGATAAATTTGTATAACACAGTAAATACTAGAGGGGATTGCAAGATTGCAGAATTGGGGGATTTTGTCAGAAAGGACTGTGGAAGTAACTCTAACCGAATCATGCTAACTGGGGTCTTCAATGTGCATCCATGTGGGAATCCAATGAACACTGCGATGGGTGAACTAGGATGTGATAAGTTGGGGGCCCTCACTTCGAACATTCTGGTCGGGGAGAAATGCTGAATGATTTACTTAATGAATTTGATTTGGTTTCAGCCATGTCTGTGGTGGACGTTTGTAGTACCCAGCCCGTCCCCAACCTTAAAGGCCATGCTGGGGGTTTCTTCATAGATTATATCCTGTTTTCTTATGGTCTTCAATCCATCATATAGGGCTTTAAGATTCAGGATAGTATCTACAGCGATCACAATCCCATCTGTGTTTACCTGGGTGGAAATCTACTGAATCAACGAGAAAAATTCTAAACCCATGGTGTTTTGAAACCTGCAGATGGAAGGCGCCGACTTAAGTGGTCAACTGTGAACCCTGACATTCTATATAATAGTATCCACAAATCATGCGCCCCCGAACTAAACTCCTGTGAGTCTCCTGCATCCCTCCCGCTGGATACCCTCTAAGCATTTGAGGAAATTGTTATAAAAGTGGGGTCTATGCTATCAAATCGCATATCTGGACCATCGCTGAGGGACCCTAAATGGTTTGGCCATAATTGCGCAAAAGCAGCAAGAGAGTTAAAAAGTGCTCTAAAAATTGTCCCCAGAGATCATGTACTGATAGGGTCCCTGCACCTGACCTGTAAAAGAGCATTAGGACAACGTAAAGCTGAACTAAAAAACAAGACCTGGCAAGAACTCTTAGATCCCAATACATTAGGGAACAGCGAGAGATTTTGGGGCATAATTATTAGACCCTTGTTTGACAGGGAAAGGGAGCACAAAGTCAGTACCAATATCACTGAAGACGATTGGGTGACCCATTTTAGTTCTATCTTTAAAAGCAATACTCCCCAGCTACAACGATATAGCGGTGGGCAAGGTGCAAATGTACCTGTTTTTACCATGAATTAGGCAGAGCAAGGCATTCTATGGCTGACTAGCAATAAAGCACCGGGACCAGACGGCATACCCCCTGACCTTTTTAAGTCAAAAGTGTCCCTATGGGCGCCAGTCCTTACAGCCGTGCTTAACGCAGCGGCAGAGGCTGGGTGCCCAGGGAATGGGGCACTTCTGAAATTGTGCCTGTGTTCAAGAAGGGAGACCGGAATAGCACTACCTGTTATAGACCGATCTCCCTCATTGACTCTGTAGTTAAAGTCGTGGGGGGTGTAATGCTGAATAGACTAACCTCGTGGGCTGGTGATAACAGGGTTATTTTAAAAATTCAATATGGTTTTCGGCCAGGTCATTCGATACTGGCGCAATGCCTTAATCTGTATATGGTCCTCGGGAAATATACCATAGCCCGACGGGGCATCATCCACATGGCGTTCATGGACCTTTCCTCCGCGTTTGATTGTGTCAACTGGGGGAAATTGTGGGATTCCTTGGGCGCCATGGGGGTGGAAGCCTCATTGATCTATTTTCTGAGGGACTTGCACAGGGATACAAAGGTCAATGTTAGATTCTCGCAGGACCTTAAGGTATCCAGGATTTTTGCGTCCACAGGGGTGTAAGGCACAATTGCATTTTGGCCCCTTTTCTTTTTAAACTTTATATTAACAATCTGGACGATTGCCTGGTGAACACTGGAGTGGACTTCCCCTATGTTGGGAGCAGGGAATTGCCTGTCCTGCTATATGCGGACGATGCTGTCCTCCTGGCTAGAACTGAAAGAGGTCTGCAGTCTTTATTGAATGCCTTTTGTAGTTTCATATCTGCCCGTGATTTAGCCATTAATAATGCTGAATCGTTTATTATGCAGGTAGGGCAGCGTTCCAAGAAACAATATCCCTTTGTGGTAAACACAGAGAAGGTTCCGCTGACCATAACATTCTCCTACGTGGGAGTCTTGTTTGACAACTAATTAAAATGGGGACCATTGCTGCAAAGGAAAAGAGGGGAGGTAATCCGGACAAACGCTGCCATACTCAACTTTGCAAAAAAAATGGGATAGCGCCCCATTGCTGCATTACTACAGATTTACCAGGCTAAAAGCGTTGCAGTAGGAATTTATGGCAGCGAACTCTGGGGGTATGTGGCAGCCGAGGGTATAGGGGTGGCTGAAAATAACTTCTTAGAAAAGCTCCTGGGGGTACCAAAAGGAACATCTAACTTTCTAGCTGATGAGGAAACCGGTGCACCCTTCATTGGAGACATCATAGCACTACGGCCCTTAGTATTTTGGCTAAAATGCTGGTTAAACAAACACTTGGTCCTAAATCACCAGTACTGTCTTTGGATCTCATGCTCAATACTCCCTGTCTGAAATACTTAAAAGGCTGTTTCTTTGCAATAGGGCATCCGGACCTCTTTTTAAATCCAGACGCGTTTGTAAATGCAGATGTGGACTTTGTGAAAAAATCATTCACATTATTGAACAATCGAGAGGCGGTGGAAATGGTAAAACCCAGCGTTCGCAGTTATGTGATGCTTAAAACCACACCTTCCCTCGAACCTTATTTATCATGGACAATATCAGGATATGAGCAGTTTTTATTAACAAGGTTCCGGTTGGACTATTTTCACCTTTTACTAGCTGTTCCGAGGGGCTCCCACAGAGGACAAGTGTTAGCGTCCTGCGGCTGCCACAATATGTCTCCGCAGGACTTGGTTCACTTTCTATTTATTTGTCTCCTTTATGATGCACCCCGGAGGTCCTTTTTAAACCCCCTTCTAAAAAAACAGAATTTTACCCAGGTTCTCCCAGCCCTCCGTTATCTGCAAATGTTGAAACCTAGTTTTGATTGTTTTTTTTTAAATCAGCTCTTAAAACAAGGAACTTAAGGGAGAACTAGTGGTCTTATAATTTTTTACTGTGATTATTATGGTTGCTCCCTAGTGGCTATCTGTCTATATTTGCTACTTTTTAAATGAAATGTTTTTATGTAATGGACTGTGTTTATAATTATTGATTATGTTTTAAACGTGAAATATATTAATTGTGGTATTGTTGCTTTTATGGTTTTTAATCTGTAAAACCGAATAAAGTATTTCTGACTGACTGACTGACTGACATAGTAAAGAGGGAGTACACAGACAGGGTTTGTATGTCCACATCCACTTGAAAAACATGCTACTTACCAGTGTTTGCCTCATTTTCTGGAACTGACTCCACATTTAGCATTCACAAACAATTCTCCATCAGAAGTACGGGCTAGTAGACTGATGGAGGAAACTATTCCTGAAACTCATGCACTCGTGCATGCACTCAAACACCCATCATCTGTGCACTCATGCATGACATCATCCACCTATTATAATCCAAATACACCAGCTTTGCCACTGCTTCCTAGCTTGGAAACATTGGCCATCACCACCTAGTTTTATGGCTTCTTGGATGCACATCCAGGACGAAAAGTGGCAGAGCAATAGCGACCAACTGCATAAAAACCTTAAACAAAAAAAAGGAGGAACGAGTATAAAACGGTATGTGGTAGTCATTGCTTGAAATGGAAAAATAGAAGTGCAGGTACTCTGTACCACAGTATCTTCCTGTTTCTGAGAAGTGCTAGTACTCTCAAATTAAAAGTATTACATCACTCTTGAAAAGTGTTGGTACTCTTCCTCTCAAAATAAAAGTGCTGGTTCTCCGTACCGGCCCATTTAAAGCACTGGTGGTAGTGAAGAAAAGAAGAACCACCCACATTACGGAGAAAAGTTAGATGAGAATTTGACCAAGAGAAGGACAGCGGTGTTTTGTGTGCACAAGATTTCCCATACTGAAAAGTTCGAAATCCTTAGAAAGAAACCACAAATAAATGTTGATTAATCTCCTAAATAAGAATACTTCGATATGAAGAATATCACAAAATCCGGATTGCCATGGCATGAAAATTATGAGGCCCATAAGTTGGTAAGATACCTCAGTTTGTTAAATATTAGTTGCTGACGCTTTCTGGGACCAGCAGGTCTAAAGCCAACAAAAAAATGCAGACTTCCAGCCTCCCAGGATTAGTCATTTGAGAAGCTTCACATTTTGCCGCCCTGACACGTGTTACTGCATTTAAAGAAACTTTGCAGCCACATCTAAAAGAGATTTATTAGTGGATACTCCTTTGCTCTTTCTTTATTTGCAAGACAATAACATAATTAAGAAGATTAATATGAATGTTGAATGTTCTTTAAAGGCTACCTAGAATTGTGTTCGTCAGAGAGCATTACTGACAGCGCACAACTATCAGGACCACAATCATATCAGATATATAAATTGATTTTATGAGCAATCCAAAAGAAAATTAAGCATGTGGATTTCATTTAGATCTCGCAGCACCTGTCACCATAAACGAAAGCAACTCGGTCCTCGCCATTTTCGTTTCCAGGTCGCTTAAAAACACAACAATCTGCTCTGCTGACATCAAACAAGAGAAGAAGATTAGAGGGACTTTTGCAAGGTTTGGAATTACGAGCATGTTCACATTTCTGGAAAATAAATGCTATACTGAAAAAATGTCACAAGCCAATAACTTAATCTCCTCTTTGATGATATAATGCAATCCGACCAAAGGCATTTAGAATGTCATTTTCGCACAGGGAACCCTTCGCCGCTCGGTAATTGCGAATTCCATCAGCTTCCATAGCCACGTTTCGAAATGTGTGTTCCGTTACAAGACTCCATTCTGTGCTTCAACTCACCTTGTTTTCATCAGCTCCGCTGTGCCATTGTGGAAGGGAATCACACGACAAAGTGCATGCCAGGCCCTTGGTTAATCACTTTTGGCCACAATTAAATGTGATTTACTGGCTTCGCTGCGAGAGCGAGTGAACTCAGCACAGTGACAAAGCCCGAAAGCGCTGGGTCGGTGCGGGCGGAGGGCGAACCGCAGTAATGAGCCTTGACAGAAACCCACATTGCAGCTGCTCGCGTGAACGCAAGCGACAAGCCACCAAAAGCCTAAAATCCTGTGGCAGCACTTTGAAAACCCACACACTAAATTTCTCACAGAGTAGCGCAAATGCGCTGGCTCAGCGAGTCCTAAAAATGCTATAGGTCTCACATTTGTTGGACTTGGGAGTTATTGGCATTATAAATGCTAACGTTTTTTTACCTACTCATGTCGCTGGGTGTAGTACCATAGGTGACCCTGCAGCCTGCAAAGTTGGAGTTAATGGCATAAGAAATGCCAATGTTTTTAAGTTGAGCCTGGACAGCGCATGTGCTGCTCTCCGAGGTATGCTGTATTCAAGTAGGAACTTGAAGCTCAGCCCACTCTCCTCCCATATTTTTCATTGACTTGTGTTATTGTCCACTGTAAACTGTGGCTGCTCATTGGTCAATAGGCTGAGTAGTCCTTCCTTAGTCTCATTTTGTAACCACCCATGGCGACACCCCTGTTACATGTGTTGTTACTTGGTAGGCTTTAATTACAGCCTCAGAGAAGCAGGCAGGACAAGCTCTCTCCTAACGCTTTTCAAATGCATTTATAGCATGAATACATTTGCAATGCAATAGGTCTTGCATTTGCGAGAATTTAAGCTATTGTCATTGTAAATAACAATGCCTTTTATTTATCTGTTTAAAACAACAACACATAAATTAAAGGCAATGCCATTTACAATGCCAATAGCTCAAACTCTCGTAAACGTGAGGTCTATTGCATTGCAAATGCTAGCTTATTTTTTAAGAGGGAGTGATAATGGATTTTTTATTAGAATGGGAAGAGAAGTGGCCCTTTTTCTATAGATAGGGACTGGCTTGGGAAAGGTATTTTAGATGGTATTGTGTAGGGGTGGCAGGATGCCAAGCATATTGAGTGTACGGGAGAAGGTAATAAATACGAGTTCAGTGGGGATGGAAGCAGACGGCAGACAGGGCTGAAGTAGGTGAAGTATTCTTGTATGTGACTTTACTATGAATCCTCCTGCCTGGCAGAGCTCATTCACGGGTTCAGCTACATGGGGGGAGAGAATTATGGGTCAAATGTAACAGGTGGCTCTCAATAAAGTGGGGATGTTTTCTATCTGACATCCCCTGGAAATACTTGTGGAAAACAATCCTATTATTCATGTTTACTTATATCTATTTTAATGCATACAAGTGGCCATGTGACGTTATCAGAATCTGAATGTTCAAAATGTTTTCACAACCCCCCCAACACATACAAGGAGACACAAGAAGGACATATCCAACCTTGTTCACATATAGAAACACAAAGAAAGGAGCAAGGCAATGAGAGACCCAAGAAACCAGTTAGAAATGAACGTATTAATCCCTGTCACTAACAGAAAGTGGTAAAAAAACAAGATGGAGGCGAAAAAAAACAGTGCTACTGAATCCTTATGAAGTCCTTTTATCTGCCAGGCAAAATCTTTCAACATCCACTCTTCCTCCATCTGAGACACCCCAAGAATATGCTATCACTGGTCTCTTTCCTGCTACAATCCTATTAGATTCCGACAGACCAGACCTCGTGAAAATACATGTAAGAGCGCAATACTTGTTAGAGCCTATCAGGCACATGCATCAAAGCATTTTGCGATCGCAAGTGGTTTGATTTGCAAATATCGTCTATTTGCGATCGCAAAATTAGCTTTTGCTATGCACCAAGGGTCAAGGCCCTCGCAATTTGAGAATTCGCAATTAATTGCAAGTTCTCAAATTGCGATCTCCTTTAAGGAAAGGCATTTTCCGATCCCTTAAATGCAATGCATTAAAGTAAAAAAATCAGTGATTTAGCTGATAGGAGGAGCAACTTACCATGAAGTTGAACTTCATGGTAATTTGCAAAAACTTTGCAAAATGCACAGTTTCAAAGTTTCATGTTGCGCACACACATGCCCTTAGGGCATGTGTGTGCGCAACATATGTGCACAGATCAATTTCAGGGGTGACACAGGGTGTCCTTTTGTCACCCTGGCACCCTTGAAATTGCATTCTCAATTTGCGATTCTCTAATTGATAATCGTAAATTGAGAATGTCTTCCCATTCATTCCTATGAGACTCTAGGCCTATAGGAACAAATAGGGAGGTATTGCTTAATTGTGACTTGCAATTTACGAGTCGCAATTAAGGAATGTTAAGAAATCGCTATTTTTTAAGTGATTTCTACATGCAAAGGCTTTTGCTATTTCTTAAAAATCGCAATTAAGGAATCGTAAAAGCCAACATTAGTTCCTCCAGTCACCCTTCTGAATGTCGATTAAACAATTAACTTTACTACCTAATTGAAATCAAGAATACCTTTAGTTCTATATTTATTTTTCAGAAGACTTATTGCAAACATTTCTCATGCATTGCTATTGTACTAGTTTTTTAGCCAACCAAGATGCACAATTGTATTGGAATTCATGCCCTCTCGAATGGTATACAACACTAATGCGGTGGGAGAATGCCTGGTCAAAAATAATAATGGGGGATGGCAATATGTTTGTACTGTTTCCAAAATCTTCACCTCCAGTCTCACTGCCAAGAGCCAGAAGTACACACTCCATCAATATTGTGCTATATTTTTAACATGATATTTGAATGTGGAACGTTTCCTAACTCAGAAGGGTTGAGTTGAATGCAATAATCAGCATTATAACTGAAGGAACTTGTTCCTCTTCAAAACTTTCAACATTAACTAACTTACAATACTCGGAAACATGTTAACCATTATTTCACTTTCATGCCTTATTGAGTAAGGGTCTTAAAATTCTAACACATGCTGAGTGTTGCACATAACATTAAAAGGACATCGAACTCTAATTAGGGCAGCAAGGAAAGTGAATTTATTTTCACTGTCATTGTGACAGTCGGGGTAATCCCTAACCTCAATTCCCATGTCCACCACACCAGCTATACATTATGAACTCGTAGGTATTAACCTATAAAGATGCCTCCTATATTTTCAGTTTGAACGTTCCTATTTTAACAAAAACATAATTCCAACCCCTGTACTTATTTCTTTTTTTTTTTACTTTCCAAAATCCAGATTCTATAGTTTTTGTTTTCATATACAATCTACTAAGTACACACTAAAACAATATTATGGTCTTTGGAGCTCTACACCTTATAACAATACAATGGTTTCCAGACCAGCTAGTTTCATAATGTCTGTATTTGGGCCCATGATTACAAGGCTTTTGTTTTTAATAAAGATTGAGCAGTAAAGAATTCCACCGAATTTGTCCTAAACATAACACTGAAACTGTGTTGCTATTGGTCATTGGACCTTGGGAAGGAAAATCTAAATGTGGGCCATGAGTGGGCCTTAACCCTACTCGATTTGTCGGCAGCCTTTGATCCGATGGACCATAATATCTTTCTCCACACTGCAAGAGCTGATTGCATTTCTGAGATAGCTCATAAATGGTTAGATTCCTTTTTAAATACCAGAACCCAGGCAGTCCATTTAACCTCATTTAATCAATAGATTATTGTGTTCCAGAAAGGCTTGGCCCTCTAGCCCCATCTGTTCAGTAATTACATTTAACCCTAGTAAAGGAACTGAATAATTGAGTGTGTCTGATTTTTAAATTTGCCGATCACTCTCAGATTTTAGTATGTCTGCTTGCCCAAGCAGCTTCCCAGTCCCTATTTCGAGATATGATGCACCTTATCAGTGGCTGGATGAGGAGTTATTATTTAAAGTTAAATGTGCAGAAAACCGAAGTAATGGTCTTTAAGGACAACGCCACATCTTGATCCGCACTTTACTGGCTCAGTGAAATGTGCCCATTACAAATCCAGCAGCAAAGAGCTTGGAAATAGTAGTTTAGTAGTTGACCAACAGCTTGTTGTTAGGCCACAAGTTAGTGCTTTGGTCTCAAATTGAGTTTTTCTTTCTAATCACTATCAAGAAACTACAACCGTTTTTTTCTGTTGCTGCGAAGAGGACTATTATGGCAGCTGCAATCAGTGGCAGCTGTCATCAGTGGAAGATTAGATTGGGAAAAAAACCTTTAACTTTCACTTCTCATACTTCAATATTTTAAGGTCACAACTTCAGAATGAAGCGGCAAGACTGATAGTCATGGCCCCCCATACCTCTTCTGAAATTGCACCATTGGCAACCTGTTCAGTTGAAAATGTGCTGCTTAATTTTAATGCTTTGCATGGGTTGAGCCGGGTTTCAAATTTTTTTTAAAAACTTTTTTTATTGAAATTAAGCTCATCCCAGAAATGTTTACATCAGGACATGACAAATACATACATGGCAACATCTCAAAGAAGACCAGTAATCATTATTTTGGGCCTGATTTCTTAACCAGTCGAGTGGTAAGATACACTCCGAAGAGGGAACTCTGCTCTTCTTCTGCTAAAATCCTGTTAGTATGGAGATTATGCAAATCAGGAGTCTGAGGTCGTAGGGTCTTGGTGCTAGCCCCAACAACATGGAACAACATCTAAACTGTACATTCAATTTCTTACTTTATAGAAAACTTTCAGGACTGCTTTAAAAACCTGCCTCTTTAAGAAAGCATTTGAGTTGCACTCCTAAGGTTGGCCTCACTCTCTAGTATATTTATCTCTCTCATGTTAGCATCATGGGGAACAAGCGCTTTATAAATATCGGATAACATAACATTACACAGGGAAACTTAGAAGGCTGTTATATTGCATTGCCTTCTGGATAGAGAAGGCGTTGTCCCACTTTCAATTCTAGTTTCTGAATAACTTGGAGGCCAATCCCAAAACGGCTGGAGGACGGGTAAAGACAGACCATTTAGCAGCTCTTGTCTCAAGTGGTGGGATAAAATGATTCAGTCATCATTGGCTGAATGGAAGCATTGAAACCCATAAAACGTGGCGATCTAGGCTGCGCATGCAGGCTTTGCTGTGTCCTTGCTGAAAAATCGTAAATCTTTTAAAAAGCGCTGCTGATTTACCAGCACGCTGGTCTTATTATTTTTAAAAACGCTAATGTGATTTTCCTGTTGTAACTTTATGCTGATTTTAACAGCACGGTAACAATTTATTTCTGCTCACATTGCACTTTGTTTATGAGACACTTAAGGGCACTCTCACCTGCCTGTTAACCCCTCGTGGCCCCGTTCCGCCCCGGCTTGTGCCGTTTGTGCGGAGGGTCAGTTCGAGGCACCACACTTCCTGGCAGTGTCATCACTTCCGCCTTGTACTGAATCCTTGCAGGTCAGCGGTCTAGTGCTGCCGAGCCTTCCACCTATTTAAAAACCTGTCTACAGCTTCGCCTCATTGATAAAACGCGGCGATCTAGGCTGCGCATGCAGGCTTTGCTGTGTCCTTGCTGAAAAATCGTAAATCTTTTAAAAAGCGCTGCTGATTTACCAGCACGCTGGTCTTATTTTTTTTAAAAACGCTAATGTGATTTTCCTGTTGTAACTTTATGCTGATTTTAACAGCACGGTAACAATTTATTTCTGCTCACATTGCACTTTGTTTATGAGACACTTAAGGGCACTCTCACCTGCCTGTTAACCCCTCGTGGCCCCGTTCCGCCCCGGCTTGTGCCGTTTGTGCGGAGGGTCAGTTCGAGGCACCACACTTCCTGGCATTGTCATCACTTCCGCCCTGCACTGAATCCTTGCAGGTCAGCGGTCTAGTGCTGCCGAGCCTTCCACCTATTTAAAAACCTGTCTACAGCTTCGTCTCATTGATAAAACGCAGCGATCTAGGCTGCGCATGCAGGCTTTGCTGTGTCCTTGCTGAAAAATCGTAAATCTTTTAAAAAGCGCTGCTGATTTACCAGCACGCTGGTCTTATTATTTTTAAAAACGCTAATGTGATTTTCCTGTTGTAACTTTATGCTGATTTTAACAGCACGGTAACAATTTATTTCTGCTCACATTGCACTTTGTTTATGAGACACTTAAGGGCACTCTCACCTGCCTGTTAACCCCTCGTGGCCCCGTTCCGCCCCGGCTTGTGCCGTTTGTGCGGAGGGTCAGTTCGAGGCACCACACTTCCTGGCAGTGTCATCACTTCCGCCCTGCACTGAATCCTTGCAGGTCAGCGGTCTAGTGCTGCCGAGCCTTCCACCTATTTAAAAACCTGTCTACAGCTTCGCCTCATTGATAAAACGCGGCGATCTAGGCTGCGCATGCAGGCTTTGCTGTGTCCTTGCTGAAAAATCGTAAATCTTTTAAAAAGCGCTGCTGATTTACCAGCACGCTGGTCTTATTATTTTTAAAAACGCTAATGTGATTTTCCTGTTGTAACTTTATGCTGATTTTAACAGCACGGTAACAATTTATTTCTGCTTACATTGCACTTTGTTTATGAGACACTTAAGGGCACTCTCACCTGCCTGTTAACCCCTCGTGGCCCCGTTCCGCCCTGGCTTGTGCCGTTTGTGTGGAGGGTCAGTTCGAGGCACCACACTTCCTGGCAGTGTCATCACTTCCGCCCTGCACTGAATCCTTGCAGGTCAGCGGTCTAGTGCTCCCTCCCCTCAGTATTTAATGGCGGCATGGAGGATGCGCAGCGGACGAGCGCATCGGGAGCGCCGACTTCGCGCCGAAGTCGAGCACAAGTCAAGCCCGTCTGCGCCTGTCCGCGGCCGACCAGGCCCAGGGCCCCGTCGTAATGCCGATTTGATTTATTATACCCCTGCTGACCTAAAGAGCTGTAATCACGATGGCCCCATTCCCGCCCGAGCCGCCAAGGCGGCCCTGACATGTGGCATTCTCGTTCCTTCTGACCTCTCACCAACGGTTGGTTCGCACGACCCCACCCCCCCTGCTCCTCAGCCCACCACCTCTCTATTGATCTATTACCTCAACACCCGCTCCCTCATTCGACACCAGCTTGAAATTTTTCAACTACTGCACCAAAGCTCTGTCGATATCCTCCTCTTAGCAGAGACATGGATCACCGAAGACTCCGCCCCCGATATTCTTGCTGCTATCCCTACGGGATATTATATCATGCACGCCAACCGGCCTGCTGGAAAGACCGGAGGCGGAGTGGCGGCTATCATTCGCTCTATCCACACCTTCTCGGAGATCACGATGGCTCCCATCCCTAAAACAGAACACCTGGCGCTACAATTCACCTCCCCTAAATCATCTTTTGTCTGTGTCATTGTCTATAGACCCCCTGATCCTATGCCTCTGTTCCCCAAACTCTTCAGCGACGCTATCGCTCAACCATGCCAATATTATCGTAATCGGCGACTTCAACTATTGGCCAGCGGTTGTCCATGAAAGCCACTTATCAGTGGAATTCACTGAACTTCTTAAAGGCATGAACCTTTCACAACATATTCACTCCCCCACCCATCTGAAAGGTCACACTCTAGACCAAGTCTGGACATCCAATCTCGACATCTCACCCCCCTCAGTTTTCCCATGCTCTTGGTCCGACCACCATTTCATCTCCTTTCACCTTCATCTTCACACCTCGTGTCCTTCCACTCGCACTAAGAACAAGATGGCTCGTAATTGGAAAAGGGCTAACCTTCCCGATTTCCACGCCTCACTGGCATCCTCGGCACCATTGCCGCTATCCTCAGTAGAGAATCAGGCTGAGAAACTCAATGAATGGTTACGCCTGGCCAGCGATAAAGCTGCCCCCCTGAAAACAATCAAAACAATGCGCCCCCACGATGCTCAACGCTGGTATACGGACCAACTTAAAGAGGACAAACTCGCCCTGCGGCAATCAGAGCGCCGTTGGCGTCGCCACTACGACCCTCAACTTAAACTCATATACATGGAGTCCTTAAAATCTTATAAAAAATCTATTCTGGAAGCCAAGTCAACTTACTTCTCACAAAAAATTCTGAATTCGAATAATAAAACAAAAGATATCTTTTCAATTGTAAATGAGCTCTCCCTTCCAGATCGAGTCACTCCCCAACCTCAGCCGTCACAAGCTCTATGCAATTCACTTAATTCTTATTTCATAGAAAAAATAATAACCATAAAACATAACATCTCTACCCCTGCATCTCCTACGCCTCCTCCTCTGCCTCCCCCCAACACTAGCACCTTGACTAAATTCCCACCGATCTCTCTACAAGAATTCTCATCACTTCTTCACAAAGTGAGTTCGGGATCCCCCAATGACTGCTGCCCCCCGCAGGTCCTCAAAGGAGCCTTTCTTGCTTGCCCGGGCCCCCCGCTAGCATTACTCAACAACTCTCTTGCTACCGGAGTGGTCCCATCTTCCTTCAAGCAAGCTGCTGTTTTACCAATTCTGAAGAAACCTAATGCAGACCCTACCATTCTCAGCAATTATAGACCTATTTCCCTCCTCCCCTACTTAGGCAAGATTCTGGAAACTTGTGTGACCCGCTGTCTGAGCTCCTTCATAGAACAATCATCGTTTCTAGACCCTCAACAAGCTGGATTTAGACCCCTCCATTCCACCGAGGCGGTCATAGTGGCAGTCATGGACACCCTCAGGAAAGGAGCTGACAAGAACATCGCTCAAGCCCTTGTCCTATTGGATCTCTCGGCGGCATTCGACACGGTCGATCACACCATCTTGATCGACCGTGTCTCCAACGCCGGTATCCAAGGAGTGGCCCTTGACTGGCTTAAATCCTTCCTCCACCAACGCTCACAGTCCGTCCACCTTTCCACCTTCTCTGCGCCCTATTCTCCCCTTCACTGTGGTGTCCCACAGGGCTCGGCACTATCCCCTCTTCTTTTTAATTTATATCTCCAACCACTGTTAGCCACTCTCCGCAACTTCCCGGTCACAATTTACAACTACGCTGATGATCTGCAGTTAATTTTCCCTATCGATTCCCTCCCTTCTTCTTGCACCAATTTCCAGTCCACTATGCTAACCATAGCTGAGTGGATGTACCACAGCCACTTAAAGTTAAACCCCACCAAGACTGAGCTCGTCTTGGTGGGTGGCCCCAATCACCCATGGAACGCCTCCTTTTGGCCTACATCTCTGGGGACGGCACCAATTCCCGTGAGCTCTGTCAAAAGCCTGGGGGTGACCATCTACCAAGATCTTTCTATGAGACCCCACATCAACGCGGTAACTTCTGCTTGCTTTTTCCATCTCAGGCGAATTCGCAAGATCAGTAGGTTTCTGAACAAAGAAGCCCTGACTCAAGTAGTCATTGCTCTCATCACCTCCAGGCTTGACTACGCCAACATCTTGTACGCAGGAATTCCCGCATGTCACCTTCATCGACTTCAGTTGGTGCAGAACCAAGCTGCCCACTTGATTTTCTGCCAGCCCAGACACCAGCACGTCACCCCCCTACTCCGCAGTCTGCATTGGCTCCCTGTCTCAAAACGGTGCATTTTCAAACTGGCATGTACCACCTTTAAGGCCCTAGAGGACGCAGCCCCTAAGTTCATTTCATCAGCCTTATCCCGTCATATTCCTGCCAGAGCTCTACGCTCAGCATCTTTGAATCTTCTCGAGGTCCCCAGATTTAAAAGAAAAAGGCATGGAGGCCTGAGCTTCTCTGTTCTGGCTCCCGCTACCTGGAACTCCCTACCCCTCTCTCTCCGTCTCTGTCCTAAGTACGATAGCTTCCGTACTCTCCTAAAAACTCTGCTCTTTCAAGCAGCATATGATTAATTCCCCCTTCCTGGATCACCGCTATCTTTATCAAGAGCGCCAAGAAACCGATGGTGATAGTGCGCTGTATAAATATTTTTAATAGAATAATAGAATAATTTTACAGTCTTTGCAATTGACAGAATAATAATAATAATAATAATAATAATAATAATAATAATAATAATCTTTATTGCGTGATTTAAAAATAAATCATTGCAAGTACAAAACATTTAAAAGGTTTCAAGATTGCATTTAGAATGTTAAATTCATTAAAAGTCAGTATGTATAGATGATAACAAATGAAACTTCCATTTAAAAAGTCATATTCATAAAAAGCCAGCAACAGCAAGTAAAATTTGGCAGCATTATTCCAATGGGGGGTCGCAAACTCTGGGCAGCTCAGTAAGTTTTTTTGCAGTGCGCTACATGAATCTTACTAGGGCACAATTTAATTTAGTGTTCCTAGGGTCGAAACAGGCCAAAACTGCTGCTGTACAGCTTCTAATCATGTTTCTATTCCAATGACACTTGAGTAGGGCCCGTCTCTCTGTCAATAGTAGAGGGCACAGGCATATGATGTGTATGATGTCTTCTTTGTGGGTCCCACAAAGTCGGCATTGAACTTTTCCATGGTCTCTTTTCCATTTTGGCCAATGAGTCAACAGGTTAATAACTCCCAGTCTCAGTTTTAAAAAACTTAGTTTCATCCGAGCACTAAACGATATAGTAAGGTACGACTGTGGAATTAGCAAGGCATAGGATTGAAGGGTCATCCACCCATGACTTCTTTTTGCAAGGCTGGCTTTGTCTTCCACTATTGATAATTGTTTGGTGCTGATTTTCGCTAGCCTTTTAAATTCCATCTGACTAGCGTGCAAGTTCCAGAGGTCATTTAGGCACAGAGTTTTTAAGCCTTCTGACCAGTATTCATGTCCTGCTCGCCATGAGTTGTTATCAATGCTGGCCCACAAATGGTATCCTAAACTTCCCTCCTTTGATAACCTCAATTTGTGACAGCACACGATGGAAGACATGGCTCTGGCCAATCATTGTTTGCAGATGCCAAGTTCCAACCTAATTTGTGCCGGTGATGTATTGTTTGGTAATTTGAACACTGGCCTGTAGATCCTAGTAATTATTTTATCCAGATGGTCACTGTCCAATCCTTTTAAAAGCTTTGCTGCCATAAGTTACGGTAGGAATGATTTTTGCCTCAGCCACCTGTAGTGTGGGTGCAAGAGTAGGGCCTTGTAGTTTCTTTTGAATTAGTCCAATTGCAAAAGTGAGTGCCGTACCCTTCCTTTTTTGCTCTTCTAGGTGGGATTTGTATTTTCCATTGTTGTTGAAAGTGACTCCAAGGTACCTTTGGCAATTTGATTCGACAATGCTTTCATTGTTCAAAGCCCAAGACAGTTTCTTAACTTTCTTTGAGTGCACCTTATTAAGAGCTTCAGGGAGGTCAGCTAAGAATAGGTTAAAAAGTGTCGGGCCAAGACACAATCCTGTTTGAGGTCTTTTTCCATCAGAATCGGGCGAGACAGTCTTGAGCCGTCCCCGATCTTAATTCTAACCCATGTTTCCTGGTGTAGGAGTTGTATGGCTCTTAGGAGGGCCTCTGGAATGTTAAGTCTGGACAACGTCTGCCAGAGTTTACTTCTGTTGACATTGTCAAAAGCCGCTTGGTAGTCAATAAACCCGATAGAAAGTGAACAAGAGCAGAATTTTGCTTGGTCATTCAAGCATGAAAGGGTCATGAGATTGACTGAGGTACCGGTGTTTATTGTGAAACCTGTTTGATTCAGAGGAATTATAGAGTTCTCATCAGCCCATGCCCTAAGTGAGTTGAGCAGCACTCACGCAAAATTCTTTGTTTCGTTGTCAATCAGTGCGATGAGACGGTAATTCCCTGGGGATTTTTTGTCCCCGCCTTTGAAGATTGGTGCAAGGATGGATCCACGCCAGGAGGGCGGTATGGTGTTGTTTTGCAGACATGTGTTAAAAAGGGGGCTTAGTTTCGCAGCCCAGAAAGTTGCATCTTCCTTGAACAGAGCTTGAGGAATTCCACCTGGACCAGGCGCGCCATCCTTGCGTCCCTTTTTTTATTATTTTTTCAATTTCGACCTTCTGGACTTTCGCAAAATTGACGCAGCTTTGGGTCGAGTGACGTTCTTTTGTTGGTGTCATTTTGTGACCTAGCTTCTTTAGGGAGTTTGAAGTGTTCAGGAGAGGTTCTCGGACAATCTCTGTTTGTGTTAATGTGTCCATGGGAGGGGGATTTGGATGGTTAATGAGCAGTTCCTGGTCATTAAAGTGGGAAAAGAGAAATTCAACCCAATATATTTCAAGAATGCTCGAAGAAGAAACTTTGGATGTGCGCCCAGATGCACTATTGATTTTGCGCTAAAACCTGGCAGAGTTGTTTGTTTTAATGTCATGCTGCAGTTTGACCCAAAACAGGTTCCATTGGCTAGTGCGTAGTTCACGTTTTGCTTTCTTGAGGTGATTGCGGGCCTCTCTCAATTTTATTATTTTAATGGGATCCATTGGATCAGTTTTTAATGCCCGCCATAAGCGATTCATCGATCTTGTTGCAGATAGTATCTCGGAATTTGAGCGCGGCGTATACTTTTGATCAGTTTGACTTGTGTGTTTTGTTGGTTTCACGAATCTGTCAGTAAGTTCGGTAGCAAATGTTGACCAGTTGGCACATATGTTGTCTGGGCACGTTTGGCGCTCATTTATTTGTTTAGCCTCTGCTGATATGTGTTGAAGATTCTTAAAGGAGCATTTGATGCGTTTGAGGTTGATTGTAAGGCTCTCAGATGGCAAGTCTCTTACCTTTCTGTGTTGTATAAGGCAAGTCCTCAGAATGATTTCTTGCGGGCAGTGATCACTTTCTGTTCTGTTTCCAAGATAGTATTCTGCTACTTGATGGAGCAATGAAATGCTGACGAAGGTATAGTCAATTAATGAAGTGCCTTTTTTCGATAGATAGGAGAATCGAGGTGGCTTGTCAGCAGGATAACGCCCATTTAAGGCTCTTAGGCCCAGATTTTCAAGGTTACCTTGTAGAGAACTTCCATGTGGATCGTCCTTGTGCCAACCAGGCTTGGCTTGTGGTGGTATCACCCAGATGCTATCATGTGATTTGATGACCTAATTTTTTTGAAGTACTGACATTAACCACATGTTAAAGTCACCAGTGATAAGGGTTTCTGAGTTTAGAAAACCTGTTTGCACTCTTACTACTGACGCTGTTGCTTCGTCTACAAAGGATTTCCTGGATGCTGTGTTTGGGAGGACGTAGACATTCATGAAGATTAACCTCAAATTTTGGCCATTGTTCAAAGTAAGAGAGATTCCCACACATTGGAGGCGATTTGATGAGCCCGGCTGGTCCCAGGAGGTGACTGCATTTTTTGTTGATATATAGACTGCAAGACCGCCACTCCCTCTTCCTGGACGATTCAGTTTATGCTCTGGAATGTGGTGGGTTTTAAAGCCTTCTAGGTGCTGCGGTGCCGTAAGCCATGTCTCTTGTAGTAAGAGTATGTCGAAACCCCGAAAGTAGGAAATGGTAGCGTTGTCCTCGAGTTTGCTCGTAAGGCCATTTATATTCCATGAACAGATTTTTAAAGGAATCTTTTCGTGGCAGTCCACCCTGCTGGGATGTCAACATAAAAGGCGGGTTGTATTCAGGGCGCCGGCCAGCCATGACCATGAACCCACCTCGTCCTGATTCCTATTTAATGTGATCCCGTCTTCCTTTGCTTCCTCATTGGGTGGACAGAAGTGGCAGTTTTGTTGCATGCACCCTTGAGAACGGAGTAAACTGTACCCCTCCCTACACTTCTATGTTCAACACCACAGCTTCCCTGTAGAACGTATGGATAGCCCTCTTCCCTGCCCGGTTGTATCAATATTCCCCATTGCTTGAAGGTGTTGATTGACCCTAGAATTTTGTTCATTGCCTCTGCGGTTCTCCAGATGATCTTTGTGGATTAGTTTCATTGTCCTTGACATGGTGCAATGAATTCTACCGATATTATGTCTTGAGTGGTAATTGCGTCTGACAAACTTGAAGCTTGTATCAGCTTTAAGATGTTACCCCGATTTGGGATATCATGGCTGCCTTTAGACTTGTATTCTGGATAGAAGATGGTAGAGAGGTTGTCCCCACTCCGAACTGTTCTATTTGGCCTGGGCATTGCCTCTGTTTTGTCCATGATTGGCAATTGCGCAATTTTTATCAAAGGACCTGTAAAAGGGATCTCGTTGCGCACAGTATCGGGCCTTTCATTGTTTACATGACCAAGGTTCCAGTTATCACTTGCTGGGAGTGCGCCCTGTTGGTAGTTGACACGATTTACTATATCTTCCTGCTTTAAAATGGGGCCTCCAGGCAGCCTTGTCGCGAGACTCGGAGTATGATTCACATCTGTTTCATTCTGCTTGATGTGTGTGTTAGGGGGAGCCGAGTTGGTAGTGGTTTTTTGTTCTTTTGCTTCAATGAGCAATCATTGTCCGGAGGGACCGTTTGTGGTTTCTTTGCTGTTGGGAAGCTGGAAATGAGGCTCTTCCTTTTGTCACAATCCTGGTTAATTGGTTGTGCTTCTGTTGTTATTCCTGGATCAGAGGGATTTCCTTGCTCATCGTCTCCGGAGACACCAGGACCTCTAAGGCTGTTGAACATCGGGTAGAGGTTTAGGACTTGTTTGCTCCTTCTCATTTTATTGCGTCCTTTCCGCTTCCTCTGTCTTTTGATTTTTCCCGCAGGGTTTCCCTCTTCTTGTTCAATTGGGGAAAGAGGGGTGGAACTAACTCTGCTAGTGACCTGGGGAGATTGCTTTACTCTCGTGCCGCCACCTTGCACCGTATTCTCTTCAGGTCGTGGGGAGTTGACAGCTTCTTCCTCTCCTAGCCTTGAATTAAAAACTGTTTTGGATTGATAAGCTTCGCTTGGATTACCTGAATCTGTATCGCTGCCATTCCCAGCGATAGGTGTAGCTTTTGCTATTTCTTTTAGGTCTGCTACAAGCTTATCCATTATGCCTGGAAGCGAACAAAGTTTCTCCACTATTGGTGAGCAATCGCATCCTTGCTGCGGGCAATCTACAGTTTCCTGGGCCCGTCTAATCAGGCTGTTTAGATTTAAGATCCTTTCGTCAATTTTGGCAACATATACGGCAAGTGTATTTAGAAGGCTGATTTGAATGTCCATTTTATCAGCCTGGTAGAATATTGCATCTGCTGACTTTTGAAGGATATCAAGGGTGGTAGCCCATGCTTTTTCTTGTGAGGGGACCTCGCTTTTGTCCTGCCTTGGAGTTACTGGTGGCTTAGGAGGGCCAGGAATTGAGTTCCCATATAAATTCAACATTTTTGCCCATTCCGTCGAATCTAGGTAGGAAAGCTCTTTCTTGCCACCCTCAGCATCTTCTGTGTTCATTCTGGTTTCAGTGTGCACTAGCTCAGATTTGCACACACGGTGTAGGTCCTGTTGGTTGCAACCACCCCCCCCAAAGGAGGTGCCTGGATTTTCCGTCGTAAAGGCGGTGTTAATGCCCTTGATGAAATGAAGCGCAGATTCTCCGTTTTGACTGCACGGGATGCTGAAGTTGGCTTCAGGAAGCATTTGGTTAGGGTTTCCCAAAATGCAGTTTTTTTCTGCCACTGGTTCTGTATCGATTTCCTTTGTGTTGAGGCCAACGCTGGATATGGATATAGCGAATCTGGATGGAGCAGAGTTGTGGCAACAAGCTCTCAGTCTTGGGGGAGTCTTCCTTACTGGGCTCCACCTGAGCGCAGTTCGAACTGCCGTTAGCAGTTTGATGGAAGCAGTGGTTGACTTGTAACTGCATTGAGGAGTCCTTAATGCCCCATTTGCTGCGCAGCCCTTGGAGATGATCACCAGTGGGCTTAGGGGGGTTGGAAGCCCAGTGATGTTCTTGTTGCTAGAAAAAAACGTTGACCCGGCGTCCTTTATGTAGTTGAATTTTGTTGTTATCTTCGGTTGATTTCCAATAGGTTTACTGGCCTTTGTATCAGGACACTTCCTGGAGGCCTGGGACTCGCTATCAATTGTGATATTGGTGTCACTCAGCAGCAGAATAGGTGACTGTTCTGGGTCCGAAACTGTCCTCACATCTCTCCCTTTGCTTTTCTTTTTCCTTTGGGGAGCCGTTGTCCTCACCCTGCCAGATCTCATCTCAAGGCAACAAAGTAGATGAGGAGCTTAACTGAGGAAAGGCTCACAGGACTACTGCTGGACCTCTGCTATGGCAGAGCTTCAATCAGCAGCTACTGGCCACCAGTCACTGGGCACAGGTCGCTTGTCACAAAGCCCAGATCACTGATGCCTGCACGCCTCGGGCCGCAAGAGGTTAGCTAGCGTTCAGGCATAAAACCCACAAACTCGTGTCCCTTGCCTTGTTCCCGCTTTCTTCTATTCACCAGCCCGCACCCCCCAGCACTCAGGGTGATGGCGGCGACGACGGTACAGTCTTTATCCGTAGGGCTCAGTTTTTAGTAGGGACTGGGTGTGGGTGTGGGTGTGGGAGTAGGTGTGGATGCTTTGCGCCGTGTCCCGCCAACCCAAAACCCAGAAGGCAAGCAACAGTTTTAGATAACACGAGCCTCAAACGCTGCACGCCTACATCTTCGGGTGTGGTTAGGTCACGACGCGTGGTCCAAGGACTGGATCCAACCCCTTGGAGCAGCCTTTTGAAGCAGCTGGACTCCTCCTGCCAGTACCCTCTGCGGACTTGGCTTGGCTGGGCACAGCGGCTCGGCGGCGGCAGAAGAGCAGCACAGCGCCGCTCGGCAGGGCAGGGGAGAGGAAGCGGCAAAGGCGGCACGTAACACGCACCAGGCGCAGCACTTCACTGCACTCCGCTCCGGTCTCGCTTGCTGACAGCTGCCAACCTCACAGCCTTACAAAACGATGAGGCGCCCTCGGGCGCTTCCCTCTGCACTTCCCACTGCTGCACAGCTGCCGCTCCTCAACCGGGTTGTAACCAGATTCCAAGTGGGGTGGCGGTGATGTGAATGCCGGTGTCTCCCGAGTCTCCCAAGGCTGTAACTTCTGCGGTTTCAGACGGCAGTGCTTCCCGGCAGTGCCTACCTGGATGCTGCAGTGAGTCCGGAATCCACTGTGGCTTCTAGCGCGACCCCAGTTTCAGGAGTCCTCCTGTCTTTTCTATATGCCGCGGCCGCGGCTTTGCTCTGGGCCGCCATTATCTCTGCTCCTCACTCCTTGCTCTCGCTCCCCACGCCGCCGCCACTCACACCGTCTCTCTAGCGCTGTCTCTCTAGCGCCACCGGAAGCAGCAAGGAATATGAAAAAGAGTGTATTAGTCTAAGTAGAAAGAATACCTTTTTACTGTGTCCCCTAGCCCGAGAAACATTAATAGTACATCATCAAACAGAACCCAACAATCTTTTCTTTTTTAACTTGTATTACCAAAATGAAATAAGGCACTAGTGGATAGATGCATCATTGTTTCCATTTGCGATTTCTAAATTGCGAAAATTAAGGAATCGCAATTTAGAAATCGCAAATGGCAATGCATGAAAATTTCGCAATTTTTTCGCGATTCGGTATTTTTCCTTAATTGCGATTCACAATTTGCGAATCGCAATTAAGGAAACCCTTCCCATTGATTCCTACGGGCCAAAAGGCCCATAGGAATGAATGGGAAGGCAATCACATTTTGCGAATTTCATTTTGCGAATCGCAAAATGTGAATGCAATTTCAAGGGTGCAGGGGGGGTCCAAAGAACCCCTCCCTGCACCCCTGAAACTTAACTTTAAGATCCATTTACACACACACATGCCCTTGGGGCATGTGTGTGTGTAAATTTAATCTTTCAAAAATGCAATTTGTGCATATTTGAAAGTTTTCAGTAATTTACCATGAAGTTCAACTTCATGCTATTTTACCCATTCCAAATTGCGAATTCGCAATTTTAAAATAATCATGCATAGCATTTAAGAAACCTCAAATTGTGATTTCTTAAATGCAATCGCAATTTTAGAAATCGCAACATGGTTGCGATTCCTAAAATTGCGAAATGCATGATGCATTCCAAATTAGTGAATTGCATTCACAAATGGCCGAAAAATGTGATTCACACCATTTGCGAATGCAATTCAGTTTGATACATCTAGGCACAGGGGCCTTATGTAATAACATTAGTGTTTGCGAATATGAAATAGCAAATTGTTGCGAATCACTATTTGGTAATCGCAAACACTAATGTACTAAAGTGTGTTTCACAAATTTTGTGAGTCCCAGTGGGTGGCAAAAAGACTTACTTCATGAATATGAATGAGTGAGGTCTCAGTTTGCGGCCACAGGGTATCACAAAAAGTTCACAGGGATGCTGGACTGCTGGGGTAAGCAGACCACCATGTCAGTGACTGCTTTCAAGTAAAGCAAACACAAGGAGATGATGGATGGAGCGTTGAAACTTTTCACTCACCCCAGTCACAGATTTGGGTTAAATGCATCATTGTTCTTTAGCTCACTTCGCCACCCCAGTTCAGACCCAGCCATATACAAATCAGTCTTGACCCTGGTCCAAATGGGAACAGGCTAGCTGAACTGCCAAGCCAGGTCTTCCATGGACCTTGAATAAGAATTTGGGGATCGGTTTCAGGGTAACACCCCTCATCAGCCAAGCTAGCTTGAATTCAGTGGCAAAGTGAGCAAGGGACCCACGTCTTGGCAAACCCTATCAACTTAGGGTGAACAAAGTAAACACAAGGAGAGGATGGACGGAGCACTGAAACTTTTAAGATTCTCATCCCTAGTCACATATCTGGGTTGAATCCATCATTGTTCTTTAGCTCACTTTGCCATCCCAGTTCAGACCCAGCCATATGCAAATTAGTCTTGACTCTGTTCCTCATGGAAACAGACCAGTCTGACCGCATTTCAGTTGCAAAACCTGTGTACATATCATTCAGATTTGGTAAAAGGATGGGATGCTCTACACACGCCCCTTTCAAATATCAAATGGTACAATGGAAAAGTACAATGGAAACGCATTTTTGCGGTCGGAAATGGCGCAATAGGCAATTTGTACATGTGGCCCTAGGCCTTTTACTAGTGGGCCATGTTTCTTGGCATAGCCCAACTAATTCAATCTTGGTGTTTTAAGAGTAATTTTGTACGGTTGCTAAGCATGTGGAGGTCACAACCAAATACCATGGATTCTTCAACAGACCCATGGCTTTCAAAGAAGTTGCTTCCACAGTTGAGAGAGTTATAGGTATTTATTATCAGACAATGTAATCACAGGCCAATATCATCAATAAGGATTAGCAAAGCCATTAGGTCAAATGGCAAACTTGAGCAATAATTACATTTTAATTGCTTTTATTTATTTATTTATTTAGCGATTTGTATAGCGCCTGGTGACCCAAGGGCATCCCCGCGCTGTAAGAAGGTTGTTATCCATTGAGGGAAGGGAAGGGAGGAGGGACATTTATTTCGGGAATAGGTGCGTTTTCAGTTTTTTGCGAAAAACCAGGTAACTGGATTCCAGTCTGAGGGTGCGTGGGAGGGAGTTCCATCCCGTGGCCGCTTGAACCGAGAATCGTCGTCCTCCTGTGCGTGTCCTTTTGAATTTGGGGATGTTGGCTAAGTGCTCATTCTCCGAACGGAGGGATCTGGATGCTTTGTAGGGGGTGACCAAGCTGCTGAGGATCGCAGGGCCAGATCCGTTGATCAGTTTGTGTGTCGTGCACATGGCTTTGAATTCCACCCTTTGGCGCACATGGAGCCAGTGCAGGGCCTTGAGGGCTGGTTTTGCTGACACTCTCGAGGGAAGGTTCATGAGCAGACGTGCCGCAGCGTTCTGTGTCCGCTGCAGTCTCGTCAAGGTGGCCTCTGGGGCTCCCAGGTAGACCATATTGCTATAATCCAGATGGGACAATACTAGTCCCTGGATAAGGAGTTTCCTGGAAGCAAATGGTAGTAAGGGGAGAATCTTACGGGTAGTGCGCATGAGCCCAAAACAGGTGCCCGCAGTTTTTGCCGCTTGCGTCCTCATGGTGAGCTCAGGTTCGAGCCATACTCCAAGGGTCTTGATTTCACGCTTCGGGGAGGGGATTTCTCCGAACACGTCAGGCCAGACTGTTGGGGGGATGGTCGCCCATTGTTTTCCCAGGAGCATCACTTCAGTCTTAGACCCATTTAATTTTAATGATGAATCACTCATCCAGCTGTGGATTTGTGTGAGACAGTTAGCCAGGTTCTCTGGGTGGTCGACTAGTTGGGATAAGGAGACGACCAGTTGAGTGTCATCAGCGTAGCTTACCATTTTTATGTCAAATTGTGTCACCACGTCTTCAAGAGGGGCCATATATGCATTAAAAAGCGTCGGGCTCAGGGAAGATCCCTGAGGGACCCCGCTTGTGAGGGGGAGGGTGGATGAGTGGTAATTGTCATCCCATACCTGGAACGTGCGTCCGGTGAGGAAGGATTCTATCCAGCTGAGTGCCGTCCCGGTGATCCCTGCTGCCGCGAGTCGATGGAGAAGGACACAATGGTTGACTGTGTCGAAGGCTGTGCTGAGATCCAGGAGGATCACTGCCACTGACCCTCCTGAATCCAGTATGCGCCTTGCCTCCTCGATGACGGCGAGGAGGGCAGTATCTGTGCCATGACCCGGGCGAAATCCAGTTTGGGATTCCCGTAGGACGTTGTTTGTTTCAAAGAACTGGGACAATTGTCCGTTGACCAGTTTCTCAGCTACCTTGCTGATTGCCGGGAGGAGTGATATTGGTCGGTAGTTTGCCATATCTGCTGGATCGAGCTGGGGTTTTTTAAGGAGTGCTTTTACCACCGCGCTCTTCCAGCTGGCAGGAACAGATCCCTGGGCAAGTGAGCTGTTAATGAGCTCCATGACCGTGGGGACGATGACAGGGGCCACGGTTTGAGGAATCTAATGGGAGCCGGATTCCTCAAAACCATGGTAATTGTGGTTTATTGCAAGCATATGCCACATATTTTTTTTTATTAAAGCTTACTATTTTTTTTTGTGGTGGCCATATGCTAACTTAAAAGTAAAACAAAAGAGTTTTCCCAATGGGGTGTATTGTTTCCTGCTCCTAAATCAGGACTCACACTTGACAACCATCACTCACACCATTCATTATGTGGAACTGGAGAACACTTACCAAAAAGGAATATGCCCAAACAAAATCTATTTTTTAAAAAAGTATACAATTTATTAAAAACTTAGTTGCACAAGATAACTATAAAAATCAATTAAAAAACATATATAACGCAGGAGTACACAAATAAGAACACAGATTGAAGCACAAATTAAAAGCCACCTAATGTGGACGTGGAGAAAATTAATCTAGAAAGACACTCCTATCTGTCTTTTTCATTTCATTTCGGAGCATAGTTTGGCAACAACAAAAGGAATATTATTCCTTTAGATTGAATTCATTGTTGGCAACGCCGAATATGACTTGTAGGTTTGCGTCGACGCGTTTCGGAAGCAACAACTGATAAAAGCTTCCTTCTTCAGGACAGTTTCTATTTTTATTCTCCACACATGAAGATGTCAGACCCTGAGGGTTCTGTTACTACTGGCGGTCTGCACAATCTGTATTGATCCACCGTTTTATGCCTGTGTGGTCATCAAGCTTATTTCCTCATTTCTTAATCTCTGATCCAGCGCTTTTATTTCACAATTTATTTCTTTAAAAATTAGTCCGATGCGGGTCTGGCACAATCCTGAATATTTATGCAGACGGGCGTATCGGATATGGCGATTCCCTTCTGTTTTCAGGTCTGTATTTCTTAAAGAACAGATCCGGTTTCCATAACGGGGGTTCTATACTGCAGCCGGGTATTTCAACACACGTGGCTAATGTTCGCACACGGCGGGAATTCCCGGAACTGCTCAACGTGGCGTCTCCTTGATCACCGCTTCCTGTTTTGAGATATCCAAATGCTAACAACAAAACTTTAAAATAAAAAATAACATTAGGATTAATTTGAATATTACAGTATGGGTGCTTCCTACCAGGCAGATGCATTCATACCAGGTATAGAAACCCCTTTTCATTATAGTAAACATCACAGGAATATATAATTCTTACTGGTGCAATGAAAAGCCACAACTGTCTTTAAATTACTGTAAACTGTAGGCATAATTTAAACTCACAAAGACTACTACAAAATAAAAAGGTTAAGGAATGTAAAGAACAAAGTCAGTCAGTTAGTCAAAGTAGGCTTTATTTCGAAATGAATATATCTTTAAAAGCATCACAACACAGTTTTAAAATACATCAAAATCCTTATTTAAAATACATATGAAGCATTATTTCATACGAAAAACAGTTATACAAAAATCGAAATACGAAATACAAATGGCGACAATAAATTACATGAAATAGCCATAAAATCTCAATTAAACAATGTAAGAGAGCCTTTAGGACCTGATCAACCAAGCACAGTTTAAAAACTTCGCCAAGCCACAGACAAGTAGGGGCCGTGTATCCGATTTCAAAATGCGTAGGGCCTCACCGCAATGTCTTGTACCTAGTTCTTTGCAGAGGGGTTTCAACCACCTAATGCGAGGGGCATTGTATGCGGGGCATATAAAAAGAAGATGAGGTACTGTCTCGATCATGGTCTCACAGAATGGGCAGAATGGAATGGTCTGTGCTGGGGGCTTCCATCTGGCAGTCAATTCGTGGACAGGCAGCACTCCGACTCTAAATTTAAAATATAGAGCCTTATCTCTAGGTTTAGTGATGATATCAAGATAGGGCTCTCGGAATGCCACCTCTTTATGCAATAGGAATTCGACAGTAGAACTACCTACACTAGGGTTTAAGTTCCTCGAATCCCTTGCCCATTTCGAATAAGAGTTTTTCAGGACAGACTTAGGGAGTGCGGACCTAGACTGCCAAATATTTCCAAGACCCACTTCTCCAAGTAACCATTTCACATCCCTTAACCATCTTATTCTGTGCCAGTCAGGCATTGATAAAACCTCTTTTAGCCCCTCCGCATAACTCGCATGTTCCGGAACTCTCCATAGGCGCGCCCAAAGGAGAAGAGGGCGTAGCCTTGCCTGATCCTTGATAGAGCGACAGCCTATATCAAGGAGTAGGGGAACAGAGGGGGTACTATAAGGGAGACCCATCAAGTCCTTCAAAAATTTGTGTTCTGAACAGGTTAACTCATCCACATTCTGCGCCCCCCAAAGCTCCGCCCCGTACAACGCCGCACTCACACCTCTTGCCTTATAGATATCCAGTACCGGGGCAATTGGATTAAAAGTAGAGGAACGCTGTTCTTTGAGCAGGGCCCCCACCACCCTTTTGTGATCTAACAGCATTTTGTGAAGATGACAGTTCCACCTCATGGTGTCGGTGAGGCGGATTCCTAAATAGTCAAACTCCTTGACCCTTTCAAGACATACTGAGTTCAACACGGGAGGCCTGCCTATCTTCTTCGGGGGATTCAGAATCAGATATTTGGTCTTCCCCGTATTAATTTCTAACCCCCTTGCGTCGCAAAAAGTTTGGAACCTATCGAGGAGGCTCTGCAGCCCAACCGGGGTCTTCGAAATCAGAAGGGTGTCATCTGCAAATAATGCCCGCCAGGGATGGAGCATCTGCAGGGTATTGTAAAAGATGCTCCACCATACCGTTAACGTATAAGGAAAACAGTGTGGGGGCTAAAACACAACCCTGGCGGACCCCTCTATTTACAGATATTCTGGCAGTCTTTTGGCCCTGATTTCCCCACCGAACCTGGGCAAAATTATCTTCATGGAACTTAATTATCACGGATAATAGGTCCGGTGGCATGCCCAAATCTGATAGGACCTTCCATAGATGGTTGCGGGGCACTAGGTGAAAGGCAGTCCGTAGGTCTCTGAAGGCGAGATACAGACTGCCTTTGCCCAACATAACCACCTTCCAATATAACAACAATAAGTGAAATGATTGTTCAATGGTCCTTGTACCAGCCCTGAAACCTGCCTGGAAATCAGAAAGTATCCCATTCTCCTCTACCCACTGTAGCACTCTCCCCAAAACTACCTTGCCTGCAACCTTCTGGGTGGAGCCCATTAAACTTATAGGGCGATAAGTAGCGGGGTCGTCCCGGCTCCCTTTTTTTTAAATCGGGCCGACCTCAGCGCCCATCCATGAGCTTGGAAGGGGGACATCATAGAAGCTAGCGTTGAGTAGGGATGCTATGAGCTTTCCCCATTCTAGTTTGGAGATGCGAATCAAGTCTCCTGGAAGGCCGTCCAGCCCTGCAGCTTTGTTTGGGATAAGACATGAGATTGCAACCTCTACTTCCTACCCTGTAAACAAACAGATCTCATCTAGCCCAGGGAAGTCTAAAAAGTAATTCTCAGTACAGTCGTCCACGGTATACAGATTAGAAAAGTGATTAAACCATGACACCTCTGGGATATTACATGTTACAAGGGAGTCCATAGGTTTACCCTTGGCTCTGACCAAATCCTAGAAACTCCTAGAGTCCCTCCCAGCGCTCACCAGTTTTAGGTCACACCAATATTGATCCTCCCACTCTTTCTTCGCTGTGCGGATAGCACGCCTATAGTCTTCCTAGCAGTGCTGATTAAACTACTGTCCCTAGTTTTAACCGCCTTAATTACATCTCTTTTGGTGCTTCGGCAAGAGGCAGAATACCAGCCTGAGTTGCCTTTGGGGCGCCCCAACCTGTTGGCCCTGTGACCTGGGTTCTGTATGATGAAAAGGTCACCCAATGCTTTAGTAGTGTTGGTAAATAAAGTAGAAACCTTGTGGGGATTTGCTGTAACAGTATCCAAACTGGCTAGAGCACTGGCCATAATAGATCTTATTTCCAATGACTTTCCTTCATCCAGAGCAACCTTTTCCCATTTCAGGCACAAGCAAAGTGAAATGTTTCCCATCAGCCCTGGAGCTGACATGCACCTCTGTTTAGGTGGATGTGCACCCATGATCAGTACTAAATCAATCACTCACAATGCAAATCAGCAATTGATGAAATGGGATCACCCATTTACCAATGCGATATTCTGTGATGCATGACAACAAAATGGCAGTTTAGCAGACCAACCTGGCTGACCCAAAGCCACTTGATGTATGTATTATGTATTTTTTATTTATTCTTTTTTAATACATGAGGTTTGCAAGACAGTCAAAGCTATCTCTTTACCAAACCTTAAAAAATGAGGCTGCTGGGGTCAATTGTTTTATTCTGGAAACCTGTTTGATCCCATTGATGTTTTCATCACCAACAATAATCCCAACATATGGATTACTATTCATAAAAAACTTTCTGGACCCCTGGAATAAAAATAGGAAGAGTGCTCCCCCTGAGCTTGTGGGCTGACTACTTGTACAACAGCAGTCACACTCAATGTTCCCTCACCCCTGGAGGAGTAGGATGTTGATCTACCTCCTATATGCCTCTCTAGGGATGCAGAAAGCCCTCTAAGTGCCAAAGATGAAAGGGCTGGCGGAGAGAGCACCAAGTACATGGTCTGAATCCCTCCACAACTGAAGGTGAAAGCAGACTTTCTCATTCCCTAAAGGCAGCAGATTAGTAAACAGTAATCTCTACAATACAACATCTCCTAATAAGGGAACAAGTCAAAGCACATCAGAAAGTAAAAATGTAGGTAACACCTATCCTGCACATTTTTTGTATTCCCAATATCTTAGCTGACGCAATAAAGGTTTCTGTTCCTCTGGAGAGAGGTCACAATTGTGACCTTTTCTGACCCGAATAACACAGGGCTTTATCCTCTCACCTCCAACTTTTCTTCCCCCATGTTATGGTATATGACGTTAAATCTAAATGTAAATCCAGTATTTGTAAAGCGCGAACAGTTACCCAGAGGCATCACAGTGCGAGGGCCCAACGGGAAGATTAATCAAGCTGTTGCCCAGAGTCACATGGTGCTGGGCTGACCTGCCGCCGGTGTCAGGGATCAAACCGTGGGCCCCAGATTCCAGCGTCAGTGGCCCTTGCCACAGCGCCACACCTCTTCCCTACTCAGAACAGTAAACAAATCGGTCATTCATTTATATAGCATTTATTAATCTTTTTCCGGTTTCACCCAATGTTATTGGATTAATCTTGGTTTATATCCGTATATAGTAATAAATCATGCCATGAAGGGACTCCAGCTCTACTGCCTGAGGCAAGAGTAAGACTTTGTAAATGTTTCAAATATGGTTTTCTGATGATACATATCTCTAAAAAGGTTTATCCAGTTGTGTCTATTCTGTGATATATCTGCTGACCTATTCGTCTGTGCCATGACTCAATGTTTAATCTAAAAATAACACAGCTTGCCAATATTATTAAATTTGGATGCCAGAATTAGCCCAGTTTCATACAACAGCAGTGACCTGACCACCTCACTTGCATATACATTCTTAGGTCTGTCCTAGATGGCCAGCCGTATATGATGCGAATCTGTCTGCTTGCAAACATCAAATCTGTATTAAACTCATTGGTTTATGACTATGGAAAAAACGTATAAATACCCCATTGAGATTTGCAGCTCTGTAATAGTTCCGACATCTGGCAGTGCAAATTCCAATGGTTTGAAGGCACATCTCAACAATCTGTCCTCCTTTCCATTAAAAACAACCTTTTTTACAACCCCAGTCTCTTTCCCAGTAAGTTGGTAGACAGAAGAATATCTTTTAAAATGTACACATACCTCAGGAGGATATTAATTTTCAATATCACCAGTCGGTCCAAGGAGATTATGTATTGTCCAGTTTACAAGATGTTTCCTCAGTGTATTCATATCACTTGAACAATGACCAAGCATAGCACATGGACTATGGGGGTGAGCTGGAATGTCAGATACCCATTTTTTGTTAGTCAACAAAAGGTGACAATGGACCCTTCCTTGCATACAAGTGATTTTTGAGATCCAGGTTCTACAGTTCAATTTTTGTCTTAGTTTATTTTGATGCTTTAGCCCCAAAAAAATGTGTAGACTATCAACACGAATACTGGTCACATATAAATACAGATTGAGCAAGGTTTATCCAATGATATGTCAAGAATACCAGGTTGTCGCAAACAATGTGTAAAAATACAACTTTAAGGAAACAGGATTTTTCAGTTTTCCGTCCCAATTTTCAGCCCATTTGGACTCCATTGCTGAAGGTTTTTGACTCTGAAAATGCACCAAAGCCAACTAACCACACCCCAGTGCTAGTGCTCTCTCCAAAAATAAGAGATATGCGAATTGGTCACCCCAATTGGCAAGGCCTGTAACCTCCTTATAAGTCCCTGGTAAGTGGTACTAGTGGTACCCATGGCATGGGAGTTAAATGGGTCCTTAACTTTGCCCTCACCATTAGTGGCAAAGTCACAATAATAATGTTAACATATGTAAGAAAATGGGCTATTAGTTGTGTGGACTGCACAAGTAATGGGTCCACATTTGTCCTCCACTAAAAACCAAACACCTCATTGCAGCTCTTGACTCTGTCAAGGAACAGAAGCAGAGCAGTCCAAAGCATTCTCAAGGGTGTGGGATAGTAATCACCATTCCCTGCCACCCAGTATTCACACTCAATAAATGATTGTCCATTCTGTGTTTCTTCTTTTAAAAAAGGCAAACAACATTTATTAAAAACACATACTGCATAATACTACACAGTCATATACAAATAATACATAAGACTGATGAAAATTCCTTTTCAGGACTTTGTGTAATCACCCCTGGACACCTAACGGGGTCCAACTCAACAAACCAAATGTCAGAAAATCATTATTTTAGGAGATATTGAAATAATCAAAAATTATCATGTGTAAATGCACTTATTACTGGTAATAAAGCACATATCGTTTGATCAATAATCACTGCCAACATTATTTTTTGCATAAAGCATTTTAAAGTGATAATAAAATGTATACCTTTTGATCAGTAATTACTGTTCACATCATTATTTCTATAAAGCATCTACAAAAAAATTAAATAAGTATTTCTCATGGGTCTGTGTGTCTTTTATGTACTTGCAACATTGAAAACACAATTATAAAAATAGTACCTAGAGTACTTAACATTTTGGTTACAATCGCATCTAACCTTAAACGGCATCCCAGAGAGTGTACTACTACATGTACATTTCTTTCACCACCTTTAAACCATAGTAATGTCGCCCCTAGAGAGTTCAGTACTCCCAGCTGAAGAGCACCTGCTTCATCCCTGGGAATGCTTGTAACTGGAATGAAATCCAGAGGTAGTCATAGTTTCTGTGACCTTTACAACGCAGAGTTGGTACTTTCAAAAAACACTCCTTTGGGCCCATGTAGGGAGCTTCAATGCCTCTGTAGCTACCCTGCTCTATTTTGTGGTTTCATTGATGCTGGACCAGCCATCCTGGGGCCACCATATTTGGAATAATGGTGCAAAATGAACAAGACCCACAGAGCTTTATGGGGTACTCCTCCTGAAGGAGTCCTAACTTTACTACTACTAAATTGAGAAAAATCCTAATTTTAAGACTTTCGGTATTCACAGAAGGCATTTAGGAGTCCTAAAGTTAGTAGTCCTAACTTTACTACTATTAAATTGAGGAAAATCCTAATTTTAAGACTTTCGGTATTCACAGAAGGCATTTAGGAGTCCTGAAGTTAGGAGTCCTAACTTCTGTGAATACCGAAATGAGTAAGTTCATTCCGTGAATACCAAAAGTAGTAAGTGCATTCTGTGAATTCCAAAAGTAGTAAGTTCATTCTGTGAATACCAAAAGTAGTAAGTGCAATCTGTGAATACCAAAACAGTAGTAAGTTTAGGATTGAGTCTTAAGTTCATTCTGTGAATCGGGCCCTATGTTACGAGAGGCTATTAACTAAACCTGCTGGAATGGGTATCACTAAGCAGGGACTATCCTGGTTTGATTTTCGTATTGCAGCCGGCTGGTTTTCAAATTCTCCCTTTGTTCATCTTGTTATGTTATTTTATGTTATGTTATGTGAGTTTATAAAGCGTATCATCACTCACAAATGTATCCTGGGGCAGAGCAGGTATGTTTATTCTAGCTCTGCCTATGGTAGGGTGGTTAAAAGAGAATCCAGATCTTCAACTTCTTGCAGAATTCAAGAAAATAGGAGAAAGCTCTGATGTGGAGTAGGAGGTTGTTCCACACTTTAGGAGCTATGAAAGGGCACGCCTGTCCTTCTTATCTGGTTCTGTGTATACGCAGATTCTCCTCACCCGCTATATTACAGATTTCGTCAGGGCTCCTCCCTCAGCTCCATTTTATATAATCAGTATGGGACTCAATTAGCAGTGCTAATTAAGAGTTGCAATTTTTTATGCAGTTGTTAGGCGGACAATACCCAAATCATCTTAAAATTGGACAATGCAGTAGTATTGACTGAGTATGAGTTTATGTCAGGATTAAAAGAGGCTGCAGTTTGGGGGTCTCATTTATAAGCCCTTCCGACACTTTTGCACCCCAGTGCGGCACTTTTTGTGATACTCCGGCGGTGTAAAAAATTTGCGAAGTTGCGCCCTATTTACAAAGTAACTCTTCATTTTGTAAACCCTGTGCTACAATATACCTGTGACAGGTATAATGTATGCAGGGTGGGCGTTCCCCCGCATCCCAGCCTCATTGAAGTGACACAGTAAAATCTATCAGATTTTCACTGCACCACTTCTAGAATGCTACTGCATCAATACGCCTGCCTCACAGCAGGCGTAAGACTGACGCAGACCCTATCACATGGGGTTTTTCCCATGTGAAAGGACATTGCTGGATTTGCATCTGTTTTCAGACACACCCCAGCAATGCGTCTGTTGTGCACCGCAGATACGTCAGTAGTACTGATGTATCTGTCATTCCTTGCGACATGACGCATCAATCATGTAACAAGGCGGGTGCACTGAGATGTGAAGCATCTATGTTTTAACGCGGCAATGTGTCACTTCTCATAAATAGGGCCCTGGATACCTTTCAGCTGCTTGGAGCTAAACACTCCTAAAACTGAGGTATTCATCCTTCCAAATTCTACCTCTTCCTAGTCTTGAGTTTGGTGGCCAGCATTCCTGGGTCCACTACCTGTTCCAGTCAAGACAGTGAGAAATGTTGGGGTAATTTAAATTCTCTCTCTCTTTTTAAACTCAGTTCCGCAGACTTACTTCTTCTTGTTTCCAACAGCTTAACCCCATCATAGCGGGGCATATTCCCGAGCGACGCGCAGGGGAGGGGGGCCACGCGCGGCGCCGCGGTGCTGATGTTGAGCTCGGCTTGTCATGCAGCATGATGGCGCTGTGCATGGCCCTGCCCACTCAATGGAACGCCCAGCACAGCGGGGTAATTATCCCCGCGTGGGCGTCCCACGGAGGCCATGACGAGCTGAGCTCGTCATCAGCACAGCGCCACCGTGCTGCATGACGAGCTGAGCTCGTCATCAGCACGCAAAGGGTTAAGCTCTTAATTTTCCGATCATGAAAACTGTAATCCAGACTTGTCTGGATTATTGTAATGCCCCATATTTCGGTCTTCCTGCCTACGATACGCAGCGTCTCCTAACATTCCTAAATGTGCTGCTCCGGTGAGGAAATGTTGAGGAGAAACATAAAACTTACAACTAGAATTTTTTTTTTTAATTTATTTATTTTATTTAAAGAGTTTTATAATGCGCTGGCTGGACCGGGAGGTATCAGAGCTTTTTACATCAGGTTCAACAAAATTACAAGATTACATCATTTTCAATTTACAACAGTTGCTAGAAAAACAATTACAAGAGCATAGAGAACGAGATAAGTGGAGTGTAGAGGGGAAGGGGGTAAGGGTAAAGGGGAGGGGGAGAGATACATCAGAAAGATGAAGGAAGGTCTGCCGAAAGTCCAGCTGGGTTGGTGACGGTCGAGGGGGAGTCCCAAAACCCATCTCATCTATAGCTATCAGGTAGCTCCACTGGGCTTTGGCCAAATAGATAGGTATCAAGGGAAACATTAAAAGAACTTGGAGGGCAACATAATGGAGCGCAGAGGGGAGGGTGAGAAAAGGGAGGAAAGGGGATATACAACAAGGAGAGACTAAAAGAAGTCTGTCTAAAGGCCGACTGGATAGGCGACGACCAAGGAGGGAGTACACGGCCCATCTCCCCTATAGCTAAACCACGTAGCTCCATGGGGCATCAGACAAAATAGTTCAGTCTCAAAACATTGAGAGAGGACAGAAGGAGAGACATAGATAGCTGGAGGATGGGGGAAGAGATAATATGAGAGATGAAAGGAAGTCTGGCTAAAGACCGACTGGGTAGGTGACGTCCAAGGAGGGAATCCCCGACCTTTCTCCCCTATAGCTAAACATGGTAGCTCCATCGGCCATCAGCCAAAATAGCTAGATCTCAAATGACAAGGGAAAATTCACGGGTAAGCAGGGTGGGGACAAGTGCCAGGACAAGGTGAGGGCAGAGGTCAGTAGCAGGTCAGTGGAGAGGAGTAGAGCGGGGAGGAAAGAAGAATTGCAGATGTTCGCATAAGGGTAGGTGCAGTCCTGGATGGGAAGAGTAAGTCAAAGTTCAGCAGGGGAGGGAAGAAGTCATCATTTTTGGCCATGATGGGATCAGGCATCCTTGGACCCTGTTCCATATGGAGTGTGTCAGGAGCGGCGGAGCTTTTCAGGGATGGGACGCCCATTAGTTGTTAAGACAGGCAACAAAGAACACCCCTGGCGTCCCTGGGCGCCCTGCCCTGTAGGTGAGCTGGGACACATTTGGGGCCGCCATTTTGCCTCGCGTATGGGTTCAATGTGAATGTCTAAAGTAAGGCTGTTCTAGGCCTGAGCCATGCAGCTGATAATGGGAATGCTCATCTACCAAACCTGCCCATAGGCCACCTTTGACCTTATGCAAGGCCATTTTTGAAGAATAAGAAAAGTGTCCAGAGATCTCCAAGAAGTGCTGCAATTCCCAGATGGAAAAATCCTTATGAAAAAATAAGGTTATATAGTCTAAAAATGATAGACAGAAATGTTGAATGAAAAACAGTAGTCTCCTGTCTAAACTGGTAGGGCATGTGTGCTGCTGTGTGGGGGTAACATAATTTAAGATTAGTGCAGGCTGTATTGAGGTTATATTACACTTAAGGTACAAAATCCCAGTTTGAACCATAGAAAATCTGTAATGAGTTGCACCAGACATTAGACAGGGAAAAAGTTGCATATACTGTGCTACCATCACAGCAACCACAAACTCATAGATGCCCAGAGGACTGAGCATTAGTGAATATGGTTGCACTGCATTAGTGATGATGGAGTGCCATGCATTAGTGAAGATAGAGCACCTGTTTGAACCAGCTTCTCCCTCTGTCGCAGTGCAGGCGGCACCCAGCCTGCAAATCAAAGAGGGGATAGAAATGCCCCCAGAGGAAGGTGCAGTGAGTGACTTTCCTCGCCTGAAGGGTAGTCTTTGGGTGTTCTGAGGGTGCCCTGTAGGGTGCACTGACATTGTGCCATTTCATTCTCTTGAATAGTCAGTGGGCCTCATGACGGTCTCTTTGCCGCTGCACCCATGTCAATAATATGGCACGAGTGCAGAGGCAAAATGTTTCCCTCATTAGCATGTGGCCTCATGTTGCACTCCATGCTAATGAGTTAGCAACTGCTAAACATAGCACCACCTCTATCTGTATCACAGAAGGGTCAACAGAAGTTTTGGCAGCCTAATTCTGCAATTGACAGCCCAAGATCTCATTGATCACTACTTTAATTCTATGTTAATGATCATGCATACCATAGCCTCTAAACAGCTAAAAAGAATCCTGTCCAATTGATCCAACTTTTGGTTCAACAGTGATCTTAAAGAAGGACAGCATCTCCTTAGACTGATGAAGAAGCATGAAGACACACTCCCTCCTTGGCTAACCTCATACTACGCCATGCCTACAATCGGCAGATTAGGAACTCTATAGCAGGGATCTTTCAAAATCAACTTGACACTGCTGCTAATAGACCTAAGAAACTGTTTGAAATCATCAGAAAACAATACACCTGCAAAAGTGATCCTGCTTCCTCAAATAACAAGCACCCCAAAGGGTTAAACTTTTGCCTCCTTATTCGTGGCGAAAATGCCGTTCACCAACGACTTCAAGACCGCACTCAGTCTTCTATCGCCCGAACCCCTCCTGCTCACCACCTCAATGGACCAGAAAGCTTACTGTCTTTCTGACTCTTCTTATATACAATTGTTGCTGTGTATTTTTATTGGCACTTTAAGTAACAGTGGTGCGTGCTGCTATTTTGTTCCATATCTTCTTGTACACCGTTTTCATTTTTACCTTTATTATATATATTTTCATGTACCCTTTATGTACCACATGGTATTATTGTTGTGCTTATTTTTTCCATTACTATACATATCTCTATGCACCTCAAGTTATTGTTGTGTTTAATCTGTAAAGCGCTCTGATGCCTTTGGGGTGAAGTATGCTCTATGTAAGACTGACAAATAAATAAATACAGTACCCCAGGGGTAGCAAAAAAGCAGACATGCCCATTTTGCCGCATTTGGACCATATATATTATAACCCCGGCTGTGTATGCATGTTGTGCATGCCTATACAATCTCTGTAACTTGATGAGCAGCCGTGGTGAATGAGATTGCCGGATGTGTACTCAAACAGACTGAAAGTATGAGCTCTGTGGGCATCTTTGTATCCCTTTCCCAACCAATCTAAGAATATTACTACTTATTATACATGACTGAAAATCTACTTGGAATGGACAGTATGACAAAATGAAAGTAGCGGAAAGTGAAAATTAAGAAAGATGCTTTTACATCTGTTGTGAAGAAACCAGGATATGTCAAATTCTGCACTCAGATTTATTTGTTTTTGGTGTAAAACGGAGGACTTTTTAGTCAGTTTGCCTTCATTTTGTCACTTGTCTTTACAACGTTTTTTTAATGGAGGATCTCCCAATAAAATTGAGCATTCAAAAGGGTGTTGGCCTCTTAAACATGTGATCAAAGAATATGACAAAAGAGTACTTTAACAATTGTCTGTGAAACCTATGGATTTGTTCACCAGTTGTTTTGTGCTGTAAAATGAACAAGGTGGCCAATTATTAGGTCTGACGCCAGCGAAAACCTTTTGGCTTTTCTGAAATGATATGTGCATATTATGCTTACTTAAAGGAGCATTCAGCCACTTCTCTTCATCTACTGGTTTGTTGTTATAACAGTCACATTTTGATTTTGCCCATTACACCATACAGAGCAGGGCAATGGGCCAGCCTACTTAAACCATTGGTTAGCTTCTCTTTGAATAACTGCATTTGCTCTTTCACAAAACGCACATAAGCACACGTTAGTTTCCTTCAGTGTCAGTGCATTTGTTTTTGCTTTATTGTGGCATCTATGTTTAGAGTCTAATGTGATAGCAGGACTATTTTGATGTGAGCACAGAGCACATTCCAGTTCTATCAGTTCCTCTTTCCTGCCAATGCTGTTGTAAATTCATTTAGGAGTTGCCTTTGTTAAGCAGACTGCAGATATTTCACAGCATACCAGATTGTGTCCTTTGGAAACTGTTAAATGTTTTACTATTCATGCAATAAGTAAAATTATATCTATTCCAATATTACTCTGAAACTGAAAGCTTCAATAACAAAGGATGGAAATTCATAAGCGTACAATTCTGCAGAACTCGTTTATCCTGGCCTTGATTTTAACAATCGTTGTTTAATAAATTTTGCCCAAGAAGAAAACAGGACTTCATCATGTTTAATTTGCAGCACAGTCATAATAGTTTTATTTAAACATAGGCAGCATGTAATTAGGGTTTAGTATGCAATATTTTATACTGTGACCCTAAGAAAAAAAAAGAAACTTACTGGTGATTCAGTTTCTGAAAATGCAATTGCAATTTCCTTCACGTGACGGCAAGATATTTCATTTAAAATATAATCACCGATGCTTTTGAATACCGTGTTATAACTCTTTGGAAGTGCAATTACGTTTACATTCGGATGTACGATGTTACAACGCATGCTATTACAACGCATATTTTTACAACGCAACTTTTACAACTCAAGTACCTTTACAACGCATGTTTTTACAACGCATGCTATTACAACGCAAAAATATATAAGTAATTGAAAAGTGCCATTACAACGAAACCCATTATAACGCATACCATTACAACGCATATATATTACAAAATAAAATATTTTGTAAAAATAGTCAAATGAAATCTGGCACGGGATGCAGGAAAAATAGGGGTTTTGGGTGGGGAAGTGTATTAAAATGTAGTAAAAAAATGTACCGATAAATTGACGATTCAGGAGTATTTTTACAAAATTAATACTCGTCATTACAACGCATATATATTAAAAAATAAAATATTTTTAAAAATAGTAAAATAAAAACTGGCACGGGATGCAGGGAAAATAGGGGTTTTGGGTGAAGAAGTGTATTAAAATTTAGTAAAAAAACAATTCTGTTAAGTTAACGAATAAAGAGTATTTTGTATAAATTAATACTCGAGAATTAAACTCATTACACGAGTATTGAAATTAATACTCGAGTATTAAATACCGAAAAATTTGAAATCAAATTAATATTACATTTTGACTTATCTCAACCAAAATCCAAGTAAAGAAAAATAAGAAAAATATTGCTTCCGAAAATAAATTCAAACATATCGGGAAATTAAACGTATTAATTTCAATTAAACCACACTTCATTAGTAAATTATTACTCGAGTAATTAATTAAATAATCAAGTAGGTATAAAATTACTCTTTACATTTAAAATTAATTCTAACCTTTAAAAATACACGAATTACTATCATAACACTTGTAACAAATATACATTTAAAATGTTCTTTTCCTATTAACAAACACATACGAAACAAAAAGCTGCCATTTTGCAAAGCGATGATAAATAATAGTCCTACAACTATTTCAACAAACGAAACACCACAACATTCAAATCAAAATGGATGCAAAAACGCTGTTAAAGCCGAAAAGACACACTTTTTACTTTCAAATTTTAAATTACATGGTGCCACATTAAATAAATCTAAATTAAACGCTCCTATCAAAGCACGTTTTCTCAAAAAAAAGAAGACAGTAACACAAACATATAAAAACGAAGCAGAAACCATTTTGAAATCAGTTGATTATCAACTCGGAGAGTGAGCAGACGCCTGAACCTGACCCTCTGACCTACTGAACCTTGAACAACATTGCGTTACTCTACGAAATATTTCTCACAATAAACAAGTACGTTTAAACATCGAGCAAAGCTATAATATTAGTTTCTACATTAAAAACGACTTAATAATTAAAACCTAAATATATTTCATTTACAGAATATTGAAAATTTGATGTTTGCTGTTTATCAAAACATGTTTTCATAAACAACGTGCATAATCACAGCAAAGTAAGTACTTATTTTCAAACAGACAGAATGTTTGAAATAAACTGAAATTGCAACATAACTTTTAATTATTTAAAAATGTTAATATATAGTATAAACTTTTAAGAGCACTTAAGAATAATACTCTATTTTTTAAAAACAATGTCAAACAATTTCAAGAACAAAACACCCCATATTTAAATAAATATCTATTTCAATTGAAAATTGTTCATGTTACATTAAACATGCTGTCGCATAATTAGTACAATTTTAACATAAATTGAAATTACAATTACGGTATGTAATTTTCTCCACAGACAAATTGTTTTTTTACGAAAAAGACTTCATAAATTACTCAACTTCCCAAAAATTTCCTCTAAAACATCCGGAAACCAAAAAGTAGTTTACCAAGTTTACAAAAGTTAACATTACCCAAAAAAATTACTGTGGAATAAATGTAATAATGATATATCCAAACATAAAAACAGTCGAAAAAGTTTTGTACAATTACGGTTTAGTAATAAACATAACAAGAGCAGCAAAATGGTTTACATAATATATTAAAATGTCGACTAGCCATAAAATATAATTATCTCACCACTGAAAAATGTAATAATATTTTTCTGTCAAAGATAGCAAAAGCCAAATAGTTATTAATTGTAAATCAAAACTAAAAACGAAATAGAAAACTTATAGATAGTGTTCAGAAATGTTAACTTTTCCTATTTCGTTATATAAGTAGTGCATACTTTCAATTAAAATTTTTGTATCAATTCTGACAGAATTTGAACAAGTGAATCTCTTCCAAAGAAATCTCCTCGATCAAAATCATCTAAAGTGTACAGGTAAAAAAATGTGAAGATGCTACATAAATAGTTTAGGAGTAATAATTACTATTGAAACGGAAAAAAAGTACATCATAAGAAAAATGTAGGACAAAGTTTGTGTATCATTTCATGTTTTTAAAAACCAGTACTTTTTTAAATAAACGTATACAAATAAATGCAAACATGATCATTTAAAAAATAAACACTATTTACAATAACGAACATAAACATACTGTTTTCTTTTTTCAGACTCTCAAAAAAGTTTCCTGAAAATAATTCTGAAACTCAATACCCAACACACCTGAAAGAACTCCAAGGAAAAAACAGCAGACTCAAAATGTAAATCAAATAACACAAGTAAAACAATTGATAAAAAAACTATTCTTCATACTGCTTAAATAATGTACATGACCCCCCTCGAGAAACAGCATAGTAAATTACTATTCCATTCCAAAAAGGTGTAGCAGCAGAAAAAGTGATGGATAGTCTAAGGGCATAATTTACTATTACCACTCCAGGAAGGTGCAGCAGTAGGGAAAGTGATAGATAGAGTAAGGATAAAATTTACTATTCCAACTCCAGGAAGGTGCAGAAGTAGGGAAAGTGATGGATAGAGTAAGGGTAAAATTTACTATTCCCACTCCAGGAAGGTGCAACAGTAAGGTTAGTGATGGATAGAGTAAGGGTATAATTTACTATTCCTTCTCCAGAAAGGTGCAGCAGTAGGGAAAGTGATGGATAGAGTAAAGGTCTAATTTACTATTTCCATTTCAGGAAGGTGCAGCAGTAGGGTAAGAGAAGGATAATGTAAGGGTATAATTTACTATTCCCACTCCAGGAAGGTATAGCAGTAAGGTAAGTGATGGATAGAATAAGGCTAAAATTTACTATTCCAACTCCAGGAAGGTGCAGAAGTAGGGAAAGCGATGAATAGAGTAAGGGTAAAATTTACTATTCCCACTCCAAGAAGGTGCAATAGTAAGGTAAGTGATGGATAGAGTAAGGGTTTAATTTACTATTCTGACTCCAGAAAGGTGCAGCAGTAGGGAAAGTGATGGATAGTGTAAGGGTATAATTTACTATTCACACTCCAGTAAGATGCAGCAGTAAGGTAAGTGATGGATAGAGTAAGAGTAAAATGTACTATTCCAACTCCAGAAAGATGCAGCAGTAGGGAAAGTCATGGATACATTTAAGGTTTAAATTAACAAATCAAAGTCCAGCTAAGTGCAGCAGAAAGTAAATTAAACATTTCCTTTTCGTAATTCCTTTTTTTTAGAAACTCAAAGCAATCTTGTTAGAAAAACAACCTTCACATCTAAAGAAGACAACAAAAACAAAGGCCACCAAGAAAAAGAAGACCACAAATATAAACGGAAAACTTAAAGGCAAATGAAATACATGCATTGAAAAACACATTTTCTATAGTGCAAGATTTGGAATACTATTTAAACTTTTCTTACCTAATGCAAAAGAGAAACATTCGAATCATAAAGAAATATGATAAGTGATGGATAGTGTTAGGGTAAAATGTACTATTCCAAACCCATGAAGGTACAGCAGTAAGGTAAGTGATGGATAGAGTAAGGGTAAAATTTACTATTCCAACTCCAGGAAGGTGCAGCAGTAGGGAAGTTATGGATAGTATAAGGGTATAATTTACTATTCCCAATCCAGGAAGGTGCAGTAGTAAGGTAAGTGATGGATAGAGTAAGGGTCTAATTTACTATTCCCACTTCAGGAGGTGCAACAGTAGGGAAAGTGATGGATAGAGTAAGGGTAACATTTACTATTCCCACTCCAGGAAGGTGCAACAGTAAGGTAAGTGATGGATAGAGTAAGGGTATAATTTACTATTCCATCTCCAGAAAGGTGCAGCAGTAGGGAAAGTGATGGATAGTGTAAGGGTATAAAATACTATTTGCACTCCAGGAAGATGCAGCTATAGGGAAAGTGATGGATAGAGTAAGGGTAAAATGTACTATTCCCACTCCAGGAAGGTGCAACAGTAAGGTAAGTGATAGATAGAGTAAGGGTATAATTTACTATTCCAACTCCACAAAGGTGCAGCAGTAGGGAAAGTGATGGATAGTGTAAGGGTATAATTTACTATTCACACTCCAGTAAGGTGCAGCAGTAAGGTAAGTGATGGATAGAGTAAAAGTAAAATGTACTATTCCAACTCCAGAAAGATGCAGCAGTAGGGAAAGTGATGGATAGAGTAAGGGTCTAATTTACTAGTCCCACTTCAGGAAGGTGCAGCAGAAGGGAAAGTGATGGATAGTGTAAGGGTCTAATTTACTATTTCCACTCCAGGAAAGTACAGCAGTAGGGAAAGTGATTGATAGTATGAGGGTATAATTTACTATTCCCACTCCAGGAAGGTGCAGCAGTAAGGTAAGTGATGGATAGAGTAAGGGTAAAAAATAGTATTCCAACTACATGAAGGTGCAGCAGTAGGGAAAGTGATTGTTAAATTTAAGGTTTAATTTACTAATCAAAGTCCAGCTAAGTGCAGAAGAAAGTAAATTAAACATTTCCTTTTCTTAATTCCTTTTTTTTAGAAACTCAAAGCAATCTTATTAAAAAACCAACCTCCACATCTAAAGAAGACAACAAACACAAAGGCCACCAAGAAAAAGAAGACAACAACTGAAAACAGAAAACTTAAAGGTAAATCAAATACATGCACCGAAAAACACATTTTCTATAGTGCAAGATTGTGAAAACTATTTAAACTTTTGTTACCTAATGCAAAACAGAAACATTCGAATCATAAAGAAATATGATAAGTGATGGATAGTGTAAGGGTAAAATGTACTATTCCAAACCCATGAAGGTGCAGCAGTAAGGTAAGGGATGGATAGAGTAAGGGTAAAATTTACTATTCCAACTCCAGGAAGGTGCAGCAGTAGGGAAAGTGATGGATAGTGTAACGGTATAATTTACTATTCCCACTCCAGTAAGGTGCAGCAGTAAGATAAGTGATGCATAGAGTAAGGGTATAATGTACTATTCCCACTCCATGAAGGTGCAGCAGTATAGAAAGTGAATGATAGTGTAAGTATATAATGTACTTTCCTAACTACAGGAAGGTGCAGCAGTAGTGAAAGTGATGGATTGTGTAAGAGTATAATTTACTATTGCAACTCCAGGAAGGTGCAGCAGTAACGCAAATGATGAATAATGAAAGAATGTATTTATTTATTTTATTTGGGAAATTTATTAAGCGCTCAAATACTTGAGGGTGTCTCGGCGCTGAGTGTTTACTGAACTAGTCCATGAGTAGTTATTGCTCTAACAGCCAGGTCTTTATCTGTTTGCGGAAAGAAATAAGTGAAGTAGAGGTTTTGATATGATGTGGAAGACTGTTCCATAGTTTGATGGTGGTCACTATGAAGGATCTGTCTCCCCAGGAGACTTTCTTAGTCCTAGGGACCTGCATAAGACCAGCAGTGAAGATCGAAGGGATCTAGCAGGTTTATAAGGGCAGAGTGCATCTTTCAGAAATGCTGGGCCTTGGGCGTGAATTGCCTTATACGCAATGCATAGAGCCTTGAATTTAGTTCTCTTCTTTACTGGTAACCAGTGAAGCTTTTTAATTGTGCCAGATATGGGGGTATACTTGGGAGTTGCTGTGATCAATCTGGCCGCAGCATTCTGCACCAATTGCAGCTTTTGTAGGACACCCTCTTGAGCATTAACTAGAAGGGCATTGCAATAATCTATGCGGGCCATGACAAGTGTGCTGATCAGAGTTTTTGCCATACTCATGGGGAGATAGGGTAGGAGTTTTTTAATCATTCTCATGGTGTAGAATGAGGAGGATACTACTGCATTAACGTGGTGCATGAAAGTGAGTTTGGTATTCAGTATAACTCCAAGATTTCTTGCCTTGGTCACTGGGGGAGGGGGTGGTCCTAGGGCATCAGGCCACCATGTGGGAGACCAGGCAGGGGAGAGGTTACCAAACATCATCACCTCCGTTTTATCGGAGTTCAGCTTCAAACAATTTGTGGACATCCAATTACTTATTGCCAGCATTCCCAGATTAAAATTGGAGGCCACTTCATCTCCATTTTTGTTTATGGCTAGGATAATCTGGGTGTCGTCAGCGTAGGATGTTACAGGCAGGTGATGAATTTTTATGATCCTCGCTAAGTCTGACACATAAATGTTGAATAGTGTAGGACTTAGCGAGGATCCCTGGGGAACACCGCAGGGGAGAGTAAAAGGAGGTGAGTTGAAATTGCCGAAGGCGACTGACTGTACTCGATCAGCAAGAAACGAGGCGATGAGGTCTTTAGCAGCACCTGTAATGCCTGCCGCTGTGACACAGTAATTTAAATTAATGTAAATTACAATTCAAAATCCAGATACATAAAACATTAGAAAAAGTATACATTGAAATATGTAACAGTAATGAAACTGAAACACAAAATTTTACTTTGTTTTTCATTTCTATTTTTTCAAAAGAAAATTTCAAGCCAAGGTACTGCAACCTATATCAGATCCAGGAAAGGAAACAGGTTATTGAAACATTGTGGATATATATATTGCAATGAAAGAATAAAAGAACCAAGGAGACATTGGAGGTGTGTGCAATATTATTCATCCCGTTGCAGCGGCAGAGCAGTTACTGTTGGAGATAACATTATAAAAACAACAGAACATAACCACTCTGCCTCTGCAATGGAGATTGAAATTCGTGAAACCATTAACGAAATGAAAGATATTGCATCCACCTCCAATGCCACACCTGGTTCAATTTTAAGAGAGGTTGCACAGCATGTCCCCGGTCATGTTGCTTGTAATATGCTTATTATTCCTAATTTGCGACAAATTATCCAAAGAAAAAAGCAGGCAAGTAACACTCACACTGAAACTCCACACACTTTTGCAGACATGCATATTCCTAATGAACTTACAATCTCTTTCTCCAATGAACCCTCAAAAACGTATACTAATCTTTAGCACTCCCCGCAACCTTGTGAAATTAGAGAATACTGAAATTTGGATGATGGATGAGACGTTTAAAAGTACCCCCCATCCTTTCACCCAAATTTACAGTATTCATGCACAGATTCAAAATAATGTAGTTCCCTTAGTGTATAGTTTACTTCCTGATAAGCAATCAGCAACTTATACTGAATTTTTGACAGTAATTAAAGAAAAAACTTGTAATAAAAGTCCTAGGAAAATTATTGTGGATTATGAATTCAGTATGATCGATGTGATCAACAAAACGTACAAGGATACCCAAATTCAGGGATGGTTTTTTTTCATTTTTCCCAGGCATTTTGGCGTAAGTTATAAAAAACATCCCTAGTTACTGATTACTGTTCAGATAGCAAATTACAGGTAGAATTAAAAAAAGTAACTGCACTTTGTTTTGTACCTCCTGAAAGTGTAGACGAGTACTACACTGCAATTTCTGAATCTGAATATTATGTCGAAAATGAAGATAAATTGGCACCCTTGTTAAATTATTTTGAAGACACATGGATTGGACATCTAAGTAGATCGGGTCGCAGGAGGAAACCACGTTTCCATGTGGAGTGGTGGAACTGCTACACAACCTGCTTAGAAGGAGGTGCTAAAACAAACAATGCCATAGAGGGATGGCATAACTCCTTCAACCATACAATTGGAAAACAACATCCCAATTTCTACTCTTTCTTAATAACTTTGAAGAAGGAGCAATGTTATCAAGAAATGAGAATTGCACAAACCTTGACAGGTAGCCTAAATCCACGGATTTCAAAACAATCTAAGGAAATGTCTGAGAGACTATTGGAAATACTTCAACAGTTTTTGTTGAGTGTGGCATTAGACTACCTGGAAAATGTTGCTAACATTTTACATTTTTAAACACATACACCCAACTTACTTTCCTGCTTTTACCAATTTTTTTATTAATAATTAAATAGACAATATTTTTCAAAAGTAATTTTTTAAATTTCAGTCGGGTCATCAAACCATTAATAATTTTTTTCTTTACATTCATCTTTTTTATATTTCCTAAATATAATTTAAAGGAAATATTTTATATAATTGAAATACTTAAAATACCATCTTAAGAAAATAAGTAAATTAAACATCATTCTTGTAAACCAATTATCATTTTTTTCTACTTTTCCATATATTTTTTTTTAAATAACTTTATAAAAACATTTTGAACGTAACATTAAATTACTTCTTTTCACCCTATCCACTACTTAAAACAAAAGTATCTTTTGGTAATAATTCTATATGTAGAACTGTTTTTTTGTAATTGAACTCAAACAAACCATTCTTCTATCTATTATTTGAAATTCCCCCTCAAAATGTATTTTTTTTAAAAGGGATAATTTTTTATTTCAACAAACTCTTAGGGGCCTATTAGGATGACGGGCAGACTTTGTCCGCCCGTCATCCTAGCGGGGAATGGGACCGGCCGCCATAAGGGCGGGGGTCCCGGGGGTGGCATTAGGATGTGCCCGCACTGTGGCGGGCACATCCTGCATTTCTAGCATTGTGGCGGGCGGAGCGCTCAGCACCGCCTGCCACAATGCTAGAAATGCTTGTCAGCATTTGCATATACAAAGCGGCAGGCACCGAGCGGTGCCTGCCGCTTTGTATATGCAAATGAAGGGGGGTACCATAGGTACCCCCCATGTGCACCCCCCACCTGTACTTCACTCTGGGGGCCCACAGGGGGCCCCCAGAGTGAACACCGCATGCCTTTCCGTGGCAGCATTGCCGCCACGGAAAGGCATTGAGACCAGCCCATTGTAATATGGCGGGCGGTGTCTAACAGACACCGCCACCATGTTACTGGTTTTCCGCCCCGGCCGCAAGGCGACCGGGGCGGAAAACATGCAGGTGGTGTTTGTCACCGCTGCGGTCCCCTCCGCCATCGTAATATGGCGGGGGGAATGCAGGGAAGGATGGCGGGCGGATTGCCTCTGCCAGGGTGGCGGTGGCCACCGCTACCCTGGTGGAGGCAATCCGCCCGCCATCCTAATGGGCCGCTAAATATTTAAATCCAAAAAATTTTTAAATTCAAGTTTCCTATTTTTGTAATTAAAAAGAATGTAAAAAAATGTTTAAATATTTTTTTACATTATCTTAAACAGTGAATCAACAGTACAAACATTTTTCAAACTTAAAATTCTCATTCAAATTCATCTCAAACTTAGGGCTCCATTAGGAGGCATATTCTACTAACTTGATCGGCGACATGTTGAATATACATCCAAAACATCATATTTTACTTATGCAACCTCTCCTTATCCTTACGAAGCAATATATATATCTACAATGTTTACTTTAACTAATTTAAAAGTATTTTAAGTTTCCTACCTGTGCGCAGATCAGCTTCCAGCTGCTTCCTCCAATAGATGCTGTTCAAAATGGCCGCTTGCGTCAACGTTAACGTGACAACGTGATACAAAGCAAGTAAGATAAAAAAGGACAATTATACAAAGTTATTATTTTTGATATGTAAATTATTTAATAAAAATAATAATCATGTATAAAAAATTTAATAAAAATATGTTTTATTTTTCATAAAATTATCTCCATTATATTCTATTTTTTTAAATAAAATTTTTTGGAAAACAATAAAATCTCTTTCTTTATATTTTTTACTTTTCTTAATTATACCTTTTTTATGAATATTTTCCTTTAATAAATGTTAAATATTTTCACTTACCCTAATGCTGATGGTATTTCCATGATTTTCTGCCTATAACCTGCTTTTCTAGGACTTTCAAAAGCATAACGCGGGTTGCAATGGAGAAGCTATTGAAATAAAAGAAGGACAAATCACGCCATAGAAAACAATGTTAAAACGTGGGAAAAAAACAAACTTTGCTTACTTAATAAAACCCTTGTAATATAAAATTATTAAATAATTTTCTAAAATAGTTAAAAATACATTGCAGTATTTATAAATTATAAGTTTTTTTGATTTTTTAGCAAGAAATTAAAAATATTTTTTTAAAAATCTCTTTACAAAGTAATATCAATGAAAATTAGAAAACCATAAATAAACTTAGCGATATCTGAGGCTCTTTGCGCTCGCGCTGTGTGAGGCGCTGTAACTTTCAATCTCCCGTTTTCCATTTGTGTTATCTTTCTGTTACTACTTGTACCCTGTTTTTATATCGGGACCTGTTTGCCCCCTCACCTGCACACTAATAGTTGGAAGCACCGCTGCTTGGGCGGGTCCGGTTCCCGGGGTGTGATTTTGGTGGGCGCCATCTTAGGCCAGGCATTGGAGTTTCGGCGGGTGCCATTACGAGCGTTCTAGCGCTCGGGGAGCCTCGCGGGATGCCTACTTAAGGCGGTCCTCTCACTGTGGGAAGCCTGGACAAGGTACCCAGCGCTGCTGCGATATCTGAGGCCCTTTGTGCTCGCGCTGTGTGAGGCGCTGTAACTTTTAATCTCCCGTTTTCCATTTGTGTTATCTTTCAGTTACTACTTGTACCCTGTTTTTATATTCGGACCTGTTTGCCCCCTCACCTGCACACTAATAGTTGGAAGCACCGCCACTTGGGCGGGTCCGGTACCCGGGGTGTGATTTTGGTGGGCGCCATCTTAGGTCAGGCATTGGAGTTTCGGCGGGCGCCATTACGAGCGTTCTATTGCTTGGGCAGCCTTGCGGGACGCCTACTTAAGGCGGTCCTCTCACTGTGGGAAGCCTGGACAAGGTACCCAGCGCTGCTGCGATATCTGAGGCTCTTTGCGCTCGCGCTGTGTGAGGAGCTGTAACTTTTAATCTCCCGTTTTCCATTTGTGTTATCTTTCTGTTACTACTTGTACCCTGTTTTTATATTGGGACCTGTTTGCCCCCTCACCTGCACACTAATAGTTGGAAGCACCGCTGCTTGGGCGGGTCCGGTTCCCGGGGTGTGATTTTGGTGGGCGCCATCTTAGGCCAGGCATTGGAGTTTCGGCGGGCGCCATTACGAGCGTTCTAGCGCTCGGGGAGCCTCGCGGGACGCCTACTTAAGGCGGTCCTCTCACTGTGGGAAGCCTGGACAAGGTACCCAGCGCTGCTGCGATATCTGAGGCCCTTTGTGCTCGCGCTGTGTGAGGCGCTGTAACTTTTAATCTCCCGTTTTCCATTTGTGTTATCTTTCAGTTACTACTTGTACCCTGTTTTTATATTGGGACCTGTTTGCCCCCTCACCTGCACACTAATAGTTGGAAGCACCGCCGCTTGGGCGGGTCCGGTACCCGGGGTGTGATTTTGGTGGGCGCCATCTTAGGTCAGGCATTGGAGTTTCGGCGGGCGCCATTACGAGCGTTCTATTGCTCGGGCAGCCTTGCGGAACGCCTACTTAAGGCGGTCCTCTCACTGTGGGAAGCCTGGACAAGGTACCCAGCGCTGCTGCGATATCTGAGGCTCTTTGTGCTCGCGCTGTGTGAGGAGCTGTAACTTTTAATCTCCCGTTTTCCATTTGTGTTATCTTTCTGTTACTACTTGTACCCTGTTTTTATATTGGGACCTGTTTTCCCCCTCACCTGCACACTAATAGTTGGAAGCACCGCTGCTTGGGCAGGTCCGGTTCCCGGGGTGTGATTTTGGTGGGCGCCATCTTAGGTCAGGCATTGGAGTTTCGGCGGGCACCATTTCGATCGTTCTAGCGCTCGGGCAGCCTCGCGGGATGCCTACTTAAAGTCGCTCCCCCCCGCGCAGTGGGGATGCGCAGTAGGGGCGCCTTCACGTAGCCTGAGTCGTGCCCGATTCCTGCCCAACTGCTCCCGTCCACGTTACGGACGCGCTGGGCAGGGCAGGACCTCTATCTTTCGGCACATTGGTGGATGCTATGATCAGCTACTCGAGAGACGATCTATTGTCCATCAGACAGCAAGTCCTCAGGTGTGATGTGGCATTGTTGCGTGCTTATCTAGGTTCCTGATCGATACTGTGACCTTATGCCCCTATTCGGCTATAAATCCATTTATTCCCTATATTGGCATAACCGTTCAAGTGCGATTTTCTGAAAAGTCATCTCTGGCCTCACACGAACAGAGCCACATTCCAGCATGACTCTCTGCTACTTCCTTTTCGACCAATTAGTGCAATGACAGAGCAGCAGTCACTATCTGATATTCCTAGATAACACTCCGAGTTCTTCAACAAGATAAAAACTTAGCAAACTTGGAAATCCCCGCTTGCTATGTTTTGATTAGTAATGGAACTCTAATGAGCAACTGATAACTGTCACTTCCTAGTGACATCTTTAATTGACGTCTTATGTCCAGCAAACTTGCGTCAAACCCGGCACCTGTCAGGTATAAATATCACCAACGTTGCCTTAAGCAATGCGAGTTCGTTGCCTGTTGCTGATGCCAGCTGCCTGCATGACCCTGTGTTGGTAAATCTAGCACTCTGTCGCTGCAGCCTGCTATCCTGTGGTGGTGAAGCTGCTGATTACCATTATCGCCGCTACAGCGCGAACTATGGTGCAGTACGCTTAAGGAGCTGAACAGCCGTCCTCTGCGAAGACATCCAGCAGATTCCAGCTGCCCGCGGACGCTGTCACCCCTCCTTCCTCGACGCGCTGAAGAGAGCCGCTGCCTTTCTCGTGCAGAGAAATCCAGCCACGGCGCTTCCGGTTTACCCTTGCGGGTGACTGGGATATCGAGAGAGACCCCTGAAGGAGATACCAATCCTCCATCGATCTATTCAGAGGTATGGTGTTGACTAAACCCTTAGACGAGAATTCTTGAAACAAACCTTGGCAAAACCAACTTAACTTAAAGCTACTTACTTACTCCCCTTTCACGTGTTAGACTTAGGTCAGGCACACTGGGGTAGGCTTAGTTAGAAGCACCAGTTGAGTATGTTAGCCTAATGTATATATGACTGTATATATGTTTTATTACTTTTAAACCATTGTATGGCTAAGAAACCATATCAATGCTTTTACAGTTCTATTTCGCAATACTTGTCTTACTGTACGTACTTTTTATAATAACAGTTATTGCAATTGTGGCAATACATTTCTCTTGTATGAGAAGAAAGACTGTTCAATAAATGTTAACCCTTTATTGATACACGCCCGTCTCTCTATTCTCTACATACTGTGAAAGTAAACTGCACTAGACTGACTGAGTGAAATCTATGTCTATTGTTTCACACGACCCTAGAGATCGACTCTTGATCTGAGGAGCAAAGTTGTCATGTTGCACGGTTGTTGGAAAACTGAATCCCTTCTTGTCTGTGCCAAGGAAGCTGATCACTTCCTATGCAGAGAAGAAAGTTTCCAGTGACCTCTGAGCTAGTTGGTAACACAACCCAATTAAGTTTAGCATAGTCAGTGGAGGCCTGGAATATAAGCAGTTCCACGTCGATACTACTGTTTATGTTATTCCAATGCGCAGGGCCTAGTGGGAAACTAGGAACTACACTACATGGCGCCCAACGTTTGGTAAGGCGATAAACTAACGCAAGACTTATAGAGTAACTCAGTCGTGCATATTTCACAGACCCCTTTCTCCCGTAAATACTCCAATAGACGTCTGGAGTGGGTGAAAGGTTAAAATCCGCCCGACCTTAGTAGGAAGAGATTCCTATGTAAAGCTCTGGTTTATTCAACGTTGAAGGATACAGTGTTCCAAAATATTGTGCACCTAATCTTTGTCTCCTTGGAGACCTACTCTGCAAAAGCTGCATTTTTACAATGTCAGTAGAAAACAACGGCACCACTGGGGCCGCAGCAGATGCGACTCAGCAAGGTCCCGAATACACAGACCCGGATGCTATTATCATCCCGGTCCACTTAAGAAAATCTATAACTTCAAAACTTATAGAGAACGGACTGACACCTCAAGGTGGTACAGTAATTTTCGTGATAGAGGCTCACGAGTATCGGCAGACAGAGGTATTCTATTCATGGATAAACTTTCCAGCGGTAAACGCTATAACACAAGAGTTTCACTATTACAAAATAGAGAAACCTCCGGAAGAGTACGCTCCTTTCGAGGAGATTGAAATTCCTCTTAAATTTCAAGAGCATCTGCTCTGGTTTAATGGCGCCCTAAAACACAATGATCACATAACCAGGCTCGGTCCACTAGGTAGACCAGGAGCCACGTGGCCGGTTCTAGCCAGCTACACACCACATCCTGACATTGCAAGAATGTCTAAGGAAGAGCTGTTAGCACAGCTCAAAACACTAATTAAAATACATAGGCAATTAGTCCAATATGTAATGCGGACTGCAACAGTCCAGCCAGCTGTTAATTCACACCAGCTGACCCCTCATCAGGGGAATACAAATAAAATTACACCACAGAACATACAGTCGTGTCTTGGTAAAACACCCGTAAAACGGGAACAAATTCCTTTCTGGTTAGCACAGAAAATCACTCAAATAGAGGCAGTATTTCCTGATACTACCCCTATTGAGAAACACAGAATCTTGACCATCTGCCTTCCTATGGGAATCGCACCACACGTGGAGGACTGCGACACTTGGGGTACAGTCTTTGCTTCCATTTACACAAAAACACACGGTGTTCCGTCTTTGGCGGTAATACCAGAAGTGCTAAAACAGATTCAAAATGAATTCGGTCCAGAGCCCGCTTTAAATCTAGGTATGAAATTACTGAAAGACTTCAAGCAGGTCTCGGCTATATTATTAGCCAATATAAGAGGAGAAGCAGCATCTGTGGCGATCCGCCAGAAGTTGAAGGAAACAGATATAAAAGATCCTGTTGAGCTAGCAAAAATCATAGAAAAATGCTATGAAGAATTAGGTAGAGACAGCTTGGGTGGAAAACAAGTAAAAAAGCCCCAACTACTCGAAAATCCTGAAAAATTATTTATTAAAAATAATTTAAACACTCCTAAAAAGAGCTGGGATGGAAATAAACAATCCACTCCCAAGGAAAAAGTTTTCCAGTCCAGAGGAAGGTCTCCTCGACGGAGGGAAAGAACTCCGACTCGAGAACGCCAGTCTCCCCAGCGGGAGCCCTCTGAGAAAAGATATAACCTTAGAAATAGGGATAATCTAAAAAAACCTGATAGATATCAAAGTATGGATACACGTCCCTCTCGATCTCTTCCACAGAATTCGGAAAGAAGAGGACGGTCAGACCCAGGAGAGCACACCAAGTCCAAAGACAAGGAACCTGCTCAAAATAAGAAATCTCAATTTCAGAAAAAGAAGGTAGCCAGTATTAGAATAATCAACCATGCCGAGAATAATGAGGACACAGTTGAAAAACGGGGAGTGGGCATTGACAAATGTTGGACAGTGCAGCAGAAATCAGTATAGCGCGCAAGATCTTGATGAGTCATCTGGAGACAGTGGACACGAATGAATACATTCAGGTTGAAACTGCCGACACCAGACTTAGCGAGCCCCATAAAATATACAAAATAACATTGCGTATAGAGGGTGATAAGACTAGGAAAATTAAGGGTCTATTTTGGGATAAGCTCTCAAAAGGCTATGATATTCTGTTAGCTGAAAAAGATTGGCCCCCAGAGTTTGTCAGGGAGTGCCCTCGTGGCGAAGAAGTGATTATGCCTGCCTTCTCGAATCACATACCGATTCACAAAAAATATACATATGCAAGGAAATGGGCAGTGGCCCAGGCACCTGCATTGTATAAAAATCATGTAGGATGGGATGAGGATTCACCTCCTCACAAAATCCAACTAAAAAGTGAACCAACTGCCCAACGGCAGTATCCCATAAAGCAAGAAGCTAAAAAACAAGTCAGGGAGATCTTAGATCAACTTGAGTACCAGGGGGTGATTGAAACATGCACCTCTCAAATGAACAATCCTTTGTTTCCTGTCTCCAAGCCAGACAATTCATATCGTCTAGTTTTGAACTACAGACATCTTAATACATGTTGCAAAACTTTTGCAGTACAAAACTCGCATAGCGCAGCCCTAATGAATAATATAGTTAGGAAAAAATATAAAACGACATTAGACATATCTAATGGTTTCTTTTGTCAAAACATTGCACCAGAAAGCAGATATTTGACCGCTTTCTCCGCATTTGGGTCGCAGAAAAAATTCTGTAGACTCCCACAGGGGTTCAAGAACAGCCCAGGACTATTCTCAGCTAGGGTAACAGAGTTACTACAAATCTATGATGATGAAGCATTATCCTACGTAGATGATATTTATCTCACAGACGACGACTTGGATACTCACTTGAAAAGAGTGAACACCATTATACTTGGGTTCGCAGCAGAGGGTTACAAATTCAACTTTAAAAAGTCCCGAATTGCCCATCTGACAGTACTGTTTTTAGGGTATGAATTATCAAGTGAAGGGAAAAGCCTAGCGGACAACTTCTTAGAGAAGTGCGCTGTACTCCAAGCTCCAAAAACGCTGAAGAATTTACAATCAATTCTAGGTTTTCTGAATTTCGGAAGAACTTACATTCTAAATTACGCAGAGAGGGTTAAACCTCTCTACGAACTAATAAAACCTGATTTAAAACAAATCAATTGGACTCAAAAACACACAGAAATTTTGAGATCACTGCAAACAGACATGTTAGCAAAAACAAAATTAGATACACGTGACAACACACGTGATCTTGTAATCCGAGTCATCCCAGGAAGATGCGGATTCACGTACCTGACCTCTAATGAGGGAGAAAAGGTACCAATTTCAATTAAATCTCACTTGTACACACAAGCAGAAAAAACATTCAGTCACACAGAAAGAACTGTGAACGCAGTGCAAATCGCATTAGCAAATGAGCGAGAACTAGCACACGGCAAACGGATTAATATCCGTACAGCGGAATCCCCCTTCGAAGCACTATTCAGCCCAGTAAACCTGCCTACAGTGTCACTGGATCAGAAATGGATACAGTGCATAGATTCTCTAGGAGCGGAAGACGTGAAATACTATTTCGCCCCGCAATACGAAGAACTGAATGACTTAGAATATGAAGAAGAATATCCTCTGCCAATCAAAATTCTGCCTCTCCCACAATATGCCTGTATAATCTATACAGATAGCTCTGTACAGCATTTCAACGTAGAGAGAAAATCCTACGATGCAGCATGTGCGATCATTAAATGTCGTTGGCTGTGCGGTAAAATCAAACCAAAAATAACAAAAACTGAATCAGTGAAGTACTGTTCGGTTCAGAGAACTGAAATCAGATCTTTAAAGATGGCGCTCGAAAATGCAGAACGCGAATTCCCCACACTTATAGTGTGCGATTCTCATTTTTGCGTCAACTCTTACAACAATAAACTGCAGAGTTGGATCGAAAACGACTACAAAGATGACACAGGTGCCACAATAAAGCATAAAAAGCTCTGGAACGAGGTAGCTCTTTTTACACAAAGAACTACAAAAGACTCACGTGATTCACGCACAGAGTCTTCAACGTGATGGCGTTCACGTTGCAGGGAATTCATTGGCTAATACAGCCAAAGCGGAAGCAACTAAACCGGCTTCCGTAGCCACAAAAAAGCGTACAGATAAGTACATAGACGGGGAAACCATGCTAGCAGTAAAAACGACCGTAAAAGGCGACTGTGCAGCGCTGCCCGTAAACTATCCACTCAATTATGCATACATAATCGATGCAAACTCCGTTCCTTTTGCTCGAATCCCTGGAGTGGGGGACAGAGTAATTCCAAACAGGAGCAGGAGGGGCTTCCTCTTACTGGAAGCACACATGGGGTTGGGTCTGAAACACCAAACAATCAAAGCCTCTCTGAAAGAATTACAATCAGAGTACTGGTGGCCAGGAATGAGTATAGATATTCAATGTTTTGCTCAAAATTGTGAAGACTGCAACAGAGATCGCAGTAATGAACAGGCCAGTGTAGTTTCAGGATCCCTTCTAGACAGCATAAGGCGGTCTATCTGCGCAATCAAAGAAGAGAAGCGCGTCCCAGTGTACACCATTAAGATGAAAAGCACTTAAAAAAATGAGGCCACCAGCGCTCGGCTGACGCTAGAACGGTTATAAAAGATTTGCGAGTCCATATCGGCACATACGCAATTACCACGTTCCATTCTGACCAGGGTCCTGCTTTCAGCTCTCGAGCCTATAAGGAGGCCATGGCCAGCATGGGAATTGGGTTGCGGTATTCTTGTCCGTCGCACCCGGAAGGGAATAGTGTGGTAGAAAGAAAAAACCGTGACATAAAGCAATCTATAACAGCGAAGGTATTAGGTTCAGGCGCTGGGTGGGTCAAACATTTAATAAGTGTCCAGACTAGTCTTAACAACATGCCAAGAAATTCTCTAAAAGGTTTCAGCCCATACGAACTATTGTTCGGAATTAGAATGCGCGTTCAGGACCTCGATAGTCAGATGTCAGTGGTACAAGAAGAAACAACGCAGTTTGATGTAAAAGACCGTTTGGCTGTTTTACAGGAACTGAATGAAACAAGAAAATCATTAAGCAACATAAAGTTAAAGCAACAGCCAAGTACCACTGACGAGGCACCACCCGCAACAGCCCCAGCAAGGCCTGTCTGGATTCCAAAGATTGGGGATCTAGTCAGAGAAAAGATCGAGGTTAAGAAGGAATTTGGGCCTTCTTACAGAAAAGCAGTACCTGTCTTGGCAGTCACCGGAACAAGATCAGTTGTGCTACCGCCCCTTGCTGGTAAAAAGGAGAACAGAATCGTGTCCATCGATCTGGTAAAACCACAAGCATGTGGCCTATAATCAACAGTAGGCCCAGTGGACTCCCAAGAAACAACAGAATACCCAAACTTGCAACAATCCAAGAGGTTCAAACTGAAAGACTAATCACATTCGATCAGCCTGCAGTGCACAATGAAGGACTATGCAATAATGCCATGGAACTCGTGCCTCTTGAAACACAGATTGAAACAGTTCGTCAAGAAACAACACCAGTCTACAATGATGTGGCATCAGAAAATGCTACCGAAAGACAGATTGAAAGAACAATCCCATCAATTGACAGAACTGCCTCTGGTTATTTCATCAACTTCGACAACTTCTCTGAAGATTTAAATGAGCCCGAAGTGATGCCAGAAACAAAAAAGTCTTTTAAAGAAAATACAACAGGACTCCTTCAACAAATCAAAGAATTATATCTGGATTCACCGTTGATTGAGCATTGGATTATCTCAGGGGTATTCATACTCCTACTATGCCTAGTTTTAATTTTAGGAAAGTTCATTACAATTGAATGGACACAGCAAGTCAGAACATCAACCTAGTCCTGAAACCACACAGATCATCCCACGTGAAGAAAAGAGAACTGTCAACAGTAAATGTCACAGCAATTCCAATACCTGGTGGGGTAGTATGGGAGAAAACAGACTATGAGATCTATGGTCCGGTCGAAATCCTGAAGTATCCTCATCAACTAAAGGTTTCCTTAAGTGACTTTGTGACTCCTAGTACATTCTCTGATGATTGGGACTTTAACAGTATTAATGACATGATGTCTGATTTAGTAATGTCAGCTAGATTCACAGATCATGATTATTTACAAGGTTCATCTAGTTATGAGCAGTTATTCTGTTACACCCACTATGGGGATCATTACCTTCATAAATCTGCACAGCCTAGAAATGTTTTTATGTATAATCAATGGGAACATTGTTCTACACCACCTAAAAGCAGTTCTAAAGCATTTTTTGAGAAATTCAAATACTTCTCAGGGTTTAACACAAGTAATGCAGAAACGTTTTATTACAAACTGTTAGATAAAACAGGAATGAAAACAATGCTGACAAATTCTAAATTGATATATTCAGAAGCATTTTATGACAAAATGATGACATTTGGTTTTGATTATTGGAAAAATAATATTGAAACGAAAACAATTTGGGGTACAAAAGATTGGCAGGTGCAAGGCATTGAAGCACTATTTAGAACCTGCATGATACCAGAACAAATGTTGTTTTTAAATGACACAATACACCAAACATCTTGTCTTGGCCTAGCTAAGAACAAAGACCTTAAAACACCGTCTATACCAAAGCCAATACCTGAGAATACAACCACAGATATTGAGTTAGACGTGTCACAAATTTTACAAATCAACAGAACACATCCTGATTGGAAAAAGTGGTTAATCTGGCCTACAGACACAAATAGCTGTCAAGATAGATTCCTGAACAAAACACAGGGTTTAAAAATGACCAGATTAGACCCTAGATACTCCCAGAGACAACATCCAGGGATTATAACAACATACAGTGTAGGGAAACTCTGCCTAGAATGGCTAACTACATCCACACTGGCTGAAATTAAGCAACACTTGTCTTTATTGAAAGATGGTGCTGATTTGCGCGATTTCATTCTTGGACCACGCAAACAGCGTCAAAAGGGTTTCATAGCGACCAGCATCTATGCTGCTTACAACGAGGCTTGGAAAGTAAAGCAAATTGAAACTGCTGAAAAAATACAAGAAATTGATCGTATTAATTTGGAGAAATCACTTTCTGTGGTAGACAATGGGTTAATGACTCTGTCTTCCAGAATATATTTGTTGGACAATATTGTATCCTCTGCCTTTGATGTGATAGACAGAGATTTGCTAATGTTACAACATGGCCAATCTCAATTACGCTCTATTATAGAATTAGGCTGGACGCTGCAAAATCTTCGTTCAGGCTATGTGCCTTGGCGTTTAATCAACACAACGTCATTATTTTCCAGTTTTAACCTTACTGATAAACAGATCAGTTTGGCACAGAAAGGAGCAGACTATACAATCCTGAGCATCGAAAAACTCGAGAGATTACCATTGATAATGTCAGAGAGTCCTGTCATTGAATGGATAATACACGGAATTATCACAATTCCGATAACAACTTTCCGATTTAAAAAGTGCCTTGAGTACATACCTGCTGGCCAGTATGAACAATTAGGTAAAGGATATGTAAAATCTGAATGGAAATTACCATACACTCATTCTTGCTATAGTGACAGCGACAAAAATGTATTTCTTAGTGGTGAGAACTGTAAACATTCACTAAGTGGTATACTTTTGTGTCAGTGTATTAATTTACACGGAGCATGTGATGGAAATTCAAACAATCTTTCATGCCACCAGCTAGTCACACCTGCAACTCAGATAGAGCCCTTCTTTATGCAACTCGCAAACGGGAGTTACATTCTTAGAACGGATCACAGGTGTTGTGGCCTCGCGCCAGGGAAAAGTTATCTAGTACAAGTAACGTCCATGGTCAAATGTTGTATGCAAGCATTGTTCCCGAGCGGGCCTCCAGACATAGTGACTCCCCTCTGGCCTCGTCTGAATCTTTATTCTATACGAATTGATACATTAAGCAAAATGAAATCTGTACTTTTACAGACAACAGTGCCTATAACGTCATCTAAAGAGACGTATGATCTTCTAGTCGCAAGGACGGCTACTGAAGTCCATGACCTTTTATCAACAAATTGCCCCGTGCATTTCGTAGAAATGTTCAGCCAACTCCTTAACATGTCTAGTGCAACAAGCATCCCAGGCATATTTAAGACTGTCTTTACGGGACTGCTAACACCCTTCCAGGCAATTTTCGGAATCTTTCCTAATTTTATGCACTCCATTTTTGGCGGCATACCACTATTTTTGGGACTCGTTGCAGGGATTCTATTTTTGACCCTCCTGCTACGTTATGGCAAGCCTCGACTCAGACATAGCTCCCATGGGAATGGAAGAGACAATCCTAGCAATGCGCTACCGGGACAGGATAACTAACGTCCTCGGATTGGCCAGGCTGAGAGATCTAAACATGACCTGGTTCCTTTCATTCAGACCGATATGGCAAAATTGCATTTTACCTGTGCTACGGTGTATGCTTTGCGGCGATGAATGTGTGTTGGACATCTGTCTTTCACTTCCATCAGCAGTACCAATGGACGTCGATACTTTGCTCAGTCCAATAACGGCTCACACATTGTGTTGTCCCCAGCGGCTATCAATCCTGATGACGGCATTCGTGGAGACTCCTGTACTACAGCCAAGTGGTAACAGTGGAGCGAGTGACAAAAGCAACATCATCCAGGTACAACGTTCTGTGAGCATTGCTGGTCCTGCCTTCGATGACAGCAATCATTCTCACACCTGCCAAGTTACAGCGCTATCTAATTTGGTTGAACTATCACCTGAATTTGTAGACCAATTCTTTGCGAGCCTGTCTGATACGATGTTCTCACCCACAGAGAAACAATAACTTTTTAAGAAGCTTTTCCGACACACAGTGTTCCCATGAACTCTGAATTCGGCCTTCAGTTTTGATCAACAAAGACTGCAATAAGCTTTGGAACTCTATGTTTCCCCGTTCAAGCATTAAAAATTTTTTTTTTTTAATTGGACATTTTTAATAAATTCACCTTTTTTGGCACGAACAATTCTTTGCTTAACGTAAAAACTATTCTTAGAGACCAGAAGCTTCACACTTCTATTTCTACAAACACATCTAGAGACATAACAACATAACACCAGCCTCTAGCACACATGTTATTACAATGCATTTTTATGTGATGATTTATCTCGCTTTTCTTCTGTCAGAGATACTTCATGTGTAATTCCTTTTGCATAATCGTTCATTGATTTCATATGCAATAATTTTTTGAATGATTACTATGCTTTAAAAAACGTACAGTACCTAAATTCCATGTATTACAAGTACGCCTATTTCGAATGCATTTATGTATTTTGGGGTGGGCAATGTTACACACGCATCTTATTGCTTAGTTTTAGTAATTTTGATGGACATGAAAACGTTGAGTGGGTGTTGCGTGCTTATCTAGGTTCCTGATCGATACTGTGACCTTATGCCCCTATTCGGCTATAAATCCATTTATTCCCTATATTGGCATAACCGTTCAAGTGCGATTTTCTGAAAAGTCATCTCTGGCCTCACACGAACAGAGCCACATTCCAGCATGACTCTCTGCTACTTCCTTTGCGACCAATTAGTGCAATGACAGAGCAGCAGTCACTATCTGATATTCCTAGATAACACTCCGAGTTCTTCAACAAGATAAAAACTTAGCAAACTTGGAAATCCCCGCTTGCTATGTTTTGATTAGTAATGGAACTCTAATGAGCAACTGATAACTGTCACTTCCTAGTGACATCTTTAATTGACGTCTTATGTCCAGCAAACTTGCGTCAAACCCGGCACCTGTCAGGTATAAATATCACCAACGTTGCCTTAAGCAATGCGAGTTCGTTGCCTGTTGCTGATGCCAGCTGCCTGCATGACCCTGTGTTGGTAAATCTAGCACTCTGTCGCTGCAGCCTGCTATCCTGTGGTGGTGAAGCTGCTGATTACCATTATCGCCGCTACAGCGCGAACTATGGTGCAGTACGCTTAAGGAGCTGAACAGCCGTCCTCTGCGAAGACATCCAGCAGATTCCAGCTGCCCGCGGACGCTGTCACCCCTCCTTCCTCGACGCGCTGAAGAGAGCCGCTGCCTTTCTCGTGCAGAGAAATACAGCCACGGCGCTTCCGGTTTACCCTCACGGGTGACTGGGATATCGAGAGAGACCCCTGAAGGAGATACCAACCCTCCATCATTCTATTCAGAGGTATGGTGTTGACTAAACCCTTAGACGAGAATTCTTGAAACAAACCTTGGCAAAACCAACTTAACTTAAAGCTACTTACTTACTCCCCTTTCACGTGTTAGGCTTAGGTCAGGCACACTGGGGTAGGCTTAGTTAGAAGCACCAGTTGAGTATGTTAGCCTAATGTATATATGACTGTATATATGTTTTATTACTTTTAAACCATTGTATGGCTAAGAAACCATATCAATGCTTTTACAGTTCTATTTCGCAATACTTGTCTTACTGTACGTACTTTTTATAATAACAGTTATTGCAATTGTGGCAATACATTTCTCTTGTATGAGAAGAAAGACTGTTCAATAAATGTTAACCCTTTATTGATACACGCCCGTCTCTCTATTCTCTACATACTGTGAAAGTAAACTGCACTAGACTGACTGAGTGAAATCTATGTCTATTGTTTCACACGACCCTAGAGATCGACTCTTGATCTGAGGAGCAAAGTTGTCATGTTGCACGGTTGTTGGAAAACTGAATCCCTTCTTGTCTGTGCCAAGGAAGCTGATCACTTCCTATGCAGAGAAGAAAGTTTCCAGTGACCTCTGAGCTAGTTGGTAACACAACCCAATTAAGTTTAGCATAGTCAGTGGAGGCCTGGAATATAAGCAGTTCCACGTCGATACTACTGTTTATGTTATTCCAATGCGCAGGGCCTAGTGGGAAACTAGGAACTACACTACAGCATCGGTTAGTCCTTTGTGTGGCCCCTACCAGTGTGTTTGCGGTAGGTGGTCGCTCTGTACCCCCGCTCTTTCCCGGTCTATGGGTAAGGCATTAGTACCTAGGAGTAAATGCCCCTTGCGTGAGCTTAGCATTTGGAACCTGAATGTTAGGTCGCTGGTGAAACACTACCAAGCAATCCACGACCTTATCAAGGATGAGTCACCCGATATTTTCTGTATCACTGAGACCTGGTTGCAGGAGGCTGACGCGGCTATTCTCAACTTGGCTCTCCCCTCTGAGTACTCGATGTACACGCTTAATTGTTCCACAAGAGGTGGGGGAATAGCGCTTGCTGTCAGGTCCTGCTACCCCTGCGATTGGAGAGGTCTAAAAATTGCTGGCTGTGAAAGTGCGTTTTTTAAGATTTCAATCAGCCCCCACTTCTCTTTCTCTGGCATGCTGATCTATCGTCCTCCGGGTAGTGACGTGGCGTTCAGGGAGGCACTTCCAGATGCTATCAGTACACTGGCTGTAGGATGCGCTAATTTTTCCATCCTGGGGGATTTGAATCTCCACTTTGATAATTTGACCGCTCCTGCTGTCAGTAGCACTCTGGCTGACTTGGAGGCCCTTCAACTGTCTCAATTGGTCACTCATCCCACTCATGTGGGAGGACATACTCTGGACACTTTTTTCATGAATCTTGCAGAGGCCAGGGTTATAACTTCCACTCCCCTGACCTGGACTGATCATTTTTTAGTGACGATTCAGTGCCCATTGTATGAGCACCCCCCTAAACCTATGGCTAGAGTCGTCCCTAGACGACACTGAAATAAGCTCAGATTAGAGGATTTTTACCGCATTCTGTCTGAGGACCCGCTGGGCCCGTTAGACAATGTGGAAACGGGCTATAACCTCTTCTGGGAATGGGTCACTCGGGCTCTTGATTCCCTCATTCCGGTGACTCTGAGCAAATGTGGCTCAAGGGACCCTAGCCCTTGGTACGACGGATCCTTATGTGCACTAAAAAGCACGTGCAGACGCGCAGAAAGAGAATGGCGGAAAACATACGATGCCAGTAAAAAAAGCCTTGTATCTCGCCACTATCAAATCTTATCACCGCGCTGTCTGTAGAGCTCGCGTGGAGTTCTATTCTCTCGAATTCCGCAATAGCTCGAATCCCTCTAAATCCATCTTCAAGGCTCTTAAAGATCTGATGGCAAAAAAGGCCACTATTAGCGAAACTTGCTCCACCACACATTGTGAGGCCCTGGGGGCCTTCTTTCTTGAGAAGGTCCAAGCCATTTATCGAGCCTTCCCTACTGCTATGCCGTATGCTGGAGTTTCTCTTAGTCCCCAAGAGCACAGTGTTTTGCATACTCTCCCATGTCTGTTGCCTGAGAGTTTTAATAAACTGGCTCAGCAAATCAAGTCTGGTTCCCCGGCTGATCCGCTAAGACCGGCTTTATTCAGGGACCCGTCATCTTTCGGTCTTTTACCGGTGTGTTCTCTGATCAATCTTTCGCTTGCTTCAGGTACGGTCAATTTCAATGAATGAGCTATTTAGGTAATCTAGTCCTCTTATAGTATAGATCCTTTACTGTCCATTTCCTGCTTATTTAAAATATGGTGACTTTCTTCCAGCTTCAACCTTTGCATCTTGTATGTCCATGTATTACCTCTAGGTGAATTAATAGACGTTACTTTCACTATCTCACCCCAGCATGTGTTTTACCTTTTTTATGGCAAAGGTAAATACCCAGGCAAAAACAATATAAATATCTGGCAAGAAAATGTGATATATCATACAATAAATTGTACACAAGAAGAAATTAGAGCAACCACATGCTATGATAACATAGAACATGTAATTATAGTGATAAAAATTGATATGGACATGTTAAATCATACAAAGAATTATGTTTAAAATGAGATAAAAGTAAAACAATTATTAGATCATGACAATATATGATGTCTGGGGAAAAAAAGGTTTTATCAAAACATTTGATGATTCCCAGAACTTATTGAGGGAGCTGTTGTCTGTCAACGCTTTTTGACACAAACACTGTGCCTTCATCAGGACAATGTCAGCATAGTTCTAAAATTTAAAAATATATTCTATAAGGTTACCAATTCTTGTTTTATGATGATACTTATGTTTTAAACATAAACATTTGTAGTAGTTTGTAATCAATCTATCTACATAGCTTCTTGCCGGATAAATAATATAACAGTTTGATATACCGCAGAGTAAGGACATTTAACAAAGATAAACAAACCACGACAATACTAGCAATCATTTTTGCAAACAGAAACACATTAGGTACAGTAGAGATTTATATCAAGGATAATAAAGATCATAGAAGAGATATGAGATACAGAGACCCATACCTAAAAAAGGTTATCAGGAGCAGAGATAAAAGACAGGTAAGTCTTGGTACCAATACTCTAATATATTTTGGATGTAAAAAAGAGGGGAGGGATTTTTATTTTTCTAGGAAGGAGAGACATGAGCAATTTATGTGTCTCTACAACCATTAATGGAGATTCCACATGAGGATTTTTTACTTTGCATGTTATATTGAGACTGATGGTGACCGTAACCTTTTCACAGAAATGACCTATTTATATACTGAACTTATTCATGAAGAGGACCTATTTATATTCTAAGATTCAACTTCGTTTGTATCTATTGCACTCAACGAACATTTACTCAGGTATCTAGGATTATATTATACATCGGGGAAGTCTTCGGGGTAGTCTTAAATTTGAAAGCTTCTATTTCCTATAGAGTTTCTAAATTAAAACAAAAGGCCTATAGGATCTTTCACGTGGGTGTATATCAACTCTCACCTTTAGAGTGCTTCATGTAGCATTCGTTTTTCAGACTGAGAAAAGGTTAAATTGTTTTTCCCCCAGAACGAACTGAAATGTTTTTCCCCCAGAACGAACTTTTTTAAATCTGTGGGTTGTTAGGAGATGTTGAGAGCTGGAACGGAGAAGTCTGGTGTTGCTGTAAGGACGGAGGCAAGAGGATAGGTATGCAGAACCTTTTCCCCGGTGGGCTAGGGTAAGTGCCTTAAATTCCGCCCTTTTGTGAACTGGAAGCCAGTGTAGCCTATGCCGGTGGGGAGTGATATGTTCACGAAGGGGGAGGCCGCAGACCAGATGAACAGCAGCGTTCTGGACTGTCTGGAGACGCCGTTGTAGGCCCTAGGAAAGTCCAAGGTAGGATCCGTTGGCATAATCCAAATGGGAGGTGATCAGAGCCTGCACAATTGTTTTCCTAGTATGACTGGGAAGGAAATTGATGAACTTTTTTATCATCCTCATCTTGGAGAAGCAGGCCGCGGATACCATCTGAATTTGTTTTTGGAAAGAAAGGTTGGTATCCCAGATTACCCCGAGGTTTTTAACTGAGTCTTTAGGCGAAGGGGGTGCACTCAGTTCGAGGGGCCACCACAAGTTGGAGTCCAGAGGTGCGGGCTGGTGGAAAAATATGACCTCGGTTTTACCGGCGTTAAGCCGGAGGGAGTTGTTATCCATCCAACTTGCGATGTTTCAGAGACAGTTTTTAACAGGTCAAAGGTGGATTGGGATGGGGAGTCATATGAAAACAGTAGCTGTATGTCGTCAGCGTAAGAAGTGGCCTTGATTCCAGATTTAGCGATGATCTCGATCAAGGGGGAAAAATAAATGTTGAACAGAAGGAGGCTAAGTGAGGAGCCCTGAGGGACTCCCCACCTAAGCAGACGGCTGTCTGAGGTAAATGGGGGTATGAATACTGCCAGCATCACAAGCCATCGCTGGAAAAGAACCCTGTGAAATTGTGAAATTCACAACACAGCGGTAGCATGGGATAGTCTGCCGACTCTGCGGACAATGTCCGCGAAACAATCACCGCGACGGAGATAAAAACACATTCCCCAACATGAAAAAACCTGCCATGGACACAAGCGCGATCACAAAACAGTGACAACCAGCGTGAGGGCAGCAATAATCATGTGCAATGCGGGAAAATGGTACAAGACCAGCACACCGAAAATGCGACTGAACAACGGAGTACAACAAATGCACCTTGGCCAAATGCAGAGGACAACATGTACACCACAACATCCAAGCACCGTGGAAGAACATAACCGATAGACACACCACACGAAAGAAACCAGTGGCAGACAGGCAGACAGAACAGAGCCACAGGAGCGACACACCCACTGTGCAGTATACATACACAATCAGGAGTGCACCCCAGCAATAACAACATTCCGGGTCAAACAGCATCCCCACCACATTTCAACACAGGACACAACTGTTTCAGCAAATGTGCACAACCTGCCAAATCACATCTGGAACGCAGGGAAACGTAACAACAAAATGTACAAGTACAAGCTGAAACCTGCAAAAATGTTTATTCACACATGCAGTGCATTTGGACATTCTCTACTGTCGCATGATTGCCATGGACGGTCACAATGTGACATGCTCATGAGAAGTGTCAATGATAGTATTTCTACGGGCCATTTCTGCCGCTGCTGCAGTGGGATGTGGCCCACCTATCCCATCACCATTATCATCCGCCAGTACCTCCCGAACTGGGATCCATGGGGCCCTGGTGCGAACACAGATGTTGTGCAACCCACAACATGCAACGATCAGCTTGCACACAATATCTGGGCTGTACAGGAGCTTCCCACCTGTGCCGTCCAGGCACCTGAAACGTGACTTCAACACGCCAAATGTGCATTCAACGATGCCCCTGGTACCTATGTGGGCCACATTGTACTGCCTCTGGTCGGGTGTGTTCGGATCTCGGAGGGGCGTCATCATCCAAAGGCAGAGTGTATATCCTTGACCACCTGTCACAGTGCAGGGAGAAAAGAGTCAATAATTGGTTCGGCAGAATGTGATGGCAGGTCTGCCAATCTAGTGATTCCTGTGCTGGCTGTGTGTGGGAGGAGTGTTCGCCGGCCCGCAGGGATGAGGTGATGCTGGCAACTACACCACCAGTCTGTATAGGGTACAGGAGTAGGCCAGGTTGACCAAGGAGTGTTGTGGTCATGTCTGGTGGGTGGATGTGTAGTTTGACATGTTGAATATGATTTTGTCACATGTGCATCCCCACAGTTGTGCATTGTGCTATTGAGGCATTGTGATGTGTGGTGTGTTTATTTGGTACTTACCAACGAGCAGTCCCATTCCATATGTGCCATCCTGGAAGCGCTGGTTGATGATGGACTGTTGGAAGGTGAAGGAATCATGCACACTGCCTGGGTAGTTGGCGACGACATTGGTGAAGAGTCCCCGGTGGTCCACTATTGCCTGCACATTGATGGAATGCGTGTGCTTTCTGTCGCGGTAGTGGTGTGCAGTATCCGCACGGGGCACAAGTGGGACATGTGTGCAGTCGATTGCCCCCAACACGGCCAGGAATCCGGCTATGGCATAGAAGCCTTGCATGGTCTCCAGCTGTTCCTGCGCAGTGTTGGAGAAGTGAAGGTACTGTGGTATGAAGCTGAGGATGGCATCCAGGACAGGTGTGATGAACTTTGAAGAGCTGGCTGTGAGACCCCTCGGACTCTGGCAGTTGTTGGTTGGAAGGTACCAGAGGCTAACAGGTGCAGCACAGCCAGCAGCTTTGTCTGCGGAGGGATGTTGGTTCTCCGCTGTGTTTGGACCAGCAGCCTGTGGGCGATGTAGGTCAGGATGTGGTGAATCTTTGTCCTTTGAGCCACTAGTGGGCAACGACTTCCTCTGACGTTAGGTCTGAGAGTCTGGTGCATTTTCGGTAGGTCCGCTGTCTTACTCTGAACTGCCTCTGGGGTGGTCTGGGGGGTGGGTCCGGGTCCAGGGGGTCGTTGTGGTCCTGGGGGTGGGAGCGGAGGGTGTTGTGGCTCTGTTGGGTCTCCGAGCTGCATAATGATTAACTCCATGGCGTTGTCCGGTCTTCGGATGTGGTTGTGCGCGGGGCTCCATTGCCTACTGCAGCTAGTCATCCGTCTTTACACCTGTTTGAGGCAGGTTAAATAATGTTAAATACCTGCAGCTAACATGGCTTATCGCATGTTTTCAGTTCGCTTCGCGGATCTGTCAGTTTGATGTGAAAGTGGTGTTGCTGTCTTTTGTGTGTTTCTGCACAGGAATGCCTACTCTGCATCTCATTAGCGTTAGTTGGTTTAGGGGGGCGTGGCCAGCTGGGCAACATGGCTGACGCGACTCTCTAGAGCTCCATCTGCAGGGTCCTGATTTATCCTGAAATTTCCCTGAGAGAGTGGTTTTAGCTCGCCTACATCGGGTGGAACAGGTGCAGTTTTGGCTGAGGAGCCCGCCGGTGTGCGAGATGGCAGACATCGAGGCCACAGCAGAGGGGAAACGGCCGCCGGACTGCGGAGGTGCATAGGAGTAAAAACGGCGCGAAACACGGCAAGGGCCTGGACAGGCAGGGAGGCCCCCGAGCCCAGCACTGAGGTGGAGGCAGAGAAAGCCGGGCCTGATCAGCGCTGCGGAGCACTGTGCGGAACGGCGGTGTGCAGCGATGGCCCTGGAGCGAGAGGCCAAGTGACTGGAGGCGCCGGGGAGGCAGAGAAGAGGACCGCGAGGCGAGGCCTTGAAGTGACTGGGCCCGGGGTGCCGGGAACAGAGAAAGGTGAGCCGCGTTTGCCAGCACTGCAGAGAGGCGAGGAAGCCCCACTGTGCGCGCCCGAAGCAAGAGGAGAGAGGCGGACGTTGGGATCCGGCCAACGGCGGGCGCTGAAAGTTAGCGGCAGAAGAGAGGAAAGCAGGGAGGCAGGCTGCAGCGCGCCCACCCTGGAGCTGGTGTACAGTGCAGGATCAAACCTTGGCTGAGGGAGGCGGCGGAGAATCGGTGGACTCCTGTGGTGCACTGCGGAGGCCCAGTGGCGGGCGAGAGAGGTGAGCGGCCACTGCGGGGATGCTGTTGGAGCCTGATGCCAGCCGGTGAAAAATTGGGCCATGAGATATTGCGAACCGGCTGACTAACGACTGCGGCCGGAGCCGAGGGGCAAAGCGGAGGTGCCAACCATTGCAATCGGAGCAAGGGGGCACAACAGGACGGAGGAGGTCGGGCCGCGAGGTGCAGAGGGCGCGGCGAGCCGCAGATTACATTCCCCGGGCACCATTTCGCCTCGGGAGCCATTTTGCACATCCGCATGATCAGAGGCCCCTGCTCCCTGGATCACATCAGTCATTCCCCCTGCTGCAGACATCGCTAGGCGTTGAGACCGCGGCAGCAGCACGTAACCGAGTGGAGAGGGGAACACCCCCCCGCTGCATTGCTGGAGCAGGGATACACCTAGGAGAGAGGTGCTGTCCGCAATCACATGCCAAGCTCCAGAAAGGCGCACACTGAGGGGTCAGACTTAATCTGTGTGGTAAGCGGCTCCCAAGAATCCGGGCAAAGGCGCCAGGTGGCGGAGACCTACCGCAGCTAATCCCCAATTGACCAGCGCGCAGCCCTACCTGGTGGAACAAACCTGATCCCCCTGCAGTTCAGTGCCCCATGGGAGAGCGGCAGGAAGGAGACTAGACCCTGGTGAGCGCCCGGGATACAGTGCGCCGGGCATTTACTGGCTGCGGAGCACTGGGAGTTGCAGAAGAAGCCGGGGGACACGGACGGGCGGCGGAGAAGGAGACACGAGGTACGGGGAGTGTGACTGGCCGCAGACTATACTGCAGGGGTGCCATTTTGAATCAGAGGCAATTCTAGGGACACAAGTGATGAGAGGACCCTGTCCCTAGGCCACAGTGGCGCTGCCAGACACTGAGACTGCGCCAATACTACGGAACTGGGAGGTGAGGGTCCCATCTGTGTGACAGGCATGGGGTGCATATGGGAGGACACTGTTGTTTGTGCCCCACACCCACCTGACAAGAGGCACGCGTCGAAGGTCTGGAGCCAGCCTGTGCGGAGATCAGTTCCTAATCGCCCCAGAGTAGATGCCCACCGGCGGAGGCCTACTGTAGCTCATTTGCGTTTTGCCAACGTGCAGCCATGCCTGGCGGAGTAAGACAGCCGCCACTAGGAACAAAGAAGGCCAAGGAAAATTAGAGAGAAGGTTGCTAACTGTCTCTCCTGGCCCTACCTGGTTGAACAAGCCTGATTCATCAGCAGTTGCAACTAGCAACCGAACTGGCCCGGAAACAATTGGGCGAAGGTTGCCGCCTGTACTCACTGACCCTGATGGGAGAGGGTGGAGTTCTGGACTTTTTGGTTCCGTCCAGAGGTGTCAGGGAACAACACCCGAAGACCCCGGAGTTCCACCTGCCTTGGTGCACAAATAAACAGAAACACAGGCTTCTCGATGGTGGCGTCAAAGACCAAAGGTTTATTACTGCAGGGACACAGAAGTCACAGAAACTACGCATGGGCAGTATCTAGGAGCCTGTTCGATTTGTACAAAGAGGGTTGTTCCTTATATACTAAAAATAGGGCTTCGGGCAAATTCTTCACATGTTAGTACATTCCCAAACCTTTGTGTCCTAAACAATAAATATTTGGCGTTGTACAGGAATCGTCGACAATATCTGATGACACAACATTACGAATGAGAGGTTCCCACTTTTCCATCATAATCTCATGTCAACTTTTCATTCAGGACCCGGACCGCCTCATCATAAATTTCGTTACCTCCCCCTAATAAAGGCCCAGAAGGAAAGGAGCAGAGCCAGGTGCAGAAGATTGAAAAGCAGGATAGGAGATGTTTGTGGGTCGTAAATGGGCAAGGCTACCAGCTTCGGCCGCCTAATCGTGATCAGGACAATGGACACGAGAACCAGTTCAGCGGGGCTGGCCTCGGGCAGAGGAGGCAGCCTTTGTCGAGTCATGCAGCTACAGCGTGATCTGGTCTAAGGTGCACGTGTCACGAAAGAGGTGAATCTCCGGCTAAGGCTACGTGTCCTTAATTGAAATGAAGTGATCAGAGGTTTATTGCATATGTGAGGGCAAGAAACACAAAATGGCTGCCATGATCTAAGATGGATGCCATGGGTAGATCTGAAATGTGTTTGTTACAGGAGTACTCTTGCTCGTAGCGTAGCGAAAACACCAGGATATGCTAAATGGATCATTTGCGGTTTGCTGATACCAATATTATGTATTTCCGACAATATTGAAAACACGGGTTCAAATCGTCACGGAACCTCAGACCCTCCTTTTGCCCTTACATAGGCAATTACTCAGTCTATATCAGAGTCTAATTCTATGCTCATTAGGTCAGTGACATGTTGTTGTATCATCATCCTTTCTCGTGCCTTTTCTCCAAACGCAGGTGGTTTCCTAAAACAGGTTGCAGCACAGAGACTACACAAAGCAGGACCACACTCGATAATCAGGCAGCATGAGAATAGGAATACTAAGATGACACCAATGACCATCAGAACCTTCCATCCCCACGCTGATATCAGAGTCCAAAACCACTCCATGAAGGACCAGTTTCCCTTGTCTACGTGTATAGAGTCGGAAATCTTATGTAGCTTAGAGATCGCCTCATAGACTGTTGGAGCATTATTGGGAATAAAGACACAGCAGCTCGATTGGATCATTCTGCATACCCCACCTCTATCTGCAAGTATTACGTCTAGAACCATACGGTTCTGCAACGTCATGAGTCTATCCGCCTGAAGCTCAGCTGTCAAATTGCTAAGGGCACCAGCAGTTTCGGTAATAGTAGATTCAACTACCCGTGTTAGCTGACGTATGTTTCTACTATTGGCCATAGGCCCCCAGAACGGAAGGAAACCATTGAAGAAGTCTCCAGCTTCCTGACCAGCGGTATCTTCCTTGCTGAAGACACCTCTTGCTACTCTGATCTTGTGGTAGTCAGATGATGCAGTGTATGTTGGAGGCAATAATCGAGCAATATAGCATGATCCTGAAAAGTCGGCAGGCAACCATGTATGAGCTCTGTCTCGACAGATGAAATAAGTACCCCTAGCAGTGAGAAAAGCAGGGGAAGAGTTAGACGGAAACACGTAAGTCTCAACGCACTCACTCTTCCCTAGCTGAGCTCTCGGATTTCTCCCATTACCTTGCAAACAGACTTGACCTCGGTGTGGTACGACCCAGATTGGAGTTGAGCTTTTACGCTTGCTTTCTCCCAAACTAAGGCGATACTCTGAAGAGTTCCAACTCAAATATACTCGTAATTCGTCTCTAGGGTAAGATGGAGTATTATTGACGTCCTTGATCATGTCAATAATTCCCTGGACTAAGGCTTTGTTGGCAGAGTTATATTTAGTGGAACGTGGTGGACGTGGAGGATAGGTTTCAAGGGCATAAGCAAAGATGGTTTGAAAGGCCTGAAATGATCCATTATAGCTAAAAGGCAAAACCAGGTAGGGAATGCCTTTATCCATAGTGTGGGGTATCAAGCCACACACCCAGCAATCTGTAGTGTTAACTACCAGTTGGTGTTGGTGCAAGAGTTGTACAAAAGTTTTATTGATGAATTCAGAGCGTCGAGCTTGCTCATGTTCGGGAAACGGGTGAAAAGAGTGTATGGAAGAAACAGTAGAAGTAGCAGGATCAAGGGGAGGTACTGTAGTTACTGGTACAAAAATCAAACTCATACCAAAGACGATTCCACCCACCAACGTTATCAAAACAATTAAAAATGTAATGGCACATTGTATCAAAAAGCATTTGCTGTGGAGAATTCTGTAAAGTCTATTTCTGCGAACATAAATCACATTTTCTCGTTGCAGCGCAGGAAGCTCCATCTTCTACAATCCGCTCGCGACCACTGATGATGTGTACGTAGATGAAAATGCCTCTATCAGCCCTGGGAGTTCCCAGAACCAACAGAAAGATCGACCTTGTGTCAGACCCCCGCAGATTCAACTAGGCACACAGCCACGACCCTACGGCTACCCAGACGGCAAGGCAATTTTTAAAAACAATAAAACAATAGCAAACTTCCTGGCTGAAGGCAAAAGTTCAAAATTTCAATATATCACAATAGGCAGTTGCCTGCTTTATTTGTCCATATTACGAGGTCGTAGGTTGTATCTTTGTTTTGCAGGAACTGTTTGATCGGCAAATAACGTATCCTTAGTAGCTGTTGCAGTGTTCAGGTTCGCAGGTGACAGAGTTTTTTCTGATGCAGAGGACAAATGTTCAGAGTTCAGAGGAGTCTTTTCAGGAGGAGAGTCAGAGTTCAGAGTGTCAGTTACCAATTCGGCATCGCTGAAAGGGATGAACTTTGGCGTTTGTTCAAATTCAGAGGCACCAATTCCCTTCTTCACCCAGTCGTCGTAAGGAAGTGGCAAAGGTACACGTTTGACATGAGACGCATGTACCCAGTGCTTGCGACCAGCTACACGAACAGTGGTTCTTGTCGCAAGCAACACTTGGAAGGGGCCAACGAATCTTGGTTGAAGGTTCTTCGTCCTCGCAAAGTTTCTGACCACAACGTGGTCGCCGAGTTTCAGCTGATGCCCTGGACTCTCCGGAGGCTTTGGCAATGCATCGAAAACCTGTTGGTGAATAAGACTCAATTTAGCAGTCAAGTCGTAAAGGTAATCGATCAACATAGGATATTCTAGGGAACAAAACTCCTTTGGCCTAGGCACACCCCAAATATTTGCCGGACGGCCAAAAACAATTTCGTAGGGGCTAAGCCCCACTCTAGAATGTACAGTTGCTCTCGTTGATAACAAAGCCAAGGGGAGTGCGTCTGGCCAGGATAAACCCGTGGATGCCTGTATTTTAGCTAGTTTTAATTTGAGGGTGCCATTGTAACCCTCAACTAAACCAGCAGACTGGGGATGGTTTGCACTGTGGAACTTCTGTTTGATGCCCAAACCGGCACACACACTCTGCATAACTTTCCCTATAAACTCACTTCCGTTATCTGACCATACAATCCGTGGCATTCCATACCTAGGGAAATATTCTTTGAGAAGAATTTTGGCAGTTGATAGGGCAGTATTGTCCTTTAGTGGATAAGCTTCGATCCATCTGGAAAATGCACAAACTACCACCAGGACGTATTTTAGATTATTACAGCGATCCATGTGTATGAAATCTAGCTGAATCACTTCAAAGGGGCAAGAAGGAGGAGCGAAGTGACCAGCAGGAGTTGGGGTTCCCTTGCCAGGATTATGCATCAGGCATACCATACAATTTTTCACCACTCTCTCTGCACATTTACTGATCCCATCATTCTTCCAGACCGGAGCCAACATCTTACAAATTCCTTTAGAACTTATATGCGCTACTCCATGCGCCATTGTCACCACCGCAAGCACATACGCATCAGGCAACATCCAACGCTGTTGTTCTGACAAATCAATCCAACACCCACTCGAATCCAACTTGCCTGAACTTTCTTTCCATGCACGTTTTTCCTCCTCAGTTGCCTCTTTCTGAATCTCTTTCACACTTTCCACTGTATCCTCACACATTTCAGACTCGGAAATCCATCTTGCAGACGTAGCAACATACATTCTACTCATCATATCTCTAGCTGTTTGTTTAGAGGTCTCATCAGCAAAAGCATTCCCACGACCAACATCATCCGTGATTGCTTTATGAGCACTGCACTTCACAATCGCAACTTCAGTCGGCAAGGTTAGAGATTCCAACAGGCCGTTAACTAGCTGACCATGTTGAATCTTAGTCCCATGGGACGTAATGAAACCTCTTTCTTTCCACAAACGGCCAAAACTATGGGCCACGCCAAATGCGTACTGACTATCTGTAAACACATTCACTCTCTTTCCCTTAGCTAAAACACACGCTCTTGTTAGAGCTATTAATTCTGCAGCTTGGGCAGAATTCTGACTCACTCTTGCAGTTTCCACAATCGTTCTCAAAGTCGTTACCGCATAGGCAGCAGTCACATCACCATTCTCCAATTTAAAGCATGACCCATCAACATACAACGTGCCATCTGGATCTGACAATGGAGTGTCTTTTAAATCAATTCTTCCTTTTGTCTCTTCCTCGGTTCTAAAACAGCAATCATGGGGCTCGGAATCACTCGACTCTTGATTAGTCGGCAACAATGTTGCTGGATTCAATACATTGCATCTTTTGATCTGAATATGACTTGCTAGCAGTGTCAGCTCGTAGCCAGATAATCTCGCACTGGTAAGGTGTTGCGTCTTGGTTCGGTTCATGAGTGTATCCACTGCATGAGGAACCATGACCACTAGCATGTTGTTCATCACCAAACCAGCAGATTGTCGAATGGAAGCCGCAGCTGCCGCTGTAGCTCTCAAACAACTGGGTAACGCTCTAGCTACCGGATCTAATGTTGATGAAAAGTACGCACAAGGGCGTTGTTTATCACCAAATTTCTGTGTCAGAACACTCAATGCACAACCTTCTCTCTCTTGTACATAGAGCGTGAATGGCTTGCTGTAATCAGGTGTACCCAATACAGGAGCTGAACACAATGCTTTTCGTAACTCAGAAAAACTCTCCTGACATTCATCAGACCATGGCACCGGACTCGGAACATTTTTCCCAGTCAAAGCTACCAACGGTTTTGCTAAAAGAGAAAAATTTGGGATCCACTGCCTACAGTAAGAGGTAATACCTAAAAAGGCACGTACTTCTCTCTGTGTGCGGGGAACACTCATCTGTGTAATTGCTTTTATTCTCTCTGGGGTCAGCTTCCTTCCCTCCTTTGACAAGAGATGACCTAGGTAGGTCACTTCTTGGCAGCAATATTGCATTTTCGAAGGTGACACCTTGTGATTCAAATTAGACAAATGATGCAATAACGAAATCGTAGCTGCTTTGCAAGTTGCCTTGTCATCGGCAGCCACTAGAAGATCGTCTACATACTGCACTAGGGCCGAACCTTGAGGAAGTACAAAAGAATCAAACTGACTTTTTAATGCCTGACTGTAAATGGATGGGCTCTCACAATAGCCTTGTGGAGCGCGTTTAAACCTGAAGCTTCGACCTCCTAGACAGAAGCCGAAAATATCTCTACTTTCTTCGGCTATCGGAATGCTGAAAAAGGCATTTTTCAAGTCGATGACTGAAAACCATGTGGCTGTAGCAGGAATCAATGTTAACAAGGCAGTAATGTCTGGAACTACAGGAAACTGCGGGACCACAATCTTATTAACTTCTCTGAGGTCAATGACAAACCTATACACTGGAGGTTTTGTAGGATCAGTTCGTTTCAAAATCGGTAATACAGGACTGTTACAGACATTACCTCTAGTTTCTTCAACCACACCTTTCTTAATCAAATCTTGTACAATCAATAAAAGTGCTCGTTCACCTTCATTAGATATTTTGTATTGAGGAATTCGTGGAAATTTTACATTTGCTTTCAAAGTGACTACATATGGTGGTATTTCCAAAAGGCCTACATCGTTAGGACCAGTCGCCCAAAGAGTATCAGGGAGTGAACGCAGCTCTGGCGGGAGTGCATCCATTGACAAGTACATCGGAGAGGTGATTCTTCTACCCAATGTAAGCTGTACTCCTTCCGGAGAACAGTACAATGTCGCATATAGTCGTTTTAACAAGTCTAAACCAAGCAGATTTTCATTACAACCTGTCGTCAAAATCAGGGGTGCTTTCAATTGACACGGTCCAACAGAAATAGACAAAGGACCAGATATGGGGTTGTAAACAGGGGCGCCTGAAAAACCTACAGAAACATTTGTTGAGCCGGACAAAGGTGCGCCAGGGAGTTTTGCATGAATGATAGAACTTTTTGCTGCACCAGTATCCAACAGAAACGGTTCGACTACACCTGATGTTGCTACTGCGACATAAGGCCCACTCTGATCCACTGGAACTGATACTACTCCCTCTCTCTGTCCATGGCTGTCCTAGTACCCATTTTGCTGAAATCCCTCATCCACTTCACAATAGTCTTCAACAAGATATTGTTGAGATCTATTTTGCTGGACAGACTGTCCATTTCGTTGATCAAAGTGATTGGAAGGGCGATCATTCGTCTGTGGAGGCATAGCACCTCGTCCTCGACCTCTAGAATTCTGCACAAAACCACCACGACCTCTCTGAGCTGCTGCTGCATTATTTTGCGCTAAAACTGGACACTCATTTTTGTAGTGACCCTCTTTCTTACAGTACGCACACTGGTTCCACTGATATTGAGGTCTCGGTGAACTATAATCTGTCCTTTGATATGACCCTTGTTGCGTATTAGTCTGATTCATGCGAGGCGGATACGCCTGTTGCAAGAGAACTTTAGTCTTTAAGTCTTTTGTTTTCTTATCTGATTTCTCTTTTTCCTCTTTATCCCTATTTTCATAATACTGTGCAGTTGCAAGTATTTGCGCAGTTGTAGAGACAGCCCACGCACTCTCGGAATCCTTTAATTTATTACATAACTCAGGTAACAAATTATGTACGAATTTATCGACAAACAGTCTCTGTCCTCCTTCTGTGCTCATATCCTGACCACTATGATCTACAAAAGTCTCTTCGAACCTCGTGAAAAAGTCGGAGACACTTTCGTCTTTCTTCTGCCTGCATGCGGACAACTTGTCCCAATTAACGCGCAATGCGGGCATCAGAGTCTTCATTAAGTCGATTATCCTACCTGGAAGATTAGCAATTAGAGGTTCAGGTTTGGCACCACCTATTTGCTGACCATCCGCTGCAATGATAGCTGCCCAATCACCACCTAGGGCAACTGGATGATTTTCTTTACGAATTTTAGCCCAAATTGGTTGCGGAACTACATTCCCAAATAACATGTCGATGTCCGCTAAGTTCATTATACAAGCCTCAACTGTTTGCGCTAGTTCCTTATAGTACCCAGCAGGATTCTTACGTGGATCTGGCAAGGCCTGCTTCACTGCTAACACTTCGGCTCGCTTCCACGGAATGTGTATCCACACTCTTTGGAACTGGGCCGGAGCAGCAAGAATACCATTCGGTACATCAGCTTGCACAGCTTCGCGCCAAATAGGAGGAACCTCCCTCATTGGATATTGGCGAGTCTGCTTTGTACTACCTTTCTCTAAATCTCTCGGTGAACGAAGTGATGGATCATTTCTATAACTTAAAATCAGTTCCATTGCTTCTTTTATATTTTGGCCTACTATCATTCCTGCAGCGAACTCTTTCTGAACCTTTATTAAGTCTTCTAAATTTGATTCAGAGTCATCTTCTTCTAACTCATCACGTAAAAGAGAGCACATCTCATCAAAAACATATTGTTGCGTTGGTTCATTCCACTGCATAAATGTATCTAGTACATCTCTCGTGCTATATCTCCTGCTCTTCGAAATCCATCTGAGAGCCGTGGAATCTAATATTCCCCGTTCCTCAGTACTCGGAAGCTGACTACGTCTTTGTACAGAGTCAGAAGTAGGAGTCTTAATTAAAGTTTTATAGAGTGGAGACAGAATGCTAGAGACAGAATCAGTGATTCTTCGACGAACAGAGAGCGGAGTCAACATACTGGCAGATGCAGAGAACACAGTAGCAGTTGGAATGGACAGCGGAACAGTAGGAGTATCGAGGAAGATAGTTTGTGGAACAGTAGGTGTAAGCGATACAGGTATAGGTAGAGAAATCGGCAACCCGGGAAGAGGAGGTGCCGTAGGAACATTCACATTGACCACAGGAGGTACAGGAGCTTGATTCTGAGGGACAGGAGCAGGAATACCAGGTTGTCCAGCAACCGGCAATTGGACATTCGGTACAGGTGGAGCCGTAGCACCTTGTGCATATGGTGGAGGTGATCGTAACAAATAAGACAACAGAGGATCGTTTTCGGGGTCCTCCAGTATCTTAGCTGTTTTCGATGGCAAGGCAGGATAGCACTTGTCAATCGCTAAATTATGCTCTCTAATGGCCACCTCTATGGCTTTCTCAGACTCGTTAACTTGCAGCTGTTTAGCCGCTTGTTCTAAAGTCAACTCTTCTTGCTCTTTCTGTTCTTTCTTCAATCTTTTAATTTCTCTCTGTTTAGATTCTTTTCGCCAGTAACGGAAAGAATCAAACATTGCCGGCCGGGCTTTCTTCCTAAACAATTTCGCTTCTAAATTATCGAGGATTTCGGGTTCAAAACTACCATGTAGTGGCCAACTAAGGACACCATCCTTTTCCGTATAGCGGACCCATACCTCATTATAAGATATAGGACCCACACCATGCTTACAGTACAGATCATATAAGGGAGTCCCAATCGGAGGAACCAGACATGAGTCCTCCAATCGCGAATCACTGTTGCAACCAAAACAAGACAACATACAATTTCTCCGACTTACCATTTTGCAATCCGGAACAGAGAACAAACAAAACAAGAAACAGATATGTGCACCTGAACCAAGAACTTAGGCCTACCAAAAGCGAACTGATGTATCGATACCCAAACTAAACCAAATAGATTATCGTAACCAGAACAACCAGTGATAATCTTACGAAACCAAACCAAACCAAGAACCACAAAGGATTTTAACAACCCTCACGAAGTAACCAACTAGCAACCACTAAATACTTAACTGAGGCACTGAAGACGTCACCAAGGAGAAACCCGTCACGTTTCGCCGTACTAAGGACTGCACCTCGGGTCCAAGACAGGGCGACGGTCAAGGCAACGGCCCACTGCAGCCGTCCTGAACGGGAACCCTCGTGGAATAGAACTTCGGGCCACTTTTGCGATATGCCGGGATCGATGAAGTGGGGCGCCTCCCTCAGGAATCTTCACACGAAGCTTCTCGAACTCTTCAGGCTTTTGGACCGGTACCGAATGATGTCGCCCCACGTTGGGCGCCAATTGGAGTTCTGGACTTTTTGGTTCCGTCCAGAGGTGTCAGGGAACAACACCCGAAGACCCCGGAGTTCCACCTGCCTTGGTGCACAAATAAACAGAAACACGGGCTTCTCGATGGTGGCGTCAAAGACCAAAGGTTTATTACTGCAGGGACACAGAAGTCACAGAAACTACGCATGGGCAGTATCTAGGAGCCTGTTCGATTTGTACAAAGAGGGTTGCTCCTTATATACTAAAAATAGGGCTTCGGGCAAATTCTTCACATGTTAGTACATTCCCAAACCTTTGTGTCCTAAACAATAAATATTTGGCGTTGTACAGGAATCGTCGACAATATCTGATGACACAACATTACGAATGAGAGGTTCCCACTTTTCCATCATAATCTCATGTCAACTTTTCATTCAGGACCCGGACCGCCTCATCGTAAATTTCATTACCTCCCCCTAATAAAGGCCCAGAAGGAAAGGAGCAGAGCCAGGTGCAGAAGATAGAAAAGCAGGATAGGAGATGTTTGTGGGTCGTAAATGGGCAAGGCTACCAGCTTCGGCCGCCTAATCGTGATCAGGACAATGGACACGAGAACCAGTTCAGCGGGGCTGGCCTCGGGCAGAGGAGGCAGCCTTTGTCGAGTCATGCAGCTACAGCGTGATCTGGTCTAAGGTGCACGTGTCACGAAAGAGGTGAATCTCCGGCTAAGGCTACGTGTCCTTAATTGAAATGAAGTGATCAGAGGTTTATTGCATATGTGAGGGCAAGAAACACAAAATGGCTGCCATGATCTAAGATGGATGCCATGGGTAGATCTGAAATGTGTTTGTTACAGGAGTACTCTTGCTCGTAGCGTAGCGAAAACACCAGGATATGCTAAATGGATCATTTGCGGTTCGCTGATACCAATATTATGTATTTCCGACAATATTGAAAACACGGGTTCAAATCGTCACGGAACCTCAAGGGCTCATAAAGGAGTCTGGGAGTAGGACTGTGAAGTACATTATCCTTGGACGCCTGGGCGACGGCCTCAGGGGGCCCATTTCATCTCAGCTGGTGTCCTCCTAGTTGGCGCACAGTGTCGGTAGATTGGCCAATAGGAACAGGAGCCCCTCCTCACCTCCTGACATCGCTCCTGGGCCCGCAGCCAGCTGTGTTGATGCCCACGCGCAGCAAATTGTAATGGGCAGGCTTCGGGACAAAACACAGACGAGGCAACAGGAAGCGAGCGGCCCGACCTCCCGCAGAAACAGAGGCGGATGGCAATGGAACCCACGGCCAAAATGGACACGGTTCCAGCGGCGGTGGAACGCATTGGGTCGACCTTGGAGAAAACTAAGTCGTCCCTGGAAGGAGGGATTGATAAAGTCACATATGACTTCACGCTGCTACATGCGGACCACCGTAAATTGTCGGAGTCAGTCACAGAACAGCGCCAAGTGGTCCAGGAACTGCAGCCTGTGGTGCGCAGCCATGCCTCAGCCCTGCAAGATCTGATCGATAGAGTCCATGCGCTTGAGGACCGCGCGGAGGATGCGGAAGGATGCTCTCGGCGCAACAATGCCCGAGGGTAGGCCTGCCAGAGGGGGAAGAAGGGACAGACCCTGAAAGATACACAGAGACCTGGCTGCAGACAATTTTACCGACTGGAGTGCTGTCCCCTCATTTCGTGGTGAAAAGGGCGCACAGGGTACCGGTGCAAGCCCAGAGGCCAGGAACTAGGCCCCGCCCATTTCTCTTCAAGCTCCTCAACTACAGAGACCGGGATACGGTGCTCAGAGAAACTCGGAAGATGAGTGACCTTCAGGTGGGCAATAGTCATGTGATGCTTTTCCCGGACTACACAGCAGCAGTACAAAGGAGGCGTGGCTCATATATGGCAGTGAAGAAGCAGCTGCGGAACCTGGAACTGCCCTACTCATTGCTGTTCCCCTCTCGTCTGCATGTGGTCTCCAAAGAGGGTACTCGCTTCATTGAGGCTCCGTCGGAAGTCTGGGACTGGCTGGAGGAGACCGGGCAGTGGACGGGGACGCGGCCGACGGGCCCGGAAGACGGCAGATGGCAAGAGCAACGCTCCAGGAGGAGGAGGAGGAATAGAGAGGGCCCGGCGAGGAACGGGCCTGGGACAGACAGCGCCCAGCCCAGAGAAGATGCGCTGGAGGCGGTCTCGACACTGGGAGCGGTGAATGGGCACGGAGGCCCGGCCCATGGACCACAGAGTGGGATCGGATCTAGCGGTTCGTCCTCACTATCCACTGTAATGTCGGAGGATGCTGCGCTGCCTGTGGTGACAACCCAGACAGCGGACTACATAATGTAACTGATGGCGGACCTGGGTTAGACTGCTGTATTGTCTGTGTGCAGTGCAAGGTCCATTGTATCCTTTATATGACTGCTGTAGCATACATATATACTTTACTGCTGGCTCTGGAGCCCCACATTTGCGCAAACATAGAATTAGGAATTGCTAGTGCAGTGCAGGTACACAATCGCGCCTTCCTCTGGGACACGGGTTTAATCACCATTGTGAGGGGTGGTCTACATGGGTGACCCGCACCAGCCCGGCCCGCTTTATTGTCTGTGCTTCACCAACCACATCTCAGCAGCACTAAGGGCCCTAGATGAGGGAGCAACCTGATGACATCACTGACTGCGCGTTCTCCCACACGCACATAAATTGCAGTCACGACACTTTAAACGGTAGTCGCATTTCCTAGTCTGGACGCATCCCCCGTTGGGAATACGCCCATAAAGTTACAATGTTAGTTCTGGTTCCCATGTTTCAGAAGCGGCATTTAGGAATTCCCGCCCGAGAGCCTGCCCCATGGCCCAGCATGACTCGCCCCCTGACTCCCCGGGTGGCTACACTACAACATAACACATGGCGTGTACTTACATCATGACCTGGAACATTCGCGGCATGCACACCCCGGCGCGTCGGTACTCTGTCTTCGCATATATGCAGCGTCACCAGGTGGGGATTGCACTTCTTCAGGAGACACAGATGTCCCGAGTAGAATTAGAGAGACGACGCAGGCGATGGAGGGGGCAACTTCATGGTACGACCTATTCAGCGCACGCACGCGGCACTCTGATATGGGTGAGGGCAGGTGTTCCCTTTGCATGCACTGACACGCAGGTAGATCCAGAGGGGAGGTACTCCTTTGTAATACAATTAAAACCATATGATAAACAAATCAAGAATCCTAAACAGTGTGTATGTTATAAAAAATATACAATTTATTACATATCAATTAAAACAATGTTATACAGCGTGATACTAGAACCCAATATCACGTACAGTTTCAATATAAAAATAAAGTCAATAAAAAATACACAATTAAAAATGATCAAGGAATCACAGTTGTTGTAACTTCAACAACTGTGATTCCTTGATCATTTTTAATTGTGTATTTTTTATTGACTTTATTTTTATATTGAAACTGTACGTGATATTGGGTACTATTATCACGCTGTATAACATTGTTTTAATTGATATGTAATAAATTGTATATTTTTTATAACATACACACTGTTTAGGATTCTTGATTTGTTTATCATATGGTTTTAATTGTATTACACTGTACATATTTTGAACAAACCTGGCATTTTGAGATATAGGGGAAATACACTAAAGGGTTCTTATCTGTTGAGTGTTCTTGGGACTTCCCCCAGTTCTTTCCTAAATATGGTGCTGGACACGCATTTAGACCGCTCCTTTCCGCCTCTTCGTGCAGTGGCAGCGACCTCGGCAGCGCAGGCTCACAGGGATTGGTTAACACAATGGGTCATCCACGACCTTTGGCGTGCGCAGCACCCTACAGACAAAATATACTCATACTACTCGGCGGTGCACGGTCTCCATGTCCGTCTGGACTGAATAGTAGGCTCCCAGTCCCTGCTCCCGCTTCTAACTAAATCGGAGTACCTGGGTAGGACGCACTCAGATCACAACCCCCTATGGTTTCAGCTTAGCTGGGCGGTGGATAGACCCCCGGTGCCCACTTGGAGACTACATCCGGCCGCGCTGGAAGACGCCGAGTTTAGGTCTTCATTGGGCACTGCCATCCTATCCTACTTTGAGGAAAATGAGGACTCAGCGAGCGACCCTATGGTGGAGCGGGATGCCCACAAGGGGACTATCCGGGGGAACTGTCTAGGGGCCACATGGAACATCTGCGCACAGGTGTCCGCGTCTCTGACCGGCATAGAGTCTGAGCTTCTGCAGTATGAGCGGGAGGGGGAAGGAACGGGCAGGCATGCGCTAAAGCTTGAGGAGCTTCGTGGTGAGCATGCGGGCTTACTTGAGCGACTGCGATGCCATAACTATGCCGCGCATACTGCCAAGACGCACGCGAAGGCAGATAGGGCTGGCCATTTGCTCGCCTGGCTGATACGGACAATGGAGCGCAATGCCCCGATTGGTGCCATCCGCTCAGGGGACAGGACAGTGGTGTACACGCAGGGCGAGATCCACTGGGCGCTTACTGATCACTACCAGGACCTGTACAGAGCTCGAGGTACTGATTGGGAATGTGTGGTGGCTGAATTCCTGGGGTCGGTTGGATTGCCTAATGCCCCAGAAGCCCTTAGGGCAGAGCTGGATGCCCCGCTCACGTTGGAGGAGGTGGGAGATGGGATCCAGGCACTGGCGACGGGAAAAGCGCCGGGGCCAGACGGCCTGCTGGCTGAATACTACAAAGGGAATAGGGACATTCTAGCACCTAAGCTCCTTCAAATGCACAGGGCATCAATTGATGAGGGCCATCTTCCGCCCTCTCTATGAGAAGCATTTTTGGTGTCCCTGCCTAAGCCCTACAGAGACCCCATGTCACTGAGCTCCTATCGCCCATTGGTGATGCTTAACACTGACTATAAGATACTAGCTAAAATACTTACAGAGCGCCTGGCGCCGATGGTTCCGCATTTAGTCCATCCGGACCAAAATGGTTTTGTACCAGCGAGGTCCACATCTCTGAATCTCAGGAGATATTTCCGAGTAGCGAAGGAGGCGGTGGCGGTCTGGCCTAGAGCGGGCTGTCTGGTGCTGGACCTAGAAAAGGCCTTCGATTGCCTGGAGTGGGGCTATCTGCTGGCGGTATTGCAGGCATACGAACTGGAAGGAAACCTCCTGCAAATGGTGGGACTTTTGTACAGGAACCCTGTGGTCCGCATCCGACTGGGGCTGTATGTTTTGGAGGAAGTGACGGTGGGCTGGGGCACTCGGTAGGTGTGTCCTCTGTCACCGCTGCTCTTCACGCTAGCCATGGAACCCTTAGCTGAGGCCATGAGACAACTCCTGCTGGATGGTATCCCACTAGGCGACGGCGTCCACCAAGTATCTTTATATGCCAATGATCTATTGGTCTTTGCCAGAGACGTGGACTTAATGCCGGAGCAGCTGGCCCCACTGCTGAGTCGCTTTGCCAGTCTCTCAGGCTCCAAGTCAATGCAGGCAAGTCATGCCTCGATGCCTTTAACAGCGAAGTTGCCGATCCGGAGTACAGCCTCCACAGCATAAGAGTCCAGTGGTGGGCGGACACGTTTAAGTACCTGGGGTTCCAGATATATCAGCGGCCAGCAGACCTGATGGACGGGAACGTGGGGAGAGCGGTGACGGCACTTAAGGCCCAGATAGGCTTCTGGTCCACGCTCCCCCTGACGCCCACAGGCAGAGTGGCCCTGGCCAAAATGGTGATGCTCCCTTGCCTTCTCTACTATTTTGCGAATCTGCCTTTGTTCGTACCTGCATCCTTCTTCTCCAGCCTTAACAGGATCCTACGTGACTTTATCGTGGGCACATCCAGACACCGCCTGGTTCTCGGGAAACTGTTCCTCCCTACAGACAAAAGTAGATTAGCCGCCCCTTGCTTTGAGCACTACTTCCTGGCAGCGCAGCTCCAGTGTATTGCCCTCTGGTTAGCGGACAGGGGTAGAGAGGACACTGCCACGAGCGAGCCACCCTACACCCTGGAGAGGATCGCTGCGCTATTTCACCCGTTAGCGGCCAGGGCACGCCCCACCCCGCTACTGCTAGGGGTGGCGTACAAATGCTTCCGCAGGGCACTGTACCTCACGAGGAAGGTGCTCCTATTTGCACCGGCGGAGCCACTGGAAGGCACGCCAGGTGGTGAGGGTGTCCTCACACACCACATGCTAGAGCAGTGCCACAAGGCAGATGTTCATACATTAGACGACTTATACCAGAATGGAGCTTTGATCCCTTTTGAGACACAAGTCGCAGAGGTTGGGCTCCCCCTCAGGGGGTTCCTAATGCACAGATCTCTCACGGCCCGAATGGCGGCTGAATGGTGCGAAATTGCGGAGGAGTCAGCACAGCACTTAACGTTGCAATACCTGCACGTCATGGGCAGGGGCAGGCATCTAATTAAATGGTTGTAGAATTACAGGGATTTTAATTGTGCACCCACTGTAATTTTAAAAATAAAAATGCCAATAAACAGAGTTGACAAAAAAAATTTGCGTTAGTTGGTGTTGTCCGCCGTGGTGTTAGGTTTTGGGGATGTTATCGCGGGAATTCGGGTGATGTCTGCAGTTTGCATTAGGATCTGTATGAGGTGTTTATTTTATAACCACTTTTGATGCTTTAAAGCGGGGATAATTCAGAGATGAGTCCTTGTGTATGCCCGTCTTTGTGCTTTGGTTCTCTGGGATTCTGTGACTGCTTGATTTGATTAGACATGACGTGTCGATTGGCCTGGTTCACTTTTAACAAAAACGAGGCATAATTAAATCAGTCTGAGACAGCTCATCCTTCTGTTGGGCTCTATACCCGAACTAGTATTTGAGATTAGCGGGAGCTTGAACCCTTCTCTCTTTCACAGCTCTTCCTTCAGGTGCTGGCCGAATTGGCGAGGAGGGTGCATCTTTCTCTGGTCTGCCTTGTGTCTTAGAGGTGCGTGTTAACAAATTTGAATAAACCCCAGTCCGTTTATAACTCCAAGTGTTGGCTGCCAGCTGTAAATGCATGCTAAATACCAAAGATGGTGTTTGATTGGGGTCAGGCAGAATGGCCCGAGTGCAGGCACTGCAGGGGTTACTCCATCCTCATTCCACCCGTCTTGTCTGACCATTTCTGCTTCCTCTGTTACATTTGCTGCTATTCTCTCCCCAGTCCCTTCCCCCTCCACTCCCATGAGCTATATTTTATTAATTGGAGGCTTAAAAGTCAAAGTATCATCCTACCAACATAATTTTAAATAAAGAATGCCAAACCACATCTCGGTTTCCCAAATGGAAAAAAATTCAACCTGCTCCACTCACACCCTAGGGCCTGGATCTGTAAAAAGCTAAGTGCCCAGGTCCAGAGTGAGGTTATGGCTTAAAGGCTAGAGCAGCTGGCTCAGAAGCTGGGGATCCATCCAGGTTGAGTCTGGCCAGAGTTTCCTATGATTCTGAACAACTCACTTAATCTCAAAATGAATGTGTCTGTCTAGGATGTAATTGGTGATCATGTAAAGCGCCCTGATAGCCTACCTTCTGATAAGTTCGCGCTATAAAAAAATGCAAAAACAAACAAACAAATCAAAGTTCCTGTAGAAACTTCTGCCAGCTCTCTCACAGGCTGGGGTTGCCCACTACAAATGCTGCCAATTCTTGATTCTACCAAATGTCTCTCCCTTCCAACACCCAATACTTCCTGTCTGTTTAAATCAACCGTTGATTCTTCTGCAACTCTGCTTTATACCCTTGCCTCTGTATTCTTACCTTGCTTTACTTCTGTCTTTCTCTCTTTTCTGACTTTATCACCCTTGCTCTGGGCTAACCCTTTTGATGAAGTATAAGTTGCAGTTCCCACAAATAAATCCAGCGCCCACCACCTGCAACCACTGGCACAAATTAAGCACAGCAGGCACTGATCCCATAGTGTGTATTCCACATGACACCCCTGGTCTCCAACCAATAAAGCCAAAACGTGCATAAGTAGCCATTTTGAAGGCAGGTGGTAGGGTTCAACATTTTATTAACTATTTAAATCCAAAATCATTGCTGTTCCATGAGTCGAGAAGCCATTATTGATACTGCAGGAATACTCCATTGGCCCTTATTAAGGGGGCCCATACATCATATGCAAGTATAAGACCGAGTGCCATCAATATTTTTCCAGACCAGGGACCGGACTAGGTTCGGCCCATTGAACTCCATGTTTCAAACTTTATATTCATCATTTACTCTTCTACTACACTTGCCCTGACGAAGTTCAATCTTTGAACGAAACGTGTTGGCTGATGTTTTGTACAAATCCCATGGATTGTTGAAAATAAAGATTGATATATTTTTGCAACGAAGACACTGATCAAGCTTCTTTATTGTAGCAATATTGACTTGTGAGTGCACCGCTCCATTATTCTCAAAGTTCTGTAATTCTGCCTGGCAGTTGGCATCCCACAACGGCGGGTGCAGAAGCAGAGTGTGCACACCGACTTCCATCATATAAGTAATCTATTACTAGGGGATCACATTGATGAAAGTGCAGCAATTGGAGTCCGCCATTGGTTCTATATTCTCAGTTAAACCCAAAATCAGACTTCATTGGAATTATTTTATCTTTCGGGCTCGCTGAAATCCCATATTGCATGAGGTGATACACTGTGACATACCAATTCAAAAAAGAAAACTCTTTACAGGGATGGCGGAAATAGTAGCATAGGAGGAAAAGATACAAAGTCAAGTTGGAAGAGCTAGCCAATGATTTTGGAAAAGACATGCAATGCCGAAGAAGCAAAGAAGTGGTGCTGGAAGAGACGGCTAGTATTTGAGGAAGAAACATGCAATGGTCGTGGAGGAGAGAGGAAGTGATGGTGAAAGAGTCAGGTAGAGCCAAAAAAGTTAGTCGTTTTGGAAAAGATAGGGAAAATAAGACAAATAGTGATGGCAGAAAAATACCAGAAGTGCTAATGGAACAGACAGGTATAGATTTTGGAAAAGAGAGTGGAGATGGAGGAGACTGATTATGTGATAATGAGACAGGTAGTGAGATGGTAGAGAAAGGTATTCGAATGATGAGATAGACAATGACAGTAGAAGAGACAGATAGAAACAATAGAGGTTATAGCTCATGTTGATTGAGGACCTTCAAGTAAATAATTTCGAACTTGTTCGCTAAGTCGTCCCTCCCATTCATCATTCTGCATGGTGAATCGAGGATAGAGCGCGAGAGCACTTGTACCTTTAATCTTGCAAATCAATATTAATGAGAAATGGCTCCTCTTTTTTTTTAAATCATCTGGTTAAACTTTTTTTTTAATCTGTTTATTGTCCTTTTCAAACAGCATACAAAGAACATTTCAAAAACAACGTAAGCCAGTCATTATGTATCATTCATAGCTGAGTCAGGTGCAGACCTTTGCCATATGTTCAGATACCTGATATTTGGTAGTGTCATGCCACTTCATCAAAATATTTACACACATTTAGACAGTTGTATGTGTTTGAGGTCCGAATCTCAACAGTCTACTTTCCCATAGGTCAAGAACATGGACACAATACACAGCTCTCATTTTGCCTATATATACATCAGTTTTAAAACATCTGTTGCGTGATACAGTAGTCACATCAATATAGCGTCATGTCATCAAATGCACCACTGATACATCACCCACCTCACCTGTCCCATCTTCATTCTGTTGCCCCCTCAACTATTGTGTAAGCGGTTCCCAGATATTGCGCGGTCTAGAAGTGGGTGGCATTGGCTCCCAAAAGGTCCCCAGCTGCTTGTGCCCATAAGTGACATCTGCGAGCCAGCTCCTGACTGATGGCGCCTGACGCCTCCCACAATATATTGCCACTTGTCGTTTAGCGTACAGTAACAGTAGTGCATGTAATTTCCTGGATTTAGGTAGAGTATCTTTGACATATCCCAAAACCCCTAGTTCATGGGACGGGACATCCGCTCTCCCCACAATCTGATTGACTGACATAAAAACCAAAGACCAATAGTCTCCCAGCCTAGTGCCAACCATGCCATGTGCAGAAACGTTGCAGGGGAGTATCCACACCTCCCGCATCTATCCCTGAGCCCCATTCTGTGGATACTAACCGGTGTCCTATAAAACCTGTGTAAATATTTAAAATGAATTAACCGCAATCTGTAGTTGGAAGAAAGTTCAGTGAGTTGCCCGCAACAAAAGTCCCTTTTTTCCCCAGTAAGTGGGGCGGGGAGCTCATCGTTCCATCTTTGCAGGGCTGTAGGCTGAACTATAGTAGCACTTTGTAGTATTTGCTTATATAGTCTAGTGACCAGTTTCCGAGGGGAGGAGGAGCCCACCAAATTCTCTAGCGCATGAAAGGTTGGGGGAGCCAACGGGAACTCAGTGCTCAGTGCACGGCAAGCTGACTTAAGTCTATGATACAAAAACAACTCCGAAAAGGGTACCTCCTGTCCCTCAGTAGCTGCAGGGGGGGTATGAATTCATTGTCAGGGAACAAATCTGCAAACGTATGGAGACTTAGCTTTCGCTGCAGTGATATACCAATACCGCCCTCAATGCATGGCAGTAGAGGATTCTGTACCAAAGACAGTGATGGAGCGAACATCAGCGGGACACCCGCCCGCTTTCTCAACTCGTCCCAAACCCAGCGCAATGTCTCCGACGTGTCAACATCTCCCTTAGGACGTTTTGCCTTTACACATATAGCCACCTGCAGCTGAAATCGGTGCCACAACATCATGCTCAACAGTGTGGCTGGAACGAGGTCGGTTGTACCCAAAAGTGTAAAAACTGTGCTTGGGCACATAGCACATAGAGGTGCATATCTGGGGCCCCCAGTCGTCCGGCTTCAAAGGCAATGTCAGTATGTCCCAGGACGCCCTTGCTTGCCCACCCGCCCATGCCAGTGTGACAAGTTGTGACTTCAGTGTGGCAAAAAAATGTGATGTGAGCGGAATCAGGACATTAACAAAGAGGTACAGAAACTTAGGCAATGTAATCATTTTCGCCAAAGCAATCCGCCCCGTAAGTGACAAGGGAAGCCTTGCCCACATCTTTACTTTTCCCTCCACCCATGTCATAGCCCGACCATAGTTCAGATTCCAGATTTCCTGAAGATCCAGATACCCAAATATTTAACCTCCTCTGCCTCACATCTCAGAGGGAACTCAGAAGAAACCTGCGGGTACTGCCCGTCAAAGGAAACACGACAACCTTAGACCAATTGATACAAACAGCGGCCAGACCCCCAAATCAGATAAATACATGTAGTACTGGGTCTAGATTGTCTTCTGGATTAATGAGGTACAGGGTCACATCATCCACATATAAGGAGATCAGCAGGCTTCTGGAGCTGAATCCTATCCCCCATGCAGTGTGGTGCTGTTGGATTCAGGCTGCCAGCAGCTCCACTGCTATGGCAAAAAGCAACAGGGACAGGGGGCATCCCTGTCGTGTACCCTGTGAAACAGGAAAGGGTTCAGAAATCAAACTGTTCACTTTTATCTGGGCACTCGGAGCTTTGTATAACAAACGGATCCTACTGATAAGAAGCGGACTGAAGCCCATTCTAACCAATATAGCAAAGAAATACGGCCACTCTAGGGTGTTAAATTCTTTCGTTGCGTCTAAGAACACCACAGCAGTGTGGACACTAGGATGTAGGTAATGCAATGTAGACAAAATAGTGCGTAAGTTGTGTGATGTTGATCATCCCGAAATAAACCCCGATTGATCAGGGAGGGCAATCAGGGGTAACAGAGGTTGCAGCCGGAGAGCTATTAATTTGGCCAAAATTTTTACATCAACATTTATCAACGAGAGGGGCCTGTCGGAGTCCAACTCATCTTCCGCTTTACCCGGCTTCAGCAGCGTAATTATCATGGCCTCCCTCATTGTGTCAGGTAGTTTTCCTACCTCCAAAGCCTCCTTGTACACCGCTAGCAGCCTAGGTGCCAGCTCCTCTGCATAAGCCTTGTAGAAGGCGGTTGTGAGACAAAGAAAAAGAGAACAAGTTTCCCTTATCGGCCAACCAATGTAAATGCCAATATGTCTCAAGTTCATTGTAAGAATTTGGTGACAAAAAGCTCAGCAATACATTACTTTCTTTCAAAAGGTATGAGTTTTATTTCATTATTTTTATACTCTTTAATTATCATTACTTTTCATGTATAGGAATTTCTTTATCAATTTTACACAAAGTAGAAAATTTCAATTTTTTTATAAAAGACATTTTTTCATACATCGATATTTTTTAAATAAAGTAAAGAAGAAAGTGAAAAAAGAAGCATAATAAAATACATATAATGCACAGCTATATACAAATTGAATTTCTTACAAATTTACTGATGTCATGAGTGATGTCACTGACCATGTCATGAGTGATGTAATATGTGACGTCATCAGCAGTGCATTGCAGGCGCGCAAGTTATAGTGAGTCCAACTAACTATAACATGGGAATTTCAATGGTTTTATGTCAGTAAAATTTCCAGCTAACTATAACTGGTGTCAAACCTATGGTTTTTTCAGTGAATTTCATTGGTTTTTTAAATGCTAATTCCTAACTATAACTGGTGTGAAACCTATGGTTTTTCAGTGAATTTCATAGGTTTTTTAAATGCTAATTTCTAACTATATAAGGCCTGAAACCTATGTTTTTTTTCAGTGAATTACAAAGATGTTTTTAATGCTAATTCCTAACTATAGAAGACCTAAAAGCCCACCAGGAATCTCTAGTATGCGCCAGGGGACTGCATTGCAGAGAGGTGTAATGAAGCCACACCCCTTTTTACACCTCTCTGCAACGCAGCCCCCTGCCACGTTTGCAGAGTGGGAACTAATTCCCCTTGCATGCTGGGGGTCCCTGGGGGCCAAATAGCCCACCAGGAGCCTCCAGTATGCACCAGGGGGCTGCATTGCAGAGAGGTGTAATGAGGCCACACCCTTCTTTACACCTCTCTGCAACGCAGCCACTGTGCATGTTTGAAGAGGGGGAACTAATTCTCCTTGCATACTAGGGGTCCCTGGGGTCCAACTAGCCCACTTGGAACCTCCAGTATGCACCAGGGGGCCACATTGCACAGAGGTGTAATGAGGCTATGCCCCTTTTTACACCTCTCTGCAATGCAGGCCACTGGCGCGTTTGCAGAGGGGGGACTAATTCCCCTTGCATACTGGGTTCCCTGGGTCATATCTGCCCAAACACCGATATTCCGAACGATTGAAAATGACTTTTCTTGAGAAACATTTGGATTTGGATTATCATGTCCTATACTTTGGAATTTGTGAAAGACTGACTTTGAGGATGCTATAAATTACTCAAGTGTGCCCGAATTGTGTGGGTAAAATTGATACCTAGTCACTTTGAATAAGACTGTATTTACGTCTCGTCTAACATTTGGAAGAAATATCTATTTATATGACAACACAGGATACCGACATAACTTGAAGGAAATAAGAACGCCCTGAAGAAGTTCTGTTGTACAGAACGAAACGTTTCGGCTGGCTGTGGTACATAAACTTAAGGAAAATAAAAGCATTTGAATATACACCAAGATTCAGCGCTTCAATAAGGACTCTAAGTGATATGATTTGATTGGACTTATTGTGCAAGTGGTGCTGTGTCAAACTTTGGAATATTCTCCACTACTCTCTACTACTTTCTCTCTCCTACTCCACTACTCTCAAATACTCACTCTCTACTACTCATTCTCTACTACTTTACTACTCTCTACTACTCTCTCTCTACTACTCACTCCCTACTACTCTCTACTACTCACTCTCTACTACTCTCTCTATACTACTCACTCTTTACTACTCACTCTCTACTACTCTCTACTGCTCACTCTCTACTTTTCACTCTCTACTACTATCTACTATGCACTCTCTACTACTCTCTCTCTCTACTACTCACTCTCTACTACTCACTCTACTACTCACTCTCTACTACTCTCTACTACTCACTCTCTACTACTCTCTCTCTACTAGTCTCTAATACTAACTCTACTACTCACTCTCTACTACTCTCTACTATTCTCTCTCTCTGCTACTCACTCTCTACTAATCTCTACTACTCACTCTCTACTACTCACTCTTTACTACTCTCTACTACTCACTCTTTACTACTCTCTACTACTCACTCTCTACTGCTCTCTACTATTCACTCTACTACTTACTTTCTACTACCCTCCACTACTCACTCTCTACTACTCACTCTCTGCTACTCATTCTACTACTCACTCTATATATATATATATATATATATATATATATATATATAACCTACTGGCGGTTGCCAGTAGGTAGTTATAGTTAGGACTGTTTTCTATAGGAAATCCTCAACATTCTATTGGGAATAACTTTGGCGCCGGTTGAGGAATCTGCCTGTAAATTTCCTTAAATTTGCCTCGCTGCGCTCCACTCCTTCCCTGAAAGTTTGCGGGGAATTCCTCAAGCGGGGGCTGAGATAAAAGGGGGTCCCAAAACGTGTTTTCCCCATGTTAATTTCCATAGGGCGGTTGGACTCACTTTTAGCCCGAACGGCTGAATGGATTTCATTACAAGACCGGAGGCTACATTATGCAATAACTTTTATTGCTGCTCAAGATATGCAGCCCTTTAAAGTGTAACAATTACATCATAAATAAAACATTCCATAGAACATAGTCAAGTGACATAGCAACCAGATAACTTCCTCTTTTATTCGCTGCTCATGGAGAGTTAAGTATACCTTCTTCCTTTCTCCCTCTATTTTATTCATTTGCAACCCTTCCAATTTATGGTTGGTTCTTATGTTTTATTTGTGTATTATTTTTCCTCTCCTTTACAATCCATCCGCATTTATCCTCGACAGAGGGGCGATCTTATTTTCACAAACCAAGTGTGTCCTCTGATTTTACTAAAAACAGGCGCGCCTTCAGTTTAACATTGACTGCGAGTTTGTGTGGGTTTATAAACCCTTTCCTTTTCCCTTTCTTATGCCCTCCATAGAAATCCCTCCTTTGGGCATTTTTTGAAATACGATCTCCACGCTTACCTCGAGAACTCTGTGAAGCCATTCTTCAGAGCTCGAGCGTGAGAGCATTTCCGACGCTACTTCCGGGTCTGAGCTTCTCTGACCCGCACGCGGAAAAGAGCTAATCATGTCCTTTCTTCGGACCGACAATGCAAAAATTACAGCTTGCTAATGCTGAAATTCCGAAGCTTTTGCAGCTTGCGCTATGCGTTTCCTTGCCAACGTGCAGCGCAGCACTGCATCTCACCTTACAACGGTCGCTCCGCTCCGCTCCGCTCCTCAAACGTTTTGACAAAGTTATTAAATACTTAACAACAAGCCTTTAATTGAAAGCCAAACAAAACAAGTGATGGACAGAATGTGGATCAATGTCACACATTCACCCCAGTCCAAAGATCTGGGCCCAAATCCATCGTTTTTTTGCACTCCACACCACCCTGGGTTAGACAATGTCGATATGCAAATCAGCTCTGACCCTGTTGCCCCATGGGAACAGTCCAGTCCGAACTACAAAAGCCATGTCCTTCCCAGAACGGAATCAAGCATCCGAGGACCGGACCGGTTTCGAGGTAACACCTCTCATCAGCCCAGGTAGCTTGACTCCAGTGGTGTGGAGTGCCTGGGACCCACGTCTGAGCATCCCCAGCGCACTTATGGCGGCAATTGCAAACAAAACAAGTGATGGACAGAATGTGGATCAATGTCACACATTCACCCCAGTGCAAAGATCTGGGCCTAAATCCATCGTTTTTTTGCACTCCACACCACCCTGGGTTAGACAATGGCAATATGCAAATCAGCTCTGACCCTGTTGCCCCATGGGAACAGTCCAGTCCGAACTACAAAAGCCATGTCCTTCCCAGAACGGAATCAAGCATCCGAGGACCGGACCGGTTTCGAGGTAACACCTCTCATCAGCCCGGCTAGCTTGACTCCAGTGGTGTGGAGTGCCTGGGACCCACGTCTGAGCATCCCCAGCGCACTTATGGCGGCAATTGCAAACAAAACAAGTGATGGACAGTATGTGGATCAATGTCACACATTCACCCCAGTCCAAAGATCTGGGCCCAAATCCATCGTTTTTTTGCACTTCACACCACCCTGGGTTAGACAATGGCGATATGCAAATCAGCTCTGACCCTGTTGCCCCATGGGAACAGTCCAGTCCGAACTACAAAAGCCATGTCCTTCCCAGAACGGAATCAAGCATCCGAGGACCGGACCGGTTTCGAGGTAACACCTCTCATCAGCCCGGCTAGCTTGACTCCAGTGGTGTGGAGTGCCTGGGACCCACGTCTGAGCATCCCCAGCACACTTATGGCGGCAATTGCAAACAAGACAAGTGATGGACAGAATGTGGATCAATGTCACACATTCACCCCAGTCCAAAGATCTGGGCCCAAATCCATCGTTTTTTTGCACTCCACACCACCCTGGGTTAGACAATGGCGATATGCAAATCAGCTCTGACCCTGTTGCCCCATGGGAACAGTCCAGTCCGAACTACAAAAGCCATGTCCTTCCCAGAACATGATGCTTGATTCCGTTCTGGGAAGGACATGGCTTTTGTAGTTCGGACTGGACTGTTCCCATGAGGCTCAGGGTCAGAGCTGATTTGCATATCGCAATTGTCTAACCCAGGGTGGTGTGGAGTGCAAAATAACGATGGATTTAGGCCCAGATCCTTGGACTGGGGCGAGTGTGTGACATTGATCCACATTCGGTCCATCACTTGTTGTGTTTGCAATTTCCGCCATAAGTGCGCTGGGGATGCCCAGACGTGGGTCCCAGGCACTCCACACCACTGGAGTCAAGCTAGCCGGGCTGATGAGAGGTGTTACCTCGAAACCGGTCCGGTCCTCGGATGCTTGATTCCGTTCTGGGAAGGACATGGCTTTTGTAGTTCGGACTGGACTGTTCCCATGAGGCTCAGGGTCAGAGCTGATTTGCATATCGCCATTGTCTAACCCAGGGTGGTGTGTAGTGCAAAATAACGATGGATTTAGTCCCAGATCCTTGGACTGGGGCGAGTGTGTGACATTGATCCACATTCGGTCCATCACTTGTTGTGTTTTTAATTGAAAGCCTGCCTATAGATTTAAATCACTAAAATAAGGTATATATATATTTTTTACCTTTCCAAGTGGAATAATTTTGAAAATGACGGAAAAAGCTGATGAAGCCTGTGAAGCCCCTCTCACAGAGAATTCCTTGATGAATCTTTTTCAGAAACATCTTAAATCCTCCCGAAAGGAGGCAGTTGAGGCGGCTTTATCAAAAAGGAAAAGAGATACTCCTCGGAGTGACTCAATTTCTTCAGATGAAGAAGACCCTCTATCCACGAAAGGCGGCAAGGTCTTAAAAAAGACCAAACATATTGATAATATTGGCATCCCACGCGGTGCAAATGAGGAAGGTGTCCCAAGCGGCACAAATAGATCAGGCACCCAAAATGGCGCAAGAGCTACAGGTGTCCTACACGGCACGATTAGACATGGTGTCCCTTGCGGCACAAGCGACGTCATCCTTCTTGATGATGACGATTATCTATCCCCTACTGATGATTTGGATGCTGATGAGTACATTTTTGATCCTTCCGAAAAATTGGATGATTTATTGGGTGATGATTTGATCGAATCCTCTACCTCTTGCTCTATTAAAGATCCCTCTGGAGCGGAGATGTTTAACCCTTCAAATATTACTCACCCTAGAGGCTCTGATTGGTGGCCCCTTGACCACGTAGCCAAGTTTATAAAAATTTGGATCAGGAAACCCCTTGAGAGAGATTCAAGGAACCTAATGAAATCAGAATGCCCTAGACCTTTACTTGACAATAAAGCAGCCATGACGCCTATACTAAACCCTGAGCTATTGACCTTTCTCTTTAAGACTGGAAGAGACCCTCGTAAGGGTATTGAACGCTGTCTGAAACAGTGTCAGGATAAACTCCTAGACACCTTAGGTCCTCTAGCGAGAATTCTAGATCTTGCGGAGGAATCTGCTATTAATGGTACTCCAGTTGATACCGAACTCTTGAGGGGTTGGAGTCAACGTGCCTTATGCCTCCTTGGTAATGCCAACGCTAGCCTCACATCTGAAAGACGTAGAGTAATCCTGATTTGAATGAACCCCAAGTTGGGGGACCTAGCTAATAAAGAGGTCGAAGGAGACCCTAACGGGCTCCTCTTCGGAGATTCTTTTATTAAGGTTCTTGGCAAATACTTGTCTACCTTCTCTGCTTTTAGCAGAGCTCAAAGCAACATGAGAAGGATGTTTGGGGGTAGACAAATTTTTGGAAGGGCTGACAGAGGAGGACCATCTGTCAGCCGAGGATACAACAGGTCCTTCTATCAAAAGCAGCATGGAAGATACTTCAGAGGGAACAATTCCTTCTTCCCTCAGAGAGGGCGCAACTATCGCAATCGAGGAGGTGGAAACAACCATGCCAGATTCCAGAGTCAAGGAAATCAAGGTAAAAACCTCTCCTTTTGGTTCTTTCCTCCCAAAGGTAGGGGGAAGACTTGCTTTTTTCATCCAGAACTGGCTATCAATAACAAACGATGCATGGGTTCTAGAAAAAGTGAAGGGTTTCAAAATAGATTTTGTTTCTATTCCTCGCCAGACCTCACCCCCCAGAGAATTAGTTTTAGATCAAGATCAATCAATCCTAGTAGACGAAGAAATTCGTCAAATGCTGGAAAAAGGGGCAATTTTCATTGTGTCCAAGGCATGGCCCCGGCTTTGTGAGCACAATTTTTCTCGTGAAGAAAAAAGACAAAGGTTGGCGTCCCGTAATAAATCTAAGACTTTTGAACTCCTTCCTTGTGTACAGACACTTCAAGATGGAAGGTATCCATCTTTTGAGAGATATTCTCCAAGAGAAAGATTTGCTCATAAAGTTGGACCTGAAAGACGCTTACTTTACTGTCCCTATGGATACGGAACCTCAAAAATATCTGAGGTTTGTATGGAAAGGTATAACCTACCAATTTCAATGTCTTCCTTTTGGCCTTTCTTCAGCTCCTTGGTGTTTCACCAAGGTACTCAGACCGGTTGTTGCATCTCTGAGGAGAAGAGGAGTTTGTTATATATCTAGACGATATCTTATTAATGTCCCAAAATCAGGACAAACTCCTTCTCCATATGAGGTGGACTGTGGATCTTTTGGAGTCTTTAGGCTTCATTATCAATGTAGAAAAATCTGTCATGACTCCTTCGCAAAATCTAGAATTTCTAGGTTTTCAAGTAAACACGTCTTTAGCACAACTCCAACTTCCTTTGAAGAAGTTGACGAAAATAAAGAAGGAGGTCTCCTATGTTTTATCAAAAGACTCAGTGAGTTTAAGGGAATTAGCAAGAGTAGTGGGTCTTTTATCGTCATCCATCCAAGCGATCTCTCCAGGACCGCTTCACTACAGAGCCATTCAGAGGTTGAAATCCTTGGGACTGAAGAAAGGTCTTTGGTATTCAGACCACATTCCCTTGTCTCCGGAAGCTCGAGCAGATCTTCTTTGGTGGGGGAACAACTTAGACAGTTGGATCGGAAAAGCCATATTCGGGAATGCGCCGGACCACATTTTGAAATCCAACGCGAGCAATTCTGGCTGGGGTGCCAGATTGGGAAATTTAGAAACAGGTGGAAAATGGTCCCAAGAGGAACTATCTTTACACATAAATTGTTTAGAGATGATGGCGAGCCTGAATGCTCTTATGAGTTTCAAATCAATTTTGAAGAACAGTGTAGTCTTGATCAAATTAGACAATTTTACAGCAGTCTCCTACATCAACCGTTTGGGAGGAGCGAAATCTTTTCTATTGGCAGATCTAGCACAGAAATTTTGGTATTTCTGCTGGGAGCAGAAAATTACGTTGAGACCAGAATTTCTTCCGGGCCATCTAAATACCAGGGCAGACTGGAACTCAAGGTTCCTGAGGGACGCAAGCGATTGGAAGTTGAAACCTCTGATTTTCAAGAGAATTCAGGACTTATGGGGTCCTTTCAAAATAGATCTCTTTGCCAGCAGACTCACCTTTCAAATAGATCGTTATTTCAGTTGGAGACCAGACCCATTTGCACTGGCAGTGGACGCTCTTCTCCAGCCTTGGAACACTCTCAGTTGTTATGCCTTCCCTCCTTTCGCTCTAATCCAGAGAGTCCTTCTGAAAGTTCGTTCAGAACGTTGCCGGGTTGTTCTGATTACCCCCTTTTGGAACTTCCAAATTTGGTTCCCAGGTGTGATGGAATTGGCGATGGAAGTTCCTTGTTTTATTCCAGGGAATTTGGATCTCCTCCTGGGTCTGGAAGGAGAATTTCATCCTCTTCTCTTAGAAGGAAACATGAACCTTCTTGTCTGGAAGATTTCAGGGGTTCTGCAAGATACTCAGGCCTTTCAGGGCAGGCTAAGAACCTTTTGGATGAATCATGGGCTCCCGGAACAAGGAGAAGATATACCAGTGCTTGGAAAAGATGGTGTAGTTGGTGCATTGAATGGAATTTGGATCCGTGGAGGCACCTGTAGTGGATGTTGCTAACTTTTTAGCGCACCTTTTTAATTCAGGCCTTTATTATAGAACAGTTAATTGCTATAGATCAGCAATTTCTGCAGGTCATTCCTTATTGAACGACTTTTCTATTGGTACCGACCCATTGATTCGTAGGGTAATGAAAGGTATAAGACTGAAACGTCCTCCTAAACCAAAATATAATTCCTTGTGGAACGTTAATGTTTTTTTTTTTTACCTTTTTTCATCCTGGCCGGACAATTGTTTCCTTACAAGAAAACAGTTGTCCATTAAACTAGCTACTTTACTTTGTTTAATCTCTTTCGGGAGAGTATCTGATGTTAAAGCTTTAGAAATATGTAACAGATTTTATTCTCCTGATGGAGTATCTTTCGAGATATGGAAGAGAACCAAGACCATGTCTGAGAACATATTGTACCCTTATTTTTTAGATTCTCCAAAACTGTGTGTCGTAAGTTGCATGAAAGCATATGATCAAAAAATGAGTATTTTTAGACCTTGTAATGAAAATCAATTACTGATTTCTTTTATCAAACCTTAAAAGGCGGTCTCTTCCGTGACAATTGCCAGATGGGTAAGAATTGGTATGTTTGAGGTTGTAGTAGATTTATCTAAGTTTGGAGCACACTCCTCTCGTGGCGCTATGACAAGCAAAGTGTTCTGGGGTGGGGGATCCCTTTCTGATATCCTAAAAGCAGCAGATTGGTCTAATGCCTCAACTTTTGTTAAATTTTACCTTAAACCTGTTGAACATGTGAGCAATGTTGCTTTGAGAAGCTTTGAACTTGCATAATGTAGCCTCCGGTCTTGTAATGAAATGTCGATTCTCCAATTAGCATGCAGAGAGAATCTTGATTTCATTAAAGACAAAGGAGGCTGACATTATCCCTCCCACCACTCCCTGGTGGATGTTTTATTTACCGTATTCTTGGATGTTGATTAATATGTTTTTTACATTTAATCTTTTCTACCTTCCGAGACAAGTATTACTCCTTTGTCTTTTTCATTTCAGATTCGGCTTCTTTATAAACCTTTTAATTTGATGATGGAAGATTTTGAAACTACAGTCCTTTCCTTCGCAGCTCTAAGATGAAGTTATCTGGTTGCTATGTCACTTGACTATGTTCTATGGAATGTTTTATTTATGATGTAATTGTTACACTTTAAAGGGCTGCATATCTTGAGCAGCAATAAAAGTTATTGCATAATGTCAGCCTCCTTTGTCTTTAATGAAATCGAGATTCTCTCTGCATGCTAATTGGAGAATCGACATTTCCACAAAACTTGGCAAAATTGTAGGGACTGGTAGCCCGATGTGCCTTTGCTATGTCTCAAGATATGTGCTCCAGTTTATTTTGAGTAATTTAGGTTCAAAAAAATATACATATCTGGGCGGAGCCTAACCAAACATCTGATCTGATTGGCTGTCAGCACTTCATCCAAGAAGTGTTGGCAGCCATCTTGGGACCAATATACATGATAGCACCTCATTAAAAAGCATTGTAGTTAATAGAGGGTTTTAGAACTTTAGTTACATTATAAATCATTTGTTGATGGTACCATACTCAGTTTAGGAATTGTGGTGTGTTCTAAGGTGATTTTACCACGTGAAAAAGCCTTCTGCTGTGATATCATGAATCATGTTTGAAAGAAAACTAATATCTCATGATTTTCCCACAGTGGTTTGGAAGGGGATCTATAAGCTAAACTGAAAGCATACTTTTTGTAAATTCACATTATCTTTCTCAGTCATGTGAGAATGAAGTCTGACATTCTCAGTAAAACATGTACATCCAACAAGGACAGAGACTGTCAGTTGATTCCTTTGTGTTCTACTGCAGCCTCCTAGAGTGTTCTAAAGAACAACTAGAGCGCTAACAGTCCTACTTATTACTAAGGTATAGCACACTTGAAGCCATCGTGATGGGAATAAAGTGGTAACTCTTAAAACATTTAATTTAAAAAGGAACAAAATGAGGGGGTATATTATGCCATAGAAAGTATTATTAGTGCTGCAGAAAGAAACATTAGGGCACATTTTGAGTGACTTCTCAAATCCTCTTCTATTTCATTAAAATATTCTGACATGCAGTCTCCCAAGATGGCCACCAGAGACAAAAGAGCCCAAATGTAGCCCAAATATCACCCAGACGTAGCCCCAGTATAGCCCAATGACAGAATGTCCCAGAGTGTTCTAAAGAACAACTAGAGCGCTAACAGTCCTACTTATTACAAAGGTATGGCACACCTGAAGCCATCTTGATTGGAATAAAGTGGTAACTCTGAAAACATTTAATTTAAAAAGGAACAAAATGAGGGGGTTCATTTTGCCATAGAAAGTATGATTAGTGCTTCAGAAAGAAAAATTAGGGATCATTTTGAGTGACTTCTCAAATCCTCTTCTATTTCATTAAAAAAATTCTGACATGCAGACTGAATACCAGCAGCAGACTTCCCTAGTGAGCAGTCGCTTTACTACAGTGATCTAATGAGCAACTAGAGTGCTAACATTCAGAATTTATGGCAAATGTGTGACACATCTGAATGCCTTCTTGATGGAACCAAAGTAAACAAGCATTGAACATGCAATAGATCTCGCCCTCGTTTAAGTTAAAGCCATTCTGTTTGTAATGAGGTGGCTTTTTAGCTTTGCTTTTATTAGTGTTTTTTAAACTTTCATGTAAATAACATGCATCTGTATGCATATATGTATATGTATGCATGCATTTATATTTGTATTTATATAGATATACAGATTACATATGTTTATATTTGTATGTATATATATATATATTCACAGAAAAAACCATAGGTTATAGACCATATATAGTTAGGGATTAGCATTTAAAAAACCTTATTTTATTTGCACAAAACCATTGAAATTCCATATATAGTTAGTTGCACTAACTATATATCGCGGACCCGCAATCCACTGCTAATGATGTCACATATTACATCATTCATGACATGGTCAGTGACATCACTGATGACATCAGTGATGACATCTCAAATGACATCACTGATGACATCACTGATGACATCTCAAATGACATCACTGATGACATCACTGACATCTCATTTGACATTACTGATTACATCACTGATGATATCATTTATGTGATAATACATCTTCAGACTCTAATATAACCTTAGATACACTCAGTGTAAACAGGCACTCACAGACTGTCACTCATCCATGGAGTTACTCACACACCTAGTCAGTCATGCAAAGAATCAATCACACCTCCATTTCCTCAACTATACAGTTATACACACCTTACTTATTCAAACATATACTAACACATATTTACTCTCTTATACAATCCTTGATACAAGTTCACAATGATTCATACAGCCACTCTCACATTCACTGGCTCTTATGTTCAGTTATTTATATATGTCAACTCTCACATGGAGTGTGTTTTACATATGTACTTACTTTGACATGTAGAACTGAGATATCCATTCACTCACCAATACACTCATGCACACAGTCAAGTGTCCATACAGCTGTTTCTACATGCACTTTTGAACCCATACACCTAGGGAATCAACTGCTCACACATCTATGCACAGAGTCATACACCTCCCAGCCACCCACACACATACTCAGTCTCCCATACAAATACTTGGGCAACCATTCAATAACCCATATAGTTACTGATATAGCTACTGATTTAAACATGCAGCAGTTTACAGAAGAACATAAATAATGATTGCCAAATTAAGACACTTTAATCACTAACCCATGCACTCAGTGAGACACATTTAATCATTCTCTCATACAGTCAGTCATGCACCTACTAAATCCTTCATCCAGACACTTATACATCCACTCATTCTTCAATATGTAAGACATATTTTAACTTTACAGAAACATACAGTCACTGGGTGTTGTCATCAGTGATGTCATCAGTGATGTCACTGACCATGTCATGAATGATGTAATATGTGACATCATTAGCAGTGGATTGCGGGTCCGCGATATATAGTTAGTGCAACTAACTATATATGGAATTTCAATGGTTTTGTGCAAATAAAATAAGGTTTTTTAAATGCTAATCCCTAACTGTATATGGTCTATAACCTATGGTTTTTTCTGTGAATTTCATTGGTTTTTTAAAAGCTAATATCTATAGCTGTAAAATATATTCTTTATTAAGTGACGTATCACGTAGCCCGTGAGACGCCTCATGATGCATCGCATAACCGTGACGTATCGTCTCTGCAGCGCAAACCAAACCCAAAACGTAAGCGCGCCAGAACACGCTTAAAGATATATATATTTTTTTTAACCTTAATGAGACAAAATCCACACGTGCACATATCACAAACGTTTTATAATGTAACTAAAGTCCTAAAACCCTCTATTAACTACAATGCTTTTTAATGAGGTGCTATCATGTATATTGGTCCCAAGATGGCTGCCAACACTTCTTGGATGAAGTGCTGACAGCCAATCAGATCAGATGTGTGGTTAGGCTCCGCCCAGATATATATCTTTTTTTGAACCTAAATTACTCAAAATCCACGGGAGCACATATATTGAGACCTAGCAAAGGCACATCGGGCTAACAGTCCCTACAATTTTGCCAAGTTTCGTGCAAATCCATTCAGCCGTTTGAGCTAAAAGTGAGGCCAACCGCCCTATGGAAAAATGAATGGGAAAAACGCGTTTTGGGACCCTCCTTTTTTCTCGGCCCCCCCTTGACGACCCCCCCCCAAATTTTCAGGGGCTGCTCAGAAACAAAATGTGCCATTTTCCTGAAAATTTCAGCCAATTCCGTCCACAAACGCCAAAGTTATTAGACATAGAATTTTCAAAAGTTCCATAGAGAAAAAATCCTAACTATATAGAGACAAGATGGCGGCCGCTCCGGACTGTTTACAATGTTGACAGCCAATCAGCTACTCCTCAGACTCCCGTTACACTGCCGGTTAGCTTCCCGGTTAGCTGCCCGGTTAGCTGCCCGGTTCGCGAACCGGGACGCGTCTCTACGGCGAAAAAATCGGATTTTTTTTTTTTTTTTTTGTGCCCCGCGTGACTCTATAATATCCCCCTCATCAATCCTAGGGGGTCACAAGGGGTCTACCTCGCCCCCTTTCCTTCATTTCCCCCTTTGTTTTTGCCTCCTCTTGTCTCTCGATCCTACCGAGAGACAAGATGGCGGCCGCTCCGGACTGTTTAGAATGTTGACAGACACCGGAGAGCCAATCAGCTTCGCTTCGCAAAGTTCCGATACGCGAAAAGTTCGCGAACCGGAGCGCTGCCCGGAGCGCTGTTACAGATATATATCTTGTTTTAAACGTTAATTTCTCAAAATCCACTGAAGCACATATATTGAGACCTAGCAAAGGCACATCGGGCTAACAGTCCCTACAATTTTGCCAAGTTTCGTGGAAATCCATTCAGCCGTTCGGGCTAAAAGTGAGTCCAACCGCCCTATGGAAATTAACATGGGAAAAACGTGTTTTGGGACCCCCCTTTTTTCTCAGCCCCCCCTTGACGAACCCCCCCCAAATTTTCAGGAGCTGCTCAGAAACAAAATGTGCCATTTTCCTGAAAATTTCAGCCGATTCCGTCCACAAACGCCAAAGTTATTAGACATAGAATTTTCAAAAGTCCCATAGGAAAAAAATCCTAACTATATATACCTACTGGCTATCGCCAGTAGGTAATATACATACACATACATATATATAAATGCATATGCATATATATGCATATATATATGTGTATATGTGTGCGTGTAGAGAGAGGTAGAGGTGTAGAGGTTGAGAGGTTGAGGTAGAGAGGTAGCGGTAGAGAGGTAGAGATTAGTAGAGAGAGAAGTAGAGAGAGGTAGAGAGGTAGAGAGTGAGTGTTAGAGAGTAGAGAGTGAGTAGTAGAGAGTAGTAGAGAGCAGTAGAGAGAGTAGCAGAGAGTGAGTAGTAGAGAGTAGTAGAGTGAATAGTAGAGTGAGTATTAGAGAGTGAATAGTAGAGAGTGAGTAGTAGAGAGTAGTAGAGAGTACGTAGTAGTGTGAGTAGTAGAGAGCAGTAGAGAGTGAGTAGTAGAGAGTAGTAAAGAGTGAGTAGTAGACAGTAGTAGAGAGTGAGTAGTAGAGAGTAGTAGAGAGTGAGTAGCAGAGAGAGAGAATAGTAGAGAGTAGTAGAGAGTGAGAAGTAGAGTAAGTAGTAGAGACTAGTAGAGAGAGAGTAGTAGAGAGTGAGTAGTAGAGATTAGTAGAGAGTGAGTAGTAGAGTGAGTAGTGGAGAGTGAGTAGTAGATAGAGAGTGGTAGAGAGTGCATAGTAGAGAGTAGTAGAGAGTGAGAAGTAGAGAGTGAGTAGTAGAGAGTACTAGAGAGTGAGTAGTAAAGAGTGAGTAGTAGAGAGAGAGTAGTAGAGAGTGAGAAGTAGAGAGTAGTAGATAGTGAGTAGTAGGGAGTGAGTAGTAGTGAGAGAGTAGTAGAGAATAGTAGAGTAGTAGAGAATTAGTAGTAGAGAGTGAGTATTTGAGAGTAGTGGAGTAGGAGAGAGTAAGTAGTAGAGAGTACTAGAGAATATTCCAAAGTTTGGCACAGCACCACTTGCACAATAAGTCCAATCAAATCATATCACTTAGAGTCCTTATTGAAGCACTGCATCTTGGTTGCTATTATTTTTCTTAGGTTTATGTACCACAGCCAGCCGAAACGTTTCGTTCTGTACAACAGAACTTCTTCAGGGCGTTCTTATTTCCTTCAAGTTATGTCGGTATCCTGTTGTCATATAACTAGATATTTCTTCCAAATGTTAGACGAAACGTAAGTACATTCTTATTCAAAGTGACTAGGTATCAATTTTACCCACACAATTCGGGCCCACTTGAGTAATTTATAGCATCCTCAAAGTCAGTCTTTCAAAAATTCCAAAGTATACGACATGATAATCCAAATCCAAATGTTTCTCAAGAAAAGTCATTTTCAATCGTTCGGAATATCTGTGTTTGGGCAGATATGACCCAGGGACCCCCAGTATGCAAGGGGAATTAGTCCCCCCTCTGCAAACGCGCCAGTGGCCTGCGTTGCAGAGAGGTGTAAAAAGGGGCATAGCCTCATTACACCTCTGTGCAATGCAGCCCCCTGGCGCATACTGGACGTTCCAGGTGGGCTAGTTGGCCCCCAGGGACCCCTAGAATGCAAGGGGAATTAGTTCCCCCTCTTCAAACATGCACCAGGCCTGCGTTGCAGAGAGGTGTAAAAAGGGGCATAGCCTCATTACACCTCTGTGCAATGCAGCCCCCTGGCGCATACTGGACGTTCCAGGTGGGCTAGTTGGCCCCCAGGGACCCCCAGTATGCGAGGGGAATTAGTTCCCCCTCTGCAAACACGGCAGGGGGCTGCATTGCAGAGAGGTGTAAAAAGGGGCATAGCCTCATTATACCTCTGCAATGCATCCCCCAGGCGCATACTGGAGGTTCCAGGTGGGCTAGTTGGCCCCCAGGGGCCCCCAGTATGCAAGGGGAATTGGTACCCCCTCTTCAAACATGTACGGGGGCTGCGTTGCAGAGAGGTGTAAAAAAGGGCATGGCTTCATTACACCTCTCTGCAATGCAGTCCCCTGGCGCATCCTGGAGATTCCTGGTGGGCTTTCAGGTCTTATATAGTTAGGAATTAGCATTAAAAAAACTTTGAGATTCACTGAAAAAAACATAGGTTTCAGGCCTTATATAGTTACGAATTAGCATTTAAAAAACCTATGAAATTCACTGAAAAAAACATTGGTTTGACACCAGTTATAGTTAGCTGGAAATTTTACTGACATAAAACCATTGAAATTCCCACGTTATAGTTAGTTGGACTCACTATAACTTGCGCGCCTGCAATGCACTGCTGATGACGTCACATATTAGATCACTCATGACATGGTCAGTGACATCACTCATGACATTCACTGGCTTGTCTTTCCAGAAGAGTATGCCAGAGTGTTTTTCATCATTTCAGGATGCTAGCAGTGCATCATAATAAAGTGAGGAAATTAGTGAGAATGTTGTATTATCCTATATCCTAAGAGTCCAGCAATCATGCTTAAACAATTAAGCACTGCTCTTTTTCATGGTTCTGAAGTAGATGTGAAGATATTTGAAGATGCACCCAAATTTGGAACAGTTCCGGATGACTTAGTGATGAATTTCATAGAACAGTATTCTACATGTGCTGTTCCAAAGACAAAGGAAGACAAAAGTCTAAGAGAACAAGTTTTACGGTTTCAAAGCCATCGTTGTGGAAAGTACTGTCGTCGTAAATTTAGAAACAAGAACAAGTACAATACAAAATGTCGTTTTGGATTTCCACGATCGGTGATATCTAAAGGAAGAGTGAACAATTTGATGTCTTTGCTGCAACATAATGTGACGAGGAAATCACCCAAAAATACATACAATTTGAAAAGAAACGAAGAGTCCAAGAATATCAACGACTACAACCCAGTGATTTTGTCCACGTGGAATGCTAACATGGATATACAGTTTGTGGCTGACAACTGTATGGCTGTGGCTCGGTATGTGACGTCTTACATCACAAAAAAAGAAAAGACAGAACTCAAGGATATGTGAGAGGACATTTCCCATGAAAAGAGCCTCAGTAAGAAGTTGTACAGTTTCAGTCTGAAGATGTTGTCGCATCGAGAAATCGGAGCTTACGAAGGTTCTGATCGGTTATCTTCAGCAAGTCTCTATGCCAAATCTAGGAGTATCATTTGGGCAAGTATTGGTCTTGCTGCAACACGTAATCGAGTTCTGAAACCTGTACGGGAAATTGAGTATTTGGCGGAGAAGGAGCCAAGCAGTACAGATATTTTGAAGACCAACATATTGGATACGTATTATCCAAATAGAAGCAGTCACCTGGAGAATGTTTGTCTGTATGAGGTTCTACAAAATTACATTTTCAAGAGGAACATCAAAGAAGATATTGATAAAGGAGTGTATGCTTTAATTGGAAGTGAGGGATGTCTGGTCAAGCAAAGAAAATGTCTATTGGTAAATCATCGAAAATTGGATTGCGAATCTCCAGAAAGAAAAGAGTTTTTCTATTTAGCTCTTTTGCAACTTTTCAAGCCTTGGCGTGCAGAAGAGGAACTGCTTGGAGATTTCCTCTGTTACGAAGACTCTTTCAATGCAGCCAAGGAGTCCATAGAATGTCCTGCTTTTCCAAAATATCTAGAAATGTTGAATGCAGAAATCGAGCAGGAAGCAACAATTGCAGCCGAGATTGCTAGAGACAGTTCTCAGGACAGCCAGAGTTCTGTTTCATTGAGTCAATATCCACTAGGAGGACCAGTTGTCGAAAATGAAGCTGCCACTGCCATGATTGAAGTGGAAAGAGCCATGGCACATGCTCAGGAGGATGCGGTTAACTTAGAAGATTTGGAAAGACAACACAACGTTGAGCAGAGGAAAATATATGATGAAGTTAGTAGCCAAATTGATCATGGATTAAGTCATGAGAAGAAAGAGTGCTCATGTACGTCGTTGAAGCCTATCCGACTGTACGTGAGTGGAGAAGCAGGCACTGGAAAAAGTTTCCTCATTAAAGCAATTTCATGTTATCTGCAGAAAAGGACTGAGTCATCGCTGTCTTGTGTTGTCACCGCTCCAACTGGACTGGCAGCACATAACATTAAAGGTATTACTTTGCATCGGCTACTGATGCTGCCAGTGGAGCATGATAACAAATTACAATACCACAAGTTATCGGGAGATGCTTGTTGTGAAGTATCTAGAGTCCTGAAGAAGATGAAACTTCTTATCATTGACGAAGTAAGCATGGTTTCCAATGTCATGCTTGCCTTTGAGCATTTGAGAATGCAGGAAGTTCTTAAAACAGAGTATGATGTGTTATTTGGTGGCAAACACATCATTGTTTTCGGTGATCTTCTGCAGCTGACACCAGTGAAAGGACAACCAGTGTTTAAACTGCTTACGCATGAAGATACCAGGAAGTGCCTAGGGAGCATTGGCAACGTTAACATGTGGTTAAACTTCAATTATGCTGAGCTGCGTGAAAATATGCGTCAGGCGAAGGATGAAGTTTACAAGAATATTCTACAAGATGTTAGAATCAGGAAAGTGACTGAGCGTCGGAAAGAAGCTTTACATGCACGATTACTGTCAAATTTGTATCCAGAAGAAGACGTTCTGCCAGAGAATATTTTTCATAAAATTACTGAGAAGAAATCTGGAATATGTTTGATGCCAACTCTTGCAGAATGTTCCATCTTCAACAACAAAATGTTGAATTTAGAAAACCAAGAGATTGTGAAACTGGAAGCTATTGACAGAATAGAGCATATGGGAGCAACAATTATTTTGTCTGAGAATTTGAAATCTAAATTGGATTCATTAGAGAAGACTATATCTAAAACTGCTGGTTTTGAAAAGACTCTGAATGTGTGCTTAAATTGCCGTATCATTTTGAGAAGGAATTTACATGTTGAAAGAGGTCTGGTAAATGGAACAATGGGTAATGTTGTTGATTTTGAGAAATACAGAAATAGAGATGGAATAGAATTTTTTAAAATTAAATTTGATGGCATTGAGGAAGTACAGCTAATTGGTCGTTGCACAGCTAGGTTTTTGCTTGTAAAAGACTTATATGTTCGCCGTAAGCAATTTCCTGTTTGCTTGGCATATGCGGAGACAATCCATAAATCACAAGGTTTAAGTGTAGACAGTGCTTTGGTGAATATTGGCAGTTCTGTGTTCAAAGAGGGTATGGCTTATGTAGCATTGTCACGAGTCAGAACTTTATCGGGATTGTACTTGATTGAGTGTGATGTCACAAACATTTGTGCGGATCTAGATTGTGTTAAGGAATACAATAGGTTAAGAAGAGAGTATGCGCCACATTTGCCTCAATATGCTTTGTTTGAGAAACGTGTGGTAGGCCGGAAATGAAGAAATGTCACCAATAGTAGGGAGGTTGTAGCAAAAAGACCAAAAGTCGATGAACCCAAAATTGTAAGCAGAAAGAAAATGAATTCTGTTGAAGATGTTGTTGGTTTTCAATTTGAAAATAGTTCTGGTGTCAACTGCTATGCTAATGTAGTGGTTAATGTTGTCTTTTCTGTAGAAACTTTAAAAGAACAGATTGTGATCAATTCGGATCAAAGTTTTTGCTGTTTGTTGAATTCTGTGTTAGAGAAATGTAGCACTGATAGAACAAGAGTAGAAAGTGTGTCTGAAATTCGAAATCTGTTAGACAAATGTTCAGGTCAAACACAATTCTCTCAAAATGTTCAGCAAGATTGTCAGGAGTTTTTAGTGTATATGCTTAATGTATTGCAAGATGAAGGTGTAGATGTAGATCATCTGTTTGGCCTTTCTTATCAATGGCAGCATGACTGCGAGAATTGTACGTTATCAAGTACTACTAGTGTAGACTCAGAAAGATTTGTATATTTAACTTTGCCAGACAGTAAATCAGTATCCTTTAATAAGCTAGTAAAAGCAGCCGTTCAAAACATGGAGTGTAGCCAATGAAAGTCTGCAATGCTGTCCACATTATTTATACGAAGATATGGCCAGTATGTCATTTTAATATTCCAACGATGTAGGCCTGATGGAACAAAATTGACAACTTTAATTAAAAATGTTGTGGCTTCTCAGTTGTCAATATCAGGAAGGACTTTTCTAACTGCAGCAATTATATATCATGAGGGTCCTTCAACAACATCAGGACATTACATAACTTATTTGAAGTCTGGAAATGGCTGGTCATTCTGCAATGATTCTGTTTTAACTTTCAAGAAAAGATTGCCTTTTCACCTTAGAAATTCTTACCTGGTGTTCTTACAACCAAAATTTTAGGGAAGGAATCTCGGGATTTGTTCTGTGGAATTTCAAGAGGTTCTAATGGCTCCTACACTAAATAGCCTTGTGGATAAGTGTAGCACAGAGCGAAAACTGTTTGTTTTAATAAGCTAATTCAAGCAGCAGATCAAAACAAGGAGTAGAGGTAATGTAAGTCTGCAATGCTGTCCACATTACTTATAGAAACTTATGGGTGAAATGTCATTTTACAATTCCAACTATATAAACCGGATGAAAATAAGTTGTCAAGTCTAATTAAAAATGTTTTGGCTACACAGTCGTTGATTTCAGGAAGAACATTTGTAACTGCAGCTATTATATGATATGATGGTCCTTTGACAACATCAGAATATTACACAGCTTATTTGAAATGTAAAAAAGGCTGGTCTTTCAGCAATGATTACCATTTGACTATGAAGCAATGTTGCCTTTTGACTTGTTTTCAGAAGTGAGAATTTAGGGTAGGTAACTGGACTATAATGATTCTAGGTGTTGATGTAATTTAGTGTGCTGTTTTAAATTGCTTTGTATGTCACATTTTTGTTAAAACGATGGAGCTTATCTTTCAGAAAGTGGAGGGCAGAAAATAATAACAGCACAACAGAGTATAAGCTGTTCATAGGACATCCTTTGACGTCATGGAAAGTAAGTTACTTTTGAGGAGTTCTGATTTCTGATTGGTTATATTATATGGGTTTTTTAAACACAATCATTTTGATTGTGTTTTTTTTTCACCGCTGTTATATGATGAATACCTTCAACTCACTGTTTTTAGTGAAATTTGATATATTCTGAGAACAGCAAAAATAAACTATTTAATATGTATAATTAATTCTGTACTTTGAATTGTGATTTTTAAAATGTACTCATCTTGTCTCATGCTCACTCATCTTTTACTACCTTCTTTCAATTTTTAAATTTTTGTTCTTTCTTTCACAGATTGAAAGTATAAAAATAACAAGTGACTAAGTTAACGACAATTATAAGGTAAGTGTTTAGTACTCTTTCCGTTACATCTCTATCACATTTAACTTTTATTAGTTCCACTGCTTCATTTCTTTAACCCTCAGTTTCCTGCCTTTGCTACTTCCCTCATTCCTTTTCTATAATCTATTATACAGTATCTCTGTGTTACTCCCCCTAGCTGTCTTTTAACATTATTCTCTCTGTCTTCTTCCCTTATACTCACTCTTCCTTTTTTAAAAATGTTTTTTTTGTTTCGCCTCCGGTTCGCGTACCGGGGCGCGAACCAGGAAGCACATTTTTTAAAAAAAGAGGTTGCCAGAGTGCTAAACATTTTAGCATTTTTTTATAAATGGGAGGTAGTTCTGAAAAGAACTTTTTTTTAATTGTTTTTGTTGTTTTACATTTTTTTAAAATTATTTTTATGAACATATTTTGTCTTTTTTTGTATTTTAAGAATGGTTTTATATATTTTTTTTTTTTTGGGGGGGAACAAAAAACAGTCATTATGAAGGGCTCAACAGGAGCAACAAAAAAAAAGATAATTTACTTTCGGGGCCGTTTTGAACATTTATGATTTTCATAAGCTGTGTTTATGAGAGTTATACTTTTTTCCCCATAAGAAATTAACTTGCCGCAAAAAATACAGGTATGCTTCATGTTACCAAAGTTCATCTGTATGTTTGGGACCGTCTCCCTCGCCTCTGGTCCCGTCACTGTCTGTTCAGCTGATGTACTGGCCACAGGAGGGGGGTTTTCCTGTAGGTCACGTACCTGTGCAGCACTGTAATTAATAGGGTGCCACCTCTCCATGTGGCGATGCATGGTGTAATTCCCATAGCTGTATTTTTTATCTGTTCCTCTGGATAGTTCTTTGTCACAGATCAAACAAGAGACATAACGGGCATTCACTTTTTTTTGGCCCTGGGGATATTTGAAGAATTGCCAGATGTAGTTTACTTTCACATGGGACCTCCTTGGTTCTTCTTGCAAAAACGGCCTGCTCACTTGCTGCTCTTCCTCTTCTTCCTCCTCTTGATTAATGAGGACCTGTGGAGGTGGTCCATCCTTTTTTGGTGGTGGTGGTGGTGGTGGAGGAGGGGCTCCAGCAGCTGCAGCTACAACACTTGCCATTTTTCCAAATTTCGAAAGTAGGTCTTTCTCTCATAAAAATGAAAGTCAGAGTGAGGAAAAAAGGTAGGGTTTTCATCATTTGTGAAAAAAAATGTAATAAACCAATGAAAAGTGTTATTTTCAGGTCACATGACTTAGCCTTACATCATTAGGAAACCAAAAGTAAAATGAACCCATAAAAAGTTTTATGAACAAGTCACATGACCTGTTATGCTTACGTTACGCGTCCCGCTACGCACCCGGAGCGCTTCCGGGGTGCTGCGCTTTGCGCCTCGGTTCGCGCTCCGGAGCACTTCCGGGTACGCTAACGCGGCGTGTCATAAGACGCATTACGCGGCAACGCGATACGTCGCGTTTACGCGACGCGTCACGATGTTGTTTTCTTGCGCGGCACTTGCGGTAACGGAACATTTCCCGGTTCGCGGACCGGGTCGCGGCACCAAATTGAGCTAACGGGAAGCTACCCGGTGCGTGGACCGGTAGCGAAACAAAAAAAAATAATTAAAAAAAAATATATACATAAAAAAATATATTAAAAAGATATAAAATATATTTTTCCATTAAAATAAGAATTCATTTTACAGCTTTTGATATTTGCTATTAAAAAACCATTGAAATTCACTGAAAAAAACATATTTTATAGACCATATATAGTTAGGAATTAGCATTTACAAAACCTTTAAAATTCACTGAAAAAACCATAGGTTATAGACCATATATAGTTAGGGATTAGCATTTACAAAACCTTATTTTACTCACACAAAACCATTGAAATTCGCATATATAGTTAGTTGCACTAACTATATATCGCGCACCCGCAATCCACTGCTGATGATGTCACATATTACATCATTCATGACATGGTCAGTGACATCACTGATGACATCACTGTTGACAACTCAAATGACATCACTGACAACATCACTGATGACATCATTCCAGTGATAATATGATGAACCTCTTCAGACTCTAATATAACCTTAGATAGACTCAGTGTAAACAGACACTCACAGATTGTCACTCATCCATGGAGTTACTCACACACCTAGTCAGTCATGCAAAAAATAAATCACACCTCCATTTCCTCAACTATACAGTTATACACACCTTACTTATTCAAACATATTCTAACACATATTTACTCTCTTATACAATCACTGATACACGTTTTCAATGATCCATGCAGCCAATCACACATTCACTGGCTCTTATACACAGTAATTTATATATGTCAACTCTCACATGTACTGTGTTTTACATATGTACTTACTTTGACATGTAGCACTGAGATATTCATTCACTCACCAATACACTCATGCAAACAGTCAACCACCCATACAACTGTTTCCACATGCAGTTTTGAACCCATACATCTAGTTAATCAACTGTTCACACATCTATGCACAGAGTCACACACCTCCCAGCCACCCATACACACACACTCACTCTCCCATACAAATACTTGGGCAACCAATCAATAACCCATATAGTTACTCATATAGCTACTGAACAACACATGCAGCAGTTTACAGAACAACAGATATAATGATGCACAAATTAAGACAGTTTAGTCACTAACCCATGCACTCAGTGAGACACATTTAATCACTTTCTCATACAGCCAGTCATGCACCTACTAAATCCTTCATCCAAACACTTATACATCCACTCATTCTTCAATATTAAGAAATATTTTAACTTTACAGAAACATACAGTCACTGGATGATGTCATCAGTGATATCATCAGTGATGTCACTGACCATGTCATGAATGATGTAATATGTGACATCATCAGCAGTGGATTGCGGGTGCGCAATATATAGTTAGTGCAACTAACTATACATGCGAATTTCAATGGTTTCGTGTGAGTAAAATAAGGTTTTGTAAATGCTAATCCCTAACTATATATGGTCTATAACCTATGGTTTTTTCAGTGAATATATATATATATATATATATATATATATATATATATATATATATATATATATATATATATATATATATATATATATATATATATATATATATATATATATATATATGAAGAAAGCAGTCCAGGTGCCGGATAGATAGCGGAACCAATGGTCGGGACCTCGAAGTACCTCGCAACCAGCAGTTCACACAAGCCTCAAAAAAGTAGATCCACCAGTGGAAAACAGGGAAGACGTTGTTTATTTGGGATGACGCGTTTCACTCTACAAGAGAGCTTGTTCACACAGTGCGCCAGAAACAAAAAAAGTGTTTAAATAGTAAACAGAAACAAAGGGCTGAAATGAAAACCACTAATGCTACACGCCTTCTCCAAGTAATAAACACAAAAGATGGACTAAAAAGAAACGTAATGTGGAAACAAAGTAACAGAAAATGTAACATGTTGAATACTGAAAAGCTCACGGTCACAAATGATAACATGATGTTTAAACACACTAAAATGTATCCAGTATTAATACTATGTACACAGGGATAATTTACAAAAGGGAGCAATGTATTTACAACAAACATTGACGGCAAGTGCCTGAATGACCCTTCTGAAGCAATGCTGTTCAAATGAACAAGAACAAGAAAATAATGACATAGTGCCAAAATAACATTGCCAAGCTGAACTTGAAATAAGCAGCTGAGAATAAAGTCCTGTGCGGTGAATTGCTAACATCCTGCATGAATGTAAATGGGACCACAGCAAAGTACTACAAAGAGTAAAATGTAAGCCAAAATAAAACAAACAATAAATGAGAGAAAGCAAGAAAAAATGGAATAAAATAATAAGAAGGTAATGGTAAAGGGGAAGGTATAGAAAAAATATATAATAAGCCACAGCTTAGAGGAATATGCTAGACAGGACCAAACATAATTATGCAGCATGAAACTTAGCAAATAGGTGTCAAATTCAACAACAATAAGCATTTCAATGTCATTGAAAGGAAACACCTAAACAAAGTATGTACAAATGAAGTCTGACCACTCAGTGATAATCTACGTCACATCAGAAAACATGAATCAAAATACAAAAGAATGTACATCATGACCTGTCACTATACAGTTTACAGAAAATTGCTCAGATCTTCGGTCAAGTTTAAACCATTCGGTGCCTTGGTGTCTAAGGCACGAATTAAATGAGATTCTTTCTGCCGAAGAAGTTTCATCCTATCACCTCCCCGTCCGGGTTGAGGTACAGAGCACAAAACTGTATATTCGAGATCCCTCAATTTTTTATCGTGTACAGCTTGAAAATGTCTCGCGACAGGATAGTTATATATATATATATCACAACCAGATAGTGAATCTGACAATGAAACACGTAGGCAACTAAGGTCGGGGTTTCGCAAATTTACCCCGGGCGAAGAAATGGAAGTGGTACAACAGGATCGCAAATCGACCCTGCGGTCTGGGACATCAGCTGCCGGCGCAAGCGCGCAAACAGGAAGCGCGCCGAGAGGCGTAAAAGCCACAAACGCCGCATCAACAGGAGGCAAGCAAAGGAAACCGCGATCCAGATGGCAATGGAACAAAACGCCAGCACCTCAACCACAGCAGTAAATTTGACTCCTATCCCTGATAACAGCGCACATTCGGTAATCAACCTGACCGACATTGTGTTAACGCCTAAAGAGACTTCAATCTTATCCTTGGGATTATCGTACAGTCCCCGAGGAGACTTTGACTACGCCACAACCAGAATTGATATGTTCAAATTCACGCGTAAACTCAAACTACGCAAACATTTTGCTACTCGCATGGTGGGTGCCTCTAATAACAATATGTGCGCTCAAGGGTCAATCTCAGACCTCACAGTCAATTCTGGTTCAAATGAATCAGTGGTTTTAGGAGCAGCGTTAACTCAAGAGCTGTTATCACTACAAGAGGAAGAAGAATTAGCTTCAAAGGAAAGTCAAAATGCATTGGGAGGTGAACCTCTTCCAAGAATCTGTCAGACAGCATTTAAACCTAAATCTAAGTTTTGTCCCCTCATGGCCAAAGACAACGTTGATATTTTCCATGAGCGTGTGAATTCCCAGTTGAAGGATTTACAAATGACAATCTCACACTCCAAGAAACGGTACAATCATAAGGATGCTGAATACCACAAGCTCATAAAGAAACTAAAAGCAAACAAACATCTAGTAATTAGACAATCAGACAAGGGGGGCAATGTGGTATTGTGGCCACAGAAAATGTATTTAGAAGAAGCTCACAAACAACTAAACGACAAAGACTGCTACAAACGTGTAACCATGCAGGATGCTGTTGCAGCGAAAAATGCAATATATAGTAAATTATCTGCCTGGCGAAGTAAAGGTTTGCTGACCATGGAGGAGTAAAAATTTTTGAAAAATGAACATCCTGTCACTCCGGTGATTTATTTCATCCCAAAGGTCCACAAGAACTATGACCAACCGCCGGGCAGACCTATTATCTCTGCATGTAACAGTCTGTTGGAGAATGTGAGTAAGTACATTGACTTCTTTCTGCAAGACTATGTGAGAAGTTTGCCCTTGTTTGTCCTTGACACAACGGATCTGATTAAAAAACTCATTGATTTCAGATGGAATTCGACCTATATGCTGGTGTCTATGGATGTCACCTCGCTTTACACCAGCATATTCCATCAAGATGGATTAAAAGCTATCAGACACTTCCTGGGAAAAAGGGAAGTTTGCTTTAATGAACATTCGCAAATGCTGATAGAGATGATATCAATGTGTTTAGAGAACAATATCTTTTTGTTTGCAAAACAACTGTTTCTTCAGACCAGAGGAGTAGCTATGGGGGCCTGCTTCTCTTCCAGTTACGCCTGTCTGCACATGGGGTACTGGGAGGAGCAGGTCCTGATGGGGGAACATTCTATCACCATGAATTCAAAGGTGAAACTCTGGTCTAGATACATAGACGATTTGTTTTTTGTTTGGGATGGGACTGAGACTGAGGTGAGAGATTTTATACAAATGCTTAACAATAATAATCTCAATATCCAGCTTACTAGCACCATTAGCGCTCAATCAGTCATCTTCCTGGATGTCGAAATATATGTTCAGGGAGAAACTCTCCAAACCAAACTGTACCGTAAGCCCACGGCAGGTAACACACTGTTGCATGCGGATAGCCATCATCCTGCACATCTGATACGCAGCATCCCCTATGGGGAGATGCTGCGTGTCAGAAGAATCTGCAGCAGTGAAGAACAATGCTGTGTGGCCCAGTCACAATGTAGGGAACGCTTCCTTCAACGAGGCTATAAACCAGCTATCGTGGACAATGCCATTACTAGGGCCAACAAAATCAATAGGCTAGAACTCCTAGGCTTAGGAGATTCTAATCAACCTGCTGCCTCTACTAGTGGACCTGATGAGGAAACCAGATCAATTATCGGGTTCAGCAATCAGCATAGGATGATTCAGAAAATAATCAAGGACAATTGGTCATTGATTTCGAATGATCCTATACTAGGTGCCACTCTGCCCAAATACCCTAGTATCACATACCGCAAGGCACGATCTATGAAAGATAGCCTGGTATCTAGTAGCCCAGAAGTAATCACATCTACATGGTTAGAGGACAGCAAGGGATTTTTGCTTTGTTCCACCTGCAAGGCATGCAAGCATGGGGTGAGCAAGTGTGAGGTAATTACACCTCTATCCCCTTCCCCCATTAAAATCAAACAAAAACTAAACTGCAAAACAGAGTTTGCGGTCTACGTTTTGGAATGCCCATGCGGGCTCAGATATGAAGGCAGCACAAGACTGCAGGTCCATAAGCGGATCTTACAACATCTACGTGCAATAGCACATGCTGATCCTACATATCCTGTAGCTAGGCATTTTGAGTTAATGCATGGGAAAGATGCCTCTGCTTTGAAATATTTTGTTATAGATTGTGTTCCCCCCCAAAGAAGAGGTGGCGATAGGGAGGGGTTACTCAGAAAGTTGGAGACCCGCTACATAATATCCCTCGATACCAAAGCACCTCAGGGTCTCAACATGAGAGAGGACTGTTATACTCATCTATAACTTTTTAAATACCCTTGCTGTCTAGCACTTTGCACTTTGTCCTAAATGAACATGGTTTAGTCCTGTAATACCAACTGATAACCAAAATTCTTGTAGCCGTGTAAATAACATGAACCCTGGACCCTCGCTTTTTGACCTGTGTTTTTAAAACTTGTGTAAGAATAATGATTTATCTTTTCTTATTGCACTTTTTCACTTTAAATGTAGCACTTTACAGCCATCTACATGCAAATGTACGTGATAATGCTTATTTTGCACAAATGATTGAAAACTGTGGAATTTCGTACATACCAGCCCACTTGGGCAGTATAGCCTCTTACTAATTTTGCACTTAAGGGTAACCATGACATTTGGCCCGTGTTATACAAGTGTTGCGTACTCACTGTTCATTTTATGCTTGAAGAAGTTAAATATGCGAGTACCTTTTGTAGAGAATTTTTTAATGGCATCATGATTATTTATAACTATTTATTGGCTTTTAACCTTTTGTAAATTATGAAGTTTAATTATTAGCCAATGCCATGTGTTTGATAACGGAATTCCATTTTACAAAATGTGAAAGTTTTCTTTGTGTAACTTGCATTTATGCGGTAATTCTACAAATGTTTGTCGTTTTTTTCGAAAGCTGAGTATGTTTTCGCTTTCTATGACATGTGATGGCACTACTTGCACTTTAAAAGGGGTGGTCATCCCTCGTGACGTTGTCATGTGAACAAGGCTATCTCTAGCCGAAACGCGTCATGGCGGATTGGTGCTGGGCTAAACTTTAAATAAAATCATATTGCACCACTTTTGGAAAGGGGCAACCACTCGGTCCCCCCGAACGTATGGTGGAGTGCCCCGATCCCCCCGGGAAGCCATTTTGGGCGGGAGGCGAGTCTCGGCTGGTATGCCCGAAGCGGCGTAGCCGGGGCGCGCCTTTTCCCGCCCAAGAGGGGGTTGTCCTAGACACCTACACCGCTGGCCACGCCCCGGAGGCGGATTGGAGGAGGGTCCACGCCCGCCCGAAGAAGGATAAAAGGAGCAACAAGCCAAGGAAGCATCCTCTTGTTCCTGTGCTCTGAAGCTGCACCTCCCCGTTGCACGTGAGCTCGAGACGGAACGAAGAGCCAATTTTGAAGGATTTAATTTGTGTGTTTCTTCTTTCAGCGAGTTCGAAGCTTCCTGACCTAGGACCTCGAGGAGTGTCTGTGGACGATGCCTGGCAAGAAGGTCGGAAAGAGGGTCGGAACCGACCAGATGCTTCGTATGCTGGTGAAAGACATGGCGGATATGAAGAAGCAGATGGCGGCAATGAATGGTGCGGGTGGACCAAAGAGAGTCGTCGGACCAGCATTGCCGGGGGTGGTCCCTAACGGGAGATGTAGAAGGGCCAAGAAGGGGGCATCGGGTGGGGAGGCCCCGGTTCCCGATTCACCTCCAGCGGACCCGGTCACCCCGATCGAGGCCCCAGTTCCGGTCCCGAATGCTGGACAACCGATCCCTGTGGTGGTCACTCCTGTGAACGGGGAAGATATGCCTCCTGAGCTGGCTGCCCAGTTGGCGGCATGGTTGGGCAGGGAGAATGAGGGGGCCACGGCTGAGGAAGCCAGGTCGATAATGAAGCAGTTGCGGCAATCGAAAGATGCCGCGAAGGCACCCTGTTCTCTTGTTTCCCCGCAGGCTCCCGTGGAACAACCAGTATCGGGCGTTGGGTCGGCAGCGACAACGGTCTCAGCTACCGGTCCAGGTAAGCAGCCATTGCCAATGGCGGGGGAGGGATCGGTACCCTCAAGGAGGGAAAAAGTTGTTCAACATATCCCAATTGATGTGAAAGAGAGGATTTGGGCAGACAAATATGTGAATATGTTTTCCTTGTTGACCGATCACTATGAGATTGAGCATGTAAAAAACCAGAAAGAGTTTTTGCATCCTAGTGTATGGCGCGCAAAGATGGCGGGTTTCAGAGTAGATGAAACGATCGCCAATTGGGCCAGAGCGTTTGGAATGTTCACTGCAATTATGGGGGAACGTAGGCCCGAATTATTGGTTGAATTAGCCGTTTATCAGACACGTATCATGGAATTTTATGAAACATACGGGGCAGTCAATGGTGTTGTTATGATAGCATATTCCGTAAGTCCAAGGAGCACGACTCATCCCTGACGTGGGATTGTTTCGACTCCATTTCCTGGCAAAAAATTGAGAGGTCAAACACGGCGAAGTCGCCATCTTTAGGCGGAAACGGGATTGAGCCTTCCCGCCATCCTTTGGGGGCGCCCTTTCGGGCAGGGACAAGCAGTGATCAGAACACAAAGAGTAATGGCAACTCGGGTAAGAAAGGGGTCTGCTGGAGCTTTAACAGAGGCAAGTGTTCCAGACCACAAGGTTCTTGCAGGTTCAGGCATGAGTGTGCAGGGTGTGGACAGTCCTCGCACCCCGAGAGTATGTGCAGAGCCAAGACAGGTGATACGGGAGGTAGAGGAAGCGCCAAACAGGTCTAAAGTAGACCAAGGGGCGTCATTACCTACCCCGGTTGATATTATGGCAATGATCCCTTGGCTGAACGAATACCCTGATCATATCTCCGCTGGGGTGTTGCGAGACGGTTTCTCATATGGTTTCCGCATCCCGGCGGGGGATTTTCGGGGGGAAGCACAATGTAAGAACCAACTATCGGTTCAACAGAATACGGCGGTGGTGCAGGCAAAGATTGGTAAGGAAGTGGCCCGGGGTCGGGTTGCTGGACCATATGACATACCACCGGTTGGCAATTTTGTTTGTTCACCTTTAGGAGTGGTCCCCAAAAAGGACCCAGGGGAGTTCAGGTTAATACATAATTTGTCAGCTCCTAGGGGCCTTTCGGTGAACGATGCGATTGACCCAGGAGTCTGTTCAGTGCGGTACGCATCCTTTGATGAGGACGTCGCCATTTTGAATCGCCTGGGGCCCGGAGCGCTGATGGCTAAATCAGACATCGAGTCAGCGTTCCGATTGCTCCCGGTACACCCAGATGATCAGCGTCTCCTAGGTTTTATGTTTCAGGGACGCTATTACATGGATAAATGTATGCCAATGGGTTGTTCCATCTCTTGTGCGTATTTTGAGAAACTCAGTAGTTTTTTGCAATGGGCGTTCACAAGAGCCACGGGCTTTACGCATGTTATGCATTATCTTGATGATTTTCTGTTTCTGGGGGCAGCTGGGGACACGGAATGTGCACAGGCCTTGAGTGAATTCTGTAATCTGATGAAGGAGTTTGGCGTGCCGCTGGCACCCGGTAAGACGGTAGGGCCATCTACCACACTCGAGTTTCTGGGAATCGAGCTCGATTCTGTGGAGGGGGGCTTCCGCTTGCCCAGAGAGAAGGTGACGAAGTTCAGGGCCTCGCTAGAAACATGTCTTGATGAAACAAAGGTAACTCTCCATCAGTTACAGCAGGCTGTGGATCAGCTGAATTTTGCCCTGAGAGTTATACCGATGGCTCGCCCCTTTTCCCGTTCTATTGCACAAGCCATGGTGGGCCTCAGGGAAGGACACCACCGCACAAGACTGTCAGCAGAGGTTCGCCAGGATATGCGCATTTGGCTGGCATTTCTGGCGGATTTCAACGGTCGTGTGGTCTGGACCGAGCCACCTGTTTCCTCGGAAGAACTGGGGTTGTGGACTGACTCGGCGGGGAGTGTGGGTTTTGGCGCCATATTCGGCAATCGATGGTCGGCACGGACCTGGCCAGAGTGGTGGCACAATGATGGACTCACTGGTAATATTGGGTTTCTAGAGCTGTTTCCCATTCTGGTGGCCTTGGAAACCTGGCCTGAGGGGTTTCGTGATCGCTCTGTGGTGTTCTGGTCTGATAATATGACCGTGGTTGAGTGTATCAATAGTCAGGCAGCTCGCTGCAAATGGATCTTGAGATTGCTGAAGGAAATTGTTCTACTGTGTATGAGACTAAACGTCCACTTTAGGGCAAGACACGTGCCAGGGGTACTAAATCAGGCAGCTGATGCGCTTTCTCGTTCCCATATGCAGGCCTTCTGGGGTTTTCTGCCCTCAGCGGACCCGGTAGCGGCACCATTTCCCGAAGCTCTCTGGTCTCTCGATGCCCCGGACTACAAAACCTCGTGGGAGAGAGTCTAGCACCCAGGACAAGGAAGGCATATGAAGGAGCGTTCCGTTCTTATTGGTCCTTTTTGGGTTCAGATAGGGGGGAGCTTTGGGGCCAAGAGGAGTATGTCCTGAACTTTCTGTTATCGTTACATCAGGCAGGCAAATCAGTGGCTACGGCCAATAGGCACCGGGCCGCCATTTCATTCATGGCACGGGCTCATGGCATCCAGGACCCCACATCGTCCTTTCTGGTACAAAAGGCACTGCGTGGGTGGCAACGCCTAGAGGGTCGCAGAGTGGATGAGAGGCGCCCGATAGGTCTGGAAAGGTTGGCCCTGTTACTATCCGTACTCCCTGCGACATGTTCATCTCAATCAGAGACAGTGCTATTCCGGGCCGCTTTTGCATTAGCATTCCATGGGGCTATGCGGGTTAGCGAACTGGTAGCAAGGAAGAAGCAGGATGCGGGGGGAGGTCTGTGCCGAGAGCACATTCAAACTAAGGGGGAGACAATGGTAGTCTCATTTGCCAGGTCCAAGACCGATCAGGGTGCGATCGGGGACAGTGTGGTTGTCCAGCGGATTCCGGGATCCCCCATGTGCCCGGTAACATGCGTTGAGGAGTTTTAGCGCAGAGGTCGGCATCATGGGGGGGAAGCTTGCTGAGGCACGCCGACGCCACCCCTCTGACTAGGTTTCAGTTCCAGCGGGTGCTAACAATGGCAATCGCAGCTGCAGGCTTGAACCCGTGCGATTTTGGGACCCACTCTTTCCGGATAGGGGCTGCTACAGAGGCTACAGCCAGGGGTTTGAGTGTGGAAAAAGTGAAACGGTTGGGACGTTGGTCCTCAAATTGTTATAAAAGGTATGTGCGGTTGCACATGTTGTGAAGCTAATGTCATGCACTCACGCTTCTTGTATTTTGTTTGGTTTACAGTTTCGTGAGCTTACGAGGCGGGGCGGACTGTGCAGTCGACCCGACACCTGGGAACCAGCGGTCAAAGATCATCGGCTGAGGAAATAGTGGTGTGGGTCGTGGGCCACTCATACGTGAGGCGTGCCGCGGACGTATTCAAAGCAGGTGACATGGTTCACATGGCTGGGGAATACGGGTACAGGGTGACCTTCCACGGAAGGGGCGGGCTCTGTATTGACCAGTTTCAAGCTTTTATGGAGGGTTTGTTAGGGCGGACAAGGTCACCGCCATCTGTAATCATAGTGCATCTTGGGGGCAATGATTTGGTGACCACTGGTCGACGAGTACTTCTCGAATTGATATTAACCACAGTAAGTTGGTTGGCGAGAAGGGTCCCGGGATGCACGATTGCATGGTCCCATATGATTCCGCGGAAGGTATGGCGGGGGGCTAATTCTGTGTCAGCTTTAAACCATTCGGTGAAGAAAGTGAATAACAAACTTGGTAGGTTGTTCCGTACAAGTACGTTGCATTCTATTCCTCATGGATGTATCAAGGGGGACCAGATGTATCTGGAGGATGGGGTCCATTTGTCCCGGGTGGGGAATACTTTACGCATAGGAGACTTTGTAGCTTGGTTAAAGAGTTTGTGCAGCCATGACCTTTAAGTAGGAGTTTTGTGGGGGGTCCGGATAGCCGGTCAACTATCCGGCCTGTGGCGGTAAGGTCATGATCGGTGAGCAGTAATTGGAAGATCCCTAGAGGTGGGGCGTCACCCATTATGGATAGGAGCGCCCGGGGAGAGGCGGCCATTGGCCCCTCAAACGGGGAGGCGGTCCCCTCTAAGGATGTGGACGCCGAAAGGGAAGGCGGTCATAGGCCCCTCCCTGGGGAGGAGGGGCTACGGGCCCCTCCTGGGAATTTCCCGGGGCCAGGACATCTGCGACGGCAGATGTGGTAAGTTGTGTGGGGTGGGAGGGGGGCCTACGCTACCTTCTAGACACCTCACACGAGTCCTCGGACGACCATTAAGATGGCGTCGAGTTAACAGGGGCCCCCGCTAAGACAAGGGAAATTGGAAGTTGGCACAGAGGTACAGTCCTCTGTGCGCCCGCCCCTCACAAGTGAGGGTGGAGTTCTGGATTAGGGATCTGACACCGGTTACGACCTTGCCGTTGGCCCGTAATGTTAGGATGTACAATTTCAATTTTGAGAAATGCATTTACAGGATGTTTAGTATCGGCTAGGAGAACCTTTGTATTAGAGATGTGTTAAGGTCAGCCAAGAACATCATAATGTGTAAATGAAATTGTACATGATATGAAACTGTTATTTTAATGTTTTAATTTTGTTTCATATTTTAATAAATACGGCCGGGAGGGTAACTCCCTCCCGCCTTCCAAAAGTTCAGAACCGTTTCCGTTTTCCCATTCTTGGGGATTGTGTTGAGAGGGGGTGGCGAGTATCTCAGCCATATGGAAAGGGGCGACCACTCGGTCCCCCCGAACGTATGGTGGAGTGCCCCGATCCCCCCGGGAAGCCATTTTGGGCGGGAGGCGAGTCTCGGCTGGTATGCCCGAAGCGGCGTAGCCGGGGCGCGCCTTTTCCTGCCCAAGAGGGGGTTGTCCTAGACACCTACACCGCTGGCCATGCCCCGGAGGCGGATTGGAGGAGGGTCCACGCCTGCCCGAAGAAGGATAAAAGGAGCAACAAGCCAAGGAAGCATCCTCTTGTTCCTGTGCTCTGAAGCTGCACCTCCCCGTTGCACGTGAGCTCGAGACGGAACGAAGAGCCAATTTTGGCCCACCCACCACCCCCTGATGACAGCGATTTGTTTGAATAAAGTCGAGTGACGTGATATTGTTTCTTTTACAGGTTGTTGTGAATAAAGTGTAATTGGTATGTAATAAAGTGGTTACTTTTTCAGCATGTTGTTTCAGCTAAGTAGTTGCACCAGAGTTGAACAGTGATGCTTGGTAGAAGTTATACTTTGAATTGCTTAGTATAATTGTCTTTTCTCCTCTTTAGCTTAAATTGTCGTATTTATTTTTGGTCGGGCGGTAAGGTCATGATCGGTGAGCAGTAATTGGAAGATCCCTAGAGGTGGGGCGTCACCCATTATGGATGGGAGCGCCCGGGGGGAGGCGGCCATTGGCCCCTCAAACGGGGAGGCGGTCCCCTCTAAGGATGGGGACGCCGAAAGGGAAGGCGGTCATAGGCCCCTCCCTGGGGAGGAGGGGCTACGGGCCCCTCCTGGGAATTTCCCGGGGCCAGGACATCTGCGACGGCAGATGTGGTAAGTTGTGTGGGGTGGGAGGGGGGTCTACGCTACCTTCTAGACACCTCACACGAGTCCTCGGACGACCATTAAGATGGCGTCGAGTTAACAGGGGCCCCCGCTAAGACAAGGGAAATTGGAAGTTGGCACAGAGGTACAGTCCTCTGTGCTCCCGCCCCTCACAAGTGAGGGTGGAGTTCTGGATTAGGGATCTGACACCTGTTACGACCTTGCCGTTGGCCCGTAATGTTAGGATGTACAAATTCAATTTTGAGAAATGCATTTACAGGATGTTTAGTATCGGCTAGGAGAACCTTTGTATTAGAGATGTGTTAAGGTCAGCCAAGAACATCGTAATGTGTAAATGAAATTGTACATGATATGAAACTGTTATTTTAATGTTTTAATTTTGTTTCATATTTTAATAAATACGGCCGGGAGGGTAACTCCCTCCCGCCTTCCAAAAGTTGAGAACCGTTTCCGTTTTCCCATTCTTGGGGATTGTGTTGAGAGGGGGTGGCGGGTATCTCAGCCATATGGGTCTCGCTGGTTCCTGCTTGTCGGTGTGGGTAACTGCGCTGCGCTACAGTTGCTGAGAACTGGACATACCTCATCTCTACATCCGGGATTGCTTCCCCCGGCTTTGGCGAGACCCCTCCACAATCTGGGCAAGTTGCGGCAAGGAGCTACGTTTCTTTGAAACATTTTCAAACTCTCTGTAAGGAGACGCCGCCACGCCCCAGGGATAGCGGAATTGTTTGGCGGCTTACAGCGGAAAGACCGAAAGTGGTTTCGGAATACCGGATCGGCGTTGGCTGGTCGGGGATCCGGAGCTCTACGTTCGAGTACCAGCGAGCACAGCCAGACTAACTGCAGGAACCCCTGAGTGGAGGACACAAGAGCGACTCCGAGGAGCATTGCCGGGTAGGAGTTCGAGCTTGTAGTGCACATTTACATTTTTGCCCATTGCTACGCACCATGTCCGCGGACACGTTAAGAGGGCGTGTCGAGGCGTCCAGGGGAATGTTCATGGATCCCCCGGCTGGGGGGTCCGCACCGGCCACTGGTTCTATTACTGTGTCAGGGAAAATGGATGGTGTTAAGGAGCTATTTAGGAAATTAGAAAAATGCAGCAAGAGCGAACAGTCAAAGTGGTGGGAACACACATCTTTAACTGGATATTTGGAAGTGGGACGGGTGCCGCGCGGTCTGCGCATTCTACTTGCACCATCCTACGAAAAACCTGACCCACAAATGATGGCTGATTGGGCGCAATGCAACCTAGATAACTCCAAACGCCTTATGAGCATACTCATTCAATACGCCGAAAGTGACAGGCTCAAGTTGTTGGATGAAATAACGCAACTTAATGCTGAAATTGATAAATTTCCTCCCTCCCCAGAAATTACTAAGTACAGAGAGGAAATGAATGAACGCCTAAAGCGTGAAGAGAACATTATCAAAAAAAGAAAGGCGTATAAGTTCCAACGCGATAGATTAGATTATGAAAATGGACAGATATTTACGTTCGCAAAGAAATATGACAACATCAAACAGCGACGTAATACCAATGAGAATATCGCTAACACCAACCAAGGCACGACGGCTAGCACAGGACAAACAGAGGTGTCTTCAGTCTCGGGGGACAGCTCACAACCAGATAGTGAATCTGACAATGAAACACGTAGGCAACTAAGGTCGGGGTTTCGCAAATTTACCCCGGGCAAAGAAATGGAAGTGGTACAACAGGATCGCAAATCGACCCTGCGGTCTGGGACATCAGCTGCCGGCGCAAGCGCGCAAACAGGAAGTGCGCCGAGAGGCGTAAAAGCCACAAACGCCGCATCAACAGGAGGCAAGCAAAGGAAACCGCGATCCAGATGGCAACGGAACAAAACGCCAGCACCTCAACCACAGCAGTAAATTTGACTCCTATCCCTGATAACAGCGCACATTAGGTAATCAACCTGACCGACATTGTGTTAACGCCTAAAGAGACTTCAATCTTATCCTTGGGATTATCGTACAGTCCCCGAGGAGACTTTGACTACGCCACAACCAGAATTGATATGTTCAAATTCACGCGTAAACTCAAACTACGCAAACATTTTGCTACTCGCATGGTGGGTGCCTCTAATAACAATATTTGCACTCAAGGGTCAATCTCAGACCTCACAGTCAATTCTGGTTCAAATTAATCAGTGGTTTTAGGAGCAGCGTTAACTCAAGAGCTGTTATCACTACAAGAGGAAGAAGAATTAGCTTCAACGGAAAGTCAAAATGCATTGGGAGGTGAACCTCTTCCAAGAATCTGTCAGACACCATTTAACCTAAATCTAAGTTTTGTCCCCTCATGGCCAAAGACAACGTTGATATTTTCCATGAGCGTGTGAATTCCCAGTTGAAGGATTTACAAATGTCAATCTCACACTCCAAGAAACGGTACAATCATAAGGATGCTGAATACCACAAGCTCATAAAGAAACTAAAAGCAAACAAACATCTAGTAATTAGACAATCAGACAAGGGGGGCAATGTGGTATTGTGGCCACGGAAAATGTATTTAGAAGAAGCTCACAAACAACTAAACGACAAAGACTGCTACAAACGTGTAACCATGCAGGATGCTGTTGCAGCGAAAAATGCAATATATAGTAAATTATCTGCCTGGCGAAGTAAAGGTTTGCTGACCATGGAGGAGTACAAATTTTTGAAAAATGAACATCCTGTCACTCCGGTGATTTATTTCATCCCAAAGGTCCACAAGAACTATGACCAACCGCTGGGCAGACCTATTATCTCTGCATGTATAAGTCTGTTGGAGAATGTGAGTAAGTACATTGACTTCTTTCTGCAAGACTATGTGAGAAGTTTGCCCTCGTTTGTCCTTGACACAACGGATCTGATTAAAAAACTCATTGATTTCAAATGGAATTCGACCTATATGCTGGTGTCTATGGATGTCGCCTCGCTTTACACCAGCATATTCCATCAAGATGGATTAAAAGCTATCAGACACTTCCTGGGAAAAAGGGAAGTTTGCTTTAATGAACATTCGCAAATGCTGATAGAGATGATCTCAATGTGTTTAGAGAACAATATCTTTTTGTTTGCAAAACAACTGTTTCTTCAGACCAGAGGAGTAGCTATGGGGGCCTGCTTCTCTCCCAGTTACGCCTGTCTGCACATGGGGTACTGGGAGGAGCAGGTCCTGAAGGGGGAACATTCTATCACCATGAATTCAAAGGTGAAACTCTGGTCTAGATACATAGACGATTTGTTTTTTGTTTGGGATGGGACTGAGACTGAGGTGAGAGATTTTATACAAATGCTTAACAATAATAATCTCAATATCCAGCTTACTAGCACCATTAGCGCTCAATCAGTCATCTTCCTGGATGTCGAAATATATGTTCAGGGAGAAACTCTCCAAACCAAACTGTACCGCAAGCCCACGGCAGGTAACACACTGTTGCATGCGGATAGCCATCATCCTGCACATCTGATACGCAGCATCCCCTATGGGGAGATGCTGCGTGTCAGAAGAATCTGCAGCAGTGAAGAACAATGCCGTGTGGCCCAGTCACAATGTAGGGAACGCTTCCTTCAACGAGGCTATAAACCAGCTATCGTGGACAATGCCATTACTAGGGCCAACAAAATCAATAGGCTAGAACTCCTAGACTTAGGAGATTCTAATCAACCTGCTGCCTCTACTAGTGGACCTGATGAGGAAACCAGATTAATTATCGGGTTCAGCAATCAGCATAGGATGATTCTGAAAATAATCTAGGACAATTGGTCATTGATTTCGAATGATCCTACACTAGGTGCCACTCTGCCCAAATACCTTAGTATCACATACCGCAAGGCACGATCTATGAAAGATAGCCTGGTATCTAGTAGCCCAGAAGTAATCACATCTACATGGTTAGAGGACAGCAAGGGATTTTTGCGTTGTTCCACCTGCAAGGCATGCAAGCATGGGGTGAGCAAGTGTGAGGTAATTACACCTCTATCCCCTTCCCCCATTAAAATCAAACAAAAACTAAACTGCAAAACAGAGTTTGCGGTCTACGTTTTGGAATGCCCATGCGGGCTCAGATATGTAGGCAGCACAAGACCGCAGGTCCATAAGCGGATCTTACAACATCTACGTGCAATAGCACATGCTGATCCTACATTTCCTGTAGCTAGGCATTTTGAGTTAATGCATGGGAAAGATGCCTCTGCTTTGAAATATTTTGTTATAGATTGTGTTCCCCCCCAAAGAAGAGGTGGCGATAGGGAGGGGTTACTCAGAAAGTTGGAGACCCGCTACATAATATACCTCGATACCAAAGCACCTCAGGGTCTCAACATGGGAGAGGACTGTTATACTCATCTATAACTTTTTTAAATACCCTTGCTGTCTAGCACTTTGCACTTTGTCCTAAATGAACATGGTTTAGTCCTGTAATACCAACTGATAACCAAAATTCTTGTAGCCGTGTAAATAACATGAACCCTGGACCCTCGCTTTTTGACCTGTGTTTTTAAAACTTGTGTAAGAATAATGATTTATCTTTTCTTATTGCACTTTTTCACTTTAAATGTAGCACTTTACAGCCATCTACATGCAAATGTACGTGATAATGCTTATTTTGCACAAATGATTGAAAACTGTGGAATTTCGTACATACCAGCCCACTTGGGCAGTATAGCCTCTTACTAATTTTGCACTTAAGGGTAACCATGACATTTGGCCCGTGTTATACAAGTGTTGCGTACTCACTATTCATTTTATGCTTGAAGAAGTTAAATATGCAAGTACCTTTTGTAGAGAATTTTTTAATGGCATCATGATTATTTATAACTATTTATTGGCTTTTAACCTTTTGTAAATTATGAAGTTTAATTATTAGCCAATGCCATGTGTTTGATAACGGAATTCTATTTTACAAAATGTGAAAGTTTTCTTTGTGTAACTTGCATTTATGCAGTAATTCTCCAAATGTTTGTAGTTTTTTTCGAAAGCTGAGTATGTTTTCGCTTTCTATGACATGTGATGGCACTACTTGCACTTTAAAAGGCGTGGTCATCCCTCGTGACGTTGTCATGTGAACAAGGCTATCTCTAGCCGAAACGCGTTATGGTGGATTGGTGCTGGGCTAAACTTTAAATAAAATCATATTGCACCACTTTTGGGTCTCGCTGGTTCCTGCTTGTCGGTGTGGCTGACTGCGCTACAGTTGCTGAGAACTGGACATACCTCATCTCTACATCCGGGATTGCTTCCCCCGGCTTTGGCGAGACCCCTCCACAATCTGGGCAAGTTGCGGCAAGGAGCTACGTTTCTTTGAAACATTTTCAAACTCTCTGTAAGGAGACGCTGCCACGCCCCAGGGATAGCGGAATTGTTTGGCGGCTTACAGCGGGAAGACTGGAAGTGGTTTCGGAATACCGGATCGGCGTTGGCTGGTCGGGGATCCGGAGCTCTACGTTCGAGTACCAGCGAGCACAGCCAGACTAACTGCAGGAACCCCTGAGTGGAGGACACAAGAGCGACTCCGAGGAGCATTGCCGGGTAGGAGTTTGAGCTTGTAGTGCACATTTACATTTTTGCCCATTGCTACGCACCATGTCCGCGGACACGTTAAGAGGGCGTGTCGAGGCATCCAGGGGAATGTTCACGGATCCCCCGGCTGGGGGGTCCGCACCGGCCACTGGTTCTATTACTGTGTCAGGGAAAATGGATGGTGTTAAGGAGCTATTTAGGAAATTAGAAAAATGCAGCAAGAGCGAACAGTCAAAGTGGTGGGAACACACATCTTTAACTGGATATTTGGAAGTGGGACGGGTGCCGCGCGGTCTGCGCATTCTACTTGCACCATCCTACGAAAAACCTGATCCACAAATGATGGCTGATTGGGCGCAATGCAACCTAGATAACTCCAAACGCCTTATGAGCATACTCATTCAATACGCCGAAAGTGACAGGCTCAAGTTGTTGGATGAAATAACGCAACTTAATGCTGAAATTGATAAATTCCCTCCCTCCCCAGAAATTACTAAGTACAGAGAGGAAATGAATGCACGCCTAAAGTGTGAAGAGAACATTATCAAAAAAAGAAAGGCGTATAAGTTCCAACGCGATAGATTAGATTATGAAAATGGACAGATATTTACGTTTGCAAAGAAATATGACAACATCAAACAGCGACGTAATACCAATGAGAATATCGCTAACACCAACCAAGGCACGACGGCTACCACAGGACAAACAGAGGTGTCTTCAGTCTCGGGGGACAGCTCACAACCAGATAGTGAATCTGACAATGAAACACGTAGGCAACTAAGGTCGGGGTTTCGCAAATTTACCCCGGGCGAAGAAATGGAAGTGGTACAACAGGATCGCAAATCGACCCTGCGGTCTGGGACATCAGCTGCCGGCGCAAGCGCGCAAACAGGAAGCGCGCCGAGAGGCGTAAAAGCCACAAACGCCACATCAACAGGAGGCAAGCAAAGGAAACCGCGATCCAGATGGCAATGGAACAAAACGCCAGCACCTCAACCACAGCAGTAAATTTGACTCCTATCCCTGATAACAGCGCACATTCGGTAATCAACCTGACCGACATTGTGTTAACGCCTAAAGAGACTTCAATCTTATCCTTGGGATTATCGTACAGTCCCCGAGGAGACTTTGACTACACCACAACCAGAATTGATATGTTCAAATTCACGCGTAAACTCAAACTACGCAAACATTTTGCTACTCGCATGGTGGGTGCCTCTAATAACAATATGTGCACTCAAGGGTCAATCTCAGACCTCACAGTCAATTCTGGTTCAAATGAATCAGTGGTTTTAGGAGCAGCGTTAACTCAAGAGCTGTTATCACTACAAGAGGAAGAAGAATTAGCTTCAACGGAAAGTCAAAATGCATTGGGAGGTGAACCTCTTCCAAGAATCTGTCAGACACCATTTAAACCTAAATCTAAGTTTTGTCCCCTCATGGCCAAAGACAACGTTGATATTTTCCACGAGCGTGTAAATTCCCAGTTGAAGGATTTACAAATGACAATCTCACAGTCCAAGAAACGGTACAATCATAAGGATGCTGAATACCACAAGCTCATAAAGAAACTAAAAGCAAACAAACATCTAGTAATTAGACAATCAGACAAGGGGGGCAATGTGGTATTGTGGCCACGGAAAATGTATTTAGAAGAAGCTCACAAACAACTAAACGACAAAGACTGCTACAAACGTGTAACCATGCAGGATGCTGTTGCAGCGAAAAATGCAATATATAGTCAATTATCTGCCTGGCGAAGTAAAGGTTTGCTGACCATGGAGGAGTACAAATTTTTGAAAAATGAACATCCTGTCACTCCGGTGATTTATTTCATCCCAAAGGTCCACAAGAACTATGACCAACCGCCAGGCAGACCTATTATCTCTGCATGTAACAGTCTGTTGGAGAATGTGAGTAAGTACATTGACTTCTTTCTGCAAGACTATGTGAGAAGTTTGCCCTCGTTTGTCCTTGACACAACGGATCTGATTAAAAAACTCATTGATTTCAAATGGAATTCGACCTATATGCTGGTGTCTATGGATGTCACCTCGCTTTACACCAGCATATTCCATCAAGATGGATTAAAAGCTATCAGACACTTCCTGGGAAAAAGGGAAGTTTGCTTTAATGAACATTCGCAAATGCTGATAGAGATGATCTCAATGTGTTTAGAGAACAATATCTTTTTGTTTGCAAAACAACTGTTTCTTCAGACCAGAGGAGTAGCTATGGGGGCCTGCTTCTCTCCCAGTTACGCCTGTCTGCACATGGGGTACTGGGAGGAGCAGGTCCTGATGGGGGAACATTCTATCACCATGAATTCAAAGGTGAAACTCTGGTCTAGATACATAGACGATTTGTTTTTTGTTTGGGATGGGACTGAGACTGAGGTGAGAGATTTTATACAAATGCTTAACAATAATAATCTCAATATCCAGCTTACTAGCACCATTAGCGCTCAATCAGTCATCTTCCTGGATGTCGAAATATATGTTCAGGGAGAAACTCTCCAAACCAAACTGTACCGCAAGCCCACGGCAGGTAACACACTGTTGCATGCGGATAGCCATCATCCTGCACATCTGATACGTAGCATCCCCTATGGGGAGATGCTGCGTGTCAGAAGAATCTGCAGCAGTGAAGAACAATGCCGTGTGGCCCAATCACAATGTAGGGAACGCTTCCTTCAACGAGGCTATAAACCAGCTATCGTGGACAATGCCATTACTAGGGCCAACAAAATCAATAGGCTAGAACTCCTAGGCTTAGGAGATTCTAATCAACCTGCTGCCTCTACTAGTGGACCTGATGAGGAAACCAGATTAATTATCGGGTTCAGCAATCAGCATAGGATGATTCTGAAAATAATCTAGGACAATTGGTCATTGATTTCGAATGATCCTACACTAGGTGCCACTCTGCCCAAATACCTTAGTATCACATACCGCAAGGCACGATCTATGAAAGATAGCCTGGTATCTAGTAGCCCAGAAGTAATCACATCTACATGGTTAGAGGACAGCAAGGGATTTTTGCGTTGTTCCACCTGCAAGGCATGCAAGCATGGGGTGAGCAAGTGTGAGGTAATTACACCTCTATCCCCTTCCCCCATTAAAATCAAACAAAAACTAAACTGCAAAACAGAGTTTGCGGTCTACGTTTTGGAATGCCCATGCGGGCTCAGATATGTAGGCAGCACAAGACCGCAGGTCCATAAGCGGATCTTACAACATCTACGTGCAATAGCACATGCTGATCCTACATTTCCTGTAGCTAGGCATTTTGAGTTAATGCATGGGAAAGATGCCTCTGCTTTGAAATATTTTGTTATAGATTGTGTTCCCCCCCAAAGAAGAGGTGGCGATAGGGAGGGGTTACTCAGAAAGTTGGAGACCCGCTACATAATATACCTCGATACCAAAGCACCTCAGGGTCTCAACATGGGAGAGGACTGTTATACTCATCTATAACTTTTTTAAATACCCTTGCTGTCTAGCACTTTGCACTTTGTCCTAAATGAACATGGTTTAGTCCTGTAATACCAACTGATAACCAAAATTCTTGTAGCCGTGTAAATAACATGAACCCTGGACCCTCGCTTTTTGACCTGTGTTTTTAAAACTTGTGTAAGAATAATGATTTATCTTTTCTTATTGCACTTTTTCACTTTAAATGTAGCACTTTACAGCCATCTACATGCAAATGTACGTGATAATGCTTATTTTGCACAAATGATTGAAAACTGTGGAATTTCGTACATACCAGCCCACTTGGGCAGTATAGCCTCTTACTAATTTTGCACTTAAGGGTAACCATGACATTTGGCCCGTGTTATACAAGTGTTGCGTACTCACTATTCATTTTATGCTTGAAGAAGTTAAATATGCGAGTACCTTTTGTAGAGAATTTTTTAATGGCATCATGATTATTTATAACTATTTATTGGCTTTTAACCTTTTGTAAATTATGAAGTTAAATTATTAGCCAATGCCATGTGTTTGATAACGGAATTCTATTTTACAAAATGTGAAAGTTTTCTTTGTGTAACTTGCATTTATGCAGTAATTCTCCAAATGTTTGTAGTTTTTTTCGAAAGCTGAGTATGTTTTCGCTTTCTATGACATGTGATGGCACTACTTGCACTTTAAAAGGCGTGGTCATCCCTCGTGACGTTGTCATGTGAACAAGGCTATCTCTAGCCGAAACGCGTTATGGTGGATTGGTGCTGGGCTAAACTTTAAATAAAATCATATTGCACCACTTTTGGGTCTCGCTGGTTCCTGCTTGTCGGTGTGGCTGACTGCGCTACAGTTGCTGAGAACTGGACATACCTCATCTCTACATCCGGGATTGCTTCCCCCGGCTTTGGTGAGACCCCTCCACAATCTGGGCAAGTTGCGGCAAGGAGCTACGTTTCTTTGAAACATTTTCAAACTCTCTGTAAGGAGACGCTGCCACGCCCCAGGGATAGCGGAATTGTTTGGCGGCTTACAGCGGGAAGACTGGAAGTGGTTTCGGAATACCGGATCGGCGTTGGCTGGTCGGGGATCCGGAGCTCTACGTTCGAGTACCAGCGAGCACAGCCAGACTAACTGCAGGAACCCCTGAGTGGAGGACACAAGAGCGACTCCGAGGAGCATTGCCGGGTAGGAGTTTGAGCTTGTAGTGCACATTTACATTTTTGCCCATTGCTACGCACCATGTCCGCGGACACGTTAAGAGGGCGTGTCGAGGGATCCAGGGGAATGTTCACGGATCCCCCGGCTGGGGGGTCCGCACCGGCCACTGGTTCTATTACTGTGTCAGGGAAAATGGATGGTGTTAAGGAGCTATTTAGGAAATTAGAAAAATGCAGCAAGAGCGAACAGTCAAAGTGGTGGGAACACACATCTTTAACTGGATATTTGGAAGTGGGACGGGTGCCGCGCGGTCTGCGCATTCTACTTGCACCATCCTACGAAAAACCTGACCCACAAATGATGGCTGATTGGGCGCAATGCAACCTAGATAACTCCAAACGCCTTATGAGCATACTCATTCAATACGCCGAAAGTGACAGGCTCAAGTTGTTGGATGAAATAACGCAACTTAATGCTGAAATTGATAAATTCCCTCCCTCCCCAGAAATTACTAAGTACAGAGAGGAAATGAATGCACGCCTAAAGTGTGAAGAGAACATTATCAAAAAAAGAAAGGCGTATAAGTTCCAACGCGATAGATTAGATTATGAAAATGGACAGATATTTACGTTTGCAAAGAAATATGACAACATCAAACAGCGACGTAATACCAATGAGAATATCGCTAACACCAACCAAGGCACGACGGCTACCACAGGACAAACAGAGGTGTCTTCAGTCTCGGGGGACAGCTCACAACCAGATAGTGAATCTGACAATGAAACACGTAGGCAACTAAGGTCGGGGTTTCGCAAATTTACCCCGGGCGAAGAAATGGAAGTGGTACAACAGGATCGCAAATCGACCCTGCGGTCTGGGACATCAGCTGCCGGCGCAAGCGCGCAAACAGGAAGCGCGCCGAGAGGCGTAAAAGCCACAAACGCCACATCAACAGGAGGCAAGCAAAGGAAACCGCGATCCAGATGGCAATGGAACAAAACGCCAGCACCTCAACCACAGCAGTAAATTTGACTCCTATCCCTGATAACAGCGCACATTCGGTAATCAACCTGACCGACATTGTGTTAACGCCTAAAGAGACTTCAATCTTATCCTTGGGATTATCGTACAGTCCCCGAGGAGACTTTGACTACACCACAACCAGAATTGATATGTTCAAATTCACGCGTAAACTCAAACTACGCAAACATTTTGCTACTCGCATGGTGGGTGCCTCTAATAACAATATGTGCACTCAAGGGTCAATCTCAGACCTCACAGTCAATTCTGGTTCAAATGAATCAGTGGTTTTAGGAGCAGCGTTAACTCAAGAGCTGTTATCACTACAAGAGGAAGAAGAATTAGCTTCAACGGAAAGTCAAAATGCATTGGGAGGTGAACCTCTTCCAAGAATCTGTCAGACACCATTTAAACCTAAATCTAAGTTTTGTCCCCTCATGGCCAAAGACAACGTTGATATTTTCCACGAGCGTGTAAATTCCCAGTTGAAGGATTTACAAATGACAATCTCACAGTCCAAGAAACGGTACAATCATAAGGATGCTGAATACCACAAGCTCATAAAGAAACTAAAAGCAAACAAACATCTAGTAATTAGACAATCAGACAAGGGGGGCAATGTGGTATTGTGGCCACGGAAAATGTATTTAGAAGAAGCTCACAAACAACTAAACGACAAAGACTGCTACAAACGTGTAACCATGCAGGATGCTGTTGCAGCGAAAAATGCAATATATAGTCAATTATCTGCCTGGCGAAGTAAAGGTTTGCTGACCATGGAGGAGTACAAATTTTTGAAAAATGAACATCCTGTCACTCCGGTGATTTATTTCATCCCAAAGGTCCACAAGAACTATGACCAACCGCCAGGCAGACCTATTATCTCTGCATGTAACAGTCTGTTGGAGAATGTGAGTAAGTACATTGACTTCTTTCTGCAAGACTATGTGAGAAGTTTGCCCTCGTTTGTCCTTGACACAACGGATCTGATTAAAAAACTCATTGATTTCAAATGGAATTCGACCTATATGCTGGTGTCTATGGATGTCACCTCGCTTTACACCAGCATATTCCATCAAGATGGATTAAAAGCTATCAGACACTTCCTGGGAAAAAGGGAAGTTTGCTTTAATGAACATTCGCAAATGCTGATAGAGATGATCTCAATGTGTTTAGAGAACAATATCTTTTTGTTTGCAAAACAACTGTTTCTTCAGACCAGAGGAGTAGCTATGGGGGCCTGCTTCTCTCCCAGTTACGCCTGTCTGCACATGGGGTACTGGGAGGAGCAGGTCCTGATGGGGGAACATTCTATCACCATGAATTCAAAGGTGAAACTCTGGTCTAGATACATAGACGATTTGTTTTTTGTTTGGGATGGGACTGAGACTGAGGTGAGAGATTTTATACAAATGCTTAACAATAATAATCTCAATATCCAGCTTACTAGCACCATTAGCGCTCAATCAGTCATCTTCCTGGATGTCGAAATATATGTTCAGGGAGAAACTCTCCAAACCAAACTGTACCGCAAGCCCACGGCAGGTAACACACTGTTGCATGCGGATAGCCATCATCCTGCACATCTGATACGCAGCATCCCCTATGGGGAGATGCTGCGTGTCAGAAGAATCTGCAGCAGTGAAGAACAATGCCGTGTGGCCCAATCACAATGTAGGGAACGCTTCCTTCAACGAGGCTATAAACCAGCTATCGTGGACAATGCCATTACTAGGGCCAACAAAATCAATAGGCTAGAACTCCTAGGCTTAGGAGATTCTAATCAACCTGCTGCCTCTACTAGTGGACCTGATGAGGAAACCAGATTAATTATCGGGTTCAGCAATCAGCATAGGATGATTCTGAAAATAATCTAGGACAATTGGTCATTGATTTCGAATGATCCTACACTAGGTGCCACTCTGCCCAAATACCTTAGTATCACATACCGCAAGGCACGATCTATGAAAGATAGCCTGGTATCTAGTAGCCCAGAAGTAATCACATCTACATGGTTAGAGGACAGCAAGGGATTTTTGCGTTGTTCCACCTGCAAGGCATGCAAGCATGGGGTGAGCAAGTGTGAGGTAATTACACCTCTATCCCCTTCCCCCATTAAAATCAAACAAAAACTAAACTGCAAAACAGAGTTTGCGGTCTACGTTTTGGAATGCCCATGCGGGCTCAGATATGTAGGCAGCACAAGACCGCAGGTCCATAAGCGGATCTTACAACATCTACGTGCAATAGCACATGCTGATCCTACATTTCCTGTAGCTAGGCATTTTGAGTTAATGCATGGGAAAGATGCCTCTGCTTTGAAATATTTTGTTATAGATTGTGTTCCCCCCCAAAGAAGAGGTGGCGATAGGGAGGGGTTACTCAGAAAGTTGGAGACCCGCTACATAATATACCTCGATACCAAAGCCCCTCAGGGTCTCAACATGGGAGAGGACTGTTATACTCATCTATAACTTTTTTAAATACCCTTGCTGTCTAGCACTTTGCACTTTGTCCTAAATGAACATGGTTTAGTCCTGTAATACCAACTGATAACCAAAATTCTTGTAGCCGTGTAAATAACATGAACCCTGGACCCTCGCTTTTTGACCTGTGTTTTTAAAACTTGTGTAAGAATAATGATTTATCTTTTCTTATTGCACTTTTTCACTTTAAATGTAGCACTTTACAGCCATCTACATGCAAATGTACGTGATAATGCTTATTTTGCACAAATGATTGAAAACTGTGGAATTTCGTACATACCAGCCCACTTGGGCAGTATAGCCTCTTACTAATTTTGCACTTAAGGGTAACCATGACATTTGGCCCGTGTTATACAAGTGTTGCGTACTCACTATTCATTTTATGCTTGAAGAAGTTAAATATGCGAGTACCTTTTGTAGAGAATTTTTTAATGGCATCATGATTATTTATAACTATTTATTGGCTTTTAACCTTTTGTAAATTATGAAGTTAAATTATTAGCCAATGCCATGTGTTTGATAACGGAATTCTATTTTACAAAATGTGAAAGTTTTCTTTGTGTAACTTGCATTTATGCAGTAATTCTCCAAATGTTTGTAGTTTTTTTCGAAAGCTGAGTATGTTTTCGCTTTCTATGACATGTGATGGCACTACTTGCACTTTAAAAGGCGTGGTCATCCCTCGTGACGTTGTCATGTGAACAAGGCTATCTCTAGCCGAAACGCGTTATGGTGGATTGGTGCTGGGCTAAACTTTAAATAAAATCATATTGCACCACTTTTGGGTCTCGCTGGTTCCTGCTTGTCGGTGTGGCTGACTGCGCTACAGTTGCTGAGAACTGGACATACCTCATCTCTACATCCGGGATTGCTTCCCCCGGCTTTGGCGAGACCCCTCCACAATCTGGGCAAGTTGCGGCAAGGAGCTACGTTTCTTTGAAACATTTTCAAACTCTCTGTAAGGAGACGCTGCCACGCCCCAGGGATAGCGGAATTGTTTGGCGGCTTACAGCGGGAAGACTGGAAGTGGTTTCGGAATACCGGATCGGCGTTGGCTGGTCGGGGATCCGGAGCTCTACGTTCGAGTACCAGCGAGCACAGCCAGACTAACTGCAGGAACCCCTGAGTGGAGGACACAAGAGCGACTCCGAGGAGCATTGCCGGGTAGGAGTTTGAGCTTGTAGTGCACATTTACATTTTTGCCCATTGCTACGCACCATGTCCGCGGACACGTTAAGAGGGCGTGTCGAGGCATCCAGGGGAATGTTCACGGATCCCCCGGCTGGGGGGTCCGCACCGGCCACTGGTTCTATTACTGTGTCAGGGAAAATGGATGGTGTTAAGGAGCTATTTAGGAAATTAGAAAAATGCAGCAAGAGCGAACAGTCAAAGTGGTGGGAACACACATCTTTAACTGGATATTTGGAAGTGGGACGGGTGCCGCGCGGTCTGCGCATTCTACTTGCACCATCCTACGAAAAACCTGACCCACAAATGATGGCTGATTGGGCGCAATGCAACCTAGATAACTCCAAACGCCTTATGAGCATACTCATTCAATACGCCGAAAGTGACAGGCTCAAGTTGTTGGATGAAATAACGCAACTTAATGCTGAAATTGATAAATTCCCTCCCTCCCCAGAAATTACTAAGTACAGAGAGGAAATGAATGCACGCCTAAAGTGTGAAGAGAACATTATCAAAAAAAGAAAGGCGTATAAGTTCCAACGCGATAGATTAGATTATGAAAATGGACAGATATTTACGTTTGCAAAGAAATATGACAACATCAAACAGCGACGTAATACCAATGAGAATATCGCTAACACCAACCAAGGCACGACGGCTACCACAGGACAAACAGAGGTGTCTTCAGTCTCGGGGGACAGCTCACAACCAGATAGTGAATCTGACAATGAAACACGTAGGCAACTAAGGTCGGGGTTTCGCAAATTTACCCCGGGCGAAGAAATGGAAGTGGTACAACAGGATCGCAAATCGACCCTGCGGTCTGGGACATCAGCTGCCGGCGCAAGCGCGCAAACAGGAAGCGCGCCGAGAGGCGTAAAAGCCACAAACGCCACATCAACAGGAGGCAAGCAAAGGAAACCGCGATCCAGATGGCAATGGAACAAAACGCCAGCACCTCAACCACAGCAGTAAATTTGACTCCTATCCCTGATAACAGCGCACATTCGGTAATCAACCTGACCGACATTGTGTTAACGCCTAAAGAGACTTCAATCTTATCCTTGGGATTATCGTACAGTCCCCGAGGAGACTTTGACTACACCACAACCAGAATTGATATGTTCAAATTCACGCGTAAACTCAAACTACGCAAACATTTTGCTACTCGCATGGTGGGTGCCTCTAATAACAATATGTGCACTCAAGGGTCAATCTCAGACCTCACAGTCAATTCTGGTTCAAATGAATCAGTGGTTTTAGGAGCAGCGTTAACTCAAGAGCTGTTATCACTACAAGAGGAAGAAGAATTAGCTTCAACGGAAAGTCAAAATGCATTGGGAGGTGAACCTCTTCCAAGAATCTGTCAGACACCATTTAAACCTAAATCTAAGTTTTGTCCCCTCATGGCCAAAGACAACGTTGATATTTTCCACGAGCGTGTAAATTCCCAGTTGAAGGATTTACAAATGACAATCTCACAGTCCAAGAAACGGTACAATCATAAGGATGCTGAATACCACAAGCTCATAAAGAAACTAAAAGCAAACAAACATCTAGTAATTAGACAATCAGACAAGGGGGGCAATGTGGTATTGTGGCCACGGAAAATGTATTTAGAAGAAGCTCACAAACAACTAAACGACAAAGACTGCTACAAACGTGTAACCATGCAGGATGCTGTTGCAGCGAAAAATGCAATATATAGTCAATTATCTGCCTGGCGAAGTAAAGGTTTGCTGACCATGGAGGAGTACAAATTTTTGAAAAATGAACATCCTGTCACTCCGGTGATTTATTTCATCCCAAAGGTCCACAAGAACTATGACCAACCGCCAGGCAGACCTATTATCTCTGCATGTAACAGTCTGTTGGAGAATGTGAGTAAGTACATTGACTTCTTTCTGCAAGACTATGTGAGAAGTTTGCCCTCGTTTGTCCTTGACACAACGGATCTGATTAAAAAACTCATTGATTTCAAATGGAATTCGACCTATATGCTGGTGTCTATGGATGTCACCTCGCTTTACACCAGCATATTCCATCAAGATGGATTAAAAGCTATCAGACACTTCCTGGGAAAAAGGGAAGTTTGCTTTAATGAACATTCGCAAATGCTGATAGAGATGATCTCAATGTGTTTAGAGAACAATATCTTTTTGTTTGCAAAACAACTGTTTCTTCAGACCAGAGGAGTAGCTATGGGGGCCTGCTTCTCTCCCAGTTACGCCTGTCTGCACATGGGGTACTGGGAGGAGCAGGTCCTGATGGGGGAACATTCTATCACCATGAATTCAAAGGTGAAACTCTGGTCTAGATACATAGACGATTTGTTTTTTGTTTGGGATGGGACTGAGACTGAGGTGAGAGATTTTATACAAATGCTTAACAATAATAATCTCAATATCCAGCTTACTAGCACCATTAGCGCTCAATCAGTCATCTTCCTGGATGTCGAAATATATGTTCAGGGAGAAACTCTCCAAACCAAACTGTACCGCAAGCCCACGGCAGGTAACACACTGTTGCATGCGGATAGCCATCATCCTGCACATCTGATACGCAGCATCCCCTATGGGGAGATGCTGCGTGTCAGAAGAATCTGCAGCAGTGAAGAACAATGCCGTGTGGCCCAATCACAATGTAGGGAACGCTTCCTTCAACGAGGCTATAAACCAGCTATCGTGGACAATGCCATTACTAGGGCCAACAAAATCAATAGGCTAGAACTCCTAGGCTTAGGAGATTCTAATCAACCTGCTGCCTCTACTAGTGGACCTGATGAGGAAACCAGATTAATTATCGGGTTCAGCAATCAGCATAGGATGATTCTGAAAATAATCTAGGACAATTGGTCATTGATTTCGAATGATCCTACACTAGGTGCCACTCTGCCCAAATACCTTAGTATCACATACCGCAAGGCACGATCTATGAAAGATAGCCTGGTATCTAGTAGCCCAGAAGTAATCACATCTACATGGTTAGAGGACAGCAAGGGATTTTTGCGTTGTTCCACCTGCAAGGCATGCAAGCATGGGGTGAGCAAGTGTGAGGTAATTACACCTCTATCCCCTTCCCCCATTAAAATCAAACAAAAACTAAACTGCAAAACAGAGTTTGCGGTCTACGTTTTGGAATGCCCATGCGGGCTCAGATATGTAGGCAGCACAAGACCGCAGGTCCATAAGCGGATCTTACAACATCTACGTGCAATAGCACATGCTGATCCTACATTTCCTGTAGCTAGGCATTTTGAGTTAATGCATGGGAAAGATGCCTCTGCTTTGAAATATTTTGTTATAGATTGTGTTCCCCCCCAAAGAAGAGGTGGCGATAGGGAGGGGTTACTCAGAAAGTTGGAGACCCGCTACATAATATACCTCGATACCAAAGCCCCTCAGGGTCTCAACATGGGAGAGGACTGTTATACTCATCTATAACTTTTTTAAATACCCTTGCTGTCTAGCACTTTGCACTTTGTCCTAAATGAACATGGTTTAGTCCTGTAATACCAACTGATAACCAAAATTCTTGTAGCCGTGTAAATAACATGAACCCTGGACCCTCGCTTTTTGACCTGTGTTTTTAAAACTTGTGTAAGAATAATGATTTATCTTTTCTTATTGCACTTTTTCACTTTAAATGTAGCACTTTACAGCCATCTACATGCAAATGTACGTGATAATGCTTATTTTGCACAAATGATTGAAAACTGTGGAATTTCGTACATACCAGCCCACTTGGGCAGTATAGCCTCTTACTAATTTTGCACTTAAGGGTAACCATGACATTTGGCCCGTGTTATACAAGTGTTGCGTACTCACTATTCGTTTTATGCTTGAAGAAGTTAAATATGCGAGTACCTTTTGTAGAGAATTTTTTAATGGCATCATGATTATTTATAACTATTTATTGGCTTTTAACCTTTTGTAAATTATGAAGTTAAATTATTAGCCAATGCCATGTGTTTGATAACGGAATTCTATTTTACAAAATGTGAAAGTTTTCTTTGTGTAACTTGCATTTATGCAGTAATTCTCCAAATGTTTGTAGTTTTTTTCGAAAGCTGAGTATGTTTTCGCTTTCTATGACATGTGATGGCACTACTTGCACTTTAAAAGGCGTGGTCATCCCTCGTGACGTTGTCATGTGAACAAGGCTATCTCTAGCCGAAACGCGTTATGGTGGATTGGTGCTGGGCTAAACTTTAAATAAAATCATATTGCACCACTTTTGGGTCTCGCTGGTTCCTGCTTGTCGGTGTGGCTGACTGCGCTACAGTTGCTGAGAACTGGACATACCTCATCTCTACATCCGGGATTGCTTCCCCCGGCTTTGGCGAGACCCCTCCACAATCTGGGCAAGTTGCGGCAAGGAGCTACGTTTCTTTGAAACATTTTCAAACTCTCTGTAAGGAGACGCTGCCACGCCCCAGGGATAGCGGAATTGTTTGGCGGCTTACAGCGGGAAGACTGGAAGTGGTTTCGGAATACCGGATCGGCGTTGGCTGGTCGGGGATCCGGAGCTCTACGTTCGAGTACCAGCGAGCACAGCCAGACTAACTGCAGGAACCCCTGAGTGGAGGACACAAGAGCGACTCCGAGGAGCATTGCCGGGTAGGAGTTCGAGCTTGTAGTGCACATTTACATTTTTGCCCATTGCTACGCACCATGTCCGCGGACACGTTAAGAGGGCGTGTCGAGGCATCCAGGGGAATGTTCACGGATCCCCCGGCTGGGGGGTCCGCACCGGCCACTGGTTCTATTACTGTGTCAGGGAAAATGGATGGTGTTAAGGAGCTATTTAGGAAATTAGAAAAATGCAGCAAGAGCGAACAGTCAAAGTGGTGGGAACACACATCTTTAACTGGATATTTGGAAGTGGGACGGGTGCCGCGCGGTCTGCGCATTCTACTTGCACCATCCTACGAAAAACCTGACCCACAAATGATGGCTGATTGGGCGCAATGCAACCTAGATAACTCCAAACGCCTTATGAGCATACTCATTCAATACGCCGAAAGTGACAGGCTCAAGTTGTTGGATGAAATAACGCAACTTAATGCTGAAATTGATAAATTCCCTCCCTCCCCAGAAATTACTAAGTACAGAGAGGAAATGAATGCACGCCTAAAGCGTGAAGAGAACATTATCAAAAAAAGAAAGGCGTATAAGTTCCAACGCGATAGATTAGATTATGAAAATGGACAGATATTTACGTTTGCAAAGAAATATGACAACATCAAACAGCGACGTAATACCAATGAGAATATCGCTAACACCAACCAAGGCACGACGGCTACCACAGGACAAACAGAGGTGTCTTCAGTCTCGGGGGACAGCTCACAACCAGATAGTGAATCTGACAATGAAACACGTAGGCAACTAAGGTCGGGGTTTCGCAAATTTACCCCGGGCGAAGAAATGGAAGTGGTACAACAGGATCGCAAATCGACCCTGCGGTCTGGGACATCAGCTGCCGGCGCAAGCGCGCAAACAGGAAGCGCGCCGAGAGGCGTAAAAGCCACAAACGCCACATCAACAGGAGGCAAGCAAAGGAAACCGCGATCCAGATGGCAATGGAACAAAACGCCAGCACCTCAACCACAGCAGTAAATTTGACTCCTATCCCTGATAACAGCGCACATTCGGTAATCAACCTGACCGACATTGTGTTAACGCCTAAAGAGACTTCAATCTTATCCTTGGGATTATCGTACAGTCCCCGAGGAGACTTTGACTACGCCACAACCAGAATTGATATGTTCAAATTCACGCGTAAACTCAAACTACGCAAACATTTTGCTACTCGCATGGTGGGTGCCTCTAATAACAATATGTGCACTCAAGGGTCAATCTCAGACCTCACAGTCAATTCTGGTTCAAATGAATCAGTGGTTTTAGGAGCAGCGTTAACTCAAGAGCTGTTATCACTACAAGAGGAAGAAGAATTAGCTTCAACGGAAAGTCAAAATGCATTGGGAGGTGAACCTCTTCCAAGAATCTGTCAGACACCATTTAAACCTAAATCTAAGTTTTGTCCCCTCATGGCCAAAGACAACGTTGATATTTTCCACGAGCGTGTAAATTCCCAGTTGAAGGATTTACAAATGACAATCTCACAGTCCAAGAAACGGTACAATCATAAGGATGCTGAATACCACAAGCTCATAAAGAAACTAAAAGCAAACAAACATCTAGTAATTAGACAATCAGACAAGGGGGGCAATGTGGTATTGTGGCCACGGAAAATGTATTTAGAAGAAGCTCACAAACAACTAAACGACAAAGACTGCTACAAACGTGTAACCATGCAGGATGCTGTTGCAGCGAAAAATGCAATATATAGTCAATTATCTGCCTGGCGAAGTAAAGGTTTGCTGACCATGGAGGAGTACAAATTTTTGAAAAATGAACATCCTGTCACTCCGGTGATTTATTTCATCCCAAAGGTCCACAAGAACTATGACCAACCGCCAGGCAGACCTATTATCTCTGCATGTAACAGTCTGTTGGAGAATGTGAGTAAGTACATTGACTTCTTTCTGCAAGACTATGTGAGAAGTTTGCCCTCGTTTGTCCTTGACACAACGGATCTGATTAAAAAACTCATTGATTTCAAATGGAATTCGACCTATATGCTGGTGTCTATGGATGTCACCTCGCTTTACACCAGCATATTCCATCAAGATGGATTAAAAGCTATCAGACACTTCCTGGGAAAAAGGGAAGTTTGCTTTAATGAACATTCGCAAATGCTGATAGAGATGATCTCAATGTGTTTAGAGAACAATATCTTTTTGTTTGCAAAACAACTGTTTCTTCAGACCAGAGGAGTAGCTATGGGGGCCTGCTTCTCTCCCAGTACGCCTGTCTGCACATGGGGTACTGGGAGGAGCAGGTCCTGATGGGGGAACATTCTATCACCATGAATTCAAAGGTGAAACTCTGGTCTAGATACATAGACGATTTGTTTTTTGTTTGGGATGGGACTGAGACTGAGGTGAGAGATTTTATACAAATGCTTAACAATAATAATCTCAATATCCAGCTTACTAGCACCATTAGCGCTCAATCAGTCATCTTCCTGGATGTCGAAATATATGTTCAGGGAGAAACTCTCCAAACCAAACTGTACCGCAAGCCCACGGCAGGTAACACACTGTTGCATGCGGATAGCCATCATCCTGCACATCTGATACGCAGCATCCCCTATGGGGAGATGCTGCGTGTCAGAAGAATCTGCAGCAGTGAAGAACAATGCCGTGTGGCCCAGTCACAATGTAGGGAACGCTTCCTTCAACGAGGCTATAAACCAGCTATCGTGGACAATGCCATTACTAGGGCCAACAAAATCAATAGGCTAGAACTCCTAGGCTTAGGAGATTCTAATCAACCTGCTGCCTCTACTAGTGGACCTGATGAGGAAACCAGATTAATTATCGGGTTCAGCAATCAGCATAGGATGATTCAGAAAATAATCAAGGACAATTGGTCATTGATTTCGAATGATCCTATACTAGGTGCCACTCTGCCCAAATACCCTAGTATCACATACCGCAAGGCACGATCTATGAAAGATAGCCTGGTATCTAGTAGCCCAGAAGTAATCACATCTACATGGTTAGAGGACAGCAAGGGATTTTTGCGTTGTTCCACCTGCAAGGCATGCAAGCATGGGGTGAGCAAGTGAGAGGTAATTACACCTCTATCCCCTTCCCCCATTAAAATCAAACAAAAACTAAACTGCAAAACAGAGTTTGCGGTTTACGTTTTGGAATGCCCATGCGGGCTCAGATATGTAGGCAGCACAAGACCGCAGGTCCATAAGCGGATCTTACAACATCTACGTGCAATAGCACATGCTGATCCTACATATCCTGTAGCTAGGCATTTTGAGTAAATGCATGGGAAAGATGCCTCTGCTTTGAAATATTTTGTTATAGATTGTGTTCCCCCCCAAAGAAGAGGTGGCGATAGGGAGGGGTTACTCAGAAAGTTGGAGACCCGCTACATAATATCCCTCGATACCAAAGCACCTCAGGGTCTCAACATGGGAGAGGACTGTTATACTCATCTATAACTTTTTTAAATACCCTTGCTGTCTAGCACTTTGCACTTTGTCCTAAATGAACATGGTTTAGTCCTGTAATACCAACTGATAACCAAAATTCTTGTAGCCGTGTAAATAACATGAACCCTGGACCCTCGCTTTTTGACCTGTGTTTTTAAAACTTGTATAAGAATAATGATTTATCTTTTCTTATTGCACTTTTTCACTTTAAATGTAGCACTTTACAGCCATCTACACGCAAATGTACTTGATAATGCTTATTTTGCACAAATGATTGAAAACTGTGGAATTTTGTACATACCAGCCCACTTGGGCAGTATAGCCTCTTACTAATTTTGCACTTAAGGGTAACCATGACATTTGGCCCGTGTTATACAAGTGTTGCGTACTCACTATTCATTTTATGCTTGAAGAAGTTAAATATGCGAGTACCTTTTGTAGAGAATTTTTTAATGGCATCATGATTATTTATAACTATTTATTGGCTTTTAACCTTTTGTAAATTATGAAGTTTAATTATTAGCCAATGCCATGTGTTTGATAACAGAATTCCATTTTACAAAATGTGAAAGTTTTCTTTGTGTAACTTGCATTTATGCGGTAATTCTACAAATGTTTGTAGTTTTTTTCGAAAGCTGAGTATGTTTTCGCTTTCTATGACATGTGATGGAACTACTTGCACTTTAAAAGGGGTGGTCATCCCTCGTGACGTTGTCATGTGAACAAGGCTATCTCTAGCCGAAACGCATCATGGCGGATTGGTGCTGGGATAAACTTTAAATAAAATCATATTGCACCACTTTTGGGTCTCGCTGGTTCCTGCTTGTCGGTGTGGCTAACTGCGCTGCGCTACAGTTGCTGAGAACTGGACATACCTCATATATATATATATATATATATATATATATATATATATATATATACATATATATATTCACTGAAAAAACATAGGTTTCAGGCACGTTATAGTTAGGAATTAGCATTTAAAAAACCTTAGAAATTCACTGAAAAAAACATAGGTTTCAGCCACGTTATAGTTAGGTATTAGCATTTAAAAAACTTTAGAAAATCACTGAAAAAACCATAGGTTTCACCCATGTTATAGTTATCTGGACATTTCTCTCATACAAAACCATTGAAATTCCTCTGTTATAGTTAGTTCAGCTAACTATAACTCGCGTGCCCGCAATGCACTACTGATGACGTCACATATTACATCACTCATGACATGGTCAGTGACAGCACTCATGACATCACTGATGACATCTCAAATGACATCACTGATGACATAATCCAGTGAATGTGTGTCTTTCTGATACATTTTTTTATATATGTATATCTAAAGGTCAACGGAAGAATAAATTGGTAAATAAGTGTCTAAATTGATGTTTTTTTGTTGTAAAATTGATTGTATAACATACTCATTAAGTGTATCTTAGTGAATACATGTATTAGCGAGTAATGTTTAAATATGTATATACCTGAATCAATGTCTCCCTTTGTGTATAAGTGGCTGCATGGGTTGGTGAGTAGATACATGAGTGTCTATATGGGTTATTAGTTGTTTTTTTGAGTATGAGAATGACTTTCAGTATGGTTGGGTGGGGGTATATGTGAGTATTGATGTATATAAGTGAGTATGTGTGAGAGTGTGAGATTGGAAGAGTTCATATATAAATAAGTATGTGTTTCTATAAGTGATTGTTTAAGAGAATAAGTATGTGTATTTTTCTGTAGAAGTAAGTGTAGTGGTGTGTGTATAGCTATATATGCAAGTACATGGATGTTTGATAGTTTATTTGCATGTGTGAGTATGTGTGTGAGTAACTCTATGGATCGTGTTTAACAGGATGTTTAGGTGTATGAGTACATATGATGAGTGAGTACATGTATGTGTGACTATATAGAACTGTTAGTGAATGAGTGGATGTATATATAGATGTTGGAATTACCAAACAGGTTGTTGTAACTGGTATTGGTATCTGCATTGTTTTGAAATTTTTAGTTTCTATTTTTCAATGTGTGTATCAAAGGTTATATTACGCTGAGATGAGGTCTGCCACTCTTTCACAAGGATAATGTCATCAGTAATGTCATCAGTGATGTCATTTGAGATGTCATCAGTGATGTCATGAGTGATATCACTGACCATGTCATGAGGGATGTTATATGTGACGTCATCAGTAATGCATTGCGGGCACGCGAGTTATAGTTAGCTGAACTAACTATAACGGAGGAATATCAATGGTTTTGGATGAGAGAAATGTCCAGCTAACTATAACATGGGTGAAACTTCAGGTTTTCTCATTGAATTTCTAAGGATTTTTAAATGCTAATTCCTAACTATAACGTGGCTGAAACCTATGGTTTTTTCAGTGAATATCTAAGGTTTTTTAAAAGCTAATTCCTAACTATAACGTGCCTGAAACCTATGGTTTTTTCAGTGAATTTGTAAGGTTTTTTAAATGCTAATTCCTAACTATAACGTGGCTAAACCTATTGTTTTTTCAGTGAATATATATGCACCGGAAAACTAAACAGGCACTTCCCTTACAAAGAAGTACAAAGTTTGCATGTCTGCAGCCTTTCTTAATTTTCACCTTATTCATCTTCTGCTCAATCAGCACATCATCCACACATATACATACCTACTTGCTATCTTTCTTGGCTGGGTTCTTCTTTCATTCAAATTGTAAGTACAGGCCCTTTATCGACACGTTTTATTATTACAACTACCCCGGCCAAAAGCTCTATGAAATTTGCACACTTGCTCCCTTTCTTGGCTGCACTTATCAATTATTCTTTAATTTCATATTTTCATCCAAACTCAAGGCTCTTTATTGAGCCTTTTTGTTGTAACTACTGTTGCAGTGATTTGCTACTACACGCAACTGTGCATAAAGTCTTACAACCTCAGGGAATTACAGTGTTCCAAACCCCACCTTAGTACCCAAACACCCTAACAGACTAGCAATCAGTGACTCAATGGTTCTTCCTCCTATAGCAAAAACACCAATTATTAGTCAACCCACAACATGCGACTTAGGTTACCTCAGATAAGGTAGATAACAAGAGCACTCTTTCGTTACTTTCTTACACCAGTCCAAAACAAGCACTTAATAAACACACCTGAAACTTTGAAATGTTTATTTCTAACACCGTAATCTCATGCCCAGTACCTTACATAATACAAGCAAACATTTTATCAGAAACAAAGTTGTCAGCATTGTTACTAATCCATAAAATACAAAGAGAGAAAGCATCCTATATTGCAAAAGGGAAACAGATGTAAAATATACCTAAATTTCACCCTCCCTACTTAGAAGGTTAGTTAATAACTACAGAAGATCTCATACGACTACATAGGCAGACCCTACCATCTGTCAGGATACGAATGTTCTCAAACTGTGTGTAATCATGCCTGCACACTTCATTACTTAACGTGCAAGTATAAGAGATGCCACAGCTGCATATCTCTTATGGATCGAACGTGCGAACATCATTCCGAATAACACACACAGTATCCAACATAACCTTGATGTTTCATGCTCTAACTATACACACTAAAGTAGCGAGGGAGTCTACAAATGTAATATATCAAATTATTATCATATGAAGCAAAATACTCACCCTTCTCTAAACAATATTGCAAGTGCATGTTGTGTGCAAAGCCGAGCAGGAAAACAAAAATGGTGTTTAAGCTTCTAATAAACCCATGCTAACTTATCATGGTGTGAGTGCAAGGCTCAGCCCACAAAACATTTCCTTGACCAAACCACATAATATAAACATGGGCAATTACAAACGCTGAGTCCAAGCCTAAAAAGCAGAGTCAAGTTCAATTTAGCAAAAAAAATTATTCGATTTTTGATAAAAAGCAGTAACTAAATAATAAAGAATAGGTAGAAAAATCAATGCGCCTTCTTCCACAAGCGTTTAAGCACAGAATGTAGCAACAGCCTCCAACGGGAAGTCATTGTTCTCATCTGAAAACATTTTAGCCATCCAATTCAATAGTGAGAATGGAAATACATGTTCCTCAACGACTGGAGCCTCTATCACCATAGGAGGAAAACTCAGGTCATCTTCAATGTAACTGCGTGCCAAGAAGTCATGCGCCACTCCAAAAACTTTCCAATGTCCCATTATTCCATGTTTCGCTGCTAAGGCCATAATCCCGCCGCCACAACAGAGCAAGTCACAAACCACTAAGGGGCTCATCAGCTGGTCCTAATCCACGTTGGGCGACACCGTACTGCAGAGACACAAATCCAGGGCCCAGTCGAAATCACAGCTCAGGCAATGGAACACAGGTTGAACGCATGTGAAAAAGGAGAATCGAAACGATAATCTATAAGCTGCACTCAACGTTGCAAGAGGCAGCGCTCCATAGTAACTAGGCATTTTGTTGCGGACCAGCAACAACTGAAAAATATTGTTGTTGGCGGCAAGATGTGCATCCATATTTAACTAAACAAATTAATACAAGCACACTGGCAACTAATGTGAGCATTAAGCACAAATCACCAAAGATGCTGGAAAAATTTGAATGAAAAAACACAGACAAGACACCAAATATAGTTTCTACAGAAGTCACAAGGCCAATGCTTATAACTTGAAAAAAGTAGGCTAACCCCCTACTCGAGGACGCATTAAAGATAGTCTAAATTAACGCCTTAAAATTCCAGGGCACGTCTGTATTTAATAAAGCATACACTTCTGTGCGGGTGTTTGCTACATGAAGGACAAATGTTTCTCTCGCAGATATAAGAGCGACCTCTTTTTGAGACAATAGTGCTCTTATATGGCTCATTTGGTTGACTCTACTTTCAAGGTCGGAATCAACAGCCAGATGGAAACATCCAGCTTCCCATACAGAGGAGTAAACACAACTTTTTTATATCAAACCACACGCTCAGTTACAATAATCATGTAAGCGATGCCTGCTAACATTGCACAATAAGCCACACAGCTGAATCGGATCTCCAATAAGTGACCACTTCTAACTATTCTCATAGCGCGCCCTGTGCTCTGATTTGACAGTGAGAGAGTGATCGCACCATAGTTTCTACTGCTAATCATTCTCAGCATACGCTACGAATACCTTAAAACGACGATAATTTTAACACCGGTCCTTGATAATATGCCCGGAATTTCGTAGTGCGCCCTGCATCTCAAAATGTGATGCAAGGCAGGGAACAGAGGGGCATAATATCAACAACGTAAGGCGATACATTATCGCTGCTTTTATCGGCAGGAAACTGCCGATAAAGCAGCGATAATGGGCTTGATAATAGGCCCTTGTAAATTCCCATAGCAGCCCAGGTTCGGGTGTTAACCTGGGCTGCTATGGGAATTCCCAAGGCTATTCCTCACAGATGACAGCTTACATTCCTCCATTCTAATTTCAAACATGATTTCAACAGTTTTGTAGCGGGAATTCCGTTCTCCTACAGAACTGTGCATAGAGATCTGGAACTTCAGTGAATTAGGATGGCCCAAAACTCACCTCAGTACCCAAAATCCCCTTACCGAGCTAGCTACAGTGTCTCATTGGTCATAACAAACTCCCAATGCTTAGACAGACCAGAACATGAACTTAGAGTACCTCAGGAATCGTGGAACACATGAACACTCTTTCGTTATATAATCATCACAAACCAGAATGTGGAGTAAAAGAGGACACATGCATGTTTGAAATATTTATTTACTAATGCAAGGTTCTCAAACGCAGTATCTTGTGTAATACTAGCAAACATATTATAAGCAACAAAGTTATCAGCATAGTTATCAGTCCATAAAAGGATAATGGTGAGAGCATACTAATATGCTGAAATAAATAGAAATTAACAATGCCTAATTCACACTCTCCCTATTTAGCATAGTATTTTATATCTATGAAGGTCTCATTTGGGTTTTAGCAGGGCGGGCCCATACCTTAAAATCTCAGTGGCAGGAGGATCACATCACCTTCCACCAGCTCTCTGCATGCGAAGCACATCAAGTGTGTTTTTGTGCATTCAGCACAACAATATAAAACTCGCCTAGAGCCAGATTTTGGCAGCAGCATGTGTGTCATGGCTACAGGGGTGCGAATCTCAGAACATACTACAACACTGGGCTAAGTTATCCGTGTAGCCTTCAGCTGTGCAGACAGAGTGCAGAACAAAACTGGTATCAGAGCAATAACATATTATTTCTCTAGTAAATCACGAAGCTCTTCTGGGTTGAAAGCTAAAACAACAATTAGGTGTCGTGTGCAAAAGTGAAGCAAGAATGAAAACGGCGTGCAAACATTTAATAAACTCATGCTAACTTAACACAGTATGTAGAAACAAAGTAGCTATATTACACCCCCCCCCAACGATCAGAGCACTGTCAAAATCATGTAAAGGCAGAACCTGGAAGGGGTTTAACCTGAAAACAGAGTTCAATAATGAGTTAATCTATTCTCCAAACGTATATATGACGGCCTATAGTGGCCAAGCGTAATTGTTCCAACCTTTGAAAATATAAGTCAATAGGTCTGGGGCGTATATAAAAAAAAAATCACACATGAAAAAGGCACTGTCCAAAAATATAAAAAGCACGTGCCGAAATAAGTAAAATAAACTCCATGGCATCTCACGATAGAATTGAATATGCAAAATATGCAGCAACAGCCTCCAATATGAAATCACTGTCATCATCCGAAAACAGTTCAGCCATCCAATTAAGTAGTGGGAAGGAACATACGTGCTGCTCCGTCACAGGATCCTCTATTAACATCAGAGGGCAACTCAGTGGGTTCTTAAGAAAGCTCCTTGCCAAGAACTGATGCGCTGCTGCGATTACATCCCAACGACCCATTAGTCCATGCATCACTGCCAATGCCATAATCCTTTCGCCAGAACAAACCAACTCGTGAGCAACTACGGGGCTTATCAGATGATTAAAGTCGACTTCAGGAGACACCGTCAAGCAGAGACACAAATCAAGGGCCCAGTGGAAATTGCAGCCCAGGCAATGAAACACGGGCTGGACACATGTGAAATATGAAAATCGAAACGATAATCCAAACGCCGTGCTTAAAGTCGCAAGCGGCAGGGTGCCATAGTAATCAAGCATCCGGTTGCGCAACAGTGACAGGAGGGGCTCTTCTGTTCCTAATTCAGGATGGGCATCCATTTGTAATAAAGCAAAATATCACCAAAACGCCTGCAGCTAAAGCCAGCAAGACAGGGAAGCCTCCAAACAAACTTGAAAAAATAGAACGAAAAAAAGCAGGGATGACCCCAAATATTTTTTCAAATTAAGTCACGAGACTGCTGAAAACTAATTTAAAAAAGTGAGCGAGGCCGGAAGTGGAGGAGGCATTAAAGATTTGATGAACCAGCTCGCTGAAATGTAACGGTAAATCCGTATTTAAAAGCGCCTGCACTTCTGTGCGCGTGTTAGCTATGTGAAGGACAAATGTTTCTCGGGCAGAACTCAGGGCCACCTCTTTCTGAGACAAAAGGGCTCTTATTCTAGTCATACCATTGAACTCTGCCTTCAAGGTTGGGATGCACGGCCAGATGGAAACATCTGAATTCCCATGCGTAGGGGGATACATAACGTTTTTGCAGCACACAACACGTTCAGATACAGCTACCACATAAGCAACACCGACAATTAAACCACAACACTCCTCGTTATTCAACAGCAAATAACTACCATTTGCAAAAGTGTAAAAGTGGGAACAATTGCGGGTACAGGAATCCCTCTTAAAACACAGGCCAGATTAGGCAGGAACCATGCAATTGAATGTGTCCGCATATTAATGAATGGTCAGGGGACTCTGTGCATTCTTCCCCATTCAGATAAACTTCTCTGCCGTCTTTCAGGCACCTATATGTGAAGGGAAGAGACCCTGCTTCATGGAGGAAGGCACCTCCTAACGGTTCATAACGTCCTATTACAACATGTTGCATACAACTAGTGAATTTGTACAACGCGAATGGTAATGTAATTAATCCGTGGATAAGCCACGTTGCATCAGCGGCCTCAGCAACAGAGAACGGTAAAGATTCCAACCTCTCAATGTGTAACATGGAAAATGATGCATCTTGCATTGAAAGCATGTGCTGTTTGTCAGTCAAATTAAATGGGGCAAAGAGGGAGGAAACGTTCATGTAATTCCATGGCACAAGGCCAGATTTGAGAGTCTGCAGAGTCCATGCAAACTGCATTACAGAACGCAGTTGATTTTGGCCATGGTATAAAACAGACACCTCATCATTTACAATATCAACCACTGAAGAAACAATGTTATTCAACGTGTATATGCAGGAAGAAACCATGTTAATACTGTTATCGACAACTGCAAGCACCTTTTCTAAATGTGCTTGATCAATTGCTCTCAGGCGCTTAGCAGCTTCAATCTGTGACAGCTTCCAAATTTCATTGTAAGCAGCATAAATCCAACGTTTAGATCTACCACTTGCCGGGCCTTTAATGAAATCATTAATATCCACCTCATCAGTTAGCTTAGATAGATGAATTTAACAGCAGCTAATGTAGAATGTTGTAACCAATTTTGACATCATTTGCCAACTGAGTATGTTGTAACAGGTTGGTCAGGATCAAAATGTGGATCAGGCCTGATTCGTGTAAAACCTTCAGTTAAACCCAGAAAGCGATGCTGGCAAGAGTCAAAGCTTCTGTGCCATAGCAGCCAACCCTTTGGATCAAAACTGGACACATTAAAGGATGCATTATTCAGTAATGTTTGCAACTCTCTAATGGAAAACTTTGTGTAATTATTCCAACCAGAATATTCTTCCAAATCAGGGACAGCAGGGGTATTTAACTTTTTTGAAGTAGCCAATCCAAAGCACGTTGTCTGAGAAATAGTAGAATTCAAAAACAACATGTGATTCAGGATGAGACATGCACGGTGCAAAGCCTCAGTGCCTTGTACCTGCCAACTTTTAGAACCCCAAACCGATTTAAGGTCAATTGTTTCCTTCCATAGCTCATAGCCTTCTACAGCCAATTTTTCTAGAAAGGACTTCGAATACAATAATTTAGTATCGTAAGTCTAACTTTGGACATGGGTTTCTGTGTCATCTTAAAATAAAAGGACTCATGTCTCGATTGAATAAAGTCAGTAAAGTATGTGTACTTATTTAAAAATGTACTGGAGCTGCCTTGTAATGGTGCAGGGCAATGTTTCCACTGCGTGTAATTTACAGTACCCCTTCTGGAACTTGTCTTATGTAAAAAATGATTACCAAAATGTTGAAAGCAAAATAAATCACCATAATTAGCAGATTCTAAATATAAATCTTCAGCATCAAAGGCAGCATAATATTTCAAATCAGAGAATAATGATTCTACGGCATGAACATTCCAATCATCAGAACGTATGTTTTGTTTCACCACATCTCCCATGTTCACTCTTAGCACATTAGGGACATTAACCACTTCAGTTGGGCCATGGATTTGAAATTTAACTGCATCCCACACAATCCCATCAAGAACCGGCCAAGCTGTGATGTTAACAAAGTTCAAGTCTCTTTTCAGTCTGTGTGCAGAATGTGAAGAGGATAAGGGGGCCAAAGTTCCATTAAGATGCTGAATGCATGTTCTCTCCTCGACATAGTGTCCATCCATGATGCGGAAAAAATAAAACACATAACCAAATGAAATAAAAAGGTATACTGAAAAAAGCATTAGCCAAATATATGTCCATGGGGGAACTAAAAAATGTTTCTTGAATAAAGAGGCATAAATTGCACAACGTGAGGGTTTTGTCGAAGTCACTGAAGCAGAGTCAAATGAGAATCTATAGTCTGTGGCCAAACGTGTTTGTAAGTCAGCCATCGATAAATCAGCAGGAAAGGAATATTCGAGGTCATCAATGTTATCAACTGGGAAAGTGTTCAGTACAGGATTGGAAATGACAGGCATCTTGAGGGCCACTTCTGGCTCAGCAGCTGCAGGAATGGCCAAAACAGAATTTCTCACAATCGAAGGACAGGAGACTGCCGGTGTCATGCTATGAAGAATTGGCCACCCTGTGTATCTTGACATTGTCAATTGAGATAAACCTGTTTTCCTTACGACCTGGAAGTGGTGGTAAAATGACTGTTCTTGTGCCCTTCACTCCAAGAACGGGGACCGGTGCTCGATAGGAAGGACCAAAATCTTTTCCTGTTATCGATCTTCTCTCGAACCAGTTCTCCAACTTTGGGTAGCCAGCCAACTACCGGGATCTGCAACGCATCATCCGATGTGGAGGGCAAATGTTCCTTTGCAAGACTGTCTCTGGTCTTTTGTAGATCCTGTAAAACAGTGCAATGTTCATCTACGTCAAAGGCCGTGGCTAGAGCCATGCAGTCTAGATCGTCGAGGTCAGGGACATACATCTTGATACCAAAGAGCATTTCGTATGGGGTCCGCCTGCCCAGAGACCTTCTAGGGAGATTATTAAGAGCATGCTGCATGCCATTGAGATGGGTCAGCCAGTTTCTGCCAGTGCCTATAACTCGTGCTTTAAGTCACGGTTCATTCGTTCCACTACACTATTACCCTCAGGTCTGTACGGAGACGAAAACTTGACTTGCACCTCCAACGAAACCATAGCATCCTTATACGCTTTAGAGGCGAAAGCCGGACCCTGATCCGAATGGCAGGTACCACAGGCAAAAATCCCTACAAAGACACGCAAATCTCTTATGACAGTCCGTGAATCAGCGCTGCGATGGGGCCATACCCACACAAAGCGTGTGCATGAATCAACTGCTACTAAGATGTATTTATACGCAGTATCAGAAGAAAAAGGACCGCAGTGATCTAAATAAACACAACCCAGTGGTTTATTAGAAATGTACAACTGTGTTTGTGGCGGACGCGCAGCAGTCGAAGGCTTGATCTGCTGGAAAATGTCACATTGAAGGACATAATCACGCATCTGTTTGTACAGTCCCCGCCACCAGAACCTCTGTTGTAGCTGAGTTACAGTGGCTGAGACGCCCGCATGCACAGACGCCACACCTTCATGAGCCGCTGTAATCAAACTAGCTCTGTGATCCGAGTTGGGAATTAAACGTTCGCCAACATCAGGAATGTTCACATAAGGAAACTTATCGGGACTTAAGTGGTATGTGTACTTCGAAGGTAACCCGCAGGATATTTACCTCCCTTCTCAGTGGCAGCAACAGCCACCAAGATGTCATCATCTATTTTACTTTTGGACCGTGTAACTGCTGCAACTAAATATTTAGATACTGCTGATTTCGCTGCTTCATCAGCAAGCAAATTACCGACAGCGTGGACTCCCACACGCTGATGGCCGAGAGTATGAATCACAAACACAAGTGGCAACTGCTCTTTAAGCTCAGCTGCTCGGACCCAGATCATTTTATGTTTTATTGTGCTACCCTTGGAATTACGAAATTCATTCTGAATCCAATAGATTAAGTTCTCATTGTAAGACTGGACACAGTAGTAAGAATCACTTACAATCAGAGTAGTCACCCTAGGATCTGCGTACTCCAATGCAAGCATTAAAGCACAAAGCTCTGCCAATTGTGCAGTGCAGTCTCCGAGTGTATGCATGTGCACGACACTGTACTTGAACTCATCGTTCACCATGGCAACGACCACAATGGAGCATGCGGAAACGTAGGCGTGTTTAGAGCCATGCGCAACCTGCGCCGAACCATCGGTGTAAATGATGCAATGGAAATCCTCCAGGGGTCGCATTGCTAAAGGAGCAGGATGAATGAATTCATACTGTAAGTACTCCTGCGATCCTAATGTGGCGTCAAAAATAAACGTGACATCCTGAGATGACAAGGACGCTGCCCATTGAATCCACTGAGGGTGCAAAGCCTTAGAATTAGGTACACTGGCTTTTGTGACTGCCTCCAAGGCAGGACACGGGGTAACAACCAACATGCGTTTTCCCTGTGACAGGGCACGTTCCTTAAGAATTGCCATCTGCACAACCGTCAAAACTTTCTCCACAGTGGAAAAGCGCAATTCAGCCGAAGTGTACAAGTGTGACTTGTAAGCAATAGGTACTGTGTCTCCTTCATTAAAAGTCAGGTACGTAAAACCTACCGTCCCGGGGATAATTCTTATCACCAGGTTGGTCTGATTATCGCGAGTCAGTAAGAATTTAGAAGCGAGCAGATCAGCCTGCAAAGACTGCAGTATAGCCGAATGCTCAGGCAGCCAGCATGATTTGGAAAAAGATGGTTGTATCAAAGCATATAAAGGCTTGATACGCTTGGCATATTCCGGAATGTAAGTTCTCCCGAAATTAAAAAAGCCCAGTAAAGATTGTAATTTTTTCAGTGTTGTCGGAGCGCGCAATTGTGCGCATTTCTCCAGGAAGTGAGGAGCCAATCCCTTTCCTTCATTGTTAAGCTTGTAGCCCAGAAACAACACTGTGTACTCTGCAATGTGCAATTTTGCAAAGTTGAATTTGTACCCTAAGTTTGCAAAGGTACAAATAATCCCGTTTATACGACAGAGATGCTCCCAAAGTTCGTCGTCTGTGAGATATATGTCATCCACGTACGAACAAGCATCCGGGTCGATTCTCTCCAAAGGAGAGACTATGCGGGCAGAAAAAATCCCAGAACTATTCGTGTAGCCCATAGGCAAACGCCGAAAGTGTTTTTGGACACCGCCGCATGTAGAACTGGTCCATTGGGAACTCATGGCATCCAATTGGTGGGCATAGAAACCATTAGAAATGTCAAGCGTGGTCTTAAACCGCTTACGCACAAGACTATTCACAAGAGCAGAGCCGTGAGTATTCTGTACTGCACAGTTACGGCAAAGCGAGTTTAAATGCCGGTACTCCAATAAAATGTAAAATTGATACTTGTATAGTGCACTACTCACCCGCAAGGGTCTCAAGGCGCTTGTATGAATACCGCTGTGGAACCCATCCTGGCTTTCTCTGTGAGGCGTCCACTCCTGGGCAACCCCAAGGTGGAGGCCAGGCATCCTTAGCGTTGTGGGGGCCGTTGTGTAGATTAGGCAAGCTATTGCCCAGAGTTGCAGAGTGGGACTCCATGATTGGAATAGGCACCGAGGCAAGAATTATCAGGTCCGTGGAATTTTTGAGCCCAAGACCCGCCGAGGCGAGGAATTGAACCCTGGTCCCGGGTCAGACCTCTGCATCAGGGTCTGCCGCTCTAACCATTGAGCCACACTCCTCCACTAAAACCAAACGTTACGAACCGTCAGGCTGGTTTACAGTAAAAAGAGGGTTATTCATTGGTGACACACATGTTTCAATTACACCTTGATATTCCAATTGTTCAAGGATTGCCGTGACGGAAGCTTTCGCTTCACGTCTTAAGGGATATTGAGGTTGAGGCTGCAGCTGAGACCGTAAAGGTATCTCGTGGCGCGGGGACAATTTATCCCACCCACATTGATTGCTGTACACCGCCGGCGCCAGATTCAGAGCCCACTCTTCTGCAAAATGCTGCACATCCTCTTTCGAGACTGTGTTCGCGAAACTGGGGAGGATCACCTCCTCCCCTCGCGGAGCTGCGAGCACAAAAGGTGGGGGCCAATCAGCCTCCGAAAGCAAAATGTCATATGTAGACGAAAGATTTTCCCAAAATACCCCATTTATGGTTCGCTGTATGTCACCTCCAATCAACAGGACAATTTCAAAAAGTCTATCAGGGGGAGCAACTCTGGTGTCAGCTGTTTCAATGACAACATAAGTATCAGTCGCTGTCACCTTCAGTAGTGGATGGAGCGCCTCTCTCACTATGGTAATCTCCGCCACGCTGTCCAGCAAGGTCAGAGCCCACGTCAGATCCCGAAGCCGCGTTCTCACTATCTGGGGCATGTCGATGCGCTGTTAAGGCTGAGACTTTCTTCTTGGCAAACTGTGGTCTCCTAGGCGTAGAGGCTTCCTGCTTTTCTGCACCGTTCCTCGGGCGGGGTTGGTCACGTCCTTGCTGGCCACCCCGACCCCTGCCGCGCCCTCCACCATCGGTCGTCGGAGCCGATGAGTCCTGAAAGGAACGAGGAGAGCGTTGGTCAGAAGCCTGAAATCGATCAGGAGTTTTAATCGTTGCGCGGTCGCGCAAGTCATAAACACGTTCCAATTGCATAGGTAACGGAGACGCAGGGCGAGAAACCTGTGTTTGTAGTTGTTGCGGTTGCTATCCCTGTTTCTGTTTTTTAGGCCAATTTTGTTTTTTGGACTTGGGCTGAACTTCCGTCTCCGAAGTTTGTCCCTGGGGCTGCTTTTTATCTTTAACAGAAAAAGGCTTAACGCCCTTACAATTGTGACCCACGGTTTTATAAGCCTCCACAATTATTCTCGCTAGCTGTCGGGGTTTCTCGGCCTCGGGAAGCGCCGCTAACACGTTAGCAACCTGAAAGTTCACTGCATCCCCCTTGACATTAGCAAGGATCAGATCGCAAACTACGTCAAAGGTGCCACACAGGCTCATGCCCAACTCGACCGCAGATTCCGGTCCGTGATCATCTTGAACACATTTAAGGACCGAAGACAGCACGGATATAGACGGGGTGCCATAGCACCAAGCATAGACTGCTGCAAAAGTTTTCCCCCAGCTCTCACAGTCAACAAGCTCAGGGGCCAAATCCTTCGGCAAACTAAGCGTAAGAGTCCGGTGTTTTTCAACAGGAGTCGTATTAGGAAATACAGCTTCCAGCTGGTCAAATTTCTCGGCAAGCCAGAAAGGAAAATCATCCTTTTCCTGGGGCTTCTTGCCCATTACGGCATTGACCATGACAGGACTGATTTTCAAACCACCCTGCCCTGCCGGAAGCGCTGCACCCCCCGGGGCTCCACCCGGAAGATTACGGCCCATGTAATGCACTAAGGCTCTAATCACGGCAATCGCGACTACATGTAGTTGTCTGATTTCAGCCAAATTACAATTGCCGTGTAGAGGATGAGGAGTAAATCCAGCCAAAACAGGCCAACTAGCGCCTGGAATGTACAAAGGACCCAACCTCGGAGCGGTTAAAGAATGGGGTAGGGCACCACCAAACCCAACTCCATGCTGCCAAACATCAATAGGTACTTCCTGTGCTCTGTACGGAGTATACTCATTAGGTACAACTGTGGGAGTGTATGTGTGGAATACGCCTGAATTAGCGCCCACCGCCGGAACTGTCACCCACGAAATAAAAGAGTTCGAAGGGTAAGCATGTTCCGCACTCACCACCATAATCACAGCCAAGCCCTCCAAAGGCACATTGTAAGCCTGCAAATGATCTCGCACCGCAATGCGACTATGCTGCGGAATGTCCACGGTTTGGGCCATGACAGCACAGGAACGAGAAAAAACAAAGTAAACTTTGTAGCAAAACTGGGTAGTAATTCAACGAAACCGTTTTTAGAAAGATTCAAGCTTGAAAAGACCTATTTCAAAAATAGGTAGGTTTTTCCGACACCACCGTTTACCGGCAACGTCAGCGAAGGGGTTAAGGATTGAACGATATACTACTCGGGTGTCATGATTTAAGGCCAACAACGTATGGGCGCCATTTAGCGGGAATTCCGTTCTCCTTCAGAACTGTGCATAGAGACCTGGAACCTCAGTGAATTAGGATGGCCCAAAACTCACCTCAGTACCCAAAATCCCCTTACCGAGCTAGCTACAGTGTCTCATTGGTCATAACAAACTCCCAATGCTTAGACAGACCAGAACATGAACTTAGAGTACCTCAGGAATCGTGAAACACATGAACACTCTTTCGTTATATAATCATCACAAATCAGAACGTGGAGTAAAAGAGGACACGTGCATGTTTGAAATATTTATTTACTAATGCAAGGTTCTCAAACGCAGTATCTTGTATAATACTAGCAAACATATTATAAGCAACAAAGTTATCAGCATAGTTATCAGTCCATAAAAGGAGAATGGTGAGAGCATACTAATATGCTGAAATGAATATAAATTAACAATGCCTAATTCACACTCTCCCTATTTAGCATAGTATTGTATATCTATGAAGGTCTCATTTGGGTTTTAGCAGGGCGGGCCCTTACCTTAAAATCTCAGTGGCAGGAGGATCGCATCACCTTCCACCAGTTCTCTGCATGCAAAGCACGTCAAGTGTGTTTTTGTGCGTTCAGCACAACAATATAAAACTCGCCTAGAGCCAGATTTTGGCAGCAGCATGTGTGTTATGGCTATAGGGGTGCGAAGATCAGACCTTACAACAACACTGGGTTAAGTTATCCGTGTAGCCTTCAGCACTCACTGTGCAGACAGAGTACAGAACAAAACTGATATCAGAGCAATAACATATTATTTCTCTAGTAAATCACGAAGCTCTTCTGGGTTGAAAGCTAAAACAACAATTATGTGTTGTGTGCAAAAGTGAAGCAAGAATGAAAACGGCGTGCAAACATTTAATAAACTCATGCTAACTTAACACAGTATGTAGAAAAGAAGTAGCTATATGACAGTTTGTTATACATTTTATAAAATAATATAGTACTGCAAGCTAAAGCAGAAAAGTGAGCACAATTATGATAGAATACAAAATAGAAAAAATATATATATACTTCTACACTCAACAAACTCGTAACCAGAGTACACAGTTTAATTTTAAAAACATCCTACCACAACTAGTTTTTCAAACGCATTGTACAATAAAATGTGTCACAAAATAGGTTACATACATGGTGACTCTATAACGTCACATAGAAAAAAGAAGGCCACTCTTTTGTTTCCAGGTAAACACAACAAAAGTACAAGGCCCAAACTTCCATTGTAGTGATTACTTAGTTTCAGGTCTAGTTGTCAGATCGACACACACACTCCCTCATGGCTCATGACGGATGCGCTGAATGGGTGTGGTGTGGGTGGTATACACCCACACCACACCCATTCAGCGCATCCGTCACTACACACGTGACCCTATCTATAAAAAGACGGAGCGCACGTGTTGTATGCCATTTTAGAGTTGTTCCCAATGCACCGAACAAGGGGCCCACTACCACATGCGTGACCTCTTTAGTCACTGAGTTAGTGGTGCCTGAAGCACTGAGCGGGTGAAGAACCTGCAATGATGATGATGATGGGAGCACGAGTATGTCCTGAGCCACAGAGGTATCACGACTCGGCAACACATATGAGACTTCTTTGTTGAACATTGTGACTACATCATGAAGAAACTCGTTTTCACAAAAGGTGAGCAGTGACACTTGAGTACACATCAGCAGGAGTCAAAGGGTTGTAGCTGACTACATACAAAAATGCGACTTAATATTTTAGACAAATGCACTCCTATATAAAGTATTAATTTACATATTTAATTTTTTTCCCAATAGCAGTAAAGTTTTTATAATCGCTGAAATGTCCTAAATAAATTCACAATACAAACAGACATAATATCAAGGACCGGTGTTCAAATTATCGCCGACTTATCGGCAGGTAACTGCTCTATTTGCAGTTTCCTGCCAATAAAAGTGGCGCAGCTGCAACAGTCTAACTACGGAATATTAAGAACCCACATTAAAAATCACTTTTGACAGTAGTTAAGCAACTCAGTTTACCATGACTAAACAAAATGTCCTTTTCTTTCCTTCACCAAACATCCTTCAGAAGCAACCACGGCCTATCGAGCAACAGCAATGGAATTGTCAGCAACATATTGAATATACTTTGACATATAGAAGCAGAGCTCCAATCAAGTTGTGAAATCCGGTGGCCGCACTTTTTATACAAAGTAAGCTTAGCAGCCTACATATACAATGCCTTCATATCAAAGCATTAGAAATAAATCTGCATATTTACAATGCCGTTATGCCCCTTTTGGGTCAGTAACACAGTAGGCCCTTCCATATAGACACCACTTGAACCCGGCACTATAACAAGTGAAATGTTATAGGTACACTGCACTCGTAAAACTATAGTGTTACCTTTATTTGTGAAAGGAGAGAGGGCCATATTATCAAGCCTTGACGACAAAATTATCGCCACTTTATCGGCAGGAAAGTGCTGCTAAAGTGGCGATAATGGGTTTCATAATAGAATTCCAACCGAAGCTCATGTTAGATGAGAAGTAAGCATGGGCGGAAAATCCGTTCCGCTCGCAGATTTCACAGATTTTCGCTAAATTCGCAATCCGCGAGATTCGCGAATTTCCCACAAAATCCGCGAACGGAAACCCGGGAGCCGGTCAAAAGTTCAAGCTGACTTTTGTAACTCTTTTAGAATGGCGCTAGCAAGCTGCCAGAGCCATTCTAAAATAGTTACAAAAGTCAGCTTCAACAGGAAGCTCTAATAGATAAAGTAAAGCAGGTGCTGCTCAAATTCAGTTATACAATCATTAATCACCCCCAAATTTGGGGTGATTAATGATTGTGTAACTTAATTTGCCCTTCAACTGGAGCACCTGCTTTACTTTATCTATTAGTGCTTCCTGTTGAAGCTATTTCTAGCTATTTTAGAATGGTGCTGGCAGCTTGCCGGCGCCATTCTAAGTGGGGCTGAGGGCAGAAGGGCACAAAAGTGGGACAGAGGGCAGAAGGGGACAAAAAATGAGTGGGGCAGAGGGCAGAAGGGCACAGAAACAAGTGGTACAGAGGGCAGATGGGCATAAAAAACAAGAGGGTGGCAGTGATTAAGCAGGCAAAAAAAAAAAACAGCGAAATTGCAAAGCACCTCGCGAACACCCGCGAACACGCAAAGCGCCTCGCGAACACCCAAAAATAAAAAAATCTGCAAATTCGTGCGAATTCGCGAATTTTGCGGATATTTTTATTTGTGGGTGTTCGCGAGGCACTTCGCGAATTTTGCGGATTGCCAATTTGCAAATCCTCAAATTCGCGAATTGCCAATTCGCAAAAATTGCCCATGCTTAATGAGAAGGACATCTAACATGAGCTTCGATTGGAATTCCATAGAGCATATTATCAAACCCATTATCGCCACTTTAGCGGCACTTTCCTGCCAATAAAGTGGCGATCATTTTGTTGCCCAGGCTTTGTATTATGGCCCAGAATGCATAGTGTGCAGCAGCTTCTCTGCAAAATCTATAATTACCTCCGAGCAGTGACAACAGATAGGTTACACCAGTCTGACAAATAGATCCACAACGTTATTAGCCCACTTTTGAGTCATTTTTAACATGGGTACAGTGATGAAAGGAGCTTGTAAATCTACGTCTGACTTTTCAAGAACAAATCTCAACTCCAGACTCTGCGACACAGTTTAAATGTTGTTTTCTCTCTCTCTCTCTCACTCTCTGTGACATCATTTCTCTTTCTCTCTTAACTTATAGACACTGCTGTCTGCTTGGACATGTAGAAGAACAGCCCAACTGAAGTTGTGAACTCAACTGATTGAAGTGTTTGGCCGCAGTGTTTATACAACAGTAAGCACAGAGGCCTTGATCTACAAAGCCTTCATACCAATGCATTAGAAATAAGTCGGCATAACAGGCGTCAGTAAAGCAGTAGGCACTTCCATATGGACACCACTTGAACGCGGCACTATAACAAGTGAAATGTACCAGGTACACTGTACTCATAAAACTGTAGTGTTACCTTTATTTGTGAAAGAACAGAGGGCCATTATATCAAGCCTGGGTGACAAAATCATCGCCAGTTTATTGGCAGGAAAGTGCTGCTAAAGTGGCGATAATGGGTTTGATAATATGCTCTATGAAATTCCAATCGAAGCTCATGTTAGATGAGAAGGACATCTAACATGAGCTTCGATTGGAATTCCATAGAGCATATTATCAAACCCAATATCGCCACTTTAGCGGCATTTTCCTGCCGATAAAGTGGCAATATTTTTTTGCCCAGGCTTGATATTATGGCCCAGAATGCATAGTGTACAGCAGCTTCTCTGCAAAATCTATAATTACCTCCAAGCAGTGACAACAGATAGGTTACAACAGTCTGACAAATAGATCCACAACGTTATTACCCCACTTTTGAGTCACTTTTAACATGGGTAAAGTGATGCAAGGAGCTTGTAAATCTACGTCTGACTTTTCAAGAAAAAATCTCAACTCAAGACTCTGCGACACAGTTTTAATGTTGTTTTCTCTCTCTCTCTTTCTCTCTCTCACTCTCTGTGACATCATTTCTCTTTCTCTCTTAAACTTATAGACACTGCTGTCTACTTGGACGTGTAGAAGAACAGCCCAACTAAAGTTGTGAATACCAGTGAGTAGTGTACAGCAGCTTCTCTTTTAAATCAGATACGTTACAACAGTCTGACAAACAGATCCACAACGTTATTACACCACTTTTGAGTCACTTTTAACATGGGTCAAGTGACGTAAGGAGCTTATAAATCTACGTCTGACATTTCAAGAAAAAATCTCAATTCCAGACTCTGCGACACAGTTTTAATGTTGTTTTCTCTCTCTTTCTCTCTCTCACTCTCCGTGACATCATTTCTCTTTCTCTCTTAAACTTATAGACACTGCTGTCTACTTGGACGTGTAGAAGAACATCCCAACTAAAGTTGTGAATACCAGTGAGCAGTGTACAGCAGCTTCTCTTTAAAAGCAGATAAGTTACAACAGTCTGACAAACAGATCCACAACATTATTACACCACTTTTGAGTCACTTTTAACATGGGTAAAGTGAAGTAAGGAGCTTATAAATCTACGTCTGACTTTTCAAGAAAAAATCTCAACTCCAGACTCTGCGACACAGTTTTAATTTTGTTTTCTCTCTCTCTCTCTTTCTCTCTCTCACTCTCTGTGGCAACATTTCTCTTTCTCTCTTAAACGTATAGACACTGCTGTCTACTTGGACGTGTAGAAGAACAGCCCAACTAAAGTTGTGAATACCACTATCTGAAGTGTTTGGCCGCAGTGTTTATACAACGGTAAGCACAGAGGCCTAGATCTTCAAAGCCTTCACAGGAATGCATTAGAAATAAGTTGGCATAATGGGTGTCAGTAACGCAGTAGGCACTTCCATATAGACACCACTTGAACGCGGCAGTATAACAGAACTGAAATGTATGAAGCACACTGCACTCGTAAAACTGTAGAGTTACCAAAACTTGTAATGCTTCAGCTCATTTACTCACATCTACATAATTCTAAACTCAAATTTTCTTTTTTGTTTTGCAGATTACCAATCGGACATCTTTTGGAGTCCATTTAACAATTTGTTTATAATATTGTTTGTTAAAGTTATTTTTCTAGTTGCTTCTAATATAGTTATAATTCAGTTTTGTTTACATTTATTGATTTAATAAAAGTTCATAAAAAAACTACACATTTCTTTTATTTTGTGGGGGAGGGGTATGACGGTCCACAATAAAAATAATGTTGAAATACTATTCAAGACTAGGACTGAAAACTACTGAGTTCTAAGTAACAGATATCATAAAAAATAACGGTGAAAAACAACTAAAATGGTGGTGCACGGAATACGAAATCAACGTTTGGCTCCTCAGCACTACCTTTCAAATAAATATGAAAAATGTGATTATTAATATATTACAAAAGTACAGCAGTGGATGACACACACGACCCGAGAAAAGAAAGCGACAAATTTACTACCTGAAATAAAGAAAGGTATGCTTGTTGAACTTGAAGAAAAAGAAAAAAAGATGGACTTCGAAACGAGGCTGCGCATGCGTAGAGTACAACTGCTACACAAAAAAAAAGGAAAGTTTTACATACTATCATAGAAATGAAGGGGCATATTATCAACAAAAGGTGATACATTATTGCCGCTTTTATCGGCAGGAAAATGCCGATAAAGCGGTGATAATGGGCTTGATATTAGGCCCTTGTTAATTCCCATAGAAGCCTATGTCCTGGTGTTAACATTGGTTCTATGGGAAATAAGGCTGTATTATCAAGCCCATTATCGCGGCTTTATCAGCAGTTTCCTGCTGATAAAAGCGGCGATAATTTATCGCCTTTTGTTGATAATATGGTCCATTGCTCTTTTTTTTAACCAGTAAACTTAGGTGCATATTATCAAGGACCGTGTTACAATTATCGCCATTTTATTGACAGGAAACTGCCGATAACACAGCGATAATGAGCTTGATAATACCACCTTGTTATTTCCCATAGATGCCCATGTTAACACCAGAACATAGTCTTCTATGGGAATTAACAAGGACGTATTATCAAGCCCACCCTCCCAACATTATTAAAAATCCGAGGCAATGCAGGTACCCGGAGCTGGAAGGTCATTTTACATATTACTGCCCTAGAAAGGTGGGTTCCCCGCGACGTGTATGGGGAGAGAGAGAGCTCAAAACATATATTTTTTTTAAAAACACCCGAGGGGTGCCGCTTCCCGAGACTGCGGGGAGTAGGACTGTAGTCCCCCCGCGTACTTCAAAATAAAACCAGAGGAGTGCCGTTCCCCGGTGCTCGGGGCACCTTACAAGCTCCCATTATGCAAAAAAATTGCCCCCGTAATTTGCCCCCCTGAGACAGAATGAATAACACAGACTTCTAGTTTTTTTTCACCTTTTCCACCACGTACAAGTACTGCACGAGTACCTCGCCATTTTTTATTTAAAGAAAAAGAATAGAGCCTAAACATCCATGTACGACCCCCTGAGCAAGCCTAGAGGTTCAGAATGTTTCTAGCCCGCCCCCTTCCCTTATTTCTCAACTTTGTTTTACTGTTTTCTTGTGACTCGGTTCTACCGGGGCACAAGATGGCGGCCAACACTTCCTAGTTTCGAGTGTTGACAGACAGTTCACAGCCAATCAGCATGCAGCTCGCACTCGTAATTGAACGGATACGCCATGATTTTTCTTTATAAAGAAAAATAATATATAGAGCCTAAACATCCATGTACGACCCCCTGAGCAAGCCTAGAGTTTCAGAATGATTTAGCCTGCCCCCCTACCTTATTTCTCAACTTTATTTTACTGTTTTCTTGTGCCTCGGTACTACTGAGGCACAATATGGCCGCCAACACTTCCTGGTTTTGAGTGTTGACAGACAGTTCACAGCCAATCAGCATGCAGCTTGCGCTCGTAATTGAACGGATTTTCGAACGCGTGCTGAACTCCGTCTCTAGATTTTGCTATGATTTTACTTGTAATTTTCTCAGAAACTACTGAACAGATTTACACCATTTAACAAAAAGCACAATCTGCGAACCTAACTCTACCTCTCTGCCAAATTTCGTATAATTCCGTTCAGCCGTTCGGGCTGTAGCCCTGGCTAAAGGTCCCTATGGAAAATTGCATGGGGAAAACACGTTTAGGGACCCTCTTTTTTCTGGGCCCCCACTTGACGAGTCACCCCCAAACTTTCAGGGAAGGAGCAGAACCGAGCAGGCAATTTTCTTGGAGAAATTCACGAAGATTCTTCCACCGGCGCCAAAGTTATTCCAAATAGAATCTTGTAAATTTCCTACGGAAACTAGGTCCTAACTATAACTACCTACTGGCGACTGCCAGTAGGTAATATATATATATATATATATATATATATATATATATATATATATATATATATATATATATATATATATATATATATATATATATATATATATATATATATATATATATATATCCTACTGGCGGTTGCCAGTTGATAGTTATAGTTAAGACCTATTTTCCATAGGAAATCCACAACATTCTATTTGGAATAACTTTGGCGCCGGTTGACGAATCTTCGTGAAATTCTCAAATCTAATGGCCAGCTCCGGTCCACTCCTATCCTGAAAGTCTCAGGATGATTCGTGTAGTGGGGGCCAAGAAAAAAGGGGGGTCCCAAAACATATTTTCCCCATGCAATTTTCCATAGGGACCTTTAGCCACAGCAACAGCCCAAACTGCTGAATGGAATTACACCAAATTTGGAAAAGGTGTAGTCCTCAGTTCAGACTCATGCCTTTTGCTTAAGTGGTGTACATTTGTTCAGTAGTTTCTGAAAAAATTACAATTAAAAGTACATATATATCTATGGCCGTGCAGGATCCGTGCATCCGGAGCGCACCCTGAGTGCACCCTTCCGATTACGCGCTGAATGCTAATTGGCTGTCAAGTCAGTTCAAAACCAGGAACTGTTGGCAGCCATTTTGTGGCTCGGTGAAAGCGCGGCTGAAGGTGTCAGTGGAACAAATGTGCAAAATGTATGAAGTGGGCAGGGTAGAAATATCCTGATCCTCTAGCCCTGCTAAAGTGGTCCCACAATGACCCCCAGGGCCCAAAATTTATTTTTTATTTATTTAAACCAGCAAGTGCACGCAGGGTGCACGCATCCTGCCGTAAAATAAATATATATATATATATAACGGGGCTTCTTTTATAATTAGCCCCGGGGGGGCCAAATCCAGGGGTCAAATTTAAAAAATATATGGGGCCTACAGGGGCCCCCAGCCCCAGGGACGGCCACCCCCTGGGGATATGAAATAAATAGTTGGGGGCTCCAAGGCCACACCCAGCAAAATTAGTAATGGGGGGCCTCAACGACCCCCCCAAGACCCGGGGACAACCACTCCCTGGGGCTTTCTGTATTGTGTGAAGGGGCTGCATGGCCCCCCTCCTGGAGCTTTCAAGGGCCCTGGGGACCCCAACCCCCCTGGGCCGGCTCCTGCAGTGTCCTGGGGTGCCCACCCCGGGACACTGCTGTTTGCTGTGAGAGGGTTGGAGTCTCGCAGCTCCCGCCCTCCTATAGCAAACTTGGTTTGGATTTTGAAAGAGAGAGCAGGGAAACCTGCTCTCTCTTTCTAAATCCAAACCAAATTGCTTTTACACACGGGGTACTGCATGTTAACAGCTCCACATGTAAAAGCAGTGCCAGCTCCCAAAGGACACCGGGAGCCGGCGGGACCGTGGGGGCATTGGGGCTCCCCCCACAGTCCCCAATGTTTTTTATAAGCCCCGGGGGATGGGGTCCCCGGGGATATTAGAAATTAGTGATAGGGGCTATTTTTTATTTTTTACTATAAAATTAGGAGTCGCGCACCCAGCGCGGTGCTCAGTGCGGCCCCCTGGTATGCACACGTTGAAGTTGCGCACCCAGCGCGGTGCTCAGTGCGGCCCCCTGGTATGCACGCATTGGATACATGACTCATAAGCTGTAGGGTGCGCAACTCCAATGCGTTTGGTGCACAACCTTTAAGCATCCAAATGTTTTTTAGATATACATCAAGCTTTTGTGTTTAGTTCTTAAGAAGCTCTAAAAATAGCCCTTGTGTTTATTGAGATATTTTGGTACTTATAAGTAAGTACCTATGCAGAGTCTAAAGTTTAAGAGGAAGATGTGTTACCCTCATCTGTAAAATGTACACCATCTCTTCTATAGATGCCATCCATAATGAAACGCTGATTGTTGTGGTAAATGGACCCCATTTTATAATCTCGGAGAAAAGCAGAAACAGATTTATTGACATGTTTCCTAGCTTTCTCAATTTGTGGACCAAATTGATTGGACCAGTTCCATTTCTGCCTTTGGCATATGTTAGAATAGACAAAGGCAGTTTGGGGGAAAAGTTACATCAATTCTGTAAAAGTTTCCTTTATAAGCATTTCCAGACCTATCCCAGTGAAAGTGCTTAGGTCATTGCCACAACAGTGCACAATTATGAGGGCAGGGTGTTGGAGATGCAAAAAGTATTTAACCAATGGCATCAATTGGAACCATTTTAACCGTCTCTGTCCAATCCATTTAATGTCTAAATTTGGTAAAGCTAGGTCTTTGTCCATGTTTCTGTTTTCTGCATAACTTTGGCTCCAGAAAATATAGCTGTGTCCCACAATCCACACTCTAAGCATCTTGAAGGGAGGTCTGGATGCACTCAGATGGTCTTTGTATGTAAAATGGCAGTTTGAGAAGTGAGATTTTTCTAAAATGGTGGATAAGATGCAGTTTTGAAAAAAGAAAAGAAATGATTGGGTGTTTGAGATAAATTTAGTCTCAAAAGTAGGGGGCATGTTTCGGTTTTTTGAAAGCATGTTTTCTGAGCACACTTGCTGTTTGGAATTGCAACATTGTGTGTTGAACTTCTGACCTGTGAGTTCAGTTAAGTGTTCCATGAACTGTTTCTATAGTAACAGGCAGTGAGCAAATAGGGGGAAGGGTTCAAATTTATGTCACTTGGAAAGGCCTGAAATGTGCAACCAATAGAAAAGTGCGTTCGCTTTTGAATTAATGTGGGAAGCAATGTGATTTGATATTTACATGTATATGTGTGGAGAATGAGAGGGAAAGCTTGCCATTCTTTTGGTTTTGCTACCAGATGCACAGAGCAGAGATTCTGTATAAGAAAATCTGGTGTGTGGCTGACATACTTCTTAATCTACAAATCAATTTCAAAGGTAACTTATTCTTTGGTATGTTGTATTTGGTATATTTGTTTTTTAATAAGATTAACATGTTTCTCTTGGAAAACTGCAGGGAGTAGCGTTGCATGTCTAGATTCAGTTTATGAGATCGTGTATTAAAATATGTGGAATGTGTACAGTCATGTTTCCTGTTCCAGACTACTAAATGTTTTTTGGTAAAGTGCAAGGGGTACTGTTATTTTACTAGAATCACACTGTGGGTCAGTGTGCATTTGGGAACATTGTGAGAGAAGCATTTGGTTGCTTTATGTGTTTGCAGACAAAAAAGTGCTTACAACTTTTTTATGTTAGGTTTTGATAGAATTACAATATATACATTGCTTATCTATTTGGAAAATGAGTTAGGCTTTAACATTGAAATGCAGTACTGAAATATGTTACATTTGTGTTGACACTTTTGTTTTTGTACATCAGTAAATGTGTTGTGATGAAGTCCAAGAGATAGTCTTAGTTGTCTTGAATCACACTGTGACTCTGTGTAAGTTTAGGAACTATTGTGAGAGAATGCTGTGCATATTTCATGTGCTTGCGGTTTTAGTACTGGTGAAAAACATATGCTGTTGCCAAGTTTTGGTAGAATTTCGAAGCAGTCATTGCTTATGTATTGTAAAATGTGGCAGACTTGTACTCTCAAATGCAGTAATGAAATATTTTAAATGTGTGCAGTCATCTTAACTCTTGTAGACTAGTGAATAGTGTTGGTTCTGTATAATCACACTGTGAGTGTGTGTTCATTTGTAATGCATTGTGAAAGAATCATTTAGTATGTGTGGTTGTAGTAATCCTTTCAGTAAAGTGCAAGGGATACTGTTATTTGTCTAGAATCACACTGTGAGTCAGTGTGCATTTGGGAAACTTGAGAGAGAATCATTTGATTGCTTGATGTGTTTGCAGACATATCAGTACATGTACTCATTCAGTGAGCCAGGCTTGAGGACACGCAGTGCTTCAAACTCCTAAGGACTATGCATGTAGTGATCTAACCACCTTCACACTTGTATTTCCGGCCTACAATTCCCAAGTTAGTATCCTTACACCCGGGGATACACCCTGTGACTTCTCTTGCAAACCCATAATGACTCTTGCAGTAGCATCTAGTAATCTTTTCAGTAAAGTTCAAGGGATACTGTTATTGGTCTAGAATCACACTGCATATCAGTGTGCATTTTGGAAAATTGAGAGAGAATCATTTGCTTGCTTGATGTGTTTGCAGACACATAAGTACATGTACTCATGCAGTGAGCCAGGCATCAAGGCACGCATTACTTCAAACTGCTACGGACTATGCATGTAGTGATCTAACCACCTTCACACTTGTATTTCAGGCCTACATTTCCCCAGTTAGTATCCTTACACTCCAGGAAATACCCTGTGACTGCTCTTGCAAACCCATAGTGACTCTTCCAGTAGCATGTAGTAATTAAGGGATACTGTTATTTGTCTAGATTCACACTGTGAGTCAATGTGCATTTGGGAAAATTGAGAAAGAATCATTGCTTGCTTGATGTGTTTGCAGACACATACGTACATGTACTAATGCAGTGAGCCAGGCTTTATGGCACGCAGTGCTTCAAACTCCTAAGGACTATGCATGTAGTGATCTAAGCACTTTCACTCTTGTATTTCAGGCCGACAATTCCCTAGTTCATATCCTTACACCCCGGGAAACACCCTGTGACTGCTCTTGCAAACCCATAGTGACTCTTTTAGTAGCATGTAGTAATCCTTTCCGTAAAGTGCAAGGGATACTGTTATTTGTCCAGAATCACACTGTGAGTCAGTGTGCCTTCGGGAAAATTAAGAGAGAATCATTTGCTTGCTTGATGTGTTTGCAGACACATAAGTACATGTACTCATGCACTGAGTCAGGCTTTAGGGCACGCAGTGCTTCAAACCCCTAAGGACTATGCATGTAGTGATCTAAGCACCCTCATACTTGTATTTCAGGCCTACAATTCCCTGGTTAGTATCCTTCCACTCCAGGAAACACCCTGTGACTGCTCTTGCAAAGCTATGGTGACTCTTTCAGTAGCATGAAGTAATCCTTTCAGTAAAGTGCAAGGGATACTGTTATTTGTCTAGAATCACACTGTGAATCAGTGTGCATTAGGGAAAATTGAGAGTGAATCATTTGCTTGCTTGACGTGTTTTCAGACACATAAGTACTTGTACTCATGCAGTGAGTCAGTCTTTAGGGCATGCAGTGCTTCAAGCTCCTAAGGACTATGCATGTAGTGATCTAAGCACCTTCACACTTGTATTTCAGGCCTACACTTCACCAGTTAATATCCATACACTCCAAGAAACACCCTGTGACTGCTCTTGCAAACCCATAGTGACTCTTTAAGTAGCATGTAGTTATCATTTCAGTAAAGTGCAAGGGATACTGTTATTTGTCTAGAATCATACTGTGAGTCAGTGTGCATTTGGGAAAATTGAGAGAGAATCATTTGATTGATGTGTTTGCAGACACATACGTACATGTACTCATGCAGTGAGCCAAGCGTTAGGGTATGCAGTGCTTCAAACTCCTAAGGACTATGCATGTAGTGATCTAACCACCTTCACACTTGTAATTCAAGCCTACAATTCCCCAGTTAGTATCCTTACACTCCAGAAACACCCTGTGACTGCTCTTACAAACCCATAGTGACTCTTTCAGTAGCATGTAGTAATCTTTTCAGTAAAGTGCAAGGGATACTGTTATTTGTCTAGAATCACACTGTGATAGAACAAAGTAGGTCAACAGCAAACTATCATGAATGAGTAGGGTGCAGTCAGCAAGCGGTAGGACCTTGGAGATAGTTTCAGTTTTGCGACTAAGCTTAGAGGTTCATCATGTACAGCAGCAAGAACAATGTTGAATGGAAATAAGCAACTGTGGCTCTATTTGAGTGCGTGTTTCAAAAATAACAAACAGTGAAATGTGCAGGAAAAGACATCTGTTTTGACAAACATGGCAGCTGGGCCCAGATTCAGGCCTAGTTGACAATGGTAAGGAAAACACACTTCTACACATCATAGGATTTTTTTCAAAGACAATAGCACTTTCTCAGTGTGTAAAGGTATAATAGAGTGTTGGCATGTTGTTAATAATGCAGAGATAATAAATGCAAAACAATCTTTACCAACTAAAAAAGGCAATAAAGCAAGGGGTGTCCGAAGTATAGTGCTTTCTGGGACCATATTGATGCTTCCCATAATGCAAAGGCCCTTAATTAGTTTAACAGGACAGCATCAATGATTCACGCAGAACTGCTCGAAACTCATCCTCCTCCATATGTACAGGTGGGAACCTGCAACAACTGTGTGGGTGAGAACAATCAATTGGGAAAAGAGATGCTTTCCATATGACATAAGATTAACATCCTCATGTACATATTCCACAAGTAAGCCTCACAAACTCTTTTAAAGAAGCTTTGTCCATCTCCCCAATGTGTATTTGTAACAAGTAACATTGAAAAGAACTGTTCACAGCTGTTGAATATTAGAAAAGGACATAGATATCATTGGTGTAGCAGTGAACAGTGTTTTGAGGGGCTGTTGGCACCTAAATTAGGAATGTGGTTCTACTGCTTAAACTGGGAGCAGAGGCATATTTTTATGCTTTCTTTAGGGCACTAATTGTATATCAAAAACCTATTGCGCCATTCTATTCCTTTATGAACAATTGCTTGGCCGCACATCAATTTATATTAATCCAAAATGGAGCCCTGGAACATTGTTGTTTAGTTGGCCTCCCCTGTCAAATACTGACCTATTCTCAATGTGGTCATCCCTTATCTCTTTGCCCTATTCATTCCTTAAAAGATCTCACTATTTTAAAAAAAAACTCACTAACTCTTCTCTTACTTTTGCTTGGTTCACTCAAATCCTCTCTCCTGTAGGTGTTAAGTCAGATATAGTGAAACTCACTTAAGATTAGGTACAATACTACTTTGGTGACTTTGCCCTGTACAAAAAACATGCCACTGTTTCTTCGTAGTATTATTACCATAAGATTTAACAAACAGCATCCTGCTGAAAATGCCAGTGCTGTCCCATTACGCCGCTCACATCCCATCTGACAGGTAGTGGCTCTGTCCAAATCAAAGCTTAACAACCCCGTTCAGAAGTGTACAAGATTTACAAAGAAAATATAACTTCTTAAGGTCTACTGGCTAAATAAATGTAACCCTAGGATTATTGTTACAACATATGCAGAGAGAGAACATGGCCCACTTCTGCCTCAGTAGTAGACACTTCCCTGATAAAAGTGGCACATGAGTGCTGGGAAGTTGCAGTACTCCTTACATAAATGTATAGCAGATAGTGTCCATACTATCCCGGTACAGTTAAGTATCAATAACAAGATGCAGTGCCACTGTACTGCCTCTAGTTTTGAAGGAATACTAAAAGAAGGACATTTAAAAAACTGAAACACTCATCACTGTGCTTTGGTGTGACAGGAGAATGTTTGAAATCTTTTTTTTCCCAAAACAAAGCCTACTATTAGTACCAAATCCTTAGTATCTCTGAGGCCAAAAATAACTGAAACCCAATCTCAGACCTCTTATTGAAATATAAGGTGGTTGTAGTATGCTTTTTATTGACTCTAAATTACACAAGAAAAACATACAGCAGTTTCCTCTTTCGTGCACCTTTCCTAGCACCATGGCTGAGAACGCTTCTACTAAAAGTATAGGGCATGCGTCAGAAATACAAATATTACACTCTTCTAATTGTTAAACAATCAAACAACCCATCCAATGACACATCTGACTGATATAGTCTTTGCTAATAGAAAACGACCAGACCAGAAAGGAAGCAGAAGGATATGATCTGTTTGACTTCATGCCTATATACTGTATTACATAAGGTGCTTGAAAATAATGTTTTGTTCATGTTCCATTTACATAATTTTTAAATTGTTTATATTTGAACTTCTTATTTTACCCATATGCAGATTTATTGATATTGTTCTCTTTACTTACCTGTTGGACTGTACGCCCAACTTCCACCTCGCCGTCAGCAAGTGACTTCATTTTAGAAATTCTTTGGTTGCAGCCTTCTGTCTCTCATCCATGAGTTTATTTAAGAGATGTAAAGGACTGACTTGTCTGTCTCAGGTTTTTAAATCCTCAGGTGCGATGTAAAGCTAAGCGTTGTCAATCGAAAATATAGGACTAGAGACCCAGAAAAAATCTGAAGATCAACTGGACAAGGAAGGATATAGAAATGTCTAACTGGGATGGTGTTAAAGATGACTCAGCAGGAATCTCAATATTTATGATCAAAGGTTCTGAACTGCAGCGCTCTTTAATCTCCACTTAACATACACATTTATCAAAAAAGAAGACAAACATATTCAACGGTTTGCTTTCTGGCCATGGCCTATTACAAATATAACTAGTAGCACCTATATATATGCAGTTCATGAACAGAACCACTGTTTCTTTTCCTGAAGGTGGAACTGGTTTAAAGGCTAGAGGATTCAGATGTCTAGAATGGCCAGGCAATCTTTGGATGTCATCCATATTTCGTTCTGGAGTGATGTGAGTCTAACTGGTTGGGGTGCACTCCTGGGTTTACAGTAAACTAGTGGATTATGGTTGAATACAGAAAAGTTACATCATATAAATAATTTGGATTTATCAGTGGGTCTTTATGCTCTCATGAGTTTCAAGCATTGCCTAGAAGGCAAGGCAGTATTATTGAAAATGGACAATGTTTCTTCGATGGGCTATATAAACCACTTAGGAGGAGGAACAATATCCCTGGATTTATCACATTTAGCCTCTTCTGTGCTCATGACGAGCTGAGCTCGTCATGAGGCACGGTGCCCGGGTGCTCATGATGAGCTGAGCTTGTCATGAGCCGCGCAACGCTCGCAGGTGGGGCTACGGGCGCGGTCATGACGAGCTCAGCTCGTCATGAGCTCAGCGCCACCGTGCTGCGTGACGAGCTCAGCTCATCACGAGCACCGGGGCGCTGTGCATGCCCCATAGAACAGCAGGGAATTACCTCCGCTGCGAAGGGGCTAAGCTAGAACTTTGGTTATTTGTTTGCTTAGAACACATATTCAGCTTGAGGGTGGAGTATTTGCCAGGAATAGTAAATGTAACTAAGGTCGGGAATTTAAGGATATTAAGGGATTTTAATGATTGGAAATTGAACAAGGAGTGTTTCAGGAAATAAGATCTGTTTTGGGGTCTTCTGAAGACAGACCTTTTAGTGAGGAGTCTGACTTTTCAACTGAAGACGTATTACAGTTGGATGCCGAATCTGGTGGCTCCAGCTGGGAATGCATTTCTTCAGGGTTGGAAGCGAGTGAAGGCTTGCACATTTCCCCCAGTCACAATAATTCAGACATTCCTTCAGAAATTAAGACTAGAGAGGTGGTCTCTTGTACTGATTACCCCATTCTGTGTCTCACAAGTGTGGTTACCAATGATTTTAGAACTCGCTTGCAAAATTCCTTTTTATGTTCCTAATATTGAGTGTCTGCTGAGAGACATAGATGGATAGGAAATCCGTTGGTACAGACAGGGACTTTGAAGCTTCTTGTATGGAAAATATCAGGAGATCTTCAGACATGTTGAGCCTTTCAGGGAGGGCTGAAAAACTGCTAAAGTAATCTTGGGCTCTAGGAACCCGGTTCAGGTTTTAGGGAAGTTGGATAATTTGGGTGCATTGGTGCAAGGAAAGGAATATGGATCTTGTGAAGGCTCCAATAGTTGAGGTGACTAACTTCCTGGTGGAATAGTTCGATAGGAGCCATAATTATTGACTGCTGTAAATCAGCAATATCTGTAAGTCACCACCTGATCAATGGCAAGAGTGTAGGTAAAAATGTTTTGGTTTGCAGAGTTCTTAAGAGCAGAAAAATAACAACAAAAGAGTGTAACTTGGTTGAGAAATACACAAGTAATGGAACACAAGAGAGAAGACACCACCAATTAGGTTTGTTTTGAAAGCCCTCACTCACCGACCTGGTCGGTGACCTGCTTCATCATCGGGCCCCACTGGGTGTGACCGAATGTCACCCCAGTGTGCTTCAACCACAGATTTTACTGCGGAGCGGGTAATGTGAAGTTGTGAGGGCTAAGTGAAAGGTTACGTGATAAGAGTGTGGTGGTGAATTTAAAAATACCTCAATTGTATCAAAAATTGGTTTAATGACTGATCAACAAAGACATATTAAAAAATGTGTTGGTAAACACGGCCAACTAAATTGAATGGTCTGTTACCAATATCATTACATGATGGTAACATGTTTCTGCCAAATGTTGGTGTAATTAACCTGGCATTCGTCAGGACCTATGGTGAATAAACCCCGGCGGTATGGGCACGCTAAGGCCCACCCTACCAAGGGACGTGAAAGTAAAAAGTTGTCTGTCCAAGTGCAATGAGGAGGGGGCCACACCGAATAAAAAAACGGGAGGCACAAACCCTGCTGGTCTCTGGATTAGAGACTTCAAAAATAAAATGCACTTAGAAGGTGAGAAAATGTCACCACATAGACCGCGGAAGGGGGGTGATGGCATATTTGGCACATCGCCTTCGACGCCAGGCACCCGTGTGTAAACCTGTTCGAACCCTCTGAACCGAGTCTCAATGAGTTATTAAGAGCATCAAACTAAGGAGGCCTCCTTGACCAAGATATGAAACTTTGGACGTTAAGGTATTGGAGGTAAGTAACAGGTTCTATGCCCCCTTTCTGTATGTGTTCAGGGCTGTACCCTTGCTGATTGAAGCCAGCTGGTTTAATGGTATGGAGGCTATATGTAATAGGTTTATATGGGCACAAGGTAAAACCCGGAGAGCTTACAGGTATATGACTCTTCCCAGAGAAAAAGGGGGATGGGGGGCACCAGACTTTCGTTTATATTATATGGCTACTGTGCTGCAATATATTCAAGGTCTTATTGGTGGAAATTCGGATGATGTAAGACTCCAGAAGATGTCTACAGAGGTTTATGCTGTCGCACTTGGGGTAAATGCTGAGAACTGTTTTCTAAAATGTATTGACTATAGTTATTTTAAGAGGACTAAGTTTAAAACTGTCAAAGCGGCAGTGACGGTCTGGAATGCATTTTTAAAGAAAGTAAAGATCGGGAGGTATAACAGGTATGTCTCATTAATTAACAACAGGTCACTCCCTAAGGAAATCTTTGCAGATCATACTATGGCAGAGTGGTCTCTAAGGGGGGTTGTGCAAATTGGAGATTTATTCTCACAGGATGGTTTTAAGCAATTTTCAGAGCTAAGAGATACATACGGCTTAGATAATAGGGGATTTTTCAAATATCTACAGATTAGAAGTTTTTTAAATAACAAAGTCGGAGGTCCAGCAGGATTTAATAAAATAGAAATTATGGAGAAAATAAAATTGATGGGGGATTGTTCTATTAAATCCTTTTATGCAGCATTGGTGAAAGATAAGCAGGATGATTTAGCTAAATTCAGCAAGAAGTGGGAGGATAAATTGGGAGTTGATAGTAGCTGGTTCTATGATTCCTTGAATTTGGGATGTACGTTACTATGTGCTGCCCCGCTGCAATCTCAGCATTATAAAACATTATATTCTTTGTACTTTACTCCTGCAAAGATTGCAAAATGGGGGGGGGAATCAAGGAATCAATTGTCCCAGATGTAATGAGCTGGAAGTAGATAGCGTGCATATTTTTGGGTCATGCCCCCAACTACGAACTTTGATTAGTGAGATTGAGGGGTTCTTGGCAAGATCATTGGGTATTGAGATATCCCTTACGCCAGCTTGGATTATGCTTGGTGTGAACAATGAGGAGCAGGTTCAATATGCCGAATTTCTGTTTGTAATAATGGCTGTCTATAGACTTACAATAGCTAGGGCTTGGCTAGTTAAAAGCCCTCCGAATTTGCAAAATTGGCTGGCAAATACCCTGTACGCATATAACATAGAGGAAAAAATTTATGCTCGAAAGGGGAGAAGTGGAAGACGATTGGGGAGAAGAATTTGGGAGCCAATATGTAAATGGAAAGAGAGGCAAAGAAGGAATAACTAGGGGAGGGTGTGGGAAGATGTTATCTTTATTGTTTTTGGTTTTTCCCTTTTTGTAGACTTTGGATCTTGCCTTCTTATTATAAGCTGAACTGTATAATGTGAATGATTTCTTTATGCAGCTGTATTATATAATTTGTATGTTAGTACTTAAGGACGGAGTTTAAATAATGCAAAAAAATATTGTAATGGATAAAATTGTGAAATGTGTAAAGCTCATAATGATATGTTGTAATGAAGAAAAATGGAAAAAAAAAAAAATAAAATAAAAAGAGGAAAAAAAAAAAAAAAAAAGAAGACTATGAACACACAAGATTTGATTTGTGCAAGAAATTGTATGTTGTAGATTGCATGAGAGAATATGATTGCCAAATGAATTTCATCCTGCTGGAGTTAATTAATTATTGATTTCTTTTTTAAAACCCTTTAAAGCGATTACTACAGTCTCTGGATAATATGTTCAGTGCAACAGGCTGGTGTCAATTCGCAGAAATTTCATGCACACTCTATGAGAGGTGCTATGGCTAGTCAAGCCTTTTGGAAAGGTGAGAAATTGGAAGATATTATGAGAGAAGCTAATTGGTCTAATACTTCTACCTTTGCTTAACCTTATTGTAAACCAATTGAACACATGTCTGAAGACGAATTATAGGGCTGCCAACCTGCATAATGGAAGCCTCCGGTCTGTTAAATGCACACGGAAGCTAACATTATCCAGCCCTCCGATCCCAGTCTTTTTCCTAATGAAGCAAAAAAAGGAAAAGAAAGAAAAATAATAAATAAAGTTTTAAAGGGTTAAGGATAACTTTAAGGTAGTAAATACAGAATATAGAGATTGATGTATTTATTTTCTGATGTAGGTTATTGTCTTTTGTTCTCCAATTCCTGTTGAATTGAGTCTTTAATAAATTCTTATTCTTTTCAGATAACAATCAGTAGTTCAGTTCTTGTGAGGAGATACGTAGTCGCTGTTTCTTAAATCATCATTCATCCAAGATAGGGGAGTTTAAGTTTAGCATTTTAAACATGAAGATTATACTGCGCATGGACTACTTATACTGATGATTCTAGACTGCCGTAGCTCGCGCCTAGAGGTGGTCGAGGCTCTGGCATCTGAAATAGCTTTTTGCAACACTGCTGCGCTGGTAAATCCTTTTTAAGGAACACCCTCTGGGTTTTTTTAAATCACATCAGTAAAACTTTGCTTGCTCTTAAAATTGCCTTACCGCATTACTTTGATCTGATTTAAGGCAGCATTTCCTTTAGGCCCATGCCCCCCGGTCCGTCGCAGCAAGTGCCGATTGTACGGAGGGGGCCAAGGGCTCGCTCAGCACGCACTGCACTCACTTCCGGTAGGAAGCCTGGGACGGGGTGAGCGGGCTAGTTGTTGGAGCCCAGCAACCATAAAAACCCATGCTGATAAGGATGCGCAGCGGGCGCACCGGCGCCGTGCCAAAGGCGTGCCAAAGGCAAGCCCGTCTGCACCCGCCCGCCTGGCCCGGGCCGAGGGCCAAAACCTCTGCCCAAAATCCTAATATTCAAGCCAGGATAGTATATAATAACGACAAACTCAGGGGCTTACGGACCAGTCATAGCTGCGCTATTCTCAACCCGATGCTGGAATCCAAACATTGCAAGAACTGCTCGCTGACCTTTAATTACAGCAGGTGTGGATCAGCAGACAGGCAATGGCCGCAGGCTACAAATAAAACTACTACATTAATAAAGGCCACCTTTATTAATGTAGCCGCGCCTGAAACACCTCAGACACTCATCGCAAGGTACACTGGAACTCTATCACAAGTTCGCATTGGATCCAGGGTCCGCAACGTTTGTTTTCCCTGTCATCGTACCTTGCTAACCAAGAACACTTAAGAACAATTGTCTATTTAAATCTGGTGGCCTTCATTCGCTAAACGATATATGGTCTTGTGATGATTCTGCATATATTTTTACATAAAGTCTACATATTTTTGATACAATCCTACGACTGGTGTCCGTTTGTGGTGGGTCAGTGGGTTTCCTGTATGTGATCATAAATGCTTAACTAACTATCGCCCTGAAGATTAGCCTTGTCTGCTCGCGCCAAACTACCTAGAGGGTGAGCAAGGGTTATTTCTAAAGGAGTGGTTCTCCTACCCTGACTAGAGGAGAGGGTCCCTGTTTGCCACAAGTGCATACCTATGCCAACCAGAGACACCCGATTCTAACACACGTGATCACCTGCTCATATTATTTCATTACAAGAGGTGAGGGTCCATTTGTGGCAGCGTCTCGCTCTGGCTCCACAGTGGACCATTCAACACTGACCTTGCATGCTATCCACAAATCCCCTGGGACCACAATGTCAAACAAGGTGTTCAAATCAATCCACAGCACTTTCGAGATCTTAACAAACCTCTCTACCTGTTTGTACCACTCAACTGGACTCTCCTGCAGCTTTGGGAAATCATTCGTAAAGGCAGCCAAATTTCCCCACTGCAGGGCACATGCACATAACCCCCATGGGCCACCTCCTGCAAAGGATATGCCTCCATTCTCGCTATTCCCCCTCCTGCAGGGGGTGTCTCAGTGATACTCCTTCTAACACTATTTTTCTTTGACCACCTTTCTTCCCATTTGTCAAGCTTGTTGCATGCTCGTATCCCTATAAGGAATTCTCTAATGTGAGTCTTTAATCTGATCACTCTCTTTTCTTCTAAATCTTGAAAAGTATATTACAATCTGTGATTACCCTGGAGCATTTATGTCCTTGACAAGTCCACATCATATATATTTGCGAGTTCAGTCAATTTCTCATGGGTCGACCTGGCTTTTCGAGTCACATCCTTCGCTACAAACAGCAGCTCATCTGCTTCCTAAGGTTCAATTCTCTCTAATGGCAAGTTTCCTTCCACTATTTCATCCACTTATGCTTTTAGCCGCATCACATCAATCCTCCTCGCCTTTATTGCCGTCCTCAGTGTACCTTGACTACATGACCCGCTTGATTCCCCGCAATCACTGTCCTGTCCCCTGCGCCTACTTTCTTCAGGTGTGTTGTGAGGAACCATCCTCTGCTACCAACTGGGGAAGATGGGATTCTCGTCTAGATTTTACCTACCATTATCCAGAATCCCATAGCAGGTCGACTGGACCTTTTTACCTGTCTTAGAGCGTAGAGGAAAATATTCATAAGCATGACCAAATTAACTTGACAACCCAGTGAAAATTTGGACTCAAAGGAAGACTGACTACTGACTGGAAGTTTAAAGATTTATTACAAAGCCAAACATAATTGGATGTACAGATATCTCAATAAAAGATTCAGAAGATAGACTGGCACTAATACAAACATAATTCTACGCAAGAGTCTCCGACGACTCAAGATGAAAATCAAAATCAACTCAAGAACCATCAGGCAGGCGATGATAGCTCCCACTTGAGTTCTAGAATGCATTTACAGAAAAGGAAAAAATATGGTTAGTCTGTCCCTACACTAACTCTAAAGAGACATCCCTACTTAGCATGTCCCCGACAAGAATAAAGGTGTCAGCAGTGAAGACTTCCTAAGAAGTACACTCACTTTTCCTGGATGGCTCAGCATCCGAGCTCATTCTAAGATGCTCCTTTCTACCCCTTACTCTGCCTCAAATTCACCATCGATCTACATCTTGCCTTTCCCCAAAGCCCACTCTCTGACTTCTGACCTACTTTTCAGGCTGTCTAAGTCCGAGTGACTCTCCACCCTCGGGTACTGTCCCTAATACAAAACCCCATAAACAGTTGACATGCCTTCAGGTACGCCCCTCTGGCAGATGCTGACCTTCGGATTTTTCCAGCATGGCACCTCTCCACCAACGTCCGTTGAAGTGTCCTTGGCTCGCAGGCATCTTCTTCGCTGAAGGTTGCACTCCCAAATTCCTTGCCTGCTCCTCTGCGCTCGCGCCTACTTCCTAGCTCCCTACACAATGGGCCTTTCTACCTAACGAGCTACTCGACCTTGCACCTGCAACAGAAGCGCATGAGAACAGCTCCAAAGTTACATTTCAATATTTGCTGAAGACAGCCTTTTTCAAAGAGAAAACATTTTCTTCAATAAAAGCTAACTAAAAGAAATTCAGCTAGGCCTCTACTGGTTTCAGCATGTACCAGGCCTCTGCACGTTTAAATGCACAACCAACATAACGTGAGCATGACATTTCATCATTTAAAGCATTATTTTTAATGCAAGCAACACATTTTCACATTAGAAGCCTATGTTAATCCACTCATTAATAAACGCATCTCTATATCAATGAAGCACATACCTATTAATGCGACATTTCACATGAAATTACATTTCTATGTTAAACAGCATCATGATTTATTTAAGGCTCTACATTGTCAGCAATTAATAAGCACCTTACTACATCTCACACTGATTTTTAGCCTAATGTTACATTTCTAAACTACATTAGTAAGTCCTCTAAATATGTGGGTGCTGACTACTTGGGCATATGATGCACCCCTACAAAATCGTAACTGACATGGCACTCTCTCAAGGCACACTGCCTAGCTTCGAAATGGCCCCTAGACCCCCACCCACATGGCCAAGCCCTGGACCAGCCTCAAAATGTCCCCCACCCACATGCCCAGGTCCTGGACCAGGCCCAAACAACACCCAAAAAATCGAATTACACACAAAAAATCACCCCAATCCAATGGCATCCATGCCCGAAATGATCTTTAAATTCAAAAGACCCCACAGAAAGACATGGCCCATGCACCACTGAGACTGAGTGCAGGCCTATGGCACAAAGCACACTTCCTGGCTTCAAAATGGCCCCTAGACCCTCACCCACATGGCCAGGCCCTGGACCAGGCCTAAAAATGGCCCCCTCCCACATGGCCAGGCCCTGGACCAGGCACCAACAACACCCAAAAAATCGAAATACACACAAAAAATCACCCCAATCCAATGGCATCCATGCCCTAAATGATCATTAAATTCAAGATACCCCACAGAAAGATATGGCTCATGCACCACTCAGTACCCCTGGTCATAATGAATGAAAGCAAGGCAGACTGGGTGCAGGCCTATGGCACAAAGCACACTTCCTGTCTTCAAAATGGCCCCTAGACCCCCACCCACATGGCCAGGCCCTGGACCAGGCCTAAAAATGCCCCCCACCCACATGGCCAGGCCCTGGACCAGGCACCAACAACACCCAAAAAATCTAAATACACACAAAAAATCACCCCAATCCAATGGCATCCATGCCCTAAATGATCTTTAAATTCACAAGGCCCCACAGAAAGTCATGGCCCAAGCACCACTAAGTACAACTGGGCCTACTGGCTAGTGTGCCTTTAACATGCACCACACAATTAAAAAAACCTCCAGATATAACAGTGAGCTACTCAATAACATGCCATAAATTATATTTATTTCAACAAAACTCACAGAAACAGTTTATCATGCACCCATGACTAACCTTGGCCTGGGCCTACTGGATACTGTGGGTACCCACAATATATATTATTTAAAGTTGTGAAAAAGTTTATAAATTGTACTTGCAGCAAGTGCAATGCCCCAAACAAACAACACCAACTTAATTGTAAAATCTCAAATCCAAAAGTGATCCCCAAAAAAAGTCCTCAAATACAAATATCCAGCAGCAGCCACAAAGAGTAATCCTTCCAGCTCCAGATTCAAATAAAAAAGTGACCAGGACGTGGACAAAGCACTGGGAGGAGCCTGCTGGACAGGAACTGGAAGTTAGAGACTGTGGGGCACTTCCTCCCTCCCACCCCCCCAAAAATGGACTCCTTGAACAAAAAAATGCAGCCAAATGTCAATCTGAGGAGTTATCCTGATCCAAATCTTCAATTATTTCAGAAGGTTTATGCTGCCAGCGATAAATTTGTTGTGCAGAATTGCAATTTTTGCTATTTCGGGAAAGCGAGCTGTTCAAATCTCCTGCCCTTATGACGTATTTGCGTTCTGAAAGTCTCCCAAAGCAATATGGCAGGACGCTATGACGTACTCGCGGACGAAAAGTCTTGCGCGATCACGCCATGACGTACTCGCGGTCCAAAAGTCTCATGCGATCACGCAGCAAGATCGAAAATGGCGCAGCGCACGCAAACCGGAGGAAAACAACTCAGCGAACTCAGAATCACGTTAAGTCAACGTCGCGCGCACAAGAATGTGTTTTTGAAGCGCGACCAAAAAAATCTGCTAACTCGCCAATTGCGAATTCTTTGACAATTTCGTGCAATTCAAGGACCGCTAAATTGTAAAAACTTCGCAAATTCCACGAGTGGAATGGATTTTCAGCCCATACTGAGAATGTACCCCGCCTGATCGGGCTTGACTAGTTCAGGCATGAACAGAGTCAGGCAGGATGCCCGTCAGTGGCTTCAAGTGCACGTTCAAGAGGGAGATGGGTTGGTAGGACCCACAATGAAGTTTGTCCTTCCCCGGCTTGACTACGATTGTAATTGAAGCCTCGGCCGTCAATGATTGAAGGGTATCTGAAACTTGGTACAGATCTGATTCTCTACCGAGTGTACTGGCAGCCCTCCCACCTCACTACTCCATGCTTCGCGCAGATAGACCTGAGGATAGAGCAGGTGGCGGTGTAGCCCTGATTGCCCGCAAGGAATTCCACTTTCAGATATTCGCATCACCCCGGCTGCCAGCAGCTGACTGACTCATAGTACGTTCAACCTCGTTTAAGACCCCTATCACCTGTGTGTTGATGTATAGACCACCCCAGCCAATTCCTGGCTTTCTTTCTGCTTTCCAGGACTTATTGGCCACCTTAGTAGTCAATAATGCCGCTGTCCTCGTTTTGGGAGACTTTAATTTCTGGCCTACTGACCCCGCTGAAGACATCACTTCCAAAGATTTCACCCATCTACTCCTCAGCCTCAATTTCACTCAGCATGTCCATGGCCCCACCCACATCAAGGGCCACATTCTCGATCAGATTTGGACATTAAACATCCCGACCTCCACTCCTACTATAACGCCCTGCCCATGGTCAGATCACTCTCTGCTCGCCTTTTCTTTGGATCTAAGCCATAAAATAACATTTTCCTCCCCTAAAAACACCTGTGCAAGGAATTGGACTCAAGTCGACATACCATCCCTGTGTAACTCACTAACTACCACCTGCCCAGATCTATCGGGCCTAGCCCCACACCCTCAGGCCACTATTCTGGCCCACTGGCTCACCAAAGCTTGTGACCCGGTGGCTCCCCTGAAACGGGTCACCATCAACTTCACCCACAATGCTAACAAGTGGTTCAATCCTGGCCTTAAAGCCAAGAAACTAGAGCTACGCAGGCTGAACGAGCTTGGAGAAGGACCTACGGCCCGACCCAAAGACTACTCTTCACCACCCAACTCAGCGAATATAAACAAGCCATCCTGACAGCCAAAACAGAATACTTTTCTGGGCGTATCTTAGCCACAGAAAACCAGTCTCAGGAGATTTTCTCCACCGTCCACGAGCTGGCATCATCAGACAGAACCTCACCCAAGATCCCCCCTCCCAGTCCTTATGCAACTCGCTTAACGAGTTCTTCATCGAAATAATAGTCCGCATCAAAGCTAACATCCCTCCTCCCTCGCCCACTTTCACCCATCCGCAGCCACCGGACAATAATCGGTCTCTCACTACCATTCCCTCACTGACTAAAGAATCTCTGCTCCCTCTACTGAGGCGTGTCAAGTCGGGCTCCCCATGTGAATAATTCCCTTACGCTTGGTTCTGTCCCTGCTTCCTTCAAAACTGCCACAATTCTTCCAATACTAAAAAAAACGGGCGCCAACCCGTCCTCCCCGGCAAACTATCGCCCCATATCCCTTCTCCCTTATCTGGGAAAGGTAGCTGAGTCCCACGTCACTCAGGTGCTCAGCTCTTTTATAGAGGACAGTAATTATCTCGCACCCTTTCAGGTGGGCTTTCGTCCCCGCCACTCCACTGAGAAGGTGGTTATCTCGGTCATGGACTAACTCAGGGAGGGACTTGACACTAACACCCCTCAAGCCCTGGTCCTCCTAGATCTGCCCGCCGCATTTGACACTGTGGACCATTCCATCCTTTTGTCCCGTGTCAAGGCGGCGGGCATGGGGGAACAGGTACTGACCTGGATAGGTTCCTTCCTGGCGGATCGTACTCAGGCAGACCACCTTGCTGAATTCTCTGCCCTGCCCCGCAGGGTGAATTGCGGCGTTCCCCAGGGATCTTCCCTCTCCCCCCTCTTATTCAATCTTTACATTTTCCCCCTTATTTCTGCACTGCAACAACTAGAGGTCACAGTCTACAACTATGCTGATGACCTCCAACTCATTTTTAATTTCTCTTCCCCCTATCGGGCGCCGCTAGCCTCCAGTCCGTCATGCTGTTTATCCGGGATTGGATGAATGCAAACCATCTCAAACTCAACCCGGATAAGCAGAACTGATTTTGACTGGAGGCAGTGACAACCCCTGGTCTCCTTCATTTTGGCCCCCTTCCCATGGCTCACCTCCCACGCCCTCTTTTTCAGTCAAAACCCTTGCTATTACTCTCAATCAGGATTTGACACTCCATTCTCACATCAGTTCTGTTGTTTCTTCTTTTTTTTTCACCCTGCGCATTATCAGGAAAGTATCCCAGTTCTTTTCCTCCTCTGCACTGAAACTTATAGTGATGGCCATGGTCTTATCCAAGATCGATTACGGGAACATAATTTATAATGGTGCTCCCGCCTACGCACTCCAGCATCTCCAGCTGGTGCAGAACCAGGCTGCTCGCCTGGTACATGGCCTATCCAAATATCATCACTCTTCACCCCTTCTTATTGCCCTTCACTGGCTCCCCATCAAACAACGCGCTCTTTTCAAACTTGGCTGTCTCACTTTTCAAGCTCGGGCGGGCACTGCCTCTGCTTTTATCAACTCCACCATCGCTAATTACTGCCCCTCTAGAGCGTTACGCCCCTCTTCTAAATCTTTATTAGTTATCCCCCGATTTAAGAAAAAAAGATCTGGAGGTCTGAAATTCTTGGTTCTTGCACCCACCTTCTGGAACTCTCTCCCACCCCAGGTCAGACTTTCCCCCTCCTATCTTGAGTTTCGCAAAGCTCTCAAGACTTTTCTGTTCCAACAAGCTTTCAGCCCATAGCTCCCTGCGTCCGCCTTAGCTCAAGAACCCTCTAGCGCCAAGAAACTGCACAGTGAAAGCGCGCTTTATAAATTTTTTAAAAATTCAAATCTGTTCCCTTAATGGAGTTAAAGACCCTAGTGAGAATCAGGGCCAATTCCCTGCAAAAGGTCTTTAAAAAAAGCCGCTGGGAAGCCGTCGGGACCCGTGTCTTACACGTTTTTAATCTTGAAATCGCTGAAATAAATTCTTCTACTTCAATCGGTGAATCAAGGTTAGATGCCTGGTCTGTCATCAGACGTGTGACTTTGGCCCCCACCAGGTAGCTCTTAATATCTGGGACGGGGCAAGCTTGTGAGTCATGCAGGGCTGCATAGTAGGCACTAAATCTCTCCGCAATCTGCTCATTTCCTGTTTCCAGTGTCATCTCCACCTGCAGAGATTCCACCACTATGAACTGCCTCTGTCCCTTAAGCTTGGTTGCCAATAACCTGTCACAGTTGTTATTCCAACATAAAAAGAGTGTTTGAGATGTACAAGAGCATATTCGGCATAATCCAAGTCTAGTCCGGCTAGTTGTTTCCTGACTGCCTCTAATTGCCTCCATACTCTAGGCGCCCCTGTGCAATGATGGATGCATTCCCGCTCTCTCACATATTGTTGAAGCTGAGAGTGTTCTTCCCATCTTATCCTGTTATCCTCTGCCAAAATGAAAATAAAGTCTCCCCTTAACACCACATTCATTGCCTCCCAACCGTTGAGGTTTTCACCTCCGGCATTTCATTTGTCTGCATGTAATTCTCTATTGCTACTTATATCTGCTCAACCACTTTCTGTCTGGCAAGAAGAGTCTCCTGTTGTCTCTAGGTACGTGCCTGGGTTCCCACCCTATGGAGTGACAGCTCCTTACAAACTGCGGAGTGATCCGATAGGGCACACAGCTCAATCTCTATCGACTCTAGAGATTCTTGTACTTCCCGGGACAATAAAAAATAATCTAGTTTGGCATGGGATTTGTGCGCATGGAAGTTAAAGGTATAGTTACGAATGTCTGGATGCTTATCTCTCCAGGGATCTCTCAAGCCTAATTCGTGCAACCATTGGGACTCATCCTTTGATAATGGCCCCTCATTCCCTTGACTCTGAACAGAGTGGTTCAATTCATTATATAACACTAAATTGAGATCCCCCCCAGGATGACCCAGCGATCCCCTGTTGACATAATATCCGCCACTGCCCCCAGTATGAATTTTTCTTGACCCTCGTTTGGGGTATAGATAGAGCCCATCACCAAATTTTGTAAATCCATATGGACCCGATACCCCGAAAGATGGCTCTTGATTTCTATGATTTTAATCCCTTCTTTCCCTTTGAATGAGCATGAGAAAAGCAGTATCACCCCTGCCGCCTTTCACGGCGAGGAAGAGAAAACCGGTTGGGAAAATGCCCTGGTTCGTAACCTGTGCCAATTGCTAGACTACAGGTGGGTTTACTGAAGTAAGCATATATCAGCCAGTTTCTGTTCCAATTAAGTGATGATGGCACGTCTCTTGACTGGGTTTTTAAGCCTCTTAACATTGAGTGACAGCGCCTTTAAACCTCCCACCATGGAGATCTTGGGAAAAGACTAACACACCATTTGCTCCCCTCCCACCTACTTGTTGAATTCTTCTCTGCCTCCTACTTGTCACATTCTTCCCTGCCCAACTGCAGGAAGTGACCCGACTAGGGCCATCCGGGTCACTCTCAACCTCCTCTAGCCTCCCAAGAATGAAGAGTCGATGACGCAGTAGAGAATACAAGCAAACTAGTTAATTCATAAAGTACACTGCAGTGGAGTCCAGTCTCACCAGCCTCCTATGAAGGCTTATGATGGACTGATTCTAACAAGCATAAAGTTTACATAATGTATGTTGCGGAGCCTACAAAGACCCGCCTACGATGGAAAAATACTGGTAGCTGTCGTAATACAATGGTGGTGCAGAACAGAAGTTTCAATTCCGCAGCTTGGCACAAGCTATCTACTGCCCCAGGTCATCTGGCTTATCCTCCCCTCTAGAAAGGTGGGAGAAGGCCTCTATGTAACAGAAAAGGTATGTGTTAATGAGAAAGATTCAGCAGTTGAGAAACGAAAGTTATCAAGGACCATTTCTCCTAATTGAGCAAGTAACAGTTTTGATTATAATTCAAAATGGCATCTTAAAAAACTTAAAATGGTGTCAGAGATAATAACCTAACTCACATAACTGTTAATTGTGTATTCATCCAACAAGAATATATTATAAGATAGCTAAATAAATGCTAACATAATCACGCAAAATATGAGCAATATGTAGGTAATATGTTTCAATTCTAACATTACCTATGTATAAACTTCCCTGACCATATTTGAATTGTTGCAAAGAAGTAATGTTGTGTACAGTACCCAGAACCCTGCCAATTAAAAAGAACAACAATTGTCCCCAGAATGTGGGATGGGCATGATGATCCAACCCCAATCCAGTGGAAAAATTTAGCAGGGTAACTTGACCATCCAGCCGCCCGACCACCCCCGTAAGATGATTCATGTTTTTAAGCAGGGTCTTAGGAATCTGAGTCTTCTGATAGGTTCTCCAACAGGGCTGTCCTCTCTGATGCAATGATCTCTGAGTCCGGCCTGGAGCCTCCACGTAAGGGGTCACCTGACTCCACCTCAGGTGACCACTTGCCATGCCCTTTCGCCTCTCCACTCCTGTGTTCTCTGGGCCCTGGGCATTGATCTGCAGAAGTGCACATGCCTCCATCAAGGAGCATTGGTGATGGAGTTGGTCCTGTCAGCAAAATCTCAGCCTAAGGGAGTGGCCGAGGGAGTAGGGAATCTTATGATCCAGTAGGTAGGAGGTGACTGGACAAAACGCCTTCCGTGTTTGGAGTGTTGAAGCAGCGAGATCCTGAAACAGCATTATAGGATGGCCTTGGAAGTTTATTTGCGGTGATGATTTGGCTCCTCATAAATTTCGACAGAGGAAAGCTGTGTACGTAGGTTAAGTTGTCCACTTACTTATTTTGCCCCATGACCAGTGCGAAGAGGTCGGTTACATAAACTTCCACATCTCCTTTTTCCGCATCTAATGGAACCTCACCGATCCGGATATTATTTATTTTCGAGGCATTCTCGAGATCCTCCGCTTGGGCCTGCAAGTCCAATTGCTGATCTGTGAGTCGAATTATCTCTTGTTGTAGCTGTTCAATTTCCTCATCACGTCTGCTCCCATGACCTTCCAGGGCATCCACTCGATCCCCAATGTTTGTCACCTTCTTCCTGTTAGACTATAGCTTGCAAGTGAGGTCCCTCTTGACCTGTTGCAGGTCATCTCTCAATGAAGAGAACAGGGACTCTAAGTAAGAGTGGGTGACTGGAACTTCTGTGTCTTCCTCGGAGGGTGAGGTTGCCCTTGCCTGCCATTTTCTGCACTTCCCTGTTCTGTGAGGCTGCCTGTTTCGTGGACATACCCTTGAGTGTGCCATTAGGGCTATGCCCCCACTCCTAATAAGTACTCACAGTCCTCACTTGTTTCCTGCAATCTACAGTGGGGCTTCACACTATAGAAGAGTTACTCGTTGATCTCCTGTGGTGGCGCTGCCCTCTGCTTTCTCTAATGCTCTGACCTGCCAGGCCCACTGACCTCATCAAGGATGCTGCACCCAGTAATCTGACTCTTTGATCAGGGCCACGGCTAGCTCTGATCCATTGCTTCCCTCCTCTTCCCCAAGTCCCTGTACAAACAGGAGTGGCCCGGCCCTCCTGTTGCCCGGCCACTCGCAGGTGAAATGCTCCAAAGTCACGTTTGCCCAGGGGTCCTCCACACTCACTGTCTATCACCAGGAGGCAAGTTCTCTTCCTCTGAGGGCCTCTGGTCCTCTCTGCCAGCTCAGTACTGTTCAGGGCTTCCGGAGTGGGCATGCATAACTCTCTAGCCCGCGCCTCACTGCTGTATCCTATGGTGCTCTATGAGCCCAGTTGCTCTCTGCATTCCCTGCTGGGACCCTCGGCTGAGTCAGGCCCTCTCACATCTCTGCTGGCTCCAAGGAAATCTTGCCAACATTGCCCAGGCCTTCCCACATGCCCTGAGGGTGAGGCAACATCTTGCGTCAATCTCGGTATCCCACGGCTGCCTCCTCACACTGCAGGGACCCCAGGGGAGGCTTAGGGGGTCCCCTGAACTCACTGTCTGTCACCAGGAGGCAGGCTGTTTTCCTTGCAGGGCCCTCTGCTCCTCTCAGCCAGCTATGCTCTCTTCAGGGCCTCTTGAGCGAGCCAGACATCCCTCTCTGACCCACGTCTGAGTGCCATGTCCTCTGCTGCTCAATGCGCCCAGCTGCTCTTTGTGTTTCCTGCTGGAACCATTGGCCTAGTCAAGCCCTTTTGCACGTCTGCTGGCTCCAGGGCAATCTTGCTGCTGCCGCCCAGGCCTTTGGGTCCTCCTGCAGTCCCCGATGGCGTCCGAGGTTTGAGAGCCATCTTGTTTTGGTCTCCGTTCCTTGCTGACGCCTCCTCATTTCTCGGGGACCCAGGGGGTAGGCCCTTCATGTCTCTCCAGATCACCCTTTACTACTGCCTCTTCCACAGTGTTCTGAGGGCCGTCTGCTCACTGCGTCTCCCCCGGAGCCAGCCGCTGGATCACTTCCTCCACCTGCTGTCCCTGTTGTCTGCCAATAGGTAAGGGCCAGCTCTACACCTCTTGTCTCCTAATAACCCCTAAACCCCATTGTCTTCTCAGGCAGACACTTGTCTGGACCATTATGGGTGAATATACGAGCACTATGGAACTTTGAACCTGTCTGTTTGCACTTATTGGGAAACAACTTGCTGTGGTCTGTACCTGCTCTGTATTCCCTCCTTGGAACTATAACTCGCGCACCCACAGTGCACTGCTGATGATGTCACATATTACATCATTCATGACATGGCCAGTGAAATCACTGATGACATCACTGATGACATCTCAAATGACATCCTTGATGACATCATCTAGTGAATGTGGGTTAGTTTGGAATTTAAACATGTATTATATATACACCAATTTGTATTGAAGATTGAGTGGATATATAACTGTCTGGATGGAGGATTTAGTAGCTGTCTGACTGTCTATTTAAATGAGTAATTAAAAGTGTCCCACATAATACATAAATTATGTGAATGTGTGCATCACTGTCTCTGTCATTGTATAAGATGCTGCATCAGTTGGTCACTAATTACATTAGTATGTATACTAGTTATTGATTAGTTGGGTGAGTATTTGTATGGGACACTGAGTTTGTGTGTGGTTGGATGGTGTGTGTGTGTAAATCTATGCATAGATGTGTGAATGGTTGATTGACTAGATGTATAGGTTTAGGAGTGCATGTGGAAACAGTTGTTTGGGTGACTGAGGGTATTTATTTGTGTGTTGGTGTGCGAATATATGTTTTAGTTGTACATTTTCAACAATGTAAAAAAATAAAAGGGATTGTATGCAAGAGTTTGTGTATATAACTAAGTATTTGTAAGAGTCAGTGATTGTGAGAGTAACTATATGAATGAGTGTATAATTGTATTGGTGATTTTTTAACATATTAACTATGAGTTACTATGTGTTTGAATTGTGTAAGTGAGTAAATGACTGCATAACTGACTAAGATGACTGCTGATGTGTCAATGTCTATATATGTGAATAAGTGCATTTGATGTTGTTCTATTAATTTGTGACTGCATGTATAAGTGATTCTGTTGTTGAATGGGTAGTTGTGTGTGTAGACTTAGGAATCAGTGCGTGGGTATGTAGTAACTGGTATTGGTGTGTCAATAGTTTCAAATATGGTGCTCTGTATTTTACAGTGAGTGATAAAAGGTTGTACTAGTGAATGATGAGGTGTATCAGATCGTCAAGTAGATGACGTCATCAGTGATGTCATTTGAGATGTCATCAGTGATGTCACTGACCATGTCATGAATTATGTAATATGTAAGATCATCAGCAGTGCATTGCGGGTATGCGTAATATAGTTAGCAGAATTAACTATAACAGAGGAATTTCTATGGTTTTGTATGAGTGAAATGTCCAGCTAAGAATAACACCCCTGAAACCTATGTTTTTTTCTGTGAATTTCTAAGGTTCTTTTAAATGCTAATTTCCAACTATAACATCTCTGAAACCTATGGTTTATTTAGGTGAATTTCAAAGCTTTTTTAAATGCTAATTTCTAACTATAATGGCTCTGAAACCTATGTTTTTTTTGTGAATTTCAAAGATTTCTTAAAAGATAATTTTTAAGTGTAATAGTAGTTATACCTATTTTTTTGTACTGATTTTCTACAGTTTTTTAAGTTATTTATAAATATAGTATTCATTAAATAACATTATATATTTTTATGAAAATTGCAAAAAAATGTAAAAAATTCAAACTGAAATATTGTTGATTTTTTTGTTTTATATTTTAATATATTTATATTATTTTCTTGTTTCTAATTTTTTTCGTAGTCGCGCACCCAAAGCATACACATCATGGTGGGTGCATGGATTCTAGCCGCCATTTTCGAAAAGTCGTGAAGGCACTGCTTCTATGTACAAGCATCTCTGGACCACACATCCTCTCAATCTTGCTCGGGAGGAAATGAGGCAAGCTGCTTCAAACCCCTCACCTGCTGTGACAAGTACATCTGGAGCATCCTCAGGAACCCCTGCAATGGACATTAGGTCAGAATTCACCTTTCTGGAGCAACACTGCATGAAGTGTAAGAAACTTATATGCTTCGGTGAGCAGTCAATGGATGCAGTTTGTGCTGCGCAACGCAACCATTGTTGTTAATTTTTCTTTTTTTTTTTGGAATGATTAATAATTCCAAAAGTTTCCTGTTTTATTTGTTCTTTTTTTGTTCGTTTTTTTAAAAACACCCAAAATAATACAAAATTGTAAAAAAACATTAAAAAAATACAGAAGAAATAAAATTTCTTATCAGACCTACCTTATCTGGTTAAAGAAAGACCTATAATTGCAAGGTAATGTGTGAATGTTTGGTTGAATATATGTATATAGCATGATTGACTGAAATAATGCATTAGTACTGTATGGTGAATTTATAGGTGAGGATGTATGAGGAAGGACTGCAGTGTGACACTGCAAGCTCTTTAGCTGCACTGCACTGTGGCACTTCCAAAGCACAGGGATGTGACATATGTACATGAATATGTTGAAGCTCTGTGCTTTCCTCTGCACTGCTGTACAAATTGTCCACATGTCTAAAACCAAAATGAATTTGTGATTGTGTCCTGACAAGTCTGCACTATATAAAACTGCAAAAACACAAAAAAATAAGAAGTGTTTTGCGCACCTCTGTCATTGGGCTACATGTGGGCTACATCTGGGTGATATTTTTGCTACATTTGGGCTCTTTTGTCTCTGGTGGCCATCTTGAGAGATTTATTTGTTAGGAAGTTTCCTAATTTCCTCATTTACTGCAGTTTCCTAAGTAGGAAATGCTTTCAGTTTTTTACTTTGATTCCATCAAGAAGGTATTCAGATATGGCACACATTTGCCATAAATTCTGAATGTTAGCACTCTAGTTGCTCATTAGATCACTGTAGTAAAGCTACTGCTCACCACGGAAGTCTGCTGCTGGTTTTAAAAGTGCATGTTTCAGTCTGCATGTCAGAATTTTTTTAATGAAATGGAAGAGGATTTTAGAAGTCACTCAAAATGTGCCCTCATTTTTCTTTCTTCAGCACTAATCATAATTACTATGGCAAAATGAACCCCCTCATTGTGTTCCTTTTTAAATTAAATGTTTTAAGTGTTACCAGTTTATTCCAATCAAGATGGCTTCAGGTTTGTCATAAATAAGACAGTAAGTGCTCTAGTTGTTCTTAAGAACACTCTGGGACATTCTGTCATTGAGCTATACGTGGGCTACATCTGGATGATATTTGTGCTACATTTGGGCTCTTTTGTCTCTGGTGGCCATCTTGGGACACTTAGGGGCAGATGTATCAAGCCTTTTGCAACTCGCAAAGGCCGAAATTCGCAGAATTGCGGCCTTAGCGACTCGCAAAAGGCATTTTAGCATTTATTGATATGTAACAAAATATCGCAAAATAAGGAATCGCAAACATTTGCGATCCATATTTTGCTTAAGCATTTAAGGAATCGCAAATTTTGCGATTCCTTAAATGAGATGTATGTAACTTTTTCAGATTGCGAATTTGGGTTAAGAAATCGCAAATTACCACCAACTTGTAGTTGGTGGTAATTTTCGATTTCTTTTTAAAATGCCATAGTTGCCATTTGGGAGGGTGGCATGTGACGCACATACATGCCCATAGGGCATGTATGTGCGCCACATGCACACACATGTAAATTTCAGGGGTGCAGCAGGTTGTCTTTGAGACACCCCTGCACCCTTGAAATAATTCTCAAATTGCGATTAGCAAATTGCGAATTCGCAATTTGAGAACTATTTCACAATCATTCCTATGGGCCTCCTGGCCCATAGGAATGCATTGAAAATTATTCCTTATTTGCGAATTCGCAAAATGCGAATTCGCAAATATAGAATATTAAGGAATCGCTAAAATATAGAGATTTTGTACATACATTCCATTTTGCGAATTTTAAATAGCGATTCGCAAAAAATCGCTATTTAGAATTTGCAAATTGGAATCTTGATACATCTGCCCCTTATTTGTTATGAAGTTTCCTAATTTCCTCATTTACTGCAGTCTCCTCAGTAGGAAATACTTTCATTTTTTACTTTTGTTCCATCAAGAAGGCATTCAGATGTGTCACACATTTGCCATAAATTCTGAATGTTAGCACTCTAGTTGCTCATTAGATCACTGTAGTAAAGCTACTGCTCACCAGGGAAGTCTGCTGCTGGTATTCAAAGTGCATGTTTCAGTCTGCATGTCAGAATTTTTTAATGAAATAGAAGAGGATTTGAGAAGTCAAAATGTGCCCTAATTTTTCTTTCTGTAGCACTAATCATAATTTCTATGGCAAAATGAACCCCCTCATTTTGTTCTTTTTTAAATTAAATGTTTTAAGTGTTATCAGTTTATTCCAATCAAGATGGCTTCAGGTTTGCCATACTTTTGTCATAGGTTATACTGTTAGCACTCTAGTTGTTCTTTAGAACACTCAGGGAAGCTGCAGTAGAACACAAAGGAATCAACTGACAGTTTCTGCCCTTGTTGGATGTACATGTTTGTAGTGTCTTAGGCTTGTTTCAGAATGTTAGTATGTGAAAACGCTATTATTTCAGTGTTCTGTTCTACGAGTTCTATAGAAGGCAGTTGACAGTCCTACACAGAGGCTGTAGCCACCCTGCTCTGATGGTCCAGCTAAATGAGAATAAACTTACAGACTGCCCTTCTACACGTTGTGTTCTCTCTTCATTACAACACATTTTGATGGCGATGGGCGCTGGGCCTTCATCAAGAACCCACGGAGTCTGCAAAACCAGATTTGGCAGCAGAAGAGCTTGAAGAAGTCTGTGCAGCATTGGCGATCTCTCTCCTCAGCAATACAAGTAAGGAGAGGCTGTCTGATACATGCGTGGTATGTTTTGCGGTGAGGGAGCAGGGCGGAAAGAAAAGGATTCATTGTCTGTGCCTTGAAACGCAAAGATACGGTCTGCATTCCAGCAACAGTTAAAGTCGCATGCTTGATGTTGGAAGCGTCTTGACGTCACGACGTGGGAGATGTGTTTTGCGTTCCAGCAGTGAAACGCATATCCATTTTCAATGGTGTTGTCACAATGTATGCTGCCATTCAACTTTCTTATCAGATCGGCGAACGTCCGAAAGTTGTGAGCTGACAATTAAATAAAAGGAGCGGTAAGACAAATGGAGCGGCAATAGTACATGTGCATACAACTTCAGGGCTGACGTGCATTGCATATTAAAGAAAAATAAATCAACTCTGAGTTATTGTATACGTACAGGATACAATTATTCAGCTAAAGCCAAGATACAATTTTCTTAACAGATAACAGAAACTTATAGAAGAACAAGAAAGTGCATATATTGATTTATTTTCAACGCTGATACAGACAGCCTATTTTTGTGAGCAATATACATATCATATGAGTGTATCAGCTCAGATTAACACAGATAATTCACCAACGCTGATACACACAGCCCATCTTATTTTTCCTATTTTCTGTACATTTATCCTTCATTATTAATCTGCTCATTGCAACACTGCCATCTTGTGGATCATTTAAATAGTGCATCTCAAAAACACTACCTTAACTTTTAAATATCTTTTTATTGCAATATAATTTATTTTTAGTTTCATCAAGTAGAAATGCTGAGTGTAGCACCTCCTCCACCCTTTCTAGAGACACCTGGTGATCCACCCATCAAATGGAAGCAGTGGTATGATGGATTTGAAACCTGTCTTGGGGCAATTGGTGAGACAAGGTTTAGGCCTGAAAGAAGAAAATATCTGCTCTTGTACTCTTTAGGTTATGAAGGTATAGACATTTTAAAACATCTTCCCGCTATTCCTATTGACAAGGAAAATTCCTCTTGAGGAGTACCAAAAAACATTACAAGAATTGCAAACCAGGTTTGATGTTCAACCTAGTCTCGTTATGCTCCATCACAAATTTTTTTTACGAAAACAACAGTCAGGTGAAGATGTGGACACCTATATCACTGCACTTAGAAGGCTAATAGGTGAATGCCAGTTCAAAAACTTTTCAGAATAGTTGGTTCAAGACCAATTTATTTGCCATTGCACTGATAAAAATATAAAACATAAACTTTTGTCACTTGGTAATCCAACTTTGGAAGAGTCTATCAAGGTTGCTAAAAGTATAGAGACGTCTCAATTGTCAGCTAAGGAATTGGAAGAGAAAAAGAATGAACCTGTTTCTGCAATTAAAATAAAAGATACTAAGGCTGCTGAAAACAAAAGTTATGATAGACACAATTCATGGAATAATCAAAACCCATTCTTCTCAAGAAGTAATATTTGTTTCATGTGTGGTTTTAAACCACATTTTGGGGGAGCTAAGTGTCCAGCAAAATTTGTAACATGTAAAAATTCTAATAAAATAGGGCACTTTGCAAAGGTATGTCAAACTGCTAGAAACAACACACGGTCCAAACCTGTACAAGTAAAATGTGTCACAGAACAATCTGTCCACGATGAAGAGGAGGAATGTGTCACAAAAGACTTGAGTAACATGGTAGTTGTAGTAAGGGATGATGGTGTTATTGTCCTAGTTGGAGTTCGAACACTACGTCTCCTTGTTGATTCGGGGGCTTGCATTTCCATGATCACTTTAGAGTTGTATCAAGCAACTTGGCCTGATGGATCCTTGTTACCGCCTGATCGCAAAGCTGTATCGTATGAAGGACGTGAAATTGACCTGTCTGGTTACATTGAAGATATCCTTGAGTACAAGGGTAGGAGAATTGCTGGAAAAATCTATGTATCACACAAAGGCTTAAACATTTTGAAGTGGTTCCACCAAGGCTTATTTGTAATGGTACTTAGGCCAGGAACAAAAGATCAAGTGTTAGCCATAAGAGATCATCCTGATCTTGAAGGTCTTGTGGGCGAGTTTCCCCATGTGTTCTCAGGGGATCTAGGGAAGATAAAGGATTTCCAACATGAAATTATTGTGAAGGAAGGGGATTGTCCAGTCAAACATAAATTGAGAAATGGTCCCTTTAGCATCAGACAGGACCTTGAGAAGGAATTGGATTCTTTGTGCGCTAAAGGGATAATTGAACCTGTAGAGTCTTCTTTGTGTTTATCTCCTTTAGTAGTAGCACGCATACAGAATGGTGAACTGAGAGTCTGTTTTGACCTTCATTGCCTGAACAAGGAAATATGGGTAGAGTCTCATCCCCTCCTTAACATCAATGAAATATTAGCCACCCTTAAAGATGCAAAAATGTTCACAAAATTAGACTGAGCGTCAGCCTATCATCAGGTTGAAGATGCCTTACTGCTTTTGTCTCACCCTTTGGCACGTTCCAATATGTACGCATGCCCTTTGGGCTTGAATCAGCGGCATCAGTGTTTCAATGCTTGATGTCAAAGATTCTGAAGGGGATTAATGGACTGTCTGTATTTCAAGATGATGTCCTTATTTTCGCTCCTGACAATGTTACACATGACAACATTCTAAAAGAAGTACTATCCAGAATTTAAACTAATGGTGTTGTTTTACGCAGAGACAAATGTGTGTTCAGGGCAAAAGAAGTTGAATACTTGGGGCATTTAGTGAATGAAAATGGAATTTTTCCTAAAGCGAGCCTTGTTGACTCCTTTGTTAAATCAAAAGCTCCTTCTGATAAAGCTACGCTGAAGTCCTTTCTTGGGATATGTGAATTCTATTCACGCTTTATTCCTGATTTTGCAAACAAGTCAAGACCGTTGTCCCAAATGTTGATGAAAGGGGTGGTGTTTGAATGGAACAGAGATTGTCAGGAAGTGTTTGATTGAATAAAATAACAATTGATCTCTCCAAAGGTTCTTAAACATTATGACCCGTCTCTCACCTGCACACTTACAGCAGATGCAAGCAACGTGGGGTTGGGAGCAGCTCTTATAAAAAAAAAAGGAAGAGAAGTTAGGACCATAGGTTATGTATCTAGAGTGTTATCTACCTCAGAGATTAAGTACTCTGTAATCGAAAAAGAATCATTGGCATGTTGGTGGGCCGTTATGAAATATAGAGATTTCATTTGGGGGAGAAAATTCTGTCTCCAAACAGACCACAAACCTTTAGTCTTTATTCTCAGTGGTAAGAATGTCAGGTCTTCTACTCCCAGAATTTCACGATTATCATCTAAACTTCTTCAGTTTGATTTTTCAGCAGAATATATTCTTAGTTCAAATAATGGTTGTGCAGATTTTTTATCTCGTTCTTCTGACACCATGGAAGTTGAGCCAGATATCAAACAAGAGAACAAAGAAGATTTTATTGTAGCGGCTGTCGATGTACCTCATTTATGTGCAGTGGCAGAGGAGAAATGGCGTAGAGCTCTTAAAGATGATGTTTCATTAGTTCAAGTAATGAATTTTGTTGAGAATGGTTAGCCTAAAGAGAGGAATATGTCTTTTGACTTCAAAACCTTCTTACAAGTTGCAGATGAGTTTACAATTGAAGATAATCTTTTGCTTAGAGGGGATAAACTCGCACCCCCTCTTACTTTAAGAGCAGGTTTAGTTAAGAATGCACATGAAGGCCATCTTGGTGCAACATTGACGAAAAAACAGGGTACAATTGTCATTTTGGTGGCTTTCCATGGATAATCTTGTTGATGAATATGTTAAATCCTGTGTAATTTGCTCAAGATGTGACAAAGATTTTAAATTGCGTACTCCTCCTCTTACCCCCATAGAAATGCCTTCCGCACCATGGATAAAATTCGGGTTAGATGTTGTAGTTCCCTTTCATGCTCTTGATTCATCTTCAAGATTTGGGTTGGTTCTCATGGACTATTATTATAAGCGGCCTGAGATCAAGTTTGTGAAAGAGGTAACTACCAAGACAGTAATAGAGTTTCTAAATGATGTTTTCTTGAAGGAAGGATAGCCAGAGCTTTTGATAATAGACAATGGCACACAATTTGTCAGTCCAGAATTTGAAAATTTTCTTCAAAATTGTTGTATAAAACATCTCAAAAGTTCGCTAACGATTTGGTTGAACACATGAATAGGGTGTTAGGTGAATTTATCCAATGAGCTCTTTCCAACAAGTGTCTTGTTGCCAATTCCGTGAGGAGTATGTTTTGGTTTTACCGCACTACACCTCACTCAACTACAGGTATTTCACCTTTTGAGTTGTTATGTGGACGGAGGGCTGCCACTATCTCTTGTCCTGCGTGGATGAGCAAATGGGTAAAGGGTACACAATGGTCTGATGAAAGTGTTAGGAAAGAAGTTAAATCAGTCCAGAACAAACACAAATCCTATTTTGATGGAAAAATGAGCGTTAAAGATGTTGATTTAAAATCAGGTAATTTTGTTTGTATTAAAAAACCTGTCCATGTACAGAAAGGTTCATCTAAAGTTAGTTCTCCAATTAAAGTATTTGGGCAGTGGTGGAAGAAATCTCTCCTAATAAAGAGAACTGTTCATTCTTCCCTGCTAATGATAACACCACTGATGTGAAGATAGATTGTGTGGATAAGTCTACCTCTAAGTCTTGTGTACGTAATACTTTCAATTCAGATTGTACGGGGGAGACTACCCTGAGGCGCAGTGGGCGAGTTAAGCAAATTCCTTTTAGATATAGGAAGTAATATTTATTACTTTTTCTTGATCTTTTCTTTATTTTTTGGTCTTCTCTTTTTCTTCTTCTCTCCCTATTTTTTTCTGTTTATTACTTTGGTACTGTTTAGTTTTCTCCTTTTTTGTTGTTATATTAAGGGAAGACCCATGTAGTGTCTTAGGCTTTTTTCAGAATGTTAGTATGTGAAAACTCTATTATTCCAATGTTCTGTCCTACAAGTTCTATAGAAGGCAGTTGACAATCCTACACAGAGGCTGTAGCCGCCCTGCTCTGATGGTCCAGCTAAATGAGAATAAACTTACACACTGACCTTCTACACATTGTGTTCTCTCTTCATTACGACAATGTTGTACTGAGAATGTCAGACTTCATTCTCACATGACTGAGAAAGATAATGTGAATTTACTGAAAATATGCTCTCAATTTAGCTCATAGATCACCTTCCAAACCTCTCTGGGAAAAGCATGAGAAAATAGTTTTCTCTCAAACGAGGTTTATGATATCCCAGCAGGAGGCTTTTTCACATGGTAAAATCACCTTGGAACACACCACAATTCCTAAAACGAGTATGGTATCATCAACAAATGATTTATAATGTAACTAAAGTCTTAAAACCTTCTATTAACTGCAATGCTTTTAAATGAGGTCCTATCATGTATATTGGTCCCAAGATGGCTGCCAACACTTCTTGGATGAAGTGCTCACACCCAATCAGATCTCACGATGAGATATGTAGTATTGAAACTTTTTCTTTTTCTAATTTCTCATGAACTACTGAACGGATTTACACCATTTAACAAAAAAGGGCTCTTTATGAAGCAAGGGCTAACATTTTGCCAAATTTGGTGTAATTCCGTTTAGCAGTTCGAGCTGCAGCCGTGTCTAAAGTTTCCTATGGAACATTGTATGGAGAAAACATGTTTTGGGACCCCCCTTTTTTATTGGCCCCGGCTTGCCGAATCACCCCAAAACTTTCATGATTGGAGCAGACCATAGCCGGCCATAAGTTTTGAAAATTTCGGGAAGATTTGTCAATTGGCGCCAAAGTTATTGGGAATAGAATGTGGCGATTTTCCTATGGTAACTAGGTCCTAACTATAACTACCTACAGGCGAACACCAGTAGGTTACCTGATGGGTGCAAGTAAAGCAGCAATCGAGTACAGGAGAAACCAGCGACCCGACGGTATAAATATTGCAGGAGGCAGAGCATATGTGCATCCACTATGGAAAATTTTGAACTACAGCATCCACAATCCTCTATTGTGACACGTCCAGATGAGCGGTACTTGGAACATAAAACACCCGAGAGACTAAGCGCAGATGCTGCTGCCCCAGACTGCCTAGCCTGTGAATAAGGGGAAACTGATCTCAGAAACGAGTAGGGCGATATGGCAGAAAATATCGCTATGAATCCTGTATGAAGTGTTGTTGCTGCCTGCAGGAAAATAAAGGTGAAATCAAATGTTGGGTGTGGCATTTTCAAATGCGTGGGCATCTTCATATGGAATATTGTGTGGCCTGCCTTGGCCACAAAAACGCCCCACCGCTCGCAGAGCGGGTCCGTGTGTCTGGAATGCTTCGAACACACGCAAGGAGCAACATACCTTTCGTGATGGACGCAAGTAAAGCAGAAATCGAGTACAGAGAAACCAGCGACCTGACGGTATAAATATTGCACGAGGCAGAGCATATGCACATCCACTATGGAAAAATTTAGAACTACAGCATCCACAATACTCTTGTGACACGCCCAGATGGGCGGTACTTGGAACATAAAACACCTGAGAGACTAAGCGCGGATGCTCCTGCCCCAGACTGCCTAGCCTGTGAACAAGGGGAAACTGATCCCAGAAACGGGTAGGGCGATATGGCGCAAAATATGGCTATGAATCCTGTATGAAGTGTTAATAATAAAGGTGAAATCAAATGTTAGGTGTGGCGTTCTCAAATGCATGAGCATCTTCATATGGAATATTTATATATATCGTTTATTCTATTGGAATGGAGTGAAAACGAGATAATCATATATATGTATATATATATATATATATATATATATATATATATATATATATATATATATTCCGAACAAGTACTCCTTCCACTTCCACCAGAGAACCCCCGGCGGCGAAGAGAGAGACACGAACCACTTCTGAATTCAGGCAAGATGTTTTAATTAACCATACAGCAGTCGGCAGATGACGCGTTTCGGGCTCAGGCGCCCTTGTTCACATAAAGGCTGTGTGTAATAAATGTAAATGTAAATGTATTTGAGCTTATATAGCGCACAGCTACCCACAAAGGGTTTCCCGGCGCTTGCTTAGGGAACCCGTCCTGGTATTCCCCTGTGAGATAAACCCGGCAGGGTATCCACAAGGTGAAAGCCAGGCATCCCGCCGCTTCCCCTGTGAACCCGTCTGGTTCTTCGTGCCGGCCAGTAACCCTTTGCTTTCCCGTGACGTGTGGCGGCGCGAGGGGGCTGCAGCCAAAGTTTCACCACGAACCACTTGCACTTCGACCTTAGGGCGGCAGCCGCTTCCGGGTGAGAGGGTTCGTTGAAACGGAAGAAAGTCGAGCTTCCGTGTATTAAGAATTCCGAACAAGTACTCCTTCCACTTCCACCAGAGAACCCCCGGCGGCGAAGAGAGAGACACGAACCACTTCTGAATTCAGGCAAGATGTTTTAATTAACCATACAGCAGTCGGCAGATGACGCGTTTCGGGCTCAGGCGCCCTTGTTCACATAAAGGCTGTGTGTAATAGATGCCATTTTTAAATAAAATGCCCTTCCCACTGAGGTCACATGTTCAGAGAACAAACCAACGGACATAGCAAAAAGACTTAATGGTGTGTAATGCATCAGTGAACTGACGCTGTTTCTTCAAGACTAAATTCATTTTCAAAAAGCCTTGATGCTAAAATTCCAAAATATATACATTGGGGAATTCATTTACAATATTAAGGCGTTAGTAGTTATGAAATTATAATTAGTACAATTTCAAGAGTACTTAATGCAACAATAGCATTATGCCAACATTCCTGGATAAATCCAAACACACCTGAAAACACTGCAATAATTCACTTATAACTGCTTAAATGCATGTTGTTATACTCTGAGTTGTGACTTCCGTGACAAAAAGGGAAGAAGGAATATATACAAGGCTAAGTGCATGAAGAAGCTGCATTATTAGATTTCTCTGCAGAACATAGATACCCAGTGTAAATAATAAGTTACGTGTAAAATGTGTTGAACCTAGTGAAAAGATACATTAGCATCAATCACCATAACCTCGACTGATACGAGACATGATACAGTATCTCTACCATAGTGACAAAAAGTGAGGGGAAAAGAATATATAAAATTGGTTATCATAATTCATATACCCAAGGACAATTTATGTCTGTAGTTTGGTTATGAATATGACTAAACACATTCAATAAATCGGAAGATATTAACACGATTTACCTAAGAAATACATTCAATTTCTGATCCAAATGATGTACAGTATGTTACACAATTTGTATGGGGGCTGCACACAGAGTATCGATTTACAGGCATGTGTACATGTCTTCGGTGTTGTTCAAACCGTTAGGGCACTTGCTATCGAAGTTTAGGATAAATTTAGTCTCTAATCTTCTCAGCGAGGCTTCTCGGTTACCCCCTCTACGTGGTTTGGGAACTGCTGATACCACAAAGTATTTCAAACAAGTTAAGTTGTTATTATGAACTTGTTTGAAGTGGCGTGCCACCGGATAATTAGGATCACTATGAAGGATGGCACGGAGATGTTGGAGTATTCTCTCGTGTACCTGTAGCTTCGTGCTCCCAATGTAATTTAGCCCACAAGTACAGGTAAGAACATATACTGCAAATTCGGTTTTGCAGTTGTAGTTACCTATTATCTTATGTGGTGTAGGGCTAAATGGGGTGTTGTATTCTGTGGTGCTGATCCCAAACTTACACGCCCGGCACGAGGAGCATTTGAAAAAGCCATCTTTGGGTTTTAACCAAATAGAGCTAGTTCTGATTTCGGGGCTAGTTGGATCTAATTCCGCTCCCATGTTTCTACCTCTACTGAATGTTATAGTAGGGCTGGAAGGTAAGCTGGTTTTTAGAACTGGATCAGTAAGAACTATTCTCCAGTTCTTATTAATGATGGATCTAATTTTGCGCTCGTTCTCACTAAAGGCTGTGATCAGTCTTGGACATTGGACCTGTTCAGCTACCCCCGATGTTCTAGATAGAACAGCTAGATCTTGTGATGCAGGTTCTGTGTTGTCAGGATCAGGTAGCAAGCTATCTCTAGATCTAGTGGAGGCCTTAGCTAAGGCAGATGTTACCATTTTGTCCGAATAGCCTCTAGCCTTCATGCGACGCATGGATTCTGCTGCACAGATATTAAATTCAGCTTCCGTGCTGCATATCCGCTTCAAGCGTAGCAGTTCCCCGTAGGGGATACTGGCTATCAAGTGTCTGGGATGGGCACTTGTGGCATGGAGTGTGACATTCCCAGCCGTGGGCTTTCTGAATAATGTACTCTCTATTCTGCCATTGGCTATGTATAGCTTAACATCAAGAAATTCCAAATGGGAACTTTTAATGTGGTGGGTAAAGTGGAGATTCAAATTGTTGTTATTGATGTTGTTGATGAATTCCACCGCCTTATCTTTACTGCCCTTCCACACCATGAAAATATCATCGATGAATCTATAATAGTGCATGATGTTTCCCTCACAAATGGCAGAATAGTCTTTTTTAAGTACCTGCTCCTCCCACCAGCCAACGTGCAAGCACGCATAGCTGGGGGAGAAGCAAGCTCCCATGGCCACACCCCTTAGTTGTTTAAACAACTCCTTTCCAAAAAGAAAGAAGTTGTTGTGGAGACACCACTGCATCATGCTGACTATAGCCTTGTTGTGCTGGTAAAATTCGCACGGTCTTTGGTCCAAAAAGAATTTAACAGCTGACAGTCCTGCCTGGTGGTCTATGCTGGTGTACAATGATTCGATGTCTAAAGAGATTAAATACATCCCTTCTGACCATTGAATGTTCCTAATTTTACCGAGGAAGTCACCAGTATCTTTGACATAGCTAGGCAGTGCAGTTACATGGTTTTGCAAAAAGAAATCTATATATTGGCCAACCTGTTCCGCTGCGCTGCCTATAGCAGAAATGATTGGCCTGCCTGGAGTGGGAAGAACACACTTATGCACTTTCGGTATTAAATAAAATACAGGTGTAATAGGGGTTTCATTGTGCATAAACTTGAACTCATCATTGGAGATAAGGCCATCACTACGTAATTGGGTTAACAGTTTCTTTAATGAATCTGTAGCCTGCTTGTATTTTTTGATGTTAGATGGTTCATAACAGTCAGTATTGCCAAGCTGGCGTTCAGCCTCCTTGATGTAGTCTGCCCGGGGCCAGATAACTAGATTGCCCCCTTTGTCCGATTTTTTTATGATGATTTCATTATTTTTTCCCAATTTTTTCATTAGATTGGCATAGTCCCTTTTCTTTCTCTCAACATGTTTCCTTTGTTTGAATTTCTCAGACTGTACTTGCTTGTTCAATTTTTTGATGTCTTCGACCACACAGTCGTGGAACGTGTCTAATGCATCCCTCGGCATCATGGGGATATATTTGGATTTTTTCTTGAAAGGGCTGAGCCCAGCACCTTTCTGTAGCAAATTGATGTTACTCATTCTTTTTTGTGTGGATGGGTCACATTCGTTGTCACTGTCCACTGCTTCGCCAGTATTCAAATCATGAAGGTCCAGGTACACAGGGATGTCTGCTGCCCTGATTCCTAGACTGTCCACATGAGTAGTATCATCTTGTCGTGACTCCCCGTCTTTGTCTTTGACGTTTTTCAGGAAGAAATGCTTTTTTAATTTTAGTTTTCTCACGAACTTAAAGACATCGATTCTTGTGGAGCTGTAGTTAAAAGTGTGGCCAGGACAGAAATTAAGACCCAAGGACAACAGTCTTTTTTCAGCTTCAGACAGCGGTACACTAGACAAGTTAATGATGGTTTTGTCCAAGTCTACTTCCTCTTTGTCCAATTGCTCTTCTTTTTGTTTTTTCCTTTTTTGTTTGTTGGCTTTTCTTCTTTCCTTTCTTCGTCTGTTTTTCCTTGTGTTTTTTGCTGAGGTCTGTTGTCCTTTCTCGGTCTCAAGGACCTCAGTCTCTCTGCTACTAAAAAATCCAATTCTTCTCCTGCATCAAGTACAATTGCGGGTGTAGGTCTCTCTCCGCTCTCTATGCTTGATTCACTGGATATGGAAATAGAATCAGAGCTGATGCTTTCCGCTGCTGCTCCTCCAATTGCGGCAGATTTTTGTGTGTTTTGCTCTGCACTGCTTTTGCCCTTTTGTTCCCCGAATTTCTTGCGGTTTTCATTATTGTACTTGCGGGCAAAAGTGAAAATCTGCCCCTTGTTGTAGTCTGCTTCATCCCTGGCAAACTTATGCGCTTTGCGTTGTTTGATTTTCTCCTCATGCTTGCGCAGTCTTTCTTCGATAGCAGTTCTTGCTGTTCTGATGTAATCAACCTTGGCAGATTTTTTCAGCTCTTCTTCAATGATTTCGATTTTCTTTACTATTTCCACTCGGTCTATTGCTGCATATTTAATTAAAATGCGGACTGAGGTCGTCATGGAAGCTTCCAAGTTGTTCTGTGCCCATTCTTTTAACATTGCAGGGTTGGGGTTATCATAGCTTGGTGCCAAGAGGATCCGAAGACCTCTCGGAACCCTCCCTACCTCTGCATATTTGGAGAGTGAGCAATGCTCCCACCACTTAGTTATTTCTAAGCGCATGTACTTCTCGAGGTTCTTTAGAAGCGTTTTCTCATTATCATCCGGCCCCGCCGGTGTGCTTACAGATGGTACATCATTTGGATTGGAAATGGGTCTTTGACAGAACAATTCTTCCGCTGCCGCTTCGCGCTGGCGAACAGCCTCGTCTGACATACTAACTGCTTGGTTGATATATCTTACGCAACTCGGATCGTGTCACGAGTTGCTTCGTTGTGCCTGATCTCTCCCCACCTCTGCCAGAATGCCGTCGTCACTCACCGGGTGCTGTAGCCGCTTCCCCTGTGAACCCGTCTGGTTCTTCGTGCCGGCCAGTAACCCTTTGCTTTCCCGTGACGTGTGGCGGCGCGAGGGGGCTGCAGCCAAAGTTTCACCACGAACCACTTGCACTTCGACCTTAGGGCGGCAGCCGCTTCCGGGGGAGAGGGTTCGTTGAAACGGAAGAAAGTCGAGCTTCCGTGTATTAAGAATTCCGAACAAGTACTCCTTCCACTTCCACCAGAGAACCCCCGGCGGCGAAGAGAGAGACACGAACCACTTCTGAATTCAGGCAAGATGTTTTAATTAACCATACAGCAGTCGGCAGATGACGCGTTTCGGGCTCAGGCGCCCTTGTTCACATAAAGGCTGTGTGTAATAGATGCCATTTTTAAATAAAATGCCCTTCCCACTGAGGTCACATGTTCAGAGAACAAACCAACGGACATAGCAAAAAGACTTAATGGTGTGTAATGCATCAGTGAACTGACGCTGTTTCTTCAAGACTAAATTCATTTTCAAAAAGCCTTGATGCTAAAATTCCAAAATATATACATTGGGGAATTCATTTACAATATTAAGGCGTTAGTAGTTATGAAATTATAATTAGTACAATTTCAAGAGTACTTAATGCAACAATAGCATTATGCCAACATTCCTGGATAAATCCAAACACACCTGAAAACACTGCAATAATTCACAGCAATCGAGTACAGGAGAAACCAGCGACCCGACGGTATAAATATTGCAGGAGGCAGAGCATATGTGCATCCACTATGGAAAATTTTGAACTACAGCATCCACAATCCTCTATTGTGACACGTCCAGATGAGCGGTACTTGGAACATAAAACACCCGAGAGACTAAGCGCAGATGCTGCTGCCCCAGACTGCCTAGCCTGTGAATAAGGGGAAACTGATCTCAGAAACGAGTAGGGCGATATGGCAGAAAATATCGCTATGAATCCTGTATGAAGTGTTGTTGCTGCCTGCAGGAAAATAAAGGTGAAATCAAATGTTGGGTGTGGCATTTTCAAATGCGTGGGCATCTTCATATGGAATATTGTGTGGCCTGCCTTGGCCACAAAAACGCCCCACCGCTCGCAGAGCGGGTCCGTGTGTCTGGAATGCTTCGAACACACGCAAGGAGCAACATACCTTTCGTGATGGACGCAAGTAAAGCAGAAATCGAGTACAGAGAAACCAGCGACCTGACGGTATAAATATTGCACGAGGCAGAGCATATGCACATCCACTATGGAAAAATTTAGAACTACAGCATCCACAATACTCGTGTGACACGCCCAGATGGGCGGTACTTGGAACATAAAACACCTGAGAGACTAAGCGCGGATGCTCCTGCCCCAGACTGCCTAGCCTGTGAACAAGGGGAAACTGATCCCAGAAACGGGTAGGGCGATATGGCGCAAAATATGGCTATGAATCCTGTATGAAGTGTTAATAATAAAGGTGAAATCAAATGTTAGGTGTGGCGTTCTCAAATGCATGAGCATCTTCATATGGAATATTTATATATATCGTTTATTCTATTGGAATGGAGTGAAAACGAGATAATCATATATATGTATATATATATATATATATATATATATATATATATATATATATATATATATATATATATATATATATATATATATATATCCTGTACACCGTCTGTCTCCTAGCTCGCGCGCTCGCACAGCCAGCAAGTAGACTCCGGACACGGACCTCGAGGTGCATGTAAGATTTTTATTTCGCAGAAAGAGTCACCGACTATATTACCTACTGGCGGTCGCCAGTAGGTAGTTATAGTTAGGATTTTTTTCAATGTTAAATCTCAAAATTCTATTTGGAATAACTTTGGCGCCGGTTGACGAATCTGCCTCAAAATTTCCTCAAAATGGCCTCGCGGCGTTCCGGTCCTTCCCTGAAAGTTTGGGGGGGATTCGTCAAGCGGGGGCCGAGATAAAAGGGGAGTCCCAAAACGCTTTTTCCCCATGTTAATTTCCATAGGGCGGTCGATTTCACTTTTAGCCGGAACGGCTGAATGGATTTCCACCAAACTTGGCAAAATTGTAGGGACTGGTAGCCCGATGTGCCTTTGTTATGTCTCAAAATATGTGCTCCAGTCGATTTTGAGTAATTAAGGTTCAAAAAAATATATATATCTAAAGCCGCGCACTGGTACGTGCACCGGTACGCGCACCGGGCACGCCACGCGAGGTGCGCACGGAAAGCTGATTGGCTCTCGGGTGTCTGTAAACATTCGAAACAGTCTGGAGCGGCCGCCATCTTGTGTCTCGGTAGGATCGAGACACGAGAGGTGGGCAAAACAAAGAGGGAAATGACCATAAGGGGGCAGGGTAGACCCCCCTTGACCCCCTAGGTTTGACGTGGGGGCTATAAAAGGGCCCCGCGGGGCATTTAAAATATTTATTTTTTTCGTTTTGCGCGGTGGAAGCGCCCGGTACGCGCACCGGGGAGCGGCCCGGGGAGCGTACTATGAGGAAAAAAGATGTTTTTAAAAAATGAAGTTTTTGTTTAGAAATTGGAGGTAGTTCTAAAAAGAACTTTTTTTTTCTTCTTTTTGTTGTTTTATATTTTTTTTGTGTTTGTTGAACTTTTTGAACTTTTTTTGGCTTTTCAAAACAGTTTTATATTTTTTTTGTATTTTTTTAGGGGGAGAAACAAAAAAAGGGAATTGAAACTGGCTCAACTGGAGCAAAAAAATAAAAAACCCAAAACATTACTTCTTTTTCGGGCACTTGTGATTATCACCTGCAAGGACGATGAGCTTAACGCTTTTTTCACCATAGGCGATAAGCTTGCCACATGCAGAACAAGTGATTTTAAAATCAGCAAATCTTGGCTGAATGCAAGGCATCATCTCGGATGTTTCTGGTCCCGATGAAGTGGGTTGGTTTCTTTGGGAGGTGGTCCTTGACGACTGGGGGAGGTTACTGGCCAGTTCCCTGAACTCTGCACGAGAGTAGTTGTTTGGGTGCTTTCTGGTCATATGACGAATCATGGTATAGTTACCAAATGAATATTTTTTGTTTGGGTTGCCCCGTGAAAGTTCATCATTGCAGATTAGGCAAGTTACCTTGGGCGCATTCACTTTTTTCTTGCCCTCTGGGATTGAAAAAAACTCCCATACAATGTGTGGCTTGGGTTTGTATGGGGTATTTTCTTCAGGCAGCCATCTTCTCCTCCCCTCCTCCTCTTCCTCTTCCTCCTCCTCCTGTTCTTGACCACCAATATAATCTGGAGCTGGTCCTGTTGGTGGTTGTGGTGGTGGTGGTGGGGCAGATGCACCAGCTGCTGCTGCTACTGAAGCCATTATTAATATCAAAAAGGTACAGAGATGTACAAACAGGTCTTCCTCAGTCAAAGGACAAAGTCAGAATAAGGAAAAAAGGTGGGGTCTTTCATCATTTAGAAAAAAAAACTGTCCTGAACCAATGAGAAGTGTTATTTTCAGGTCACAAGACCAGGGGCTTCATCATTATGAAACTAAAACTGTTATGAACCAATGAAAAGTGTTATTTTCAGGTCACATGACCCGACGCACTTACGCTACGCGCCCCGGGGCGCGCCCGGGGGCGCTCCGGGTCGCGTAGCATAAGCGCGTGGGATGTTTACGTTGCGCGATCGTATTCGCTCGAGTACTTCCGGGTGCGCTTACGCCGTGCGCATCACGCGGACGCGGCTACGCGATACGTCATGATCATGTTTTCGTTCGCGATATTGGCGCTTACGGGACGCTCCTCGGAGCGCGCCCGGGGGCGCTTTATAAAAGTACGCTTTTCGGGGCGCTCCCCGGGAAGCACACCGGGAGCGCTCCAAAACAAAAAATAAAAAATAAAAAAAATGGGAAAAATTGTAGGGACTGGTAGCCCTATTCTTAAGTGGTTTTTACGAAAATTAACTTTGATAAAATATATATTGTGCTACATTGGGCTATATATATATGCCAAAATGCCAAAATGTAACCCAAATGTAGTCCAATGTAGCCCAATGTAGCCCAAAGATGGCCCCCAGAGACCAAAAAATGTAAATGTAGCCCAAATTTCAACTAGATGTAGCCCAACTGTAGCCCAATGACAGAATGTACCAGAGTGTTCTAAAGAACAACTAGAGTGCTAACAGTCTTATTTATAAAGTGAGACTTATAGTTAGGAATTAGCATTAAAAAAACCTATGAAATTCACTGAAAAAACCATAAGTTTCACACCAGTTATAGTTAGGAATTAGCATTTAAAAAACCTATGAAATTCACTGAAAAAACCATAGGTTTCACACCGGTTATAGTTAGGAATTAGCATTTAAAAAACCTATTAAATTCACTGAAAAAACCATAGGTTTCACACCAGTTATAGTTAGCTGGAAATTTTACTGATATAAAACCATTGAAATTCCCACGTTATAGTTAGTTGGACTCACTATAACTTGCGCGTGCAATGCACTGCTGATGACATCACATATTACATCACTCATGACATGGTCAGTGACATCACTCATGACACCATCCTTGTAACACAGTGACAGACCTCCTTTCACTGTAAAGTAACCTTTGAAACACATATTCAAAAATAGAAACTAACATTAACAAAAAAGTGGATATACCCATACCAGTTACAACAACCAATTCAGTAATTTCACCATCTATATACAAATTCACACATTCACCAACAGTTTTATGTATTCACTCATACATATACTCACTCATCATATGTAGTGATACCCCTATTCATTCTGTTACACACTGACAGTCATCAAAAACTTACTCATACATATACTCACACATGCAAATAAACTAATAAACATCCATTTATTTGCATATACAACTATACACACATTAGCACATTACTTCTAAGGAAACTTACACATACTTACTCTCTTAAACAATCACTTATAGAAACACATACTTATTTAAACAGGAACTCTTTCAATCTCTCACTCTCACATATACTTACTTATATACATCAATTCTCATATATACAAGATTAAAACATATGTAGTTACTCATAAAGACACTAGTGAGAGAGGCATTCACTCTCTAACACACACATATACACACTCATCCACCCATACAATCCTACACAAATGCTGTCTTCAAAACACATACAAACAGTGAGTCAGTCATTGATGCATCTATGTGCTAAGTAACAGCCCCACCAAACCATACAGACACTCATACTAATACTAAAAAAACATCTAATAACCCATATACACACACATGTAGCTACTCACCAACCCATGCAGCCACTTATACACAAAGTAAAACACTGATACATATATTTAAATATTTAAACATTACTCGCTAATATATGTATTCACTAAGATACACTTAATAAGCCAGTTAACCAATCAATTTTTTTTTAAAAAACATCCATTTAGACACTTATTTAAACATTTATTCTTCCATCGACCTTAACATATACATATATAAAATATATTTATTTTTCAGAAAGACACACATTCACTGGACGATGTCATCAGTGATGTCATTTGAGATGTCATCAGTGATGTCATGAGTGATGTCACTGACCATGTCATGAGTGATGTAATATGTGATGTCATCAGCAGTGCATTGCACGCGCAAGTTATAGTGAGTCCAACTAACTATAACGTGGGAATTTCAATGGTTTTATATCAGTAAAATTTCCAGCTAACTATAACTGGTGTGAAACCTGTGGTTTTTTCAGTGAATTTAATAGGTTTTTTAAATGCTAATTCCTAACTATAACCGGTGTGAAACCTATGGTTTTTTCAGTGAATATATATATATATATATATATTACCTACAGTAGGTAGTTATAGTTAGGATTTTTTTCAATGCAAAATCTCAATTTCTATTGGGAATAACTTTGGCGCTGGTTGAGGAATCTGCCTCCGGTTCTTCTCTGAAAGTTTGGGGGGGATTCGTCATGCGGGGGCCGAGATAAAAGGGGGGTCCCAAAACGTGTTTTCCCCATGTTAATTTCCAGCGGGTAGTCGACCTCACTTTTCGCCCGAACGGCTGAATGGATTTCCACCAAACTTTGCAAAATTGCAGGGGCTGGTAGCCCGAAGTGCCTTTGCTATGTCTCAAGATATGTGCTCCAGTGGTTTTTGAGTAATTTAGGTTCGACTTGTGCACGGAAAGCTGATTGGCTCTCGGGTGTCTGTAAACATTCGAAACAGTCCGGAGCGGCCGCCATCTTGTGTCTTGTGTCTCGGTAAGATCGAGACACAAGAGGTGGCAAAAACAAAAGGGGAAATGACCATAAGGGGTCAGAAGGGGCATAAGGGGGCAGAGTAGACCCCCCCTGACCCCCTAGGTTTGATGTGGGGGCTATAAAAGGGCCCACGGGACTATGAGTGATGTCACTGACCATGTCATGAGTGATGTAATATGTGACGTCATCAGCAGTGCATTGCAGGCGCGCAAGTTATAGTGAGTCCAACTAACTATACCGTGGGAATTTCAATGGTTTTATGTCAGTAAAATTTTCAGCTAACTATAACTGGTGTGAAACCTATGGTTTTCTCAGTGATTATATATATATATATGTGTATATATTTTACACAACGTGTCAGCATCTCTTCCAGACTGAAAACATGAAAACATAGAAAGCACTCAGGTCATCCAGTTCAAAAAGTTGTATATTTGCAGACCCCCTGCCCCTCCAACAGAAGCGTTTCGCCTTGCGGCTTCGTCAGTGTTGGCGTGTGTAACAAATTGAAACCCTTATATTTACAGTCATTCCCACACATCCCCAATGGACAGTGAAAGCGGACTTTTCCTACATGTCCCAAATCGGTGGCCATCGTTAAACATGTTTAAAGTGGGACAAGACCCTTCCATATAAAAATTGTTTTCAGAAAAGTGCAAGTGCATAATTAAAAACAATTCCTTTTTTCACTTCATTATATGTACAATTCATAAAATGTAAAGGGGAACATAAAGGAGAAATATCCCAATGGTATTTCAATTTTACAGACAGCTGTTTCAATTCATTTTTTGAATTCTAAAATCTATCAAAATGTGCGATAAATTTTAACATGTACGATGTGGGAAAGATTTTCTCAACATTAAGCAGCTGCCACACCCAACAGTGTCTAAAGAAATCTTTATACCCCTGTTCGTTATTTATGACGCCCTGTATGGGCTGGCTCAACTGTTCTCTGGCCCTTTATGGGCTGCCCTAAATGTGTTGGTTGTTATCAGAGTGGAGGGAAATGTGTTAACGAATAATAGCAATATGTTTATATCTATGATGTTCTTAACGGAATTCAGGGAAAGATGATTGATGTATCTATTCTTTTACTCAATGTGTGGTCACAAAAAAAAAAAAAAATATATATATATATATATATATATATATATTATATATATATATTATATATATATATATATATATATATATATATATATATATATATATATATATATATACATACATACCCTCAACCTTATCTTACAACCCCCACCCCCTCAGCAACATAACAGACTGTGAAATAGCAGAGTATCCAGCAGTAACAGAGCACAGGACTTCAGAATTTTTGGGGCAGGCACATTTTTTGCCACACCATAAAAATACCATGAATGTTGAGGTTGCGGGAGGCAAATTTAGCTTGTTTTAGCTGCAAAATTTGCCACCCAAAGCCTAAAAATCCTGGGGGCTGAATGAAGGCATATATGTTTTATGATGGTAATTATGTAATTTTCTCTGACAAATGTCAAGAACGAACAGTTTAATGACGGCAAAGTGAGGTGTATTTCTACAATGCATCTAAAATGACTTCTAATGTAACTTTAAGGCACACATGATTTGCTCACATAGACAGATAGCACACAGCATTGACATAAACGAGTATCTATTGATTGGTTTGAGTCTATGGTAACTAGATATGAGTGCACCTCTCTTGACAGTTTCCACACACTATGAAGGGAGGAGAGGCAACATTTCTCTACTCTGGCCTCCCCAATTACATAACAGTAACACACACAGAGGAGTAGTGAAAAGTGATCAAAAGGTGGTACATGCTATGTGGAGAAATACTGCCCTCACTCACAAAATTGTGACATGATTCATCATTGGGCTTGCTCACAATACACCCCTGTCCTGAAGAAAGCCAATGTGACCCAACACTGTGGGCACTTTTAGCACGGCTGAAACATGTCAGCACTTTGGCAGTAAGGAGGGGTGAAGGAACTCTGAAATCTCTCCTATCACTACCATCCTTCACGTTTTCAAACCTGGACAGAGGGTAAAGGAATACATTGTTATACAGAGACACCACCAAGCTATTTTTAAGCCTTCACTGCACTTTGCTTTTGGTGATCCCAATTCATATTGATATATAATTTCTTTTTCATGTTTGTATTGTCTTACCCTCCCTTTTGTTCCACCCCAGGCGTTTGTCTGCGCAGGTGTGTATTGTAAGCAAGCCCAATGATGAAGCTTGTCACAATTTTTTGAGTGAGTGCAGTATTTTTCCACAGAGCATGTGCCACCTTTTGATCACTTTTCGCTACTCCTCGGTGTGTGTTACAGTCCTCTCTTGATAGTGCCACAGGTCCTTGATGTCTGGATGGACACTGTGATGTCAGCTGTTGGCAATGGCAAAAAAAAACAAGAAAGAGACATCAACCTTATTTGAGAATACAGCCATGATAGATGTGACAACTTATGTTGGTAAAATTGAAACAGATGTAGCATATCCCTTACACTTTCAAAACTCAATAATTGGACTGACATTTGTCTGAGATCACAAAGAGGGTCAATGATATGCAAACTGATGTACATAGTTGTGGTTGGGTGACAGCCACAGGTTTACCAGAGTGTCGGAGGGCAAAGAGTCAAACCTTAGCTTGATGGGTAGCCCATGATGTGGGTCAAATATTAATCCCTAATGTGATTAGCAAAGAATATTTGGTCACTACAGTAGTGGAGAGACGGGAATAGTTAATAGGTGTGGGTAGTTGTCATTGTTTTGCAGTGGTTAAAGGACTGAACATCTACAAAGTCGTGCCCTGGGTGACTGTACAGGTCAAATAAAGCCAGTTTGAGGCAGACATGCATGTGACATGAAGTTGTGGTAGGTGTGATGACAAAAGACATGCTGCATATTGTCATGGATGTTGACTTACTAGAATCTGTAGATTGTCTGCTGCGAAAGGACAGTACCTAGGACAGCACAGACAATGGCACAGCAGCGGGGAGAGTGGCATGTGGCAGAGGGGCTGGCAACTCGAGGCCTGCAATGGAGACAATTACATGATAGAGGTGTGTATATTTACGTGCTAGTCACAGACACTTTCCCTTTATTATCAGGATGTTGCCTCAGCATATGTGTACTCGATATATTGAATACCGTGTTCATTCATGAGAATCTCGGTTGAACCCTTGTGGTTGTTTCAAGCATAAAGTGAGGTAGACCTGGCTGCGAGAGAGGAGTGCGTTCTGAAACCATCCTGGTTGGGGCCCTGCTACACGAGGAGGCGGGTCTGCTGCACTTGGGGTAAAATAACCAGTAACACTTAGATTTAGGTGTGGGCATACTGGGCAGGATCGATGCTTCAAACACTCTAGAACCTGCACACAGAACTCTGGGCCGGTCACAATGTTTCTTACAGATTAAACATTCGTACATACATCTACTATTGAAATGGCTTTAAATTATGACCATGGATGATGAAAAGCCGTACTTATTACGAGTGACCTCTTAATTCAGTTGGGAACAGTAACTGGAGTTGCCAGCCCCATGGAGACTATAAGAGGAGCTACCGAGCCAAACTCAACAGACGACAGGAAATTAGACAGTAAGTTAAGAAAGACAAGTCTGCGGCTTCCATCTTAAACATTTCTTTTTAGATATGCTTCGACAGCGAATTTTGACTTTCTTTTACATTTCCACTGTCTGTATATATGTGCTACAGTTACATTTCCGTGGCTGGACCGTGCTTGTCATTAACTTACACTTGCACTGAGCCCCTCAAAATAGAAAATAAAAACATTGAAGTAAGGCAAACAACTAGTTTATTAAAAAATAGAAATGCCCACAGATGCTTATCTGTCCTCTCATTTAGAACAACCAGAGAAATTTAAATTACAGTAATAACTCTTCTCTTTGGATGGAACAGGAGAATGAAGGTGGAGAGAAACTGGCACCAGTTGAGTCAACATTGATTGATCCCACAGCCAAGAATCAAACTGGTCCAATTGTCACGTGACCTGACATCAGATCTACTGGCAGGATTCTGACTGGCCGCTTCCAGTATAAAGGTAGGAGCTCTGGGCTGACAGAGACACCCTGAGATTGAACCTTGTGTACTCACATCGCATCTCGATCCCCAGGCATCTCTCACCATGAAGATCGCTCTCGTTTTTCTGTTGGTGGGTGTGAGCAGCATCCATGGTAAGCATCCTCTCTATCCTCATAAATCCTGATTCACGGAGCACGATGCAGATCTGCACTCCCAGATTTACAACTCTACACGGAGGCAGATTTACAACTTTCCGAAATACACACTCTTTCGAGCGCAATCTCACCTTTTCCGTCCGAATTACTGGAAGGTTTCGTGCACTTTTTTTCTCTTTGGCGGTTGCATTTCTCTAATGTCCAATTGGACGCCTTGCACAGCTGTGCATTGTGAAATGCCAGTGTCTTTGAGTAATGACAGTTTTTAGTTTGTTTTTCTAGCTATTCAAAGACTATTTTTGCCATGAAGTAAACCGCTCTCACACCCTTAGGAATTTCAGAAGTGGTCCTTCACATTCGGGAAAATGTTTGATTCTTACTCTAGACAGGTCAAAATCTCTCCTTATGTTCAAGATTGACGGGGTCAGACGGAAGTTTGAGAATACCTACAAACTCTTTAATGTGTCAATGATTTAAAGTTTCTTGGGAGACCCTATCCTCGAAGATTCTATTTTTCTGCTCGCTGAGTGGAATTTACTCAACTGTTGCCTAATAATATGGATGAGATCACTTTTGCACAAGGACACGTTTTCATTAATAGATTGCAGAATGTATCTCACCATTGCACATGTCAGACCTACACATGCATATCGGTTTGAGACTCCTTTGCAGAGTAGGGCTCTTCTAAGGGGCAAGGAACATTTCTGTTTAATGCCCGGACCTTCTGAAGTTCACCAGCGCTCCACATGCAACACCATCGGAAAGCAATTTTCCCCCATCACATTAAGATGGCGTAGGAATCTGTCCGAGACCGGTGTGGGAGCAAACACCGCCCGCCACGGATCCACCACAGGCAATCAATCTGGCGGAGCACGAGATTAAGATTCTGGCCGCAGCCAGCCTTTCTGTGGCAGTTAAACAGCCATTGAAAGGCTGGTGAGGATTGGTATCGGGGGCCTGTTGCGTGCCCCCTTGTGTTGGGGGGACGTGCTTGTGCACTGGGGGATACCCATGGTACCACCTTACATTTCACTGCACTAAGAGGCGGGCACCGTGTAGTGCCTGCCACGTCGTGCAGTGAAATGCACAACATACATTTTTAACAATGCGGCGGGTGCTTCAGTCAGCAGCACCAGCTGCAATGTTAAAATGCAAAATGTGACCGCCATGGTGGCGGTCGCATCCTAATTTGGAGAGCAGGACCGCCGCATACATGGCGGGTGGTCCCAATCCCCGCAATGATGGCAGTCGGACAGAAGTCTGACCGCTATCGTAATGACCCCCATAGTCATTTGGGGCTTTGTTGGCCCCCTGAAATAGAATAATGGTTTTAATACGATGTAAAAAATATAGATATAATAAAAATGACTCCCTATACTTAAACAGGTAAGTACATAAATATTGGGGGAAAATATAGATGTTAAAAGTATAGTTGTACAAAATATCTACTTTTAAATATATGTATATGTATATATATATATATATATATATATATATATATATATATATATATATATATATATATTTATATATAGATATATATATATATATATATATATATATATATATACATATACATATATATATATACATATGCATATATAATACAATAATAAATATATTTTAAATTATAAAATTAATAAAAAGAAAGTAGATTTAATATACATTTTAACAAATATATCATATAAACTTAATTAAAAAAAATAAACCACACATCCATAATTACATATATATATATATATATATATATATATATATATATATATATATATATATATATATATATATATATACATTTACTTTAAAACAATTTATAAACTATCAATTTTAATTTGTTTCATAATTTTAAATGTATATATAAGTTTACAAATATATTTCTATCAATAACATCAAATCTATTAAAAATTCTATTCTATCAAAAATGAATACATTAAACTGTTTAAAAATCTTTAAAATGAAATTTACCACTCCAGTTAGTGCAACAGTAGGGAAAATGTTGGATAGCGCAGCGGCAAAAATTACTATTCCCACTCCAATGAGTGCAACAGTAGGAAAAGTGTCGGATTGTGGAGGGATAAAATGTACCATTCCCACTACAATAATTGTAACAGTAGGGAAAGTGTTGAATTGCAGAGGGGTAACAATTAATATTCTCACTCCAGTTGGTTCAAAATTAAAAACAAACAAAATAATAACAGCAACAAAAATATTTTAAAAATAAAATAAATAAAAAAGTATAAATATGTTAAACATTTAATTACAAATATATTGAATACCACAAATTAAAAAAAACATATATTTTTGTTAAATGCATATGAATAGTACCTACTAATAATATATTAAATAAAATAAAAATTAATTTTCAAACAAATATATGTTTAATTAGAAATTATTCAGAATCAAAAACATTAATTAATACATACATTCACTTTATTATTTCCTACCCTATAACACCACACAATTCACAAACCAACTGCTAAATCCTAAAAAAATGCCCTTACATAATTAACATAAATGATTACCAATTAAAGAAATATTACAAATTAAAAAACAAATTATAACTCTTAAAAATGAAGAAACTTCCCACAATTTACCCCTATAATCCCCACAAACCATAGCTAACATTAAACTGTAAAATAATTAATTACACAATTAAAACTTATTTTCAATTAGAAAACAAATAGTATTTAACAACCAATTATAAAGTAAGTAAAATTAATTTACTCCCCAACCTTTACCCCTATAAAAGTAAAACCCACACACATTAAATATAAATAAGTACCCCATTTAATTATCAATTAAGATAAATGATCAGCTAATTATTAATTAACTGAATATAAATTACTTCTCACCTTTTACCACTATAAACCCTACAACCCACACCTAAAATTAATTACACAATTTGCATATTTCATATTCAATGAATTAATCAATATTAATTAAGAACTAATTATTAATTAATTAAACTAAAATTTCTTCCCACGTTTACCCGTATAAACCCTACAACCAACACCTAAAATTAATTACACGGTTTCCATAATTAATTTTACAATAAATTAATAATAAAAACTAACGACTATTTATTAATTAATTAAACATAAATTACTTCCCACACTTTACCCCTATAAACCCCACGACCCAATGCTAAAATACATTTCACATTATTAATTTTCAATCAATTAATTAAGTTAAATTAACAACTAATTTATTACTTAATCAAAAATAAATTACTTCCCACCCTTCAAACCTATGAGCCCCACAACTCGCACCTAAAAATAATTACAAAATTACCATAATTAATTATCAATTAATTAATGTTAATTAACAACTAATTATTAATTAATTACAAATAAATTACTTCCTACAATTAACACTATAAAATCTCAATTAAAAAAAGATGCATAAATAAAATAATAATAATTTATTTATTATAATTAAATTACTTCCCACCCTATTCCTCCATAAACCACAACCCACTACAGAACTAAAAAAGGCAAAATTTAATTAAAATAAAATTGATAACTACTAAAAATGTAACACATATATTAAAAACATAAACAATATTTACACAAAAAACATACATCACAATAATTTGAATGATAAAATAAAATACATAACACTAATTAAAAAATCGATATTTTAAACAACTATATTTTTTCAAACAATATTAATGACTTCTACATTTTAAAAGCAATATTTCCTGCCTTAAATTTGATATTCTGGATCACGATATTCATGCTGTCGATATTTCTGTGTCATGATAATTCCAACTCGAAATTTGTGTAAGTCGACATTTCCAACTCAATATTCTGTCGGAATATCCTCCCACAAAGGAACTAGATATGTCCTGAATGTTAGTGAGAAACCATAAACATAATTGCTTATTGGTATCCATAAATGTTTTTCTGAGCATCTTCTGAAGTTGGAGACATATAGGGCAGGAGTAAATACGTAACCAGCAGTAGCGACTCATGGAGGGAGTGCTGCGGATGGTGGGGGGGGGCAGGGGAGGAGCAGGGTGGGGGGGTAGTAAACTACGGCATATGGCCGAACAGAGGTAAGTAAACAAGTAAATGAATAAACAAATTTCATTGCGCGCACTGCATTGCCAAATTCCATAGTTTACAACCCCCCACCCTGCTCCTCCCCCGCCCCGCATTACCGCCCTGCAGTACTCATTCCACGAGCCACTACTGGTAAGCAGGATGACGATGTGAAAGAATACCCCTCAAATTGTTGGGCGTGTAAAGCAATAGGTTTTTCCAAACTGAAAGCTTTTTTTCCAAGTGGATAGACAAAAAGTGCTCTTGCACACCTGCACGACATTTTCACATGCATAATTCAAAGCTATTGCATACTATGTATAATGGATAATGATAAATATTTTTGCGTAAAGAGAACATTTCAAAGGTTTTCCAATTCTTCTTGATACCTTTTAAAGTGAAGAAATGTAAGCATTACCACCTTAACCATTCTCCTCTTCCCTGTCCTTATATTATTGATGTTTCTGCTTCCTGTGACAGATTACCCATATATAAATAGATGGGAAGAAATTCGATTATTTCACAATAATTAGTTTTTCTTCACTTTATATTATGTAAGTGAGTTCCGCCCTCTCTTTCAATACTTCTCCTCCCCTGAGTTGTACAAATTCTTGATAGAAAGAATAGGGAGGGACCCAGAGCCTGTGCAATGGGAGGGAGATTGTCAGGGACTGGTTGGAGGGGAGGGTTTAAGAAACAGACACAAGAGCTAGTCAAAACAGGGACACTGTGTTAAATGCTCTTTCAGATTTAACAAAATAGTCCCTGAGCAAGTAACTATTATGTGACAAGTGGAATGCTTCAAGAAAAAGGGTCCTGCTCCATGGGAGGGAATAAACAATGAAAAAGGAGGGATAAATAGGGAAAATACCCACTTGGAAGCAAGGATTTTTATAGGACACTGAAACGAACAAATTCAAAGTAGTGGGCTCTCTGTAACCCCACAGACTGATAAAGCATGTCTCGAAGTGACAGCGCAAGCGCTGCCTCGGCTCAACATAAAAAGAAGCGTATGTTGGTTGGTATCAGGCTAAATTAACAGTCAAACGACTGATAAATATCACAAAAGAAATATTTCACTGGTGAGCATTATTTGCTCAACAGGAGATGTCCTATGCATTGCAAATACATTTTGATGAATACATGGTCGAGGACATTGCTATAGGAAGTACTCTTTTACTTTGAAGCCCAGGGCTATTTCAGACATATCTGCTCTCACTGGTCATAAGCCACGGGGTACTCTGGTATTTAGAAATCAAACCAAAATGTTTCTCTTTGGAATTCACTCATCTAATGGAACCATAGCTCTTGGAGAAAGAGAGAAAGAAGGGGAGGGCAGGCTCCAATGCAACTCCTAAGTTATGCAGTTGAAGCAACGTAAATGGAATTACAGATGTATTAGCTTTCACCCATGGAAAATTGTGTTTTAATACAAATAGGAAGAGAGAAAGGCAACTACCAAGTTATTGAATGGCCGCATGTAATTTAAAAAGTTTGGATTCATTTACCCATAGTCACTAATTATTTTATTTTTGTCTGTATTTTAGCTACTTATGAAATGGACAAGACCAAGGTTGAAAAATGCTTCGCAACGGCTCTGGTAAATACATCGCTTCTTTTAGATGCTCTTGTACATATATGATGCCACTTTTGAAATAATAGCTGAAAAGTATGTGTATGCTATTGATATTTATGTACAAACCTTGTTCCAATATTTTAGCGTTTGTAACTGATTTTGAGTGCCACACTACAGTTTGCAAGTATGAATAGATGTACAAATGTATGCATTTTATTGCATTCAAGAAATAAACACAATCCCAAATAGGACTGACCTACAGCAGAAACATTTTGGCTGAATTAGTTAGTTAAACAGGTATATGTTGCATTTTTTAAACTTTTTAACTAAATGCGTTTCCAGTTCTTTATATCAAGACAATATTGCAATATAATGTGCTGCAAAATGCAGCATAGTACTTTACTGCTGCATAATTTAGTTAAATATGATATATAATGTGATCTTCCATTGCAGCATAACGCTAGTGATTGTGGCAATGGGAACGCTCTACAAAGGGTTATGGGGCTGGAATTATGATCATGGAACTTATATTTCAAATCGAGCTGTGGAATATTTTCCATAATTCACCGGTGCATGTAAAATATGTGGTTTTTAACACTTCATTTTGTGCAATAAAAGTACACAAAGATGTAATGCATATTGTTTCAATTACGCTTTTGTATACTGGTGACTAAAATTACAGCTTCAACAGAATGTTTTGAGAAAAATGTGAAATCTTCAAACTAGTAGAGAATTTATGGTATATTTTTCTGAAGCAGTCACAAGTGCAATGAGCTAAGGCTATTCTAGATTTAGAATCTAAATGTGAGAAGCTAAACCGTGACTGATGACGGAATGGTTCCGTCACCAGCATCGAAGGGGTTAAGCAGCACACATAGAAGTTACCAAACGCTATTTCAAGACTGCTTATGTGCAGGAAGGATTCAGAAAAGGGGGGTGGTGATGAACAGAGTGTCTGAATTAAGCAGACCACTCTTACCGAGTCCAAAGATCAGGGCTTGATCCATCACCGTTATTTAACTCACTGCCCCATCCCAGCTCAGAACCTGGCTATATGCAAATCAGTCTGTCCCTGGCCCAGTGTATCATGGGAACAGGGCAGACCAAACTACCAAGCAAATTCTTCACCAGAAAGGAGACAAGCTTCCGGGGACCGGTTTCTGGCATTTCAGCCGTCGTCGGCCCGGCTTGCTTGAATCCTGATGGAGCAGTGAGTAAGGGACTCATGTCTGAGTATACCCTGCCACACCTATAGTGGCCAAAAACGATTCAGAAAAGGGGGTGGTGATGAACAGAGTGTCTGAATTAAGCAGACCACTCTTACCCAGTCCAAAGATCAGGGCTTGATCCATCACCGTTATTTAACTCACTGCCCCATCCCAGCTCAGAACCTGGCTATATGCAAATCAGTCTGTCCCTGGCCCAGTGCATCATGGGAACAGGGCAGACCAAACTACCAAGCCAATTCTTCATCAGAAAGGAGACAAGCTTCCGGGGACCGGTTTCTGGCATTTCAGCCGTCGTCGGCCCGGCTTGCTTGAATCCTGATGGAGCGATGAGTAAGGGACTCATGTCTGAGTATACTCTGCCACACCTATAGTGGCCAAAAACGATTCAGAAAAGGGGGTGGTGATGAACAGAGTGTCTGAATTAAGCAGACCACTCTTACCCAGTCCAAAGATCAGGGCTTGATCCATCACCGTTATTTAACTCACTGCCCCATCCCAGCTCAGAACCTGGCTATATGCAAATCAGTCTGTCCCTGCCCCAGTGCATCATGGGAACAGGGCAGACCAAACTACCAAGCCAATTCTTCACCAGAAAGGAGACAAGCTTCCGGGGACCGGTTTCTGGCATTTCAGCCGTCGTCGGCCCGGCTTGCTTGAATCCTGATGGAGCAGTGAGTAAGGGACTCATGTCTGAGTATACCCTGCCTCACCTATAGTGGCCAAAAACGATTCAGAAAAGGGGGTGGTGATGAACAGAGTGTCTGAATTAAGCCGACCACTCTTACCCAGTCCAAAGATCAGGGCTTCATCCATCACCGTTATTTAACTCACTGCCCCATCCCAGCTCAGAACCTGGCTATATGCAAATCAGTCTGTCCCTGGCATAGTGCATCATGGGAACAGGGCAGACCAAACTACCAAGCCAATTCTTCACCAGAAAGGAGACAAGCTTCCGAGGACCGGTTTCTGGCATTTCAGCCATCGTCGGCACGGCTTGCTTGAATCCTGATGGAGCAGTGAGTAAGGGACTCATGTCTGAGTATACCCTGCCACACCTATAGTGGCCAAAAACGATTCAGAAAAGGGGGTGGTGATGAACAGAGTGTCTGAATTAAGCAGACCACTCTTACCCAGTCCAAAGATCAGGGCTTGATCCATCACCGTTATTTAACTCACTGCCCCATCCCAGCTCAGAACCTGGCTATATGCAAATCAGTCTGTCCCTGGCCCAGTGCATCATGGGAACAGGGCAGACCAAACTACCAAGCCAATTCTTCACCAGAAAGGAGACAAGCTTCCGGGGACCGGTTTCTGGCATTTCAGCCGTCGTCGGCCCGGCTTGCTTGAATCCTGATGGAGCAGTTAGTAAGGGACTCATGTCTGAGTATACTCTGCCACACCTATAGTGGCCAAAAACGATTCAAAAAAGGGGGTGGTGATGAACAGAGTGTCTGAATTAAGCAGACCACTCTTACCCAGTCCAAAGATCAGGGCTTGATCCATCACCGTTATTTAACTCACTGCCCCATCCCAGCTCAGAACCTGGCTATATGCAAATCAGTCTGTCCCTGGCCCAGTGCATCATGGGAACAGGGCAGACCAAACTAGCAAGCCAATTCTTCACCAGAAAGGAGACAAGCTTCCTGGGACCGGTTTCTGGCATTTCAGCCGTCGTCGGCCCGGCTTGCTTGAATCCTGATGGAGCAGTGAGTAAGGGACTCATATATGAGTATACCCTGCCACACCTATAGTGGCCAAAAACGATTCAGAAAAGGGGGTGGTGATGAACAGAGTGTCTGAATTAAGCAGACCACTCTTACCCAGTCCAAAGATCAGGGCTTGATCCATCCCCGTTATTTAACTCACTGCCCCATCCCAGCTCAGAACCTGGCTATATGCAAATCAGTCTGTCCCTGGCCCAGTGCATCATGGGAACAGGGCAGACCAAACTAGCAAGCCAATTCTTCACCAGAAAGAAGACAAGCTTCCTGGGACCGGTTTCTGGCATTTCAGCCGTCGTCGGCCCGGCTTGCTTGAATCCTGATGGAGCAGTGAGTAAGGGACTCATATCTGAGTATACCCTGCCACACCTATAGTGGCCAAAAACGATTCAGAAAAGGGGGTGGTGATGAACAGAGTGTCTGAATTAAGCAGACCACTCTTACCCAGTCCAAAGATCAGGGCTTGATCCATCACCGTTATTTAACTCACTGCCCCATCCCAGCTCAGAACCTGGCTATATACAAATCAGTCTGTCCCTGGCCCAGTGCATCATGGGAACAGGGCAGACCAAACTACCAAGCCAATTCTTCACCAGAAAGGAGACAAGCTTCCGGGGACCGGTTTCTGGCATTTCAGCCGTCGTCGGCCCGGCTTGCTTGAATCCTGATGGAGCAGTGAGTAAGGGACTCACGTCTGAGTATACCCTGCCACACCTATAGTGGCCAAAAACGATTCAGAAATGGGGGTGGTGATGAACAGAGTGTCTGAATTAAGCAGACCACTCTTACCCAGTCCAAAGATCAGGGCTTGATCCATCACCGTTATTTAACTCACTGCCCCATCCCAGCTCAGAACCTGGCTATATGCAAATCAGTCTGTCCCTGGCCCAGTGCATCATGGGAACAGGGCAGACCAAACTACCAAGCCAATTCTTTACCAGAAAGGAGACAAGCTTCCGGGGACCGGTTTCTGGCATTTCAGCCGTCATCGGCCCGGCTTGCTTGAATCCTGATGGAGCAGTGAGTAAGGGACTCATGTCTGAGTATACCCTGCCACACCTATAGTGGCCAAAAACGATTCAGAAAAGGGGGTGGTGATGAACAGAGTGTCTGAATTAGGCAGACCACTCTTACCCAGTCCAAAGATCAGGGCTTGATCCATCACCGTTATTTAACTCACTGCCCCATCCCAGCTCAGAACCTGGCTATATGCAAATCAGTCTGTCCCTGGCCCAGTGCATCATGGGAACAGGGCAGACCAAACTACCAAGCCAATTCTTTACCAGAAAGGAGACAAGCTTCCGGGGACCGGTTTCTGGCATTTCAGCCGTCATCGGCCCGGCTTGCTTGAATCCTGATGGAGCAGTGAGTAAGGGAATCATGTCTGAGTATACCCTGCCACACCTATAGTGGCCAAAAACGATTCAGAAAAGGGGGTGGTGATGAACAGAGTGTCTGAATTAAGCAGACCACTCTTACCCAGTCCAAAGATCAGGGCTTGATCCATCATCGTTATTTAACTCACTGCCCCATCCCAGCTCAGAACCTGGCTATATGCAAATCAGTCTGTCCCTGGCCCAGTGCATCATGGGAACAGGGCAGACCAAACTACCAAGCCAATTCTTCACCAGAAAGGAGACAAACTTCCGGGGACCGGTTTCTGGCATTTCAGCCGTCGCCGGCCCGGCTTGCTTGAATCCTGATGGAGTAGTGAGTAAGGGACTCATGTCTGAGTATACCCTGCCACACCTATAGTGGCCAAAAACGATTCAGAAAAGGGGGTGGTGATGAACAGAGTGTCTGAATTAAGCAGACCACTCTTACCCAGTCCAAAGATCAGGGCTTGATCCATCACCGTTATTTAACTCACTGCCCCATCCCAGCTCAGAACCTGGCTATATGCAAATCAGTCTGTCCCTGGCCCAGTGCATCATGGGAACAGGGCAGACCAAACTACCAAGCCAATTCTTCACCAGAAAGGAGACAAGCTTCCAGGGACCGGTTTCTGGCATTTCAGCCGTCGTCGGCCCGGCTTGCTTGAATCCTGATGGAGCAGTGAGTAAGGGACTCATGTCTGAGTATACCCTGCCACACCTATAGTGGCCAAAAACGATTCAGAAAAGGGTGTGGTGATGAACAGAGTGTCTGAATTAAGCAGACCACTCTTACCCAGTCCAAAGATCAGGGCTTGATCCATCACCGTTATTTAACTCACTGCCCCATCCCAGCTCAGAACCTGGCTATATGCAAATCAGTCTGTCCCTGGCCCAGTGCATCACAGGAACAGGGCAGACCAAACTACGAAGCCAATTCTTCACCAGAAATGAGACAAGCTTCCGGGGACCGGTTTCTGCCATTTCAGCCGTTGTCGGCCCGGCTTGCTTGAATCCTGAGTATACCCTGCCACACCTATAGTGGCCAAAAACGATTCAGAAAAGGGGGTGGTGATGAACAGAGTGTCTGAATTAAGCAGACCACTCTTACCCAGTCCAAATATCAGGGCTTGATCCATCACCGTTATTTAACTCACTGCCCCATCCCAGCTCAGAACCTGGCTATATGCAAATCAGTCTGTCCCTGGCCCAGTGCATCATGGGAACAGGGCAGACCAAACTACCAAGCCAATTCTTTACCAGAAAGGAGACAAGCTTCCGGGGACCGGTTTCTGGCATTTCAGCCGTCATCGGCCCGGCTTGCTTGAATCCTGATGGAGCAGTGAGTAAGGGACTCATGTCTGAGTATACCCTGCCACACCTATAGTGGCCAAAAACGATTCAGAAAAGGGGGTGGTGATGAACAGAGTGTCTGAATTAAGCAGACCACTCTTACCCAGTCCAAAGATCAGGGCTTGATCCATCACCGTTATTTAACTCACTGCCCCATCCCAGCTCAGAACCTGGCTATATGCAAATCAGTCTGTCCCTGGCCCAGTGCATCATGGGAACAGGGCAGACCAAACTACCAAGCCAATTCTTCACCAGAAAGGAGACAAACTTCCGGGGACCGGTTTCTGGCATTTCAGCCGTCGCCGGCCCGGATTGCTTGAATCCTGATGGAGTAGTGAGTAAGGGACTCATGTCTGAGTATACCCTGCCACACCTATAGTGGCCAAAAACGATTCAGAAAAGGGGGTGGTGATGAACAGAGTGTCTGAATTAAGCAGACCACTCTTACCCAGTCCAAAGATCAGGGCTTGATCCATCACCGTTATTTAACTCACTGCCCTATCCCAGCTCAGAACCTGGCTATATGCAAATCAGTCTGTCCCTGGCCCAGTGCATCATGGGAACAGGGCAGACCAAACTACCAAGCCAATTCTTCACCAGAAAGGAGACAAGCTTCCGGGGACCGGTTTCTGGCATTTCAGCCATCGTCGGCCCTGCTTGCTTGAATCCTGTGGAGCAGTGAGTAAGGGACTCATGTCTGAGTATACCCTGCCACACCTATAGTGGCCAAAAACGATGCAGAAAAGGGGGTGGTGATGAACAGAGTGTCTGAATTAAGCAGACCACTCTTACCCAGTCCAAAGATCAGGGCTTGATCCATCACCGTTATTTAACTCACTGCCCCATCCCCGCTCAGAACCTGGCTATATGCAAATCAGTCTGTCCCTGGCCGAGTGCATCATGGGAACAGGGCAGACCAAACTACCAAGCCAATTCTTCACCAGAAAGGAGACAAGCTTCTGTGGACCGGTTTCTGGCATTTCAGCCGTTGTCGGCCCGGCTTGCTTGAATCCTGATGGAGCAGTGAGTAAGGGACTCATGTCTGAGTATACCCTGCCACACCTATAGTGGCCAAAAACGATACAGAAAAGGGGGTGGTGATGAACAGAGTGTCTGAATTAAGCAGACCACTCTTACCCAGTCCAAAGATCATGGCTTGATCCATCACCGTTATTTAACTCACTGCCCCATCCCAGCTCAGAACCTGGCTATATGCAAATCAGTCTGTTCCTGGCCCAGTGCATCACGGGAACAGGGCAGACCAAACTACCAAGCCAATTCTTCACCAGAAATGAGACAAGCTTCCGGGTACCGGTTTCTGGCATTTCAGCCGTCGTCGGCCCGGCTTGCTTGAATCCTGAGTATACCCTGCCACACCTATAGTGGCCAAAAACGATTCAGAAAAGGGGGTGGTGATGAACAGAGTGTCGGACTGGACTGTTCCTATGGGGCACAGGGTCAGAGCTGATTTGCATATCGCCATTGTCTAACCCAGGGTGGTGTGGAGTGCAAAAAAACGATGGATTTGGGCCCAGATCTTTGGACTGGGGTGAATGTGTGACATTGATCCACATTCTGTCCATCACCTGTTTTGTTTGCAATTGCCGCCATAAGTGCACTGGGGATGCTCAGACGTGGGTCCCAGGCACTCCACACCACTGGAGTCAAGCTAGCCGGGCTGATGAGGTGTTACCTCGAAACCGGTCCGGTCCTCGGATGCTTGTTTCCGTTCTGGGAAGGACATGGCTTTTGTAGTTCGGACTGGACTGTTCCCATGGGGCACAGGGTCAGAGCTGATTTGCATATCGCCATTGTCTAACCCAGGGTGGTGTGGAGTGCAAAAAAACGATGGATTTGGGCCCAGATCTTTGGACTGGGGTGAATGTCTGACATTGATCCACATTCTGTCCATCACCTGTTTTGTTTGCAATTGCCGCCATAAGTGCGCTCGGGATGCTCAGACGTGGGTCCCAGGCACTCCACACCACTGGAGTCAAGCTAGCCGGGCTGATGAGAGGTGTTACCTCGAAACCGGTCCGGTCCTCGGATGCTTGATTCCGTTCTGGGAAGGACATGGCTTTTGTAGTTCGGACTGGACTGTTCCCATGGGGCACAGGGTCAGAGCTGATTTGCATATCGCCATTGTCTAACCCAGGGTGGTGTGGAGTGCAAAAAAATGATGGATTTGGGCCCAGATATTTGGACTAGGGTGAATGTGTGACATTGATCCACATTCTGTCCATCACCTGTTTTGTTTGCAATTGCCGCCATAAGTGCGCTGGGGATGCTCAGACGTGGGTCCCAGGCACTCCACACCACTGGAGTCAAGCTAGCCGGGCTGATGAGGTGTTACCTCGAAACCGGTCCGGTCCTCGGATGCTTGATTCCGTTCTGGGAAGGACATGGCTTTTGTAGTTCGGACTGGACTGTTCCCATGGGGCACAGGGTCAGAGCTGATTTGCATATCGCCATTGTCTAACCCAGGGTGGTGTGGAGTGCAAAAAAATGATGGATTTGGGCCCAGATCTTTGGACTGGGGTGAATGTGTGACATTGATCCACATTCTGTCCATCACCTGTTTTGTTTGCAATTAATATTTAATAGCAAAATAAATTAATCATTAAAAAATAATTATTTAATTACAAATAAATTACTTCCCACCCTATTCCCCTATAAACCCACAACCCGCTCCAGTAGTAAAACATATAATTTAGTTAAAAATATACATAAATTATCAATTAGTTATTCAATTATTCAATTACAATAATTCATTGCCAATTAATATTTAATAGCAAAATAAATTAATCATTAAAAAATAATTATTTAATTACAAATAAATCACTTCCCACCCTATTCCCCTATAAACCCACAACCCGCTCCAGTAGTAAAACATATAATTTACTTAAAAATATACATAAATTATCAATTAATTAATCAATTAATCAATTAAAATAATTCACTGCCAATTAATATTTAATTGCAAAATAAATTAATCATTAAAAAAAATTATTTAATTACAAATAAATTACTTCCCACCCTATTCCCCTAAAAACCCACAACCCGCTCTCGTAGTAAAACATATTATTTACTTTTATATATTTTTTATTTATAAAAACATATTAAACACATATTATAACAATTAATTTAAATACTTAACTAAAATTTCTAACACATATTAGTAAATCGAAATTACTTACATCAATATATATGCTATCGATATAAGTAATTTCGATATTACTTACCTTAGGGTCGATATTCTGGCCATCGATATTCTGGACATCGATATTCTGTCCCATCGATATTAGCAACTTGATATAAGTGTAAGTCGAAATTAAAAATTCGATATTTTGACTGTGTACCGGAGCAGTGAGTAAAGGACTCATGTCTGAGTATACCCTGCCTCACCTATAGTGGCCAAAAACGATTCAGAAAAGGGGGTGGTGATGAACAGAGTGTCTGAATTAAGCAGACCACTCTTACCCAGTCCAAAGATCAGGGCTTGATCCATCACCGTTGTTTAACTCACTGCCCCATCCCAGCTCAGAACCTGGCTATATGCAAATCAGTCTGTCCCTGGCCCAGTGCATCATGGGAACAGGGCAGACCAAACTACCAATCCAATTCTTCACCAGAAAGGAGACAAGCTTCCGGGGACCGGTTTCTGGCATTTCAGCCGTCGTCGGCCCGGCTTGCTTGAATCCTGATGGAGCATTGAGTAAGGGACTCATGTTTGAGTATACCCTGCCACACCTATAGTGGCCAAAAACGATTCAGAAAAGGGGGTGGTGATGAACAGAGTGTCTGAATTAAGCAGACCACTCTTACCCAGTCCAAAGATCAGGGCTTGATCCATCACCGTTATTTAACTCACTGCCCCATCCCAGCTCAGAACCTGGCTATATGCAAATCAGTCTGTCCCTGGCCCAGTGCATCATGGGAACAGGGCAGACCAAACTACCAAGCCAATTCTTCACCAGAAAGGAGACAAGCTTCCGGGGACCGGTTTCTGGCATTTCAGCCGTCGTCGGCCCGGCTTGCTTGAATCCTGATGCAGCAGTGAGTAAGGGACTCATGTCTGAGTATACCCTGCCACACCTATAGTGGCCAAAAACGATTCAGAAAAGGGGGTGGTGATGAACAGAGTGTCTGAATTAAGCAGACCACTCTTACCCAGTCCAAAGATCAGGGCTTGATCCTATGTGCAGGAAGGGACACCTCCTGCACATAAACAATTATTCCCCTCATCAAAGGTATCCTTGCACTATGGTTATAAGGGTGCCTGCGTTGGTGCTAGGCAGCTAAAACTGGTGATAAATTGATAAAGATTTGGGCCTGGTATTTTCCACATAAAGGTGAAACCACACACACAGAATAGGACCCAGTATTCTTGTGTCTATCACTTATTCCCAATTCTGAGAAAAATAACGTGTAATCCCGTGTTTTGGTGTGGGAATCTGGACTGAATTGGTGATTCAGGTTCCCAGTAGGCCTGTTCCAAAATACGAGGAACTCAAAATAAGAGTATAAGTGGCAAAAAGGCATGTTTGTATTATGCTTTGTACTACGTTATTATTAGTGTAAAGGCATATAAGCATGTTTCCATTGACCAGAGCATGGTTCTTGCCCCACCTACCTCTCCCATTAATCTCAGTGAACTTTATCTGACTTCTATTTATTTATTTATTTAAGATTTTTGTATAGCGCGGGCCTGACCCTTGGGTATCAGAGCGCATCACATTACATGAGGTCGTTTAGAGATACATCTTGTATAACAGACATTTCACAGTGACATCAGGTAGATTTATATACAGTCATACATGTTAGCCTAACAATATATATACATCTCCATGCTTAGACAGCTGTTGTGTATATGTTTGAGCGGCAGGGTGGCAGAGCGGAGGCCTGGTTCTTGTCTGATTTATTCTGTTGGAAGTAGCATGAAGGTCTGTTGCTCTTGCCCTGTGCCACAGACTGCATTGGACAGTTTTTGCTTAGTTCTTCTGACCTCTGACTCCACTTACCCTTTCTTTTTCAGTCTACCCTAGGACCCCTTATCCTGTGCTGCGCGGGGGTGGGATGTTTAACTTTAACTCATCTTTTCGCTACTGCCCAATTATGCTTCCTATCATCACCTTTCAAAATATACTCTTATGAATAGCAGAATAGCAAAACAAGGTTCCCAACAATGCTGGGAACGGAAACATTTGCTCGTCGAACTAACAAACAGGGTGAAGAAGGATTAGTGGCAGACAGGGGGCAGAATCCTGAGGTAGTGCATCTTAAGGAGGGGAATCAATGACAGTAAATGGCCTGTCAGGACACATGCATTAATTGAAGAGGTAAATGTGATGGTTGATCTGTTTTGCCTTACTCAATGTGTTTCAAATTGATTTATAAGATACCTTTGTGGGTTAAAGAACCTATTGCAGATACCTGTGCGTAGCCAGAAAGTCTAATCTTACAATACTGGAAAGATAGCTCAGGCGTTTAATGCACTAAATAGTGTGATATATGTGCAATCATGGCCACAGGTGCGAATTACAGAATTGTTATAAGACTGAGCCTACTGCAGAGCATTGCATGCAACCTGCAGATCGATCACAGATTTATACTAGATATGACTAATGAATAAATGCAGTTGTTGCAAAGATCCTTGTGCAACCTGCAGGAGACAAGTTGCAATACTAGTAAAGCAGCTCGGGGAGTTTTATACTAACTGCGTAACATCAAGATAACTTGAAGTTTTGTAATTCTGAGGTTGTTAAAATTAGTTCTGATGGGTCGTATTGACACTTATTATTACGGTTTGGAAGCTGGTGCCTTGGTTTAGCCAGCTGAACAGTTGATCAAGAGACATGCAATGATCTTCAGGTAACAGTTTCGAAGACACTTCATTCTTCTGAGGCCGAAGCTGGTTAAAATGTATCTAATATCTGGTGTAAAGGTGTAACTGTTAGCCCATAGACAGAATAATAGTGACAACTCCTATATATCATGGTCACAAATGTAACAGGTATGCTGTATTAAAAAAAACATTCAGGTTGGTTTGTTTCTAGGCAATGTATGACTCAACACAGTGTGTCTTTTTTCGTCTGGTGGACTGCTCTGCCTGGAAGAATTGTGAAATTCCAGTTGGGCTCTCAGTTTGACCTTTAAGACCTGTTGCCAACCCAGGAACACTTTGGACAAATATATTTTGGCTTCCAAGCATTGGTCAATTCCCAGATGGTCCCTCGTCCTTGCTGAGCAAAACAAATAGTCAATTTCATCCCAATGTGTCTCTTAGTGATCAGGATCCCCAGTGAACCATGGGCAAGTTTAGCTCTAGTCAGATCAACATCCTTCAAGATACATAAAATCAAAAATGAAGGTTTCAAGGTCCCTTAGCACTGATTATCTGTGACATTTCATCCACTACCACACCTCAAAAGCATGGATAGTTTGACTTTGCCTAATAGTATCTATGAGCGTACCTTCTTCTTCACTGCATTTTAGGCAATCGGGATGCACTATTGTGCATATAATATACAGTCTGCTCCTGTGATAGCAGGCTTTGTTTAGAGGTTTAGGTTAAATTACTCTCAGGCTAGCCCGTATAGCCACCTTCCAAGGACGCATTAATGTGACTACTCAGTCAGTGTCCTCAAAGGGACCCTGCTTCTCATCTATGATGCAGGACACGGTGCAGGCAGTCTGGCCTCCTATTAAGTGGAGTTTTAAAGGAAGCTGAGGTTTGCCTTTTGACACCGAAAAAACGTTTCTCAATTAGGACTCTACATTTCAGAAGAGTTGCCTCTGGTAAATTAAACCCATCTAGAGAACATTGAGTGATTGCATGGTGTAGTTGTAGGTATTTCAAATTATTTGTAATATTGATTGCAAATTACTTGACTTTACCCTCCACAAGTATATCTCATATTTTAGAAATGCTCAAAGTATCCCTTCATCCTGACCATATCTTTCAACAAACGACCCCCCCATCGAGTGGTTCCATCTGTGACTTTCCTACTCCAGCCACGAAGTGCCATAGCCTTATCTCACATCTGATTACTGTTTGTCACAATCAGTTGTGTGTTTGTCTTTTCATCTCATGCAGGTAATGCACATAAGTGCTAACACTCACAGATAACATATCAAGAGATATTGAGTGTTCTTCCCTCGGCCTTGCAACCACTCACTCACAGTCAGAAGCCACAGAGGACAATCTTATATTGCAAGTGCAATGCCTCTATCAAAGACTAATCTTAAGAGAGCATTCAGTGACATGTGAGGAGACAGACCATCCTTAGGGGAAAAGAGAAAGTCAGTTTCTAGACTTTCGGTCAGCAACATAGCTGGGACCACATAACATGTTTTTGCAAGACACATAGAGGCTTTAGAAGGGTATTATGTTAGAAATGAGTTCCCCCAATCAATGAAATCAGTGTCTTATGATTTATGTGTGCATTAATCTAAAAAGCAGAAAGAGCCATCTCCAGATTTTGGTTTAGTAAACCCTCCATATTTCTTCTTTCCTCCATCACCTAGCACTTAATAGCCTCAGAGTCATGGTGATAGCTATGTTTAAGCTCAGCTTCCTCCCCACCACCTATTTGCAGGATTAACCTGCATAGGGGGTTCTCTGAAGCAGGCAAAGCCATGCTGTGGAGGCTCCACGTTCAATGCTACTGCACAGCAGTTTTGGGTTTTTTTTTGCAAACAAACTCCCAATGTGAGAGTTTGTTTTTGAAAAACTAAATATTTGTTAATCACACACTAGGGGTTAGTTGTTCATTTATGTACATTCCTGTTCAGAACCAATAGGGCAGATGGTCTGAGTTTCTTTGCCTGTTGGCCTTGCTTCAGCCGAGCTAATATACAAAGCTGTGCCAGTGGAAACATGATCATTTGTCTGACTCTAAATAGAGCGGATGAACTAGGAGGTTATTGGACAGGGTGCTCTGCCACACTTGTGTCATAGTATTCTAAATAAAGGCTTTTGTTTAAATGATCTGGTGACGGGAGTATTCACCAAGCTTGTGAGAGCTGAACGATATGTGCAGAATCAACAGAATGGCACCCACAGCAAACAACAGGATATCTTTCACACAATCTTATCCCCGATTTCTCCTTAATCTAAAACCACAGTTTCCTGCCACCAAACTAATTCAGCATGCCAGAGGCTTTCTTGATTAACCATTTAGGAGTGGTTGTATTGGGCATCCCAGCCTAATACCCCTTCACAAATCAAACATACATAGGAGCTCACCCTTACAGCTGCTGTAGACTTTGAGTATAGGAGGTTGGTCTAAGCCTGAAATATCAAGCAGAACACAAAGTGTTCCAGCACCAGGGAGAAACATCACCAGTCATCACCCTTTTAACGTCACAGGAACGAACTGTTAGCTGTTCATGCAAGGCTCGAATTTTGATTTAGCCATGCAACAGTTTGCCTACTATTTTAATTTGGAGCGACATCGGATGGCATGACAAGCAGTCAACCCAGGGTTACCATATACAACAGTAATGGTTACATGTCTAATAAATAGACAGTTCGGTAATGACTTCAACTTCTTTAAACATTTAATGTAAGTGTGACCCTGTTTGTGAAGATAGTTAGTAAAAACAAAAAGCTGTGTAGAAAAGCTAGGAATACCTTTTGTAACCAGGAGTGGCATACACTTTAAGGATAATATACATTTTCATTTCCAACTTCTCGGTAATACCTGTATAGACCTATCAGACTTTCACCGCTAAAAAGGAGAGATTACTTAGATAGAATAGCTGCACCATGTGAGCTTGACCTTTCCCTACCATTACCCATTCACTTTAACCTGAATCAATCAATCTATCTATCTACACACACACACACATATTACCTACTGGCGGTCGCCAGTAGGTAGTTATAGTTAGGATCTACTTTCCATAGGATATCCGCAACATTCTATTGGGAATAACTTTGGCGCCGATGGACGAATCTTCGCGAATTTCTCAAAGTAGGTGGCCCACTCCGCTCCGACCCTTCCCTGAAAATGTGGAGGGGATTCGTCAAGCGGGGGCGGAGATAAAAGGGGGGTCCCAAAACGTGTTTTCTCCATGTTAATTTCCATAGGGCGGTCGAACTCACTTTTAGCCCGAACGGCTGAATGGATTTCCACCAAACTTGGCAAAATTGTAGGGACTGGTAGCCCGATGTGCCTTTGCTATGTCTCAAGATATATGCTCCAGTGGTTTTTACGAAAATTAACTTTGAAAAAATATAAATTGGGCTACGTTTGGCTATATATATGTTAGAGCCCAAATGTAGCCCAATGTAGCCCAAAGATGGCCACCAGAGACAAAAAAAACAAATGTAGCCCAAATATCAGCCAGATGTAGCCCAACTATAGCCCAATGGCAGAATGTCCCAGAGTGTTCTAAAGAACAACTAGAGCGCTAACAGTCTTACTTATAAAGTGAGACTTATAGTTAGGAATTAGCATTTAAAAAACCTTTGAAATTCACTGAAACAACCATAGGTTTCACACCAGTTATAGTTAGGAATTAGCATTTAAAAAACCTAAGAAATTCACTGAAAAAACATAGGTTTCACACCAGTTATAGTTAGGAATTAGCATTTAAAAACCTATTAAATTCACTGAAAAAACCATAGGTTTCACACCAGTTATAGTTACCTCGAAATTTTACTGACATAAACCCATTGAAATTCCCACGTTATAGTTAGTTGGACTCACTATAACCTGCGCGCCTGCAATGCACTGCTGCTGACGCCACATATTACATCACTCATGACATGGTCAGTGACATCACTCATGACATCACTGATGACACCATCCTTGTGAGAAAGTGACAGATATCCTTTCAGTGGAATGTAACCCTTGAAACACATATTCAAAAATAGAAACTAACATTTTTAAAAAAATGGAGATACCCATACCAGTTACAACAACCAATTCAGTAATTCCACCATCTATATACACATCCACTCATTCACCAACAGTTCTATATAGTCACTCATACATATACTCACTCATCATATGTAGTGATACACCTATACATCTTGTTACACACCAACAGTCATCTAAAAGTTACTCACACATGCAAATAAACTATTGAACATCCATTTATTTGCATATACAACTATACACATACTACCACCTTACTTCTAAGGAAACGTACACATACTTACTCACTTAAACAATCACTTATAGAAACACATACTTATTTAAACAGGAACTCTTACAATCTCTCACTCTCTCATATTCTCACTTATATACATTAATACTCACATATACTAGATTAAAACATATCTTGTTACTGATAAAGACACGAGTGAGACAGTCATTCACTCACTAACACACACATATACACACTCATCCACCCATACAGTCCTGCACATATGCTGTCTTCAAAACACATACAAACAGTGAGTCAGTCACCAACCCATGCAGCCACTTATACACAAAGTGAAACACTGATACATATATTACAATATTTAAAAGTTACTCGCTAAAATATGTATTCACTAAGACACACTTAATAAGGCAGTTAAACAATCAATTCTTTAAAAAAAAAAACATCCATTTACACATTTATTTAACCATTTATTCTTCCATCGTCCTTTACAAATACATATATAAAACATATTTATTTTTCAGAAAGGCACACATTCACTGGATGGTGTCATCAGTGATGTCATGAGTGATGTCACTGACCATGTCATGAGTGATGTAATATGTGACGTCATCAGCAGTGCATTACAGGCGCGCAAGTTATAGTGAGTCCAACTAACTATAACGTGGGAATTTCAATGGTTTTATGTCAGTAAAATTTCCAGGTAACTATAACTGGTGTGAAACCTATGGTTTTTTCAGTGAATTTAATAGGTTTTTTTAAATGCTAATTCCTAACTATAACTGGTGTGAAACCTATGGTTTTTTCAGTGAATATAAATACATATATTACCTACTGGCGGTTGCCAGTAGGTATACATAGTTAGGACCTAGTTTCCATAGGAAATCCGCAACATTCTATTGGGAATAACTTTGTCGCCGGTTGATGAATCTCTGCGAATTTCTTAAAGAAGATGGCCCGCTCCGCTCCGCTCCGCTCCTTCCCTAAAAGTTTTGGGGGGATTTGTCAAGTGGGGGCCTGAGAAAAAAGGGGGTCCCAAAACGTGTTTTCCCCATGTTATTTTCCATAGGACGATTAGACACGGCTACAGCCCGAACCGCTGAACCGAATTACACCAAACTTGGCAAAATGGTAGGGACTGGTACGCAGTACGGTCTCTTTTGTTTAAAGGGTGTAAATCCCTCCAGTAGTTGTTGAGAAAATTGAATTTGAAAAAATGTATATATATATATATAAGCTTACCGTAAGCTTACTGTACTCTGTACCTTCCCGAGAACGAGCTACATTCTGATTGGCTGCCAATGTCTGTCAACACTCCAAAACAGAAATTGTTGGCAGCCATCTTGTACCTCGGTAGACTGAGGCACAGAAAAGCAGAAAAACAAACATGTAGAACTCAAAAAGGGGGCAGGGTAGAAGCACCCTGACCTCCTAGGCCTGCTCAGGGAGTCCCACAAGGACCCCCCAGGCCCCCCAAATTATTATTATTTTTTTTAAAATTGCGGGGTACGCGTACCGTACACGTAAGTACGCGTATGGTAAGCATAAGTACGCGTACGGTAAGCGTACCCTGTGATTTTTCCCCAAACAATTTTGGGCCTAGGGGGTCCTTGTGGGACCCCCTGAGCAGGCCTAGGGGGTCAGGGTGCTTCTACCCTGCTCTCTTTGCGTGTTTTCCACCTTTGTTTCACTGCTTTCTTGTGCCTTGGTTCTACCGAGGCACAATATGGCTGCCAACACTTCCTGGTTTGGAGTGTTGACAGACAGTGGCAGCCAATCAGCATGCCTTCCCGAGAAAGCTGCATGCTCATTGGCTGTCAACACTCCTAACCAGGAAGTGTTGGCATCCATCTTGTGCTCGAAAACCGAGGCACAAGAAAGCAGAAAAACAAACGTGAAGAACACAAAAAGGGGGCAGGGTAGCTACACCCTGACCCCCTAGGCCTGCCCAGGTGGTCCCACAAGGACACAAAAGGCCCACATTTAAAAAAAAAAAAACCTTGTCTGTCTTTTTAAAAAATGACCCCCGGGGGGACCAAATCGTGGCGGCATAGTGATAAAGAAGTGTGGGGGGTCCACAATCCCCCCACACTGCCCCGGGGACCGCCGCCCCCGGGGCAAAGCAACGTAGCCCCTTGGCGCATACTGGAGGCTCCTGGTGGGCTACTTGGCCCCCAGGGACCCCAGTAAGCAAGGGGAATCAGTTCCTATTCTGCAAACACGCCAGGGGTTGCGCTGCAGAGAGGTGTAAAAAAGGGTGTGGCCTCATTACTCCTCTCTGTAATGCAGCTCCCTGGCTTATACTGGAGGCTCCTGGTGGGCTAGTTGCCCCCAAGGGACCCCCAGTATGCAAGGAGAATTAGTTCCTCCTCTGCAAACGCACCAGGGGTTGCGCTGCAGAGTGTTGTAAAAAGGGGGCGTGCCCTCTGAACACCTGCCTGCAAAAATGTAGTAAATTAGTATAAAAAAATTGTCATTTAAAAAACCTTCGAAATTCAATGAAAAACCATAGGTTTCAGGCCTTATATAGTTAGGAATTAGCATTTAAAAAACCTTGCAAATTCACTTAAAAAACCATATGTTTCAGGCCTTATATAGTTAGGAATTAGCATTTAAAAAACCTTGCAAATTCACTGAAAAAAACATAGGTTTCAGGCCTTATATAGTTAGGAATTAGCATTTAAAAAACCTTGCAAATTCACTGAAAAAAACATAGGTTCCAGGCCTTATATAGTTAGGAATTAGCATTTAAAATACATTTGAAATTCACTGAAAAAATCATAGGTTTCAGGCCTTATATAGTTAGGAATTAGCTTTTAAAAAACCTTTGAAATTCACTCAAAAAATGTCATTTCAGATGTCATCAGTGATGTCACTGACCATGTCATGAATGATCTAATATGTGACATCATCAGCAGTGGATTGCAGGTGCGCGAAATATAGTTAGTACAACTAACTATTTAGGAGCAATTTCAATGGTTTTGTATGAGTGAAATGTCCAGCTAACTATAACACCCCTAAAACTTATAGTTTTTTGAGTGAATTTCAAAGGTATTTTAAAAGCTAATTCCTAACTATATAAGGCCTGAAACCTATGGTTTTTTCAGTGAATAGATATATACATAGATACATATATATATATATTCACGTTTATGTTCATTCACTAGAAAACAACAGCTGAAACATTTTTAATGGTTCTGTCTCAGACTCCCGAAACCACTAAAATTAGCATATGGTCAGCAGACAGTCCTTGTGCATACCCTTCTGTGGCCACTGAGTGCAGTGGGGTTAGGGCATGGGTCTAACCACAGGCCAGGTCAGTCCCTGCGCCCTATCTTCTGCAATTCATGAACCCTAAAACCACAATACTCACCACCAATTAATGTGTGGTACTTAAATGTCAAGCCTAATGTCTTTGTCAGGGTGTCACCACAACAATAAAGCATTAATGTGTTGTGATAAGTTAATATTACCCAATTAAAACCTCAATGAATAGTAGCATCTTATAATTACTATGATTAAAACATATAATGATTTTAAAGGTAATTGTGTCATTGTTAATAAAACGTTTCAATATTTAATCCCCTGCACACGTCTCAATCAGCTGCAAAGTAGCTTTACGCCCTAACAACAAATGTTCTTGTATTCTAGAGCTGTAAGCCTATTCGTTCCAATTTTTGAAATGATTAGCAACTTTACATGGTTCTCCTAGGGTCATAAATGCGATCCCCTGGGAGACCTAAGGTATTGTTATAAATCAACTAACCTTTAAGGGGTTGGGGTAGCTGGAAGCCTCCCAAACACTTCCCTGGTGTTGTTGCTGCTATACTGCGGGTACCACCAGACAAATAAGTAAATATTATGCTTCTCCACTAAAGCTTGTAGGCGATCTCTTGGACATATGACCCTGCCCGCAGTATGGCCTTTGGTGTGCTAAAGGCCCAAAAGAATACATTTTTGAATGTTCATTTTACATTTACATTCGGACGATATTGCCATAAATACTTTTTTTTTTAAAACAAATTTTATTTGATAGATTGCACATATAATGCGACACCCCGCATTTCGGGGGAGGCCGCCAATCGGTACAGGGCATCATTGTCATAGCAATCTTTACATTATTTTATAAGGCAACAATATCAAACTGAACATTGTGAAAGTCCCCCCACCTCACCCCCCCAACCCCCCTCTCCCCCGTACCCCACCCATGAATACTTTTAGTGAATAGGACACTACAGAATAATATGCAAATCAGAAATATTCTTAGTCCCAAATAAGCAGCGAAATCAGGCAGCAGCCCTAGTAGCATCGGACAGTCATCTGGCTCATCCTCAAAATTATAAACAGTTTTCTTGCATAGCAAATAATTGGTTCTGCAGAATTATCATTGTGTGGGCAAAATAATTACATTCTGAGCAGATCAAAGCACAATTGTCTGAGAGGTGATATTGCCTTAGCATCTAAGAACTGCACAGTACATGAATATTAATTTTGCCTACTCTACAGTAATGTCATCAGGAGATGGCAAAACAAACTAGTTACATGAATAACCGCAAATTATTGCCAGGGTCACTGGAATTATGCATTTGTGCAGCCACAACGTTTTTCGCAATATTATGGATTTCCAGCAGTTGCCACATAATCCATCTTCTACTGCATAAACTGCAGATTTTAACAACAAATATTTCTAGCTCAAACGGATTAAAAGTTACTAGAAACGTTGCAACGGATGTTCATGCAAAGTGGAACATCTGTTACAAAGATTAACTGGTCATCTTTAATTTGCTTATTTATGTATGTGGTTTATAAACTGGTGCTGATGAAGCAAAATCTTACACTAGAAGTTATTACCATGTGTAAAAAATTACAAAATAATGAAGTAAAAATATCAAAAAATGTGCCACAATATGCTGCATAAGTTGCCTTTTCTTGATACATATTTTAGTCAACCCTGCTGCATAATTTGGTGTTCCCCTGCTGCATAATTCCAGTGGCCCTGAGTATTGGTAATCAATAAGGTACAGCAAGCTACCAGGAGGGCATTGGGAAATGTAACATTTCTGTGTGTGTGATGGAAGCTTTTAATCAAGAACAGAAAGAACAATGTCAATGGAAATTGCTGCAAATGGGTCCCGCCCTTTTAATCCATCTGGATTTTGCACTTTCACCTCTTTTTTGGACTTTTTAATGTGGATATGTCTCCCCACTCAAGTCTCACCCACTCACTTTAATAGGCAGAGTTCACCTCTTATGATGAGGCTGCTAAGATAGATTTTGTCTTGTTTGAGGCCTTATAATCTTGGTAGACACTCATAGGTAGGGTCAGTAGGGTTTACTGATGTACCTGCAGTATCACTGTATTATGCACATAGAGTAAAATCTACCTTCAAGTACAGTTTCACTTCCCTTAAGCCTGAAACATCCAGAGAGCATTAAAGTATGGCAGTAGTCGTTTACTTTGTTGAGGTGAATGAAAATGTTCTGCTACTGTTTGCTCCCTCTCTGTCCTCCAGTGTCTCTCCTTTTTTTTAAAGTTTGAGTTTATTGAGATCAAAAAACAGGAACATAAATGAAGAAAACAGGTAAATGTTACAATCTTACAAAATGATGATAAAAACATAATTAGTAACAAACTTAATAAAGTATAAAGAGACAAAGAAGAAAATCAGTCAAAAAATTTGTACAAAGAGAAAGCAACATCGTAAGCATAACCAAGCAAAGGAGAAAAAGAATCAACATTATTTCAAAAAGATAAAAAATGTCAATTAATTAAGGTAATGATAAAAAAGGCAATGGGAGGAAATTCAAGGTGGCTTACGTACATCATCAGAGTGGGATGTGGATGAGGTGGGCGGGGAAGTAGTTAGTGTTAGATAATTAGATAAAGGTAGCCACAGGAGATACCTTTTGATTGCTAAGGAGATGGGAGTGACATAATTTGTGTTTAGTCGATGGTGAAAACAAACCGCGTTCCACCAAGAGCGAAAGGTGACATTCTTCGCATCTTTCCAGTTAGAGGTAATGAGGTGGAATGCAATAGCAATTAAGAGGTCAAGGAGCTTAGTGTTTTGTAAAGATTGAGGCCATATAGGGGAGAGAGTACCTAGAAAGGCAAGAGTGATGGAGAAGGGAATTTGGACATGGAAAATTAATTGAATTTGGGACCAAACGCGTTTCCAGAACTGGGAGATGGGGGGACATTCAAAAAGCATGTGCTTTAAATCTGCAGAAGGATGTGCGCAAGACCAACAAGTGGAAGGGGTATCTGGTAAGAAGGTAGACAAAATTAGTGGAGTAAATAAAATCTGATTATAAATGAAAAAAGGGTTTGAGTGGTGTTGGCAGCTCTGGAGGTCTTATGAATCTTAAACCATATTTTGTCCCAGAGAGGAATTGACCAATCTTGAGATAAGTCTTTTTCCCAGGTTAATTCAGTTTTAGTTTTAGGCCTATCTAAGAGAGATTGAAAGGACTTATAAAGAAAAGAAGCCGATGGAGATTGATTTAACGCAGAAGAAATGGATTGAGAAGAGATGGGAATAGCAGTGGACAAGGGTAAAGATTGGATATATTGAAATAGGACAGGACAAAGCAAGTCGTATTGTGTATGAGAAGATAGGGGAAGGGACCTAAGTTCCGAGAAGGAAAGAGGTTGATTGTGAGAAAGAAGTTGAGAAATCTACCTTATACCTTTGGAATGCCAGGACTTCCAGTAAATAGTATGATTACAAATTTGAATATGTTTGTTATGCCAAATAGTTTGGAGATCAATGGAATGAAGAGATGGATAAGAGGAGGATATAAAAAGGTAAAAGTAAGGTACGAGAATGTGAGATAACAGGGTGTCGAAGAGAGGTCAATTTGGTAGAAAAAGAAAGAGTTTCCTGAAAGTCAAAGGGAGAGAAAAAGGAGGATTCTATTTTAAGCCATAAAGGGGGGTAGAACGAGAGATCAGTGGTAATCCAACGGGCAGCTTGTTTCAATGAGAAAGCGCGATGATAAGTTGAAAAGTCAGGAAAACGAAGACCGCCATAGGGTTTATCTTTCTTCAAAGATGTCAGAGATATGCGAGAACGTTTGCCTTTCCACAGAATTTTTGTAGAGTAGCGTCAATTCTCTTAAAGTAATAACCAGGAATATGGACAGGTATCATAGAAATAGTATATAGTACAATCGGTGACAACATAATTTTGATAGAATCAAGGCGACCCCACCAGGAAAGGAAGAGAGGATTCCAGCGGGATATAGCTGAATCAAAAGATGTTTTGACATAAGGTGTTTAAGGGGAGAATCTCACATTTATCTACACTAAGTCGGTAGCCAGAAACCTGAGAAAAAGAAGTGACCTGTTGAAGGAAGAAAGGAAGAGAAGATTGAGGGTTAGAACATTATAAAAGGATATCGTCGGCATAAACAGAAAGCTTAACTTGTTGAGAACCAAAATGGAACCCAGAAATATTATCATCCAGTCGAAATTTGGTCAAAAAAGGTTCCAGGGCCAAAACAAATAATAAAGGAGATAGTGGGCAACCTTGCCTAACACCTCTGTGCAAGGAGAAGTAATCTGAGACCATACCATTAGCAAAGATAGAGGCACGGGGACCAGAATAAAGCAAAGAAATAAGAGTAATGAATTTAGGTGGGAAACCAGCCCATTGCAAAGCCTGAAACATAAAGTCCCAACTAATCCTATTGAATTCTTTTTCTGCATCAAGAGATATGGCGGCCAAAGGATAATTAAGCAAAGAAGCTTTACTTAGGACAATAAAAAGACGCAAGAATTGTCAGAAGAAAGTCTACCAATGACAAAACCTGATCGTTCTGGGCCAATTAAGTCAGGTAACAGTGGATCCATTCTGAGAGCCAAAACCTTGGCAAAAATGTTATAGTCTGTGTTAACCAAAGAAATAGGGCGGTAGTTTTTGCAAAGAGTATGATCATTGCCATCTTTAGGGATTAAACAAATCATAGCTTCTTGAAATGAGCCTCGAGAGGAACCGTTTTTTAGTTTTTAGAAAAGATTGAAACAAAAGAAGTACATTTGGTAAAAGAAATTAAGCAAAGTCACTGTAAAATTCAATGGTAAATCCATTGGGGCCAGGCGCTTTTCCCCGGCGTAAAACTGAGACAGCGTGAGAAATCTCATTGAGAGAGATGTCCAAATCCAAGGAGGTAAAAATCAACATGAGTAGAAGGAGGGGAAGGAAAAGATTGAAAATAGGACAGGAGATCGGTTGAATTTGGGATGGATTCAGGGGTGTAAAGGTTTTGATAAAAATTGACAAACTCATGAAGAATGTCTTTGTCTTTGAATAAAGCATCACCTGTAGGACTTTGAACAGAATCAATTTTAGTTCTCTCTTTCCGTATCTTCAAATAATTGGCAAGCAGTTTCCCCATTTTATTCTGCCCTCCATAATAGCGGGAACTACATTTTAACAAGTAATTGGAGGCCGCGTCTGTAGTTAATTTATTAAATGTAATTTTGGCATCAATAAGTTCTTTGAGGGAAACTTCAGTGTTGGAGTGATAATACGTGTTCTCAAGGAGTTTCATTTTATTAAGGAGTAGGGTCCATTTAGCCTCCAAGGATTTTTTCCTCTGTGATACAAAATTAATAATAAAACCTCGAGCAGCTGCCTTAAAAGAATCCCACACCATAACAAAGGAAGAATCTGGGGTATGATTAATCAGAAAAAAATCAGTAGCAAAGTCGGTGAATTTAGTACAAAAATTGGAATCAAGGAGAAGGGAGTTATTAAATCTCCATCGACCGGATGAGGAGAGAAGGGAATAAGATCGATAGCCACGTGTACAGGAGCATGGTCTGAAATTAAAATGGACCCAATGTCATAGGAAGTGGCGTGTTGAGCTAGTGATTTACTAAGGAAAAGGTAATCTATACGAGATTGGAATGATGGGAAGGGGAATAGAAACTGTATTCTCTAAGGTCAGGATGACATAGTCTCCAAATATTGACTAAAGCTTTATGATGTATAGAATTAGTAAATTGAGTGTGCATTTTGGATGTACAAAATTTAACTTTAGAATTACGATCAAGGATAGGATCAAGGACTTGATTACAATCACCTCCAAGAATAAGATAATCATCATTAAGTGAATACAGTTGTTCAGAGATGGAAGGCCAGAAAGATTTATCAACACCAGTAGGGGTGTAAACATTGAAAATAAAAACAGGAATCTTATCTATAAGTAATTTAACAATCACCCAGCTGCCATTATCATCAAATTCATGAGAAATAGGAGAAACATTCAATTTTTTATGGCATAAAATCACAACACCATTTTTATAGCAGGGGAGTTAAATACATGACCCACCCAACATCTTTTAAGCTTAGAGGCCTCATTATCTGAAAGGTGGGATTCTTAAATCAGGGCAACATAAGTCTTGAGCTTAGCAAGATGAGACAATACCCAATGCCTTTTATTTGGATTATTCAAACCTTTAACATTCCATGTAGTAACTCGGAATTCAAGTCAATAAGAGAATATGAAAAAGTAAATTAAGCTCACAAGAGCAACCAAGAAAGAATATAAAGGAAGAAAATAATGAAGAGAATGATAGAGTAAAAGAAAAGAGAAGATGAAGGTAAAGAGAAGAAGAAAGAGAAAAGAGCAATAAGGTATAGAAATAAGAATAAAGGATAAGAAACAAGAAGACAGTACATGTCAAATACAGACGACTGAAAAACATACTTACGAGAACAAACGAAAAATGAGGGTGACGACTCCAAAAGACGACGACGGCGGACAACGAGAGCGCAACAAACAGCCGCTACAAAACATCTGGAATATACGAAACAGAAGGGGAACATCGGGTAGGGAAGGAAGACAATGACATCTGTAAAAAGAGAAATGGGGGTAGTAAATATGAGAAGGGAACATGAGAAAAAAGAGGTATATGCATACAAAAGAACGGCATTTAAAGATCAACAAGACAGAGAACATAACCATATAACCAACGCTATGGAAGACCAGTTAAACCATTATAAAAACCAGTTAAGCAATTAAGCAATTCCAGAGGCGTCCATTGCATCTGCTCCATGATGATGAAAGAATCTTGTAGAGCCACTGGATTTTCAAACGTGGAGGTTTCGTCTTTGTAAGTAACCTTGAAGAGACAGGGGTGGAGCAAGCCATATTTAGCGTAGAGAGCTCGTAATTGAGGACGCATGTCCAGAAACTTTTTCCGACGATCAGCTGTTGTTTTTAGCTACGTCCTGTGACAGATATAGGCGATGACCCTCTCACATAATTTGCTTTTTAGCTTTGGCCGCTGAGAGAACCTATACAAGATCGGTATATTGCAGAAACAACATGATGACACCTCGTGGATTGTTAGACACTTTAGGACCCAGTCTATTGGCTCTTTGGATGTTGATGGTAAATGAGGCGGGTAAGTCCAGAATCTTTGGGAGAAAAGTTTGAAAGAAGGCAGTAGGATTTGACCCCTCCGAAAGTTCTGGAAGACCTTAAAGACGAAGGTTGTTTCTGCGGTTTTGATTTTCCAAATCCTCCGCTTGAAGTTTGAGTTGAAGAATATCCACTTCCATCGAAGAAATACGAGAGCAGGAAGAGATTCTGTTGATTGTTCTAGGATGATAACATGAGAATCCAGCGAGGACCATTTATCATGCATAGTTTGTAAAGTTTTAGTGGTCATCTCCTTAAATGGCTTGAGGGCACGTATTTCTTCCAATATGAGATCCATAGTTGATGAGGAAGAAGTAGAGGTCGGAGAGGGTGGATCTTTCTTTAGACTTTCGGTAGATGCTGTCGTTGTTGGAAGCTTGCTGGCAGTATGCATTTTGGGAGATGTTCCAGGTTGCAAATCAATTCTTGGAGCAGGATTATCTTCCAGATCTTGAATTGTGGAGTCAGAGTCTGAGCATATAATTGATTTTTTTGCTGCAGAGAGTTTAAGACTGCGCACTTTCCCCATATAGAAGTAAAAATAACGTGAAAAAGGGGCACAAATTATCAATTCTTCACTGCACAGAAGGATGTCCAGAGCTCCAGTTAGATGACATGAGGAAAAACATGAAAAATGTATTCAAAATGGCCGCAAAATCAGTCAGACGTCATACTGAGGAGAAAAAGCGCAGAAAAAACCATATAGGCAGCATTAGTAGGGAAGTAGAGCCCAAAAATAGAAAAGTACTGCAATAAAAATGCCAGCCATGAAAAGTGTTGAAGGGGAGAAGCCATCCATAGAGCAATGCAGCTGAAGGGAAAATTGCATGAAAACGCGAGTCAAAATGGCGGCCGGAATCTGAAAAAGCGATTTGCGCCGAATTTAGCCCTGGAAAGCCATTGTATTGCGCTAAAACATGAAGCGCCAGGCTCACCTCATGTTCCAATGTCCAAATGTGGGCTTTACAGCGTTCGTCCCCCGATGCAACCCCCGAAAAGTGTGAGGAAGCGGCGGTTGACGCAGGAGCTCCGCCGTCAAGCCGCCATCCCAGATGTCGCGCAAGCCATGCCCCCTCCAGTGTCTCTCCTGATAACAGGAGTTCAGCTGTGTTTAGAGCAGCCATTTAAATGTGGGTTTAAGGCTATTCATTCATATCAGGTTTCAGGTGCCATTTTTGTAAGCTATGTATAGTTGAAATCATGCTGTTAGGCAGTGGATAATTTGTAAAAATAATAAGTGCCTTGGCTCTTGTCAGGAGGCAGCATACAATAGCCCATTTCTCCTGTTAGCGCCACCTAAAACAGAACCAACTACTAACCAGGACACCCTAAAAGTGAGGAAAGGATGTGACGGAACGGCCAGACCTGCCGACTTTGGAGCTGGGGAACCAGGTTTGAGTCTCGGCGTCAGCACATCATCCTGTGTTTCTAGGCAAATCACGTAATCTCCTGGTGCCTACCGAAAATAAATGTGTCCCTAACTGGTGCTCATGAAAAGCACTCCAATTCCTTTGGATCGAGTTCACGCAATAAGCGCCGTTGATGATGATTAAGTGTCAATGCCTAGCATCGGAAACAACGGGTTCAAGTTGAGCACTACTGGTAGGTGTACTCACAGAGCAACCAAGACATGCTCCTTAGAACATCAGTTTGCATTACAGGGTGATGCTGCAAATATAAAAAAGTAAACACTGACAAAGCAAAAAAAGAGAACGTAAATAAAAATAAATTATACAGAGATTAGCCCATCAGCCCTGTCACAGTGGACTACTTTTTTAAATTGACAAGTACATATGTAGTTGAAAATGCAGTTGCTCACAGTGAGTAGAGCCAATGGCTGAAGTGGGCTGACCTACTACCCTAATTTGTATGCGGTGGTGGGTGGTAGCAAAATGTGAATGGCAGCTGAAACAGACCAATGGAGAAGACCACTAACCGAAAGCCACTCTATGTTTTTGTTTTACAGTTTTACATAGCACCACTCGATTCAAAGGTATCAGAGCTCTTTAAATGAGCACCAGTTACATTACACAGGGTCACACAATTTTGTTTTTAGGCGCTGGGACATTAGGTGATTTGCCCAGAATCACAGGGTGTTGCGGCCAGGCCAAGACTCAGACCTGGTTCCACAGTTCCACAATTGGCAGCTCTGGACTTAACCCCAAATCCTATGAATATACTTGTTTATTTTCTATTTATGATTTTTTATAAAATCATAGTCTCGCAAAACAGCTAAAGTTGTCTCTGGCCAGACATAAAACGGAGAGAAAGCATGTGATTTTAAGCATGGAAAGATTCATGGAGGCGACAGATACAGCCACATGAGTGAGAATTTCATCTCCCTGGACCTTGGAGTAAAAATAAAGAACTGCAAAATGCCAAATCAGCTAACATTGCTTCCTGCATGCTCATGCATAAACCATTAAAAAACACCTTTTTGCCAAGCTTTCGGTGGAGTTCACCACCACCCACCCCAAGTGCAGACAGAATCTTCCAGATCCTCATTATAGTTTATGAGTAAGATTGAGGAGTCTAACTGGCAGGCGAAAGCTGCCAAAGGCAAAAACTGTACCAATTTGTGACAAAATATGTGTAGGTTGCTTTTTAATTGAGTTGTGTGAGAATCGTGACCAATCTTCTCAACCAAACAAGAGGGATTAAACAAATTCCTGTAGCATCTTGAAGCTCTGGGTGGGAGTGGGGTTACACTCGAGTTGAGTTTTCCAAAGTGTATATTATTTATCTGGTGTCAGCAGATGTTGAACAAGTCTAAATTGATAAGGACTGATAGGAGTAAGCACTTAACTAGTGGCAAATGAATTTGAAAGGACTATAAAAATATGTGCATAATTAACGTTTTGCCTGTGAAATGTTTTTTGTGGTTCTTTGGGACTTATTCCGAGCTCACAGGTAACTTGAAAGTCCTCGGATTTCTGGAAGAAACCTTAAAGGTAGAGGGTAAGTTACGGGCTGAACTTCTCCCTTAATTCTATTTCAACGTTAATATAAATTCAGCTGTTGCAATCTCCTATGTAGTCAAGATTTCCTAAAGAAACTAGACGATTTGCAGTTGAAGTTAAATTAGGTGGTCCATCTGGTGACCATTTTTATCTGAACTGAACTATGTTTGGGGTCAATGCAAAAGTCATCATCAATTTTGTAAAATATAATGCTTGTTTTTCACTTTGTACCTTCAATTCTATTTCAGACTAAAGATGTCCGTGCCACTATAAAAAGTCTTAGGAATTTCCTATGCTGTTTCATAAACAATGTAAGTCAGAATTATTTTCTTTTAACCTCTCTACACTTCTAAGTAGAAACATTCGTTAGGCAATCTGTTCAACCCTAGTGTTTAGATAAAGCTTCAGGGGGGTCATGCCTTAGAGGCCATTTACTCTCAGGCCAGCACATAAAATCGCTCATTCATTCTGCCTGTGGGAAGTCGTAACAATTCATCTAGAGGGCCAAAAAATGTTAGTTCTGCCGAAGACAGGACCAGCCCCACAAACTCAACACCAGAGGATAACATTGCCCACTACAGTCCCAAAAGGACAACCATGCTCTGCATCCTGACCCTCATTGCCCATAGGCTGGCAGTACCAACACAGCGGACAACCAACATCCCTCGCAGACAAAGCCGATGGCTATGCTGTGCTTGTTGGCCTCTGGTACCATCGGAACAACAACTGCCAGAATCGGAGGAGTCACACAGCCAGCCCTATCCAAGTTCCTCACACGTGTATTGGATGCCATCATCAGCTCTGTACCCCAGCACCTGCACTTCTCACACACTGCGCAGGAACAGCTGGAGACCAAGCAAGGCTCCTACGCCATTGCTGGCTTCCCAAACGGGTTGAGGGCAATTGATTGCACACATCTACTCCTTGTGCCCCCTGCCGCCACTGCACACAATCACCACAACAGGAAGCACACCCATTCCATTAATGTCCAGGCAATAGTGGACCACCGGGGACACAAATGTTGTCGCCAACTACCCAGGCAGTTGGCATGATTCCCTCATCTTCCGACAGTCCATCAGCAACCAGCACTTTGAGGTTGGCACCTATGGCTATGAACTGCTCGTCGGTAAGTAACAACTGAACACACAACACACCTCAACTCCACCAAAATACAGCTCACAGCTCTGGGAATGCACACGTTACAAAATCACATACAACATGACAACCAACATGCCCACATACCAGACACGAAAACACAACTTACTGTGGCAACCTGGGTTAGCCATGTACACAAACCAGCAACTGCATGGCACCTCAGCCACACAATAACAGAATGTGGGGAGAGGTGGGAACCAGGCATGTGCAAAGGGGACATTTTCATGTCAATATACACTGCTGGTGTTTGGAGTGTACTGGACATTGGATGCAACCATGTTACCTCAGCCAATAGGAAAGATCGCAGAAGAGTAGCTTGTTACGTCCCCCCTGTAAGCGTGAGCGGAGTGGGCTGGCCCGGGGTACGCCAGACCAGCATAGAGGTGTGAATAAAAAGCCAGTTGCTCTGAGCGTGGTTCTCTTCCGCAATGGCCAACGTGTCTGCCGGGGCGGCGCCTCTCACCTCGCCACGAGGCCAAGGCCATGAACGTTGGTGCCTGCGATCCTGTGCACCAGCTGCACCCCAGGTGGATGGTTCCCAGAACTGTCCTGCCCGCCCCTGTGCACCCAGGCCTCACTGCACACCTACCGACACCGGCGTGCGTCAAGGAGGGCTCACCACATGCCAGTGCAAGCTCCAAGCCGGGACCTTGACAGCCTCCTCAGACCATCGCTAGCCTCCGCGACACAGGCCCACATTACTCCTTTCTCGTTGACGTACGCCACCGCTGCCTCCGGCTCACACTGCGGTCCAGTAGGTCATACGTTTGGAACTGAGTCTTGATTTCATGATGCCCGAGTCCATATGTGAATGGGATGTTTTATGTCACTGTACTCCCTACGATGTGGTGCCACCCACTCTGGGCATAGCATTCCAACGACACATGACTTTGGTCACTTGCTCACTACTGCCTTCGGCCGTACCTGAACCGCAGAGTAATCTGTATACTACCTACACTACGGTTCACCCAGCCTCATACAAATCCAATCCAGTCCTGACCAGGCAGGACACAGCATTGTCGCACACGCTCAGCTCCGGTGGTTCTACCTCCATCAACCACAAATCATCGCCACATGCCATTCTAACGCAGTGTGTGAGACTTCCAGGAGGAGCTGGCTGAACAGCGCTTGGCCCGCAGTGACCGCAGGCTCCGGCCCACCTTGCTGTCCAATAGGTCGCACATTTGGAACTGAGTCTTGGTGTATTCATGGCAGAGATTATACCATTGTACAGGCCTCATCGCAGATTGCATCCCCTTTCAGCTCTGGTGCCACTATCTCTGTGCCCCGAAATTCATGGACACTCTCTGGTTGAACTTTGGTGGTGTCTGAGTCTATGGCCTGGGGGTTGTCTTCATCATCATGTAGCTGATACTGACTTGGTGTGAAAAATGAGTCTGTAGCATTCATCACCTCCATATTAACTGTTTCTGCTTGGTTCAACCCTCTGCATCATGCCCTGGAAGAACACCTTCCACTGTCCTCCGAAACACTCCACGACATTCACCTTGGAGAACGATGAGGACCCGCTCTTCTCTGGTGCCCCTATATCAGTGCACCGCAAGTCACCGTCCCATGGCAGTGTGCCTGTGCGGGCTTCACTGCATCTGGTGCCACTAACTCTGTGCAGCTCAAGTCATGGACCCAGTCTGACTGGCTTTTGTATGGCCTTTGAGTTGATGGCCTGGGGGTCATCAACGCCATGGGCCTGTGTCCCTGCACTGGTTGCTGCCTCCGGCCTGAACTACGGTCCACCAGGGCTCAAACATCGAATCCAGTCTAGACCTGCCGAGACGACGCATCACTGCAGGATGCACATGCCACCACCGCCAGGACCACCTCCAATCGACAACTGCCAGAGTCGAAAGAGTCCTACAGCCAGGCTATCAGAGTCGCACACACTTGTCGCGGATGCCATCATCATCTTGATACCCTGCTCAGCTCTTCAGGTGTCACTGACTCAGTTCCCCACAACTCATGGACCATTTCTGATTGAGTTTTGTGCTGTGGACAGCTCACGCAACAATGTCCCCTCATGCAATGGGGAAGACCTGGGACGATGATGAGGAAGATAAAGCAAGTGTGCGGAAGGGAGAAGGCCCAGACAATGGGAGGGCAGGAGGCAACAACCAGAAGGCAGGAGTGCAGACTGGAGGTGGCAGTTCAGCTACACACCAGGAGCTATGATTGAGTATTGTGCTGTGGACTGCGGACACAACTATTTCACCTCAGGCAATGTGGAGGACCTGGGACGATGATGGGTGAGCTGTGGCAGGTGCAACACACCCTACTGCAGCTGCAGCAGGGATATCCCAAAGGGTCACAACCTGAGACAATTTCTCACATGAGCATGTTCAGCTCTGGTGCCCCTACCTCAGTCCATTGCAACTCATGGAACCTTCTGACTGAATATAAGGGTGACCTCTGTACTTGCTCCGGCTACCACTATGATGCCTCGCAGTTGTTTGTGTTATGTGGGTGTTTTCTGTTTCCACTTCAATAGTGATCACTGTTGTAGTTGTTACCAGCTCCAACCACTCCCTTAGGGCAGGATCACACTCACCCCACACCCATCCAGCAAAGGCGTTACTGGTCATGTGGGCCTGGTAATAAACAGTAGCTGGGTGTATGTGCCCATAGCCCGTTCAACTGACTATTACAGTGTGTCTGTGTGTTCATTACGTATGCATGGTATTCCCGGGCCCTACCACATTACATTGTGCGGTGTACAACGTAGGCAATCTAGTCACCCCAGGCAGTGGGTAAGACCTTCGACATGTAGCTCGGTCGTCCCCCCATCAATATGTTAGAGGAGTGGACTGGTGTGAATGATTATCCCGGGGCTCTAGGAGTGGTTCAGTACTGGAATTGCGCAAATGTGTGTGTCTATGTCGCAGTATATGTCTCCATTGTTGAGTGTAAGTGGTCCCTGATGGGAATTAGCCACCCGCGTATGTGATCTAGTTTGGCTGCCATTAGTTCAAACACCACCGCACCTGTTCAGCCACCTCCCTCTTGCAGTCTAACACCTGGCCTTGGAATGCGATGTGTGCTTGGGTGAGGTGCTGGGAGCCAGCCGTGGTGGTGTGTGCCTCCTGCTGTGTGGTCTGTGCAGCAGGTGGGGTCTCCGGGATGCAGCTGGGCTGCCATGCTCCTGGAGGTGGGTTGCCGTAGATGTCCATGAGCTGTTGTAGGGCAACGGTGTGGAGGTCCTCTTCATCATCACTTATGAGTTGTCTGGTCTGCACTGCAGGAGGTGTTGAATGTCCCTCTGCCATGTGAAGGGGAGATGCATGTGAACATTGTGTTGACTTGTATGTTGACGCGTTGTACAAGTTTACATACAGACTGCATGACACTGTATATTGTGACTGTTTGTGAGGAGCTGACTATTTGATGCAGACCAGTGGACATTTCTACGACATCACGGATGTGTGTTAGTACTTGGCCATTTTCAACTCACACTTCCCTGCCATGCCAGGAGGTATTGGTCCGTTCTACGGACAAGCGGCCCCAGTTATGTCCCCTGTTCTGTTTTGGACGTGTTGCGGTTTGTACCACATTTTTGTCAATGTTGATGTGCTCTGCATGTTATGTGTGTGTGCTGCATTTTGAGAGAGTAGCCCCCTGCAGCTCTGATTTTGTGGCCCCTTATCCCTGTCTTGGGGTGTGCCTTTGACTTCTGTGCCTCTACAGCGCTGAGATGTTGCATACTTGGGTACATTGGTCTCTTGGTGAGAGTTGGGGGTCTGGGGTATGTTTTGACCGCAGACGTGTTGTTGACGTCAGGAGTTGTTTGGGCACGTGGATGTGTCAGAGTGTGATCTGCTCCTTTATAGATGTGGTCCACACTCAGCCACCTCAGTGTCATTGCGTGCAACGTTTCATGATATATTGACTGGGGCAATGCTATTCGTCATGCAGTGTCACTCGCATTGTCAGAGTTGCTCACAGACACGCCGCATTGCTGGATTTGATACATGAGCATGGGTTGGTTGTGAGATTGGTGGTGTGTGTGATGGGCCCCCTTTGGGCACATATTGGACGGGAGCCTACTTGCTGTTTCAAGATGTGCTGCAGGGTGGCAAGGGGATCAGGGACATGCTGCAGAGTTATTGAGGGTGTACAGTGTGCTCTACTTAATTGTGCATGTGTTCCATTGAGCCCATGTCCCCCCAGTCCCTAGTCATTACTCACCCTGTTGCATCAGGTCTTGTTGGGCAGTGTGGGGGTCTCCCAAATCCTGCCACTGTCTCAACACTGATGACTGTGGAGACCATTTCCTCCATCTCATCCAGCTCCTCCTGTGGCACTGGACTCCCACCTCCTGTCTGCATTGCTGGCCTCTGGTTGTTTGCGAGTTTCTGCTTGGTTTTGCTCTTCACATTTTTCACCTCTTCCGTTGTCCTCCTCTGCACTCCGTCTGCATTCACCTTGTCCATGATGGGCTACCATATCCCATTTTTTGTCACCAATGACACAGTGGAGGTGACGAACAGTGGTTGATGGTGTTCTGTCACCTCCATTATCAGGATCCTGTTTTCTTGCGGTCTGAACCGTGTCTTCCTCCTTTTCTTGTCCCTGCCTTTCCCTGAGGTCCCGGCCTGGTCGTCTGTGGGGCTTGTGGGGTTTGCGTTGTCCTCTGCACTCGTTCCGGGCACATTCATAGTGCTACACAGTTTATTTATGTATTTTTTATTGTTGACTGCTTTTATGGTGCATTTTCCCGCATGAGGCATGTGAATTTGGGACATCGCAACTTTTTTTGCGTTCGTTTTTTTGCATTTTTCCTGCATCATGTTCGTTTTAATGCGATCATTTGGCATGTTATCATGGAACTATTGCATGGTGCCGCCGTGTTGAGAATACAACATTAAGACGCTGTTATTTTCCCATGATAGACTGTGATATGCAAAGTTGCGTTAAGCAAATTTTGTGATGATTAACACACGTGCTTGAGAATATCCCCCTAGGTATTCTATTACTGTGACGTCATTCTGGGAACCTATGATATGTTTCCGATATCCTAAGATGATCTAATAGAAAAATAGTCTGTTTTATAGGACTTGGCATTGCTTCATATATGTTGCCTGAAAGTTACTGTGGTGATCTGGGTTGGTCTTAGGGTAACTAGCAGCAGCAGAGCTTTGTGAATAAAAGTATCCCATTCAGCTGCAAAGTTTATGTGGATTTACAGTAGGTTTCTCAGTTCCACATATTTTATAGTTTCCAACTGAATAGTATATTTTCACAATTTTTAGCCAATCCTCAAATATCAATTTTAAATATTTACCACGTAAAGTACAATAATATTGACTACAATAATTCTGTGGACAAAATATCGAAAAAACAGATAGGTATATATTTAATCGTTTTAATAATTAAAACTAACTGTAATCAATTTAACAACAAATTGATATATATATAAATATAATATATATGTATATAAAATACAGAAAAGTAAACATAAATTTAAGTTAAACATATGAATAAATATGTAACTTCAAACAAAATCCAATCTAAGAAACAGAATGGAAAGTATTGGACTTTGGATGCTCAGGTTTACTATTCTCACTCCTTAATGAGCAACAGCTATGAAAATGTTAGACTTTGGCAGGGTTCAGAATAAGCATGGGCGAATTTTGCGAATTCGCGATCCGCGAATTTACAGATTTGCGAATTCGCAATCTGCAAAATTCGCGAATTAGTGCAAATTTGAGGATTTTTTTATTTTTGCGTGTTCGTGGGTGTTCGCGGGGCACTTTGCATGTTCGCGGGTGTTCGCCGGGCGCTTTGCGTGTTCGCGGGGTTTTTTTTTGCCTGGTTAATCACTGCCACCCTCTTGTTTTTTATGCCCTTCTGCCCTCTGTACCACTCATTTCTGTGCCCTTCTGCCCTCTGCCCCACTCATTTTTTATCCCCTTCTGCCCTCTGTCTCACTTTTGTGCTCTTCTGCCCTCAGCCCCACTTAGAATGGCGCCGGCAAGCTGCCAGCGCAATTCTAAAATAGCTACAAAGAGCTTCAACAGGAAGCTCTAATAGATAAAGTAAAGCAGGTGCTTGAGTTGAAGGTCAAATTAAGTTACACAATCATTAATCACCCCAAGTTTGTTTTATATTACCTTTTTCGTTACAATAATCTATCCTCCTCATTGTTTCTTTTAGAATGGTGACATAAATGTGGAAGAATTAAAAAAGGCTCTCACAGACCTACGCACAACATTGGTAAGCTATATTAAATCTTTTATCTATCTTTTTGGAAAACTTCTCCAGGATATATCATTAGAGCTTTTACTAGTGCGCCATCTTTACAATGTAAAAGGACACAATTTCCTAACAAACATAAGCTGCCTATAATAAACCAACCATTGGCAAAAAATGCTGCTTTAGAAAATGTATCCATCAATTTAGGAGAGTGGTATTATTTTACTTTAGGGCTGTTCGTTCTTGAGACTGAAGTATGCAAATAGTGATGGATAAAATGCTTGAAATAATCTCTGCCACTGGTAATTACTCTGGCCCTATCCCATTTAATCATTATTTGCACATAATATCACAACAGTTTGGACCCAGCAATATGAAAATCAGTCTTGACCCTGCTCCAATTGGAACAGTCAGTCCAGGTCCTCCGTGATTCGGAACACAAGCAACCTAGGACAGGTTTCAGCCTGATAAGGGCTCATCAGCCAGGAATAGATTGGTTCCAGTAAAACAATGTGCATGGGACCCATGTCTAGGTATACCCATCCCTCTTAGGGTGACCCGCTGAAGTATACAAAAACTTGTTCCCATGAGGAGTAGGGTAAATGCTGATTTGCATATGGTTGGGTCCAAACTGAGGTAGCACAGTGAACAAAAGAACAATGGGTATGGATGCTACCCGGATTGATTGCCAGTGGTTAGACTAATTGCAAGCATTCCTACCATCTCCTTTTGTGAATATGATGTACCACCCTACATGGCAACAGTATGCCCAGACATGGGTCCCATGCGCACGCTCCTACTGGAACCAAGTCTGGTTGATGAGCTCTTATCAGGAGGAAACTGTTCCTAGGCTGCTTTTTTCCCATTACGATAAGGACCTGGCCTGGCAGTTCAGGCTGGACTGTTCCCATGAGGACCAGGGTCAAGGCTAATTTGCATATGACTGATTTCAAACTGAGGTGGCATGATATGCAAAAGAATTATGAGCTGGGATGCTTCTCTGTTTGAATTCCTATGGTTATACAAATCACAAGCATCACTTCAATCTTGTTTATTACTAACACGAATACTGTACAAGAAGTCAAATAGGGAATTTTAGTATTTACTTTACAAACGAATACAATGAGTTCAATAGCTAAAGCAATAAGTAGATAAATATGTACCAGGAAGGGTATTTAACAAACAATAAGGTGAGACAGGTTTGTTACAGCGGCATAAGTTGCAGTAATGTACTACTTTGTTCTGACTGACTAGTTCTACAGAATTATTTTATTAAAAGGATGCAAAACCCTCATCTACTATTGTGACATGGTTCAGTATCAGTTGTTGCTCATCACCAAAGATCTGAGTGATGTATGAGTTCGACTCTCTCTGATCAGGAGTTCATAACACATTCTTTTTAGTGAAGCACCATCCATGGTTGTAGAGATAGCTGTTGATCTCTTTTCTTTTAAACATTTTTATTGTTTTGAATTCTTGAAGGACAAGTAAAACAAATATGGCTTATATGGATGACATAAGTTATTACAGTATGATTTACATATGAGTTAATCCAAACGTCTGTAATCGTAACGTGCAATACGATAAGAGATTGAGTGCTAAAGTGTTTATTCGCAGTGCAGAAAGCTAATGTTGTCAGTGGACCCATCATGACTTTCTCCATCAGTCCTATAGGGTATAGAACAATTGTGTGTAAAGTTTGTATCAGACTAAAGTGTGCGAGGTCATGAACCCCAGACTTTGTTGTGTTTGTAGGGGCAACATCTGGCTGTATAAACAGCCTTCTTGAGTGTGCAACTGTGGTCCATTCCCTGTTTCCATTCTAGTAACTTGGGGGAGTTGAGTTCTCCAGTGTTTGGCTATATCGCACTTAGCGATTAAGGGCCAGATGTACCACCATTTTTTTGCAGTTGCAAACGGTTAATTGTCCCGTTTGAGACCGCAAAAAAGGGCCCTGGCATGTAAAAATGCTATTTTGCGAGTCGGTGACTCGCAAAATAGCGTTTGCAACTCTCTTTATTAAAAAGGGGCTTCCCTTCCTAATAGCGAGTCACAATGGAATGTACCGTGTTTTATTAATGAGGCAGGCAATTTGCAACCCCATTAGGAATCGCTAACAGTGTCTGAGACACTGTTGTAAATTGCATTTTGCGAGTAGTAAAGTGACGCAATGTGCAAGTCGCAATATGTCGTACAGCTAGCCCTAGGTAACCAAGGTATAAAAGGGTGAGGCTAGTGCAGTTCCCCCCTTGCTTCTCAATAAGCCCCTGTAAATGCACTTTGGGTGCGAGACCTAGCGAGTGCCCAAGTGATGTGATGTGATGTGGATAGGAAATACTGGATTCATCTCCAATAATGTTCTATGTCTGGCATTCCCAAGCTACGTGTAGTAAAGTACCTATTGTAGATCTGATGCAGTCGCATACCAGTGGGTATGCACGGTTCATTTTAAGCAGCTGATCTGGGGTATAATATAATCTATGGCAGTATCATATTTGCCAGATTTGGGCTGAAATGGTCGAGGTGTATGGAGCTGCCAAGACTTCTTTTCATTTATCATTGTCTAATGTTCTTAGTTTGGTTTCCGAAGTTGCCCCTAGAAGGACCAAAAGGAAAGCACTAGTTTTCACTGATCTATAAAACTATGATATACTGCCTTTCCCCATTGGCACTAAGATCAGTTTGGCTTCTAGAGGGTTAAATTCAGGTAGATACTGGAGTTCCGCCTGGAGGGGGTACAGTATGTGATGCAATTTGAGAATGTAAAAAGCTGGGACCTTAATAGGCTATACTCATTATGTAAGTCCTTGTATTGTTTCATGGCATCACCCTTACACACATCTCCCAATGTAAACATCTTGATGTTATCTCAGCCTTTAATTGCTAGGGCTAGTGTTTTGTAGGGGAGTCAATTGCTCAACCAGAGAAGAGTCTCCTGCGTGGTTTGCAGTGCCATCCACTCACCTTTAAGGCTGCATGTCAAGCATGCAACCTTGATGTTGTAGGTCTAAAGAGGCGAGTTGGGGTTTTAGTTTGATATAATATATGCAGTTGACCCCTGTTGTAGATCAGATCTAGTTCCTGTCAATACCATAAGTCTACCCTATCTCCAAATATCCAATCTTTAACAGTTGTAAGGTGTGCAGCCTGAAAGAACAGCTGGATGTCTGCCATTGCAAGGCCTTCCTCAAATGTGGATTGCCTGCATTTCACCGATATTCGTGGTTGCATGCCCATCTATAGAAGTTTCCTAACTATGGCATGTACGGTATTAAAGAGGGATCTCAGGACAGTCTGTGGGAAATTTTGCAGAGTATATAAGAGCTTAGAAAGTGCTATAATTTTATGAGTGCTATTCTGCCCATAATTAATGGAGTGTCCACCATCTGTACAGGTACTTATTGAGCTGCTCCATGAGTAAAGGGATATTAAGATGCCAGGTCTGCTGAGGCGATCAGGCAACATGAATCCATAGGTATTTAAAATGGTCTGTTCTGAGTTGAAGCTTTGGTTGCCATGGCACCTCTACTATCCTGCCCGCAATCAGTACTCAAAGGGACTTGTCCCTCTTTACTCTCAGTCCCGCTGCTTATTCATATACTATTAATATCTGTACAAGCCTCCTTGTTGCTGGGACAGGATAAAGGCAGCATACCATCTGTATAGAGAGAGAGATGCAGTTTTCCGGGAGGTTGCACCACTCAATGCCCTATTTTGTATGTCTCTTCTTAGCAATTTGGCCAGAGTCTCAATCACTGTGGTTAAGGGGAGAGGAACAGTGGGAATCCCTTTCTCGTACCCCTTTTGATCTCAAATGAATTGGATAGGCATTTGTTAAATAGTATTCCCACTCGGGTCCTGGATTTTGGTATGTAGAGGTAGACGAGGGAGCGGGGACCGAGAGTCATTTTCTCCAAGACTTGGAACAAAAGGGCCCACCTGACCCACCTAAAGCCATTGCAATCCCAATTAATTAAGGAGGTGATGACTTTTATTATTCTATTCTCCTGGATTTTGGCATAAAACCTTGTCTCTACATTGATGAGGGAAATTGGAAGAATTATGAGCAAAGATCTGAAGGCTTTACTGATTTATGTAGGTCCATGATTGTGTCATCTGCCTGTCGCTGGGGAAACAGCCTTTCTGTGTTGATTCTGCAAATAATGATGAAAATGGGGGCTCATCAGAGGCACATACTTGAAAAAACAGTTCTAATGGGAATACGTTGTAGCCCAGGTTTTTTCCTGATTCTAAGGCAGAAGTCGCTGCCTTGCAGTTGAGAATCTCTTTTAGCAACATGGGCGAGTCTAGGGCTTCTCTGTCTGCTCATGATAGTGAGAGTAGATGGAAATCTGCAATGGTGGGGTTATAAGTTCATTATGCGGTTGTGTGACCGGGCCTAACAAGGCTTGATAGTAAGCTGCACGTGCGTCCGGGATACCCTATGAATCTGTAATCACATTATTGGCAACCGCTTCAGGTAGTAGGGTGCCAGCTGCCAACCTATGATGCAATTAACAAAACTTGTTGCCAAACTCATATATGCAGCTTTGGGAAGCCAGCTACACTTGCTTGGCAGTATCTATTGCTACAGTCCTCGGTTGATCCCTCAATATCTCAAGCTGTTGAAGTAGAGGGAGGATATTGATTTGAAAACCTCTAGCTTCAGGCTCAGCACCTCTAACTCAAGGGCCATGATGTTAGCCTTGTGTTTTCAGCATTCAGCCTTGACGAGTGACATTAGAAACCCGTAGATGACAGTTGTAACAGCCTCCTACAGTGTCACTGTTGAGCCAACTGATTTGAGGTTAAGCAAAAATGATTCTTCTAGGTCTTCATGCAGCAAGGCGACTATGTCGTCAGACATAAGCCACCACAGGATAAACTTCCACCAATAATTGTGTCTGCATTTGAGGCTTTGTACTTACAGTAGGAGTGGTGAATGGTCTGAGATTCCTCTGAGGAGCATGAATATTTTAGAGACATCTAATGAGAACTCTTGTGGTAGGACGAAGTAGTTGAGGTGGGAAACATAGTGGTGTGCTGTTGATCAATAAGTGTATCCACTCTACATATCCCCCCTTGCATGCCAAAAATCAACCAAACCTAAAGTAGACCTCCAATCTGAGAATCATGTTGGATGGTAGGTCTTTTCATCTCTCTGCTTGTTCATAACAGCATTGAAATCTCCACCTATTACTAGTTTCTCAGGTGGTAATTCGGCCATGAGATCAGTGATAGTGTGCAAAGTGATGCCTAATGAGGAGGGTGGGGAGTACACATAGATCAAGGACCAATGTTTGCTACATATCTGCCTAGAGGATCCTCTTTTGATTGTTGAACTATAATTGAGGAGTTTATATGGAAGAGTATGGCAACCCATTGAGAGCAGGACATGAATCCAGAATGAAATACCCTGTCATAACCTATCTACCGAGGAATACCCACGTGGTCACTTTTAGGTCAGTCTCTTTGAGGAAGAGGATGATCAGGGAATGCCTTCTGACAAAATGTATGACAGTACTCCTCTTAATCTTGTCATTAAGGCCATTCACATTCCAGTAAAGAATTTTGAATGTACTGAAGTGGGCTGTGTCTTATGCTTGCGTCACTAGGTAAAATTGGATACCAACATGTCACAGAGGGAAGCCTACATTGAGGTATGGGAATATTGTCCCCTCTTAAATTAACTTCCCCCTCCCCACACTTCTACTCAAGAAGCAACTGTTGCCCATTAAATTGTTAGGACTAGAACTGTAAGCTGAACCCATGGCTTAGCACTTTGGCTCTAGTTCAGATGTGGGCTACACTTGTGATGTGGGGATAGCACAGCTCAAGACCCGCTGCTTAAATAAGGAATATGCACCACATGTGCACACGTCCCGACACATGCACCTAGCTCCTCTACCATCTGCGGTCAGATGTGAACCCAGTCCATCAACAGGTAAATGTATACACAGAAGGAACACTGTCAGTTAGAATAAGCATTTTCCATGGTCTGGCCTGGGATGTCATTACAGTGGTCTTCAGGGTTGTGTGGATCTTTGTCTCGTGCCACATTTTCTCCTATTCAATATTTCTCCTGACGGGAGCAACGTCTACCAAGGCAGCCCATCTGTCACGGTAGGCTGTCACAAAAACGATCTTCTCTAGACAGAAGAGGGTGCGCATGGATTTGCCTACCTGCAACCAGTCCAATGCCCCATCAGTTACATCACAGAATCATGCTTTAATGTTGTGCAGGACCTTGGGATACAATGGGAAAAGCGACATGTAGATAAACTTAATCGCTTTGAGTTTTTGTTTGACTTCGGAGAAGGGTTTGTGCTGTTGCCTGAGAGTTTAGTCTGGAAAGATGGTAATGAGGTTGGAGTCAGAGGGTGGCACCTCAGTTTTCATGCCCGCTTGGAGAATGGCATCACAATTCTTCAGTTAAGGAGGCGGACTTTGAACTGGCTTGTGGGAGTAACTTCGGTCATATCGGTCAATGATTGATGTGCCCATTCCACTATAAAGCCCATAGAAAGGTACTCCTTTGGGGCACAAGAGAGAAGCCATGAAGTTATTAACTGGAAGGGCTGGGGGGTCCCTCTATACCATCCAGTACTCACACAATCCAGAGATTGTTACAATTGGGAGCCTTTGGGTTTGCAAACACCCATCAGAAAGGTTCAGCTTGGTTCCATTGGCAGAGTATGCTTGGTGCTCACATCTGGGTGGGCACACCTTCCCACTTAGGGTGGCACACCAAAGCGTACAAAAAAACTATATCTAGCTGTTGAGCCTTAACTAGGGCAAAAACGGTCCTGGGTTGATTGAATTCTGGTTCCGAGAGAACCTGGCCTGGCAGTTCGAGCTGGACTGCTCCCACTGGAGTAGGGTCGAGACTGATTTGCATATGGCTGGCTCCAAACTCAGGTGTTATAGTATGCAAAATAACGATGGGTTAGGATGTACCCCGAATAATTGCTGACATTAATTTGAGCACTGCGTCTATCACTTTTTTGTATACTTTAGTGTGCCATCATACAATCTCAGGGAGAAAATTACAAAAAACAATTTGATGGACAGAATGTAGATCAATATCTTACATTCACCCCAGTACAAGGATCTGGGCCTAAATCCATCGTTTTTTGCACTCCACACCACCCTGGGTCAGATAATGGCTTTATGTAAGTAATATCTAGGCTCCAGGTGGTGCAAAATGCGGCTGCCAGGATCCTCACAGGCACAAAGAAACGCTGCTCTGCTAAACCTGCACTCAAAGAACTCCACTGGCTCCCGGTGGAGCAAAGGGTCCAATTCAAAGAAATGTGCCTTACCCATAAAATCCTGCACGGAAAAGCCCCCCCTGTCCTTAAAGATCTCGTGACTCCCTACACGACTAACAGAACTCTTCGCTCAACCAACACCCATCTGACCCAAATACCCAGGATCAAGAGAACCCGCTCTGGAGGTCGGCAGTTCTCATATCAGGCGTCTAAGATGTGGAATACTCTCCCACCGGACCTCCGGGCCCAACCTAATCTCATGTCCTTTCGTAAATCCTTGAAGACATGGCTGTTCCCCTGATCTCTTCATAACCCCGCCTGACCCTCCCTCTGGATTTCAGTTAGCGCTGGGACGCTCCCGGGCAGCCATGCGCTCTATAAATCACCTTCTATTCTATTCTATTCTATGCAAATCAGCTCTGACCCTGTGCCCCATGGGAACAGTCCAGTCCGAACTACAACAGCCATATCTTTCCCAGACCGGAATCAAGCATCCGAGGACCGGACCGGTTTCGAGGTAACACCTCTCATCAGCCCGGCTAGCTTGACTCCAGTGGTGTGGAGGCTCTGGGACCCACGTCTGAGCTACCCCAGTACACTCAGGGAGAAAATTACAAAAAACAATTTGATGGACAGAATGTAGATCAATGTCTTACATTCACCCCAGTACAAGGATCTGGGCTTAAATCCATCGTTTTTTGCACTCCACACCACCCTGGGTCAGATAATGGCTTTATGCAAATCAGCTCTGACCCTGTGCCCCATGGGAACAGTCCAGTCCGAACTACAACAGCCATATCTTTCCTAGACCGGAATCAAGCATCCGAGGACCGGACCGGTTTCGAGGTAACACCTCTCATCAGCCCGGCTAGCTTGACTCCAGTGGTGTGAAGGCTCTGGGACCCTCGTCTGAGCTACCCCAGTACACTCAGGGAGAAAATTACAAAAAACAATTTGATGGACAGAATGTAGATCAATGTCTCACATTCACCCCAGTACACCCCAGTACAAGGATCTGGGCCTAAATCCATCGTTTTTTGCACTCCACACCACCCTGGGTCAGATAATGGCTTTATGCAAATCAGCTCTGACCCTGTGCCCCATGGGAACAGTCCAAACGATGGATTTGGGCCCAGATCTTTGGACTGGGGTGAATGTGTGACATTGATCCACATTCTGTCCATCACCTGTTTTGTTTGCAATTGCCGCCATAAGTGTGCTGGGGATGCTCAGACGTGGGTCCCAGGCACTCCACACCACTGGAGTCAAGCTACCCGGGCTGATGAGAGATGTTACCTCGAAACCGGTCCGGTCCTCGGATGCTTGATTCCGTTCTGGGAAGGACATGGCTTTTGTAGTTCGGACTGGACTGTTCCCATGGGGCACAGGGTCAGAGCTGATTTGCATATCGCCATTGTCTAACCCAGGGTGGTGTGGAGTGCAAAAAAACGATGGATTTGGGCCCAGATCTTTGGACTGGGGTGAATGTGTGACATTGATCCACATTCTGTCCATCACCTGTTTTGTTTGCATTTGCCGCCATAAGTGCGCTGGGGATGCTCAGACGTGGGTCCCAGGCACTCCACACTACTGGAGTCAAGCTAGCCGGGCTGATGAGAGGTGTTACCTCGAAACCGGTCCGGTCCTCCGATGCTTGATTCCGTTCTGGGAAGGACATGGCTTTTGTAGTTCGGACTGGACTGTTCCCATGGCTCACAGGGTCAGAGCTGATTTGCATATCGCCATTGTCTAACCCAGGGTGGTGTGGAGTGCAAAAAAACGATGGATTTGGGCCCAGATCTTTGGACTGGGGTGAATGTGTGACATTGATCCACATTCTGTCCATCACCTGTTTTGTTTGCATCATACAATCTCAGGCAAGAATCAACCATATATAAATCAGTGTTGACCCCGCGCAAATAAAAACAGTCCAGCCTGAACTTCCAGTCTAGGCCCTATCTGAGCAGGAACAATTATGGAGGACATCAGTTTTTGCTGTTCATGCTAAAGTGACACATTTATGCCCAGAAAAGGGTCCCATTCTCAGTGTGCCAGAAGACTCCAACCACACATCACTGTTGAGGTCTAAGCAGGCTGAACCTAGTATGTGGTTGCTGTGTTCATATGTGGAGGAGACGTGGCCTAGTATTTTGGGCTGTGCAGTTCCTATTGGAGTAGGATCAAGACTGATTTGCATATGGCTGGGTCGCTGTCTAGTGGAATAGTAAGCAAAAAACAATCTAGTGGAATTCAGCCCTGGCTGCAATTAACTGCAGCATTCCTTCCATTAACGTTTGCTTGTCGTTTTCCCTATGGAGGCAAACATTATTATTCTGGGGGCTTTATATCACACAAACAAAAAACAATTATGCCTCTGAGTACTTTTATGTCAGAGTACTGCTTAAAGAAATATTGCCTGACTTAAATGGTGTGCTTTAAATAGCACTTACAGAAATACCATCCCATTGGGTGAATACTTTCGAGCATTAATACCAATGGGTGATATTTTTCTAAATAACATTTATGACAACATATTTATATTATATGATATTATTACTATGATATTTAACTGATGTGGCTTCATGACGATGTGTTTTTTGAATGTTAACATTAACAAGATTGGTTACTTTAAAGATTTTTAAGAAGAATGATTTAAAAAATACTATTAAGTAATTCCTTTCATCTCCTTCCACTATTTCTCTTTTAAAGATGCGCCTGGCTTTTCAAATCTACTTCCAAGGGAGATGCACTAGAGACACATTCTTCAGCATTACTTATTCATCCATTATACACTGGGGAAAGGATGTGGCTTAACGGGTATGGCGTCAATCTCAAATCTGGGAAAGTGGGCTAGAGTCTCAGCAATGACCCTCAACATGCTGTGATTCTGGGATTATGGGCAAATCACATAATCTCCTTTATTAAAAAATGAATGTGTCCTTGTTTAAAGCAACTGGTGCTCATGTAAAGCGCTCTGATACCTTCAGGTCAAGTTCGCGCTATATAAAACTCTGCAAAAAAACATTTCAAAAAATTGTTACATATCAGAACCACTTTTTTCGATGACAAATCATTAATGATCAATTTTCTACCTTTTTTATGATTGTGTCTTCTATAAATTGGCTCAATGATCTGATTTTGTCTAATAGAATGATAGGCTTGATTGAAAAAAATAATAGTTATCACTTGTAAGGTGGATCATCAGATTCCTTATAATCAGAAAATGGCCTGTAATATGCATAGCTGAGCAAGTGTTTAATAAATGAAAGGCCAGAAAGAGTTACACTGTGCATAGCGATGATATGTTTTGAAGCACAGAGTGCTTGATTCTTTTGTTAATGGCCTTTTCAGTACATAGTAGAATATAAACTGCATGACAATTCATGATCTATACAATTCAATTCTTTCTTTATTCGTCCTTCCAAAGACAGGACATAATAGATACACATAAATATAAACATCATATAAAATCAATCTTGTCACAGCAAATACAAACTCGTTTTCCATTTAAAAAGAATACAACAGCTCACAAATACAGTACTTTTTCTCGAAACTAAAGTGGCAGTGCAAAACACCTGGTTTCGTAAGTAGCAGCAAATTTATCAGATATGAACTAAAGTGACAGTGCAAAACACTTAGGTTCATAAATAGCAGCAAATATTATCTAATAGTGCAACAAAGAGAGACAACTGCAGCCATCAATAGCAGCAATTATTATAAAAAAAATACAAATAATAATCGGTCCTACAAAGGAGTTAGCAAATCAGGTAAACATTTTAACAGCAATACCGATGCATTCCATACAGAAAGTGATAAAAATGCATTAAAATTAAAACAACATACTCCTCTTTGCTAAAATGCACTTCAAAATGCTACCAACAGCAAAACAGACATCAAAATCACTAAGTTGCTGCAAAAAGTAGCGCAAGAGAGGTCTATATTAAACTACTCAGCAGCAATGTACATCAATCAACTGTCTGAAGATTGGCTTTTAACAAACATGTTGAATGTTTGTGGGAACGAGCTGCATTTGTGGGAAATCATGAAATGACTTAATTTCCTTTAAGTGTTAAGAAAGAAAATAATCCCCACATTTCTAAAGAAAATGTGCCTTATGTCCAATTTCATATAATGTAAACGTTAAACATGCATTTCAGACAAAAGAAAATTCTAGGTGCAACAACAAAATGGCAGATGTGTTCCACCTGATTTGGGAATGTAAGTTCGGGGACATCTCCATAAATGCCATCTACAATGCCCATTGAACAACTTTCATAATCCCTTCAGAGTTCTTACACCTGAATCTACACCTCTTTTCTGGTTACAGCGTATCTGTGTCTTGAAAAAAGATGGCTATTGCGAATCCCATGAGGCACAGGGTCAGACTGATTTGCATATGGCCATGTCTGAACTGGGGTGACAGAGTGGGCTAAAGAACGGTGATGGATTAAACCCAGATCAGTTGACTGGGGGTGAGTGCTTGTATTGTCAACGCTCCGTCCATCATTTCCTTTGGTTTTTCTTTATTGCGAATAGAACCTCATAGAATTTAGCTGCAGCCATTTTTTCTGTATCTAAGCAATATCCCCATGCACTCCGTTTCTATTTATGATATTGCAACCCGGTTATTATATGTTACATTTTCTGACTGAGATGACACATTTTATTTTCTGACAATGTTAGTCGGCTGATGCACTATTTTGGTATTCATTCCTTTGTTATTGGCTGTTTGTTTACAATGCCCATTCTTTAGGCATACGTCTGGCAAGTCTTTTACCTTTTTTAAGTGTCATTATTCGTTTTTCTTATAGCGTTGACTTGTTTTCTAGCACAATGGAATGATGACTATTATTAGATGATGCGCTACATGCTCACCTGTGCAAACTAAACGGTTGTTAGTGAGCATTTTGTGTGTCGCATCCCAGGGATCATGTTCTAAACTTCCAACGAGTTATCTACTATTGCTATTAATGGCACTCATTAATACTCAAGTGATCCTTGCTTTTATTGTAAATATTGCTTTCAAATTGTTTTTTCAGATGGACGCTGGCTGTGCAGTGAATTATATTCTTGGCACAGACGCAGAGTTTGTAAGTACACTTATGTCTTATTGAAAATAAACTACATCCATTGTATGATTTAATTACCTCGTCTCTTTTAATACAGCTGCTTGTCTAGCCAGTCCATTTGAGTGGGAGAAATTGAACAGTGCCTTATATAGCAATGCTCCCAGACTCCCATTAAAAGACAGAAGGCCTGAGAGTAATATGGGAAGGATGGTGGTATTTTACTTTCTTTTCTCCCCACGCCTCCCAGCCTCTCTCAGGGTGTCCACCTGTTCTGTGTTTTCACATTTTCACATATTCACATTTGGGAAAAACTCACAACAATATAGGAAATTAATATGTGTTCTAAAGAGGTCACTTACTTTTATACAAATGATTCTCAAAATGTTTTTGGGTAATTGCCAGTTTTGGGGATGGAAAGATGGTTGCAGAAAGCCTTGTATGTGTTTATATTTCTTTTAGAGAAGGTCATGTTTAGCATTAATCCCTGTGATATCCCTTCTCTGTCCACATGCTGTTGCTGTCTATCGTCACTCCAGATCCCTTGTAGATAAGTTGTATGTACCGACCTATTTAGAATTCTACGTGATTGTCCATTATAAAATGCTTCTAAATTGTGAGATATATGTTTACCCACGAGTGATTTGTTTCAACAAACCAAATGACAGTTGACCAGCTTGGTTTTCCACATTGCTGCTCTTCTCTCCGCTCCGCTGTCACAGAGGTCCAAACTATGGGGCTTATCCATGAGAGGCTTGCGCTGCCAGAGCATCACTTTTGTAACACTCCAGTGGCGCAACCCTCTCGACTATATCTATGAGGCCACGCAAAGCCACTTTGTAGACCGCAGCTAAAGTCGCTGAGTTGCCATTCTCTGCACCAGGGAGGAGTTCCCTGGGTATTGCAGTAGGTTTTCCCATGCAACACCCATGGGGTTTGACGCTGTCCCAGATTTACTTAATCACGTAAACCTGGAGAAATGGCAACAACTTACACCTCCCCAAGAGCAGGCGTAGCAAGGAGATATATTTTTATTTCTCTTCATTTTTCCTCTTTCCTTGTGTGCTGCAGAAAGAGAAAATGCCTCCTGGGATTGTTTTTGTTCAGTAAGGTCCTCTTCCTGCACAAAAAACGAATCCTGAATGCAATGCAGACACGCTTGCACCATGTTGCATGGTTGCCTGTGACAGCGCTAAGCAGCACATCGTGGGCCAGCACAGGAGGACAGGAACTTGCTTGCTTAAATATGGTGCGTTACTGCCCTTTCACATTGGCATATGATAGCGCTGCTGCGCTAAGCCAATTCCCCATAAATAAGCCCCTATGTGTGAAGGAATTAGCATTTTGCCTCAGTTTCCTAGGAAGGAAGGAAGTTTATTCCATGACTTTCACATCCAATGTGGTGCAATAGATAAGTAGCATCCAAGGATTTATTACCAACAATCTCACATATTTCACATGCTGAGTGATTCGTGTGTTTCAGTGTCACTAGAAATCACACGACTGACTCAGCAGTCTTGTAGCAGAGGCACTGCCCGTTGTAACAATGTGCAGCTGATTGGTCCATTCTAAAATAATAAATAGGAATTGATTTGTTGTCTGGAGTAGCAGCAAATCTAGTGCCCACAAACAGAGGGGGAGCACAGCTTTATCTCACTGCTCTGTCTGCATCTACAAACAAGCATTTGCAATGCAATAGGTCTCGCATTAGGAAAGTTTGAGCTTTTGGTATTGTAAATGACACATTTTGTATTTATGCCTTGGTTTTGAAAATAGCAAAATTAATAGCTTTGTCTTTTACAATTCCAATAGTTTTAACTTATGCAAATGTGACACTGTAGCATTTGTAATGCAATATGTGTTGTGTTTACGTGACTTAGATGTATTGATATATTAAATAGCAATGGCTTTTTTTTCTAAATACTGAATACTTAAATAAAAGTTATTGTAATTTATAATGGCAATAGCTTAAACTTTTGTAAATAACTTTTGTGAAGATTATGTTGAGTGTATTTTATTGTGACGAAAATCCAAGAACAGAAGTGAAATAGTAACATCTTTTTGTGACATTTGTAATAAAGCTTGAAACATTGAGAGAACATATTTGAACCAGTTGTTGTTGAATGGTTGCACAGATTTATGTTGTGGTGGCAACCAGTGATGCTGTGGCGTTCAGTGATGTTGTGGTGCCCCCGAGTGATGTTGTGGTGCCCCCCAGTGATGTTGTGGTGCCCCCCAGTGATGTTGTGGTGCCCCCGAGTGATGTTGTGGGGCCGCGGAGTGAGGGCGATGGAGTGAGGGCAATGGAGTGAGGGCCATGGCGTGAAGGCGATGGAGTGAGAGCGATGGAGTGAGAGCGATGGGAGTGTATGTAGAGAGAGCGAGGGGAGTGTATGTAGAGAGAGCGAGGGGAGTGTATGTAGAGAGAGTGGGGGGAGTGTATGTAGAGAGAGCGAGGGGAGTGTATGTAGAGAGAGCGAGGGGAGTGTAGAGAGAGAGGGGAGTGTAGAGAGAGAAGGGAGTGTAGAGAGAGAGGGGAGTGTAGAGAGAGAGGGGAGTGTAGAGAGAAAGGGGAGTGTAGAGAGAGGGGAGTGTAGAGAGAGGGGAGTGTAGAGAGGGAGGGGAGTGTAGAGAGGGAGGGGAGTGTAGAGAGGGAGGGGAGTGTAGAGAGGGAGTGGAGTGTAGAGAGGGAGGGGTGTGGAGAGGGAGGGGTGTGGAGAGGGAGGTGAGTGGATAGGGAGGGGTGTGGAGAGGGAGGGGTGTGGAGAGAGAGGGGTGTGGAGAGGGAGGGGGTGTAGAGAGGGAGGGGGTGTAGAGAGGGAGGGGTGTAGAGAGGGAGGGGTGTAGAGAGAGAGGGGTTGTAGAGAGGGAGGGGGTGTATAGAGGGGGGGGGTGTAGAGAGGGAGGGGTGTAGAGAGGGAGGGGTGTAGAGAGGGAGGGGTGTAGAGAGGGAGGGGTGTAGAGAGAGAGGGGTGTAAAGAGAGGGGGTGTAGAGAGAGAGGGGGTGTAGAGAGAGAGGGGGTGTAGAGAGATGGGGTGTAGATAGAGAGGGGGTGTAGAGAGAGGAGGGGTGTAGAGAGAGGGGGGTGTAGAGAGAGGGGGGTGTAGAGAGAGGGGGTGTAGAGAGAGGGGGGTGTAGAGAGAGAGAGAGGGGGTGTAGAGAGAGGGGAGTATGGAGAGTTAAGGAGGTCCTTTATCTAAGATGACTTATTCATTACATGTCCTTAATTTACCAAGAAAATGCGAGAATATATCTTCACATTACCATACATTGAAAACGTCTTAAAGTATGTGCTTGCAACAAAGTGTAAACAGATCAGTGGCCTGTTTGCTCACACTACAGATTTTAAGTTTATTCCGGATCAAAAGCAGCTGGGGTGTTGTGTGGAATAGGAAATGTGTTAATTCCTTAACAGGTATTGACGCAATTCATGTCAGAATTGTTTCTTTCCTTACTTATTAAGAATTCACTGCTGCACATCTGGCAGTGTTTTTGGTCATCTAATGTTTGTATCATGTTGTCCTGGAGAAAATAAAAATACTTGTGCTATAGAGCTCACAGTAGGTTGTAGTAAAATAAGATTGTGTTCTCCAGTGCAAATGGGTGAAACTGGCTCACTTACGAGGCTAATACTGGAAGCATCATCACCAATGGCAATCAAAAAACTAGTTTTGACAGCGCACTATAGTGCAGTGACGTACAGTTGGAGAAGCACTGCAGGGGGGTGTTAGTGCTAATCATTTGCACCATGTTCCGGTCGCATGCACTACATTACCGTTGGCGGAATGTAGGGATCCTAAAGGGGTCTAACGTTTATTTTGTAGCTGTATTTTGGAAATTAAAGAAAGAAAGCTGTATGAAAAATGTAGACTTGCGTTTCGATGCTCTTTCAGCAACGTAATCAGTATTTACCAACTCTCTGTTGCCTGGAAGCTTTGCTACTGTACTGCGAGGCCTGCCTACATTTCCTAGGGGTGTAGATTCTGCTTCCTTGTTCCTATTTCCTCCGCATCTGCTACCTGTACTTTTCATGCCGGGCCAGTCTGCCTCATCAGTAAATTCAACTAGTGCTTACTAGGGACTGGAGACACGGTATGATAAAGAGAGCAAAATGAGGGAGGGCGCAGGATAGGGACTGCCATCGAATATAGTGCATCAAGAGGAGTCCTCATTAACGTGTAAATAGTGCGGGTGAGAGAAGAACTGAGCCGAGTGAGTGTAGCGAGCTCGCTGTATTGCGCTCAGAAAGTGAGAATTATCACAGCATGAGGCCCCAAAGTGATAATTATCACACCATGCAGAGAGACGCCCCACGCTGCTGGAGCACTCAACTGCGCATTATTTATAGTTGAGTGCTCCAGCAGCCTGGGGGCCTGTTGACATGCTGTGATAAGTGGGGTCTCATGCTGTGATAATTGTTACTTGCGGTGCACAAGCTGTTCCACTGTGAAGCGCGTTCACAGACCTGAATCGGCTCGTGCCCATACTACAATCGGCTCGTGCACAGGTCTGTCTCCAGGTCTGTCTCCCTTGGAGGCAAACGCGGTGACTATAAGTCTCGTTGGCGGCAGCGCTTCGCGCTGCAACGCCAGCGAGACCTAAAAATGACCAAAGCCTGACTGGGCTGTGAGCTTCCAAGTGTAAATGAGGAACAGCATGTTGAATAAATCATCATGCAATTTTGAATTCTTGTCATGTAGCATATCTCTCATGTGGATTACTCACATCCGGAGCCATTCTCATGATGGACATCCATATTTGGTAGTGTGAGCTACGAATGATTATATCATTTCAATCAGAATACATTTGCTGGGGTAGTACAGGTCTGCTTTGAGCTAGTGTAGAAAATAGAAACTAAACCAGCACTAGTAAAGCCAATAGGACTCTCTGTAATGTGCTATTTAATGCAACACAAGCATGCACCCTTGCTCTTTGCAAGCATTAACACATTAAAATCAGACACATTGGATTTGTCAAAGCTGATTTCCTGGATGCAACGAAAGGTTATTCAGTGATTTTGGCAGATTCCACAGGGGGCCTTTTAAGTGTAAATATTTGATAACTACAGAACGTTTACACTAAGCCAAATCTAGGAGGCATGAGAAAAAGCAAAATGCCAAGCACAGACAAATTACATGGGGTGTGCACAAATTGATTGAACTAATGGAGTTGTATGAAAAAACGTCATATGACATTTGGTACCTGGCCTTTTTGGCTAACCTGAGTCCAAGCAGCTTCACAAAATGACTGTCCTCTTTTCAAGGTTCCATTCTTCCAGTTTTCGGCACTACTGTTGAAAATGTACACTTCAGCCATCATCTCAGACAAAATGATATTCCTACAATATTTATTCCAGTGTCCTACCACCCAAATAGTTACTTTATTTCTTCAGTTTCTTCTTGTTTACAGTCTCCTTACATCTCTTTATGGTGTTGGCATTACCAGAATTCAGTTCTCGTATTCTTTATCTCAGTCTGAAGAGCTTTGGTTGTCAATGTCCTCCCTTTCCTTCCATACTTCTCGATAAGGACAAGATAAGTATTGGGTTGGACAACCAGGGGCACTGGTGGGGCTCGACCAAAGAACAGAGGAGGCTCACAACCTTATCCGTGATTCCCGTTCTATTTATATTGTTGGTTCATGCCATGCACACCAGTTGCAAAGTTTCAGGCGCCTCATGCACTGTCTTATTTCCATGGGGATGGTGTGACGAATCTCTAATTACAAACCACAACTGGAATTATCCTCTCTTTCCATGCTCTAGACAGTTGAATGAACAATCATCCTTGCCTTCCAAACATTAAATACAATAAAAGTCTCTCACCGACATTGCAGTCTCTATCCCTCAGGTATCCTCTGTCTCCCCTCTCGCACCATTGGCAGACACCAGTATCATACTGATGTCTCTCAGATGCAAGCACAAATAGAAAAACTATAGGTCCCAGCAACTGATCAATGCTGCTGACCGATGCATCTTTTACTGCTGGAGTGGGAGAGTCTTGTCATTGCAGCTGTCTATCTTTAATTCCTTACACTCTGGTCATTGCATTTCTGATGCCAATATGCCAATTTATCAAAAACACTTTCTACCATGAACTCTAGGCACTGAGAGAATCTAACTCTTTTGCCTCTCGTGGATCCTCTACTTTATTGATGTAGATTGTTTTACTAAATGCTTCTCAAGTAGAATGGTGGTCCTTTTCTGCTCTCAGGAGAAAATGTATGGTCAAGGGATGTGTCCGTGGATTCCCCCTTTCTGAGTCAAAAGGTTATTAGTAGCTTAAAGTTATGACCACTGCACACATAAATGGCTGACACCAAGAGAGAAATATAGGATATTTAATACGATGATATAAAATATAATATAAAATCAATATAAAATTCTACAAAAGACTACAAGGTTCATGGTAAATCCTGGTGCCTGCGACAGGCAATTACCAGCATCACCAGCACCCGTGAAGAGACCACTGCAGCCCAGTCATGTTACTTGCAGTCCTGGTGGCCTAGTGGCTTGGGTTCTGCTCAAGCCAAACACAGCCCACCACCCAAATATGCTTTGTGCTCACCCCAGATTTCAGTGGTGTTTTTTTCTTGCCTGAGCATGCAATGTCATGATGATTCCGGTGAGTTATTGGTCGCTGCTCAACTGAGGATGCAAGTCAACTTTTTTTAGTAGCCTTCTGCTTGTTGGCTGAAGGATCTTGGCTGCAGAACTCGCTCCTGTGAGTTTCCCTCCTCCCTTTAATTCTGGGGGTCGATGTGTTGTGCTGAAGACTCTTCTGGGGGTTTCTGACCTCCACCTCAGCACAGAGGTACAGGAGTCCCTTAAATCTAAGCGATGCGCACTACATTGGGTGAACCCTCCTTCAAAGCAGAATATTCCTAGAGCAAAAGCACCACCATCCAAGGAAGCAGACTCCGAGCAGACTCCCTGATCTTTTTCGAATACCCATCCCAAACCTGGAAAGGAAAGTAGGATGTTGGCACATTAATCCTGGAGACTTAAAATTCTCCCATTCGCCACTGTGAGATTGTGTATTCCATCATATCTGTTCTTGTATTGGCTATGGGCAGTTCCGCACTCTTGATTTTTCAAAGTAGACTGATCCAGCCTTGATCCAGCCATGGTTGTTGTCCAACGTTTAAGCATAATGATGAGGAGGACTAAGGTGCTATGAGGAAGGAGAACTCCATAATTAGAACACAAAAGGTATGAACTCTTTCAATTCAACTACCTCTTAACATGTGAATGATCAGCTTTCCAGAGGACAAAAGGGTATGTAGTGTGGTTCCTGTATTCCCAATAGGCTCTGCGCATTGGAATAACATATACTATAGTTTAGACGTAGGTCTGAAGTTGACTAGGTCTCTATCGTATATATTAAACTTAATTGTGAGTGCCAGCTAGCTCAGAGGTCACTAGAAACTTTCTCGAATAATCAAGAAGGGATTAGTTTCTGACAACCGCATAAACATGATAACTTTGTTTCCCAAGAATAGGAAATCAATCTCTAGAGTCGCGGAAACAATAGATAGCTATTTTACTTAGTCAATCGTGCATGCTTCGTTTCACTAGAGGTGCTGAGAAAATAGAGAGACAGGCGTTTTCAATAGAAAGCATTTATTGAACAGTCTTCTTTCTCAAGCATAAGAAATGTACTGCTACAATCGTAATACTGGTTATAAAGTACAGAGTATATAATACGAACAGTATTATAAAGTAGTACTGTAAAAGCATGATATGGTTTCTAAGCCATAAATTGCTTAAAACATATACAATACATACAGTGATAAAATAATGGTTAAAAGTACTCAACTGGTGCTTCTAAAATACGCCTACCCCAGTGTACCTGACCTAAGCCTAGCACAAGGGAAGAAGTAAGTGAGGAGTAGCTTTAGTTTAGTACCTTTTCTGCCAAGAATCTATTCAAGAATTCTCTAAGGGTCTAATCAGCTCCGTACCTTGGTTTAGAATGAAGGAGGTCTTGTATCTCTCTCTTAGGACTCGATTTCCCAGCAACGCGCAAGAGTAGGCTGGAAACACTGGAGCTTGATTTCTCGGCTGGAGAAAAGACAGCGTCTCTCAGTGCGTCAGCTGGAGGGTCGCTTCCTTCGGTACTTGCTGCTGCAGGGTGTCGGGCAAGTAGTTAGTCGATCTGCTCCAAACCACTGTGTGTTTGTCTGGGCAAATCTAGGCATATTTATACTTTGAAGGTCCCGAGTTTGAAGTGTGATTGGACTTAATAACATCATCAAAGACTCAGTTCTTCGAAAACTCCATGATTTCCTAGATAAATTAGTATTCAGGCAGAGGGATGTCCCTAACTGCTGAAGGCGGGTTTCTCTAAGAAATCGTTGTTGATTGTTGGAACTTAGTGTAAGTAGCCATGCTGTATTTGGGCTGCATATGCTCCGTCTAAATATGGTAATGATTTCTATGCCTATATAAGGATTGGATAATGTATACCTATATAAGGGCATGATTCGGGTAAAGTTACACTAGGGTCCTAGATTTGTTTACAACAGGTAGGGGAAACTTCTTAGCTTCAAAGGGATCTTCTGTTTCCTCTCATAGACACACAAAATCTGACCCAGTATACTACTTTCTGGAATGTCTGTGTAGAGTTCTTTAATTCACACTTGCTGTCTGACCTCTCCCAAATTCTCCATCATAAGTACCACTTGTATTTTATATCACACAAATTGAATGCAAGTGTGCCCATGATCACAGGCACAACATGTTCTCCACATACATCTACCACCATCAATCAATACACAAACGCATCTTCCATGTTCGCCATGTTTTGGCAAAGGTATACGGTTTCATGGGGCTGGTAGACAGTTTAAGGCATTGGTAATGCTGAAAAGCTCACTCTAGCAGGTGTCAGGCAAGGCCTGCCATGTTGACTTAAATCGTGTTTGCTGCCACTACTTTCTGGTCTCTAAAGCCTTATGACGAGGCAGTAGCTATCTTCGCAAAAGAAGGATGCACTTGGCGTGCCTCTCTGACCATAGAGCCTCATTATGGGTCTCACTCCTTTTTCAAAATAAGGCACAGTACACAAACGTGATTGGTGTGTATACAGAGGTAGGGAGCAAAGATATTACTTCATACTTGCGTAAACTTAAGGCAGGGATGCAACCTCTCTTGAGCCATGCAGAGGACCTTTTTTCATTCCAACAAAAATTTACCATTTACCAAGATGATGCTTGTACTTTGCAGCTCTAGACTCCAGTTTTCTATATTGCGGAGCAGAATTAAGCACATGTCTAATTTAATCTTGAAAGCATCAAGATTACAATGGTATGCAATATACATTGACAGACACCAATGAACACCACCCCTTTTTGAAGAATTTATTGTTGATGTAAAAAAGATGACTAGGAAATCACCAAGTTTCTTGAAGTAATTAAATATCATGTTCAATAGAAAAGTTAGAGCTACAGCATCTCGGGGTTCCGATTTGCCCTTTAAGTTTGATCAGGTGAAAGTAATAGAGCTATAGTTGTCACTGCAGGTGCCTGCCTATTTTCCACTGTATATCATAATATAAAAATTGGCAATAGACTTGCAAGTTAGGTATAGGGACAGCTTAATTGCCACTAGAGTGGATCTTTTCTTTAGAGACAAAACGTGTGTGATGATCATAGAGTGGAACTCAAATAATAACTTCTAATAATCTCTTGCTCATGGGTGACAGTACTGCAGAATCTAATCTACTCCCTGATCTTGTCACTGCATAGGTTCTTCTTACTATAAAAATGGTTTCAAATTGCCATTGTCCTCCATCTCCTTCAAATTATGCATCTCCTGAAATCATGTCACTTATGTTGGCAGCGTTGACAAATGACAGACCACCATTGTATGTGGTTGAGCTGTCAAGGTACATTAATCTATAGGATACAAAGAAGCAAAGACTGTGACAAGTGGATCGAGTGGAGAAGTATGTTCCTTGCACAAGCTACCTGTTTGCCACTCAAATCGCTGAAAGCTGTACAACCTAGCCTAGTATGATTTTCTTTGGCAATATATATCTTGTTTTCAATTGATTGTTGAGAGTTTTCCATTCATAGACTGGAAATGTGATCCCATGAGAAAGTTTAATATTTTTGCTCACTTGCAATACATGATTTGCAGCTTTTACGTTTGGATCACCTATTCAGTTTTTTCTGGTTCTTGTACTATTAGGTGGTTGTACAGTTGTTGTCTGGACCTTTAGTGCAGATTGTTTTGGAGTCATACATTTTTGCAGCTAGACGTTGGCTGGGAGATGCAGATGATATATCTACTGTATCTCACTGTGTTTTGATGTGAACTTCAGTGAGCCCCATGAAATAGCACTGATGCAATATTTTAGAGGTGGACTTTCAGAACAGGGTACTTGCACTACATCCAGTAAGTTGAGTAACTTCTATGGATGTGCATTTGGGCCCTACCAGTATACCTTTCTTAAGATCTGTTACTACAGTGTGAAAAGTTTGGAAGGGTATCGAAGTGAGAAGCTGTGAACCACGCCCCTTGACCCAGTTAACTTGTCACTAAGGTGTTCATACTTAGGCCCTGATAAAACACGTGCTGATTAATTCAGCCCCCTGTGCAGGGATTAGAACAGTGGTCTTCAAACTTGTTAATCCATGCCCCTCCGTTGTTAAAAAAAAATCAGTGCCCCCACCCCAGACATTTTTCACATGTATTCTATTAAATTGCCAATGTTTAAGTATGGCTGGACTTATTTAAACATTGGAGTTAAGTTATATTACCTCTTTTAAAAATGCAATTAAATACATGATAGCCAAACATACTATTCTAGTTAGTTAGGCGTTACTAACTTGTAAAAGTATTCACAGTATGGATTTGAGAAATTGGGGTGGGGAGGGTTGAAGAATATTTGGAATCCCTTCCCTTTTGACCCATACTCCCAGACAGATATAAGTGATAAACAATGTTAGTGATGACAGTGGCGGCTGCCTCAAAACGGGGGTCGTGCTGTGAGAGGAAAGGATAAAAAAACAAATAAATATATGTACCTTCTCCGCCACGCCGCTGCACTTCTCTCCTCCGTCATCTTCAGACCTGCTGCACGCACCAGAAACTCCCAGACTTCCGGGCTCTCCCAGCCAATCACGATGTTGCATGAGCAGTGTAGTGGTTGGTATGAGCAGCCTGTTTGGCCACTCAGGCAGTGTCTGGGAGGCTGGGCATTTTCTCCACTGGGCTGTGCGACACAGCCCATTGAAGAACATGCTAAGGGCCGGCCAAACCACCATGTGTATTCAGAGGAGTGCAAAAAACTCTTCATTCTGCTTTGGCATTACAGAGCCCTGCCCCAACTCTGAGTGGCTTATAGAAAAATAAAATGGTATTGTCATGTTTTATCATTTAATTTTAATTTTATGCACTACTAAAATAGCAGTGGGGCGACGCTCCTCCTTCTTAGTCTTAGAAATCATGCCAATTAAGAGCTGGACTCTGAGGATCCACTAAGAATAGAGGAATTACTGTTAAATCTATTATTCCTGTCCCATTTTCTGGGTAATTGCACATTTTGCTACAATCTTTCACCCAGAGGATTTGGCAGCTTTGAAAGAAAGAGACATTTCCAGTTCCCACAGATATCATTATTTTGATACGTACAGAAACTGTAGATAAGGGCCCCATCAGCATTTTGTGGCCAATCATAATAAGGGCCCAAGAGTCAAAGGCAACAATGCTCAGCGATCCTTCATATAGATTAGCGGTGCGAGAGTATGTTGTCACAGACAAATAGTCCTTGATATGCCAACAAAGAAATTAGTATAGCTTGTGGTAAATGGGATGAGGGCCTGACTTTGAATTTGGCTGACGATTTACTCTATCACAAACATGAAAAATATCCCATCTGCTTTATTACAAGCGCATTATGTCTTGTGACACATAGAACAAGGTTGATGGGATATCCGTCACACTGTGAAGGGGTAACCCCTTCGCCAAACTCGAAGTCACAGACAATTAAGGGTGCTTGAAATTGGTTCCCTTTTTACAAACTGAGATCCTGCAGTTAGTATGGCACAGTAACATGCCACATACATTTTAAGACATGTAATCGTTCATGCAATGTTGCCGCAAGTGTGTGTGCAGGTGTCTGTGTTACACTGTTGGAATCATGTTTGTATGTAAAATGTGTAAATTGTACACTAAGGTCCTTATAATGAGTGTGCCAACATTTGTTGTGGATTATTGGGGGACCTGAGACTCAGATTGGGTCCGTTATCCTGATGCCAAATTCCCGCAATTGAAAGTTTTCTCCCTGGAATATGAAATATCTGCATGGACTTAATAATACTAGAGTCTTCTCTGTGTGCATTTTCCCCAATTCAGGAAGAAAAATGCTGACATTTTTACCTGCTGAGAACAAGTAGAAAGTGTGAGCGGGAGGGGCAGTAGAGGTCTAGGGTGATTGAGGGCTTAAGGCATGGTTTTGACAAGGGTATCTATATATATCCAAGCCAATTGTGTTTTGATTTTTAGGTTCAGTGAAAGGAGTCTCTGCATGTCCCTGAAATGCTCATCACTTTTACCAGTTCATTGTTATCTGCCTACGAGCAAGAATTGAGGCCAGGTCTAGAAACGTATCCTTGACCTACCAGCCTGCAGCACGAGTGTGAAGACCCAGGAGGAACAGCTGAGGACTAAATGCAAATTCCCAATCTGTGGCCCTATAAACCACCTGAAGAACCAACATTCAATATGACGATAAGTAGGGGCAAGTCTGCACCATATGCAGAAATCCAGTATCCTCAGTAGCACACTGCGGGCACACAGAGGAACCTGCAGGAAGTGTGTATGCACTAGTGGGTAAGGTAGGCCTGATGCAAAAAACAAAAAATGAATAAGTCTGAAGCGAGAACACCCCCTTCCTTGCCCGATCAGTCAGCAGTGTCCCAAGATCCCGGTGTCAATGCATCCGGAGCTCAGCAAAGGTCTAACTTGTTCCCTTGCAGGGAGGGCCTGGCACAGTAGGGTGACCACCTTCAGCCGCCCCGTGAGGAGGAAAAGAAGGCAAAGACAATCATGCTTGGTGGCTTCACCAATCCCGGGTTCCTTCACTCGCGGATTATACATACCAGTGTGCTGTGCAGCAAGAAATGCCCACCTGGGGTGTTGTAAGACTCCCAGAGGGTTAAGAACAGCCAATATTCCCCCCCCCCCACAAAGAAATTGTCCTGCACCACATCCCTGGCCAACGTTCAGCAGCAGAGTCCAGACCAACTCCCATGTCACTCCCAATGCCGAGCCACCAAGAGCGGGAGCTCACATGTATACGGCATCCTGGCATGCATCCTCCTCATGGCCCTAGCCCAGACATTCTACAAAATATAGAAATGACCTGTCTGGTGTGTGCTGCTGTACTATTGACTGAAAAAACAGGGCTCATGCAAATAGTAAGAGAGTTACAGCTGGCTGAGATATTCCCATCAGACCACCCATGTGGCGGAGTCTCATCATATGGGATGTTTGTTAATCCATCCAACCAACCGCCCAAGCCATCGATTGATGGTGCCGATATGGATGTGGAGTTGAAACTCTGACCAGACTGTTTCTCGAAGGGTAGTGCTCAGGGTGTGAGGTGCAGTGCTGTGGTGAAAACTTAAGATTGACGACTGAGACAAAAAAGTATTTTAATAGGGATCATCTGAGTGCCAAGGTTAAAATAACGCCTGGTAGTCTGAATTTATAACTACACTGTGGCGCTGTGCAAGACGGTCAACATGTTTCAGCCAAATTGGAAATTATTATCCGGCTTTCGTCAGGACCTAGATGGTAAGCTACTGCAACATGATAAGGTGAAAGTGCATAAATGTGAATGAACTTAAGTGCTAAGATTATATAGGAATACTTATATCTACCAGGAACTTGGAGCCCCAATGTTCATAAGGAAAATGTGTATTCTATCTTAATATGCGCATTGCGTGGGAGATGACCTCACCTCACCCGGCAACCGCTCGGGAATATGAGGCCCCGCTCTGTCCGTCGGTACCTCTCTCTGACATCCGAGAGGAAGTGGAGGTCAGATATAGCATGCTGTTCTAATGAGAAAATTCAAATTCCACATACCAGATGCCGGGGGGCCTTAACAAGATCCTGGTCAGTGCCTCCCTAGTTGGGAACCACCCTGCTGAGCACCCACAGCATCCCATAGGTTGGTCCGCCAGCATGCCACCCATTGCAACTGCCATGCTAGATAATACAATTCCAGATCTGGGGCTGCCAAACCACCCTCCTGCACCAGTAAGTGTAGTTCCCAAAACACCACACAGCTTCGTCTCACACCCCAATAGAAGGTCAAAAAGAAACTATTTAGTGCTCTAAACAACCTCCGGGGCAACTGAAGCAGGAGAGTCACAAACTGATAGAGGAGACTGGGCAAGATAGCCATCTTGGATACAACAACCTTGCCACTCACGGGAAGCAGCAACATAGTCCAAAATGCCACTGCTGGCCACAATCCAGCAAGTGCGCTGTCACAGTTGTCATTGAAAAGTAAATCTGGCGACTGATAGATAGGGACTCCCAGGTATCTGATAGTGTGCTATTACCAGCCCAGAGCCAGGGCACACAAAGGAATTACTCTAGTTAACTTCTAGCCCTGAGTGAAGACCAAACTCCATCAAACCCTTCACCATCCCCCGTAGATTAGTATCCTCCATGCTCAAATGGAATAACATATTGTCCTCAGATAAAGAAAGAAACATGGACTCGTCACTAAGACACAGCCCACTATAGTGATAGACTAAGCCAACTGTATGAGTGAACAGTTCCATTGCAAGAGCAAATAATAAGGGGAAAGAGGACAACCCTGCTGGGTACTCTGCTAAACTACAAAGGCTTCCGATATCAGAGAGTCAGTGTGAGTTAGAGCTAGCAGACAAGTGTAAAGGAGCTTTGTTCACTGGACGAAGGCAAGACCCAAGTCCATGCCAAATATAGTAGCATATATAAACTCCCACATGAGCGAGTCAAAGGCCTTTCGAATGTCCGTCGAGAAGACCAATGCTCTCTATGGCAGACTCACATTGATCTAGAGCGAGGAGCAACTGCCAGATATTAAGCATAGTACTATGCATTGGAATGAAGCCTGTCTGATTGGCATGCACCATGGAGCACATGTGGGGAAGCAAGCGGGCAGCCAACACTTTGCGCAAAACCTTATAATCTGTGTTAAGCATGGAGAAGGCGGTAGGAATCAAGGAGGGGAGGATCTTCATCTTACTTTGGGAGAACCACAATAGCAACATAACAAAGAAGCAAAAGGAAGCATACCCTTCTGACAGTAGTCAGTAAAGAGGGCCACAAGTTGAAAACAAGAACTAGAGAATATGCAGATTAAAACACTACTGGGAGACCATGGAGGCCCGGCACCTTCTACAGGGCGATGTCCTTAATAGGTACCCCTGACTTCCTGTTCAGGGGTTTCCACCTCCAACTGTTCTGTCTCCGCAGGGTTGAGTGCAACCAGCATGGAATCTGCAATATAATCCAACACATCTTGGCTGACCTGCATTGGCTCCCAGTGAGACAAAGGATATTGTTCAAGTCCTTGTGCATTGCCTTTAGAGCGCTTCACGGACTTGGACCCAAACCGCTTCAGGCTAGGTTTGGATGGTATGTACCTGCACGTAGTTTGCGTTCTTCAGCAGCTAATCTGGCAGTCATTCCAAAGAGTAAGAGATCTACAATGGGAGGACGAGCTTTTGGCTTAGCAGCAGCTCGCTTATGGATCAGCCTCCCCTCGGAATTGAGGCAAATACAGCATTTGCTGCTGTTCCAAAAAAAAGTCAAGACCTGGCTTTTTCCCAGAGTTTAACCAGCGGGCTGGTCAGTTTCTGCAGCTGCGTCTTTATCTTTAGTTTACTGTGTCTCAGCCCCAGGATGCCCATAGGGTTACAGAGCACTTTATAAATGCAAATACATACATAAATACATACATACATCTACCTCACCACACCTGGGCTCTGCCAAATACAACTCACAGTAATGGATGAGAAAGGCTTCACCAATCTCGTGCTTGGTTAAGACGTTCTGCCCAAAGAGTCACGCACCTGAAGGATAATATGTCCCTGGTTCTCAGCCTTAAGAAGCCAAAGCAACATCCATCTAGACTTTGCCCCTATCAACATGGGCCTTAGTCACAGATGACTTAAAGTCAAGGCACTGCATGCGTTCAACCATTTCAAACAACTTCTTTCGTTCCTCCAGCATTTTACGCCACCCATCTGGAGTCCCTTCTAGCTCCCGCAGGAGCTGATCAACCACTGGGTATCTAACCGAAGGTGGGACCTTACCCTCACTTTATAATAGATACAATAACCTCTAAGCACCACTTTCATGGCCTCCCATTCAACTTCTATCGACGAGGCTAAGCTTGCATTGTCAAATTCAATTCAAGATAAGATCACCCAACAGAACCCGGAAGGGCTGATCTTCCAGCATTGCCAGATCAAAGTGCTAGGTTGGAACCGTTGATCTAGTGCAGGACCATCTCATGTTCTGATTACACACAGGAGGAATGAACCACACATGCAATCCTCACACCGACACACTAGCAGAAGCAAATAAGAAGAACAATAGGGAAATATAAAAGAACATTGCTAGCACAAACATTGGTAAACAATATCATCCAACGACACAGGAGTGACCCAAGTAGAGTGTTCTCACGCCTTGGGATAACTGAGTTCCGACTAGGAGGCAGAGTATTATGTTCCAGGGATGGAAGTGGAGAAGAGCCCTCATGGAGTGTAAACAGACATAATATTGAGATGTTTATGTCGACTTGCACTAATATCGTGGTCAAGAATATGGAGTATAAGGTAAGTAATATTGTTTTAAAAAATGTTGAAGTCATTATTATCATTTGCAAAAATATTGTTGTTAAAAACATTTTTGTTTGAGTTAGGTTTATGTATTTTAGTATGTATTTTAAATATATGTCTTCTATATTTTTGTCTAAGTATTGCATTTGTTTTTTAATATATGTGTTACATTTTTAGAGGTTCTACATTTTTTTTAAAGTAAATTTGGCGTTTTAATGCCGTAGCTGGTTGTGGGTTTATAGTGGAATAGAGTGGGAAGTAATTTAATTATAGGCAAAATGTCAATAATTTTTAGAAGTTAATATTTTTTTTTTTAAATGTTGCATTTTAGTTTCATAGAGGGCTATGGGTTTATAGGGGAATAGGGTGGGAAGTAATTTAATTATAATTCAATAATTAATATGTTATTAATAAAAATTCATGAATTTATTATTTTATATTGTAATTGGGGTGATTAATTTATTATTAATGAATTATTAATTGTTTTTTAATTATTAATAATTAATTTGTAATTATGTTAATTTTGCATTTTCTTTCGGGAGCTGGTTGTGAGTTTATAGTGGAGTAGGGTGGGAAGTAATTTAATTATAATTAATTAATTTATATTTATGTATTTTATATTTTATATTGTTAATTGTGCAAATTAGTTTATTATTAATTAGCTAATAATTTGGTTAATAATAATTATTAATGAATTGTTAATTATGTTAATTGTGTCATTTGTTTAGGAGTGGGTTGTGAGTTTATAGGGGAGTAGGGTGAAAAGTAATTTAATTATAATTAATCAATTAATATTTTTCATTAAATACTAGTTATGCATTTGATATTTTATATTGTTAATTGTGGATTTTTTATTATTAATTGGTTATTAATAATTATTAATTAATTGTTAATTATGTTTATTATGTCATTTTTTAAGGAGCGGGTTGTGGGTTGATAGGAGAGTAGGGTGGGTAGTAATTACATTTTTATATATTTTAAAATATTTTTATATAATATTTATTCAAGCTTATTTTATAGTGGTAATTGTGTGAATTAATTTATTAATAATTGTTTTTAATTTGCTTGTTAATTGTTATTATTTAATTAAATAATTGTTATAAATTATGTTAATTGTGTCTTGTTTTAAGACATTGGTAGTGTCATTTATAAGGGAATAAGGTGGGATGTAAAATATTAGTAATTATTAAATATGTTTTATTTAATCGTAATTAATTTGCTGGAGTGGGAATAGTAAATTATTCCCCTCCTCTATCCAACACTTTCCCTAATGTTGCACTTGCTAGAGTGGGAAAAGTAAATTATTCCCCTCCGCTACCAAACACTTTCCCTACTGTTGCACTTGCTGGAGTGGAAATAGTAATTTCTACCCCTCCACTATCCAACACCTTCCCTATTGATGCACTCACTGGAGTGGGAATAGTCATTTTATTCCCTCTGCTATCCAACACTTTCCCTACTGTTGCACTCATTGGAGTGGGAATAGAAAATTATTTGCCTCCGCTATCCAACACTTCCTCTACTGTTGCACTCGCTGTAGTGGGAATAGTAATTTTATCCCCTCTGCTATCCAAAACTTTCCATACTGTTGCACTCTCTGGAGTGTGAATAGTAAATGTTATCCCCTCTGCTATCCAACATTTTCCCTACTGTTGCACTTGCTGGAGTGGGAATAGTAAATTATTCCCCACCCCTATCCAACACTTTCCCTACTGTTCCACTCCTTGGAGTAGGAATAGTACTTTTTACCCATATGCTAACCAACACTTTCCCTACTGTTGCTATCTCTGGAGTGGGAATATTTGTTTTTACCCCTACGCTATCCAACACTTTCCCTACTGTTGCACTCCCTGGAGTGGGAATAGTAAATTATTCCCTCTGCTATCCAACACTTTCCCTACTGTTGCACTTGCTGGAGTGTGAATAGTAATTTTTACCCCTTCGCTATCCAACACCTTCCCTACTGTTGCACTCTCTGGAGTGGAAATAGTACTTTTTATCCCCTCCCCTATCCAACTTTGTCTATACTGTTGCACTTGCTGGAGTGGGAATAGTAAATTATTCCCCTCCGCTATCTAACACTTTCCCTACTGTTGCCATCCCTGGAGTGGGAATTGTAATTTTTACCACTACGATAACCAACACCTACTGTGGCACTCCCTGGAGTAGGAATAGTAATGTTTACCTCTTCGCTATCCAATTTTTTCCCTACTGTTGAACTCCCTGGAGTGGGAATAGTAATTTTATCCCCTACACTATCCAACACTTTCCCTACTGTTGCATTCATTTGAGTGGGAATAATAAATTATTCGCTTCTGCTATCCAGCACTTTCTCTACTGTTGCTATCCCTGGGGTGGGAAGAGTAATTTTTTTTCCCTATGCTTTCCAACAGTTTCCCTACTGTTGCACTCCCTGGAGCGGTAATAGTAAAGTATTCCCCTCCGCTATCCAATACTTTCCCTACTGTAGTAAATGATTCCCCTCCGCTATCCAATACTTTCCCTTCAGTTGCACTCCCTGGAGTGGGAATAGAAATGTTATCCCCTCCGCTATCCAACATTTTCCCTACTATTGCAGTTAAGTTAGTTAAAAATGTAGTTTAAAAAATTATGTATTTTAATATTTTACTTTATTATATATATATATATATATATATATATATATATATATATATATATATATATATATATATATATATATATATATATATATATATATATATATATATATATATATATATATATATATATATATATATATATATATAGATATATATATATATATATAGATATATAGATATATATATATATATATATAATTTCTATTTTTATGTTTTTATGTTGCAGGTGTATGTATATATATGTATTTATAATTTTTAATATGTCTAACATTTTATAATTTATTCAAATTATTATATATTAATGTCATTAAGTAAATATATATATTATATTTTATACATGTATGATTAATTTATTATTACATTATATTTATTACTTATAATTTTTAACAATTTCTATTTCTAAATATGTTTATTTTATTATATGTATTATTTAATTTATTTGACATTATTTTTGCCAGCAGTGAGCCCCCCTCTATCCTCTCGGGCAGCCAAACAATATGGACATTATTGCGGCATTTATGTTCCTGATCATCCAGCTGGGCCACTAGGCATCGTGCTTGCTCCTTGAGAGTCATGATGCGGTGTTCCACTGTTTTGACAGTTGGTGTCAGAAACTGCATCGTGCTCTCCAATGAGTTGACCACCTTCGACAGTTTTCACGGATGAGACCCAGTTCCACCCACAGCAAATAGTTTTTGCCGTCTAAGCGCTCACCAGAGGAATCAATGGCCTCCAAGAGTATCTCAAAGTTGCCAATCATATACGGCTTATCCCCAGGCCCAATGCCCAGATTGATCCCCTCCTGGGGGGCGCTGATGGCTACATCCTCTTTGGGCCTTCAAGTGCTCCCCATGATATTTCCGGTAAAGCAGTATGGAGCTCCAAGTAGCCACCCCGCCAAACGACAGCTTGTGTTGGGGCCCCAGGAGGCACCTAACCTACAAGGCTCAACTCCCCTCTGATCGCAGTCGTGCCTAACACCACAAGCATGCTTACAGGGTGGTAGCCTTAGCAGCGCAACTGTTGTTCGGGAACGAGGACCAATTCAGACCATCAGTCCCACTAACAGCATAGACATGATGAAGTGGAAACAGCCCCCCAAGCCAGTAGCACAACACACCACAAATAACAGAAATGTTACCATAGGGCCCCAATGGAGGAGAGGTGGAGTCTCTCTGTTGCTCCTTTAGCCTAACTAATTGGAGGGCCAAACACATCCCAGAGGGCCCAGGTCCAGCAACTCCTGCCAGCAGCCAGGACCCTTAGCACGATATGAGGCAAAGCACCACCCGCAATTCCGGGCGCTCACCCACACATCCAGGGGGCTACAGTGACAGCAGACAGTGGATCGACGACTGCGCCAACACCCTCGCCCCGATCAAGAAACCCTCCATCAACCACCCCAGCAAGAAAGCTGCCTGGTTCACAGAAGATCTCCAGCCCTCCAAACGTACATGCCGGAAGCTGGAGAAGAAATGGCTCCACAACCGCACACCAGACAGCCACACAGCCCACAAGGACGCCACCCGCTGACATCAACACCTCATCAGAACAGCCAAGAGAACGTCCTTCAAAGCCCGACAGGACATCAATGCACACCACAGCAAAGAACTTTTCAACATAGTGAACGAACTCTCCAACCCCTGCGCCAACACCAACAACATCCCACCCTCGCAAGATCTGTGCGACTCACTGGCCACCTTCTTCCATCGAGAGATCGCCAACATCCACGACAGCTTCAACTCCTCATCTGCCCCGACCGCAACAGAGCCCACCTCGAATGCCACCTGCACCAACCAGCTGACCTCCTGGTACCACATCAACAACGAAGAGACACGCAAGGTCATGAACTCCATCCACTCAGGATCTCCGTCAGATCCCTGCCAACACCACATTTTCAACAAAGCTGATGCAACCATCACACCCCAATTACGGAAGGTCATCAACATCTCCTTTGACACAGCGACATTCCTGGAAGGCTGGAAGCACGCCGAAATCAACACCCTCCTGAAGAAGCCCAAGGCAGACCACAAAGACCTCAAGAACATCGAGCCCATCTCCTTGCTCCCCTTCCCGGCGAAGGTCATCGAGAAAATCGCCAACATGCAGCTGACCCGCCACCTCGAGGACAACAATATCCTTGACCCATCCCAATTAGGATTCAGACGCAACCACAGCACCGAGACTGCCCTCATTGCCGCCACACACAGATGACATCAGGCGCCAGCTAGACAACAGCGAAACTTCAGAACCCAGAGAGTCCGCCTCCCGCCCTTCCGATCCGAAGCCATCGATATTATCTGCGGCGTACCCCAAGGCTCATCCCTCAGCCCGACCCTGTTCAACGTCTACATGACCCCCCTCACACAAGTGGCCCGCCAGCACGACCTGAATATCATCTCCTACGTTGACGACACCCAGCTCATCCTCTCCCTCACCAAGGATCCACACACCGCCAAAACCAACCTCCGCGAGGGAATGAATGCCGTCGCCGAGAGGATGAGGAGCAGCCGTCTGGAACTTAACTCAGACAAGACAGAGGTCCTCATCCTAGGCCCCACCCCAGTTGTGTGGGATGACTCCTGGTGGCCGACCACACCGGGTACTGCTCCAACGCCCACGGACCACGCATGCAACCTAGGATTCATCCTCAACTCCTTCCTCTCCATGTCTAAACAGGTCAACACCATCTCCTCCTTCTGCTACAACACCCTTCGCATGCTTTGCAGAATCTACAAGTGGATCCCGACCGAAACAAGAAGAGCAGTGACCCAAGCCCTCGTCAGCAGCAGGCTGGACTATAGCAATGCACTCTACGCAGGAATCCCGGCCAAACACCTGCAACGACTACAATGCCCAACTGATCCTCAACGTCCCCCGCCGCAGCCACATCACCCCTCAGCTAAGAGACCTGCACTGGCTCCCCGTCAACAACAGCATCTCCTTCAAGCTCCTCACCCACGCACACAAAGCACTCCACAAGGCAGTGTCCCAAAGGCCTTCCACCCTGCTCCACACCTCTAACAGTCAGAAAACTGGTTGCCATGGGCATCCCATGGCCGTCGCATGCCCAAGTGCACAACTGCCGGCAAGGGCAGGTGTGGAGTTCCAGAGCGGCCATGGGATCACGGGCAGAGAAGAGCTCAAGCCAGCCGCGTCCTCAGGCCAAGGCAGTTGGCTCCGCCCTCTTATCATAATTTTTCATAATAAACAGATTAGACATATGGCATTGGACATAACTTTCTCCGAAGAACCAATGAGGAATACAGCCTTAATCAATGGCTTGTCACCATAACTAAGTCATGCTTATTGTGTTCAGCAGAAACCTTCCTACAAGACAACATTCAGGCATAAAGCCATAAAATAGAAATGCATATAAAATTATAGTTAGCATTGGAAAATACTATGGGGGAGATTTTCAAAAAAGTCGAGCAATGCAGCGAAGCCCCCCGTTGCGGCACAGGGAGGGAGCAGGACAGCACTATATCGTCAGAGATATGGCTCTCTCCTCCCCTTTCCCTTGTGCCGGCGCTGATTTCAGCTGCTCTGCGTCATGCACACTCTTTAGCACCGCAGCACTAGGATGTGTGCATCAGTGTAGCATAGGTTTTGTATAGGAAGGGTACCCTTTCTGTACAAAACACTATGCAAGGGACGATGCAAAGCTTTTCCCACTTTGCATACATGCTGCAGAGTGCAGCACGCATGGAAAGTTGGAAAAGCACAGAGAAATGAAAGCATTTCTCTGCTAGCGCCTCCTTTGAAGGGGCGTTAACTTTTGGCGAAAAACCAATGTTACAAAGATTTGTAAATTTGGTTTTGCGTCAAAAGGCATGGGTGTTTGCATAGGAACGCCCATGTAGCATCAATGTCACGCCCCCTCGGCGCAAAGTAATGCAAAGCAGTGCTTGGCGCTGCGTTGCGCTATTTACAGGGTACTTTCCAGCGCAAAACAAGTTTTGCGCTGGAAAGAAAATAGCAAAACACAAATTTGCGCTGGTTAGCATCACTTTTGTGACGCTAAACCAGTCCAAAAGTTTTGAAAATCTGCCCTATATTGCCTAACAAGGCTTAGCAAGAATGATTACAGTTTACATCGTTTAGCTCAACAGTTTGTCATATGGGGTAGCCAACACCAAAACCCTTGCATACTAATGCAATCTGGAGATCCCATGTAACACACTTCCACTCTAAAGGCTTTATTATTGAGTAATACTAATTCACCTTTAATTGCATTATGATTTAAACAAGCTTTTTGCAATAAATTTGTGGGGCCTTGTGTCTTTATCATACCCTTCATGCTAAACAGATCTCTTGCTTATATCATTGATCATTGCCTTGCCACAATAACCATCTCAGTCCAGCTGTATTGATTCTAACCTTTCCCACAATCCAAAACGTGCAACTCAAGTTCTCTTTTTCAGTGGAAGCATACAACATATGCCAAATCATATGCTGTACAGAAGGTAAACCAACATGTGGCTGGAGCTAAGCTGCTTTTTTAATAGTGCTTTTGAAAGCTCTTTTCTGTCGATCATATAAGGCCTAGTGACAGCTGCGCTGTGAGGCCAGATCTCAAAAAAAGTGGTTTGTATGCTAATGTTAATCTATATTTAAAATCTTGGGAGGTTTAGATAAATAATGTTAGTCAATTGAGTAGCTAGTTAACTGTTTTGTTAGGAATCAAACATCCAACTCAAGCTGAATATCTTTAGTTCTGTGGCACAACATAAGTTCAGTCTGAAGCCACTAAGGGGATCTCCATCCTCACCTCTATCCCAGAATGACTGACTACAATCAGATTCCCGACACAAACATGTGTTTGCGACAACTTTTGAGCCTGACCCTGACCCCACTATGGTTTGTTCCTTTCATGGGGGTTTACCTTTAGAAATTGAGCCAATGATTCTCACCACAATCCCGCTCCATTCCTCAGAGGCTACTGTGTATGGGAGATGATCACCAGGCTGGAGACAAAAGTATATGCAGCTGCATCATGCCTCCGGGTGTTGAAATCGATGTTCTATCCCCCCTTTCGGATTCTCCACCAGCCCACAGACCAGAGGCAGCTTAAAATAAGAATAAGGGGCAAATTATGTCTACCCCAATGACTTGAGCTCATCAATTCACATGACATCTGCGTCTTGCGGGAAACCTGGAGCCGGACCCCCATTCACATTCCAGCATTCCTGACACTCCATAAATCAGCAATGCCATCGAAACAAGGCTGTCCTTCAGCAGGGCTGCTAACCCTGATTAGTATCACACTAAACTGCGACACTGAGGAGCTTTCTATTGATAATCCAGACATCATTGGGGCCAGGTTAAGAGGCAAAAAAAGGCAAGAGTTTAGACATCTACAATGTTTATGCACGGAGCACTAGAGGGAGTAGATCTTCAACTCTACAAGTTCTATACAAGATGCTAGACACAAGGCAAGCTGTCTATCCCCTAATTCTGGGTGGCAATGTCAATGTCAAATTTGAGCCCCTTGATAGAGAAGATATCCAAGAGGCCAACGAGGAGGATAAATTGTGGTTTGTCCCATCCCTGGAGCTCCCACCAATAAAGAAGTGGTCCCAAGCAGCCCTACAGATGAATGCATTAACCTTAGAACATAGGCTGTGGGCCACGAATGGAAGAACTCGTTCTGACAAAGGAGGTGGGTTGACTTACATTACCCCAAATGGTGCCAGTCGGATAGATTATATACTTGTGGACTTTACTCTATGGCCATTCGTGGTTGATATGTCCATAGTCCACAATTGTGAAAGCGATCACAATCTAATAAGTCTGACTGTCGAACATCCATGGGGCAAAAAGGGTAGGACATCACTTGCCAGACTTGCCACAAAAGAGGTGATACCAACTAATGATAAACGTTGCCTCAAATGGCCCACGATTATGATGGACGAGTCCAAGCTTAACACCTTAAAAAAAGACCTTACGATGCACTTGGTAGTGATACAATCTTCATCAGGCGAGTTGGCACCATCGGCAAACACTAGTGCCCTGCACTCGAAGTTCTTTGACCAATTGGCTCGAAACTTTATTGTTCATTTACAAAACCATGGGCCGAAACAGGAAAGACTAGCTAAAGCAAACTCCTTGTTTACAACGGAGTGCAGGTCCCTGAGGAAATGCCTGGCATTAGCCATAAGACATAGGGATATGCCTCTGATACGTGATCTACGGAGGCAATATAAATTGTCCCAAACAAATGCAATGACAGATTGGGATAAGAAGAGGTGGGTAGAACTAGGGGAGGCTTGCTCCCAACTGGATGCAATAAAATTCTGGGTACTTGTGGGAAAGGGCAACGTTGAAGGCTCACCCCCTCTTAATATTAATATACCACCTAATGTGTGGCAAGAGCATTTTGGTGCCTTGTACTCGATTTTTCATAGCCATGATATGGGACCAATCCCCTTAGATCTACTCCAATCTTCACAAGGCCTCTTATTCACTAAGGAGGAAATCTTGACCCTCTATAGAGGCAATTATACCTGCCAAACTACCTGGACCGGACGGCATCCCGGGGGATCTCTTTCACTGTGACAGGGACAATTGGACAACTTATATATTGTCACTCTCCAATGATATTGCTAGGGGAGGTATCCCAGAATCTTGGAAGGGGGCTGAAGTGATACCCATTTTTAAAAAGACCAATAGGAGTAATCCCTCGAACTACCGGCCCATCAGCCTGATTGACTCTGTTCAAAAAGTCTTCTGTCGCTCATTTTTAGTGAAAGTCCAGGGCTGGATGGATAAGAAACATATCTTCTCATCCCTTTAAGAGGGGTTTTGCCAGAAAATTGGAGCAATAGATCAGGTTTTCCGCCTCCTCCTTCTCTATTGGAAGATGGTTCTACTAGGCAAGGGGAGCGTATACATAGCATTCATTGATTTGAAGTCAGCATTCAACCTTATGCCTAGGTATAATCTCTGGCGGGTGCTCAAGGAGATGGGCATGCCACCCGCAATCCTGGCGCTGCTAATAAAAATACACGGAGAGAACTTTGCTAGGGTAAGAAGGGGCAGCCATGGCCATGTCACCAATCCCATTAAAATCCAGCGGGGATTCGCCAGGGCTGCGTCCTGGCTCCAACTTTATTTTCACTATACATCAACCAAGTGGTCGAATTCTTATCTGTTACTCTAGCTGGCACTCCCTCTTTAGCGAATCAGAAAATCGCCACTATCCTATTCGCAGACAATACCCTTCTTGTTTCCAAAACACCCATTGGCCTGCAAAAACTACTGAATTTATTCAAGATTTTTTGAGACGAGAGTCGCCTTCGAAATAAATACCAGAAAGACAAAACTGATGTTGATGAACACCCATGAATCCATTAAAGGGAGCTCGACCCTGGATAACTTCCCCCTAGAGAAAGTGATTTACTTCGATTACCTAGGAATTAAATTGTGGGAAGGGTTGGCCTGGTAACAACATCTTAACAAGGCCTACCTCAACTTCTCACAGGTAAATGGGGCCCTAAGAAAGGAACATTGTCTCTCCCACACAAGACCAATCGCACCAGCCCTGGAGCTATATAATTGCAAAACTGTGAATAGTGCCCTATACGGGGCTGAGCTCTGGGGCATGGAAAAAGTAAGTGATCTCATAGCATCTGAGAACAAGTTTCTTAGGAATCTGGCGTCCCTTCCGCAAATCAATACACTTTTCCCACTTAAGCTCGATATGGGCATTAAACCAATTAATGATCTAGCAAAGCTCTGCCCCCTCCTATTTTGGCAGAGGCTTGTCACCACCCCAGAACCGGCATTATATGAGGCTGCATTTAATGAGGTTTGTGCTTTAGATTCCACAAATAAAATAGGCTACATTAAGCACATTAGCAACCTTGTATTGAGTATTGGGCTACCAGGGCATAGCATTAATTCCCCACCAACGTATACTAAAAAACGAATTAAAATATTGTATTGGGATTGGGTTGAGCAGAATGTTTGTAGAAATAGTAAAAAGGGAAGATTGATTGAAGAATTTAGAGACTTCAAGATCAGTGGCTCCTTAGAAAGCTATCTCAATCTCATCAAGTTACCTTCTGAAAGGAAGCTCTACCTGTAATTTAGGCACCGTAGTCTGCCGGCTAATGCATTTACAAACGCTTGGCTATGTAATGTTGACCAACCCAAAGGTTGCCCTTGCTGCCCTGCCTTGACCGAATCTATAGGTCATGCTTGCACTGCATACACAAAACCAATGGGCAAATGGCTAATTCCTGTTTATAGACAACTTGGAACTCGTGATTTTAGAGTAGCTTTGCACATACTAAAATCTGACAGAAGACCATTGTTTGTGTGCACAATCACAAAGTTCCTGGGCCATTTTTGGTGGATTAGAAGGAAGGCCATGACACAAGATCCGATTTGTCCTTGAGATGTCCGGACCATGCTGTTGATGGAATGTTTTGATATTGTTATTTTTATGCCCCATTGACTACATCCCATTTTATTTTTATTTTTTTAACTAGTCTTTATTGTACAGTTTTATCAATTAAGCCACCACCCCCCCTCCCCTTGAACCCCCCAATACAGGCTGTTTTAAATTATTAAACACGTACATACATCATCTTGATGAATCAAAATCAAAGTTGAAATTTGTTAGTTTAGAAACAAAGTAAGTTCAGCTGGAAATGCTTCATACAGAACAACAGAGAACGAAAACATGGAGCAGGACGATGAAGGATCCAGAGTGGAAAAGTGGAAGAGGAGGGAAAAAGGCACAAGTTTATCATGTTTAAACAATATCACAACATCGATCTCCCCATCCATTGTGTAAGCGGGTGCCATATTTCAAGCCCTTTCTTTTTCCTTTTTATTCCCTTCCTGCTGAATATGGCTATTTCCACATTATATGCAGCTAGTAGTCATGCCCGCCATTGATGAAATGAAAGTGGATATGGGTCTAACCAAGTTGATGTCAAGCAAATTCTTAAAATGGCCATTGAGATAAACAGAAGTCCCTGAATGGTAGCTGGTCTAGGCTATGTAATGTTGACTAACCCAAAGGTTGCCCTTGCTGCCCTGCCTTGACCGAATCAATAGGCCATGCTTGCACTGCATACACAAAACCAATGGGCAAATGGCTAATTCGTGTTTATAGACAACTTGGAACTCGTGATTTTAGAGTAGCTTTGCACATACTAAAATCTGACAAAAGACCATTGTTTGTGTGCACAATCACAAAGTTCCTGGGCCATTTTTGGTGGATTAGAAGGAAGGCCATGACACAAGATCCGATTTGTCCTTGAGATGTCCGGACCATGCTGGTGATGGAATGTTTTGATATCGTTATTTTTATGCCCCATTGACTACATCCCATTTTAAATGTAAATAGCTCTTCCTTGCCTTTTATACAATAATTTAAAAAAGTTAGCTGCATCTTTTGGACATGTGAACTGAATAGCAGGCAGCAATAATTTACTTTTACAAATTGTGATATAAGAAGATTAAATCGTACTGAATAATTGCTGTGTTTAATTGCGCAAATTTTACACTTTTATATACGTATTTAAACTATTGGTGTGTAATGTGTATGTATTGTACTTTTATGTTCTCAGGACCGAATAAAGTTTGAGGATGATGATGTTTTGTTAGGAGAGGCTTCTGATGTAACCCGGTTCTAGAATACACTCTGCAATCATATCACCTGGTCTGAGAGCATCTTTTAATGCTAAACATTGTTTAAATTTCCAGTGGCAAATCACAATTTATCACTGCCTAAGGTTGTACACACCACTGCTCCAGGTCTTCATCTATTTAAGATACAAGTGAGACCAAAACTGTGGCTGAGAGAGTGCCTTAAATTTGCACTTCCAGTGCTCACTTTGTGTTCATGCTGTTGTGCATAAATCAGTTTAACATAGCAATCAATGATATATCGAGTGAGCAGGAGTGGTTTTAGTCCACTAAAGTTCCCCCTATACCCAGCCCGGTAACAAGACAAAATATCGAATTCAAAATATAGAATTACCAAAATATCGAAGTCAAAATATAGAATGGACAAAATATCGAATGGACAGAATATAGTGGTGAAAAATATCGAATTGAAGGTAAGTAATTTAATATCGAATAGTAATTTTTACCCCTTCGCTATCCAACGCTTTCCCTACTGTTGCACTCTCTGGAGGGGAATAGTAATTTTTACCCCTACGCTATCCAACGCTTTCCCTAATGTTGCACTCACTGGAGTGGTAATAGTAAATGTTATATTTATTATTTCATTAATTTTAAATTACTTTTAAGACATTTAAAAAAATTCGATATTTTGATTAACTATATTTTTTTAAACTATATTTTTGATTCGAAATTTTTGTACTTACCTGTTTGTAGATAGGAATTCGATATTTTTGCATTTTATATTTTTTCTTCTATATTTAGGTAATTCTATATTTGTGAATTCGACATTATGTCAGTGATCCACACAAACTTACATAGTGAGCTTTCCAAATAAGAACATAGAATAAATAATTACAATATACACCTTACAACAAATGTGCAGACAGTTTTCAAGCAAATCAAATAAATCATCGCAGAAAAAAAAACAATGTTCAGCCTGGTTTATTGCACATTATTTTGTCCATCTTAAAATGATGTGCTAAAATACAGATCAACATGACTGACTCTATTTCTTATTGTAGTCATTGTTGGACAACATGCATGCATTACTCGACCAGTGGTCCTCATTGAAGCGAACATAAACTAGAAACTTTACTGATTCTATTAAGAGTTCATATAACATTTTATGTGCATTCATTGTTTGATATTGCCTTGTAGGACATATTACTAAAGGACGCAGGTGACCTGGTAAAGGAAGTGGGGCTCAACCTTGCTAATGTATTGGTAAGTGCAATTTATTTATGTCAACTTTTTAAGGCCTTGGTTAATTCCTGCTTTAAGAAATAATGGATCTGCAAATATGTTTAGAAAAAGTGGGCATCATTCAATCACATAGTTTATTTTGGCCATAGAATTGGGACACATTTGTTTTATGTTAAGAGGGCACAAATGACAGTTAAACATTTAACAATAACAAGATAAATGTATTATTAATATTGTTCTTATAGATTTCATTATGTTGGCCTTGCTCTTCCACATCACAGTCCTAGCATTATGTGTGAGTGGCATGCCTCATTGCCAGTCCTTTACTGGTATTACAGTTAACCTAATTACCTGGGCCTGAGGACATAACTTCCTGACTTTTTATCCCGAGATCCTCTTTGTTCGAAGTAAGCAGTACCACAATGACAGAGGTCACAGATCAATCAAGAAGAGAAGGATACCAGGATTCTGGTTACACGTTTGGACTTGGGCTGCATGATGAATAACCTGGTACTTCCATATGACACAACTACCTATGAATTAAGACCAATCCCATAAGAAAACAATTTACAGTTTGGAATAGCATTAGACATTGATGTTACTGCAATGATTTCAATACATCACTTCGTAATTTCAGGACTTTTTAGCAGGAGCAAATTCCTACAGATTTGAACTGGATAATTTGCTCCTGAAACAAATGGTATTTGTGGATTTGGCAATACCACATGCAGTATTAAAGAGTGTCCTACAATGCCGAAATGGCAGTATAATGTATTTTGCCCATATCAATATTATGAGGCCACATTTAATGCAAGCCTTAGTGTAAAGAAGTTACCACATGTTCATGAGAGCACTACACTTTTGCATCTTTCCTTTGTTGCAGGCCTAATATACATTAAACCTCTGGAAGTTCACCATAAAACTTAGAAAAAAGACGCTGGTGAAGAGAGTGGACATAGACAGTTGTTGATCCGGTCTAAACTAAACTGTATTTATCAGTAGGAAAGGATGGGGTGTACCCGTATTGTAATACCTTTACTACCAACACAGAGTCTGGGAGTTGGGAAGTGCTGAAACGACATCCTGCAAAGCTAATCTTTCAAAAAGGGTGAGGAATGTGGAGTATTGAATTTGCATGGCTATGCAAGGCGTCCAAAAAGCAAAGATTTGCACAGAAAGAATGTTCCCTACAACTTTCCATAACTAGCCACCTAAGGCATTAAAGAGGGGACATACAAGAATAACTGGCTTATGAATGTTTCCACAAGAATGCTGAAAATGCATGACTTCCCCCAAAACATTCCGAAGATAAGAACAAAATTCAAAGGAAAAAATGAAACACAAATCAAACTAGCGGTGACCAATTTGATAGCCAACTAAATATCAAAAGACAAAGGGAACTTCAGGTGAAAGGTCAAGCATGCATTTGAGCTTAAAGGTGATTTGTGGAAACGTGTTACAAGGCATGACTTAACATAAATTTCATTAAGGATATGATGGTATAAGCCTTCTTCTTTAACATCCCATCTCTGTTTCTCCTTATTTATTTAAAACACATAATTCACAGTGAATGGAATGTTCTAAGAACCATATAGCCCTTATGCATAAGCCTATTCAAGTTGTTAAAGGCTTTGACCCTTGTTACAGGCCCTTGCCTTCAAATTGGGCCTATGACTCAGATTCAAGGCCTTTAAACCCCCATATAGTCCATAGCAGCTAGCAATAAGGCTATGATATATTCCGTGCTAATGCTTAACTAGGGCATTGTATTCATAATTCCATTATTTGGCATTAGAAACTAGTTTGCTTCTGCTTCTTCGCATTTCAAGGTATAGACCCTGTGGAGAACAATGAAGCCCCTCCTCTTTGTGCAATATAGTCCAGTCCCTGAAGCAGAAGGCATGGTCAAGGACTCAAAAGCATAGATAATGATACATTACCACACAGCCCCAATACAGAAGCCAAACAGTGCTTGAGGTGGATGTTGCTAAACAACACCATGTCTTGCACCATATTCTGAACAGTTGTATTGACTAAGTGAATACTTGAGAGACTGTTTTTATGTGCGTGAGTTGCCTATCGTGCACACATATAACTCAGAAAACACCTTGTGGCAGAAACTCTTGTTCTAACTTTGGGACACCATAAAAACAGATACTGAGACACAGACTGGTCCTCCATGCCATGTTATCTTCAAGACTTCCTGCATCACATAGAAAGCTGAGATGAACTCTCTGCACTGTACATAAAAACTGGACAAATTCCTCAGACAGCACAACTCATAGGTATGGGACATACCGAAAGTGAGGTAGTGTTAAAAGAAATAACCCTGAGACAAGAATATATACATATATATGTTAAGTTCCGCAAAACTTATTATACCTTGCCCCAAGGATAATGTGGGAGAACTGAACCTGAATTCGTTTGAATCTCCAAAATGTTTATGTAATTTTAAGTTTTATAAACTCTTGAACTTTTAAATGTCCAGGGCTGTGAAACACATTTTAAACGTGGAGGAGGTGGAGCCTGTTACATTCTCCTGTTTCCATTTTTATTACTGTTCCTTTAATTCTGGTGGAATGTTGGTGACTCCACTGTGTGTACATTGGAATGTATGAAGTCAGTTGCAGCTGAGCTTCTCTACCTGTGGCATCTTAGGGTCCAATCTACAAATAAACTACAAAACCTCATCTGCTTCCTGTTCTTCTTACTTACAAAAGTGGCGACGAGGGAGAAAACAACTCACCTGACCCTTTGATGTCTTCATTCTCATTCTAAAAATTAATTTCTAAAGAAAAGAAATCCAAAGAACCAAAGTAATCTTTCTACAGACAAAGACCTTCAAGAAAATCTTCAAAACTATTCAAAGAAAAAGCAGAAAATCTTCAAAACTATTCAAGAAAAAGCAGCATCTCTTACAGTGAGTTGTGTCCATTTTTATTATTATTGCCTTCTTATTTCGACTTTTCTCTGGAAACGCTTGTAAATACCAGAAAACAGCGTTTATTAAGACTATCATTTTGTTCCTCTTAATGTGCTTACAATTAGCAAGAAAACGACATTTTCGTAACATTTCCTCGTTTCAAGGCTGTGTTATAATCGAGAAAACCCACAACGTTTCCTTTGCATCTTTCAAAAAAGACATTTGTTTAACAACAAGACGCGAGCGTGTGTACACGCGTTGAACTTCTCCAGCTGATTCCACATCAGCGTTCGACGTCATCTTTCAAACGTCAGGCGGAACACTTGAGACACCGTCAGGCACGTCGCGTAGCGGCCATTTTGATTTCTGGTTGCATAGCAACGCGTTTTCTCCGCGTTTCTACATCGGATCTCTTTTAACCAAGCGATTTAACCAAGCGACGCTCATTTAAAATAAAGCAACGCTCGTTTACAATAATACAACGCTCGTTCAAAACAAAGACAAAAAAAACTAATTGACAAGTTTCTTCCTTCAAACGAGCATTTTTGTCAATTCCTCACAATATTACAGAATCAGCACGACACACTCACTCACCTGCTATTTCATCGACCATCACGATGTACTCTGAAGAATCGGCAATGCATTCTGGGACATTTCAACTTTAAAAAAAAAAAAACATACTTTATTAATCCTCACAACAAACTGTTTATCAGCATTATCTTCACAGCATACCACTTTAATCAATTTTTCTTCTAGGAATCGAATAAGACAACGGTGACTACCTTTTGTTTGTTAATTTATTATTTTTTTTTCTCCTTAATATTTGCATTAATTATACTGTTATCTCTGTTATACTATTGTGTATACCATTTTATAGTTAGTCATTACTTAACATGGAAACCAATAATATTTTAGCTCCTCCCAAATTTTTACAAGATCCTGGTATACCTCCTATGAATTGGGAGGATTGGCGTGAATCTTTTGAAACGTATTTGGAAGCAATTGGAGGAGAGGTATTCCTTGCTTCACGAAAATTAGCATTACTCAAACATAGTCTTGGTGTGGAAGGTAGGAAAGTACTGAAAACATTACCTATTGTACCTTCTGTTAATTCAAAAGTATGTGTAGGGGGAGATGAAGATCTCAGTGAGGAAGAAATTGTATTTGATTGTTCGAAACTTGAATCAACCTTGTCTGATGAATATCTAGATGCACTTAATGCACTAGAAGAAAATTTTGGTAAGAAAACCAGTATTGTTGTAGAAAGACACAAATTCTTTTCAAGAGCACAAATGGTTGGTGAAACTGTAGAGCAGTATGTTACTGCTTTAAGAAGGTTAGCGGTTACTTGCAAGTTTAAAGAGTTACATGAGGAAATCATAAGAGATCAGTTCATCAATAGAACTAACAATGTTAAAATCCAAGAAAAATTACTTGACTTAAAAGACCCATCTCTTCATAAAACTATTTCTGTTGCCAGAAGGATTGAAAATAATTCACGTTATGTCAAAGAGTTGAACCATACACATGGCACCGATCGCAGGTTATCTGAAAACAAAGATTCTGGTGAGGTATGCACTGTGTCCAGTAAGCCAAAAACTTTTAATAGTAGATATAATGTTAAACGTGATAGTAGTATTAGACCTCGCAATTTTTCTGGTGTCAACAAAAGCACTGTAACATATAACAAAACGTCTTCTAATAGGACCATAGTTCCTAACAATAAGCAATTTTGTTTCAGATGTGGCAATGCCAAGCATACCACTGAAAATTCTTGGTGTCCTGCGTCAAATGTCACTTGTTTCAAGTGCAACAAAACCGGTCATTTTTCAAAAATGTGCAGGTCTGGGAATCCTAACGCTTGGAAAAGCTCTGTAAATGTCATTGATGAATCTGTTTACTCTAATAGTGATAGCGACATTGAAGTTATGACCATTTGGAATGATGATGAGGTCAATCAAATCTCTGAAGAGATTCAACCACCCAAATGTGAAGTCACTATCAACAACCACAAATTATTTCTTTGGGCTGATTCTTGTTCTTTGTATACCATTATCGATAAGACCATGTGGGAAACGTGTGGTAAACCCGTCTTATCTCATTCACAAAGATCTCCTGTAGGTTATCTATGCATTAGACTACCTGTGATTGGGTGTTTCACATCTGAAATCATTTTTAGGGATAGGAGTGCTCTGGGAACTGTTTATGTGGTGGAGAAAGGGAGAGCGTTATTAGGATGGAAGGAAGTTTGGAATTTAGGATTGACTCTTGATCCAAATCATCCAGACCAAGTTTTGCTATCTCCCAATTGGCAAAAGAAAACTTCTGGAGAAGTTTTAGTAACTCAGGATGACAATGCTGTGTTAGAATTGCATAAAAAGTTCCCTGATTTGTTTAATCCTAAATTAGGTTGTCTCAAAAAATTTGAACATAAGATTGTTCTTAAACCAGATTGTGTTCCTATTGTCCATAAAGTACGAAATGTGCCATTAGTGTTAAGATCCCAACTCAAATTAGAATTAGATCGCCTTTGTAATCAAAACATTATTGAACCAATTGAAGCATCTGATTGGCTTAGTCCAGTGGTTTTAGCACGAAAACCCAACGGAAAATTGCGCATGTGTGTGGATTTAAGAGATTTGAACAAAAATATTTGGGTAGATCGCTACCCTTTGCCCAAAATTAACGAAATGGTTGCTTCTGTTAAAAATGCAAAATTTTTCTCGTCCATTGATCTATCCAATGCATACCATCAGATAAAGTTACATCCAGAGTCCCGCCATCTAACATCTTTCATCACTCCTGAGGGTGCATTTCAATTCTTGAGAATGCCTTTTGGGTTATCTTCCGCCTCGGCGGTTTTCCAAAGAGTCATGTGCAAAGTTCTTGAAGGCACACCTAATATGTTAGTGTTTCAGGATGATGTGCTTGTATGGGGTGCAGATAAAAGTGACCATGATATGATTCTACATGATGTATTGGGTAAACTTCAAAAGGCTGGGTTGACTGTAGCTGCTGAAAAATGCAAATTTGCGACAAATGAAATAGAATATCTTGGGCACACTTTATCTGCAGATGGTGTTAAACCAAAAAAGAATCTATTAGATGCCATCAAGAACGCACCAGCACCATCCGATAAAGATCAGCTTCGTTCTTTTTTAGGTCTTGCCGAGTACTACTCAAAATTTGTGCCAAATTTCGCTTCTAAAGTCTTTTGCTTGAGATTGTTGATGAAAAAAGGTGCGAAGTTTTTATGGTCCACAGAGTGTCAAGCTGTATTTGATGATGTAAAAAAAGAAATTACTAATGCTGTGGCACTTAAACCCTATGATCCCAGCAAAAGGTCGATCATCGTTGTGGATGCGAGTGCATATGGGCTTGGAGCTGTTTTGATGCAAGGGAAAGACAAATTTGAATGGGTGGTAGCCTTTGCCTCACGTACATTGAAAGGTGCGGAACCTTCTTACTCTGTCATCGAGAAAGAGGCTTTAGCTTGTTTTTGGGGTGTGAATTATTTCAGGAATTATGTCTGGGGCACTAATTTTGTGTTGAGAACAGATCATAAACCCCTTGTTGATATTTTTTCCACTAAGGGTGCAGGCAAAGCCACGCCTAGAATTGCCAAGTGGATTTATAAGTTACAGGAATATGACTTTTCAATGGAATACGTACCTGGAATCAAAAATGTCAATGCCGATTGCCTATTTCGACTTCCTGTTAGTGGTGAAGATGTAGTGGTTGAACAAGATGAGGACTGGTCAATTGCTTCTGTGGATGAAGCTTGCAGTGGTGCTATAAGTTTAGAAGTATGGAGACAAGCTGTTCAGGATGATGTGGTATTGAAGGAGGTAATTGCACGCTTAGCATCACCGTGCAATAATTTTTCTTGGAGTGATTCTGACTTGTCTGAATATAAAACAGTTTGGCCTGAACTTTCTTATGACCTTGTGGTTGGTGTGGTTAGAAGAGCTGACAAACTTGTCGTACCGTCTTCATTACGAAACAAGTTACTGGATCTTATGCACGAAGGGCACTCAGGCATGTCTGGCATGAAAAGAAGATGTAGGTGTGATTTTTGGTGGCCGGGCATGGACAAAGATGTTGATAGATGTGTAAGGAACTGCGCTGCTTGCACATGCAGTGATAAATCTCATGTTTCTCAGGAAACCACAATCTCTGCTGTTCCATTCCCTGACGGACCATGGCAGAAACTTGCTATGGACATTTGTGGTCCGTTCAGTGTTGGTACCATTACTGGTAAATTTGCCATTGTGTTAATGGACTATTATAGCAAATGGCCTGAGGTTGCATTTGTTAAGGAGGTTAAAGCTTCTAGCATTGTTAATTTTTGTGAAGAGGTTTTTCATAGGGAGGGTTTCCCTGAGAGTATCACGACTGATAATGGTCCGCAGTTCGTTGCGTCTGAGTTTCAAAGTTACCTACATTCATGTGGTATAAAACACATTACTACAGCTGTTTATTGTCCAAGGGAGAACGGCATGGTAGAAAGGTTCAACCGTGTTTTAAAGGATTGTATACAATTAGCTGTGTCAGGTGGCAATGATTGCAAAGTTGCTGTCAAGAATTTGGTTTGGAGTTATAGGAATACTCCACATTCTGCTACCATGGTATCCCCATTTCATCTTTTGAAGGGGCGTTCTGCTGGTAATAAGGTGACTCCTGCATGGATGCTCAAGATTTCTGCTGCTCGCAATTATAAAGAAAATCTCAACAGTAGGATGAGCTCTTACCAAAAGAAGTATGTGGACAGGCATAATGGTAAAATTTCGAAACGTGCATGTAGTTTTCATGTTGGTGATTTGGTGAGATCTTCTCGTTTTGGGTTATCCAAGGATGGTTCTTCCAGATGGTCTCGTCCCAAGGAGGTGTTAAAAATATTGGGTAATTGTGTTCTGCTGGATGATGGACAAAAATGGAATGTATGTAATGTGGTTAAGTGCAATGATTTGGAACGTAATCTTTGGTTGGAAAAGGGGTCTGGTTCAAGTTTTGTTCCGAGTCCTATTCATTCCCCTCATGTTCAATCCACGTCATCTGATCTTCCAAAAGTGGATGTTCCCAGGCCCAGAAGATTGTCAGGTCGAATCATTGTGAAACCTGTCAAGCTTAAAGATTATTTGATGTGACTCTGTATATATATATATAGAATGATCCTTAATGTCTTTGTAATGTATGTATTGTATATAGTTTTTTTTTATTTATTTTTTTTTATTAAGAAGAAGGATGTGTTACATTCTCCTGTTTCCATTTTTATTACTGTTCCTTTAATTCTGGTGGAATGTTGGTGACTCCACTGTGTGTACATTGGAATGTATGAAGTCAGTTGCAGCTGAGCTTCTCTACCTGTGGCATCTTAGGGTCCAATCTACAAATAAACTACAAAACCTCATCTGCTTCCTGTTCTTCTTACTTACAAAAGAGCCTGTTTTTAGGGTGAAGCCTACCAGACAGCACACCTGTCATCTTGCTAAAGCCTTCTTGGGGAGATTCTAGTAGCTTCCCCGTGAGTGCATTCCGCACATTGTTTACATTGGCTTTGTAACTCACATTTGCTTGCTTTCTATTTGCTAGCTTTATTTGTTTTAGGCTGTCCAGCATTTCTTTATCTCCCCTGTGACAGTTTAGCACCTCTCTAACTGACTCCTTCTATTCTTCCACGAGTGCTTGTTTTCTGTAAACATACCTGTTAACTTTGCTATTATTAAGTCCATTTGATATGCATTCAAAAACAGAGGTTAAATGTCAAGCTCTGTCTTCCACGAGAGCTTGATGGTTACTTTTCTTTTTCTGACTTCAAAGTGAGAGGATTTATGTAGCTATCTTGCTTTGTTGTGGGAATATGTTCTATGCCACTCTGCTTACGGCACTCACCTCTACGACACCTCACTCTACTCACTGACACTCTACTCTACTCTATGCCACACCACTCAAAGGCACTGTAATGCACTTTGTGCCACTCCGCTCTACAACACTCCACTCAATGACACTCCACTCCATGTCACTCCACTCTATTCCATTGCACTCTACCCCACTCCACTCCACGCTATGACACCCTACACCATTCCACTATACTCCATTCCACTCTACTCCACTCTACTCCTCTCTACTCCATTCTACACTCCTCCACTCTAAGGCACTACACTATACACCACTCTATGCCAATCCACCATATGCCACTCAATGCCTCTCTACTCTATGACACTCCAAGGCAATCCACTGTACGACACTCCACTCTACAACAATCTACTCTACTCTGTTCCACTCCACTCTACGGCTTTCTGCTCCACTCTATGTCACTCCATGCAACTTCACTCTAGGACACTCAACTCCACACTACACTGCACCACTCTGCAACACTTCAGTCTATGACACACCACTCCACCCCACTCCACTATATCCCGCTCCGCTTTATTCCGCTCCACTCTGCTCCACTCCACTCTACTCCGTGACACTCCATTCTATAACACACCACTCTATGACACTCTACTCTATGACACTCACAGCCACTCAACTCTGCAACACTCTATAACACTCCACTTTACAACACTCCACTCTATGACACTTCACTCCACGGAACTCCACTGTATCCCACTTCATTGTATCCCCCTCCACTCTATTCCACTCTACTCTGCAACACTCCACTCTACGATACTCCACTCTATTACATTACTCCACACTATGACTCTATACTCTATTCCACTCTACAACACTCTACAACACTCTACTACACTCTGCACCATTCTACGCCATTCAGCTCTATAACACTTTATGCTACTCAAGTCTATGATATTCTACACCACTCCACTCTCTGACACTCAACGACACTCTACACCACTTCACTTCATGTTGCTCTTCTCTACTCTATGCAACTCCGCTCAGCACCACTGCACTCTAATCCACTCCACTCTAATCCCCTCCATTCTATGCCACCCCACTCTAGAACACTGTACTCTACTCCTCTGTATGCCACTCCACTTCACACCAGTTCACTGTATCCCACTCTACTTTTCTCTCCAATTCAGACCCCTCCACTGTATCCAACCCCACACTTTCCCACTCCACTCTATCCCCCCCAATATAGGACACGCCACTCAAGGATATTCCATTCTATGACACTCCACGTCTTGATACTGCACTCAAAGCCACTCCTCTATGCCACTCCACTCTTTGATACTTTATTCCACTCTACGCACCTTCACTCTATTACACTTAACTCTACTCCACTCCGTGGCATTGTATTCGACTGTGTGCTACTCTACTCTTCATTACTTCACTCTATGACACTCTTCAACACTATATGACACTCTACTCTATGATACTTTACTTCACTCTACACTATTCTAGACCACTCTAAGCCCCTTCAGGCTCTTGTCCCTCTGCTCTATGACCCTTCACTCTACAAGACTCCACTCTATGACCCTCTACTCTGTCACTCTACAACACTTTACTTCACTGTGTGAAATTCTATGCCCTTTCACTCTAGGCCACTCTACTCCACTCTTTGCCACTCCGGTCTATCCTACTACCCTCTATCCTGCTCCACTCTACAACATTCCACTCTATAACACTCCACTCTACTTCACAACACTTTACGACACTCCACTCTACTCTACATCACTCCGTGGTATTATACACTAATTCACTCGACACCTGATCCCTCTACAACTCTTTGTGCCCCTGTATTCTATGCCCTCCACGCTAGGCTCCTCCACTCTATGGCCCTACACTCTACGACACTCCAACCTATGACACCCTACTCCACTCTGCTCTATGCCACTCTACTTCACTCTTCTCCTCTCTACTCTCTACTCCACACCACCCTAATATACCCCACTCTACACCACTCTACTCCACCCTTAGTCACTTTACTTTAGGCCACTCTATTCCACTCTATGCCACTGTATGCCACTTCACGCTACACAACTCTACTCCACTCTGCGCCACACAGAATACACCACTCCACTCTACAATAGGGGTGGGCGGTGAACTCAAGCCAAAAAGTCTTACTCCACCGAATAGTGGAGTTTGCACCCGGTACCCACCCCTACGAGGTTAACTGGTGTTTGTTTTCAACAGAAATCTGATGGTAGTGCCCTGTGTAATTGCAACCCCTCATAAACAAGAACGCTAAAGACAGTGTAGCCAAGTGAGCCAGCTATGGGTCATCCACATATAATTGAGAGGCAGAAGTTTTGGATGTCAGTGTTGAGTTGCGGCAAAAAGGAGAACACAGAAACAAACAAGTTGCACTTTAACTACAATAGTAATTTCCTGTAGCTGAATATAGTGCTGATTCATAGAGGCTACAAACATCGTCGCATGTGCAGCTGGATTGCACTCAGTCTAGACGGGCTGTTGAGCTTCAATAGCGGTATCCAGTCAGAAACAAATATCAAATCCCAACATGCAGCTTGAGTGATGTCATCTACGTATACTAAGGGACACCGGCTGCGAGCAGAGATTTCAGGGGAGACTACTAGACCCAGTTGTCCTCCTGAGGTATTTTGCACCTCTTCTGCTAGAGAGAAGGCATGAGCATCAGGATGCATGCAGCCTGAGAGCCCTGCAGCTGTCTATCAGGGACAGACTGTCCAAGTGCCTTGCTGCTCGCACCGCTGGCCCCAGGTGCTCAAAAGCATCAGGAGACCCCTTCTGGCACGCGGACAGAGCAACCTCCAACACGCTGAACCCTATTTAGCAAAAACATACACACCCCCGCCCCACACACATACGCTGGTGCTGCTTGGACATCCAGGTATGTCTAGATATATCTCCGATCTGGTCTGGTGGGTCAAGCAATAGAACCACATATTAGGCAAGTGAGGGCATATAATGGACAGTATTCTTTGTTAATAGATCATATAATTGAATATATGGTACTCGCAGCGAGGAACGATAATATCGATAACTGTTATATTTTGTTGTTTTTGCTTGGCACCCAACCAAATCTGCATTTGTAAATTTATGTGCAACGCTGAGCATATTATTGTCAAAGTTTTACATTTGTACAAATTGTTCAAAATTAATAAACAATATCCAATAAAAAAAAGGTTGACAGATCTGCTGTGCTCCAGGGTCACAAGGGCACTGGCAAGAACAGCCCTTCGGCAACAAACAGCTGTTCAGGGAGGACAAAAGGGGTAAAGACCAGATATTGTAGTGAATGCAAACACTGCAGCCCAGCTCTTCCCATGACATGGCACAATCTTTCTTTTTAAGGAGTGCATCTACAGCTCTTATAGCCCCCCTCCTTCTCCTAGATAGCCATCTTCACCCCATTCCCCCCTCCCATCCTCCCTCTCCCTTCAGTGATTTCTCTTTGGCGGCCTCAGTTCCTCACCCACCCAGGGGCTCCTTTAAGGAAACACTGCATGGTGAGTGGTGACTAGGGCGGAGCTCCACGGAATTCCACAAAGATTTTTATGCAATTCTGCAGAATTTTCCATGGTGCAACTCCACAAACTCCACCCACTTCTTCAACTCTATTCTACTTTATTCTATTCTATTCTACTCTATTCTATGTCCCCCCATTCTATGATGCTACACAACACAACACACCACTCTATGACATTATATGCCAGTCCACTCTACGACACTCCACACATCTTAATGCCACCCTACTATACACCACTCCACTCTACAACACCCTACTCAATGGTACACCACTACACTATATGACACTCTATGACACTCTGTGCCCCCTCACTCTTTGCCCTGCCACTCTGCATCCATCCATCCTACAACACTTCACTCTATGACACTCAACTGTAAGCCAGGCTACTCCACCCCACAATATTTTATCTTACCACACTCCACTTTAGTATGCTCTATCCTACTGCAGTCCACGACACAACACTACCCCATATGCCACTCTTTGCCACTCTATGCCACTCCACTCTACGGCACTCCACTCCACTTTACTCCACTCTACGCCGCTCCAGACTATGCCACTTCACTCTATGACACTTTACTCCACTCTACATTATGCTGCTGCACTCTACTCCACTTTACAACACTTTCCATCACTCTTTGCTGTGTCACTCTTCACCACTCCACTCTATGCTCCTCCAAACTTTATCACTCCACTTCATGACACTGTACTACACTCAATGATACTTTGCTCCACTCTGTGTCTCTCAACTCTATGTCACTCCACAATTTCTGCCAATCTACGCCATTCTACGCTACACTACTCCTCTCTATGCCGCTCTACACCTCTACAACCTATGACACTTTATGCTTTTTCACTCTATGCCCATCTACTTTATGCCCCTTCACTCTACAACACTCTATGCCACTCTACGCCACTCCATTATATGACACTCACCTCCATTCTATAACGTTTTACACTACTCTATGCCTCTCCACTTTAAGTCGCTTCACTCTATGCCTTTCCAGCCTATTTACCTCTACTCTAAGACCCTCCAGTCTACAACTCCCCAATCTACATCTATCTACTCTGACACTCTATAAAACTCCCCTCTATGACACTTTACTTCACTCTACGCCACTGTATGCCACTTCACTCTAAGCAACCGTATGCCACTAAACGCCACTCCACTCTATCCTACTTTCACTCTATCCCACGCCACTCTAGCAATCCAACCTAATGACTCTCCACTCTATAACATTCCAATCTAGACCACTCCAGTCTACTCCACTCAACTCCACTCTACTCCACTTTGCTCTGCGCCAATCCACTCAACAACACTCTAATCTACACCACGACATTCTATGACACTCTACACCCCTCCATTCTATGCCCTTCCACTCTAAGCCACCCTATGACACTCTATTCCTCTCTAATCTATGCCACTCTACTCCATTTCTGAGGCACTCTGCCCACTCTTTTGCCACTATATGACACTCTACTCCTGACAACTCCTCTATAGGCCCTCTACTCCACTCTACACAACTCCCTCTATGCAACCTCATTCCACTTTACGGCACTCTATGCTACTTAAATCTACAGCACTCTACTCCACATTACTCCCCTACTCCACTCTATGACAGTCTATGCCACTCCATTCTACCATACTTTACTTCAATCTACAATACTTTATGCCTTGTTACTCCACTCTACGGCTCTCTGATTTATGACACTTTACTCCACTCTTTTCATGCCTCTCCACTCTATGTCCCTTCACTGTACACCCCTTCACTCTACGAGATTCTATGCCACTCCACCCTACAACACTCCACTCCACTCTACGACTCTATGCCACTCTATGTCTCACCACTCTATGTCCCTCTACTCTACACCCCTCCACTATACAACCCTCTATTCTAACACTCTACAACACTTTACTTAACTGAACGCCACTCTATGCCCTCACTCTAGGCCACTGTACACCACCACACTCCTTCCCATTTCACGCTATTCCACTCTGCTCTATCCCACTCCTCTCTATCCCACTCCACTCTATGACACTCCACTCTATGACACTCCACTCCAATTCACTCCAGTACACTCCAGTCCAGTCTAGTCCACTCCACTCCACAACACTCCACAACTCTCTACGCCTCTCCATTCTATGACACTCCACTCTACGACACTCCAGTACATTCCAGTCTATGCCTCACCACTCTATGCCCCTCCACTCTACACACTCCACTCTAGGACCTTCCACTCCACGATCTTCCACTCTATGACCCTTCCCCTTATGACCCTCCACTCTACGACCCTCTAGCCTGAAACGTTATGGCACTTTACTTCCAGGGCCGGAATGGCTACTCGGCACTCTCTTACCTAGGGAAATTGGGAGCTGCGAGTCCGCTGCCATTGGGGACTCTATCCTGGTGCGAGGAAACTCGAGACCTGAAGCGTGCCTGCGGGGGATCGGCAGGCCCGGCTCTAGACGAGAGGAGGCGGGGCCGGCACCGGGAGAGGCCTGGAGCTGCGGCCTGTGCCTCCGGACGGGCGGAGACCCGGATATTGGCGAGTGCGACCCTCGGGGCCTGAGACAGGGGAAGTCTGAACCCGGCGGAGGCCCGCTGCCATCTGGGGGCCCGGAGGGACCTCGCAATTGGGCCATTGGTCGTGGAGGTGTCCTGGCTGTTGCCCGCGCCGGCTGACACTGAGCCGGGGGAGGCTGCCCATCTGGGGAGGCGCCCTGATTGAGGGGGTGCCGGCGGCCGCCGGGGCCCAACGTGAGGCATTGGTTCTTGACGGAGCTCACGAGGCCTTAAGGAGATTAGGGAGTGACGGCTTGGGTGGAAGAAGACGATCTGGAGATCAGCAAGTCAGGTGTGTCTTTTATGGGCTGAAGTAACTGAAAGTACGAATGGTCCAGGCGAAGTACAGACGCGGATGGTGCAGGGCTGGCTCTGTATCTCCCACCACCTATTTGCAGTGTTGAGGGCGCTTCGGGGGTCCTTGGCTGAGGGAGCTCGCCTGCTGCCGAGGGGACCGCCTCGGAGGGGACACCCAGCGAGACCTGGGATACGGAAGATTGCTGGGAATTCTGTAGCCTATCTGGGGCCTAAAGGCGCGTCTCACCACTGGGATTTCTGAGACCGTAGGTCAGAGAAGCAGGGGGGACACATATCTTGGTCCTCTGGTGCGGGAGCGCTGGCCTGCTGGTGAGACATGGGGAGGCACCCCTAGGTCACTGAGCAGCTTCGGAATACTACAGACCCCTGGGAGTGTCGCGGTGGCCTGAGGTGGGTCGGGATCGCGACAAGCCTCACTGAGACTTGTGCTCAGAGGTGGACTTGGAGACAACCAGGAAATAAGCCTCGGAGACCCCACTGCCCCTGAGGAAAAGCACAGGGGTGCCTGCAATGCGTAAAGATAAGATGTCCCGTTCCTCCCAGCCGAATACAATCACGCAATATACCACCCAGCGGCTACCCTCCCGTGTCCAATGGAGTACTGGTCCCGGACACCCTGCAGGTCACGGTGGAGGACATTCTGCCTACTGCCTCTGTGGTCCCTGAGACAGCGGGGACCGGAACTCCTGAGTCGGCGGTTCCATCTTGAAGAGACTGAGTGGTTGCATGTATTTGCTTGTATGAAGTATGTCATGCTTTTTGGCCTAGATGGGTTTCCCCTAGTGGGGAGTGTGAGTGCTGAATAATATATGGAGGAGCCTTCTTCTCTCAGTGTAGTATGTGGGGGGAAGGGAGGGAGGCAGGGGGTGTTATGAGCTGAAATAACTGAAAGTACGAATGGTCCAGGCGCAGTACAGACGCGGACGGTGCAGGGCTGGCTCTGTATCTCCCACCACCTATGTGCAGTGTTGAGGGCGCTTCGGGGGTCCTTGGCTGAGGGAGCTCGCCTGCTGCCGAGGGGACCGCCTCGGAGGGGACACCCAGCGAGACCTGGGATACGGAAGATTGCTGGGAATTCTGTAGCCTATCTGGGGCCTAAAGGCGCGTCTCACCACTGGGATTTCTGAGACCGTAGGTCGGAGATTCAGGGGGGACATATATCTCGGTCCTTGGGTGCGGGAGCGCCGGCCTGCTGGTGAGACATGGGGAGGCACCCCTAGGTCACCGAGCAGCTTCGGGCGACTACAGACCCCTGGGAGTGTCGCGGTGGCCTGAGGTGGGTCGGGATCGAGAAATGCCTCACTGGGACTTGTGCTCAGAGGTGGACTTGGAGACGACCAGGAAATAAGCCTCGGAGACCCCACTGCCCCTGAGAAAAGCACGGGGGTGCCTGCAATGCGTAAAGATAAGATGTCCCGTTCCTCCCCGCCGAATACAATCACGCAATATACCACCCAGCGGCTACCCTCGCAGCGTATAACGCGCCAGTTGGGCCAGGACGAGGGGGCAGAAGCTACCGGGGAACCCTCCGGGACGGAGCTGCTGAAGGCGATCTAAGGTTCACACTCACTATTGGAACGACAAATAAAAACAGTGTCTGTATATGTGAATTTGCTGCAGACCGACCTACGTAAAGTGGCAGACAAAGTCTCCGATGCAGAGGGGAACACAGTTCAGTTGCAGGGAGAAGTGGCGTCGCTCAAAACGACAGTCTCACAACTCACGGCCGCGACGGGGGCCCTGGAGCGGAGAGCAGAGGACATGGAAGGAAGGGCATACTGCATTAAAATCAGGGTCCTTGGCGTCCCGGAACGGGCGGAGGCGGGAAACGCAGAGCGCTTCCTGGAGAACTGGATTCATACAGAACTATGCCTGAGGGGTCTATCGGAGGTCATCATGATTGAACGGGCTCATAGGGCGCAGGTTCCGCCGCCGAGGCCGGGGGCCCCTCCGCGTGCCCTCATCACCAAAATCCTCAACTTCCCCGACAGAGACTGTATCCTAAGGGCTGCGAGGGAGTCGGCGAACATCACCTTCGAGAATAGCAGAGTCTCCATCTACCCAGACTATACCCAGCAGGTCCAGGAGCAGCGGAAGTCCTTTCTGGGTGTCAAACAGAAACTCCGAGAGATGCACCTACAATATATGCTGCTCTATCCAGCCAAACTTCAGCTACTGTCACAGGGGAAGGTGCATTTCTTTGACTCCCCGGAAGAGGTCTGGGAGTGGTTGGAGATATGGGGAAATGCCTTCCCGCCGGGCGAATGAGGGGGGCCCCGCAGGACTTGGGGAACCCGACCACTGAGGAGACGCGCCAGCAGATGGAGATGCCCCTCCGAGTCAGCTGAGAGTGAGCAGAAACGCCGTGTTACAGTGGGGGACAATGGGGCCCTACGCCTGGAACCGTACGATGCCGGAATTTGTCGGCATCAATGAAGCCTCCCGTGTCCAATGGAGTACTGGTCCTGGACACCCTGCAGGTCACAGTGGAGGACATTCTGCCTACTGCCTCTGTGGTACCTGAGACAGCGGGGACCGGAACTCCTGAGTCGGCGGTTCCATCTTGAAGAGACTGAGTGGTTGCGTGTATTTGCATGTATGATGTATGTCATGCTTTTTGGCCTAGATGGGTTTCCCCTAGTGGGGAGTGTAAGTGCTGAATAATATATGGAGGAGCATTCTTCTCTCAGTATAGTATGTGGGGGGGAAAGGGAGGGAGGCAGGGGGTTGACGGAGGTCTAGTCTTGGGACGGAGGGTTGGAGCCCTGTATTAATATTGAGATAGTGGGCCTTGTTGGGAGTCGGGGTGGGGGGGAGTTTTTTTCTCTTTTTTTGAGTGGGTTAGCCTTGTTGGGCGAATGGGGTGGCTGTGCACATCCTGGCACCAGTGTAAAAAGGGCTTATTTGCAGGTTTTGTTGTTGCTAGTATGTTGCTTGTGGGTGGGGGGAGAGGGGACTGTTGGAAGGGGATGTTGAAAGGGAATGTTTCAGGCATCGTTTGTATTACATTTCGAGCGCTGGAGGGGAACTACTCTGTGGACAGAACGATATGGCGGAGTAGATCACATTGGAAATCATGGGGTATAAGTTTTTGAGTTGGAATATGAGGGGGCTAGGCACGTGTACTAAGAGATACAGAGTCCTTTTCTTTCTTCGGAGACACAGAGTCTCCATTGCATGTCTCCAGGAGACCCAACTTGTAGATGAAGGGGCACAGAAGTTGGGTAAAAAGTGGCGTGGTCACGCATCCTTCTCTACATATGCCAGAGGGGTTCTGATCTGGGTGGCCCTGGGGTACCGTTCGTGATTCAGTACGTGGAGGCGGACATCCATGGTAGATACCTGCTTCTCAGGGCTAAACTGGATGGCAGGGAAATTGTCATTTTGAATTCTTATACACCCAATACCGATGACCCGACCTTCTTTCAGGCCTTGCAGGATATCTTGATCCATGACCTGAGGACTCCGGTCCTCTGGTTTGGGGACTTTAACTTCGTTCTCGACCCAGACCTGGATAGGTCTCCACCCCGTGAGGGCACAAAACCCCGTATGATGGTACAGATCAGGGAGGTCATAGAAAACATAGGGGCGGTGGATACTTGGCGTTTGAAGAACCCAACACAGATAGTATATACCTGCTTCTCCCCCACCCACAACACCTACAGTCGTCTAGATAGGGTCTTGGTGGCGAATGCGGAGCTTAACATGTCTGTGAATGTTACACACCAGGCACGTTTTTTATCAGACCATTCTCCAGTAGCTTGCGTGGTTCAGTGGGGGGCCGCGGTTGTCCGTCCTTGGACTTGGAGGCTTATGGTGGATATCCTCCGAGACCAGGTGGGGAAAGAGCACGTGGAAAAGGCCCTTGGGGACTACGTGGACCTCAATTGGGGAGACGGAGACATATCCTTGGCCAACAGGTAGGAGGCCCTGAAGGCAGTGGTGAGGGGCACTTGTATGGGACTCACCTATGGAGTCCAAAAACAGCTCCTCCAGGACCTCAAGACAGCAGAGGATACTCTCCTGCATGCCCAATGCTGGGCGGACCCTAGTGCTCTACAGAGGGCGGAGGAACAGACTGCCCGAGCTCTGCTACATGATATCCTTGATAAACTCGACAAATACACCTTGGGCCAATATAGACAGCGCCTCCACAGGGAGGGCGATAAGTCAGGGCGGCTCCTGGCTTGGATTCTTCGGAGGGCACAGACCCTTGAGAGTATTGTAGCCTTGCGGGACCTGAAGGGGAACATGGTTTACTCGGAGCAGGCCATCCTCGGGGTACTCCAATCCCACCTAAGGCAAGTATATACTGCTGACCCAGATATTTCTGAGGTCTCGTATCTTCCTTATTTACAGGGGTTGCCTCTACCAAACCTTTTGGATTAGGACTGTGATGAATTAGATGCGGACCTGACATTGGCCGAGATTTGTTTGGCTCTCGCAAGCTTGCCCGTGCCAAGTCGCCGGGGAGCAACGGGTTCCCACCGGAATTTTACCACGAATTCCGGGACATACTGGCTCCGCTCCTATTGCAAGTATTTCTCAAGGCGTTTGAGAACAGGGGGCCTCACACAGAGCATGGCTCGGGGGGAAATCTGCATGATCCTCAAACCGGGGGGAGACAAACATGACCCATCATCGTATCGTGCGATTACCATGATAAACACAGACGTAAACATTTTGACAAAAATTTTGGTCACCCGGCTAGCACCCCATATGGGGCATCTGGTACACCAAGACCAATGCGGGTTTATTCCTGGGCGCAACACAGCCATGAACCTGAGACGCTTGAATCACATCCAACATGAGGTAAGGGGTAGCGAAGAACAGACGGTCTTGGTCTCCATAGATCTTGCCAAGGCGTTTGACACGGTCGACTGGGTCTACTTACAAGAGGTCCTCCAGGCGATTGGCTTGTTGCCTAACTTCTGCCATTGGATTCGTATTTTATACTGTTCCCCTTTCACCAGGGTACGTTTTGGAGCTGCAAGATCGGAGGAGTGGCAGCTAGACGGGGCACGCGACAAGGGTGCCCCCTCTTGCCACTACTTTTCACCCTAGCGATCAAGCCATTTGCCGTCAGGATTCAATCTGAGTTGAGGCCCTGGGGCATCCAGGTGGGAGACACCTGCAATGTTCTGTCGCTTTATGCGGACAATGCCTTGTTTTACCTGAAAGCCCAGAGGGAGGCGCTCCTGTTATTGCTGCACTACCTGGACCGCTTTGGCGAGGTATCGGGCTTGCGGCTTAACCGTAGTAAGTCCCTGATTTTCCCACTATAGGGTTTTGATTCGGTGCCTCTTGAAGACTTGCTGGAGTTCGGGATGCGTTGGGAACGGGACAGTTTTTGATATTTTGGCATCCATGTGACCTCTACAGAGGTGCAATCACTGGCCCGCAACATAGACCGGGTGATTAAGTCCTTCCAGCAATCCGTGTTGTTTTGGAACACCCTACCACTATCCCTAATGGGGCGACTGGCCGTCGTTAAGGTGGTGCTGTTGCCAAGGACGCTGTATGTTCTTCAAAACACATTGTGCCCTCTTCCGCCTAGGATCTTTTGGACCCTTAACACACTGCTCACATCCCTGCTCTGGGTGGGTCGGCGCAGTAGGGTGGCACTCCGAACCGTTGTGCGCTCCTTCGATGAGGGGGGATTAGCAGATGCGGATATTTGGGAAATGCGATTACTAGCAGGGAGAGCAACGGTGCAGGAGCTCCAGAGGGCGTTAATGCGCGGGCCGGGGGCCGGAACTGCGTTACCCTACGTGGTGAGGCACACAGCGTCAGTATGGCAACGCTTTGTTGAACGAATCCTACTCTCTGCGCCATTCCACAGAGAGCTACCGATCTGGATACTGGCACCTAAGGTAGACACGAAACGATATATGTCCTTCCATGAATGGAGGGAGGGGGGCTGTGAGGTCCTGGCTGATCTGTACCCCTCGGAGAGCTTCTTGACATACGAGCAGGTGGAGGAGACCTTTGGCCTTAGTGGGGGACAGTACTTACATTACCAGGGATTGCGTGACATGGTGCGCTCGGTATGGCCTCAGTGTCCGGAGATACCCCCGATGACACATACCTTACATATCCTTCTGTCCTGCGGAAGGGGACGCAGGCTGATATCCTTGCTCTATGCGGCTATGAAGCGTGAATCAGCACCTCCAGTACCGCCGACATGGGCGGCGTGAGAGGCGGACCTGGGATTGCCACTGTACCAGGGACAGCGGAAGCGCATAGAGGCCTTGACGTGGCGGGTGTCCTGTAATGTGCGATTTAAGCTCATTCATTTTAACCTACCTCACTCCGAAGATGGTGAGCCACTACTTGGACGATAGAAGGGACAACTGCCCCAGATGTAGCGCGAAGGGAGCGGGATTCCTGCATCTGGCCTGGGTGTGCCCGTTAGTGTGGGGCTTCTGGGCAGGGGTTGTGGATCATATAACTGCCACCACTGGCCTTCGGATCAGGTTATCAGGCTAACACCCTTGCACTGTCTACTGGCCTTGGTCCCTAAGCCGAGGAAACGGAAACTTTCATATAAATTATTGCAACTGATGTTAGTGCTGGCTATGCGCAGGGTAGCAATCACGTGGATGGGACAGAGGGCCCAGAGATAGGCACATGGCTTAAGATTGCGAGGGAATGGACTCTTGCAGAGGAAACACACATGCAGAACACTAGGAGGGATGAGAAACTACAGGAGTACTCGCTGGCATGGCGCACCATGTGTATGACAGGATTGGCTACGGAACGGCAGTCGTCAGGTAGCGACTCTGAGGGGACTAGTGGCGAATTATTTTCTGCACAAAAATCAGGGTCTGAGGAGGGGGGAGGGGACACTTGAGGGGTCGCTTGAATGGTACATGGAGCTAAGCCCGGTTTGTTTCCTCACGACAACACTTGCCATTTGCTTGTTATTACACTGTACCTCATGAACTTCTGTATCTCGAGCTGTGGACCTTGTCCGAGGGGTGCCATAATGAGTCCGTCGATCTGTATGCAAATGAATGTATGATGCCTTTTGGGGGGGTTTGTATTGTACTTTATAAACTTGAAAATAAAGTTAAAAAAAAATAATCATATTGGCTTCATTAAATGAGGTTGAGGTCTGAAAGAAATTGAACCATAAAAAAGGAAAGTCAGTGGCTCGTCCACTTGATCACAACTGCAATGTGTTCTGTGTCAATCCTCGCACATCCTTGGCCAGGTAAGGTGTAAGAACTGTAGTCCCACAAATGTGTTTGATTGGTGAAATCCCATCAGGAATGACTCCACAAAAGAATGTGTCTATCATAATGTCTCGTATCAGCATGGATCCTGAGCCACTGTTTGAATTATGAGGTTCCTCCTTATTAATGAACTGTGCAACACAAAGATAAAGGCAGTGGAATGTGGTTGATTCTTTCTAAATATCTAATACAGCTTGCCACTTCAGTATGTAGATGACGTGTTGCCAACTTCCACGCTTATATGAAATAAGCTGGTGTCTGAGACCAGTATATCAATTCTTATTTGACTTCTTGGAAACACTTTGAACATGCATGGAAAAGGGTTGCACACAAGAACTTGGCACCATGCTGCCAGCTCCTTGAAAACTAGAGATTTTCAGTAGATCTGAATGAGAGAAGCAGGAATCATACCCCACCTCATCTTCAAGAACAGCAAGGGTCCTTCATCAAGGTTCTTGCTGTGAAAACCTATTGCCCTCTGTGAATGTAGACCTTATGCCAATACCAGAGTGCTGCTGCTACCAAAGTAAAAAGTCACAGATATGATCAAATCTGGGCCCAACTCTTCATGTTTCCTGGCGAGAGTCACTTCTGTCCAGCACTCGGCCTAGGAGAAACAAAAAAGATAAGGAAATACCTCTCAAAAAGGCCTTGCCACAAAAAGGTTGTTGAGCAGCAAAATATACCACCCTCATCTGAGGATACGTCAGAGGATGGAAAATCTTTAGGAACATTGAGTTTGAATCATTATTTTATTGAAAGTGAAGGAAGGTGCTTTTCCTTCACTGGTACTTTTCAAGAAGTACCCCGACTATTTTTAACCATCAAAGGCCATCTGGTGCTCTTCCACTTGAGGATTCCTCAAAAATCCTGGCCAGAATTCATGAAGGAGGGATTGATGCCTGAAGACTTAACCCCTTTACATTTCTCCTGGAAAGATAATGCCCTATCTCACTCATAGGCTATTGTGGGATAGGACTCAATGTTTGGGTGGTATATATTTTGGATTCAGTTATAGCGTCCGCCTTTGTGCAAAAGGATGTTGTCTTACGGCCATGTAGCCCTGCTGTAAGCAGTACAATCAATGACAACTGTGTTAATGAATCTGGATCCCCCACCAAGAGATCTCACTGTTTCACAAAATATCATAATTTGATATTCTATTTTACCTAAATGTAAACTAAAGTCACATTTTTTTTCTAAAAAAAACTTGTTAGACATCACATGCATTGTGGCTCATTTATGTATTTCTAACCTTTCATCACCCTCCAAGAGGAAGCTTTGACTACTTTACTTCTCTACTCTGAGAGTCAACCCCCAAATAAAAGGTTCTTAAAAATGACATCACGTAGTATCAGTCAGTGGGATACAGAGATAATAGCCATTACTTGTCATAAGTACTGCCTAGTACTCTTGTGTCCCTTCAGATTCTAGAGAACTCTACTGATGCAGTTATTTGAGGACCTGCATCTGTTATTCATCCGAGGATTCCTGATTGCCCAGCCGGAAGTGCAACACCTGCTGGAGATTTTCAGTATTATATTGTTTACCCACTTTCATGCACAGGGGATGTGATAGGTAGTCCACAAGCTGCCACCCCAAGACCACAACTCACTTCTGCAGTAGCTGCTCCTCTGCTCTCATCCCTGGCTTACAGAACTAAGCCGTGATTCAAAAGACACTAAAAGAAGGTCTTTTGATGTGACGGGGCTCCGGCCCAAACACAAGACGCTGAGTAGAAGCAGATAGATGCAGGCAGACTGCTATAAATTTTTGTCCTAGGCCCAGGAAATTACTTATTTGGGGTGTTGTGGTGCTACCAGTCCAATAATGAGAGATGAGTGTGAGGCCACAGGGACACTGGCAAGATTACCCCTTGCAAGAGACAGAGTGGGTAGTGCTGCCAGTAAGGATAAATGTCCCTGATGCAATGTGCAGTGGTGGCATCTCCACATTTTGTTCTTTGTTCATACATTTTGTTTGATTTTCCTTTTTGTAAACAGAATGTGGGGCCTCTAAATAAAACAAATATTTCAAACAACAGATTGGCGGTCCTCTGGATGAACCCTGAAAGAGGAAGGACTTCATTGTTTGCCTACCAATAGACTCGAGCGGATAGTACCCTTGACCACGCCTCACCTGGCCTGGCTGGTGGAGGCACAATTGTTTTTTTGGGGAGTTCCCTGAAAGTCTTGAGTAAAAGCTATCTGACATCTTCTTAATGTAAATTAAGTCCAGAGGTTTGTTGCAGAAGTAGACCACTTTGTAAATATTTTTAGCATACAATTGTGAACATCAGGCGCCATAATGTCTGTGGTACCCCTTTGTAAACATTAGAAAACATGAGTAGAGCAAATGTTTTTCAAACGGTAGGACACTCATGTCATAAAGGTTACCTGTAACTGTTGTTGAACATTTACTTTGTGTAAAATTGGTGTTTGCAAGAAAGAGCATGAGTGCTTCCCATTGACGAGAACCCCATCAACAACGTTTTACTCTTCTTCGTTAGTGTGTCTCGAGCAAGGTAGGTAGGGGGCTATATGAAGTTCTGGGTGTTTGTATTTGTTGCAATTCTATGTTCTTAAAATGAACAATTGCAAACAAGAAATGGCAAAGCCAGCACGTCTCACAATGTTTTAAGGAACACATTCAAGGTCCCTTGAAAAATTTGAATCATCACTTTCCTAATTCTGAGACAGTAACTCAGGCCCTTACTGGAGGGCCCTCCGGTCAGACACAAGAGTCTTGGCCATATGAAGCAGCAATACCTTAAACCAGTACTACAAGTTCCTTGCAGCACTCTTTAGTTGCTTGACCATTTTTAGAGTTCCTTTTCAGCAGACACTAATGCCTGCTTCTGTGGCAACATTTCCTTAATTTTCCACATCTCCTCCATTAGTCTCAGGATACAAAAGAATTATGAATAGAACAGATGTCTTTTATTGAAATTAAAAAGGAACAATGGTAGCAGCGTTTATTTTCCACATGGCAAATCACAGAGAGCATGTGGCTTCAATAAACAAGCATTTGCAATGCAGTAGGTCTCACATTTATGCAAGTTTAAGCTATTGGCATTGTAAATGACAATGCCTTTTATTAATGTTTTAAAAACAAAAATAAAAGGCATTGTCATTTGCAATGTCAATAGCTCAAACTCGGGTAGATACGAAACCTATTGCATTTCAAATGCTTGTACTGTCTAGTGCTTTTTTTAAATACAATGCCCCCTACGGGGTCGGTCGCACCACGGTAGGCACATATGTCCACTCCCTTTGCTGACTAGAACCTAGGGGGGAGGGTGCACACCCAACATCAGAGGCACGGCCACTTACGCTACCACCACAGCCCTGTGGAGCTGCAGAGCAACCCAGACAACAGGCGGAACACCCCTCATCTAATGGAGCACGAAGCATCGAACCAACGCCTGCCTGTCAATGCCTAAATCGATGCGCTAGGCTCGACCTAAAAATGTCAGCTATGGAAAGTTCAAAATTGCATAACATTTAACAGGAGGTACGCTGACAAATTGACTGGGCTGCTGCCTCCCCCTCCCTTCCAGGGCTTCTACAGCCCTGATGTTAATGTTGTTATTTTGGTTTATAACTATGTACAAAAGTGTATTAACACTGCACTTTCTCACAAACATATTAGGGAACATAATATATTGTAAATCACTTTCGATACTGTGCCACCCCACCACAACACGGACTACACTTCCCAGGTGCATATGGGGTCTTCTTACCAGAACCACTCGCTTCCGAAGCAGGTACAGAGAACACCCTACAGTGGATGAAGATCCTGAACTTAGCTTCGCCATATCACTTCGGGCGGGGTCTGGAGTCTAGAGATTCCCAAGTAGGCTCGTAGCTGTCCCCAGCGGCCAGCGATGCCCAAAGTGGCAAGACGAGAAGAACCGCAGAGGGCGAATGGATATATCATGGCGATAATCTCATTCTGACTGCCGCAGACGTAGTTAGCGCCAGATCCCCATCGATAGTGGCGTAATTTTCAGTTTAACATGTGCCCATATTTATTTGTTCCTGGTCTTTGTCCACTTCCTCGTCCTGAGTGTGTTCCTTCCATGACGGCGTCAAGTGACACGCAGTAAAGTTAATACAATTAAAAAAACAAAGGAGATACAATATGCCTTGGGCCTCGGTCAAATTAAGTGCGGTTTAATTGTTAAGCGTTTTGCCACTGCTCGCCTTACTCACTTGACCTGGCACACACGCTGTTTTTGTGGCAACCGAACCAAGGTCCAAGAAATATCGGAAGAAACATATCCCCATGTGTACACCCGTGCAAATCGCCAAAAGCCCTGCCCGTGCCCATCTCCTACCCCACTTCCAAGGCAAGCCCACAACAATAAGCCTCGCTGGAAACAGGGCTTCACGCTGAGTACGCCAGGTTCGACCTAACATTTTTGCTTTGTTTCTATGGCCTCAATAAATGCCCACAACGATGACCGTCCATATGAACTTTCTTAGTGCCTAAGCTGCATGTGATGGAAGATGTCACCCTAATATTAAGCAGTAGTACCAGTGGCTGGTATGCAGAAACTTGTGCCACATCATGCAGGGGACATCTCTTTAGCTTCTAGTTGCAATGTAAAAGAGTGCGGCCATCAGTTGTAAGGGAGCATGTCAGACTCCATTGGAGGGATTACAGAACAGAGAAGGGTAACCAGGCCATAACGGTGGTGGTTTAGGTTGTGCCACTGGTGTCCTGGGGTCCATCCTATTGTGGCTGTGCAACTTGGGCAGGTACACCTTTTTCTGCACTTGACATTCAGAGTAGAAAGCAGCCACAGGCTTCTCAAGGTGGACGTGTGTGGAGCAAGCTCAGAAGGCATTACACAAGACAAAATAATGTAATATTCAGCCCAGTGCATACCTTTTATGTAAAAAGAAATTACACAAATATTGAGATGGTCACTGAGAGCCCAACGGCATGCGTAAGTGACATACTTGCTTGTAGTTCAGCTCTGTATCAGAAACAAATTTTTATTTTTCTCCTTATTTCAGTAATGTTCATAAAATATACGCAGCTTGTGTCAAATACCCAGCACGGGTTTGTACCAGGAAGAGAAACTACAGATCACATTCATAGAGTGATCACCCTTTTTGACAGTACAGAGGTGACAGGAGACCCTATGGCGCTTATCCTATTAGACGCTGAAAAAGCCTTTGACCGGGTCTCCTGGTCATTTCTGTGGATGGCAATGGGACATCTGGGCTTTAAACAAGGTTTCATTCAGGCGGTACAAAAACTATGCATTGACCCTAAAGCTGTAGTGATGGTAAATGGCAATCCCTCTAAAGAATTACTAATATCAAGGGGAACACGACAGGGATGCCCAAGCTCCCTATTGTTGTTTGCCATCTACATTGATCCCTTTATTCACAGTCTGGAATCTAATGCGGGTATTATCCCTATACTGACACAAGGCTATATGACAAAAACGCTTGCCTATGCCGACGACATCGCCATAGTAACATCAGATCCAGCACTAGCCTTACCTATAATTGAAACTGAGGCTTAAAACTTTGGTAAATTTGCCGGCTATGCTCTTTACCAGAGTAAAACCCAAGTAGTTCTAAACGATATATGTACAATGGTAGATCCCCGAGTGACTACAAAGGAGACCTACTTAGGGGTATGTATCACCTCCAAACTCGATAAGGTTGTTGAATTAAACCTCAGCCCCATGCTAGGTAAAATGCAGAAAGATCTTCACTGTCTTAACAATCTACATTTATCCTTGATTGGTCGCGTAAATGCACTAAAAATGGTTTACTTCCCTAAACTGCTCTATGTGTTTAGAGCAATCAATCTGGAAATTTCCGATTATTGGTTAAAACTGATGGAGCGTACTTTCTCTAGTTTTATTTGGTCCTATTCACAACCTCGAAGAGCCTACAAGTTTTTGACTCTTCCTAAAGAAAAAGGAGGCCTAGCCCTCCCTAACCTTAAGCTATATTATTGGGCGTGCATGCTTTCATACAACCATGAACTTTTTTTTCTATTAGAAGACAATGAGATAGCTTCAGGGGAAGACCAACCGTCAATTCATCAGCTGGTATTAAGCAATAAGAGTAAAGGCTATCTGTGGCGATTTCTCTATGATAGCTACCACAAATAAATCCGCCTAAAGACCTTACTGGGGGGGTTTAAAGCGTGGAAAGCTGTAAGGACACTACTGGGTATAGGACGACTCTCGCTTTACTCCCCTCTAAGCAACAATCCAGTCCTCCCTGAAATCTTTAGCGGAGCCTGTATTGATAGATGGACTACAGCAGGAATTACACATTTTGGATGTCTTTTTGCAAATGGAGGGTTATACTCGTTTGAAACTTTGAGGGAAATGTATCACTTGGAGTGGAGGGATTTCTTTAAATATCTACAAATCAGAGACTTTCTAACACGAAGGAGTAGGGAAAATAACTCAAATAACTCATTTGAAAAAACCCCGATAGCAGAAACCCTAATAAAAAACAAAAAATTCACAATTGGCGAGATATACTCACACCTCTTATCCACCCATCCAAACAATCTTGAGAAAATAGCACAGAAGTGGCAGGAAAAATTACCAATCAGTATGGAAGTATTTAACTATGCTTATGATTTATCCCAAACTGTTCTTATGTCAACTAAATTGCAAACACAGTTTTATAAAACCTGCTTCTTTATGTATTATACCCCTGATAGAATTGCTAAATGGGAGAGTGGGAGGGGTATAGGTTGTTTTAGGTGTACATTATCTAAGGCAGACAGCATACATATATTTTCCTCCTGTGTCAACTTATCATCCCTAAAACTGAGTATTGAACGGTTTCTAACTGATGTGCTAAAAACCAGAATATCCCTATCTAATGAAATGATTCTGCTCGGGATTACTAACCTCGCAGAACCATCCCCTGGAAATGATCTAATATTTATCGCCATGGCGGTCTTAAGAATCTGTATTGCCTCCGCCTGGTTAGATCCCAATCCACCATCTTTTCAACAGTGGTTCTCTAGATTGTTAGCTATATATAACTTGGAAATGGCCATATATAAAAGAAAAGGCAGAAAACGGAGGGCCAGGGGATTGAAAATCTGGAATCCCTTAATTGAGTGGTCGCAATCCCAAGGTAATTCTCTGTAATAAAAGGCCATAACTAGTTTGATGTAAAACTGCTAACATCTAATCTGCTATGGTTGTTAATTGTATGAAATCTATAATCACTTAGTGACTGGTGTATCTCCCAAAATAGAATGAAATGTTTTTGTTGGATGATTAACCTATTTATCCATCAATGTATGATTTGTAAACTTATCTAATATTGTTTTTCTACTTCTCTGTGTTTATATGTGGTAAATATTTTCTTTGCTGAACCTGTCTGACTAGGGGAGGGGAGGGAGGGTGTTTTTTATTTTTGTAATTGGTAAAACTTAATAAAGACATTTAAAAAAAATATATATATACGCAGCTTGTAATGTAAATTGAAAATTTAAACCATCAAATAATCTGTGTCATAAAGAGGAAAGTAATCCATCATAAAATAGAGTCTCTCTCTAGCTATATATATATATATATATATATATATATATATATATATATATATATATATACATATATATATATATATATATATATATATATATATATATTCACTGAAAAAAACCATAGGTTTCACACTCGTTATAGTTAGGATTTAGCATTTACAAAACCTTTCGAATTCACTGAAAAAACCATAAGTTTCACACATGTTATAGTTAGCTGAACATTTTACTCATACAAAACCATTGAAATTTCCACGTTATAGTTAGTTGGACTCACTATAACTCGCGCGCCCGCAATCCACTGCTGATGATGTCACATGTTACATCATTCATGATTTCACTACGTCACTTTTAGGACACCGTTGCGTCAAAATCTTGCGTCTGCCTCACAGCAGGCGTAAGACTGACGCAGAAACTTTCACATGGGGCTTGCCCCATGTGAAAGGATGCATCGCTGGAAATTATTTGAGGGTAATAGAGAAAGAGTGAGAAAAGTGGATTGAATAAATTAGAAGACAGAGGGTTTGAGAGAAGAAGTTATTGAAGTGGAGTAAGAAGAGTAAGAGAAAGCAAAAGAAGGAAAGACCAAAGGATGGGAAGAGAGAGGAAGGTAAGTAAAGGAGAAGGTATCAAAAAAGGTGAGTGTGTGAGTATAAGTAAGTTATAGGGAGTGAGCTTGACAGAAGAGGAGTGAGAGACTAAAGAGACAGAGAGAATGAGACTAACAGAGAGAGAATGAGGTAAGAGGAGTGTAGAAGGAAGAGGGTAGAGGGAGTAAGACAAGGAATTAATGAAGTGGAGTAAGGAGAGTAAGGGAAGAGAATACAATGAAGGAGCGAATGATGGAAAGACAGAGGAAGGAAAGTAAAGGAAAAGATCTGAAAAAAGGTGAGTGTAGGAGTATGGCTGAGTTATAGGGAGTGAGCATGATAGAAAAGGAGTGAGAGAATAAAAGGACAGAGAGAATGATGCTAACAGAGAGAATGAGGTAAGGGGTGTGTACAATTAAGAGGACAGAAGTAGTAAGAAAAGGAGTCAGTACAGTGGAATAAGAATATAAGGGAAGACAAAAAAGTGAAGGAGGTAAGGAAGGAAAGATTGAGGAAGCAACCTAAAGAAGAAGGTCTGAAAGAAGGTGAGTTTTGGAGTATGGCTGAGTTATAGGCAGTAAGCGTGACAGAAGAGAATTGAGAGACTAAGGGGATGGAGAGAATAGAGCTAACAGAAAGAGATTGAGGGAAGGGAAGTGTAGAAGTAAGAAGACAGAGGGAGTAGGAGAAGGAGTTAATGAAGTGCAGTAAGGAGAGTAAAGGAAGGGAACAAAATAAAACAAAGAAGTAAGAGAAGAGAGAGGAAAGATAGTAAAAGAGAAGGCCTGAAAGAAGGTAAGAGTAAGAGAAGAGTGTGAAAAAAGAGAGTAAATGTTGGGATTCAGAATAAGTGAGGCAAGCGCAATAAGGGAACAGAGGTGTGGGAATATCAAAGAAGAGTACTGAGGTTATGGAAAACAGTATAGAGAAAATAAATATTGTACATCAAACTTACCTTATAAGTAATGTCAACTTAGCTTTATATTTTCATTTAAATGTATATCTGTGAATGACAAAACAAAATAAGGTACAATATTTATAATATATATTTTACAATACAAGAGACAAAGTAGGAGATTAACAAGGGTAAGGGAGGGTGAGTGAAGGGCAGGGAGGTTGATGAAAAAGGTAAAATAAAGAGAGGATAAAAGCAAGTGAGCTTGAGACAAAGGAAGTGAAGGAGTGAGAATATAGAGGTAGTGAATGAAAGAGTGACAGAAAGGAACTTAGTAAGAGAGCAAAGAAAGGTAAGGAAGGGAGTGTGGGTCAGTTTTAGGGAGTAAGCATGACGGAAGAGGAGTGAGACAGTGAGAGGATCCAGACACTGAAGCTAAGAGACAGGCTGTGAGGGAAAGGGAGTGAGGATGTGAGAGGACAGAGGAAGTGAGAAAAGCAGTGAGTGAAGTATAATAAGGTGAGTGAGAGAAGGGGAATTATTGAGGGAACAAAGAAAGGAAACAATGGGAAGGGGAGTGAAGTAGAGTGACTGACAGCTAGAAAGTGGTGGATGGAAGAGAGGTAAAGAGCCGTGAATGAGTGGTTAATGAGAATAAGTGAGGAAAATGGAATAAGGGAAGGGAGGTGAGGGAGAGTCAAAAAAGGCCAATGAGGGTGAGTTAAGAAGAGTGATAGAGGGTGGAAATAGGTAAATGAGCATAAGAGAATGGGATAATATTATATATTTAATAATAGAAAATACAAAATAATTTCAACAACATGTTAAATGGTTTATTTTTGCTGTTCTCAGAATATATTGAATTTCACTTAAAACAGTGACTTCAATAGTACCCATCATATAACAGCGGGCAAAAAAAAACACAATCAAAATGATTGTGTTTAAAAAACCCATTGAATAATTTCTTATATAATGTAAAATTTTAAAAACCATATCTAAACTCACTTTTGATCCATCCATTTTTCCACAAGGCCAAATAGTATATGGAAAGTCCTTTTCTATGTAAATTAGTCCACTGTTTTCTTAATGTCTCATTTACCCGACTTTCTGAAAGAAAAGCTCCAACACTTTTTACATTATGAAACAAGAATTGTACTTCCACCTCTACCTTACTTTTTATAAATAATTTGTATAATACTCACAGCACACACTATATGATAAAAATATACTATCTCTATGAACACTACTTGTTTTTTATTATCTTCATCACTCTCATTCAGAAAGTAATTTTGAAGAGCAAACTAAGATATATTAACTGCTGCAATCTTCATAGGCCAATTACCTTCCCTAAAACTTCGGTTATAATAACACCAGGAAAGAATTTAGTAAGTCAGAAGGCAAACGTTGTTTGAAACTCAATTGAGTATCATTACACAGCTTCCACCCTTTTTGACATTTTAAGTAGCATGTGTAATGTCCTGATGTTGTTGAAGGACCATCATGGTAAATAATTGCTGCAGTTGTAAAGGTTCTTCCTGAAATTGATAATTGAGAAGCCACAAATTTTTTAATTAATGTTTTCAATTTAGTTCCATCAGGTCTACATCGTTGAAACATTAAAATAACATACTGTCCATATCTTCTTAAAAATAAAGTTGATAGCATTGCAGATTTACATTGACTACAGACCATGTTTTGATTTGCTGCTCTAACTACATTATTAAAAGACACCGATTTGCAGTCTGGTAAAGTCAAATATATAAATGTTTCAGTGTCTGCTGTAGTACTACTTGAAAAGGAGCAATTGTCAAGGTCATGTTGCCATTTATAAGAAAGGCCAAAAAGATTTTCTACATCTACACCTTCACCTTGCAAAACAACAAGCATATACATTATATTCTTTTACACAATTTAGATCTGCATTAATCTTTGTCTCATCAAAATCAATCAAGTACAAACCAGATAAAGTTCTGACTCGAGATAAAGCAACATATGCCATGCCCTCCTTGAACACAGAATTTCCAATATTCACCAAAGCACTATCAACACTTAAACCTTGAGATTTATGAATCGTTACTGCATATGCCTAAGAAACAGGAAACTGTTTTCTGCGTACATATAAATCTTTCACTAGCAAAAAACGAGCAGAACAATGACAGATTTGTTGTACTTCTTCAATACCATCAAATTTAATTTTTATAATGTCATTTCCATCTCTATTTAGGTAATTCACAAAATCCACAACATGACCTATTGCTCCATTTACTAAACCTCTTTCCACATCTAAATTACGTTGTAAAATTATACGACAATTTAAAGATGCATATAGAGTCTTTTCCATACCAGCAGTTTTATATATTGTCTTCTCTAAAGAATCTAATTTTGATTTCAACTTATCTGACAAAATAATAGTTGCTCCTTCATGTTCTATTTTATCAATAGCCTCCAGTTTCACAAGTTCTTGATTTTCCAACTTTAACATTTTGGTGTTGAAGATTGAACATTCTTGCAGAGTTGGCATCAAGCATATGACAGATTTGTTTTCAGGAATTTTCTTAAAAATATTCTCTGGGAGAATGTTTTCTTTTTTAAACAAATTTGAAATTAATCGTGCATGTAAAGCTGCTTTCCCATGCTCAGTTAGTTTCCCAATTCTTACATCTTGTAGAATATTTTTATAATCTTCATCCTTTGCCCGTCGCATATTTTGAAGTAGTTCTGCATATTTAAAATTTAGCCATATGTTAACATTTCCAATGCTTCCTAAGCACATCCTAGTATCTTCATGCGTAAGCATTTTAAACACTGGCTGTCCTTTCACTGGAGTTAGTTGCAGTAGATCTCCAAAAAAAAGATGTGTTTGCCTCCAAATAACACATTATAGTCTGTTTTAAGAGTTTCTTGCATTCTTAAATGCACAAAAGCAAGCATTACATTTGACACCATGCTTACTTCATCAATGATAAGAAGTTTCATTTTCTTTAAGACTCTTGAAACTTCACAACAAGCTTCTCCAGATAGCTTGTGGTATTGTAATTTGTTATCATGCTGCACTGGCAGCATCAATAGGCGATGTAAAGTAATCCCTTTAATGTTGTGTGCTGCCAACCCAGTTGGAGCAGTAACAACGCAAGAGAGCGATGATTCCGTTGTTTTCTGCAAATATGTTGCAATCACTTTAATCAGGAAACTTTTCCCAGTTCCTGCTTCTCCACTCACATACAGTCGGATAGGTACAAATGATGTACATGAGCACTCTTTTTTCTCATGAGATAAACCATGCTCAATTTGTTGTGTGACTTGATCATATATTTGTCTCTGCTCAATGTTTAGTTCTTTTTCCAAATCTTCTAAGTCAACTCCATCCTCCTGAGCTTGTTCCATGGCTCTTTCAACTTCATCCATGGTAGTAGCAGCTTCATTTTGTATAATCGGTCCTCCTAGTGGATCCTGACTCAATGAAGCAGAACTCTGACTGTCTTGAGAACTGTCTCTAGCAATCTCTGCTGCAATTGTAGCTTCTTGCTGTATTTCCTCATTCAACATTTCCAGATAATTTAAAAAAACAGGACATTCTATGGTATCCTTGGTTGAATTGAACGAATCTTCATAAGTAAGAAAATCTCCAAGTAGTTCCTCTTCTCTACGCCAAGGTTTAAAGAGTTGTAAAAGAGCTAAGTAATAAAATTCCCTTTTGTCTGGAGAATCACAACTCAATTTTCGATGATTAATCAAATGGCCTTTTCTTTGTTTTACTAGACAGCCTTCACATCCAATTACAGCATATACACCTTTATTGATGTATTCTGTGACGTTCTTTTTAAAAATGTAGGTTTTCAGAACTTCATAGAGACAAGCGGTCTCAAGGTGAGTACTTCTATTTGGATAGTATGTATCCAACATGTTTGTTTTTAAAATATCTGTACTGTGTGGTTCTTTCTCCTGCAAATACTCAATTTCTTGTACAGATTTCAAAACTCGGTTTCGTGTTGCAGCAAGACCTAGACTCACCCAAATGATGGTTCTAGATTTGGCATATAGACTTGCTGATGACAACCGATCAGAACATTCATATGCTTAATGTCTCGATGCGACAACATCTTCAGACTGTAACTGTATAATTTCTTGCTTAGACTCTTTTTATGTGAAATTTCCTCCCACATTTCCTTCAGTTCCGTCTTTTCTGATTTTGTGATTTAAGACATCACATATCGAGTTGTCAGCCACATATTGAATATCCATGTTAGCATTCCACATGGACAAAATTACTGGGTTGTAGTCATTTATGTATTTGGATTCCTCAGTTCTTCTTAGGTTGTATTTATTTTTGGGTGATTTCCTTGTCACAGTATGTCGCAGAGAAGACATAAAATTGTTGACTCTTCCTTTCGATGTTACTGGACGTGGAAATGCAAAACAACATTTCGTGTAGAACTTGTCCTTGGATTTGTATTTTCGATGACAGTATTTCCCACAACGATGGCTTTGAAAGCGTAAAACCTGATGTCTTAAATTGTTTTCTTCTGTACTTCTCGGAACAGCACATGTACAATACTGCTCAATGAAACTCATCACTTTCTCATCTGAATCTGTTCCAAATGTTGGTGCATCTTTAATCCATAGCAGCATATGTATATGAGGAGCACCTCTTGCTTGATACTCCTTTCTCCAAAAGAAATCCAACAATTCTCCAAGCGGAGGATTTGTTTTTTTTGTTTTAAATGACATCATAGCTTCAAACATATTATTGAAATACCTGCATACATTAACTGGATCCAAAGAGCACAGTTCTCCAGGTGTCTTGTATTCAATATTTTCAATGTTTTTATTTGCCTCTCGTAGAAATTCAAGTAAGTCTTCCCAAGCATACTCAGCACAGCTAAGAGTCAGGAACCATGTAGGAGTTCCTAAGTTTCTTAGCATACATTTCAATTCCCCATGACGACGGTACCAATACTCATTAGTACCACGCTGACATGCCATGAGATTTATTAGGTGAGATTCCAAAACACTGTCTTGCAGTTTCACTTTATCCATAAAATCCCTTGCTGAAACATTTTGTAGATGTGTTCCACTTTTCAGTATATGGTTTACTGCATAGGAAAGTCCAGACTAGTCACTCTCAAACAGTAGATGGAACAAATATGGAATGCATTTGCGAAACCTTGGATCTTCTGCATATAATCTTGAAGTCCGGTATTCAGATGCAGGAATTTGAACAGGTCGGTCATCATATCGTCCACCTTCACCTGTTGGAAATAACTGTGGAAAAGAACGAGCTTCTAAACTTTCTTCCCATACACTAATGGGACTTCGTTCGGCTTTTTTCATCTGAAACAAGTCAATAGCATTCCCCATTACTTCTTTGGAATGCAATGGATGAACACAATAATGTTCGTAAATTTCTTCACTTCTAGAGACATCAACTTTTTCTATTTGTCCAGCAGAGACATCAGTGTCGTCTTGTACAGTTGTTTTCTCATCTCCCACATACACATTTTTATAGTACTGATTATTTTTTACCAGATACAACGTTGCCTTTTTGACTTTTCTAACATCCACTAATTCTTGCCAGATTTTCTTACTTTTTGTCGGAACACCATTGACTAGAATAACCAGAGGTTCCTCTTCTACTTTTTCAACACCAATTGTATCAATATTTTTCTTAAAATCTAGTGGCAAATGAACAACTCTTCCCTTTAATCCTCTCTGTAAATCTGAAGGAGGCAATTTCCCTGTCTTAGGCTCCATGCGAACAATAGCCTGAAAAGGATGCACACATTGAATCAGAATAGACTCATAGGTATTTAAATCCATCAATTCAGAAGGAATGTCTACCAACTCCAGATTATTATGAACAGCTCTAGCAGGCATTTGGTTTTCATTTAATTTATTGTAGCAATATGTACAAATACGTTGATAAGAGCCCAAATCAAAACAATTTTCAACCAACACATAAATTGCAAAATCCTTCCACTCATTATTATTTATCTTTTCGCTTTTTACATATAAATCAACTAATCTAGTCTGATGCTTATAATGAGTCCGTTGACAACAAACACAAGAAAAATTAGGCCTTTCACTTGAATTGACTTTAAACTTCATAATTTCATTTTCAAATTTCTCTGTACTTAAAATCTCTACATTCTCTTCTACATTACCTTCCATTACTGGATCAATTTCTACACTAACCTCTTTTTCACCAAAGTAACTAAATTCTATTTCATCACAAAATTTTTTGACATCTAATTCAGTTCCATGCAAAAGAGCACTGTTTAACTGTTTTAGTTTAAGTGCTGGACTTTTTGCATAGTACAACCTTCTCACTAATTTCCTCACTTTATTATGATGCACTGCTAACATCCTAAAATGGTGAAAAACACTCTGACATACTTTTCTTGAAAGACAAGCCAGTGAATGCCCTTGCACACCTGTTTTTTCTCTCACTCTACAAGGATCTAACTCTTGTAAAATTTTCATTTTTTGTTTCACACTTTTCTTAGTATATGCCCGTAAGAAAGTGCAAAACAAATCAATTGATTCCTGTCGGAAACTATAAATACTACTACAGTTCCATGTATATACTGGAGCCTTAGGACATCTCCCTAAAACTTCATCATCTAACACATCTTCTGTATTTCTAGGCACAATCTCTTCTTTTTCAACCGGACAACCGTCCTTCACCTCATATGCTCGACCACTGGTGTCAACTGCATGGACCAAATCATTATCCTGAAAATAACTTTCTTCATTAAAAATTGGCTCAGAACTTGAACTATGCTTCCATTTTTCAGAAAAAACATCACAGAAATTAGTTCGATTAATTACTCTCCTCCACTTACATTTTGATTTAAACACATTGATTATCTTATCAAGTGTACGAATTCTATTCATTACTAAACAAAACAATTTATTTTTCACTTTAAATGCTTCATCCACGATCTTAACTATGTTGTTTTTTTCTTGTAAAAAGCTGTCTTTTTTTATACCTTTTTACATTTTTTAATGAATTTAATACAATTCTGTTGTAAAACATTCGTCTACGAATGTCAGAAAATTGTTTGCTTCATCCATTCCTTTGCAAGATATTGTCTCCTTCTACACGTCTAACATTTGTAGAAGGACATCCTGTCTTTTTTGAAATTACAGGTGTTTCATTCTTCTTAGTTCAAAAACTTTTTTTTGCTCGACATTTCAATAACTTCCTTAGAAAATGTGTACTTTGCTTACCAGGAGCATTTTTCTTTTTCTCTGAAGATTTTATTTTGGTTCGTTCTTGATTTTCTTTTTCCATAGACCTTAATTTTCTCTTATAATTTTTTTCTCTTCTTGTTTTAGAAGGCATCTTTTTGTTTGTTTGTATAGATGATTATAATCTGTGGAAAACAAAAAACAACATATTATAGATCACTACAAACCTATTCGATAACAATTACAATAAGTAAACAATATAAACACGAGTATACAACAAAAGGCTCATTTACATTACATGTGCTTTGCTTTGTGTCAAAAACGATTTACTAATTAATGTTATATCTTGTTTATATATAGGTGGCCTGTTTTTGGCCTATAGATACAGAGAAATAATTTGTGCAGAGACACACATACTGCTTGCAGAGACAGAGATGGTAGATTACATGTAACCTCGTGGACATGTGCCTAAGAACACACCAAATCTATTGCATTTTCAATACTTGTTTACCTTGCTACCATCAAGAAGGCAGTCAGATGTGTCACACATTTGCCATGAATTTAGAATGTTAGCACTCTAGTTGGTCATTATTTCAAGCTTCACTCACAGTGTGATCTTAGGCAGATTAATTGGATTTTAGATATAATGTACCATGTCTGTCAGTGCCAACAGTATGTGTAACACCAAGGGCGAGATCTATTGCATTTTCAATGCTTGTTTACTTTGGTTCCATCAAGAAGGCATTCAGATGTGTCACACATCTGCCATAAATTCTGAATGTTTGACATTAATGCTGGTCCAGAGATAGTGTAAAGGTTTCATTGGCATATTTACAAGCCGCGTGCACAATGTTAGATATAATTTACAAATTAATGTTATATCTTGTTTATATATAGGTGGCCTGTTTTTAGACTGTAGGTACAGAGAAATAATTTGTGCAGAGACACACATACTGCTTGCAGAGACAGAGATGGTAGATTACATGTAATATCGAGGGCATGTGCCTAAGATCACACCAAATCTATTGCGTTTTCAATGCTTGTTTACTTTGGTTCCATGAAGAAGACATTCAGATGTGTCACACATTTCCCATAAATTCTGATTGTTTGACATTAATGCTGGTCCAGAGATAGTGTAAAGGTTTCATTGGCATACTTACAAGCCGCTTCCGCAATGTTAGATATAATTTACTAATTAATGTTATATCTTGTTTATATATAAGTGGCCTGTTTTTGGCATGTAGATACAGAGAAATAATTTGTGCAGAGACACACATACTGCTTGCACAGACAGAGATGCTAGATTACATGTAATATCGTGGACATGTACCTAACATCACACCAAATCTATTGCATTTTCAAAGCTTGTTTACTTTGCTTCCTTCAAGAAAGCATTCAGATGTGTCACACATGTGCCATAAATTTAGAATGTTAGCACTCTTCATTATATCAAGCTTCACTCACAGTGGGATCTTAGGCAGATTAATAGGATTTTAGATATAATGTACCATGTCTGTCACTGCCAACAGTGTGTGTGACACCGAGGGCGAGATCTATTGCATTTTCAATGCTTGTTTGCTTTGGTTCCATCAAGAAGGCATTCAGATGTGTCACACATTTCCCATAAATTCTGAATGTTTGACATTAATGCTGGTCCAGAGATAGTGTAAAGGTTTCATTAGCATACTTACAAGCCGCTTCCGCAATGTTAGATATAATTTACTAATTAATGTTATATCTTGTTTATATATAGGTGGCCTGTTTTTGGCCAGTAGATACAGAGAAGTAATTTGTGCAGAGACACACATACTGCTTCCAGAGACAGAGATGGTAGACTACATGTAATATCGTGGACATATGCCTAAGATCAGACTGTGAGTGAAGCTTGATTTTAAATGGATGTGGGTGTATCAGCTTTAATGTCAAACATTGCCCACGCGGCTTCTATATATGCCAATGAAACAAATGCACTATCTCTGTATCAGCTTTAATGCCAAACATTGAGCAAAAGTCTTGTAAATATGTTCCTCTTTATCTTATATTCCATCTCAATTGATACCATCACTGAAATACTTTATGCATCTCCCACACCATTTCATATGGTTGTCTATCTGCTATTCCTATCCCTCTCCATACATTTACTACTTCCACCCATGCAAAAGGTTGCACAAGGCGCTTCAAAAAAAGGAGCATATTTACAAGTCCAATGAAACCATTACACATTTCTAAACCAGCATTGAATCTCAGCATAAAATACAATTTATAAAGAAGTCTACCTTAGAAACACACAGTTATGTCAAAGATTGCGCGCACAGCTTGTAAATATACTCCTCTTTTTTGTACTTTCTATCTCAATTTATGCCATAAAAACAAAGCTTTAAACATCTCTCACAGCATTTCATATTCTTGTCTGGGTGCATATTTTATTATTCTGCATGCATTTTCTGCTTGTACCCATGTCAAAAATTGCCCAAAAGTCTTGTAAATATGCCCCTCTTTATCTTATATTCCATCTCAATTGATACCATTTCTGAAATACTTTATGCATCTCCAAAACCATTTCATATGGTTTTCTATCTGCTATTCCTATCCCTCTCCATACATTTACTACTTCCACCCATGCTAAAGGTTGCACAAGGCACTTCAAAAAAAGGAGCATATTTACAAGTCCAGTGAAACCATTACACAATTTCTAAACCAGCATTGAATCCAAGCATAAAAAACAATTTATAAAGAAGTCTACCTTATAAACACACAGCTAACATTACGGAAAAAAGTAAAAATATAATTCCTTAATTCACACAGACACTCACTATGATACTTGACAAAAATCTTTCAGCTCTCTATCTTTTTTAAAAGAATCATTACTCACCTTTAAAAATGCTTTGGAAGATGTCAAACAGTGTCAGTCTAAGTCAACAGATTTTCCTAACCAGAATCTCTGAACAATGCTTCCTTCACTGAAGCCTTTCAATAATGGCACAGATTCTTTCTCATTTCAGAGCCATATTCTTGTACATAGCCAATAAAAATTGTTCCCACACAAATTCAAAACCAAACTGCACATTTTAATTGGTTGTACATTTCAACACTTTGTAACTCACATAACATTCACCCATCCCCCCAGTGCTCATTCACCAAGTAACCATGGTAACTCCCTCTGAAACCAACACACAGTTCACAAGTTCAGCATACTAAGTTGCAAAATAATACTTCAAGGCTGTTTGAACTCTCAATCTACTAGCTAATGAAATGCAATGTTTCTTTAAATGACTTTTTCTCAACCATTGAAATGACTTCTTACCAAAAAAAAACATGCACCCTAATTTTAAGTGGAGATTTTTAACAAAGAACCAATCATTTCTGGTTTTTCAACTGCACTGATTCCCAAGCACTTTTTTTCATAATCAAACTGCCATTTCATTTCCACAACTCATCTGACTAGAAGCACATCCACCTTCAAAATGACAAAAGTCTGGTTTGTGGGTCATAGCTATGTCCACTGGAGCCAAAATCACGCAGCTAACAGAGGTATTTACAATCTTGATTTACCAAATGTGGACATTGTATGGATTGGACAGAGAGGATTGAGGAGTCACCAATTGATACTTTATGCATTTACTACACCCTGACCTTATAATTGTGCACTGTGGTGGAAATGACTTGGGCACTTTGACTGGGGTAGGTCTGGAAATGCTTTTAAAGGATATCTTGATGTCATTTGAGATGTCATCAGTGATGTCATCAGTGATGTCATTTGAGATGTCATCAGTGATGTCATCAGTGATATCACTGACCATGTCATGAATGATGTAATATGTGACATCATCAGCAGTGGATTGCGGGCACGCGAGTTATAGCGAGTCCAACTAACTATAACGTGGGAATTTCAATGGTTTTGTATGAGTAAAATGTTCAGCTAACTATAACTGGTGTGAAACCTATGGTTTTTTCAGTGAATTTGAAAGGTTTTTTAAATGCTAATTACTAACTATAACGAGTGTGAAACCTATGGTTTTTTCAGTGAATTTCAATGGTTTTTTAAATGCTAATTCCTAACTATAACGATTGTGAAACCTATGGTTTTTTCAGTGAATTTCATAGTTTTTTTAAAAGGTAATTTCTTTGTATATCGACTTTGTAACCTACGATTATTATTTTTTTATTAGCTGTTTTTTACAACAATTAATTATATATATATATATATATATATATATATTTTTTAAATTATTTGTTCAATGTATATATTTTTCTTTTAAATTTTTTCCTGGTGCGCTCAGGGTGCTAGCACCTGTAAGCTCTCCCGAGAGCGCTCCGAGAGTGCTATTTCTGTGTTTGTAAAAAAAAAATATGTATGAAAAGTAAATAATAATGCAAGACATTTAGTACCATACTTATAAAAGCAGTATTTTTGATTTACGACATGAAAATGATTTTGCATTTCCGTAAAGCTATCAAAACGTCACTCAGGCGTGCCGTGTAAGCGCCCCCGGAAGCGCCTACGTTCGCGCCGCGTAAGCGCCCCCGGAAGCGCTCCGGCACGTCAAGTCATGTGACCTTAAAATAACTCTTTTAATTGGTTGCTAACTGTTTTTTTTACAAAGAATGAAATCCCCACCCATTTCCTTCACTTCTTCTTTCACTTTTGTGACTGCAAGACCTATCTTTTTGCTCTTGGATCTTTCTTGGATTACCATGGCTGCCAGACCATCCAGCAGCGATGATGACACAGAGGGATTTATTGATGAAGAGGTTCCTCAGCCCAGGATAAAAGAACACTTCATATGGAAGTTTTTTTCCATTCAAGATGATAAAAAAAAGTAAATGCTCCAAAGGTGGAGTGCAGGCTTTGTCACACTGTCCTGTCACGGGGTGACCCCAACAAAAAATATTCATTCGGAAACTCCACCCTGATTCGCCACGTCGAGAGGAGGCACCCCCAGAACTATGCCCGGGAGAGTGTCAGGGCTCTGGCACGAGAGGCTCCCAGGGGTGGTGCCTCTACTTCAACCGGAGGACCAACTACATCAGTGAGGGGGCGATCAGAAGAGCTGATACCTAACATTCAGCCTGCTTTTAATAGAGCCATACTTAAATGCAGAGATTGTGATCAGCTACTTTGCTAATGGGAACAAAGTGTTCTGCTCATGGTTCGAGCATTAGACAACCTCCGATGCCGTCCCCAGCCCTAATCCTGTTGAGCAGTTTCCCATTCCCTGTTTTTGTTTTTGTTAAAAAAAAGGAAAAAAGAAGAAAAAAAAAGTTCTTTTCAGAACTACCTCCAATTCTCATCAAAGAGCTATATTCTTAAAAAAATTGAAAAAGAGTAAGTGAAGTGGAGTGCAGTGAGAGAGGAGAGGAAAATGAGTGAGAAAGCAAAGAAAGGGACGAGAGGGGAAGGGAAGTGAAGCAGGGGGACTGAAAGAAGGTGAGTGTGGGGAAGGAGAGTGAGGAGAAGGAGAGTAAACATGGGGAATGTGGATAAGTGAAGAAAATGTAGTAAAGGAACGGGGGTGTGGAAGGGTAAGAAAAGAGCAGTGATGTTTAGGAAAGAGTGGAGATACAGACTGGATAAAGACAAGTGAGTGTGAGACCAGGTAAGTAAGGCAGTGAAGAAACAGAGAAAGTGAAAGAAAAAGTAAGAGTATGAGGCTGAAGGCCTCATTTATGCACCTGCCTCACAGCAGGTGTAAGACTGATGCAGGCCCTTTCACATGGGCCTGCCCCCATGTGAAAAGATGCATTGCTGGAGTTGCGTCTCTTTTGTGACACACTCCAGCAAAGCGTTACTTTTGCGCTTACAGATACGTCAGAAATACTGACGTATCTGTAACTCCTTGAGACATAATGCATCATACATTAAATATGACGCATGAGTAGAAGACTGAAGGCCTCATTTATGAGGCCATGCATCACTTTTAAGCCACTGGTGCGTCACTTTTTGTGACACACCAGTGCTGTAAAAAATGCACCTTGTTGAGTCATATTTACAAAGTGACGCATCTAGGTAGATGCGTCACTTTGTAAACCCCTGCACCACATTATACCTGCGTCAGGTGTAATGTATGCAAAGGGGGCGTATTGACGCAAGAAAGGGTCGTAGAGGTGACGCAGTGAAATCTATGAGATTTCACTGCATCACTTTTAGGATACCATTGCGTCAAAATCTTGCGCCTGCCTCACAGCAGGCGTAAGACTGACGCAGGCCCTTTCACATGGGGCTGGCCCCATGTGAAAGGATGCATTGCTTGAGTTGCGTCACTTTTGTGACACACTCCAGCAATGCATCACTTTTGCGCTTACAGATACATCAGAAATACTGACGTATCTGTAATGCCTTGCGACATAATGTGTCATACATAAAATATGACGCATGGGTAGAAGACTGAAGGTCTCATTTATGAGGCCATGCGTCACTTTTACGCCACCGGTGCGTCACTTTTTGTGACGCACCAGTGCTGTAAAAAATACACCTTGTTGAGTCAAATTTACAAAAAGTGACGCATCTAGGTAGATGCGTCACTTTGTAAACCCCTGCGCCACATTATACCCGCGCCAGCTGTAATGTATGGAAAGGTGGCGTATTGACATAAGGAATGGTCGTAGAAGTGACGCAATGAAATCTATGAGATTTCACTGCGTCACTTTTACGATGCTGTTGCGTCCAAATCTTGCGCCTGCCTCACAGCAGGCGTAAGACTGACGCAGGCCCTTTCACATGGGACTGGCCCCATGTGCCCTTGTGTCAGTGGTGGAGGCGACTAGGAGGATTGTAGATGCCGGAGGCTGCCCTGCAGTGGACTTACTTGACCTCAGCGCGTCCTTCGACACAGTAAATCATCCCCTCCTGATTCAGCGGTTGAGCCAGGCAGGAGTAGCCGGAACGGCCCTGAACTGGCTCCGGTCCTTTCTGTCTGGGAGATCTTTTTCTGCCTTTGAGGATGAGGTGTCATCTGAACAACTTCCACTGCGTCACGGCGTTCCCCAGGGATCTTCCCTCAGTCCAACCATGTTTAATATCTACATGAGACCATTGGCTGAGGTAGTTCTGCCCTGGGGAATTCATCTGGTCACCTACGCCAATGACACACAGTTGGTTGTCTCCCTGTCGAGGGAGAATACCACAGGCCTGGAGACTAATAATTTGACACCATGCCTTTCAAAGGTGTTAGATTGGATGACTGCCTCTTTCCTCAAGTTAAATGGGTCCAAAACTGACATCATGCTCTTGGGATATAAAACCCCCCTTAATCTTGACCCTTGGTGGCCTACTAGTTTGGGCTCCCCTCCAGCCCCTAAGAACCAGATTAAGAGCCTTGGGTCTGGCTGGACTCTACTTTGGGATTTCAAGTTCAGGCCAAAAAGGTTGCGGCGACTTGCTACGGTCTGCTCCGGGTCCTTAGGAAGGTTTTGACTCTGCTTCCCTTCGAGGCGAGACACTTGCTGGTCCAGTCGTTGATTTTATCATGGTTGGATTATGCGAATGCTGTCTATCTCGGGGCCCCCGCAGCTACCATCCAAATACTGCAAGTAGTACAGAATTTTGCTGCCCGGCTAGTCATGAACGTTCCTAGACGCAGTTCGGCGAAAGCCGCACTTCGGTCCCTTCAATGGCTGCCCATCCAGGAAAGGATTTTGTTTAAAACCATGGTTATGGCGCACAAGTCCATCTCCAACACCGGCCCCACTATTCTGGCTCCCCTTTTCCAGCGACTTCAATCTCTTGGATCGTTGAGATCTTCTCAGTGTAATCTCTATTAGTTCCTAGGGTGAAGCGGGCATGCATGGGGGGCCGCCAGCTCTCCTTTCAAGCAGCCAAGTTCTGGAACCTTCTCCTGAATAACATCAGGCTTGAGACCAACCATCTATCCTTCAGGAAGCGATTGAAGACATTCTTGTTTCATTGAGATTCCACCAGCTCTCAGGTAACACAGCGCTGGGATGCCTTAGGGTAGCCATGCGCTAAATAAGAATGTATTCATTCATTCATGTGAAATGATGCATTGCTGGAGTTGCATCATTTTTGTGACACACTCCAGCAATGCATCACTTTCCTCTAAACACTCTACTTTATATTTTTACTCTATTTTTTTACACTGTTTTTCCCCGTGGTGCGCTCACGGTGCGCGTACCGGAGAGCATACCGGGGAGCACAGCCAGCGCTTACCCCGCGAATTTTTTTTTAAAAAAAAAAGTTTTTTTGCCCTTTAAGGTCCTTCTAGGCCCCCCTCAGAAAACCTAGGGGGTCAGGGGGTGTCTACTCTGACCCCTTTTAATTATTTCCCCCTTTCTTTTTCACCTCTTGTGTCTCGATTCTACTGAGACACAAGATGGCGTACTCTCCGGACTGTTTATAATGTTGACAGACACCCGACAGCCAATCAGCTTTCCGATCGCGCACTCCCGTAGCGCGCCGGGTGCACTCCCCTGTACGCGCACCTGTGAGCGCTCGCAGCGCGCCTATAGATATATATGTAATTTGAAGTTAATTTTTGTAAAAACCACTGGAGCAATTTTCACCAAACATAGCAAAGGCACATCTGCGTACCAGTCCCTACAATTTTGCCAAGTTTGGCTTAATTCCGTTCAGCGGTTCGGGCTGTAGACTTGTCAGACCTCCTATGGAAATTAACATGGGCAAAACACGTTTTGGGACCCCCCTTTTTTCTCGGCCCCCACTTCACGAATCGCCCCGAAACTTTCAGTGAAGGAGCGCAGCTGAGCTTGCCAAAATTGAGGAAAATTACACACAAATTCCTCAACCGGCGTCAGAGTTATTCCCAATAGAATGTTGCAGATTTCCTATGGTAGCCAATCCTAACTATAACTACCTACTGGCGACCGCCAGTAGGTAATAAATATAAATATATAAAATATAAATATATATATATACATGTATACATATCTATGTATATCTATATATACATATATATATGTATATATATATATTTGTGTATATACACACACACCATTCTACTAGTCTACCTAACGTTGAACATTTCTACTCGAATTCAAACTCTCATAAAGAACATTCAATGAAGTTTGTTAATATTCTCAGGGGAGTTCAATTATTGATGAATGTGTTTCTTCTTTGACGTTGTTGCCATTTACAATGTCTCTATATCATCCTTGATACTAAACATGCAAATTAATCGGATAATTACAGTCCTCAGTATGCTTAAAACCAATATCCAATTTTAGGTCGAGCGTAGCGGCAGCACGCATGCGCCCCTCGCTCTGTGAGACTGCTGTAGTTGAGTATGGGAGAGAAGCTGCTCCCACTCTCCTCCCATATTTTACATTGGCTTGTTTCATTGTCTTTCATGAATGCTGCCTTCAGATTTGTTAATAGGCTTATTAGTCCCGCCTTAGTACGGCCTTGTCTTCCTTTGTACCCACCCATGGCAACAGGCCCTTTTACTTCAGTTGTTCCGCAGGACCTGTTATTTAGTCTGTAAGCACTATTTACTTTATTTATTTCTCTTACTGCAAGCCGGACATGCACTGCTTTACCGCTTGTGTTTTTTTAAGCAGCACAGCATCATTAACATGAGAGTCCACTTTCATTCACTTTAACCCGGCATTATCTTGTGCCTGTTTTAACCCCCCCAAGTAAAATGGATTTAGAAATGATTAGCGAGTTAAGTCATGTAAATGCCAGGTAGCACATAAGCCTGGACTAATGGACTGAAGCTGACCACTGCACATCTGTGTTACATGTCATCTGCACTAAAACCACCTGATGGGTTGTTTTATTAACAGCACCACGACCAATACCAAGAAAAATACTACCACCATCAATACCACCACCTGCACCAATACCACCAAAACCAATACCACCACCACCCATACCAACACCACTGCGAATACTACCACCACCAATACCAACTCCTCCAACAACACCATCAACACCACCAATACCACTACCACCAGCACCAACAACACCATCACCAATACCACTACCACCAATACCACTACCACCACCAATATCCCATCACGAATACCACCACCAATACCACCACTACCACCCCCACCACCAATACCAACACCACCAATACCACCAGCAATACCAACACCACCAATACCAATAACACCACCAATGTCATCAATACCACCCCCACCACCGATACCAATATCACCACCAATACCAGGTAGTAATGGGCATCTCTTTACTTACACTGCAAGCGGTCATACGTGCTATGCTATGCTGTGGAGATATTATCGTTTACAGGGCCGCATACTTACCATGGTTTTGACCCACGTGCACCATTTACCATGAGGATGCTGTGCACTATATTAAATGGTACATATGGTCTACATAAGTAAATTTTACTGCTTGGAAATATACATGACAACACTCACGGGTCAAGACTATAGCAGCGCATAGTTTATAATTTGGAATTTGTGACTCATTATTGCTTTGTGTGTCGTACTACAGTTGATCATTTTGCCAGACCATCTGGCACATCATATAAACATTTTGGGCTTTGGAACATGCAAACGGACGTGCTACATGGACAGATCCACACTGGACTATATTGCTTCATTATTCCCATATTGCCTATATACTCTATTGAGTATAGACGAAACACGTGTTGGCTAAATTGTGTGCTAGGAATCTTTCAGAAATTAATAAAAAGACAAGGAATTATCAACTGATGATGTTCTTGAACTATTTTAATCCTCTGAATATCATTTGTCTCATTGGATTATCCTCATGGGCTACGGAACATATTGGATTCCACACTTTGTTTAATATTTGTCCAATACTGTTTTTGGATTGGTATGCATAGTAATAGGTGTGCTGTAACAGCTTCTTTTATTGTGTGTATTAGTGGTTGTATTGGTGGTGGTGGTAATTGTATTGGCAGAGGTATTGGTGGTGGTTGTATTGGGTTAGTGGTGGTGGTAAGGGTGGTGGTGGTATTGGTGGTGGTGGCGATATTTTTGGTGGTATTGGTGGTTGGGGTATTGGTGGTGGTATTGTTGTTGGTGGCATTGGTAGTGCTGTTGGTACAGGTGGTGGTGGTATTGGTGCTGGTAGTATTGGATGTAGTGGTGCTGGTATTGGTGGTGATGGTGGTATTGGACTATATTGTTTCATTATTCCCATATTACCTTGAAAAAGTCTTAGTACAGATGAAACACATGCCAGCTAAATTGTGTGCTGCAGATCTTTAAGAAATTAATAAAACACTACTACCTATCAGTTTTTTTCTTACCACCTCTAATACCACCACCACCAATACCACCACCACCAAAACCACCACCATCAACAATACCACCACCAATACCCCACCACCAATACCCCTACCAATACCACCACCAATACTGCCACCAATACCACCACTACCAATACCACCACCCCCAATATCAGCACCAATACCACCACCACTAATTCTACTGCCAATACCACCACCACAACCAATACCACCACCACCACCACCAATATCAGCACCAATACCACCACCATTATCACCCCCACCACCAATACCACCACCACCAATACCACCACCACCTACACCACCAAAACAACCATCACTCTACCACCAGCATTCAATACCATGACCACCACCACCACCAATACAACCACCAATACGACAACCATTACCACCCCCAATACCACCACCAATACCACCAAAATCACCACAAACATCACTGCCACCAATACCATCACTACCACCACCAATACATCAACCAATACCACAACCACCAATACAACCACCAATACCACCCCTACTTATACCACCACCACCAATACCAACACCAACACCAATGCGACCACCACCAATACCAGTATCACCAATGCCACTACCACCACCAATACCAACACCAAAACTACCACCAACACTACCACCACCAATACCAACACCACCAACAATACCACTACAACCAATACCATAAACACCAATACCAGCACCACCCATACCACCACCAATACCACCTATACCACCACCACCAGTACCACCACCACCAACCACCAATACCACCACCACCACCAATATCAGCACCAATACCACCACCATTATCACCCCCACCACCAATACCACCACCACCAATACCACCACCACCTACACCACCAAAACCACCACCACTCTACCACCAGCACTCGATACCACTACCACCACCACCACCAATACAACCACCAATACTACAACCAATACCACCACCAATGCCACCATCAATACCACCACCTCCACCACCATCAATACCACTACCAATACCACCACCAATAACACCACCAACACCACGATCAATATCACCACCAATAATATCACCACCAATACCACCACCACCAATACCACCGCCAATACCAACACAATTATTACTACCACCAATACCAAAACAAATATCACCACCACCAGCAATACCACCACCACTCATACCACCAACACCAATCTAATACCACCACCACCAATACCTCAGCCAATACCAATACCACCACTACAAATACCACTACCCCAATACCATTATCACCACCATCAAAACCACCATAATCAACAATACCACCACCACCACCATTACCACCCCCAATACCACCACCAATACCACCAAAATCACCACAAACATCACTGCCACCAATACCATCACTACCACCACCAATACATCGACCAATACCACAACCACCAATACAACCACCAATACCACCCCTACTTATACCACCACCACCAATACCAACACCAACACCAATGCGACCACCACCAATACCAGTATCACCAATGCCACTACCACCACCAATACCAACACCAAAACTACCACCAACACTACCACCACCAATACCAACACCACCAACAATACCACCACAACCAATACCATAAACACCAATACCAACACCACCCATACCACCACCAATACCACCTATAGCACCACCAGTACCACCACCACCAATACCACCACTAATACCACCACCACCACCAAAACTAATACCACCACCTCTAATACATGCACAAATACCAACAGTACCACCACCATCACCACCACCAATACCACCACTACCACTAATACCACCACCAATACCACCACCAACAATACCACCACCACCACAAATACCACCACCACCAATAACGCCACCAATACCACCAATACAGCCACCACCACCAATATCAATGCCACCAATACCAATACTACCACAACTACCACTGCCACCACCATACCACTGCCCCTAATACCACCACCACCAATACCACAAATTCCACAACCATCAATACCACCACAAATATAACCCCACCAATATCACCACCACCTATACCACCACCAATACACCCACCTATAAGACCACCACCACCAAAACGACCACCACCAATACCACCACCACTACTAGTGCGACAACCACCAATAAAACTACCACCAATACCACTACCACCACCAATACCACCCTGTTAGACCTGGCACCTTGGCGTGAGTTTCCCTTCCACTTTTTGCTGATGTGCCTCAGATGTTTTTGCTGGTGTCCGCTGCTCAGGGCACTGCGCCACGGCCAACCCGTGCCGCAGTGCAAGTGCTCCCTATGAAAAGTATAACTGTGATTGGTATACCTGATTGATTCATTGGATTTACTGTCAGTCCCCAGTAGAGTGCACCAGGAGTGCCAGGGCTTGTGAATGCCAATACTGCTAGTGGGCCTGCAGCGCTGGTTGCGCCACCCACAGAAGCAGCCTTAAAATGTGTCTAGGGTCTGCCACTGCAGACCCTGCGTGCAGTCTGGTACTGTCATGCTGGCTGGGCAAGTGCACACACTTGCCAGCCCCTAAACCTTCCCTTAACTTCATATTAGTCACCCCTATGGTAGGCCAAAGGGCAGGGTGCATTGTAAGTGTAAGGTAGGACATGCTCTGATGTGTGTGGCATGTCCTAATAGTGAATTACAGCCAAATTCATTTTTCACTATTGTAAGGCTACCTGCTCCCTTTAGGCCAGAATGGGCTGCCGGAATTATTACACTCTATAATCCCAGCAGGCTCAGGGAACATGGTAGAAATTAATGTTTAGTATGCCTGAACTCAGAATAATAAAATACTTCTTTTAGTAAAGTTTATTTTAATATCCTGTGTTGGCAAATGCTACTTTTAGAAAGTTAGCATTTGCTTGCCTAACCATTTCAGCCCGCCTCTGATAGTTTGTGTATCTGACTGTCTGGGATGTGTGAGTGACAGGGCTGGCGGATGACAGGTGGTGAATGCAAGGATTACACCTTAGTGGGAGGTAGGAGTGCCCCATGACTCTTAATCAGGCTGTGCTCTGCCACCACAATGCTGGCTCCGCCCCCTGGGGAGCGACTGATGACTCAGCCGGCACCTGGCCCAGGAAGGGCGAAGCACCATCATCAAGGTACTCCTGGCTGCCCCTGGCCACACAATGCTGGCTCCACCTCCTGTGGAGCGTCTGATGTGCCTGCCCCTCACACTGAAAGAAACAGCCAAGGAGAGCCACTCAGAGTGCTCCACCACTGAAAGGGATTATGCAGAGGCCCCCCTGGCCTGAAAAGACAAAAGAAATGCCATATAAATATAGGATCCCTGCTCCTTGTAAATCAGATCCTGCTTGTGAACCAAGACGCCCCCTCTGCCTGAGGAGAAGGAACCAAAGGAAGCTGAAGGAGAGAGAGACTGTCCCTATCCTGGGGGACTAAACCTGCAGTGGGAACCTTGCTGCCAAAGGAGAGGAAGAACCCTTTTGAAAGACTTTGCTTATTTACTTTCTACAAACTCTTGTGCTTACTCGCTGATCTCCAAGGGCCTGGAAGTGAGCTGGCCCCCCGACCTGAGCCCCAGGACCATTGGGCTCTCCCCCCTCCTTCGACCCAAGCTGCTGGGCTTGCTGAGTTTGTGCCCCGCTGAAGGCCGTCATTTGTGTGCACCCCGTGAAGATTGTGTGCCTTGAAGTGCTTGGAGCCGTGCCGTGGCCGCCCTGACCCGTGTGCCGCCGCTGATCGCATCCGCCGCCACACCGTGTCCCCAGGCGCCGCCCCGCACCCTGCCTCCACCCATCTCCGAGGAGAAGTGCACCGTCCGCCTTTCAGCCTCCACAAGCTCCCGGTACCCGAGTGAGCAGATTGTAAGGTGCGTGCCCTTGAGCGTTTGCTCCGCACCGCACCTTGCCCCTGAGGCCGCGCTGCACCAGCTGACCGGCCGGTACAAGTTGTGCCTGCTGCTGGGTGCCGCCGCACTGCCTCCCCTCTTGCCTGTTCACTCCTACCTCCGGACTGTGCCTCCCCAGCCAGTACAGTGCGTACAGCCAAGGAGTACTGCACTGCACCGGGAGAAACCCACGAGGCTGCGCCACTTCTGAAGGAGCTGCCCTGTACGACAGGTGCGGGCTGCTTTGTGTGCCCCCGCCGAAGGATTTCTCCCTCAAGCTTCGTGTCGAAGGGACGCCCACGCCAGGACACAGACAGCGCCCCTGACAGCCCGCAGAGCCCCTCGGAGGCCCCGCTCCAGCGCTGCACATCTTGACGCCGCCTCTAGCCGAGCCCCCCCTCAAGGCGCCCTGCTGAGCCGTCCCGGTCCACAGCTATTCCCAGCATTTGTCCGTGGCAAGCCCCCCCTTTAAGGTACTGTAAAAGTGTGTGCTTGAGGGCGCAGTCGAGGACTCGAAGGTCCGCCCCTCGTGGCATCTGTTTCTGGATGTTAACCCCTTGCAGGGCCTGATAAGCTGCTGATGCCCCAGTAACACGAAGCGCACAGAGCAGCGCCTTGAAGCCAAACATCTTTGAGTTAAAGAAACTGACCCAAAGCAACTTTTAATCCAGAATTCTGTCGCAATCGCTTTTGAGGGCATTTAAACCTGTCCCCCCTTTTTTATGAAAGACGCTTTGCTGACAGGGCCTTGTTTTAAGGAGATCTGAAACTCATTTGTCTCCTTTACTGATTTCAAGACGCTTTGCTGAAGGACCTGTATTTTTAAGTAATGCTTCAATTGAAATATTGAATAGCCAAGAAAGTATCCATTCCAACACTGAGAAGAGTATTGTGTGCATCCTAATTGAATGTTATTTAAGGTCTTGTGATAAGTCTCCAAATCTATTTTTACATAAAGTACCAGTATTTTTATACATACCACAGCCTGGTGTCCATTTGTGGGGGGTCAGTGTTATTTACTGTGTGTGATTATAAATGCTTAACTGAAGGCGCCCTAGAGATTAGCCTTGACTGCTCGTGCCACGCAACCTAGAGGAGGAGCAGGGGTTATTCTTAAAGGGTAGTTCCCTTGCCCTGACTAGAGGAGAGGGTCCCTGTTTGTCACAAGTGCATACTTGCGCCAATCAGAGACCCCCAATTCTAACACACCCCTATCAATACCACCAACATTTACTACCACCAACAATATCACCACAAACATTACCACCACCACCAATACAAACACCACCAACACCAATACCACAATGACCAATACCACCACCTATATTACCACCACCAACAATACCATCACCAATACCATCTTCACCACAAACCCATACCACCACCATCAATTCAATCTCACCACCACCAATACCAATACCTCTGCCAATACCAATACCACCAATACCATTACCACCAATACCATTACCACCACCACCAATACCACCACCACCATGAATATCATTGCCACCAATACCACTACCAATACTACCACAACGATGACTGCCACCATCAGTACCAATACCACTGTCACCAATACCAACAACACCTATACCACTACCAATACCACCTCCTATAACACTACCACCAATACCACCATCACCACTAATGCAATCACAACCAATACCACTACCACCACCACTACCATCACCAATACCACCAACAATGCCACCATCAATACCACCACCACCATCAATACCACCACCACCAATACCAACATCACCACCACCACCAACACTCCCACCAATACCACCACCACCACCAATACCACCACTACTACTCCCTTTACCACCATCTCCAATACCACCCCCACCCATACCACCACCACCAATCCATTACCACCACCAATACCACCACCACCAATGCCACTACCACCAATATCAATACAACCACCACCACCACCAATACCATCACCAATACCACCACAAACAATACCACCACCACCAAAACCAACATCACTACCACCACCAATACTCCCACCAATACCACCACCACCACCAATACCACAACCAATACTCCCTTTACCACCAACACCACCGCCACCACCAATCCATTACCACCACAACCAATGCCACTGCCACCAATAGCATTACCACCACCACCAATACAAACACCACCAACACCAATACCACAACAAACAATACCACCACCACCAACAATACCTCCACCAATACCATCTTCACCACCACCCATACCACCACCACCAATCCAATCCCACCAATACCAATACCTTTGCCAATACCAATACCACCACCACCAATACCATTATAACCATCACCAATACCACCACCACCACGAATATCACTGCCACCAATACCACTACCAATAATACCACAACCATGACTGCCACCACCAGTATCAATACCACCATCACCAATACCAACACCTATACCACCACCAATACTGCCTCCTATAACACCACCACCAATACCACCACCACCACTAATGCAGCCCCAACCAATACCACTACCAACACCAATACCACCACCACCAAAGCCACCAACAATACCACCATCAATACCACCACCAATACCACCACAAACAATACCACCAATACCAACATCACCACCACCACCAATACGCCCACCAATACCACCACCACCACCACCAATACCACCACCAATACTCCCTTTACCACCACCAGCAATACCACCACCACCCCTACCACCACCACCAATCCATTATGACCACCACTAATACCAATACCTTTGCGAATGCCAATGCCACCAATGCCACTACCACCAATATCAATACCACCACCACCAATACCACCACTAATACTACCACCATCAATACCACAACCACCACCAATAATGATAATAATAATCAAGCTTATAAAGCCCATGGCTACACTCGCTAGTGTTTCCCCACACTGCGGCCAAAATTCGTCAAACGAGCAATAATATCAGACAGCTTAGAGGAAACCTATAGATGGAGGAGCCATGTTTTTATTTTTTTCTGAAAGAGTGACTCCGATGGTTCCTTACAGAGAGAGAGAGAGAGAGAGAGAGAGAGAGAGAGAGGGAGGTATTTCCAGTGTTTAGTGGCTAGGTAGCAGAAAGATTGTCCACCCATTCTCGCTCTTTTTATTACTGGAATCTTGATCCGTCCAGTCCCTGAAGATCACAGGTGCAGGGTTGGAGTGTAGGGGGACAGTAGATTGTGAAGGTAGGTAGGCCCTTCCCCTGCAGGGTGTGGTGACTGATATACGAGGCTTTAAAAAGTATTCTCACCCTCAGTGGAAGCCAATGAAGTACAGAGGGGCATTCCTGGAGGAAGCTATTCTGGGAAGCATCAGAACAAGGCAGGCTGCCATGTTCTGAATGCATTGTAGTCTCTGCGGGCATTTGCTACTTGCTCCTAGGTATAAAGCATTTCCATAGTCCAGATGGGAAGTTACTAACACATGGACTAGGGTTTTCCTGACTGCCACAGGAAGCACATCTAGAGTCTTCCGTAGCCCTTTCAAGACTCCAAAACACTTCACGGCCACAATTCTAGTGTGATTCCCAAAGGAGAGCCTGGAGTCCAGCCACATCCTCAAGTTCTTAACCTGATTGCTGGGGGAGGGGGTAGAGCCCAGAGTCTGTGGCCACCTATACCACCACCAATACCCCCACCACCAATAGCACCACCAACAATACCACCACAAATACCACCACTACCACCACCAATACCACCAATAATACCACCACCAATACCACCACAAATATCACTGCGACCAATACCACCATGACCACCAATACTACCACCACCAATACCACCACCACCACCACCAATACCACCACCACCAATATCACCACCACCAATACCATTACCGCCTATACCACCACCAATACCAACACCTCCACCAATGTGACCACCAACAATACCACCAACAATACCACCACCACCAATACCACCACCAATATCACTACCACCACCAATGCCAAGACAACCAATACCACCACCACCAATACCAACACCACCAATACCACTACCAATACCATCACTGCCACCAATGCCACCACCAATACCAATACCACCACCAATACCACCTCCACCAATACCACTACCAATACCACCACCACCAATACCACCACTAATACCACCACCACCAATACCACCTTCACCACCACCAACCATACCACCACCACCAATCAAATACCACCAATCTGTTTGCCAATACCAATACCACCACCAATGCCACTACCACCAATACCATTACCACCACCAATATCCCCGACACCAATTCCACTATAAATACTACCACAATCATGACTGCCACCACCAATACCACCACAACCAATACTATCACCAATACCACTACCAGTACCAATAACACCATCTCCAATATGACCACCACCTATACCACAACCAATACCACTTCCTATATCACCACCACCAATACCACCACCACCAATACCATCACCACCACTAATGCGACCACAACCAATACCACTACCACCACCAATACCACCACCACCAATACACGAACGCCACCACCACGAATACCAACACCACCATGAATACCAATACCAATACCCCCACCAATACCATCACCAATACCACCACCACCCATACCACCACCACCAATCCAAAACCACCACCACCAATACCAATACCTCTGTGAATACCAATACCACTACCACCAATACCACCACTAATACTACAGCCACCAATACCACAACCACCATCACCAATACCACCACCAATACCACCACTACCACCACCAACACCACCAGTAATGCCACCACCAATACCACCACAAATATCACTGCCAACAATACCACCACAACAACCAATACTACCACCACCACCACTACCACCACCAATGCCACCACCAATACCACCACCACCAATACCCCCATAACACCACCACCACCAATACCAGCACCACCACCAATGTGGCCAATACCACTACCACCACCAATGCCACCACCACCAATACCACCATCAATACCACCAACAATATCACCACAACCCCCAATACCAACACCACCACAACCAATACCCCCACCACCAATACCAAAACCGTCAATACCACCACCAATACCATCACTATCACCAATGCCACCACCAATACCAAAACCACCACCAATACCACCACTAATACCAGCACTACCAATAGCACCACCACCACCACCAATACCACCACCACCACTAATACCACAACCACCACCCTAATACCTTTATGAATACCACCAGTACCAACAATAACAACAATATCACCACCACCAGTACCTGCCACCACTAATACCACCACCAATACCACCACTAATACCACCACCAATACAATCAATACCACCCCCACCAATATCACTGCCACCAATATCACTACCAATACTACCACAGCCACCACTGCCACCACCAATACCACAACCACCAATACCACAAATACCACCACCACCGATACCACCACCAATGTCACCACCACCATTACCACCACCAACTATACCACCACCAATAACACCACCTATACCAAAACATCACCAGTGCCACCACCACCAATACCAAAACCACCACTAATGATACCACCACCACCAATACCATCTCCAATACCACCATGAATACCACAACTAATACCACCACTAATATCACCACCATCACCAATACCACCGCCACCAGTACTAAAACACCACCACCAATACTAATACCACTACTAATACCAACACCAACACCAAATCCTCCACCAATACCACCAGTACCACCACCACCAATACTACCACCACCATGACCAATACCACCACCACCTAAACCTCCAATACAACCACTACTACTAATGTAACCACCAACATTACCACTAACACCAATAACACTAACAATACCACCAATACCATCACCAGTACCACCACCGCCACCAATACCACCAGCAATACCACCTCCACCAATATCACCACCACCAATACCACCACCATCAATTCTACCATCACCTATCTATCCACCCAACCAATACCACCCCCACCAATACCAACACCACCACCAATACCACCACCACCAATACCACCACAATCAATACCACCACCACAAATACAATACCACCATCACCAATACTAATACCTACACCACCAATACCTTCACCAATACCACCAGTACCACCACCACCAATACCACCACCACCTGTACCACCACCTATCCACCACACCACCAATACAACCACCAATACCACCGCCATGAATACCACTACCACCAATACAAGACCACCATCACCAATACTAATACCACCACTAATACCACCACCACCACCAATATCATCACCACCAATACCACCACCACCAATAGAATCACTACACCACCACCACTAATACCACCACCACCCCCATCAATACTACAATAAGGAATACCACCATCACCAAAACTGCCACCACCGCCAATACAATCCCCAATACCCCCATCAATACCTCCACCCCTCCCACCACCAATATTACCACCACCACCAAAAGAACTACCAGCAATACAACCACCACCAATACCACCACCTCCACCAATACCACTACCACCAGTACCATCTCAATGCTACCACCACTAATAACAACACCACCAATGCCACCACCACCACCACCACCAATACCACCACCACCAATCTAATACCACCACCACCAATCCCACTGGCAATACCAATATCACCACAAGTACCACCAGTACCACCACCAACAATACCACCAATACCACCATCACCACTAATACCACAACTACCACCAATACCACCACCACTAATACCACCAATACTACCACCACCAATACCACCAACATTATCACCACCACCAATTCCAATACCACCACCACCAATACCACCAACAATACCACTACCACCACCAATACCACCACTAATACCACCACCACCAATACTACCAACACTTTAACCAATACCACCACCAATATCACCATCACCAATACCACCCCTGGTACCACCAACACTACCACCACCAATACAACCACCACCAATACCACCACCAATACCACAACTACCAATATCACCAACACACCTCTACCAATGCCACTATCAATATTCACCACCACCACCACCAATACCACCACCACCAGATCCTCTGATAACACCGCCACCAATACCACCACCACCAATTCCTCTGATAACACCACCACTAATACCACCACCACCAATACCGCCACCACCAACACAATCGTCCCCAATACCACCACCACTATCAATACCACCACCCCTACCACCACCAATACCACCAACAATATCACCACCACCAATTCCAATACCACCACCACCAATACCACCAACAATACCACTACCACCACCAATACCACCACTAATACCACCACCACCAATACTACCAACAATTTAACCAATACCACCAACAATATCACCATTACCAATACCACCCCCGGTACCAACAACACTGCCACCACCAATACAACCACCACCAATACCACCACCAATACCACAACTACCAATATTACCAATACACCTCTACCAATGCCACTATCAATATTCACCACCCCCACCACCAATACCACCACCACCAATTCCTCTGATAACACCGCCACCAATACCACCACCACCAATCCCTCTGATAACACCACCACTAATACCACCACCACCAATACCGCCACCACCAACAAAATCATCCCCAATACCACCACCACTATCAATACCACCACCCCTACCACCACCAATACCACCAACAACACTACCACCAATCCCACCACCATAAGTATCACCACCAATACAACCACCACCAATACCACCACCACCAACAACACTACCACCAACAATAACACCACCACCAGTACCATAAATGCCACCAATACTACCTCCACCAATACCACCATCAATACCATCACAAAATACCTTCACCACCACCACCTATCCAATCCCACCACCACCAATCCCACCAGCAATACCAGTACCACCACCAATACCAACGCCACCAATACCACCACTACCAATACCACTAATACCACCACCAATACCACCACCACCAATACCACCACCATCAATAGCAATACCACCACCACCAATACCACCAACAATACACCACAACCACCAATCCCACCACTAACAACACCATCACCAACATTACCACTACCACCAATACTACCACCATTACCAATGCTACCACCAATACCACCAACACCACCACTACCACCACCAATACCACCACCACCAGTGCCACCACCACCACCAATACCACCACCAGCAATACCACGAATGCCACCAACACCAATACTACCACCAGCATTATCAATACTAACAAATACCAGCACCACAAATGCCACCACCACCATTACCAATACCAGCACCACCACCAATACCACCACTACCAATACCAATACCCCCACCTCATCTCCTCTCGCTCACTAGTAATGTTTTTTTTTATAACATTTTATATAGCGCGAACATGATCCAGAAGGATATCAGAGCGCTTCACAATTGGAGGGAAAAGAAGGTAACAATTGCGGTACTGGCAACAAATAGGAATACCAAACAAAACAGTTACAAACAAAAGGGGTCAACAAAGAACAAGACAATAACTATTACATTTATGCATACACACACATATATAAAATACAGGACAATAAAATGATAGATGATAGATGATTTAGCAGCACTGAACTTAATGCTACTTAACTCCGGGCCTACCCACCGGGCAGGACGGTACACAGACAAAATATCGATTTTTAAATATCGATATACAATAATATCGAAGTTTAAATATCAATGGGACAAAATATCGAAGGTAAGTAATATCGACAGTCTTAATATCGATATTAGTATGATATCAGTGATATCGAAGTTTTAAATATCGATGTCAATAATATCGAAATAAATAACTTCGATGTTACTAATATCAATTTTTAAATAAATTTAGTGTATATTATATTGTATTCATTATGTTTTATTATTTATTTTTAATGTAATTTAGTTAAATATTGTCTTTTACTACTGTAGCGGGTTGTGGGTTTATAGGGGAATAGGGTGGGAAGTAATTTAATTATGTTAAATTAATTATTAATTAGTAGGAATTATTAATTAATTAATTGAGAAATAATTTTTAATTAATTTTAATTAATTGATTAATTGATAAATATGTTCTGTAGCGGGTTATGGGTTTATAGGGGAATAGGGTGGGAAGTAATTTAATAATAATTAATTAATTAATATATGTTTGTACATATTTTAATTAATAATTATTTGGTAATTAATTTATATTAATTAGTTAATTAATTAATATAATTTTGTACATATTTTTAATTATTAATTAGTTGGTAATTAATTAATATTAATGATTTAATTACATTAATTATAGTAATTGTTTTTATATATAATTTTTTGTTATTCTTAATTAATTAATTGGGAAAAATAATATTAATTATTAAATTAAATTAATTACAGCTAATGTGCTAATATATTTACTTTATTGTTATTGTTAATTAATAATCAATTGGTATCTAAATAATATTAATTAATTTGGGGTAAAGGAGTATTTTTAGGGTTCAGGGTCAGTTTTCAGTTTTTGGGTAAAGGAGTATTTTTAGGGTTCAGGGTCAGTTTTCAGTTCATGGGTAAAGGGGTATTTTTAGGGTTCAGGGTCAGTTTTCAGTTTTTGGGTAAAGGGGTATTTTTAGGGTTCAGGGTCAGTTTTCAGTTTTTGGGTAAAGGGGTATTTTTAGGGTTCTGGGTCAGTTTTCAGTTTTTGGGTATAGGGGTATTTTTAGGGTTCAGGGTCAGTTTTCTGTTCATGGGTAAAGGGGTATTTTTAGGGTTCAGGGTCCGTTTTCAGTTTTTGGGTAAAGGGGTATTTTTAGGGTTCAGGGTCAGTTTTCAGTTTTTGGGTAAAGGGGTATTTTTAGGGTTCATGGTCAGTTTTCAGTTTTTGGGTAAAGGGGTATTTTTAGGAATAAGGGTCAGTTTTCAGTTCATGGGTAAATGGGTATTTTTAGGGTTCAGGGTCAGTTTTCATTTTTTGGGTAAAGGGGTATTTTTAGGGTTCAGGGTCAGTTTTCAGTTTTTGGGTAAAGGGGTATTTTTAGGGTTCAGGGTCAGTTTTGGGTTTTTGGGGTACAGGGATATTTTTAGGGTTAAGGGTCAGTTTTGGGTTTTTGGGGTACAGGCGTACAGGGTAAAAACAAAAAAATATTACATTAAATCAAATAAATAACATAAAAAAAAATACATTAAATTATTAAGTGTTTTATTTATTTTAAATGTATATGTATTAGTTTTTATTTTGTTTTAATATTTTTATTTAATATTTGTAAAATTATATGTATTTTAACATTATTTTTACATTATTATTAATACATTTAAAAAAACGATATTTTTGATTCCGATATTTTTGTACTACGATATTTTTTTTTCGATATTTTTGTACTTACCTTTATGAAGATAGGATTCCGATATTTTTGATGTCGATATTTTTGTTCCGATGTTTTTGTAGTTCGATATTCTGTCTGTCGATATTATGTCAGACATTCGGGCAGGACACCTGCTGGATCCCATTTTCTCAAACATTCCTGAAATGAAATGGCTAAATACGATCCCCACATGCTGGTCTGACCACCATCTCATTCATTTCTGCCTAAAATTGCCAACACCTTCCAAATTAAACAACATCTGGCCTATATCCTCCATGAGAAATCGGAAGTTACTTGATGTTGAAAAACTCAACAAAACTCTAGCTATGAATCCCCCAGCCCCTGGCTCCGATATAGAAAGTATTGCCTTGGCCACACATTCATGGCTTAAAAAGGCCGTTGATAGCTGTCTCCCCCTATCTCGGCAAAAAGGTAACACCCACCGCCCCCCAGCCCCTTGTTTTACTGAGACCCTGAAGATTGAAAAATCAAAATGTAAATCCCTCGAAAGAAAGTGGCGCAAGGACTATGCCCACGATAAAAAAGTGACCTACAGAAAGCCAGAAACGCATACCACTCTGCCTGCACTAAAGCCTGTGCCCTTTACGTGGCTAACACTATTGACACTGTGCCAAACAAAGCAAGAACGCTTTTCAACACAGTTAAAGACCTGGCAGGCGCAAACACGGCTGCTACGGCTCGCCCTTTGGACAGAAAACAATGCCAAGACCTTGCCTCTTTTTTTAATGACAAAATTGAGAATATCATCTCAGATATCACCAGAAACATCTTTGCACATGACCCTGGAGAGGTAGTACCCCAGTGGTCAACCGACATGAACACCCTTGATCATTGGCCTCCCATTACCCTGGAATCACTTAAATCTACCCTCAAGACCATCAAATCCGGCTTCCCCTGCGACCCACTACCAGCTACTGTTTTCAGACAGATCGATGTCCCCTCCCTGACCATTATTGCTGAAACTGTAAATTCTTCACTTCAGCTCTCCTCAGTTCCATCACTCTGGAAACACGCTATGGTTTGTCCACTCTTGAAAAAACCTTCAGCCAACCCCGAATTACCTGCAAACTATCAACCCATTTCTCTCCTCCCGTTCTTTTAAAAATTTCTTGAAAGACACATTCACTCCGCCCTCACTCTCTTCACTGAAACAAATTCCCTCCTTCACCAGTCACAGTCTGGTTTCAGAGCGGGTTTCTCCACCGAAACAGCTCTTCTGGGAGTAACCGAAACCATCAGGAAACTCCTAGATGATGGTCAGACAGTCGCACTCATTCTGCTAGATTTGAGTGCGGCTTTTGACACCATCTCACACACCAAACTTCTGGCCACGTTTGGGAGAAATGGTATACGGGGAAAAGCACTAAAATGGATCGAGTCTTTTTTGTCCCAGAGAACATTTCAGATTATATCCCCCATTGGTTGTTCTGACATGATAAAAACCCCACATGGTGTACCACAGGGCTCCATTATGAGCCCTTTGTTTTTTAATCTCTACCTCAGACCCCTGGCCCATTTAGCTGACAGGTCGGGACTTACTCTCATGACATACGCAGATGATTCTCAAATCGTCTTCTCACTGTCAGAGTCTAATCCTACGGCCCTGTCTACTCTCAAACAAGGAATTCGAAATATCTTCAGTTGGATGTCTGCTAACCAGCTGAAGTTAAACGGTGACTAAACCGAAGTCCTCCTCCTGGGGAAAAACGAAGACCTATGGAACACCGCTCATTGGCCCTCCGAACTAGGCCGTATCCCCACCCCGGCTACCCGTGTAAAAAATCGGGGGGTTATCATCGACAATACCCTCTCGATGAAACTACAAGCAAACAAAGTGGTTGGCCTTTGTTTGACCATCTTGAAATGGTTGAAAAAAATCCTATGGATGCTGTCACTTGCAACGCAAAAGACGATAGTCAATGCACTCATTACATCTCGGCTTGACTACGGCAACATTCTTTATCTGGGCTCAAATCAAGCAGTCATCAAACGTTTGCAACTGGTCCAAAACTCGGCTGCAAGATTACTTTGTAAAATTCCAAAAACTGCCAGTGTGACGAAACATCTGAATGACCTACATTGGCTCAGGGTAGAAAACCGTATCAGGTTCAAAGCCCTGAGCTACATGTTTAGGATCAAATTCGGCCCCGCACCTAAGTATCTACAATCCCTAGCGACCCCTTACATCCCGGGAAGAGAACTACGCTCCCAGACCGCAGCTAACTTTTTGACCCCGAGATTCAAATTAGTGAGAATGGGAGGTAGATCCTTCTCTGTCCTAGGGCCCTCTCTGTGGAACAAACTCCCCCCTTATATTCGCAAGGAAGAAAATTACGCCAGATTCAGAAAGAACATAAAGAACTTGCTCTTCCAGAAATAAGTAGAATGCTTCTTTACCTCTTGCTAATGTCCATCGACGAGTCATCGGCGCCGGGAAACCCTTTTTGGGTAGCTGCGCGCCATACAAATGTAAAAAATAAATAAATAAATAAATAAAATGCGTACTCCTATGATGCAATCCTAACTAGATGTACTTTAGTGTACCTAGCATGTGTGTAGGTGTTGAACCAAGAATCCCTCTAGGATAAAGTCAACCCCATTAGCTGAAGTGATAGACTGTGGGACTCCGTCATGGCCTTGAGTTGGACAGCCTGTAAGGGATGTTAGACCACTGCGAGCTGAAGTATCTGCATGCAGAAACCTCAGCGTCTCGCGTCATTGTGTCAGCAGAGAAGTCCAGATCTCCTCTCTATGTCTTAGCAAGATGTGATGTTTATGTACCCAAATGTCTCCATGGGCGTTCTACCTTGCTGTGCCACTTGTTGGACTTAGAATGACATTGGGAATTAACTTCATACATAGTTATTATACAGGAGATGGTAGTCCTGCTGAGTTTCCAAGAATCCTCAGGCATAATGTATGAGGCTTTATCAGGGAATATCCTGCGTTCTATCTAGGTAAAAGGTCAGTCCCTAAGAACCATTATGTGTGTAATGTAGGGAAGAATATAGGTGAAAGGTTAGGATGTTACCCAAACCTATATTGGGGAACCTATGTGGAATAATACACTATCTACTAACAGTCTTACTCAGACTGTCAACACAGTTGACCTGTCCAGGCGGTGCAGGACATGCATGATCTGCACAATGTATTTGGAGCCTACCTCGCATGATGACAGGATCGGTGGTTGGAGTGAGAGCAATTAGAAAGTCAAACAAAACATTACCTTCATTCAAAGTGCACCACATGTGTCTGTAGCCAGCACTTGCCATGTGTCTGAAGACAGAGTGGGTTTTTTAATTACACAAAATAATGCTTATGGCAAAAGTGTCAGTGTGACTGTGCATGCACGCTAGCTGCCTGCCTCTGAGTGTTTTATGAGTCAGTATCATTGGCATAACAATACGACAATGAGTATGTTTATTGTAAAATTTCAAAAGTACTGTGCAACACCCGACCTTCATGCAGAGGCACTGACAATCGTCGTCTTCTGGTAGGAGACCTGAACCTTATGGATGGAAGAAAATGGCTTATGCCCCGCTCTCTTTGTGTTTGAGGGAGGGCGATTCTGTGCCCCCCACCTGACCAATAAAACATCATATGCCTACTAATGAGGGTGCAAGGGGGCCGAGGCACACCTGTTTGGGTCTGCCAAGGTCACCGAGCGCACAGTGACTGGACTCTGCTCGGCCAGCAGTCTGACTCCTCTGCCTCGGCCCAGAGACCCTCTGCCTGAAGCAGCTCACCAGCAGCAAGACTGAGGCCTGTACGCTGTGGACCGGACTTATGCATGGTTTCAGAGACTTAGAAGTAAGCATGGGCGAAATTTCCCCGCGAAATTGCAAAAAAATCCGCGAAATCGCGAATTTTCCAGCGAAATCGCAGATTTTTTGGCGATTTGCCCTGGAGTACTTTCTACTGGCTAATCCAGTAAGTGCTCCCTCATTGGGTAAATGTATAGTGCTTTTACTACACTGCAGCTGCGTAAAGGGCCAGAAGATGTGTCTCCAGTGACCATGTGTGCCTGTAACACAGGCACAGGCACACATGGTCACTGGAGACACATCTTCTGGCCCTTGACGCAGCTGCAGTGTAGTAAAAGGCACACATGGTCACTGGAGACACATCTTCTGGCCCTTTACGCAGCTACAGTGTAGTAAAAGCACTATGGGGCAGATTTACAAACCGCTTGCGCCTCTTTTGCTCAGCAGTTGCGTCACTTTTGTGACGCAGCAGCAGCACAAAAGATGCGCCATGGTGCTGGGTATTAACAACATGACGCATCTGAGAGATGCGTCACGTTGTAAAGCCCTGCACCATCAGGAGGCGTTACGCCTCCTAAAAGTGGCTGAGTGAAATCTACAAGATTTCACTCAGTCACTTTTAGGCCAATGCTGCGTCAAAACCCTGCGCCTGCTTAAACTAGGCGCAAGGCTTGATGCAGCATTAGGGAGATAGGGCCCCCCAGAGCATTGCTGGAGCTGCGTCGCGCTTGTGACGCAGCTCCAGCAATGCGCTGCTTTTACGGCACAGATGCGTGACGCATCAGTGCCGTTTTTGCCACATGGTGCGGCGCATTGTAAATGCGGTGCACCATGGGTGGAGGAGCTGCGGCGCACAATAACTGGCGCATCCCTGGGTATGCGCCAGTTATTGTAAATCTGCCCCTATACATTTAGCCAACGAGGGAGCATTTTCTGATTAGACAGTAGAAAGTACTCCAGTTGAGTAGAGGTATTGCACAAAAAGGTGGCATCTTCGTGGACAAACACGCAGGGCGGGATTCATTCTGCCCCCTGTTAGACTTGTTTTTTGTGCCCTTCTGTCCTCTGTTAGACTCGTTTTTCCCTTGTTTTTCTGCCCTTCTGCCCTCTGTTAGACTCGTTTTTTGTGCCCTTCTTCCCTCTGTTATTCCCTTGTTTTTGTGCCCTTCTGCCCTCTGTTAGACTCGTTTTTGTGCTCTTCTGCCCTCTGTTAGACTTGTTTTCGTGCCTTTCTGCCCCCTGTTAGACTCGTTTTTTGTGCCCTTTTGCCCTCTGTTAGACTTGTTTTTCCCTTGTTTTTCTGCCCTTCTGTCCTCTGTTAGACTGCTTTTTTTTGCCCTTCTGCCCTCTGTTAGACTCGTTTTCCCCTTGTTTTTCTGCCCTTCTGCCCTTTGTTAGACTGCTTTTTGTACCTTTCTGCCCTCTGCATCACCACATCATCACTCAGCGCTACCCCAGCATCACTCAGCACCACCACATTATCACTCAGCACCACCACATTATCACTCAGCACTACCACAGCACCACTCAGCATCACCACAGCATCACTCAGCACCACCACAGCATCACTCAGCACCACCACAGCACCACTCAGCACCAACACAGCTCCACTCAGTGCCACCACTGCATCACTCAGCACCACCACAGCATCACTCAGGACCACCACATTATCACTCAGCACCACCACAGCACCACTCAGCACCACCACAGCATCACTCAGCACCACCACAGCACCACTCAGCACCACCACAGCATCACTCAGCACCACCACAGCCCCCTTCAGGACCACCACAGCACCACTCAGCGCCACCACAGCATCACTCAGTGCCACCACATCATCACTCAGCGCCAACACATTATCACTCAGAATCACCACAGCACCACTCAGCACCACCACAGCATCACTCAGCACCACCACAGTATCACTCAGCAGCACCACAGCACCAATCAGCACAACCACAGCACCACTCAGCACCACAACAGCATCACTCAGAACCACCACAGCATCACTCAGTACCACCACATTATCACTCAGCACCACCACAGCACCACTCAGCACCACCACAGCATCACTCAGCACCACCACAGCACCACTCAGCACCACCCCAGCATCACTCAGCATCATCCCAGTATCACTCAGCACCACCACAGCACCACTCAGCATCACCACAGCACCACTCTGCACCACCACAGCACCACTCAGCGCCTCTCCAGCATCAATCTGTGCAACCATTCAACAATAACTGGTTCAAATATGTTCTCTCAATGTTTCAAACTTTACTACAAATGTCATAAAAAGATGTTAATATTTCACTTCTGTTCTTGGATTTTCGTCACAATAAAATACACTGAACATAATCTTCACAAAAGTCATTTACAAAAGTTTAAGCTATTGCCATTATAATTTAAAATCACTTTTATTTAAGTATTAATTATTTAAAAAAATTAAAAGCCATTGTAATTTGTAATATCAATACAGCTAAGTCACATAAATACAAAACATGCGAGACCTATTGCATTGCAAATGCTTGTTTGTACTTTGTCATCTAGGAGATCTTTGCAATGTTTCAAAAGAGACAAATACACAAAATTCAAAGTAAAGCATCATGCATGCCTGAATTCGCTTCTCTTGAGCTTTATTTTCATTTAATACCACCTCAGACTCTGTAAAACTCAAATAAACTTCTTCCCACGTTGTTTTAAGATAAGTTAGTGTTGCGTCCAGTTTGATACAACAGAACAGTGCCTTCTAACTCTCGCATGACCGCGGAGCTCAGCTTTCCATCACCAGGGTCGCTCCAGCAGCACCAGTGACCACACACAGGGCAGGTGTGATGTCTCGGGCTATTCATCATTGCCTCCCCTTGCCGCCTGTACTATCGTAAGACACGGTCTAGTGTCTCAGCATGATGTCAGCACACAACACCCACCCACCACCAGGCGTCATTTGTCAGATGACCCTGACCAATAAAAGGGACTGAGTGCACATGCTCAGGGCCCATTACCCATCCCCAGCCACTGTGTCCATGTCTGATTGTATGTCTTCAGAATGAGGGCCTAGCGCCCCCAGCCCAATCACCACAATGGCGACGAGGCGGAGCTGTGCACTGCGTGCTACAGCCACATGAGAAAAATCGTGGGGAAAGAGGAGAGAGCTCAGGGCGATGTCGGGCACCCCCCTCTCCGCAGGATAGGCGCCAGCCCTGCCGTGAGGCCCGCGGGGCGTGTGCCTTGCCCCGGGCCTGGATGCCCATGAAGAGGAGACCGGGAGCCTACTCTGCACCTCTCACACCAAGCAGAAGAAGCGGACCGGCCAGAGCCCACCTGCACCCACCCTAATTGTGCCCAGAAAGAAGCGACCGACCGGAGCCCACCCGAGTCGGCCTCAGCAGCGTGGCCCCCATTGGAGTGGAGTGCTGGCCGGGCGGAGCCCACCCGCCACAGCCGCAGCTGAAGACGAGGCCCGTTGGGCCGGAGATGAGCCCAAGCGCTGCGAGGAGATCGGGGGGCCGCGCGTTTCTGCAGCCACCTCCCCCCAGGATTGTAAGAGAAGCGGAGCCCACCCGCATAGTCAGGATGCTTGGCCCCGCGTGATGCGGCTGAAAATTAACATAAAGTGAAGCAGGACCAGCGGAGCCCACCCGCGGCCTACCTGAGGCGTCCCCTGCCCCCCGCCGCGTGTGTGAGTGGAGGCGGAGGGGTGAATGGTCTCCGGAGGAAGTGCCCGCAGCGTTTGAAGAGCTGCTGGGCACCGAGGGACTAAGCAGAGCCCACCTGCGACTAACACAAGTGCCCCAAACGTCTAAGCACACACCAACACCCCCCTGCGCGGCCCGTGAATAGGGGCGGGAAAGATCCAACAACAAGAGACTCACCGGGGTGAAGCGGAATCCTCCCCCGGTGCCTGACTGCTTGCGGCTGCAGACGACTGAGGTGAGAAACGCCATCGGGAGAATGGTGGTGGAAAGAGTGACGGCTCCACAGCGAGAGCTCAACCCCGCATAGCTGCAAACAGCGCTGACCCTCCCCCGCCCGCGCAGCGTGTGAAGAGCTGCTGGGCGTCCCGCGAACCAAGCAGAACTCTCCACATGTGTGCCCCCAAGGTGAATAGGTGACTCACCGCAAAAGAGAGGGAGTCCTGCCGCAGAGCGCCATCCAGGGAAATGCCGGCTCACTGAGTGACAGAGGCGAGGCCATGAGGAGCCCAGGAGTGAGCCTGAGGCAGTGCAGTGCCGGAATTGTCTAAGAGACACTGCCACCCAGTGGCCAGAGGGTGAAATCGCACCCAGCAAAAGGACTATACTGTGCAATGGCAGCAACATGGGAGAAGCACACAGGGACACCATGTACGTGCGACCAGAGGATAGCCTCACACAAAGGCTGAAGGTCAGCACATTGCGTAGAGCAATGGATGTGCACAGCAACCCAGAAGCAGTGAAACTGCCACCATCCCATAGGAAGCAAAACTTAAGAAAGACGCGCCAGAAGCGCAGGAACGCCACGCAGTAACAAGGAAGCCTGACCAAGGACGCAGCACTGCGCAGAGGAAAACGCAAGGAGTGAAGGAACTCCACACTCAAGGAAAATGACGGAGCAGTAACACAGACCACTGGACGCACTAAGCCACACAGAGACTTACCTCAAAGGCGAAGCGGCACCTGATGGCCACAGCTTGTCGTTGCACCGCAGGAGTAGAAAGGAGCACCACCACAAGATGACACAGAGGTCCCAAGACTCCCCACCAGGCATGTGCGACACCGAGAGGAAACGCGACAACCTCTGACACTGCTCCAGAGTCCCAGAAAAACGCAGGCACACCCTGTGAGGTATTGGGAGCAACCTGAACACGAAGAAGCTCGGAGTGGTGACGTAACCCTCCGCACCTAACGAATCACAGAAACAGTGCTGACAAAAGCACGCCAACGCTAAAAGCACCAGAATGGAGCAAAGAGCGACCACACTGAAGACAGCAAAGCATGAGAACTCACACAGAAGACCACCCCGATGGTCGCCCCATGAAGCAGACCCCTCAGACAGTCGCACGAAGAACCCGGACGGCCACACATGTGACGCAACCAAGAAGCCGGCCAGCCAGATGGCCACACCAAAAGCCGACCCACCGGGGGTCACAAAAGAGGGTGAGCGAAGCAAGGGTCAACAAACAGTAACACAGCAAGTATCCCGCAAGAGGACCGAAGATAGCCTGCCAGCATCGGCAGAGTGGACCGGCAAGAGGTCCAAGAAGTTCGAACACCAAGACACAGTCCACGATCAGCGACTCGCGAACTTCAACAACCACAATGCAACATTCCAAGTCTAAAGGAAGATCGCAAAGACCGGTCCAGTCACAGACTAGAAGAAGACAGTATCCGTGAACCAGGACAAGACCAGAGGGAAGCAGGCGGAGTGCACTCTGCCTGGATAAGTCTGGTTAGGGAGATGAAGGCAGCAAGAGGACCAGACCGCGTTGCGAAAAGGAGGATAGAGAAGGAGTGGCCCAACGCCACAAAAGGAAAATGAGAAGATGTCTGAGTGGCACGTTTACCACCACAGAAGAGAAGAAAGGAGAATAGGTTTGAGTGGCACATCTGCCACCACCGAAGAAGAAAGGAGAATAGGTCTGAGTGGCTCGTCTGCCACCACCAAAGAGAAGGAAAGGAGAAGAGGTCCGAGCAGCACGATGACAGGAAGACAAGAGAATAGAGTAGAGCAAAGAGGAGTGTGGACCAAGCCACTACGACACACATGAAGGGGAAACACCGAGGAGAACGTGAGAGGTGCACAACAGTCCACACGCATGACCGGGACACACGTAACATCACTGGAAGAAAGCATCCAGGTGCGAACCCGACAGTCATCCAGGAATGACGGATGCGAGCAGGCCGGTCTGTTGGCAACACCCACCTCTGGGATGGAACGGACACAAGTGCTGCGGAAATCCTGGGGCAGAGGCCTCAGGGACACCGGTGGCAGCGGATCCCCAACAAGAGACGGAATGTTGACACTCGCGCTTAAGATCCTGGAAGACCGAAGGTCGCACACAACGGAACCAGTGCCAACAACACCCTTTCAGGTGGAACTTCGGACACGTAGAGAGGACCCATAGCGACGTCCTTCAACACGTTGGAGCGGTAAGGCAGCATGTCCTCCGGTCCAGTGGGAGCCTGGCAGAAAAAGGCCTCCGGGTCGTCCAGTGAGAGGGGACACCCACGAGAGAGGGGTATCCGTGAGAGGGATAACCTGCAGCTGAGGATCCCGTCAGGAATAGACACCAGCTTGAACCAAGCACTTTGACCAGGACGGTCCAGGGTCCAGCAGAAAGCAACACACGTGGGACTGGCTATGGACACTTCTACACGTTCGCAGGAAGTGAAACAGAGCGAGAGAGACTGTACAGTCCACCCACAAGCTGCAAGTCTGTCAAGGCAAGAAGAGACACCATTGCCAGTAATTGACGTGACCAGCAGTGGGGAAGACTACGTGGGAGTCGTCGTGATTGAGTTATGGGTTTTGTGTGAACTATATTCTTTCCCACAGGTTGGACTTTAGTTAGTTTAATTTTCTTAACTAAGGTTGGGCGGCATGTACTATCGTAAGACACGGTCTAGTGTCTCAGCATGATGTCAGCACACTTAACACCCACCCATCACCAGGCGACATTGGTCAGATGACCCTGGCCAATAAAAGGGACTGAGTGCACGTGCTCAGGACCCATTACCCATCTCCAGCCACTGTGTCCGTGTCTGATTGTATGTTTGCAGAATGAGGGCCTAGCGCCCCCACCCCAATCACTACACCGCCGACCCCGACAGTCTGTGTGATGGGGGCAAGGTGTAGGTGCAGAGAGCTTCCGAGGGACACTCAGTCACGAAATCTCCGGGTCCCTTAAAAATCTCCCCACTCTCACCACCGCTGCTTAATTAGAATACCTCTGTGGTCCAGTCTTCCTCCTAGTCACTTCTGCAAGTCCAATGGACCCTAGCAGACGTGGCCCGAGCCGCCGTACTGTCCAGCAGTGCGGACAGAAACATGACCCACTGTAATTGTATGATGGCGCCCTCCTGCATACTGTGGCGAGGGGCCTCTGACAATCATGTGTCTTACAGAATTAGTAAACTTTAGCCTGAATAGGGACAGCATCCCTTTGGACACATACGTGCAGTGTCACTGACCGCAAAACCCTTTCTTGGTGTGGGGTGGAGTTGATATGCAGTGTTTACGGGGGTGGGGTTGCTTGCTGGGAGAGCCCCTCTGAAACAGCACTGGAGTCCCCCGCCACCTCCTCCCCAGAGCAGAAAGATAGTGGCCGGGCGCAAGGTGGAGGAAGTGGGGTCTTCATTGACTGTCCCTGGATGCAGGGAGCGCAGATGGAGCTGGACACACTCGGGGCTGGACACACTCAGAGCTGGACACCTGCGCTCAGAGAGGACACGATCACCCTGCCAGCCTGCGCTGCAAGCATCTGAAGAGCGCCTGAAACGTTATGCGATCTGACACCAAGACCATCCCTCCTTCCCTCAATGCCTGCCTTTAAAGCACAGCCCGCCTTGCACCATGAGGTGAAGCAGGGAACTGCTACAGCTGGAGTATTCTTTACTAGGCCAAAGATAGCAATGACATTACGCAATGCCACACTGCACACTCAAATCACGGGGAGGGCAGGAAATAACCCCCTCCCTCTCTTTCTCCTGAGCCATGATAGTGTGATCACAGAGCGAAAGGTGTTGGAGTGCTTTGTTCATGTTTTTAGCTCAGACCATATGTAACTCTCACTTCACACTTTGTGTCTGTGTACTTTACAACACTTACACATCTTCTGTACTGCTCTATTTATCACTACGTTGAAGAGCTCGCAGGCCGGTCTCTTCCTCTGAAATTTATAATCTAACAAGCGGTCGAGAGGATGCCCTCTATTGCAATTCTAAAGGTCTCGCATTTGTGAGAGTTCAAGCTATTAGTATTGTAAAGGACAACACCTGCTATTTATGTTTTAAAACCCAAAACATAAATAAAAGACATTGTCATTTACAATGCTAATAGCTCAAACGTATGTGAATGCGATACCTATTGCATTGCAAATGCTTGTTCTTGGTAGGTAACAGTTTGCAACCCCTTCAATGTAGTTGCTGCAATAATTTAATAAAGTATATTTCTTATGAAACACAGTGATCATATAGAAGTAGTCAGTTCTAATTCATTAGGCATCTATCAGTAGTAATTATGATCCTTGGGGCTTGCATGAATGCATTTGCTTTCAAAAGCAAATGGTGTTTAATATTGGGAGGAAAAATGGGATACTGTTGGATATATATTGTGGTGAACCATAAGACGGGGCTGAAAGATTTATTATAAAAGATTACAACAGGCAAAAGGGGCGAGTGTATAGATTCATGAAATATTTCTGAGTTCTTTGTAGCATAAAGTACCCCCACCATGAAGAGAATGAATTTACATACTAAGACCCCTTAGGTTCTTTTTGCTACATGTTCTGTGACATTCTGCAAAGTGACATCTTGGAATGACTCTGATTTTATGACAGTGTAGCTTTCTAAGCATTGAGGGAATGAAGCTCTATGGAAAGCAACTTCATGTAATTATTATAGATGAAAGTATATCTATTGGAAGGTGAAATAATTGATCAATCTCAGTGATAATTGTGTGCTTCAGACATTGGGGGCTAGCTTCATGAAATTCAATAAATAAGACGGGGGTTGGAAGATGGTGTTGAGTGGGGACATATTCGCATGATTTTTTCTATAGAACAGAATGAAGATGCATCTATATTTCTCTTTTGATCATTTATTATTTCAGAACGAAATACCCGCGATCAAAAATCTCCTGGCTGTTGTATCCAAGTACGTCCTTTGCTCTGTACTGGTAAGTCCTCCAAACCACTGTGTACCACTGTCAAACTATTTAGAAAGAAATGTGTTAATATTGTTTGACTTCCTCATAGAGCACTGCTATCAATTTAAGTGTATCATGTTGAGAAATCAAATTGTCAGTAGTCTTTGGCCGATTGGCTATCCAATAAGACACTCTTCCATCTGTCACAAAGATTATTCCAGGCCATTTAGACTTTTGTTCAAACATTAGAGCTGCCTAGAACTTCACGTTAATTCACCACATTGCAGTGATATTGAGCGTCTTGCAATGACCTTAGTGACATATAGTACGATCTAGAGTAACATGTAACATTCTAGAATGAATTAGCATGCCGAGTTTAATGGCGGCCACTATTACTTCCGAATTCATTCTTAATCATTTCTACCCATTTCAAAATGATGGCAGGTTCAGTAAATGCAGCAGGTTTAAGCCTCTGTTTTATTCACAGATCTCTATAGGGGAGCACATTAAAGCTGTGAACAATGGCATAAGAAAGAGGGGCGTCTTCAGCTAAATTTATTTTAAAGATATGAATTTAGATTCTAATAAGTGTACATTCGCTGTAAACACCTTAGGCAAAATCCCATACAAGAACCTACATTCATATTTGTTGTTCAACCTGGTTAGCCAGGGCTAGGAGCCATAACAATTTGCCAAAAAAGTATCTCATGGCAATGTCGATCTGCCATACTGAGGTCTTTATTGAAACATTCAGATTTTGGGGGGAAAATATCGCCAGCATTCTGGCACTCGTTGGCGCTTAAGTAAGGGTCCACAACTGGTTCTCCCTTCTTTCAGTATAGGGGTGTATATCCACCAACCCGAATCTAATATTGGTTTCTCTCACGTATACTGTAGGGGACTATGGAGTTGTCTCACTTCCACTTCTGTGGTTATCCAATTACTAAGATACAAATGTCTGCTACGTGGCAGGCAAACTTGCTGATTCATGGGAGGTTGATGGATGCCATCGTATTAGGTATTAGCAGTCCAGATAAAGACCAGATGATGATTAACCTGCATTAAGAGAGCTGCCTGTTTGTCTTGATGATGAGATGGTAGTTCAGTTCAAAATAACATTGCCTTTCCAGATCTGCAAATGTATCAGTGTAGGGGCTATCTGTAAATTATGCATTTCTGAAAAGAGTTGCACTGTGAGATCAAGTATTAATTAAGCAATTTAGCAATTGATATCTGTGTAGCTAACAGGTAGGTTTACAATTAGAACAAGCATTAGTAAATGCATTAGTTTTCAACTTTCTAATTAACAAAAAGATGGTTATGTGTGTACCTCTTAGGGAAGCTGTGGGAGTAGTCACCGGGGAGGTAGTCGACAAGGTGCAGTTTTATACCTAATCTAAGGGGTTAGTGCAAGCATTAAAACTGCTTTAGCAATGATACGGAACATTAAAGAAAGAAGCAGGAGTGGATACAATGATTTGTCCCCCCGGTTGTATGTCTGAGCCTCCGGTGCTGCCAGGAGTGGATGCACTGATTTTTACCACTTACCCAGATCCTTTCCCATACCAGGTCTCGAGGCTTAACAATAAGCACTGATAAACAATTCACAAGTACATCTATGTATGTCTCCAGCTCTCCGCAAGAGAGGGTTCCATGAGCACGGAGAGGAGAGGGGAGCAAGCAGAAAATAAAGTCTCTGGAAATGGAAGAGGGTAAATGAGGGGAAAGCTTCTGGGAGTGTAAAGGAAGCTGTACGGAAAGGACGTAATAGAGGTAGGAAATCATGCAAAATAAGGCATTTGTTGTGAGTTTAGCTTGATGTATGGATCAGAAAAGGAGGCTGGAAAAGTAAGGACAATGGGAAGTAAGGAAGGAGCCAGATAGTAAAAGACTAAGACGGGTGTAGGAAAACAGATGGGCCCGAAAATGGCTGCAGAGGGATGGGAGGCTATACAGGTGGGCAAAAATAGATGGGTTTGAAAGAAGGGTGGTGATATATGGAAAAAGGGGTAGCGGAAAGGTGCAGGGACTATACTTGGGATGGGAGTTAAGCTTTGCACTCACCTTGGTCCCCAAAGATGGCCATAAGCCGGCTGAATGAATAGCTGTCCCAAGCCTCCTTTCTTCGCCACCATCACAGAGCTGATAGCTCCTTGATATCAAATTTGGAGCTCCACTCCAAGGAATACAGTGTAAAGGAGCAACCCTGCCGTGCTTAGAAAAGTGTTGCAGGCCTCGCCCACTTATTCGGAGACAGATAGAGGTGGAAGTGCAGGGATAAAAGAAGGATAAAAAGCTGTCTGATAGAAGAAGGATAATAAAACGCTTCCCCATGCCTCTTTTTTGCCACCTTCACACAGCTGTTAGTTCCCTGATGTAATATTTAGAGTTTCACTCCAAGACACACGGGGGGTTGATTTATGAGCCCTTGCGTCACTTTTGCACTTTTTGTAGCACCAACGGCGTTAAAAATGTGCCTTGTTGCACCATATTTACAAAGTGACGCATCTAGGTAGATGCGTCACTCTGTAAACCCCTGCGCCACATTATATGTACACCAGGTATAATGTATGCAGGTGGGGGCGTTCCAACACAAGAAAGGGTCGTAGAAGTGATGCAGTGAAATCTATAAGATTTCACTGCGCCACTTCTAGGACGCAAATGCGTCAATATCTTACGCCGGCCTCATGGCTGGCGAAAGACTGATGCAGGCACATTTAACATGGGACTTGCCCATTTGTAATGACCTATTGCTGGAGTTGCGTCACTTTTGTGACACACTCCAGCAATGCGTCATTTTTGCGCCTACAGATACGTCAGAAATACTGACGTATCTGTAACTCCTTGCGACATGATGCGTCATACTATAAATATGACGCATCATTGATGTCGCAAGGGGGGCCCAATGAAAAGTGACGCATCGCTGTTTTCTCGCGGCGATGCGTCACTTTTCATAAATGAGGCCCACGGTTTAAACGAGCAACCCCACTGTGCTTGGAAAAGTGTGGGAGGCCATGCCCACTTATACGGAGCCGGCTAAAGGAAGCGTGGGGACGTTGAAGGATAAAAATCTGTTTAATGTGTGAAGTGTCGGTAAAAACAACAAAGGTGCTCAAACTTCGAAGTCTGTCAGTGCGTCAACCATCATGCACAAAAAACACCATGCACACCAACTCTTAACTATCGTGAAAACCAGCTCCACTACATTAGCTGTGAATCAAAAACACAAGATATGCTGGTGACAAAGTAAATTATGAGAAATTTCTGTGTGAACATATGTTTGCTGCAGCTCCGTTTGGTCGTGGTAAAAAAATGTAAGTACTAGTACGTTTTTGTTTAAAGAAATACCTGTTTAAGAAACATTTCTCTCAGCTTCAGACATAAGTGCACATTTTTGCAACGTCTGTTTTAAAGATTTAGTTACGGAGAAACGGATACACTGATACAAGATATTTTGTATGAAACAATAATGTTATGAATCCCCAGTTATCAAAGTTTTCCTCCTGCTGAATTATTAGTCTCTTTTCTGGATATACCACGGCTAGCAAAGCTTGAAATGAGACAAGCTCGGATGGTGAACCCGCCAGAGAAGGCAGCCCTGATGCAGACTACGTATGGCTGGAACCTTTGCAAGTAGCCACTGGCGATCAATCACATATGGCTGCAGGTTTCGAGTTCAAAGTACGCAATATAATCCCAAGCAGGCAGTCAGAACAGCTCGGTTTCATTAGTTATGTTTTACCTAGAAGCTTCCTGACAGGAGTTCATTGACACATCTCCCTGGAAGCCGGCCAAACCCATTGGCAGTTTTGCCATGATGCCATTCTGCTCAATGGAAAGAGAAGTTGTCATAAAGCCATTACCTCAGCGTGCTCCATGGAGAGAGGGAGTGCCCAGATTGTGTCTGCCATGCTCAGTATAAAGAGCGCGAAATCTACACGGTGGGTACTGCAGTAGCGGGGACTGCAGCCACTGTGCCAGCTGAAAGCAGAATGCTGCTAAAAATTCCGCAATCTGTCACCTGCAAATTGGTACGTTTTAGTTTCTGTCCTTTCGCCATTCCTCATTTTCTAATCTAGACAATAATAATCATCCCACACTGTGAAAAGCCTTCATTAGCTGGAACACTTCATTACACAAAGCAGTCTCCAACCACTCTGGAAACATTCCTAAAGTGCACGCAGTTAATCGAGAAGAGCCGACCACAATCATGTGTTCCCACTAATGATTTATAAAAGCAGCTACAGGATATAAAACTGCTACAAAAATATTCATATCAATACACAATCAATCAATCAATACATTTTGAACTTTTGTTTTACAAGCTGTAAATATTTCCTTACTTTCCCACATGCAGCTATAAAATATGCCTATTTAGTGCTGGATGTGTTCCAGGGCACATTTTGAAGTGTGCATGTAAAGCATTGGCGGAGACTGCAGGTCTGCAATATGCTTATGGAATTCCGAAGGCCAGACATAAAAAACAAGCGAGGGAGGCCATTGCAAAAATGGTGTTTACAGATGGAGGGGCTGTGGTGTGAGCTTGGGAAAATAATAGGCAAACAAAATGAACAGTGCTGGTGTAGAGCATGGCTAGGATTAAAAAGAAATGCCAGCGCTTTAAAAATAAAAACATGCACAGCGCAAGTACTGTGCAGCCAAAGCACTGGTAGAGACTACACGTCTGCAACCTGCTGTGGGAAATTCGAGCACCGGAAATAAAAAACAAGCGAGGGTGGTCTTTGCAGGAATGGCATTTACAGGGGAGGGGCTGTGACATGCGCTGGGGAAACCAAAGGCAAACAAAAAGAACAGAGCTGGTTAAGAGTGAGGCTAGGGTTAAAAAGAAATGCCAGCACTTTAAAAATAAAAACAAACATAAAGCAAGTGATCTGCAGGCATTACCTTAAAAAATCGTTTCACAAAATTGGATGGAAACAGTACTTTGGCCCCGGGAAACTGATAAGAGAAGCACACGAGGAACAACATGCGGAAACAACAGGAAATAGTATGCTACAGCCGATAGTGACAGGAAAAGAAAGCGGTAAGCATAGAAGGTAATAAAAAGCAAGGAAAGCAAGTGGGCGGGAGTTAAGCCCCTCTTAAAATTTATATTAAAGTACAAAAGATTTCACAAAAGCACAGCGCAAGTGGTGTGCAGGGGAAACATAATGAATGTGTTAAAGCATGAATGGCTGGAACTAAAATGTAACTTTCAGGTCCCAAATTCTAAATCCAGTAGTCTAGCTCTGTAAGTAAACCTATCTGCTACTGAGATCTGTATGCGACAATGGGTCGCAATGTTTAAATTCTAGGTAGATAGCTCAGGAGCTAATGTAGGAGATTATGGTTTCTTTCTGAAACTTGCAGGCCTATGGCATTAATCCAAGTCAGATAACTGAGCAAGTTTATGTGTCAGCTGCCGAAATTTCTTTGTAACTTGCAGGGCACAAGTTCTAATGCTAATTCTAAGGTTGGACTGGTTATGATACCTGCTGCATAGAGCTATTGTTAACGTAAAGATCAAAACCCTGATGGCAGCAAGTTAGCTGGGTTAATAAATTGTGACAAACATATTCGTGCAGAGCATGTTAGCGCATGTCAGATTCAATGAGGCAGATGGAAATATTAATGTATCTTTTACAGGGACCTATCTTACTCTGCAGATCACATGTTCCATTTCCGGTGGGGCTGACTTATATTCTTCCAAGGGCCAGGAAAAAGTACATTTGAATTAGGTAACAGGGTCAAATGTCAGATGAGATTTTGCTGCCTTTCATCATTCCAATGATAGTGAAGGTGTGCCTTTAAATTAACAGTGGTTACCACAGCATGTGGATATGCAAGATTTGGATTCATTAAAGTATTTTTTCTAAATGGAAAGCTAGCAAGGTTAGTAAAAGACTGTATTAATCATATCACTCAGGCTAATCATCAAATTCAGAAGCATGCACGAATGCTGTTGGGAGTTTTCTCTGTAAATACTCACCAACTTCCATAGCCTCCCATAAAAAAAAAAACATTAGGACATTGCTCATATTTGCTGGTGTAGCCTCAAAAACATGAACATTCAGTGGTATTTAAGAGGAATTTTCTGAATACTCTGCCCCAAGATCAATGAATGTTCTTTATATTCACCCTGAAAACCTGGCCTACTCCCAATTCATCACTATAAAATAAAGTGGCTAGATTTTCAAGCACGACTGAGGAAACGGTGAGCAGCGTCATTTCAGTCATGTAAAGTGCTTATTTTAAGCCGGTGAATGCCTTTTTCCTCATCAGACTTTGATCCAGACAAAAAGTGAGAAGAGTAAACACAGAAGGATAAAAGAAGGATGGATAGAAAGACATAAAACCAGTGACTAAGAAAGTGAGGAAGAAAAAAAACCTGCACGAAAGGGGCAGGGAATGCTTGGTGGTGTAAGAAGGAAGCTTGAGGTGCAGTCAAAACTGCCCAGCCTTGGTATTCGCACCCTAACCTTCGATAACAGCAGCAATGGCATCTGAGCAAAACTTGCAGCCCCTGCCCTTAGTTTTCTTCAAACTAACCACTGGTCCTGTAACACAAAATTCCTGGTTTTTAATTATAGCAGGACTGCTACATAGCACCATCTCCCCATGCGGTACACAAACTAAGCTTTCCTCACTCGGTGACTCAATAAACCTGTGAATGATTAGCAAACTGGAGTTTAGTTTGGCAGCTACTTTGAAACTGTGACTGGTGACTCCCAGGACCACACTTAGAGGCACCCTCATCTACAGACCACCAGGAACCCGCACACAATTTAATGAAGACATCATTGACTTCATCAGCCCACATGCCCTCGCCTCCGAGAACTACATTTTACTGGGAGACCTCAACTTCCACCTGGAAAAGAATAACGATAACAACACCACCACCCTTCTGGACAACCTCGCAAATCTTGGACTCAAACAACTTGTTGACAACCCCACCCACCTTGCCGGACACACGCTCGACCCTATCTTCCCCTCCAGCAAACACATCTCCTTCGATCACACCACGGCTCTCCATTGGACGGACCACAGCTGCGTTCATTTCAGCTACAAAAAGATCACGACCCACATCCCACCACAACCTATTCCTCGAAGAAACTGGAACAAAATCACCACCGACCAACTCTTCACATCGCTTAACCAAAACCCCCCCACCATATCATCGGACCCAAACCAAGCTGCCACCAAACTCACACAATGGATCACCCACAGCGCTGACGAATTAGCACCCTTGAAAAACCACCAGATCAAACAAGGTAGCAAAAAGGCCCCTTGGTTCAACGATGACCTTAAGAAATCCAAGAAGCTATGTCGCACCCTCGAGAAAACCTGGAGAAAAAACCCAACCCCTAACAACCTGACAACCTTCAAGGACGCCACCCGCAAACACCACCAACTGATCCGATCCACCAAGAAATCTGCATTCAAGGATCGACTCGACAACAACACCCACAACAGCAAAGAATTATTTGATATCGTCAGAGAATTTACCAACCCCACCGCCGGCACCAACGACATCACTCCCTCCCAAGACCTCTGCGACTCCCTATCCTCCTTCTTCCACAACAAAATCGCCGACATTCATAACAGCTTTGGAAACCTGTCCGAAGAACAACCCACTCAACCCACCTCCGATCCTAAACAGCACTCTCACAACCTTTACGCCTGGAACCCAATCACAATTAAAGGCACCATCCGCCTGATGAACTCCATCCACTCAGGATCGCCAACCGACCCATGTCCCCACCACATTTTCAACAAAGCAGACTCCATCATCGCACCCCATCTTTGCGATGTCATCAACTGCTCCTTCAACTCCGCTACCTTCCCAGAAAGCTGGAAACATGCCGAACTCGGCGCCCTTCTGAAAAAACCCACAGCGGACCCCTCTGAACTTAAAAACTACCACCCCATCTCACTCCTCCCCTTTCCGGCCAAAGTCATCGAGAAAGCCGTCAATAGCCAGCTCGCCGCCTTCCTTGAATCCAATATTTCACTTGACCCCTCACAGTCCGGCTTCCGAGCCAAACACAGCACCGAAACCACCCTCATCGCTGCCACAGACGACATCCGAAAACTACTGGACAACGGAGAAACAGTTGCCCTCATCCTACTTGACCTCTCCGCCGCCTTCGACACAGTCTGTCATAACACCCTCATTCAACGCCTCAGCAACATCGGAATACAAGGAAAAGCGTTGGACTGGATCATCTTGTTCCTCGCCGGTAGAACCCAAAGAGTCCGCCTCCCCCCATTCAAATCAGAGGCAACCGAAGTCATCTGCGGCGTAACACAAGGATCATCACTCAGTCCCACCCTCTTCAATGTATACATGAGTGCTCTTGCATCCATCGCGCGACAAGACAACCTCAACATCATCTCCTACGCAGACGACACCCAGCTGATCCTCTCCCTCACCAAAGATCCTAACACCGCCAAAACCAATCTACACGAAGGTATGAAAGAAGTAGCCGAATGGATGAGGAACAGCCATCTAAAACTTAACTCGGACAAAACGGAAGTCCTCATATTAGATCATCCCCCTCCACCTGGGATGACTCATGGTGGCCACCGGCCCTGGGTACAGCACCCATACCTACAGATCATGCACGTAACCTGGGCTTCATCCTAGACTCCTCCCTCTCGATGGCCAGACAAGTCAACGCCGTCTCATCTTCATGCTTCAACATCCTTCGCATGCTCAAAAAAATCTTCCGCTGGATCCCCACCGAAATAAGAAAGACAGTCACCCACGCATTAGTCACTAGCAGACTAGATTATGGAAACACCCTCTACGCCGGAACCACAGCCAAACTACAGAAAAAACTCCAACGCATCCAAAACGCCTCAGCCAGACTCTTACTGGACATCCCCCGTCAAGCTCACATTTCCGGTCATCTGAGGGATCTCCACTGGCTTCCCGTCAACAAAAGAATAACATTCCGTCTCCTCACCCACGCACACAAGGCCCTCTACGTCCTAGGACCCGAATGCCTCAACAAACGACTATCCTTCTACACACCCACCCGCCAACTATGTTCATCCAATCAAGCCCTCGCCACAATCCCGCGCATCAATAGCTCCACCATGGGAGGAAGATCTTTCTCCTATTTAGCGGCCAAAAACTGTAATTCTCTCCCCGCTCACCTCCGCCTCACACAGAACCACCTCTCCTTCAGAAAGCAGCTAAAAACCTGGCTATTCGATAAATGATGCACCCACTCTCACTCAAGCGCCTTGAAACCCTCTGGGTGAGTAGTGTGCTATAAATATTACTGAACTTGAACTTGAACTTGAACTCTGCTCTTTTATCTACATACATTTTAGAACTCATCCAAAACATATGTAATATAAGTGGAGAACACAAGGTTGCCATTAACGCCCAAACGTCAAGGCCCCAGCATCTAAATTAAATACTACCATGTTTTTGTTGTTTAAACAAAGATAGTAAAGCACTCAATGGGAGTTTATACAAAGTCAGCCCATAAAGTGAGGATTCTTATAGAATTTCAAATCTGTAATTTATTGCAGACAGAAGCCAGGTAACTGTGATCATCGGTATAAACTTGTTGAAAACAGGAGAAAACAATCAACACATGTTTTGTCACAAAGTGACCTCTTCAAGGCTGTAAATGAGTATAAACATCTGATCACCTAAGTGTATCTTTACATACATTTTTCAAGAATACAAGTTTCATCTGTACTTGCATGCCCTAGAAAGGAAGGGGCTCCTGCACCCGTGCTCCCAAAAGATTCTGTAAGAATTTTAAAGCATGTGATGAGTAACGTTAAATCCCAAAGTGTGTAAAGTAAGTAGAAGTGAGGAGTTTTCTATAGATAACAATGAATAAAGATGAGGCGTCTTTGAAGTGATCATCTAAGTTGTGGAAAATGTGAAATCCAAGGTTTGAGACTTCTAGTCCGACAAAGTAACCACCTACACCAACATCCACCCAGTGCATGCATAAGAGTAAAACATGCCTAGATAGACTCAGATGAAAGAAGTGCTGACCTAGGCAAGTATAAATATCCTGGTAAGCAATTTGCAAGTTACAAGATTTGGAGAGCCAATATCTGGTTAACACAGAGAACCCAAAGTGTAATAAGCATGGTTACTTCACAGCAAGAAAAATTAGTCAAAAGTTAACATATTAAGTCGGCTACATTGCCAAACATTACAAGAATCGTGCAAGGAAAAGATCCTAGCCATCAGATACCAATGGATCAATTCCTGCATCCAATGTTGTGAAGAAAACCTCTGTTGTAAACGTAGTCTTCTACTAATCAAGAGCCTTAAGTAACCTATTGATGGAGGTAAGAGAAACATAAGACTAATGTCCCTCTACAGAGTGTGGTAAGCTAGGTTGGGGAGGTAATTCTTCATACATCACAGTACTGGCCTGTGGTCCAAAGACGCAAATGTAGGTCTCCATCAATACGTATCAGGGGAAGTACAGTGAAAACAACTGGGATTCCAAAAACCATGATTATGTAAAAAGACAAAAGGGGGGTGGGAGAGAAAATAATGTAAGTACAAGAGCATGTACGTGGTGTCACCACATTATTACTCTGACAAATCTCACCTGTGGACCATGAATGTCTGTAGATGGTCCAGAATTCATATGTGACTCAATATGTGACAGCAGTGGATAAAAGACAAGTACTTGATAATAAATTGGGTGGCACCCACAATAATAATCCTGACAGCAGGTATAGAGAATATAATGTATATTAAAATCTGGATCACAAAATGGTGTAGGTCTTACCTATCTAACCAAAAGGAGTATGAGCATGTCAAACCCTGAGTAGCAGTTAACAAGATCAGGCAGAGTCTTTGATAAGCTTTTGCCTGTGAGATAAAAACATGTAATTATCTCCTCAAAATGTGTACAGTAAGGTGAATTTCACTATTGTACAAATGGTGTTATAAGTAGCAATAAAGTGCCAGAGTCTCAAAATTATGTGTGGCAAGTGCCCACTCGAGTCGAATAGAGATACTCCTGCACCAGTCTCCATGAGCAATAAGCAATCCTTTACCCTTCTAGGTTGGCTGTCAAAGCTTGTAATAAAACAGAGTACTGTAAATAAATGTGGCAAAATGTCAAAACAAATACACCCTTAAGAGAAAAACAATGTAGAACCCCTTTGTGTGCTAAATACGTTTTGCAAGGTGGTGGGAATTGAAATCCTTAAAGTCAAAGGTGAGCGCCTTGTCCATAAAATGGCTTGTGCATGAACCAACAAGTACAGTACATACATTTAAACCATCTATAAGCAATGTAAGGCCACTTGATATGTATAATTATAATAAGCCCTATGAGAGACTGTCATGGCACGACAAATAGAGGGCATTACTTGCAAGAGCATAATGAAATTGCCGTGGCGAGTTACCTTTCAACGTGAAATGTCCACGTGCAGTCTTGTCATCCCAGAAGAATGGAGCTGACGCTAACGTGATGCCGATGTACTTAAGTGATCAGTAAATAGAAAGAAAAAAGAGACACCCCTCCCTAATGAATTACATAATCATAAGATTTGCTAACGTGGCCAGGTGAAAATTGCATGCAGACTACAATGCTTGAGTCTGTGCAGCATTTGAAAATAGTGTTGAGAGTCAAGGAAAGAAATAAAATTGAAAAAAAAAAAGAATAATGAATGAGAACATAATGAATCCCCAGGCCAAGTAAGACCACAAGATAACATCTACAGTGTAATGTAAATTTGGAAGATAATGGTATATTGAAATCATAGGAGTATTCACCGGGGTCACATTCACAATGAATGGGCAAGGAAAAAGGTAAAAAAAGGAGAAAAATATAGTAGTCAGCAAAATACTGTGAAGCCCGATAAAGTAAGAGGTATAGGATCCGAGTAATAGGCAGAAAGCCCTTGATTCAGCCATATTGGAGTGGTTCACAGAGTGAGCAATTCATGCTAGTTATAATGTACAACAGATGTGAGAGATAGACAATATGAGTAAATGTGGAAAAATAGAGCCAGCCACTCCTTGTGGCCGCAGACAGTAAAGTATAGAAAAGGCTATCCAACGTTAGTATTCATATTCAACACTGTGTTTTCGCTAAGCTGTTAACAGTTAAATTCTGAAAGGGCATAACATTGTATGGGTGAGCAATATGAATAAATATGAAATATTAAAATCGGTCATAGACAGTAAATTCTCCAAAATGAATATTTATATTCAAAACAATATTTTTACTGAGCTCTTTTAACAATATGGTGGTTCATGGTTAGTCGTGTATTGTACCCCTAACAGTTAAATTCTGAAAGCACACAATATTATTTAAAAAGAGTATACCCTGTGCAAAGCCATAATGCTAGCCATAATAAATTATCCAGAAGAGTAAGGTGTTCAAGATTACAACATATAACAATTTGGGTTGCCTTACCATTGTGTATCAAATAAATAACTGGCAATAAGACCATTGAGTTGTTGACATGAGAATCCTCACATATCTGCTCATAGGATCTCTAACCCTGTGTAATTTTCTATTGATAGCTAAGAAATATTGTTAATGTAATCCATGAGAAATACATGCAGTTCCCTATCGCTATTAAGGCCCCTATCAACAGCCGTAAGTTTGGTGATTCATTTGGTTTCTGCACTCATTAGGGTCATGTTCCTATCACCACCTCCAGGGTCACACTCAACATGCACTATACAATGAAATTTAATCCAAATCAGCTCAGATCCTGAATGTGTCATGTTGTACTGTGTGGCAAAAGGGTAACTTGTATTGTTATTTTTTATGCTTCTTATATGCTCTTGTAGCAATTCATTCAAGTGTCAGTAAGTGCTACCCTCATATATATTTTGGCATTGACAAACAATACAGTATATTAATTTTTGTTATAGCAGTTTATCAACTGCTGAATATGGAGTTTAATTGCCGCGTTATATTGGAAACATGTCTGTTTTTCCGCTGCATATTGACAGACGTTGCATCTCATACATTTACTGAAACCCTTTGGTTTGGCTAAGAACTACAAACCAATCCCTTTGTGGGTGCTAGGGATGATGTAACATAGGCACCAGATTTTTCTCAGTGTGGTACCCCTTTTATTTGTAACCTTAGGTTTGGGAGATATGTATTTACTTGGGGTAGAATCCGACTTAAATATATGCCAGTTCTTGTGAAGAAGTTTTTTACACATCATGACTTTGTGTACAGTATTTAGTTATCAGGTCCAATAACAGGTCAGTATTGTAGACTTTAGATTTGAATTTTAGAAGGGAATTGCATTCTGCGTTCACAATTCTCTTTCTTGCTTTGGCTAAAGTGCTGTCAGAATAACCTCTCTGGATGAAACGGTGCTCAAGCTGGTAGAAATGCACGCAGTGGGTTTCCTAATAGGTTTAGAAGCTATTTTGTTAACATCAAGAAATTCTATTTGGCTGTGATTAACCTGTGTAAAGGTCAGGTTGTAAGGGTCTTGTTAAGATGTTGAAAAAGTGAGTTAGCTGAGTCAAACTGCCTGTCCAGATGACAAAAATATTGTCTTAATATCTTCTCCAACATACTATGTGTTCTACAATCTCCGGTGGGGGATGTGACCACAAATTACTTTTTTAAAATTGCCCATGTAAAGGTTGGCATATAAAGGACCAACTTTGGAACCCATGGCAACTCCTTGGGCCTGTCAAAACCAATTGCGGCTTTAAAAAAATACTTTATTCTCAAGCAAAAGTCTGGTTAGATCTAGAATCATCTCAGTATGTTCATATAGTGTGGTATCTCTAACCAAAAGAGTAGAGGCAAGATCTTGTATGTCCTTTCCCAAGGGAATACACGTATATGGGGAATTGAAATCCAACATTACAAATTTCAATTTATCCACCCATTCTATGTCCTATAGTTTGCTAAGAAGGTCCTTTGTATCTTGTATAAAGGATGGCAAACTGTACAATTATGGCTGCGAAAGAAAATCTATATACTCAGAAATCAACATGGGTCTGCCTGGTGCCCTGCTTTATGAATCTTTGGCAGTATATAAATAAATGGCGTCTGTGGAGATGGATTAAACATTAATTTGAATTCTATGGCACTGATACAACAAAGATCTTGCAATGGGCCAACCTGAATTCAATCTTTTTAGGTATGTTTTTCAGTGGGTTGTTAGTCAATCTAATGTAGGCTAAACCATCTTATAGTCGTCTATCAATCTCGTTCATGTATTCACTGTCCTTCATAACTACCATGTTCTCCCCTTTGTCTGCTTCCTTTATGATAATACTCAGATTGTTTTTTTATATATGTGTTTCCCTTATGACATTTGTCCTCCAGTATGTATAGTTCACTGGTGATTCCCTTGTAAAATATGTCTATTAGGATGTCAGATGGTATGTTAGGAATAAAAGTAGACTTGGGTTTTAACTAAGTGTCTAGATCGAGATTGGAGGAGTTGTCTAAATCAGTAAGTAGATTAAGCATAGAGGGTGGTGGTCGGCCTGGTCATCTAGCAATAATAGTATGGGCCTATGACATTCCAGTGTGTGTGCAATTGAAAGTAAGACATAAGTTGGCTGCTCATCAAAAAGCTTCTTTAATTTAAGGTATGTAGTAAAATTAAACAAGTCAACATGTATCTGTGCAAAGTCTGGCATGGATGTTGGACTGAAGTTTAAACCATAACACAGATTTCTGTTGATTGGACAAAGTATATCTTGACAGATTGACAATTGACACATTATCTGTTAAAGTTTGGACAACATTTGTTTCTAGAACAGAGTTAGGTATCATTGACAGTCCTTCTGATTGCAGGATACAGACCTGGAGGTTACCCCTTCCAGAGCATATGCTGTGTAGTAGACCTGGCATCATTGGCATGGGTTTCCCCTGTATTTTTGCCTTTGCCTCCTGTGTTTTTGCTGTGTGTTGGACTTCATTTTGCTGGTCTAGATGCTTTGGGCACTTTGCTACTGCTGTTCAGTGCCAAAGTGTAAGTGCTCCATTTGTAAATTGTTGTTATGGGATGGTGTTTCCATGATTGGCTGATTTGATTTACAAGTCAGTCCCTAGTACAGTGCACCGTGTGTGCCCAGGGCCTCTAAATCAAATGGTGCTAATTGGCTTGGAGCTCTCCACCCACATGAGCAGCCTGTAAATGTAACTCAGGCTTGCTGTTGCAGCGCTTGTGTGGAGTCTAGTACTGCCATGTCAACTTGGCAAGTTCATCCACTTGCCAGGCCCTAACCATCCTTTTTCTTAATTGACAGTCACCCCTACGGTAGACCCAAGGAACCCCTGTGGTCAGGGTGCAGTGTATGCGAAAGGTAGTACATGCCCTGATGTGTGTCATGCCCTGATAGTGAATTACTGCCAATTTTGTTTTTCACTATTGCAAGGCTATCCGTTTCATAGGATAGAATGGGGAGTTTGCTTATACAATTTTAAACTACCCCTCGGAACAAGATAGGGAAATAATTGTTGATATGCCTGAACTCAGAGTGTTAAAATGCATCTTTTAGTGAGGGTGATTTTTACATTCTGTGTTTGAAAATACCACTTTTAGAAAGTAGGTATTTTCTTGCTTAGCCATCCAGTGTGTAAATGTAAATGTAAATGTAAATGTGCTGGACTTGTAAAGCGCACAGCTGCCCGTAAGCGTCCCGGCGCTTGCTTAGGGAACCCGTCCTGGTATTCCCCTGTGAGAAACCACGGCAGGGTGTCCACAAGGTGAAAGCCAGGCATCCCGCCGCGAGGGGCCGTAGTGGAGATTAAGCAAGCTATTGCCCAGAGTCGCAGAGTGTGACCCCGTGAGTTGAGTAGGCACCAGAGCGAGAATTGTCAAGTCCGTGGAATTTTGAGCCCGAGACCCGCCGAGGCGGGGAATCGAACCCTGGTCCATGGTCGAGCTCAGCTTCCGGGTCTGCCGCCTCTAACCACTGAGCCACGCTTCTCCAACTGTTAGGTTTGTGTATTGCATGTCTTGCTTTGGAATGACAGGGGCTGAGGAGGAGTAGTGGCTCCAGAGAGTCTGGATGAGTCAGGGCTGGGCTTAATAGACCAGGGCTGCATTTAGAGTACTAGGAGGAGATTTCCTTTCACCTGAATGTGCCTGTTCTGCATTCCACAATGCTGTCTCCACCTCCTGCAAGGACGCTGCACCAGAGAGGACAGAACTGGCTTTGACTGGGCACAGGGCTTCCCTGCCACCAGCGAACAAAGGATTTTACTGTACAAGTATTGGGGCCCAAACCCCAGAACTTTAGATCACTTCTGTGAATCAAGAGGGATCTATGCCAAGGAGTAGAGCCGGAGAAGCTGAGGAGGAATACTGCCCCTGTACAGTTTGCTGTCTGGGGTTGGCCTGCAGTGGCTACTTGCTGCCAAGAAAAGGAGAAAGGACTTTGCTGGTTGCTGTCGTCCCTGCTTGAGGAAGATCTCCAAGGGCTTGAATTGAGCTTGAATCCTGTTCTGAAGTTATGTTATGTTATAACAAATTTGTAAAGCGCACGTAGACCAAGGTTTCATGGCGCTATTCTGGACTGGTCGCATACTGAGGCAGGGCTTACTCATGTGCTTGTTTAAATAGCCAAGTTTTAAGAAGTTTCCTGAACCGCAGTAGTTCTGTGCAGGATCGAATCTCCAAGGGAAGCGAGTTCCACAGCTGTGGGGCAGATATGCAAACCGGCATCCACCATGTCGTTTCCGCTTGAATTTCAGAGTGACTAGCAACTGTAGATGTTTGAGGCAAAGATCCCGAGTAGGGGTTTACCTAGTTAGCAAATTATTGATAAATATGGGACTATGACAATTTAGGGCTTTAAAAATTAAGCAAACTGTCTTAAATGCAGATCGTTGAGGCAGTGGTAGCCAGTGAATTTTGTTTATAAGAGGTCTGGCAGAGTGCCACCTGGGCTGCTGATGGATCAATCTTGCAGCCTGGTTCTGCACCAGCTGAAGCCGCTTAGTCAGACAGGATGGAAGCCCTAGGTAAATTGAGTTAGCATAGTCTAAATGAGACAATACCAGCCCTATCACCAGCTGTATCAATACTGCGTGAGTAAGCAGGTGATGGATCTTATAAATCCTTCGTAATTGAAAGAAACATGTTGAAACCACTGTCCCTATTTGGGTTTTCAGGGATAAATCTTTGTCTATGGTTACCCCAAGACTTTTCACAGAGGTAGATGGCTTAGGGGAAAGCCCAAGCTCTGCTTGCCAGTAGTGAGGGCCCCAGAAGACATGGCTGCCCCCTATCAGTAGCACCTCATTCTTCCTAGGATTAAGCTTCAGATGATGGTTGTCCATCCAGTAGTGGATGTGTAACATGGTTTCCTGAAAATTGGTGATAGAATTAGGAGAATTGTCTATAGTAAATGAGAGTTGTAAGTCATCCGCGTAGTTGAATGTAGTCACATTCCTATTTTTTAAGGACTTGATCAGAGGGAGGAGGCACAGATTGAATAGATGAGGGGACAGGGAGGAACCCTGAGGGACCCTACAAGTGATGTTCAGCCTAAGCGCTGTGAAATTAGCCAGGCGTACTGCTTGTGTGCGGCCCTCCAGAAAGGACATAATCCACTCTAGGCATGGCCCTGGATCCCAGTCCGTCTGACACGGTCCACCAATATCTTATGGTCCACCGTGTCAAATGCGGCTGACAAATCCAGGAGTACCAAGGCCTAAGGGGTTCCGGAGTCTGCCTTCCTGTGTAGATCGTCCAATACTGCCAGTATGACTGACTCCGTGGAGTGGCCAGGGCGCAAACCCGCTTGTTGGGGTCCAGATATCCAGACTGTTCCATGAAGTCTGACATACACTTAGGCACATGTGCGTGCAGTATTTTGGCCAAGTAGGGGAGTAAAGATAGTGGACGATAAATGGAGGAGTTAGATGGATCTGCTCCAGGTTTTTTTACCAAAGGAACCACTACTGCATCTTTAAATGATTTTGGGACACAGCCCTGTAACAGTGAGGCATTCAAGAGAGACAGGGAAAGGTTGGAAAGGTTGTGGAAAGGTTGAAAAAAATTCTCTCAAAATGTAAGGTGGACATCAGTCCCTCGGAGAGCCCGATTTTTCTTCTTTGGACAGTAGGAGGGGGAGCGCCTGAGGACTAATTGTGGGAAACTGTTTCAGCAGTGGGATGTTCATAGGTGTGTCCAATGGGGGTACAAATTAGGAAGAGCATGAAATACTAGCTTTAATTGTGGCTATTTTATCAAAGAAAAAAATATTCAGATCGTCACAGAGCTCCTGAGTGGGAGCGGGCTTGAGCAAAACTCTATCAGCGTTTGATAGTTCATTCACAATCGAGAAAATCTCTCTCGATTTATTGCTGGAGTTCAAGATCCTGGTGGAGAAATAATCTACCTTTGCTGCCTTAATAGCTTTATTATAGCTTTTTGGCGCCTCTTTGTAGAGGAGCTTATCTTCAGGGGCGTAGTTTAATCTCCATTTTCTCTCCTTTTGACGGAGTGACAATTTCTGTTCCCTTAGTTCACTAGAGAACCATTTATGAGCATCAGCCCAGCGATTACACCTAATTTTCTTGAGTGGAAACAAAATTGTCGCTGGCAGTTTGAAGCCATGAAGTGATCTGCGCATCTTAAGTGTTTAAGTCTTGAGTGACCGTTGGGGTTGAGCTGGCTAGGGAGTTCATAAATTCCAATCTATCAAGAGTACCCCAACATCTTGTTAGGTCCCCCTCGACCCGAGGATACTTAGTTCTAAGAGGTAGAGTCATCAGGAATGTTATAAGGTGATGATCAGACCACAGACATGGGAGTACCATGAGAGCAGAAATGATAGGGTTTGTGGTCCAGATTTGGTCCAATATATGACCCTTATTGTGTGTTGGCAACGATAGGTGCTGAGTTAAGTTAAGGTTAGTTAATAAGTCCGTAAATTCCTGTGAATGGAGACCACCAAGTGTATCACTAAACCAATAATTAAAATCACCAATGATAATGATGTTAGAATAGTTGGTTGCTATGTTTGCTATTTGCTCACTCAATAAGAGAGGAACTAGAGGCATATGCTGAGGGGGCCTATAGATTACAACACAAATCAGTGAGGTAGAATCAGATTCCAATTTGATGACTAAATTGTCCACAGCCACAAGATTAAAAGACAAAATTGTCATGAATTTGTGGTTGCAGTGGACAATTGCAGCCACTTCCCCACCCGATTTACCAGGGGGACGATCCATGTGGAGAATATAGTAATCGGTGGGAAGTGCCACCAGAATATCAGGTGTGGAGTCAGGGGTCAGCCAAGTTTCGGTGACAAACAGGATATCTGGTTGATCAGTAGTCAATAATGTGAATATTTCTAACTGATGTTTGACTAAAGAGCGTGTATTTAAATAATACAGCAGGAGCGCTACCTGCCTGGAAGAGGTGGAGTTGCCTTTCTGTTCCCGGCTGACCGATATTTCTGGGAAGCTGACGCGTCGTTGATAAATTCTATTTTTGTCGAGGCAGTTTTTAATGGCTGGCTCTAATGGGGACAGCGCCCGCTGCAAACTGCAAAGGTCTTCTGAGGAGTAAATGAGACGTTGGGCAGAGTGACTCACCCCTAACCCCGTACTAGCGCGGACCGGCGCAGATAGGCTCACCTTTGGTGAGCCTTCGGCGCACCTCTGGCGCTCCCGCTGCGCGCTTCCGCGCCATTAAGGATTAAAATACTGATTCCCAGCCTAGTTCTCCGCCCCCGCCCTTAGTGATTGACTGGCAGGAACCCCGTGGCTCGTTAGGGAGTGAGCGCCGGCTATGTCCGTGACCGTTCTACGATTCAAGGTACAGTTCACTTCACTAATTCAAATTACAATTTTAAAACCGATCTCAATGCAGCATAGTGGTTTTTAAAACATAAGTAAAAACAAAATGCGACACAAGCAAATTCTTGCGCAAAGTCGCAGCCCAGTTATCAAAGTGCCCGCTCCCGTGCTAAGATGCCTTCAAATACTGATTCTCCGCCTAGTTCTCCGCCCCCGCCCTTAGTGATTGGCTGGCAGGAACCCCATGGCTCGTTAGAGAGTCAGCGCCGGCTATGTCCGTGACCGTTCTCCGATTCGAGGTACAGTTCACTTCACTAATTCAAATGACAATTTTAAAACAGATCTCAATGCAGCATAGAGGTTTTTAAAACATAAGTAAAAACAAAATGCGACTCGAGCAAATTCTTGCACAAGGTAGCGTCCCAGTTACCAAAGTGCCCGCTCCCGCGCTAAGATGCCTTCAAATACTGATTCCCCGCCTAGTTCTCCGCCCTGCCCTTAGTGATTGGCTGGCAGGAACCCCGTGGCCCGTTAGGGAGTCAGCGCCGGCTATGTCCGTGACCGTTCTCCGATAGGAGGTACAGTTCACTTCACTAATTCAAATTACAATTTTGAAACAGATCTCAATGCAGCATAGTGGTTTTTAAAACATAAGTAAAAACAGAATGCGACACTAGCAAATTCTTGCGCAAGGTAGCGGCCCAGTTACCAAAGTGCCCGCTCCCACGCTAAGATGCCTTCAAATACTGATTCTCTGCTAGTTCTCCGCCCCGCCCTTAGTGATTGGCTGGCAGGAACCCCATGGCTTGTTAGGGAGTCAGCGCCGGTTATGTCCGTGACCGTTCTCCGATTCGAGGTACAGTTCACTTCACTAATTCAAATTACAATTTTAAAACAGATCTCAATGCAGCATAGTGCATTTTTAAAACATAAGTAAAAACAAAATGCGACACGAGCAAATTCTTGCGCAAGGTAGCGTCCAGTTACCAAAGTTCCCGCTCCCGCGCTAAGATGCCTTCAAATACTGATTCCCCGCCTAGTTCTCCACCCCCGCCCTTAGTGATTGGCTGGCAGGAACGCCGTGGCTCGTTAGGGAGTCAGCGCCGGCTATGTCCGTGACCGTTCTCCGATAGGAGGTACAGTTCACTTCACTAATTCAAATTTTAATTTTGAAACAGATCTCAATGCAGCATAGTGGTTTTTAAAACATAAGTAAAAACAAAATGTGACACGAGCAAATTCTTGCGCAAGGTAGTGGCCCAGTTACCAAAGTGCCCGCTCCCGCGCTAAGACGCCTTCAAATACTGATTCCCCACCTAGTTCTCCGCCCCGCCCTTAGTGATTGGCTGGCAGGAACCCCGTGGCTCGTTAGGGAGTCAGCGCCGGCTATGTCCGTGACCGTTCTCCGATTCGAGGTACAGTTCACTTCACTAATTCAAATTACAATTTTAAAACAGATCTCAATGCAGCCACGTGGTTTTTAAAACATAAGAAAAAACAAAATGCGACACAATCAAAATCTTGCGCAAGGTAGCGGCCCAGTTACGAAGTCTCAGGGACACAAACATTTCACCACCAGCTCCCCTGAACTACCTGGCTGGGATTTCTCACCTGCTAAGAGATGCCAGCTGTTGTATTTGACCTCTGGAGGCTTTTTGCCACTGGGAGCTGGAAAAAGTAACACAACTTCGAGAAGCATGACATATCCACATCTGTTTCTGGCACATTGCCAGAGAAATATTCGCAGCGCTTGCCCGTAGTCCAAGAAATCGCTGCACGCTGCATCGAGTGCACCGATCTCTAAAGTCCGAGATCACCGCAGCGATTCCAAGGCAAGGCATGCAGTGTCACTGCAGGAACCCACACATCGTCCCAGATCGTTGCATCACATTGAGGCCAGCCAGGACAGGCACTTTGTAAGATGGCCTACATTTTTTCTTGTTCACAGTCTTTTCTCGGACCATATCCCTGACTTTTGAGGTCCAGCCAGATCTTGCCGGAGCTACCTTTACTCTCCGGTGGTGGTGCCTTTTACTTGGACGTTGTTTTGTTCATCCTGGAAGTCTTTTAAATCCTGTAAAACAACTCAATGTATGAATGACTTGAGCCCATGGCAAGCATTCTTTCAGCTTTGCCACCTATTCCCAAAGCACCTTGTGCTTCCCTTAGCAACCTTTTGAATCTCTGAATCCATTCTGGCTCCAATGATGAAGGTACTCATTATATGACTGCACACATTAACACAAATCACACACTATAAGAGTTGGGAATGCTTGCTCTGCTAACCACCTCTAAGGTCGGTACCGGGCTCATGACACTAATTTGTTTCCCTTGAGATAGGGCACACTCTCTCACTGCAGCAGTCTGTACTGTTGTCATTATTTGTTCAGTAAATGCAAAACACATTTCAGCATTTGTATATAAATCTGAATTACATGCTATCATTACTGTGTCACCTTATTTGAATGCAACATATATGTACCCTAATGTACCCGTGATTACCCGGATAAATAGATTTGTTGTGTTTACACATGTGTGCAGGTGTTCTGAAAGCTATCATATCAGCTTGAACGAAACGTAAAGTTTCCATGTGTTCTAGTGTTCAATGTCTGCTTGAAAATTCTGGGCATAATAAGTTGTCAATTTTTTTTACTCATTCTGTATAAATTGGAATGTATGTTCTGCCAAACTAGGCTTTTGCCCTTACTTGGCAACTTGCATCCTAAAAATAGGACCCTGAGGTGGGCAATTCTCAATTTTTTTTATTGAATCTGTAGCCCACGTGAGGAAACCCCAGGATTTTGTGGTTTGCTGTGGTCAAGTGTTCTATAAGGTCATTGTCTGTTAAATATATACCATCAACATATCACAATGACTGGTCATCAACATTTTCAAGTAATTCTGTGACTCTGGCTGAAAACAGCCCAGGGCTACTTTTAGACTCCTGAGCTATATGTTAGTTTTGTTTCTCAGAACTTAATGCAATGAAGGCTGTCAAATACGTGCTACCAAGTGCTATATTTTTGGCAGAAAAAAACATTTGAGATATCTAGTTTTGTTTTGTGTTTATTCTACACAATGTCATTCACTAGTGCTGCACTGTGTTTGTATTGTACTACAAATATGCAAGTAGCTGAGTTTAAGTGTCCGTAATCAAACATCATATGATATGATTGATTTGGTTTCATTTCTGGGAACAGTATTATTCATTGAAGAGGTGCACCCTTCTATTATACCTTGGTATTCTAGTTGTTCTAGGAATTCCCTAACTTGTTGTTTCGCTTAGATATTGTCTTTGGGTTTATGAGGTTGTCCTCAATGGTATGTCATGATAAGGTGAACCATCATCCCACCCCATATGGTTGCGGGCATAACGGAGAAGCTAGCACTAAAGCCCACTCCTTGGCATACAAGTGTTAAATCGATTCTGGATCGAGGTTGGAAAAGGCTAGTAAAATCACTGTTTTCCCCTTTGGGCAATTGATTACGAAATGAGTTGGCCAATCTTTTTCGACAAAAGAATATTGCATCCTTGTGTGAGCTCCTCCCAGAAGAGGACATTACTGAACCTGGGTATGTCCAGCTCCAACCGTAGTTGGATTTCATATTAACAATGTGGAATGCTTAACCTAGTATCTTGTGTTTCCACTGTGATACACTTACTCAGTACTACTTCCACCAGACAATCCATCAGGTTCTGGTGAACTATTGTGACTTCTGCTGCGCTGTACAGCATTGTCAATGGAAATTCCCCATTCAGAAGCAAAGTCTTTAAAATCCAGGGCATTCCTGATCTTAAGTCTGGCTACCTTCCTCTTTTTAAATTGAGGTTTAGATGTTTTAGGCTTTTCTTCTTGCTTAATTATGTAGTCACAGGAGCGTTGTAAGTCCTTCTTTTGTTTCACTTGCTTTTCTGATCTGTGCTCTGTCCGTTTTCCTCTCTTGAAACATTTATCAGATGAATACTGGAAGGAACGAGAGGGACATGTATCAGTATGCTGATACCTGTCAAGTGGTTTACATTATCACGGTTCTGCAAGTTGTAACATTTCTCTGTAGATTCCTGTGTAGGAGACCCACTCTGTGATATTGTTATATGATTATTTTGTATTTTATTGGCCCACTTCCTCTTCGTTGGAGAGTCGGTGCTTGCTTAGAGTTATCCTTTTCAGCATTACTCTTCAGTCGTGGTTTCCCAGCTCTGGTCCCCAGATTATCCCTAGCCAGCGTGGCATAGGTTTCTTCGGAAGTTTTAGGTAATTTGCGCTCCTGCTCTCCTCTGCAGGAGGAAAATCCCTTAAAGGTCGGTGTATAGCTAATGCTGCTGCTTCCCCTTTAATGTTAGTCAACATTATGGCACACACTGCAGCAAAATCACCCGTGAGTTTAATTCATAAGTCTAGGGCAGGTGCTGTCCATGCTCATTCTGGACCTGTTTCAATACGTCAGGTGGAACTGCCAGTGAAGGGGTACTATGTATTCTGGTATATACTGCAACAAAGACCATACCCCAAGTAGCACATTCTTCTACTGGGGGATTCATCCCCGTTGGCGAACAAATGGTTAGTATTCTGTGTTTTTCCTGAAGGCCCATATGGGGAAATACTGCTTCAAGCTGATTTGTTTTTTGTGCAATCCAAAACGGAATTTCTTTCCTCTTGGTGGGAACTTTTCCCATACCTGCATTCAATGTTTGTGGGCTAATGGCTAGTGTAACCAATTGTGGTAGTGCAGCTTGAACTGCCAGCAGAGGGGTAACTGTTAATGTTTTCATTACGCAATGTGTAAGGCATCTGCATATTATTACTAAAGTATTGTATAATCCCTGCAGTTGGGCTGCGGTCAAATTATTGATACCTGAATATGGTGTGTATCCAGCCAAGACTGGCCATGTCTCCCCCTCATTGCGGAGTGGGCCTGCTCTCAAGTTTTCTGTAGTCTGGGGAGGGCACCTTTAAACCAATTAGCATGTTCTTGGTAAGTGAGAGGGAGTTCTGTGGCCTCATATGGAGTGTAAATTTCTGGTGTTTCACCTACTTCATATTTGTGATATAACCACTTTGCATTATCTGAGGCTGTGAATTTAACTCAGGAGTAAAATACCTCAGTTCTATATGCTTTGTGTGCCTCGAACGCAAAGGTATCGTCCCCACCATCTAGTGTGAGACCATTTTAAAGTAGTTTCTGAGTGACAGTATGTCTACAGTTTTTTAAAGATGTTTTGTGCCATGTTCGGTAAGAAATTATAGAGTTGGCTAACACAGTGGGCATCAGATCCTTTCAAGCTTGAACAACCTACAGTCAATACATAGGTTATACCTACTCAGCTGAGGATGAAATTCCCTACCACCACAGACAACTCCGGTTAAAAGGTGTGTAGGGATCTCTGAGAATGAACCATTGAAATACTCAGTTGATCCATACAAATAAGAAACTAGCCAATGATGACAACATTTTGGCTGACTTTGAGAGGTCCCTGCATGCTGAAGCTTTCAAAAATGAAATTCCAAGGTATGTAGATGGCTAAGAGCAGATCCCAGGTCACTGAATAGTGAACAGTTTGCTTATGGGGCAGTAGCAGCTTTAAACATCTTGCAATATGGTTATTAATGTATTTATGTGTTAATGATGATGTTTTTTTTATAAATGCTTTGTCCAATTAATGCATTCTATTCTGTTCTTCTGAATCTTTTCTCAGAACATCCTAGATGACTTGCTGTTGGTAAGAAAAATATAATTCGCACATGTAGTTCCTGTCATATTCTCTTGGAGTTTGAACCTTTTCACCCCCAGAACTGCCTGTGTGTCAAGTGTGTTAGGAATTTCAAAATCATGACTGATAGAGACTCCAGTCATAAACAGAATGGTTTGGAAGGGACAGGACATTTTGAGTAATGTGCATTAGCAAATAGTATTATTACACAAATACTTAACATTGTTCACAGTTCAAAGTCAATAAAAATCATTTCAGCATGCTAACCCTATTCACATGTTGATATCATTTGTCTCTGCTGAAACAATACCTCTAGCAGTCATCCACCATCCACAGTCAGCAGGTGCTCTGTGAGGTTAGTTTCACGAAAATACCATTAATAAAATTATCTGAAGGTGGAAGTGGGCAGGGCCGGATATGCATATGGTATGCCTCCATGCAAACCCCACCATCAGTCAAGGTGGACTGAGTAAAGAAATTCAGGGTAGCTGGAATACATTTTTAATTAAACCTGGCCACCTTTACTGAGCTTTTTGCAATTGGTAGTGGCTGCCATGATGCAGCACCTATACCCTCCACACAGCAGTGAACTCCCAGTAACAATCTTAGAGGAGTCAGTGACTGATGCCACCTTTGGTGGCTCCTGTGTCTATTCATCAGATGTTATAAATATATTACATCATGGTGGATGTATTTTGATTGTGTACATCGCATAGATCATTTTTTTCAAATCTTAAGAAACAGTGGTGTGCTAGTCAGACCATAGGGAGTTGCGTTTTAGGTCCATCTCTAGACGAGTGTTTGTTGCTATTTTATTCAAAGTTTCACATGGAGTGCGCATCAGAACACTGACTAATGACAAATGGATATTTTCTTTTGTCTCCTAAATTTCAATAGGATAAAATTCTGGCTGATCCGGTAAGAGAGCTGTACTGTCTCCATAAAGAATTTCTATACTTTTATTGTGCTATCAAACATTTCCTAAGTAAGATCTTGAATGGCTCCGGGTAGTCTGCGCTTAACAAAACCCATTTAATAATAATAATAATAATAATAATAATAATAATAATAATAATAATAATGTGATGTGTGTTTAGATTGCAATATGCCTGCAACAAAATATCAATGATTTTACTTTTAAACCTGTTGGTGAAAAGTATGAAACTACAATGAGCTGAATTATTTAGATATGGACATGCTTAGTTTGCAATGGAAATTAGTCAAACAAAATGATCACAGTGAATTGAAACATGACTTCTTCATTAAGGCCAGGTAAATAACTTGATTTGAACAAACCATTGAGATGTGGGGGATTTGTCTTTTTCTCTCTGTTGATATTTTAATGTTTGACTCTCACTGCCCTGCATCAAGAATTGATTCTGTGCTTTGTGATACTTTGAGCAGAATGTAAGAGGCCCCTGTCAGGAAGACTATCTTCCAGTGCTGGTCCTTGGACACTGGCAAACTGGTAGATATGGGACAAGCAACAGCTGTTGACTGCCGCCAACAGATCAAAGTCTAGTGGAGGGACAGCAATTGTGCATACATTGGTCATTCCTGTGGTGCAAAGTTTGTTGTGTTGTACATGACTATCTTATTCAGTTTTAAATAAATATGTTAAGCACACATTTGCTGTAAGGTTTCTTACGTTTACGGTTCTGTAGGGGGCAAGGCATGATGGAGCGGCTGGTTTTAGGCATCTCAATAACAAATCCAAGTCTTTGTTTGTCTGGAGGCATCTGTGTGGAAGCGAGGTATAAAAGTGGTGTTCAGAGCACCCTGAATTTCAGAGAGTCATTTGCTCAGTCTTCTATATAATGGGAGTGAGTTCCAATGAGATGCTCATCTGCAAAATGTTTGATGGCAAAATTAGTGAGTTAACACTAATTTCTGGTTCGTCGATTGTAGACTTGCAGTCGAATTATGCAGAAGAATAGCTTGGACAAGTAGTCAGAGGACCTGCTGTGTATAGCTTTGTGAAAAGGCATTGTGCTTTTAAATTTGTTCTGGCCTTTACAGGGAGCTAGTGGAGGGCTTTGAGAATGGTCCTAATATGGTCACGGCAATTTAGGACAAACAGTATTTGGACAGCTTTGTTTTGAGCATTTGGAGTTTGATGACTGATTTTTTCAGCAGACCAATACACAATCTATTGTGATTGTCAAGGTGGGACATCACAACAGCAAGCTTAATACTAACGTTTAGAGGATGAAGAGGGCAGGAAGGGCATCAAGCAGCAAACATAAATAATACATGGAATATTTAGAGACAGTGTTATTCTGTTGCATAATATAGAGCTCACTGTTAAACAAGACTCCATAGATAGGTGTTTTTGACACAGCTTGAGAAGGGGAGAATCAGATCAAGTGAAGAGCAACTGTTGAGGGCTAACCATCTACAAGAGAAGAATCTCAGTTTTTTCCCCATTTAAAAAAAGTTTCCATCATCAGTGATGAACATGGGAGGGGCAATATAATGTTGTGGATTGGCTACTAAAGTTGCCATCACGCTTGTGAAGAAGCTGTGTGTCATCCACATACATATGGTAGCCAATATCATGGGGGTGAGAATCTTCTTCAGATGGTACATGTAGATATTAAAAATGTTGGAAATAAGCCTGAGCCTTGAGTGACACCACATTTAATGCTGATTCATCTGGACATTAAAGTATCCAGTGTGAGTTTGTGGTAGTACAGAAAAAAGATGGTGCAAGTGGGTAACTTAGATAGCCAGCACCTCTGTTATGTTTGCATAGAAAGGAGATATTGTCTCACTACATTCAAAGCGTGCTCAATGTCTCAATACCGTGCCACCCACCGTATCACACAATATATGTAGAAATATTCCGTATATATAAAAGACAAATTAAGCCATAGACAGAGCACACCATATACAAGTAAACAGCTGAGTATCCACGATCAACAAAATTGTTTATTATGAAAAGATTCAATGTGTTTTTAATTCAGCAAGCAATCTTCATCACAATTGTTCAGTTGTTCTAACAATGATACAGCTACAGCTGACACGTGTTTCGTCACCCACTTGCGAATTTTTCAAGGCTGTTGAACAAGATCATACACAATATTTTATATTACTTGTATTCAAAAGGAGAGATATGACAAATAAAAATATTTTCCTTTTCTTGGTACTATCTCTATTATGCTAGTTTAGAAGTCCATCTGCTCATACCAAGTGAAATTATGCAAGTAGTAACAAAATTGTGTATGTTATAGAGCATCACCCATGTGTGTGAATCAGAAAAAATGTCATAGCAGCTAACAGGCTGTTACGACACTATTAAAAACACCGAGTAGTTAGAAGTGGAATGAAAAGAAAAGGTTCTAACAGAGAAGCCTTAAGCCCCATGCTAAAACCAGTAAAATGAATGTTTATGAATACCTCCACAAGTAGATGTAATCTGGAAGTAGAAAATCTCCTTCATCCTAGGAGGATAAGTTTGTAAATTCTGCTTTCCAGATCACTAAAGAAGATCCGTCAAAATAAGGACTAGTATTAGTGAAAAACCAAATATGTGCGTCATATACCCTTAAAGATGTAAGAGATGATAACCAAGGATGACCCATGCTTGGAAGAATACTGGGACATTATAACGAAGCAGCAAGACCGTAAATTGCACCATCAGCTTAGAGTAGGTACTCTACCACTACGCTGGCTAATGAGCAGATGGAAGAACACAGGAAGTGATAAATGTCCATTTTGTTTGGATCAGGTTGAAACGGTTGATCACTTCTTTGTTGTCTGCCCGGAGTATCAACAACCAAGACGCTTGTGGTTAACACCTGTCTGTCGGTTACTAGGAACCAGATCGGCGCCGGTTGCAAGTAGAATCTTGAAATCTGACACCTCTACTCCAGTGGTTATAGGTGTAGCGAAATTTGAAAGTTGGGCCTGGGTACTCCGGATCTGTAAAATCAGTCCTTAATTTGTGGTGCACAACCCAGCGGAAGTAGGCATCCCACAGGGGTTAGGGATTTTTGACTGATTTGGATTTTATTGTTATCCGTTTAGCTGTCAAAGTCTTTTGCTACTTGTATATTTAATTCGTTTTTAACAACTTTTTTACTTTTTTATATCTATTTATATTTTATGTTTTAACATACTCAGAACTATCAACGTATTTGTGTATAATAAGGATGATTTGTATAGACGCTTGTATTGTATAGTATGTATTTCATGAAAATTCGAAATAAAGACTTTTTGACTGATAATCACTAAGTTGTTTAAAAATTCGATGTTGGCCAGAGAGTCAAATTAATAAACCCAGATTTCTCTGTCCTAGCGTGATACTTATTAGGTACAGTATCTTCACTGTTTCCATATCATTTGCAGTAGCCCTAATAACAATGAGCATCATTTCCTTCGTGTGTACTAATGCTCTGTATATTCTCTCGAACAAGTTCTAAAAATCCCAGTCACTCACTTGTTTGAATAGAATCACAAGTGTGAAAAACAAACTTGAGCATGGTACATAATTAAAGTGTTATTATTGACTCAAATATGTGCACTTACTCAATACTTCATATTAATGTAGGATAACTGATTGCTGTTGAGAGAAATAGTCCTGTTAGGAAAAAAGGCCAGAGTTTGTACAAAGCAAACATCCCTACCCTCGATGGATCGGGATGACTACACAAGCAACACACCCCATTCCACCTAGAATTTCCGTATTATGTAGCGTTAGCAGCTCACCTCTCGCAAGCGTGTTCAATTGTAGCACGACATCTTTCGATAAGTAATACGATGTTAAATGTAATAACGTCAAGTCTCCAAACTGTTGTAATAGTCTTTCAGGCTAAAAAATAGTAAACAACCAAAAAGTCTGTAAGTTCATTGATGTGCCCCTATTAATACAGACACGCTAGTTCCATACGCTGCCATATGCCCAGAACTATAAAAGATATTATCCTTGGCTTACCATGAAAAGTTGTTAGTATCCGGTCCACATTTTCACTCTAAGTAAGGAAGGTATTTCCCGTGCTGCATTAACCGTGAAAGTTTTGAAGCCTCCATCTCCTGACGTGTTGTGCCGTAACAACATGCATCACGGCGTCTGGGTTACCCCTTGGGCGCGGCCGCGATTCTGCAGCCTGTGCGGCCGTTTGAAGAGTGGGCGGGTTCATGACGGCCCTCAGCCATAATCAGCACACGAGCACAGTGATGCATGACAGCCGGGGGCCGTCATCAGCATGCAAGGGGTTAAGAGTCTTTTCTAAGTTTTTTGAATGCAAGTAATATAAAATATTGTGTATGATCTTGTTCAACAGCCTTGAAAAAGTTGCAAGTGGACGACAAAACACGTGTCGGCTGTAGCTGTATCATTGTTAGAACAACTGAACAATTGTGATGAAGATTGCTTGCTGAACTAAACACACATTGAATCTTTTATATTAAACAATTTCGCTGATCGTGGATACTCAGCTGTTTACTTGTATATCCTGTGCTCTGTATATGGCTTAATTTGTCTTGAGTTTGTGGTAGTAATGGTAGAGGAGTGAAGTAAACCTGGTAAATGGAGCTCCAGTAATGCCGCAAAAGTTGAGAGCTGTTTGGGAAGAATAAGTTGATCAATGGTGTTTAATGTTTCCAACATATACAGGAGCCAGACGCTTTTCCCTAATATTTTTAACATAGTTGAGGTATCCTTTTGGGATTTGAAAATCTAATTGGAAGGTAATGAACATGTAATCTTTCTCAGGGTGGGATTAGGGTGAGTGGCAGACCATAGTTTTCAATGCATTGACAACAAAGGGGGGTCCAGAAATAGTCTATAGTTTGTAAAATTCACTTGATTTGCAAACCTTTTTTAAGGATGAGAATGATGATATCATGTTTGGGGGGTTTAGGAAAGGATCCACTTGGGAAATGGAAACGTGAATTATTTGCCCAGTGACAAATTGTCGTAGTGCTTGGAGGTTTTCTTAAAGGTTTTGGGTTTATTTCTCACTTACGTCTTTGAGGCTGGAGTAAAGTCAGAGAGAGTGGGAGCAATGGGTATTAGAGGTCATAGGGACAATGAGCTGAGGTGGAGCTCTCTCTCCTAGAGCTGAGATATTATTAGTGGAATAGGAAAATACGTTTTCACAAGTTTCAAAGGAAGACACCTCGATTTTTAACAGAACGTGGTGAGTCACCATCGCCTCAAAAATACAAATAAATATTTAAGTGAATTATTAGTGCCATTGATGCAAGATCGAGGTTATGCCTTTTAGTTCTAATACAAGCTATCTTCTATCCCCTTGAATGAACTCTGCAGACCATCTGTTCTATAGGGAGTTTTGTTTTGTTCCATTGTCATTTAAGAGCCCTACATTGGCATTTCAGATGCAGGATTTTGTCTGTGAACGAATTTTTGGATTTCATTAGGACATTTTACATGTGGAGACCTGGGCCGCAATGTCCAGGGCAATTGTCATTTTTTTCCCTAGATCAATGGAGACCATTCATGGATTCCAAATAAGGATCATGAATATTGAGCAGTAATTGGAAAAATACTCATGTTGTATGCTGTTAAGAATCCTCCATGAGTTCAGGATGTGAGGAGTCATGTGCCGGGTCAACTTATACCTAAACTCATTAGCAATGCAGAAGCTAATGACATCACAGTCCGACCAGGGTAGCTTCATAGGCATTCAAAAAGTAGCAGTTGGGGTGGTGGACAAAAGTAGGACTGAATCATTTTCTACTAGGTTGTTTATTAGACATCGAGCTTTGGGAGAAGCCCAAATTATCCATCTCCTGTCGGAATTTGATGTATTATCAGACCAGATTTAAAGGTCTCCAAGTATATTGGTACAGTTAGATAAGGGCAGAATATGTCAGGCAAGATGAAGTAGATCAGAGGGAAAGGACACAAGGCAATCTTTAGCAGGATGGTACATCACTGCAATGGTTGACGGTGGACTAGTCAGCACTCTACAAAGCTACAAAGCAGGTAGTAGGAAAACTCAAATGAGGGATTGGTATCTCCTTTACAGAGATTAAATTACGGCGAATTTAGGGCCACACAAATCCTTCTACTCTTCATCCTACATTAGGATGTTATAGTTAGGAAAGAGGATGTAATTTATGTCAGACATAGAGGCATCTCTGAACCATGTCTCTGTGATGGCTGTTAAATGGGAGAGAGGTCAAAGATTAGGTCATAATGTTATAAGCATTTTTTTCAGCAAATCTCAGGTTTGGCAGTATGTATACTCTGTCGCAACAGCGAAGGAGTATACATACTGCCAATATGAAGGTCCATCCACCTGATTTAAATGCAGGCAGACCTTCAGTATGACCATGGAGGAGACTACTCTGTCAGCACCCTGGAATCCTCCAATGGCTCTGGGGAGTGAGGGCCCTTAGAGTAATGTCTACATGTCCAACCACCCAAATTGGATGGTGGCATGTAGTCATTTTTTTTACTGTTTCTTACCACCAGGTAAAACCTGATGATGAGGAACAGTAACATTATTATTATGCTCCCCAGCCTTTGGAGAAGGTTCCCATGGTGATAAAAGCACTACATTTTTTTATTTTCGAAAAGAAGATACCTTTCAGGATTTTTTTTTATGGATTACTTTTGGTGCTGTTGTCCTGTAGCACAGAGTAATATGCATTGCCATGAACCACCATAACTGCAGTTCCTGGCATTGCTTTTATGAATGATAGCCTGCTTGGTGGTCATTTATAAATTATGTGGGCGACCTCTCCACCATACGGATGGAGTAATTTCCTTCATTCCCATGGCAGAATGGCAGGCAAGTCATGGCCGTTGGTCTCAGAAGAGTTAGTGGAATGGAGAGGGGAGGGTGTAAGCTGTTGGAAGATGTGGTGGCTGGGAAGGCAGTAGTGGGGGTGAAAAGGGAAACAAATGAGGGGATTGAAGTAGTGGCAGAGTGTACATTAAGATGAGAACTATTTTTTTCAAACACATCGAGAAAATTGCACTCACATTTTAGAAGGATCGATTACTTGCCTTGTATCATGATCTTGCAACTGTTGTCGATGTTAATGGGCAGAGTTGATGGTATTGGGCATGATGAACAGGCAAGTTTCTTGCTAAGAGGGATTATTGAGATTGACTTAGTTTGATAAGAATGTTGGAGGGTATCTATTTAGACAGCGATATCAGTTGTGTAGAATAGCTGCCCAGTAGTTTTTACATACTGAAAGAAGTTTTGGTATTCAATTTAAGTCTCTGAATGTGCAAAGAGTCCTTAGGTTTTAAGCTTCTTTTTTTACAATTCTAATGGTTATAGAAGCTGGGTATGTTATAGTATAATTGTGTGGCCAAAAGTTGTGCAAATGGTTCGCTGGTGTTACAATGAGACACATTATGGCATAGGAAAGGAGTATAGCAGACAATTGAATGATGGCAAGATTCCCCTCATATGGTCACAGTGATGGAGAAAGAGGCTGTGTATCAGGGTTTCACCTTTCTGAGAAATATGTTTCATTATGAAGCTCTGCTATGGCTAAGAATTGGCATATAACAACAGTGTGAACAAAAGTCCTGAATTTTAGCTTAAACAATGATTTGCAACAATGATCCAAAATCAGAAGCATACAGTCTTTGAGATGGTTTCGAATTTTCAGTGTCACATATGATATTTTAAATGGTAAAGACAATGCTAAGTGAATGATAGAGGTCATGCAGGCAAGGAACACTGGATGTATGGTGACCCATGAACCTATATCAACAAGTGATCTGCATCAGGAAAGGCCTTATCCAAGATAGATGGGTGTCATGAGATGCTTCAGGCAGTAGTTGGTGTGAGGAAAGGCTAAAGAAGATATTGACCTGCAGTCATCATCTGAAGTTGGGCCAGCTAGGCCCGGATGGCCCACTGTGCTCGGGGGTGGTTGTTGATGATGTTTACAGTACTGTCTTCATTATCTAGTAGTGAGAGTTATAGTCCCTTGGGATCTTAGCTATTTTCCTAGAGTTGCACTCAAATGAAGGACATATTTTAACATTTTGGAGGTTTCTTTTGTGGATCATTAGTTCTGGTTCCTTTCCAGCTGAGGGTTCTTGATCCTCTGCAATTGCCTGGGTTGGAGGAGTCTGGATTCTCTGCCCTCCTCTTTTCCTCACTGGAACCCATGGGATTCCCATGGTTGGGAATGTGGTTTCCTGAGTTCATGGGTGCTGCATGTCATTTTTGGTTGATGCATTTTTCAGGCAGAGGGTGTTCGTTCCTTGCTGGCTTACTCTAGGGATATTAGCTTAACTTCAATCATAAGTCGATTATTTTGCACTTGATCAATTGGTTTCCTTATGACGGTGAGGTTTCTATCATTCTCAGACTTGCTGGTACATTAAGACTGTGCTGCTTAGTTTAGATGGGAACTCGGCCTTGGCCTTCTCCAGCCCTGCTGGTGGATATATGAATGACTCTCCCTCTCTGGTTTAGTGAATGTGGCTTTAACATCTACCACGATGCCTTGTTTCGTTTCTGGGTCAGATGCACACCTGCGACTCTTGGTACTTAGGACTTCTTCACAATGTAAGTCAGTAATGAGACAGCAGTAAAGGTGGTTATGCTACAAGTGCTTATTAGTAACCTTCACTATCCTGAAACCAGTCATCTTCATCTCAGTCCAACGCCCTGGCTGCCCTCTGTTCGCTCCTGCTCCTCTGGCCTTGCATTTGCAAACATGCTATGATTTGGGGAGTGGAAGGGAGTGGCCTTCGTATATCCAAATGGGTCGTATTTGACATTTAAAACACATAGTTTATTTAGGTTTGAAGAGAAGGAACTGACTTTTAAGGGCAAATAGGTTGCATGTCATCAGAGTGAAGATTCACCCTGATAGAGTGAATGAGGACCGATATGAAAAAGACTGAGATGATAAGTGATGACAAATTTAAATTAGTATCAAAACCTTTTGCTGATTATCTGAAAACAACCAGCATGGAAATTGCTTTCGGGTAAAAAGGGAAGACAGGCTGAAAGTGTTACATGTTACCTGGGATATTAATCACTAATGATTGTGAGGCCCTACAAGTGCCATCAAGCAAATATGTAAACCAGTACCACGTTGTGTTCATTCAACTGCGATTGTTTGTTTTATGTAAACATTGACATGGAGGTTGTGTTAATATGCTGACTAATTGAATACATACATTCTCTTTTGCTCTTCTAAATCAATTTAGGAGTTGAAAAAAATTCTGGTAAGAAAGCTATACTTCCCTTATGCAACAGTCTGTTCTTATTGCATTCAGAGTTGAATTTTCCTACCTAATGTTTTATATAGAGCGCGTTAGGCAAACTCTTTAGGTAACAGGTTATATTAAATATGACAAAAGGTTGGATTGCAAGTTAAGAATTTCTGCTCCCAGATCTGCAGAGTTTTCCTCAATGGCAGATTGTAAAATCGCAAGAATTGGTGTTTCCACTCCGAATACAGCATTTTATTTCCTCATTCCTAAAACCTATTTTACTCTGTTTTCAGATAAGAAATTTATAGGTGAACAACATGGGAATTGTGGTTTTGTCACATACATTGTAATTCCCTTTTTGGCCAGACATTTCCTTTCTAGCCAAGATGGAATGACAGTCTATCTATAATTACATTCCATTCATAACGAGAGCCTACGTAAAGAAAGCCACTGCTGATATATTTATATAAGGCAATACAGTTGCTGACTACATATCTGTAAAAATACATTAAAGGTGCCCGTCTACCATGTGTTTCTTATGTCTCTCTTTCGAGTTCTCTCACTCCTTCTCCTTTCTCTGCTGGTTACATTTTCTGTTGATCCTCTCACACCCAGTCCTTTGCTGCCTAATTTCAGGAGCCAATGGCCTTTCTTCTGTGTTGTCACCCCTCTGTCTATGCTCCTTATTCCACTCTTCATTTAGTTTTAACTCTTTTTTTTTTTTTTTTTATAACTTTTTATTGTAAACAAGTTAACAGGGAAAAAAAAAATACGATACAAATATGTATATCCAGGACATTAAATACATTAGAGAAATAGTTAAATAATACAGCAAATATTGCAACAAGGAGAGAACAAAGAGGTATCATCAAAACGCAAAGAAAGATCATAGACGTCCAAAGTTGCTGAACGTGGAAATGAAAAAAAAATAAATAAATAAAAAAAAAAAAAAAGATTAAAAAAAAGGTATATAAGTTTATAGATTTCATACAATGTCAAAGGAAATAGAATTTTGACAAATTAATATCAAGTTAAGAAGCAAGTTCCCCAATATCTTTCAAATTTTATCAGTGAACGGCCTCCCCTTAGGTTAGCTAGGGCAGATTCCATGGAATGTATTTCCATTACTAGAGCCCACCAATCCCAGGCCGTAGGTGGATCTATAGCAATCCAGGCTCTTGCAACAGTTAGTTTAGCACAAGAAATAAGTATGGTTGCCAAGGGAGAATGTGGGATTTGGGTAGGTTGATGATCTAACAAAACTAGGTGGGCAGTAAGAATAGGCAAAAAAATATTCTTAATTCTACAGATATCTTGAATCTCGTCCCAGAAGGTTTTAAGCTTAGGGCAGGAAAACAACATATGAACTAAATTAACGGCTACCCCAGAGCATTTGGGGCATTTTGTGCGGTCTATGAAATCGGGATTGGGGGACCATCTGGAGACTCTTTCAGGAGTATAGTAGAGCATGCACGTTGTTCTAAACTGCTGTAGCCTAAGGCTGGATGATCTTACTAGCTTGTTGATGTTAGAAAGGGAGTTCGTTATTTGCTTCGGGGTGACATTAGAGCCAAGTTGGACCCCCCATTTCTCCGCTAGTTTAGGCAGGTCATTTGTTTTATATTTTAATAATAGTTTATAAGCCCCACTAATAACTGATTTAGTTTTTTTTAGAATATAAACAAGTCCAGATATCACAGTCTGCAATGCTACGAATCTTTTGTTTATTAATTAAGAAATCATGGATCTGTAAGTGTTTATATCTAGCATTTTCCGGTAAATCATATTTAAGTTTAAGCAGATTAAAATCAACAAATCCCTGTGGGCCATATAGGTCAGCCAAGGTATTAACTCCCTTCTCTGCCCATATATTATTGATATTATCAGAAAATGCTCTTGGAAGACCTGGATTACCCCAAAGAGGTAGCATCGGGTGAAAGAACGAGGTCCTGCAATATATCAATACGTTCTTCCATATCTTTGTTATATCCCTGGCCGTCTTGAACCTTACCCTCTTGAAGTAATTGGGGTCATTTGCTCTAAACAAAAACATGTTTGACTCTTGCTTCAACATAAGATAGTGAAAAAATATGGTTCCTTCCTTATGAAATAAAGAACGTAATCGTAGAAAAAATGAGGACCAAAAATACAACTTAAAATCTGGGAAGTTAAGCCCACCCTCACTTGTGTTATTTTTCAGGTGTTTCAGCGATCTTCTTGTTTTTTTATAGCCCCAGATAAAGCTGTTTAGAACCCCATCCAATTGTTGGAAAAACCGATTATTCAATGCCAAAGGAATAGATCGAAATAAATATAAGAACTTAGGTAATACCTTCATCTTAATAAGATTGATTCTGCCGATAATATTCAGGGGTAACCTATGCCACTTCTTTAAAAGTATAGCAGTGAATTTGATTAATTCATTATAATTAATATGATTTATTTCTTGTATTTTCGCCGTGAGTTTAACACCGAGATAGGTAGCTACCTTGCAAATCTCTGGAGTAGCCACGGAGGGGGAATAGTTGGCAACAACTTGTGTCTTCTGTATGTTAAGCCTATAGCCAGATACTTTCCCGAATTTAATTGCCTCTAGTTTAATTCCTTTTAGGGCCTTATTTATGTCGTTTGTATAGATAGCAATATCATCCGCATATGCAGTCAGTTTAAGCTCTTGAGAGCCAGAGCTAAAGGGCATGATTAAATTTTGCGAGTTAAGAGCCATTAAAAAAGGTTCCAAAGAGAGAGCAAATAAGAGGGGTGAGAGAGGGCAGCCCTGGCGTTAGTTTTAACTCTAACCACCATCGCTTTCAGTCCTTCCCTTCTCCACTCAACTGCCGGCTTCTCCCACTTTGAATCCCTTGCACTTGTAATTAGGTACTCTGGCTCCTGGGACTTTTCTGTCGTGGTTAACTGTGAATTCTTTATTTACATATGAAAGCAGAGCTCAGATGAATGTATTGAGAAGGCCTGCAAGATACATCGCTGGTTACCGGATTGTATTATTTTATTTATTTATTGTTTATGTAGCAATACATCCATATGGCTGAGATACCCGCCACCCCCTCTCAACACAATCCCCAAGGATGGGAAACCGGAAACAGTTCTGAAGTTTTTGGAAGACGGGAGGGAGTGACCCTCCCGGCCGTATTTATTAAAATATGAAACAAAAATTAAAACATTAAATCAACAGTTTCATATTATGTACAATTTCATTACCACATTGCGATGTTTGGCTAACCTTAACAGATTCTCTAATACAAAGGTTCTCCTAGCCGAACTAACATCCTACAAAACATTTACTTGAAATTTTTGAAATTGTACATCCTAACTTTTAAGGGCCAACGGCAAGGTCGTAAACGGTGTCAAGATCCCTAACCCAGAAATCTCGCCCTCACTTGTGAGGGGCGGCCCAGAGGCGTACCTCAAGTGCAATTACCAATTTCCCTTGACTTGACGGGGGCCCCAATAAAACTCGACGCCACTTAAAGGTCGTACGAGGACTCGTGTGAGGTATCTAGAAGGTAGCGTAGACCCCCCCCCACACCCCACACAACTTACCACATCTGCCGTCGCAGACGTCCTGGCCCCGGGAAATTCCCCAGGAGGGGGCTGTAACCCCTCCTACCCAGGAAGGGGCCTTGACCGCCTTTCCTTTCCTTTCGGCGACCCATCCTTAGAAGGGACCGCCTCCCCGTTGAGGGGCCAATGGCCACCTCCCCCGAGCGCTCCCATCCGTGCTGGGTGACGCCCACTCATAGGGATCTTCCAATTAGTGCTCACCGATCATGACCTTACCGCCCGACCAAATTAAATACGACAATGCTAACTAAATTACCAATGACTAAATGAACAAAGACAGTAGCAACTACAACTTTATTAAAAAGCATGCTTACCAATGAACACTAAAGCAAAATTTCTTTATTTGCGAGACATAACACCAATCGACCATTCTTTATTACATACTCAAAATCCTCCTGATAATACCACAACCTGTAAACGAAAATCAGAGTTAACCATCAACTTTATTCAAAACCACTTGCTGTCCTCAGGGGCTGGTGGGTGGGTCAAAATTGGCTCTTCGTTCCGTCTCGAGCTCACGTGCAGCGAGGAGGTGCAGCTTCAGAGCACAGGAACAAGAGGATGCCTTCTGGTCTTGCTTCTCCTTTTATCCGTCTTTAGGGCGGGCGTAAACCCGCCCCTGCCTGCCCCAAGGGCGTGGCCAGCCGCGTCAGTGTCTAGGCCAACCCACTCTAGGGCGGGAAAAAGGCGCGCCCCGGCTACGCCGCTTCGGGCATACCAGCCGAGACTCGCCTCCCGCCCAAGATGGCTTCCCGGGGGGATCGTGGTACTCCGCCATAAGTTCGGGGGGACCGAGTGGTCGCCCCTTTCCATATGGCTGAGATACCCGCCACCCCCTCTCAACACAATCCCCAAGGATGGGAAACCGGAAACAGTTCTGAAGTTTTTGGAAGACGGGAGGGAGTGACCCTCCCGGCCGTATTTATTAAAATATGAAACAAAAATTAAAACATTAAATCAACAGTTTCATATTATGTACAATTTCATTACCACATTGCGATGTTTGGCTAACCTTAACAGATTCTCTAATACAAAGGTTCTCCTAGCCGAACTAACATCCTACAAAACATTTACTTGAAATTTTTGAAATTGTACATCCTAACTTTTAAGGGCCAACGGCAAGGTCGTAACCGGTGTCAAGATCCCTAACCCAGAAATCTCGCCCTCACTTGTGAGGGGCGGCCCAGAGGCGTACCTCAAGTGCAATTACCAATTTCCCTTGACTTGACGGGGGCCCCAATAAAACTCGACGCCACTTAAAGGTCGTACGAGGACTCGTGTGAGGTATCTAGAAGGTAGCGTAGACCCCCCCCACACCCCACACAACTTACCACATCTGCCGTCGCAGACGTCCTGGCCCCGGGAAATTCCCCAGGAGGGGGCTGTAACCCCTCCTACCCAGGAAGGGGCCTTGACCGCCTTTCCTTTCCTTTCGGCGACCCATCCTTAGAAGGGACCGCCTCCCCGTTGAGGGGCCAATGGCCACCTCCCCCGAGCGCTCCCATCCGTGCTGGGTGACGCCCACTCATAGGGATCTTCCAATTAGTGCTCACCGATCATGACCTTACCGCCACAGGCCGGATAGTTGACCGGCTATCCGGACCCCCCACAAAACTCCTACCTAAAGGTCATGTTATAACGACTTTAGCCATGCTAGGAAGTCTCCTATGAGTAACTCATTCCCCACCCGAGACAAATGCACACCATCCCCCAAATACATACTGTCATCATTAATACACCCATGCGAAATAGAATGCAGTGTCTTGGAATGGAACAGCCTACTCACTTTGTTATTAAACTTTCTAACAGAATGATTCAAAGCAGGAACAGAAATAGCCCCCCGCCACACTTTTCGTGGGATCATATGGGACCATGCAATTGTGCACCCTGGAACTCTCCTCGCTAACCAACTTACAGTGGAAAGCATCGCCTCCAGAAGAAGTCGTCTACCAGTGGTGACCAAATCATTACCCCCAAGATGTACTATGACTACAGGCGGAGGTGACCTCGCCCGCCCTAGTAAACCCTCGAAAAATGACTGAAACTGGTCAATACAGAGACCGCCTCTTCCGTAGAAGGACACACTGTACCCGTATTCCCCCGCAACGTGAATCATGTCACCTGCCTTGAATACGTCCGCGGCATGCCTCACGTATGAGTGGCCCACGACCCACACCTCCTTTTTCACAGCCGGTGATGTCTGACCGCTGGCCCGGTGTTGGGTCGACTGCATAGTCCGCCCCGCCTCGTAGGCTTGCGCAACTGAAAACCAAACAAAAACAAGAAGCGTGAGTACATCGTTACAGCTTCACAACATGTGCAACCGCACATACCTTTTATAACAGTTGGAGGACCAACGCCCCACCCGTTTTACTTGTTCCACATTCAGACCCCTGGCTGTAGCCTCTGTAGCAGCCCCTATCCGAAAGGAATGGGTCCCAAACTCGCCCGGGTTCAAGCCCGCAGCGGCAATCGACATCGCAAGCACCCGCTGAAACTGAAACTTTGTCAGTGGGGTGGCGTCAGCGTGTCTCAACAAGGTCCCCCCCCATGATGCCACCCTTCGTGCTAAATAATCTTCTAAACACTTTACCGGGCACATGGAGAACCCGGGAATCCTGCGTATGATTATGCAGTCACCCATCCCACTTTGATCGGTCTTGGACCTGACAAATGAGACAGTCATTGTCTCCCCTCTGATCTGAACGTGCTCCTGGCACAAACCTCCTGTCACATCCTGCTTGTTCCTCGCCACTAGTTCGCTTACCCGCATAGCCCCATGAAATGCCAGCGTAAAAGCGGCTCGGAATAACACTGTCTCAAACTGAGATGAACATGTAGCAGGGATTACAGACAATAACTGGGCCAGCCTATCCAAACCTATCGGGCGCCTCTCGTCTACTCTGCGACCCTCAAGGCGTTGCCACCCCCGTAGCGCTTTCTGTACAACGAAAGACGCTGTCGGGTCATGGATCCCATGAGCCCTAGCAACAAAGGAAATGGCAGCCCGATGCCTCTGAGCCGTGGCCACCGATTTCCCAACCCGATGTAAAGACATCAGAAAATTCACCACCCATTCCTCCTGGGCCCAAAGCCCCTCTCTATTAGTCCCCAAAAAGGCTAAATAGGACCGGAACGCCCCTTCATATGCCTTCCTCGTCCTGGGTGCTAAACTCTCTCCCACGAGGTTACGAAGTTCGGGGCACCGAGAGACCAGAGAGCTTCGGGAAAGGGTGCCGGCTCCGGGTCCGCTGTGGGAAGAAAACCCCAGAAAGCCTGTATACGAAAACGAGACAGTGCATCAGCCGCCTGGTTCATTACCCCCGGGACATGTCTTGCTTTGAATAGAACATTCAATTGCATACACAGTAAAACAATTTCCTTGAGCAGTCTCAAAATCCATTTGCATCGTGCTGCCTGGCTATTGATACACTCGACCACGGTCATATTGTCAGACCAGAATACCACCGAGTGATCTCTGAACCCTTCTGGCCAAGTTCTCAGGGCCACCAAAATGGGGAAAAGTTCCAGGAAAGCAATGTTACTAGTCAGTCCACTGTCATGCCACCATGCCGGCCACTTTTGTGCAGACCATTTTGTGCCGAAGATGGCACCAAAACCTATGCTCCCTGCCGAATCTGTCCACAGCCCCAGCTCCTCAGAGGACACGGCCGGTTTGTTCCAGACGACTCGACCATTGAAATCCGCCAGAAATGCCAACCAAATGCGCATGTCCTGGCGGACCTCTGCCGAGAGCCTTGTGCGATGATGGCCCTCCTTCAGGCCGACCATAGCTTGAGCAATCGAACGGGAAAAGGGGCGGGCCATTGGTATAACCCTCAGGGCAAAATTCAACTGACCAACTAACTGCTGTAATTGATGCAGCTTAACCTTAGATCCACTTATACACATTTGCAGGGATGCCCGGAACTTTGACACTTTGTCAGCTGGTAAACGAAAACAACCTTCTCCGGAGTCTAACTCGATCCCCAGAAACTCTAGGCAAGTGGAAGGCCCCACAGTCTTACCTGGTGCCAATGGCACGCCAAACTGATTCATTAAGACACAAAATTCAGCCAAAGCCTGCCCACATTCCGGATCCCCGGCTGCCCCCAGGAACAAAAAATCATCAAGGTAATGCATCACATGTTGGAAACCCGTCTTCTTTGTGAAGAACCATTGTAGAAAACTACTGAATTTTTCGAAATAGGCACAAGATATAGAGCACCCCATCGGCATACACCTATCCATGTAATAATGACCCTGAAACATGAAACCTAAGAGACGCTGATCGTCTGGATGTACCGGGAGCAACCGGAACGCTGACTCGATATCAGATTTTGCCATCAGCGCCCCGGGCCCCAGGCGATTCAAAATGGCTACGGCCTCATCGAAGGATGCGTACCGCACCGAACACACTTCCGGGTCTATCGCTTCGTTTACGGAAAGACCACGTGGGGCTGATAAATTATGTATCAGCCGAAACTCACCCGGGTCCTTCTTGGGGACCACTCCTAAAGGAGAACAAACAAAGTTAGGAACCTGGGGTACACTAAACGGACCGGCGACTCGACCTCGAGTAACCTCCTTCCGGATCTTATCCTGTACCACGGTCGTATGCTGCAAGACCGATAACTGATTTTTACATTTCTCTACACCTTGAAAGTCCCCCACTGGGATGCGGAAACCATAAGAAAACCCGTTCCGCAACACCCCAGCAGAAGTACGATCCGGGTATTCACTGAGCCAGGGAATCATTGCCAAGGTATCAATCGGGGTAGGTAAAGGCGCCCCTCGGACTATGTTAGACCTGTTTGGCGCCTCCTCTACCCCCGTTATCACCCGTTTTGGCTCTGCACGTGGACTCAGGATGGGATGATTGCCCACACCCACTACATTCGTGTCTAAATTTGCACGATCCCTGGGGCCTAGTACATTTACCCCTGTTGAAGTTCCAACAAACCCCCCTTTTTCCTGTATTGCCGGCAGGCCTCGAGTAATTGTCGGTACCCGCACCTGATCGAAAGGGCGTCCCCGCATACTGGCGGGAGGATTCGCCAACGTTACTCCCAACTAATGGCAATTTCAACATACCAGTATCCTCCATTTTTGACCATGACACAGAATCATAACAATCCCAAGTTCAGTTTTTATCATGTTCTTTAGCCTTTCTAAACAGATTATCATAGCAGAACCAATGATTACCCTCGTGTGATACCGAGTACCCCATGATCCGTGATTGATAAATCGGCAATTCGGGTAGCAAATCGGGCCTTCGTTCCCCCAAGATCGATGTAAAAACCCCCCACGCTTTGCCCCAATTGCCAATGTTTTCATTTACCTTAAAGGCGGCCATCTTAGCGCGCCAAACACTCGGATGCATGAGGTCCTTCTGTCCTTTAACATGCTCCATCTCATAGTGGTCAGTAAGCAACGAGAAGATGTTTACATACTCCCCTGCCCATATCTTCTCTTTAATAGCCAAAGGAACATGCTGACCCAATTTTTCCCTACGAGAGGGTGCTGACTCATCCCTTGCAATCGGCAATGGCCGCTTACCTGAACCGGACGCTGCCTCTGCGACTGAACTCGTCCCCTGTGGCTTCTCTACCGCTGCAGCCGGCGTGGACACCTTCGCTGCCTCCCTTGTCTCACGCAGTTGCTTCATCAGCACCTGCGCGTCGACAGCCGTGGCGCCCTCGCTACCTTTACCCAACCACGCTGCTAATTGTGCTGCCAGCTCGGGTGGCATATCTTCCCCGGACACGGGGGTGACCACAACGGGAATCGGATTCCCTTCCTCCGGCACGGGGGTGGGTGCCTCGAGCGGAGTACTGGGACCCGGGATGTCTCGCCCAGCTGCTCCCCTCCTGGGCCTCTTGTTTTTCCCTCCCGGGGCTGTTCCCGCCAAAGGACGTTTCGGCCCCCCTTCCTCGTCTTTATCCATTCGCCTCTTTAGGTCGGACACCTCTTTCATGAGAACGCGCAGCATCTGGTCAGTAGTCATGCGCTTTCCCGCCTTCTTCGGCATTCTCCAACAGAGTATCTGAAAAACAAAGAGAACGATTACAACGCTCAAAATTGGCTCTTCGTTCCGTCTCGAGCTCACGTGCAGCGAGGAGGTGCAGCTTCAGAGCACAGGAACAAGAGGATGCCTTCTGGTCTTGCTTCTCCTTTTATCCGTCTTTAGGGCGGGCGTAAACCTGCCCCTGCCTGCCCCAAGGGCGTGGCCAGCCGCGTCAGTGTCTAGGCCAACCCACTCTAGGGCGGGAAAAAGGCGCGCCCCGGCTACGCCGCTTCGGGCATACCAGCCGAGACTCGCCTCCCGCCCAAGATGGCTTCCCGGGGGGATCGTGGTACTCCGCCATAAGTTCGGGGGGACCGAGTGGTCGCCCCTTTCCATTCACCCGGGGTTTAGAGTGTTGTATGTAGTATTTGTAAATGACCAATACCTACAGTTTGTGAAAGCATTGATTCTAATACACATATTTTTAAATGAAACAGAATTTGTAATAATAGCTGCAGAATCAAATACAATTGTAGCACACAGATTGAAAGCATTTCTCAGCTGAGAGTACCAAGTCATCACCATTGAATAGAAATTGGCAGCAGTTCATTGGTCTTGTGAAGCAGTATCAAGGGTCAGATTTGAAAAGCAAAGTCAAATTACAGCATACCGTAATAACCATAAGGTGGGTGAGAGACACGACCTCTTCATATAAATCTGGAATTGAGTAGCAAGGTGATCTTGTAACACAAAGAACAGGAGAAAACATGTTCAGCCCTTGTGTAATTCATACAGTATAGGGTGGCAAAAGTGGCACTGTGATAATACTGAGGCCTGGAGTATGGGCGAGCAAATGCATGTAGTTGATTGGAGGAATGTTAAACGAAGAGCATATATTTGGTCAAAGGAAAAGGGGAGCTGCAAACGTCACAGGTGTGTTGGTCCAGAAAAACAGAAGACTGGAACTGAGAACAGCTATTAACAAGAGAAAGACAATAAGAAAAATATAATAGTACAAGCAGGGCTTACAGACAACTATATAAACATATGTGTGTCGTAACAAAGCAGGATGTTAGGTTAGATACTGCTCAGGAGCATTAAAAAAAGTGAGGGAATACATTCCTTCACCATTAGGCCTAGGGCAAATGTTCGGTTAAAAAACCCACCACAGTGATATACACCAGCTATAGTTCTGCAAGTTCGATTGTATTTTTTATTCGATAATGATTTTTGAATTATTTGTTACCCTCTAAGGAACCATGGGAATGATTGGAAAGGATGCTAATTGTTTTTAGATAATATGATCATGTATTTTTTGTTGCTATGAGATGCTTACTTGTGCTTTTTAGGTCTCACTAGAGGCAGCGCAGCTGCTCTGGCAAGACATTTAGTTAGTGGATTTCAAAGTGCTACCCAGGCTTTTGCTGGCCACAAGCTTGAGTGCACGTACGTGTGCAAGCGCGCAGCCACCATCTGCCTTTCCTTTGTTGTCATGGGTAATTAAGCGTCTCTCTCTCTCCGGGCACCCTTTCAAGTCATCGCTCGTTACCTCTTCTTCCCTCCCCTGCCCTTGGCTGAGCTTCACTATTTATATTGCTATCACTTTGTCTAGCGCAGTTATCACCTATCTCTGCCTGCTCTCCCAGCCCCTACTTTCCTCCCACCGCCCGCTCAATCTCTATCTGAGCCTCTGTCTGTCTCTACTTTTCTCTAGGCTTGTCTTTTTACCGCACTGTTCATAATTCTGCGTACTTTCATATCATTTTCTCTCTGCCTCCTCCTATCTCTTCTTACTAACTCTCTTTCTCTCTCTGTGCCTTTCATGTCATCCCTCGTTACCTCTTCTGCCCTCCCTGCCCTTGGCTGAGCTTCACTTTTTATATTTCTGTCACTTTATCTAGCGCAGTCTTCGCCTATGTCTGCCTGCTCTCCCAGCCCTTACTTTCCTCCCACCGCCTGCTCAATCTCTATCTGAGCCTCTGTCTGTCTCTACTTTTCTCTAGGCTTGTCTCTTTACCGCACTGTTCATGTTCTCGAGTACTTTTGTATCATTTTCTCTCTGCCTCCTCTTTGTGTCTCTCTTCCACTTTTTGCATTTCTCTCCATTTTCTGCATCGTAACATCTGCCTGTCTATTACTTTTGTATCTCTACCTGTAAAACTCTGTGCGGCTGATTCATAGAAGCATCCGTGTTTACTGCCGAAAATATCAAGTTTGAGAAACTGTTATTTTTTTTATGAGTTTTTCGTGAATTCCCAAAAATGGTCCCAAAATGTCACTTTCACATCAAAATGTGGTTTGACAGTATACTGTGTGACAACAGTGTCCGTATCCAGTTTCAACACCTCTAATTTCACCCTGCTCTGCTTACCAGCCCACATCAGATATATCAGTAAACTATTCAGGGTGGTGAAAGTGGCACGAGGGATACAACAGATACAACCAGTTCAGACATGGCCATATGCAGATCAGTCTGACCCTGTGCCTCATAGGAACAGTCCAGCCCGAACTGTCAAGCCATGCCTTCCATGGACTGGAAACAAGCTTCCTAAGACCGGTTTCTGGCATTCCAGCCGTCTTCAGCAAGGCTTGCTTGAATCCAGTGGCAAATGGAGCAAGGGACTCACGTCTGAGCATACCTTGCCAACTTATGCCTCTAAAAACAAGCATTGGCATAGCCAATAAGTCTCTCCTTTGGGACCTTATACGTTTTTAGCCATGCAACAGTTGATGTTATTGCACCAAGGATATTGTGCTGCATAATTAAATACTTATAAGGTCCCAAAAGCGAGACCTATTGGCTATGACAATGCTTGTTAAGGTTTGTAACCAAAATAAAGCTATGTTACTACTACTACAGCAGCTATATAAGAAATGCATAATAAATCCTAAACATAAAATCAAAAGTGTTCAAAGAGGGGAGTACGAAAAATTGACTCAAGGCACGTGGTTTTCATTACTTCCCCAATGCCCCTGTGAAGGCTTTACACATCAAAGCACCAAGATTATTATTCTTTTTTGTAAACTCTATACCCCACAGAGAAGGCCATTTCTTTGCCCCCTACTATTAGTACAGGAAACCAGGTCACATGAGAGAGCCTTGGACTATTTATTATCCTTAGACAATATAGATACTGTATACGCTGTCTTAAATTATACTTAACTGTACTTAAGATAAGCAGTAGATATTAGATGTTTATTATGTTTTTCTTTTTAATGGCTGTATTTTAAAAATGTATGTATTTATTTAGTATTTTACATGGAAATGTATTGGATTTTTTGGTTGTTGCTTTTTTATGTAAATGTTGTTTATTGATTTTAAAGCATACAACACAAGCCAAACAAATTGAAAACTCATGTCCCTGTAAAGAAAGCATCAAATAAGCCCACTTTCCATGGTACATAGTGCAACAACTTAATGAAAACATACATATCAGGATCTAGCCCATGCAAAATACAATCAGGCCCTACATAGCAAAATGTGGCACAATAAAGGAGAACAACTAAGTATGGGCGGAAAATCCGTTACGCTCGCGGATTTTGCGGATTTTCGGTAAATTCGCAATCCACGAAATTCGCGAATTTCCCGCAAAATCCGCAAATTTGCACGCAGCGGATTTTTTTTCTTTGCGGTGTAAGTTCGCAATTGCGAACATGTAGGTGCGGCGGGCAGCAACAATCTCGCACTCGCGAAATTACAAAAATTACAATTCTGCACAAGAAATCTACTAGCAAGCAGCATAGACCTTCTGAAAATGATGATTTTTATCAGAATAACTCCTCAGGTTGACATTTGCCTGCACTTTTTTGGATTTGAGGCCTTTTGATTTCCTTTGGATAACTTTTGGATTAGAAATCAACTTTCTCATATAAGCTTGGTGGGGCATTGCAGTTGCTGTAATGGTGTTCTGCAGAAAAACGAGTTTTGCAAAAGTGAAAGCAGGTTCAAAAGTTCAAACTCATCATTAGTAACCGTTCCCTGTAGTGCTTCCTGACAAGGGCCCCTCCAGAGCAGTTGCTAGTTGCAACAATTGTATGACCCTGCTCTGACCCTCACAGCAGGCTCATAGAATAGCTACAAGTAGGCCACAAAGGTCCTGGAAAAAAAATTGCACTGCAAACAGAAAGCAAATTACAGATAAGGAAGCAGGTGCCAGACTGGAATTTTAAAACAGTGACACATTATTAAATCAACCCCAAATTAATTCATGTCAGTTGAAGCAGGCAGGTGTGCTTGCTTTTTCCCCCCATAATCTACAGTGATGATGAACCAGAGGGTGGCATAAGGCATTGATGTACCAGAGGGTGGCATGGGTGAAACAGAGGGTGACAGGGGTGAAACAGAGGGTGCTGGGAACCTGTGATGATGAACCAGACGTAGAAACAACATAATCGTGACCGGTGCGAGCCTACATGTAAGTTCGCAATTGCGAACTGTTACAAAACCCTCGCGAACTGTCAGAAATCCTTGCGAACTGGCAGAAATCCTTGCGAACACAAAAAAAAAAAATCTGCAAATTCGCGAGAATTCGCGGATTTTGCGGATTGCGAGTTCGCAAATTCGCAAAATTCGTGAACGCCAGATTCGCAAAATTCGCCCATGCTTAAGAACAACACTCATCCAAGCTCCGTCTCCATTTCTCCTAACAAGAGACCCATTGCAAGGAGAGCGGAGAACGACCAACTTAGAAGTGGAAATGTCATCAAATAACAATTTTTCCCCTAATCCATGGTGGCCCTCTAATCAGGAGAGCAACAGGGCGCTGTCATCAATTACATATCTATACTACTATAATAAAGGAAGAACTTTGCTCCTTTGAGGCTGGTAAACTCGGGAACCACAGCGCCAATCCTCACACCCGATACATCATTGTAATCGTCAGGGTGTGCAGATGGACATAGGCTATATAAATAAAAAAAATATAAGTTATATAAAAAAATTTCGATAAAAAAGTAGTCCCTTGCAAGTAGCGCCGGCCGCGACCTGTATGGTGACATCAGGAGCACGGGGAGGAGCGGCGCGCAGGAGCGGAAGAGGAGCGGTGGACATGGCGCGGGGAGCAGCGGTGACGAATGGCGGAATGGCGGTGAGGACCGGCGGACAGGCGGGAGGAGCGGTAAGCGGCATGGAGCGGCGGAGCGGTGAAATGAGGTGCGCGGGGAGGAGCGGCGGCTGAGGTAAGGCTCCGGGCAGGCGGGGGTCAGGGCAGGCAGGGGTTGGGGCAGGCGGGCGATGGGGCGGACGGGGCCCGGGCTGCTTGACAATGTCGGGGCGGGCGGGGGGCTGGGCTGCTGCACAATATTGGGGCGGGCGGTGGTCCGGGAAGCCTGATTGCTCCCGGACAAGGTCGGGATGGACTGATAGTAGAGAATAAAATAAAAGAAGAACCAAATGTGAAATTCTCACACAGAAAGAAAAAGAAACAAGAGGATGCACTGAGAGGAAGCCGCCCCTCGTCCAGAAGCTGGGGGGCCATCTGGATGGAAAAGGCCAAGTTGTCGGGCCTAGGTGGGTCGCTCCGGAGAGTCCAGCTTCTGGCCTCTAGAGTATGATTGAAGGGAGTCCTCAAACAACTGTAAGGCCCAAAGTCTGGGGGGAACCGAACGGTAATGCCTGGTCGTGGTGAAATAGTGCACAAGAGGCTGCCAAGTGCGGGTGAAACGTGTGCCTGTATGGTTAATGTGGGTGGTAAGCAATTGAAGAGCTAAAACATTCCACAGGTGAAGAAACCAGGTGGCGATAGGGGGAGGATGCAGTTTCTTCCAAAATAAGGCTATTGACTGTCTAGCCGCTGCTAGTAAATGGAGAATCAAGCACAACTCTGCGTATGTCATAACATTTAGTGTTGAGGGTTTACTGTCTAAAAGCGTAACTGCCGGGGAAGAAGGAATAGGAAATCGCACTACCTCCTTGATGTGGCTGAGGACCTCCTTCAAAAAGATCGTGAGATTCGGGCATGACCATCAAATGTGAATAAAATCAGCTCTATCCCTCTGGCATCTCCAACAGGTAGGGGGGAGCGTGGGAAAATTTGGTGTAAGCGGGTGGGCGTGTAATACCACTGCGTCATTAACTTGTATGCTGACTCACGTTGCGGCGTGCTCTGGAATCTCTTTGGAATATGAAGCCTTAGACTGGTCCACCCTTCAGGAGGTATGTTCTTCTAGGTTTAAAGCCCACCGTGTCAGTTATCCGTGGGTTCATGAGAGTGTTGTAAAACAGATTATGTATTAGAATTCAGACCCTTCAATCTCTCAAATTTACGAACCAGGGCCTCAAAGGCGGTAAGTTGTCTAGTGGCTCCTTGAACATAGGTCTGGGAGCTAAGCCAGTGACGTATCTGGTAATATTGCATACATTTACCCGTGTTAGATGAAACCTTTGCCTTCATTGATCAAACGTAAGGAAGTCCTCGCCCTGAAAAAGGTCCTGAATAATCCGTCAATTGCCCTCTGTCCATGTACTAAATGCCTCGGTTTGCATTGCCAGCGTGTTAGGGGATGGGAACAATGTCAGGCCTTGGGACTGCCACCTTGTCCCAAATCTCCAATACCGTCTTCGTTGGGGTGGCTATGTAGGCGCTGCAGGTGAGTACTCCACGCGGGAGCCAAGCCAGGACCCACAAAGGTGTACAAGCCACCGCTCGATCCAAGTAAAACCAATGTTTTTCGCGAACCACCCACCCTGATATATACTAAAGGTGACAAGCCCAATAGTATTCCAAAGGATTGGGGCACGCTAGTCCACCCCAGTCACAAGGCAAGATTAGGATCCTGTTGGAAAATCGTGGGCGGGATTTGCTCCATAAAAAAATTTGTAAAGTCACGTTGTAGGGCAAGAATATCAGCCTGAGGTATTGGGGTGGGTAGAGTTTGAAAGAGGAATAGAAGTCCTAACCAGCCGAGAGGAAGGCCATTCTATCTGTGCAATTCCTCCCGGATGGCCTTCCTATATCTAGGCCAGTTAGACTGATTACAAGTCGAGAGTGTAGGGGTCAAGTTTAGGCCCAGATACCGAAAAGATACGTCAATCTACTGTACTGGAATCAGGTCTCGTGATTCCTGGATCTCAGAGAGAGTAAGATTAAGAGCATGAGATTTTCCAAGATTGATCCTGTATCCTGATGCATCTTCAAAAGCCCTCAGGAGAGAAGCCACAGCTGGGAGGGACGTTGAGGTGGAGGATAATGATAGAAGGAGGTCATCCGCAAAGAGGTAGGCCTTATGGTCATACCCACCCATGGAAATGACTCGTATATTCAGATCTTGATGAATGGTGATAGCCAGGGGCTCCACAACCAGATCGAACAACAGGGGGGATAGCGAGCACCCCTGTCTGGTGCCCCAAATAGAAGGGGATTGGGGCAGTGAGACAACCATTGAAACTAATGTGGGTAGAGGGTTTTGCATAAGGCGCCATCAATCTGGAGATCATCTTCGGTCCCAGTCCCACTCTCCGTAATACTTCTTTAAGGAATCCCTAGTCCACTCGATCGAAGGCTTACTCCGGGTCGAGAAATACCGGACAGGCAAGGATATTTCTATAGAGTATTTTTTTATACGTAGTGGGATACCAGACGGATATTGTCCGCTCCCTGGCGGTGTTGAATGAATCCCACTTGATCGAGGTCAATGAGACTGGGGAGATGGGGCTCCAGGCGATTGGCTAAAATGGTTGTATTAATCTTTGCATCAGTGTTTAACAAAGCAATGGGGCAGTAGGACGCAGGAAAGGAATAGTCTTTACCTGGCTATGGGATAAGGAGCACCTCCACTTCGTTCATGGAGGCGGTGAGAACTGTGATATTTGTGAAACTATAAAAAAGATTAAGCAAATGGTCTCGAAGCTGCGGGTAATAGACCCGCTAAAAAGTGACAGGTAATTCATCCGGCCCGGGGATCTTACCAAGTGGAAGTTGTTTTAAAGCCTTAGCAATCACATCATGAGTAATGGGATTTTCCAGCAATTTCATAAAGTGAGGATCAATAGGATCCCAAGTGCAAGAGTTAAGAAAGTCAGTACAGCATCAGGAGGACAAGGAGTATTTACATAGAGGTCCCCATAGAAATTCTACAGTTTAAGACCTTTATCCACCTCCAAAATGGCCCATGAGCCATCTGGGCGCCTATGTTTGGTGATGTGTGCTCTGGCGGTCTGTGCTCAAAGGCGTCCTGCCAGACACGCCCGAACCTTATCACCCCCTGAGTAGAACTTCTGCTTGAGGTTGAGTAGAATTTTTTCTGCCGTATTGGTGTGATGCAGGTGCAATTGCCTTGCAATTCAGCGAGGCGCCACTTATTGAGGAGGGACGGATGAAGATGATCCCTGCATTCCAGTGTTTTGATGTCTCCAGAGATCGATATAGATGTGATAACTCCCTGAATAGTAGCTTTAAAAGCATCTCATCGAATGTCCTCAGAGGTGTTGGTAAGGGAATTAGCAAGAAAGAAGGCCTCAGTCTATTTTTGGATATCCACCACATCCACAGGGTCCCGAAGGACCTGAGGGGGCAGCCTCCAGCGGGGTACGGACTCCCTACGCGGATTAGGGGGTTGAAAGGAAACCAGGGCATGATAGTGATCTTATAAAGATATTTCAGATATCTCCGCATCGCTCAGTGGATGGATCAAGGGGAGAGAGAGAAAATAATAGTCTATACGAGAATATGACTGTTGCGAATGGGAGAAAAAGGAATAGTCCTTAGAGTCCGGGTGTAGATGTCTCCAGGCATTAACTAAGCCTAAGTTTGTGATGACATTCCTCAGGGCCGCCAACATCGCACCAGAACTTTGATATGTCTGGCAGTACAATCCCATTCTGGGTCCCAGACCAAATTAAAATCGCCCCCGAGGACAATGGGAGTTGTGACTGACTGTAGCAGGTCCCTAAGGTGTGGGCATAGGAAAGCATCCTGGTACTGATTATGGGCATATGTGTTAACAAAGGTTAGAGACCTCCTATCCCCAAACCTGACGCCTCTTGTTAGGGGAGTTCAGACCCTTTACATTTAGAGTGAGAAATTTATTGTGGCCCGTCATAACATTCTTGAAAGAGAAGTACGACCCCTGCAACCCTCACAGCGACCCTATAGGCCTGGGTCCCTTCCCCCAGACCCTCATGTCCCCCAGTAGAACAACAGGGCCATCGCAGCTCTTCAGCATAGCAGTACAAGCCATAGTATCACCCAGCAAAGCACTCATCTTTACTCTCATACCCCTAAAATCAGCACATCCAAAAGAAAAAAGAGAAACTGTGAAGAAAAAGGAAAGAAAAATGAAGGATACAACAACTGATGGCCTACCGGGACAGGAACAAACAGAGTCTATCAAGAAGAGCCCAGTGTAACACAGATGGGCCATTCCGGAAAAGTCACTCTCCTACGGGACTCTGTAGGTGGGGTGGCAGTCGTACAGAGGTTTGTGGGCCTCCGCCACCACTGTCCCGTGGCAATGTTTAGGAAAAGGGATATTTGCTCCATCCATCATGCCAATCCCGAGAATGTCAGCTGCGGTCACGGCTCCGACGTCCTCCGAAGACGTAGTCTCTTCATGCAAGAGGGTCAAGTGTGACTTTAGGCTACATGCAATGTCTCACTCAGTTTTCAACCATCCTCTAACAGTATCTAGGACTTCCTTCCCAGAGCCGGATTCACCTCAAGTCTAAGTCGAGGTACATGTGGCCCCATTGCAGGAGACAGCAAAGCCAGGGAGTGTTTATTCTGTATGAGCTGGAGAGGAAGAGCCACTCAGGGAGCAAATATGACTGATGATTTCCTGTTTAGTTTTGGAAGAATCAAGTTCCTGTATACGGAGTCTGGATTTAGGAGGCATGACTGTGAACCATATCAGGAGAAGAGGTCCCTCTCAGCGCTCTCCCGGTGAAGACAGGTCCCCTCCATCAGACTCCGATGGGAGCTGCAGAAGCTGTTTTGCATTGTTTAGTGAACAAAGGACTCGCCTTTTGCCCTACCATGTAACATTAGGGCAAATAGATGACCCCATTGGTATTTGATGTTGACATCCCTCAGCTTTTCTGTGACAGGCTTGAAATCTTTTCGCTGTCAAAGTGTGACTGGTATTTGTATCAAGAGGCCATTGTAAGAAATCATTTTAATCCCTTGTATTTTTTTCAGAATAGTTTCTTTATCTGCATAGTAATGGACTCTAGTAAGGATGTCCAGAATGAAGTTAGGCAGATTGTGTGGACCACAGACCCGATGAGCCCTGTCAAACATAGGTGGTGAGGCCTCCTCTATCTCTCGGATGGCTTGGAAAAGTTCTGCTGTATATGTCAGGATGTTTTTGCCTTCTCCCCCCAATAGAGCCCCCCTGATGCGCAGGTTGTTTAGCAGACTGCGATTTTCAAGGTTCTCCTGCTTCAGCTTAAAGGAAATAATCTGCTCCTCGATTTCCATCATTCTCTTCCACAGATTTTAATGATCCTCAGCTCTGGTGTCCACAGTGCATTCAAGGTCATCGACTCTTCCCCAATTTCCCTGACCTCTCAACGGATTTCCTGCAGGCCTGTCTTGAAGTCCTGTCTTAGAGAGCCAATCTCTTCTTTGATTTCCTGCAGGAAGGACACCATGAATGCCTGGGTGAGTGGCACCTTCAAGGTGGACTTCCCTGATGCCAGAGTTGAAGAGTTGGAGTCTTCCTGTGAATGAGGAGTAGCTTTAGACCAGAGGGAGGTGGCTGGATTGTCACGAGCCATGGTAGACTCAGCGTCTTTATGTGCTTTATTTATAGGAGGCATGACAGGGCCTCCAGGGGGACCATGAGTCCAACGATGGAGAAAGGTCAGACCCTGAGGACGGGGTAGAAAGGCGTTGAGGAGCAAAGACTTGGCAACTATTATTTTAGTTGTGTAGGGCTGTCTGCGAGCCAGGCCAAAGGAGCTCCAGATGTCCCACACATGCATCACAGTATTACCATGCTACCAAGACGAACCACCACATGTAGCACGGGGTCTCTCCCCCACAACAGCCCACAGCACAGGACCAGAGTCCATAGGATGGGCACTAGCCCAGCAAAGATGACCCCACAGGTACGTCTTCAGGCAGCAGAGGTCACGGCCTACCCCAGAGCACCACAATTCTCTCCTTGTCCAGCGTGAGCGAAGGCCGTTACAAGCATCCCAGGATCTTCTGCTGCCACCAAAGGGCGTAACCACCCCCTACATCCCATGCAACATGCAGAGATTAGTTCACAGGCCAGCAGTTGTAAGATGACTGCCTGCGGACACCAGGAGGGGATCCAACTAGACTCCCCAACCACAGGTAATGGGCTGTGGCCCCACTGATAGAGACCTGCAAGAGTAGCAGTGAGCAGGTCTGCTTCTCAGGGCCTCCCCAGAGTCCACAGGGCTCAGAGTTCTTCCGCCGCCCCAGCAGGGCTCCGAAGCGCAGCGCACAGCAGACCTTACTTCAAATCATTGGTGCTACTATCATAGCCATGTACTCCAGGGCATGGCAGCCAGGCTTCAAAGTGAGCTTCCGGGGATTGAGTTGGGATCGGGGGCTTTCCCCAGTGTTCATCGGTGGCCAAAAAGCATAAGAAATGCCACCAGCCTGGGGATACCTCTGCGAGCTTGCGTTGCTCCAGCGCCACTCCGGACCGAGTGCAGGGCTCTGTCGAGTCGGGAAGGCCAGCCCGCCCTTAGAATGGCAGCAAAGGGGATCGTCAGGGGGACAGACTGACCCCGTAAGTTACTAGTCTCTGCTGGCTCACCTTCCACTGCTTAGCGGTCCCCGTCTCCTCGGAGTTTCCGAAACAGGCTCCTTAGAGCCTCACACCGGACCCACCTCTACCGATCAACCATCCAGGGCCGTGCTGCAGGACTAAGGCATGTGTCTCCGAGGCTCAGGTGAGAGTGAAGGGCGGCTTTCGCCTTCTGCAATGGCTAGTCGCCTCCCAGCAAAAGGCGCTATACCAGGGCTCATTGTAGGCTCTTGCGTCCCAACACAGGGGCCAAAGGGCGCAGCCCGACTGCGGTTCCAAGGCTGAGTCTGCCACCACAAGATGGCAGCCGTAGAGTATACCGGGTAGGCCGCTTGAGAATCCACACTCCCAGGCGCCACAGAGCCCCAGCAGTTCAGGGGTCTCCATCCGGTCTACAGACTCGATGGAGAAGAGCAACAGCGTTAGCGGGACGCGGTGGAGCGGAGACCTAGGCTTGCACGCCTTACTCCATGCGCTTCCTGGCCATGCCCCATGTATTGGATTTTGTGCAAACTTTTATGGGTCGAACAGAGCAGAATAAAGGATTTTGACTGACTGACTGATTCTACTGGTAGCAATAGAAAGAACCCTATTTGGGCACAGAGAAAGGACATAAAAGCTAAGAATGTTCTAGTCTGTGCAAGGCAGGCAGTTGAAAATATGAAAGGTTAGAAACAGCAGTAAGCTGTAAGCTTTGATAAATATGGACACATATTGACAAAGCATTTTCGACATAACATTGTTGGGATAAGAGGGGGTAGAGTGGATAGACATAGCTCTACATGAAAAGTTGCCATCTGCATTCTGAGGTTTGAGATGGCAAGGGTTTTTTTAGGGTCACTCAGATAAAGACTTTAGGGACGTGATAGGGGAGGGATCAGAAATGGAGTTACCAATTTTAACCAATCGACAGTGCTCTGATAGAGTTCATAATAATCTGTCCAGGCCCTCCTTGTTTTTCATTTTCAAATTGATGGGCAACAGTAAAGAATGCTGCTGTTAGGTCAACAAGGGTGAGAAGACAAGAGTGGGCTTTATAGAAAGTGAAAAGGATATAGTTGATGTACTTCGCTCTAATACCATATTGCAGCATATCACAAAGAACATTTTCTGTGATATGGTAGATTAGTTTGGATTTTAGCTAGGAAGGGAAGATCACAGATGGGTTAGTACTTTGACATTTTGGAGGGATCAAGGATAGGTTTTTATTATAAGTGGTTTACCATGAACAACTTAGAGATAGATTGGTGTAACACCCCTTTAAAGTAATCAATTTGTGAGGGTCAGCCAATCAGTGATAAATGTTTGATTTCACACAAACATCAGAATGGTGGGTCAAACATATTGCTCTCACCAAAATGTACAACACGACTATGGTTCCAAATACGACCATCATCTGTTTTTACAGCTTTTTTGAAAAGCTTAACAACAGTTTTAGGTGAAGTAAATTTTTACCAACTCTGGAATCCTACCGGAGCTTTAATTTTCACCTTCTCACCAACTTTGAAGTGTGAGGCTTTACCTGACCTCCGGAAATCAACATACATTTTCCTTTTCTTCTGAAGAGCTAACTCCTTGTCTCTCCAATGCCGAATGGCATTGTTCATCAACCCTTTATCCAAAATCATCCACCTTGGACACAAACTTGTATTTGCAGACCTGCCCTTGAAAAGTTCGAAAGGGGATTTACCCGTAGAGGAATGAGGAGTGAATCTGTAATCCGTAATTCGATTTTGCAACTTTTTCCTCTAATCAAGACAGCTAACTTTTGCCAATTGAATACTCTCTTTACAAGTTTTGTTGAGTCTTTCCAAAGCACCATTTCCTTCTGGGTGATATAATGAAATCTTTTTATGTACAACACCACACTTGAGCAAATATTCTTCCATCACCCCTGAATAGAACTGTGGGCCATTGTCCGAAAGAATAGAATTAGGAAAACTCTCACGTTTAAATACAGAATCTAAAAATGTTATAACAGATTGAGTTGTGATCTCCCTCACTGAACTAACTCCAACCCAACGTGAATACAAATCCAACAAACCAGTTAAATAAGGAGTTTGTTGTTCTCCATGCAAAGGTCTCACTATGTTGATGGCTACCTCATCCCAGAGACACTTTGGTAACCTTCTGCAAACCATGGGTGGATGTCTTGGTTTTAGTACCTTATCACTTAACTGACAAGGTACACATTCACAAACAGCACGTTCCACCATTAGATCTAAGCCTGGCCACCAAAAATCTTGTCGGATACGTTCTTTTGTTTTTGAAATTCCCATGTGGCCTTCATGCACCATTTTTACAATAGTATTCCTTAAACTCAAAGGTGGAATCATTCTTGTGCCTCTAATTAGAATCCCATCCTCGTCACCAGTGTAGTAATGAAAGGTCCTAACACAAGTGAGATTGATGTAGGAGGTATTTAATCAACAACCTCATCCAACATCCAGCAGGGATCAATGGACACTTTTAGAACACTAGATAAAAGAGCATTACACTGACCTGGTTCCATGCTGGAACATAGGTATGGAACCAAGACACCATAAATCAGAAAAGTTAAGTCTGCCCTATATATTTAATTTGGAGGCTCAACAAGAGTCCAGACACATTTATAAGGTCAACAACCTAGAGCTCACTGTCAATTAATCCAGCTAAGTGTGACTCAAACAACAGGGTGAAAAAATATATATCATTTTATTTTTGGTAGTTATTTTTCGCAAGATATCCAAAAAATGTAATATCCAAACATGTATATAAATAACAATAATTTAATCACAAAAACTTTAAATTAAACGCCCAAGTTTCCCATTCATTTTCCATTCATCATCACAGGCACTCTAAAATTCTCTCATCACACGCTCCTGCATTCGTATTCATGTCTTCACTCCAACACACTTCAGTACACATCGTAGACAGATACACTGAAGTTGTCCTGTGGTGTCCTCTCAGCAACTTGCTGGGGAAACAAGATGGCACTAGCAGGACAAGAACATAACCACGCCAACGCGCGTTTCAGTGCTAGGCCCGATCTACGGCCGCACCTTCTTCAGGGCAAGTATACGATGGGAAACAATTCAGGGCGACGTAACATCAAACCGGTGATCACTCTTATATAAACAAATCGCACATGAGATTTATGCAGGCTGAGATGTGCGGGATAGAAAACACAGGCATCTCTTCTTTATACAAAACCTCCTCTAAACAGATATAATCAAAGATAAACTCCAGAGCAACGAAGTTCAGTTGTAGACATGGAACAATATATAAAGCACAGCTTAGAGGATGAAGTCTCCAGGCTAAAATGAGATGTCGCAACGCAGCTTTTAAAATAAGGCTGATAAAAAGAAACCGCTTTGTTGACGTTTTTTCATAGAAGTGGTATAATGTGCTTTCAGCAAGATAGCCCTTTAGCAAAACGTATGCAGGTCGAGGATTCTGCTCTGGGGATGGCTATTCATGGTTTTTCAAAATATCGAAAAGAATGGCGGCTCGTAGAACAAACCGTCCAAAGTTATGATGTAAGCAGGCTCTGGAAAGAGCCGATTTAAATCTCGCCAAGACAACAGTCCATCCGGGCGTGGACGCGGGTTCAGCTGTTTCAGCTGTTCATCACAATATTCTCAAATGGAAAATGATTAGTGAAGATGAGTTCATTTAACTTATTTAGGAAATCGTGTTGGTCACAGTATGCTGATAGAAACAAACATGTTTCCATTAGTTGGGGGGGCGCGTGGCTTCAGGCCGATGGAATAAGACGTGGTTGCAGAGCTCTCACCCAGTAACCTCCGTTATCTATTATCCTGACTATCCCAGCCCCTGTAAAGAGATCACTGGGAACATTGACATACCTGAAGGCGGCGAGGTACATGCATGGGAATGACCCTGTAATAGCCTCGGGCGGAGAAACACAAAAAGAGGCTGAGCTTCTATGTCGTCAGAACACAGTAGGTCTCCCCCATTACTGCATGTGCCTAGTCGCTGGAGTGTTTGGATGACCCAGGGGGCTTGCGAGCAGTGGAGATCTGCAGTGATCAAGGAAGAACAGCCCCAGGGAGCAAGGGACCCTGTTCATGCAAGATGGCAGCATAACTCCCCAGTAGGCACTTGAAGAAACAATAGTGCCAGGAGTCAGCACGGGCCTACCGTACACATCCGGAGTAGAATAAAGAGTCTGAGGTGAGTCTGCCCTGCAGCAGGGCTCCCAGACACGGAGGTAGAGGACAGTTGTGGCAAAGTGGTCCTGCTCTGGAGGAGGACGCAGAGGTTTGCTGGGGCAACTGCATGGCGGTGAGACCCAACGCTGTGGCAGACACTCTAACCTGCCCGCTATGAGTCAAGAATGGCAGGTGGCAGATGTGCGGAGAGCAGCACACCGTACAGGTTCCAACGATACGGGGGATTGTATTTGGCGCAAGTGGCCCTACACAGCTTGTATAAGAGCATGTGGAGTTCACTGGTGGACTCAAACAAACGCACTAAAGAAGCCAAATAGTTGGGGTTCAAAAATTTAAAAAAAGGCAACAGTGACAGAGTGAGGGAAGCCAATAAAGCCTAGAGGAAAGGGCAAAGTGGAAAGCCCCTGACAAGCCCCCCGGAAAGGCTAAAGGAAATGAGTGTGTCTGAGGAGCACAGAGTATATTGGCCTAGAGGAGGTTCCATTGGGTGTGTAGTTATAGTGCAAGCCCTTAGTGGAGAAAACAATCCCCAGGGCTAGCTTGAAGCTTGACTGGAATATGACTGCACAAGGTGTCTTACCTTCGGCAGCTGTCGCCAAGAGAGACGCAGCACTGAATAAGATTACAGAAGGCGTAGCTCAGAAAAAATGGGTACATGTGCTAGGAAACGTGGCCCAGAAAATCAAAGCACTGACCCTACATCCGATCAGACAGACGAAGTCGTAGATATGGAACTGACCTGCCAGGAAGCTTCCGGAACAGATCCAACACTTGAGGACCTATTGCAAGCAATAACGGCTTCCCAAAAGGCCCTTGAGTCTAAAATAGCCAGCATTGAGACTTAGCTCGATTTACTGAAAGACGATCATAGGAGGCTGGCCGAGAGAGTCACCACTACTGAACAATATTTAATGGACTTATCACCTGAATTAGCTTTGCAGAAAGAAACAGTATCCCTCATTAGAAACAAGATAAAGGTTCTGGAAATGCGGGCCGAAGACAGTGAAAATAGATCCCGCAGAAGCAACATAAATATTCTGGGGTTCCTGAGCGAGCGTAGGGATCAAACATGCTGACCTACCTAGAGGAGTGGAGTTGCAGGGAGGTAGTGCCTGAGGGAATTTCCCAATTCTATGCCCTAAAAAGGGCGCCCGGAGTCCATATCCAACCTCCCTAACCGGGGATGCCCCCACGGCCTATAATTGCCAAACTCCTGCATTATAGAGATCGGGACCACATCCTAGCCCAACCGCGAACACAGCTAGACCTACAAATACATAATAGTAAAGTGATGGTCTTTACAGATTTTAACAAGGGAAGTGTAGAGCAGCGTACACCCTTTTTGGGGGTGAAACATTGCCTCAAACAGATGAACGTCCCCTATGCAATGTTGTTCCCTTTGTGTCTAAGAGTGATCACCCCCACTGCCACGCAATTCTTCACAACCCCACAGGATGCCTGGAACAAGATTAAAGGGGAATCAAATGCAAGACCAAAAGGAGACAAGATACATCCCACATCACGCCGTATGAGACACAAGCCTACAAAGAAAAATGCTTCCACATTAGCTGGAACTCAATGGGAGCAAGGTAAAGTGATCCAGGCTCTCATGGAACTCACAAGCCCACGTCCTTCGCCAAGTGAGCACGAAGGTCAAAACTCGGAGACAACTGGAGACTGAAGCTCTGCAGAAGACACCAACAAGGAACTGCCGAAGGTCACACCAGGAACATCAGACGAGGTAATTTAATGGCAGTGGCGGCTGGCTAGGCTTATGATGGGGGAAGTGGGGACTTGGGGGTCTGCTTTGAGACTGTGATACCAGCCCACCCTACCTAGAGCTATGCGGGTGCACCTGAGTTCGGACACCTATTGGTGACTAGTTTGGATGGGGTTTGTTCCTATGCCTGTCCTGGGGAAAGGGGGTTCATATTTCTGTTGGGGATTCGAGTTCATGGCAAGGAAAGTTGTTCAAGGTGGGTTGTGCTAGGCATGTCACTATACAGGAGAAACAGAATAGGTAGAGTTATAGCCACCCCTAGTGGGAAGAGGGGTCTTGCCCAAAACAACAAATGGCACCCCCAATACATTATAAAATACTTACATGGAATGTGAGAGGGATGCACTCCATGTCCAAACGACATAAGATATATGCCTTCTTAGTCAAAAGGGAAGTGCAGATTGCCCTATTACAGGAGACACATTTTGGAGCCAAAGAAGGAGCAGCTCTCCAGCGTAGATGGAGGGGACAGGTCTTTTTTACTGATTACTCAGTATTCACCAGAGGGGTACTGGTATGGATTAAACCAGCGGTCCCATTTAAGTGCAAGGGGCAAATAATAGATCCAGAAGGGAGATATGTGGTATTGCATGGGACTCATGACAGTACAGAGATCATGATAGGGAACATATACGGCCCCAACTCCGACCACGTCCCATTCTTATCCACCCTCTGCAGATCACGGACACCACACCTCGGAGGTTCAGTATTGATTGGGGGTTGGGATATAATTGTATAGAAAATGTTGTACTTGACTGTTCACACCCACCATAATGAGATGCCACAATAGGTATATCATCAAATGCGGATGACATCCTGCTTTTTCTTAAGAACACATGGGGTAATCCACAGGGATCAAGGGAACTTCTCAATCATTTGTGGAGGGTCTCCGGACTCCGGCTTAACTGGAGAAAGTTGTGCCTGTTCTCGACCGCCTTGAGAAGAAACAGAACAAATATCGAAAAATATATAATATGGGAGTCTAGATGCTTATCGTACCCAGGGACAATAATCTATCATGACACCTTCGGGCAATGTAGGGAAGGCCATTAGAGGACTGAAAACTAACATGAATTTCTGCTTCTTTCTGTGAAAATTGCGGTGTTACCACGGCTACTATTCTATTTTGGTACCCTTCCGATTTGGGTACTGGCAAGTGTCTTCCGAGACCTTAGGTCACTGGTCACAGGATTTGTGTGGGGGTTTAGTAGACACAGAGTAGTGCTATCTACAATGCAAAGACCTGTAGAAGAGGGGGGCTCACACTCCCAGACTTCAAAAATTACTATCTCACAGCTCATATCCAGTGGCTCACGCAGTGGGTTTTCAGGCAGGAAGGAAGGAACAGAGCTAATGGACCACAATGTCCCAGACATCCAACAGTTATCCAGGGCAATTCTGAAACTAACGGTCTCAAGAGCAAACACTAGCCCTGACTTCCAGGTACTGTGTAAATGCTGGGGTCACTCATCTCAGAAATTGAACAGGAAGAGGCCTTAGGCACCAGACATCCCGCTAGAATGGCTCAGAGAACTCCCACATGGAGGGGACTGGCGATTGGGTGGAGGCAGAAGTATGCACAATTGGGCCTTATACGACGATGGAACACTGATACCATTTGAAGACTTCCGAGACAGAAATGATCTGCCGAGTGGTAATTTCCTCTTGCATAGAGCACTGACAGCGGAAATTAAGTACCTCTGGAAGTTGGGGTTGAGGGAACCTCCGGTATCCACTGGATGCCAATACGTCTGGACATACAAAGCTGTTACATGCTTGTATCGCTGATTCTGAAGCGAGGGTGTGGCTCCCTTAGTTAAAGTGAAAGCAAAATGGGAGGAAGATTTGGGGATTCCAATAAAGGAGAAAAAATGGGAAGACCTCATGAGGCACTTACTCAAAATCTCCTGGAACCCGCGCTTTAAACTCATTAACTTTTATGTTCTACATAGGGCATATCTCACCCGATAGGATAAATAGATGCTTCGAGGCAACAGATGCTGCGTACCCACGCTGTATGGAGATAGGAGCAGAGTTCCTCCCCATGTTTAGGAGTTGCCCATACCTGGGAGGGTTCTGGAAAGCGGTCATGGACACGATGTCTGAAGTTAGGTGAATTGCACACCACAACACTGCCTGTTACATTGGTTCCCACACACCCCCAAGACTAAAGTCACAAGTGGATTCCAGGACCTGGTGCTTCTCCTGGCTAAAAGAGAGATAGCCTGGAACTGTAAGGCACAAAGGAATCCTAGTCTGGAAAGATGATAGAGTGAAATAATACGCTGGTCGGATTATGAATGGGCAATAAGAACTAGAATTGCTAAGAGAATGAAGGGATCATTGGAATCAGCCAGAACCTGGTCGGCCCTAGTCGAGGAATTGAAAAATAGAATTGGCTACCAGGCAGAAATCCCGGAAGGCAATAGTTGATTTAAAATACCTCCAGAGAGATTCAAGGTGGGTGCAGCGATGATGTGGTGAGATGGCATGAGTTTCCTTATAGCTGGACGCAAGTAATATCACAAATCTGCTTAAATGGTTCAAAAAGATAATATGATCAGCAGGGTATAGATATCAGGAGCACAATGAAAAGACCTAAAACTATTCCTGACATGTTAAATCTGGTCTATCATGACACACCTAAGGGAGGTGGGGGAGGGGGATGTGATAGAGGGAATGTTATGGTTCTTAGTAGTTAAAGAGTTACCTGGGAATTGGTTTATGGACCACGTCCAGGCATCCCGAATGTTAAGATTACATCTAGGCCTGTTATATATGGAAATGTAGATTAGTTTATCTATTATTTCCTGCAATACCTTGAGTTGTTAAGGATAGACACGACGATGAGTACTGTTAACCGAATAGTTCCGTTTGTAGACATTGTAAGTGCTGTATGGTCAGATGCATAATCAATAAAATTCTGTTGCAAAAAAAAATGTTTCTGTTAGTTAGCATTGGTAAGGGACAGATCAATTGAAAAATGTCAAAGCAGGAGAAAGATAATGCAGGGACAGGTGAACACCATAGATTACTTTATGAATGATAGCAACACCTCCCTCGATTTCAAACTGCCTTTCCACTTTGATGATGGACTAGTTAAAAGGGCGTTACAGTGTCTAAAAGAGTGTGAGAGGAGTGGTTGAGTCAGGATTCAATGAAGAAGAGAATATCATTAATGCTGACAAGGGTAATAACAGCGATGTAGGTAGGAAGATTGCTGCTAGGACTAACGCTACCCAGCGCTAGCTGCTGACTCTTTGGCACTTCTGTTTTAATAATATTATTTTCGTTTTCATTATTTGTTTTGCATCAACATACCTGTTTCAATTGACCTGCTGCTAGCATGCTAAGCCCCACCTCCGGCCTCCTTCCCCGGTCCACCATGGGCTCACGTCCTGATTGAGTGGAGGGAAGTGCTCATTTCCGGGCGGTTGGCGGTCTAATGCTACTGTTAGGATTTGTACAAATGCACCCAGAAGGCGGAGCGCGCAGCGGATGGGCTTGAGGTAGGAAGACTGCTGCTAGGACTAACGCTACCCAGCGCTAGCTGCTGACTCTCTGGCACTTCTGTTTTAAAAATATTATTTTCGTTTTCACTATTTGTTTTCCATCAACATACCTGTCTCAATTGACCTGCTGCTCGCACGCTAAGCCCCACCTCCGGCCTCCGTCCCCGGTCCACCACGGGCTCACGTCCCGATTGAGTGGAGGGAAGTGCTCATTTCCGGGCGGTTTGCGGTCTAGTGCTGCTGTTAGGATTAGTACAAATGCACCCAGAAAGCGGAGCACGCAGCGGACGGGCGCAGCGGGTGCGCCGGCGGCGCGCCAGAGTCAATCCCGCCTGCGCCCGTCCGCGCCAGGATGATTCCATATGCCAGAGATCCAGGTCAATCCACCATTGATTATAAACCTTCTATACAAATTAACTATACTAAACAGGATCTTCTTAGTTTACAGCTGGCAGCAGCCCTGGGCAGTGTATCAAAGACATGGCCATGCAAGGAAGGTCCAGTCTCATGTCGATTATGTTGGTTTCAAGCTTCTCTCTCTCATCCAGATTACACTATCCCGCCCCTCGCAGATACCATACAGAGAGCGTGGAAAAATCTGCTGTATAATGTCCGCTCCTTGCCCAAACATTCCACGGAAGTATGAGATCTTATCCACTCAGCTCAGCCGGAACTGGGTTTCCTAACTGAAACCTGGCTTGAACCTCATTCGGTTCCTGCCATCGCATTAGGTATTCCGGAAGGATTTAAAATGATCAGATTGGACAGACCTCTTAAAACTGGGGGTGGTATTGCCATCCTTTATAAGGATGGCATTAACATCTCAGTTTTAGACCAATGTAGTACTGCAACCATGGAAGTATTGGTCTTCAGGATAAATGCGCCCACACATGAATGTTGGAAAGGGGCATTGGTATACCGCCCTCCTGGACCGGTGGCCAACTTCGCTCTGCAATTAGTTGAACTGCTTGCCCCGCATATAAACTCAGGTAATAACTTTCTACTATTAGGTGGTTTCAATGTACATAGTTACCGCACTGAAAATGTGGATGCTCGGACACTCATGACTGACCTGTCCCTATTAGCACTAGTTCAGCATAATGTAGGCCCTACACATGTAGCAGGTCACACATTGGACATGGTATTCTCCAATTCTACCACAGTTAAATGTGAACCCCCTAGACAAGTAAACTGGTCAGACCACTCTACCATTGAATTCCACATGCATGACCTGATTGTACACCAAAAATGGATCCCGGCTACATCTTATTCACGAAGATAGTGGCATAAGGTCTCAGCAGATAACTTTCAAAGTGTGTTTATAGAACCACAGTTTGAAGCTGCTGACAATATGGAGATAGCCCTATCTAAATATAATTTGGCTATTGACCAGATAGCCCCTTTAAAAGTATGCATGAAGCACCCTAACCAGCGCCAGACAGCGTGGTTCACAGATCAGCTGCGTCTACAAAAGCAAGCTTGTAGGAAGCTAGAAAGGGTCTGGACGACCACACATACTGAGGCGAACAGAAACCAAAACCACCTCTCTTTGACCAACTATCATAAAAACATTAAGACTGCACGGAAAATGCACATATCATCAGAATTAACGCTAGCTTGAAATTCATCTAAAATGCTGTATCAAATTTTACAAACCTTTATTTAAGGTTTGTGAAAGTATCGAATCATCCTCTCAAGAAATGTGTGATGATATCTCTTCTTATTTCTCCCATAAAATAGAGGTGATATATGACAAAATCTTGATGACGGGAAATACGGTGAGCAACTCTGAGTCCTCACATGCTCTCAAATCGGTCAACCATGTGCTGCTCAGTGATTTCCCTGCCATCCTTTTAACTGAGGTTGAAGCATTGATGTGCAAGATCAAATCTGGCTCCCCATCTGACTATATCCCCGCTAAAATCTTCCCATCCCTGATTAAACAATTGGGCCACATAGTTCAGTCTCTTGTCAACCTTTCCCTCACACAAGGTCTGGTGCCACGGGAGTGGAAGATGGCCCAGGTAAGACCCATTCAGAAGCACTCCAATACCCCATGGTGAGAGCTGTTGAACCTCCGCCCCATCTCACTTCTTCCATATCTGAGAAAACTTATGGAGAAACACGTTAACACCCATCTGTCTAACTTCATCGAACAAACTGAATGTCTAGATCATTCCCAGTCCGGGTTTAGGCCCAAGCACAGCACCGAATCTGCACTTGTTTCAGTGACCGATAGCATCAGAATGTCCCTTGACAAAGGACATTCTATGGTTCTGGTGCTGTTGGATCTATCCGCGGCGTTTGACAATGTGTCCCATGACATCATGCTCAGAAGATTGGACGAGGTGGGCCTAAGGGGACCGGCTCTGTCATTAATCAGGAGTTTTCTGTCTGGGCGCGCGACTTTCAATCTCGCCACGTATCACTCGACCCCCATGGAACTAACTAAGGGGGTGCCACAAGGCTCCTGTTTTAGCCCTACATTATTCAACATCTATGTCGCCCCCTTGGCTAGTCTCCTGAGGACATACGGGTTCATCCCTGTTTCATATGCCGACGACACTCAGCTTCTCTTTCCATCCAGTAAACTTACAACTGCGGTCCAACGTGCCTTTTCTGATGGAATGCAAGCTATGTCCCAGTGGATGGTAAACAACTATCTACAATGTAATGTGGGAAAGACAGAGGTGATGTTGTTTGGCGAAGCCCCTTTTCTGTGGATCCCTGATTGGTGGCCATCAGATCTGGATCCTAACCCTGTCCCCAAGCTTGTTGTAAAAAATCTAGGTATCCGTCTAGATCAGGCCCTTAGTTTAAAAGAGCAAGGGACTCAAACAGCTGGCTCATGCTTCCATATAATTGGAATGCTCTGAAGAGTTTTTCCGTTACTCCCTGACTCCACCCTGAAAACATTAGTCCAGGCTTTAGTGATCAGTTGCCTGGACTACTGTAATGGGCTGCTGATTTCTGCTAATGACTCTTTATTAAGCAGACTTCAAGTAGTCAAAAATACAGCGGCCAGACTGGTCCAGAATGCGCCACCTAGGTCGCTTTCACGACCTTTGTTGGTGAAGCTCCATTGGCTGCCCATCTGCCAACGGATCAAGTTTAAAACTTGCTGTACTATCCACAAGGCACTTCAAAATATGGGCCCCTCCTATTGGCGGACAAATTCCTACCATATACTCCTTCACGTGCTCTACGCTCCAGCAGTAAAAATCCTCTCGAAATACCAATTATTAAGAGGGCAAGATTGGGAGGGAAGGCCCTCTCTTACCTTGGCCCAGGCCTCTGGAATGATCTCCCTGACTCCCTTAGACTCTGTCCAGAACACACAAAATTTTGAAAATTGCTAAAGACCTCTCTGTTTCATACTTATTAAGTATGCTAGTGTCTTCAACCCTCCTCAAAGCCCGCTTAAGCGCAGAGATACTCCTCCGGGAGTCGATTCAAGCGCAATACAAACATATAAATAAATAAAGTATCACAGTATAGGGTGGTGTAGGGCTTAGATTCAGGAAAGGGATTGTAGCTGACATGGATCTTGACAATGTTTGAAGGATATTGTCATTCAGCGCAGAGGTAAGGTTTCTACGATTCTGGGATGTCGTAGATTGAAGGAGGATGAGAAGTGGTAGTTGACAGTGTGGGTGTTGGAAGGGGGAGGGCTGACCAATGTGAGGATTGCACATAGGGAGTAGATTCCAAGGCATATAGGGCCCGATGTAGGTAATCCCAGATTACCGATTCTTAAATACCGAATCATACCGATTCGGTATTTAAGAACTGTCAATCGGGATTTAGGTAATTTTACCGATTTCATTATCGAATCGGTATGATTCGGTAATTACCGAATTCGGTAATTACCGAATCGGTATTTACCGATTCGGTAATTGCCATTCATTCCTATGGGCCTGTAGGCCCATAGGAATGAATGTCAATTACCGAATCGGTAAATACCGATTCAGTAATAGGGAAAAACATTGAAGGGTGGCAGGGTGTCACTTTGACACCCTGTTGCACCCCTCAATTGTGCATGGGTGCACATGTTGCAGACATACATGCCCTTAGGGCATGTATGTCTGCAACATGGCACTGTTTAAAAAGCAAAAAATATGCTTTTTAAGGGGTTTTCATTATTTACCACCAACTTCTAGTTGTTGGTAAATAATGACTTCTTAAACCCCTGTAGCACTGATTTAAGTGCTACCTACATGTCAAAATACAGATTCGGTAATTTTACAGAGTCGGTATTTTACCGAATCGGTAAAATGACCGAATCTGTATTTTAAAATGCCCCTACATCACAAAATCAAAATACCGGTCGGTAACGGCCGAAATTACGGAATTTCGGCCGTTACCGACCGGTATTTGCCTACCTCCATCGGGCCCTTTGTTCTTTATGACTGCGTCAAGTTTATTGTTAACACACTAACTCCTGACCTAACCTAGTGGAGAAAAGCAAATGGAAAGAGAAGAAGTGTGAAGAGAGGTTAACCACCGAGATCTAAAAGAGCTGAGACGGCCAGGCCACAGAGGAAAGGAATTTGTAGAAAGGGAAGAGGTGGAGAAGTGGGAGGTAGAGCCACAGATTGCTTTGTCTAGCAGAGGTCAGGACAAATTGTGTTTTCATTAAAGGGGGTGGTTGGAAGGGAAGGGGTGAAGAAAGAGCAGGTGAAGAGGTCACTGGGGCAGATTGCATACCTACTTCAGGTACATTTTCAACATTCACTGTAGATGGGGTAGCAGAAGGGGGAAGGCAGGGAAGGGGATCTAAGGGCAGTTTAGAAGAACTAGCTTGAGAGGCCCTTTCTGTTACCTCCTGTGAGGCGCTGGAGACACTCTCAGGGATAGTTTGGGAGAGCTAGCTCAAAAGACTTTTTTGGCCTTTGGTCGGAAAAGGGATTGAGGAGAGGCAGTAAAACTAGCATGGGAAGCTGGAATCTGAGAGTGAGAAGAGGTAAGCAATGGCAATGTCAGGGAAAGTTTGGAGAGTCAACTTAAACTGCTAGAGGGGGGAAATGAAATGGAAATGTGTGAATGGCAAAGCAGAGGATGAAGGGAAGGAGGCATGGAAGACATAAGGTGCAAGATTGAATGCTACACATTTTTAAGATATGAGAAAGAGTGACTATGAAGATTAATGTCAAAGCATTCAAACAAGACTTTTTCATTCTTGCAGATGCTGATATGAAGTTTTCTTTTATGCACTCTTAACCAACTGTTTTTCCTGTGGGATATTATCATTTTTTCACAGTGTGAAAAAATCTGCAGCGAGTTTTGTTCCATACAACATCATGAGAGAAAAAGAGACCGTCTGATTTAATGTATGCATTATTTTGATTGTACTATCTGTCTAAGAAACACAGTCTTGGCATTGGAGGGAAAAGGACTGTTCCTAGGGTTTATCAATGCCTTTTGGAGGCCCATGCAGTATTTTGATTGTACTATCTGTCTGAGAAAAAAAAGTCTTGGCATAGGATGGAAAAGGACTGTTCCTATGGTTTATCAATGCCTTTTGGAGGCCCCAGTCAGGATGCAATAGCAAAGATACTGCATCCAGAATCCTCTGTTTTCACTCAAGCACATCTCAGGGAGATAAAATAGGGGGAAGCATGATTGATCATGGGAAAGAAAGATAATCATAGAAATCTGAAGTTTTCAGATGAGTAGTCCTATTGCACAATTGCATGAATGGAGAATATTATAAGGAAGGAACAGTTGACTTGGTCCCACTTACCTCTAGATATGATGATAGAGGAAGTCATATGGGTCCTGATGATAAGTAAAGGGGGTAAAGCCCCAGGTCCAGACGGAGTCCCAGTAGATGTTTTTAAGATCGTTGTCGATCTGTGGGGCCCAATTCTAACCGTTTTTAATATGGCTTCAACAACAGTGATTCCGCCTTCATGGGGAATGTATACTATTGTCCCAATTTTCAAAAAGGTTAATAAATCAGAACCAAAGAATTATTGCCCAATTTCACTTTTAGACTCATCTGTGAAAGTAATGAGCAAAATCATACTTAAGAGATTAGAAGAAAGGGCTTTTGCATGGTCAACACTTTCACCTGTACAGTTTGGTTTCAGGAAAGGTGTGGGGAAGCTAGAGCAATGCATAAATCTGGACCTATTAATAGGTAAATATGCATGTGCTAAAGGTGGTAGACTGTACCTCTGCTTTGCAGATTTGAGCAGCGCTTTCGATCTAGTTGAAAACACCATTCTCTGGTCAACTCTTCTCACTATGGGAGCGCACAGGCCTATCATTTGCTTTCTGGCAAGTTTATATGAGAAATTAGCATGTAAGGTATACTATGGTCCACGAGGTGGATGTACTAACTACATTGCAGTTATATGTGTTATTGGGCAAGGTGGTGTACTTGCCCCTTTATTATTCTCCCAGTTCATTAACGGGGTGGATAAGACCTTACAAGCACTGCAAGAAGGTGCCCCTTTAGTTTCCGGGCGTTCTCCACCAGTGCTTTTCTATGCAGATGATGCTGTCTTATTGGCTAGGACCCTGGTGGGGTTCAACGTTTAATTGGGGATTTTTTTGCTGCCAGAAAATGTATTGTTAATAAAAACAAAACCTATACAATGATTTGTGGGGCAAGGAACAAGAAATGTAGAAACATTTTTATGGACAATACCCCAGAGGTTACTGTTGATACCTTTTGCTATCTAGGTATCATATTTTCATGCAATGGCTCATGGTCTCAAGAATTTTTAAATGTTAGGTGCAAGTCGGGCTCCCGGCGGATTAAGGAGTTTATAGCAATCTATAGGGCCAGGGTTTTTTCTATCACCACAAATGGGGACGGTGAGTGGGGCTACTACAGATTGAGGAAAATAAGTTCTTCAAATGCTTACATTGTTTGCCTACTTCAGCCTCTTCCAAGATTATTCATAGGGAGGCAGGGCTACAACATCTTACAGATATAGTCTCACTCTGTCCCCTGTTGCTTTGGGGTTCCATTTGGTCCAAAGACGAGATCAGTTTTACCAAGTCAATTATTTTAGATTGCTTGTCTATGGATAATGCACTGACCAGTCCCTGGCTAAGCTATATTAACATTTTTTATAATAAATTATTTAAGACTCCTGTCCCGACTAACCCCTCATCGATAATATCACTTCCCAAACTGTCTATCCGAGAAACCTTTCTGATTTATAAAAGGGAGGCCACGATGGACTGTGAGAGAAGGAAATTAACTGTCATGTTTTATCTAACACTTACATTAAAGGATGTCTGCCAAGATTACTTAATTTATACCTCTTACTTAATGCATCGTTTTGTACTAGTCAGGTTTAGATTGGAATTTGCTCATCATTTAGTTGCCCTCCCCATCATGAAAACGTATCCCTCAGATATGACCCCTTGTCCATGTGACGGCTAGGGCAAGCAAAGCACTATGCACTTTATATTATTTTGTGACTTTTATTCAAGTTTTAGACGCTATTACTTAAAACCACTTTTGCTTGCACAAGGTATCAGATAGAATATTGCTGCTCTAAAATATATGTTTGAGCGAAATGATATTAAGGTCTGTCTTAATGTTGCACTTTTTATTATAAATGTGATTACTATACATAGAAATGTTGTCGCACCTACACAGTGATGAACTTGTGGAATTTAGATGAAAATCTTATCTTTTTAAATATTTTTTCTCCGCCATTCGCATGGTTAATTGTGATATCATGATGTTTATCGGGTGTTGTTTTATCTTACCTTTTTTAATTTTCTACAAAAATTATGTGCAATATGATTTGCTTTGTATCTTCTCCTGAATACTTTCATGGTTGTTTTTTACATACCGAATGAAGTTTCGTAAACTGAACTGAATAGTTCTATGGTACTGCATAGGCAGGAAAACATTCTGAGGGCTGGTTTTGGCGGTGTGGGGTGTCCCAGGGCATCCAGGTATTACTGGTGCTCAATTGCACCAGCTGAGGTTCTTACTAACTGGTGTCTGTCGATTCCAGTATTATTGTTACTCTAATTTCAACATCAAACAAACTGATTCAGCACTTGATGCTCTAGGTACTAAGGGCCAGATTTACAAGCTCCCTGCACCACCAGTACGTCACTTTTCATGACGTACTGGTGGTGCATGGCTGCAGTTTGTGCACCAGCCAAGAGGAAAGCAAAGAGATGCAACATATTCTTGTAAATATGTTGCATCCCGGTGCTTCGGAAGTGCCGCAGCGTGGCGCATCAGAAGGGCTTGCGGTGCCATGCTGCAGCACTTCCTCATAGATCTGCCCCTAAGTTCACTGCTGCGTCAGGGAGGTGATGGGAAAAGAAAACTCAGAACTCAGTAGCACATCCAATAGCACTCAATATAGTCCCGACAGTGCACTTACTTTTGAAATGAAAATGTATTACAATGAATACTTGCCCCATTTACTATATTAAATCACACATATGCACAGAATATAAAAACTGCAAAAAAGTACACGAAAATATGAACATGCTCTTGTCTGAATTAAGAATTTAAACCACTCCTCGGTCTTATCTACTTTAAAGGTGTATCACAAATGAAATCTAATCACTTAAAAGTTAGTCTGGTGACTTTATCTGTGAAGTTCCTATTGCCAAATTGTGCACCTGCTGGACCTAAACAGGAAAACCAAAGCATTCCCTGAAACAGGAAGCAATATCAACATTTGTCTTTTCAGAGATTTTGATGCTAAGCCCACAGGCCTGGAGATACTGCATATGATAAATAAGGAAGGGCAACTGTTTCTGAACTTAACATTTCAATCATTTAGCAAAGCGTGCACGCTCTGTCTTTCACATCAGGTCTTTCAGTAAAGAGCCCAAATAGATTTTATGGGAAGCCAAAAACATCAGTCAAAAAGTATTTTCCTGCAGAAACAACAAAACGTTGGCCACACTTAAGATACTGTGGGGCATATTATCAAGCCTGTGCGCTAAAATTATCGCCGCTTTATCGGCCGAAAACGGCCGATAAAGCGGCGATAATGGGCTTGATAATATGCTCTGTGGAATTCCAATCGAAGCCCATGTTAGATGTCTTCACATCTAACATGTGCTTCGATTGGAATTCGATAGAGCATATTATCAAGCCCATTATCGCCGCTTTATCGGCCGTTTTCGGCCGATAAAGCGGCGATAATTTTAGCGCACAGGCTTGATAATATGCCCCCTTGTTACTCCAAAGACGTTCAATGGCACCCATGAGCCTCTCATATGAGGTTTATTCCCCTAGGGCCCCTACAAAGTTTAAGCCTAAGAAGCCTGTTTTACACAGGTGTCCTATTCCTACTGCGCGCCCACTACAGGGCACGCGTCATTTCCCTACTGGGTGATTTATGCCACGGAAGGCTCAAGAAACCTGTTGGGAAACCCACTTGTGCGGGTGCCATGGCACCTCAGGAACAGCCGCACTATTTTTTTTGCCTTTTTCTTCCTTTCTGCTAGGAAACAGTGGGAAAATGGAAATCGCTCACATGAGCATAATGTTCAAAAACCCCTCACCACAACCGCTACACAGATTTCATAGATTTCATAGAATTTGAAGTAGTTTACACCGAATGTATGACGTTACAACGCATACATTTACAATACATGCCTTTACAACCCTGTTTTTACATCGCAACATCCTTTACAACACATTCTTTTACATTGCATGCCATTAGATCGCATTTTTAGAAACCACCTTTACAACGCATTCCATTACATCGCATCATACCATTACAACACATACCATTGCAACACATACCATTACATCGCATTTAAGGTAAGTGTTGGATAGTGTAGGGGTACAAAATTACTATTCTAACTCCAGTGAGTGCAACAGTAGGGTAAGTGTTGGATAGTGTTGGGGTAAAAATTACCATTCTAACTCCAGTGAGTGCAACAGCAGGGTAAGTGTCAGATAGTGTAAGGGTACTATGTGTTGTAATAGTATGCGCTGTAATGACTTGAGATGTAATGCCTGCGTTGTAGTGACATGCATTGTAATGACATGCGTTGTAGTGACATGTGATGTAATGGCAGCTTTATAATGACATACGATGTAAAGGATGTTGCAGTGTAATGACTTCGTTGTAAAGGTTGTTTCCCGTTTACACTACAGAGCAGTTGATCTTAAAGGACCAACCCAAATGGTCACAGATTTCTGTCTTTCCTGCATGGCACTTATCTCCTACAAGGTACACTGCCATTACCTCTTTTGCTCAGTGAGTTGGCCAGCTTCCTGAAGCCTGAAATAGCACATCCAGCCAGGCTATCCTTAGTCACCAGGAAGCTTGACAGTAAATACCAGAAGGGAGACTCTCCTCCAGTGATTTCCTTTCCCCAGCAGGTAACACCGTTTTCTCTACTGGAATAGCTCACTGTAATGCAGAGGTCCAAATCATAGGTCAAAAAGCTAAAATAAAAGTGTGACCTTTCATGGGTTAGAACCTATTTCGCAGACATGAATCAAGGTGCATTTATTATTTTGTGCCACTCAGTCACATTGTATGCATCTGCTAGAAATTGAAGACAGAAAGACGATGCCAGCTACTTCCGATTTTCCGAAGCCTAAACAAAAGATGTTGGAACAAGGCCAGTGAATGCTGCGTGCAGGAAGAAGTTAATCGACTTGCAGCCTGATTTTTTTTATTAACTGCCCCCTGAAAGAACTGAATCAAGAGAACAGCACTTTATTGCATGATTGGGAAAAGTTGGTGGGCATACTATCAATGGGCGAAGCACCACAAGATTGATACAGGCGAAGTTCAGAGATAGAGTTTATATTTAGCTGGCATTATACCCGAACCAGTTTCGGTATGGCCCTGTCAGCTACAATGGCGGACTGACCTGACTAAATATCTAGGAGCCTCATTTATGAAAAGTGACGCATCCCTGAGTAAAAACAGCGATGCGTCACTTTTCATTGCACCCTCCTTGCGACATGCTGGATGCGTCATATTTATAATATGACGCATCATGTCGCAAGGAGTTACAGATAAGTCAGTATTTCTGATGTATCTGTATGGTGCAAAAGTGACGCATTGCTGGAGTGTGTCACAAAAGTGACGCAACTCCAGCAATGTGTCCTTTCACATGGGGCAAGCCCCATGTGAAAGGGCCTGCATCAGTCTTACGCCTGATGTGAGGCAGGCGTAAGAAATTGACGCATTTGTGTCCTAGAAGTGGCGCAGTGAAATCTCATAGATTTCACAGCGTTATTTCTACGACCCTTTCTTGTGTCAATACGCCCCCCTTGCATACATTATACCTGGCGCAGGTATAATGTGGCACAGGGGTTTACAAAGTGATGCTTCTACTTAGATGCGTCACTTTGTAAATATGGCGCAACAAGGTGCATTTTTTACACCACTGGTGCGTCACAAAAAGTGACGCACCGGCGGCGTAAAAGTGACGCACAGCCTCATATATGAGGCCCCAGGTATCTTCTGTGGTGCTGACATCCCCACTATAATCAGGGCGAAGTATGGAAGGTACATGCAGGCCTTACACCCTCACATCAACAAGAGGATAACCATCCCCTTGTTAATGGAGAGTGAGTTGCTCTAATAAACATAAGTGTATTGCCTAAGTTACTATATCTATTTCAAAACATTCCGGTGCCTCTAAACAAAGCCTTCTTTACTCAACTCCATTCCCTCATGATCAAGTTGGTTTGGGCAGGGAGGCAGACCAGGATCGGTTGGCGCATACTACCGCTGCCATAACAACATGGTGGGTTTGCAGGACCCCACTTTGAAGATTATTATCTGGTGGCACAAATACAGTACATCCACCATTGGTTTCATAATTGCAGGCATTCCCCCATGTTGTTCTCGAGAAGGTCTGGTGGCTCCTATCCCCCTTCCAAAAGTCTCCTACACCCAACTCCACAGGCCAGCTCAGGAAAGTCACACTTTGCGGTGCACAGTTCGGGCATAGAATCGATTAGCAGATCTTTGTAGCATACCTTTACCTTACTCCAAATACATACTCATTAGACATTACCACGGGCTACAACTGGACGACCCTCCTGGGTTTATACAGTCCATGGGAAAAAGACACATAGTAACACTGGTGGATTTACTTCTTGCACAAATGTCCCAGCTACTATGCTAGATGTCCTTATTACAGTGATTTGTTCCCAGAAGAGCCCCCGGAGTGGCTGATGTTGAATATCCTGCTAACCAACCCTCCATCATGCAGACTCATATCAGGATTGTATGCAGGACAGGATATAACTGATGAGCAATGGCGGTTCTTCCACCGTCAAACTAAAGACGTCTTCTCCAATGGGAGGTACAGATTAATTGATTATAAGTTTCTACAGAGAATGTATCTCTCCCCAATGGATCTTGCACCACGTTATCCCGAAGTTGACCCTACTTGCAGGCGGTGTAGTATTGAGGGAGCAGATTCTTTCCTTTAGTATGGTTGGGTCCAGCAGTGGACACTTTATGTTCTCACCTTACAACTGTCGTCAAATGAAAAGATCCATTTGGGCTCCTTATAAAGCACACAACAATATCTAGCTCACATCCAATCATAAGCCACTCGCCAGCACCAAGTAGAAATCGAGAGCATCATATAAAAATATCATGTATTCTTTATTCAGCAGATATCATAAAATATTATAAAAAAGACAAATATCTCATCAAAACACATATATTAAAAACAATTCATTCACAAAGCAAGGGAAGAACTTTATAGTATTCTAAAAAAAAACACAAACAACAAGCTGCTACATGTCAAAGGCACTTCAAGTACATAGAGTTAAATGCAAATGTTCCCAGTTTGATGTATAAATGACCTTTCTTTGCTTCTATTCAAGCCAGATGTTAATTAAAGTGCTTTCTTAGCCTAAGCAGCTCTATTCAGGCCAGGTGTTGTTTGGGTACTCTCTTAATCAAAGAAGCCTTACAACTGCCTTACTCGAGATGACATGACAGGCCTGCTTCCTCACTCCCACTGTGGTGTTGCTGGGGTATGTCAAAGAGTTTATTAAATCATTTTGTAAGTTCACTGACACTGGGTTATATTTGAGTAGAGTGAACATGAGATGGGGGTAGCAGACTTGCCCTGAAATTTAGGGAGTGGCCGAAGGACATGGCCCTATGTGGGGAATGGTCGGGGAAGTATGCAAAACTGGTGCTACCGACAGTCCATCAACGAGATTTCTGGGATCCCTTCAGAACTTACTTGCTAAAATTGAGGCCAGACTCTTAGGTGAGTCCACATCTAGCGATGTTATGTGTTGTATCTTAATGGATGTAATGTATGGGCGAGTTGTCATATCCTAAACAAGGCATATAAAGCTTCTGCAAGCCGCTGTGATCTCATTATATGTTTTCAACCAGTGTCAAATCATCATACCTCGGAAATGTATTTTAATAATTTGAATACTGTGAAATGTGATTTCCCGTTCGTCTTTCCCATCCGTTATGTCATGCTCAAGTATGTTGCCACACTATTTGTACATTTTATGTTTTCCAAAACGTACCAAAAAAAGCAAATAAAAAAAATTACCTGAACCAGTTACTACGGAAACGAAAATTGACGACAACATTTTTATCGAAAAGTACACAGTATAGTTTTGTTAAAACATATCTTTGCAAGTTTATCTTATAATTGCGATTGAAATGTGTAACAATTTTAATTAATCACACAATAATCACATCTATCTATCTATGAAGGTTAGCAGGACAAAATGAATCATGGGCACTAATTATTTTGCAGGTGTGAGTGGTATATTGAAATTGGTCAATCTGCAAAGTTTTTTGGAAGACAACATTACTTTCACTACTCACAATATGGAATAGTGGAGTAATTCGACTAGGGTGTAAATGAGTTGCTGAAGAAACAAGCATTTGCAATGCAATCGGGATTGTCTTTTGGACCTTATATGTATTTAGTTATGCAGCACATTAGCCTGGGTGCTCAAACATCTACTGTTCTTTAACATGGAGGGGAAGTAAGCACCAAACTGGGATGGGAGCACATGGAGAGAAATATTGCCTTTCAGCAGGAAATGGTATAGTCCAAAGCTCTATTTTTATTGGTCATATCACTGAAAATACAAGATTGAAAAAAATGTTATTATCTATGGGTGCTCATGGAAGACAATTTCTATGGACTGGAATCTAGAGAATGCTAAAGTGATTCTGGTATTTTACTGACCTCTGCTGGTCGTTTTCTATCAAGCCAGTTGAACAAGCAGAAAGCAATTCTGGTATTTTACTGACCTCTATTGGTCGCTTTCCATCAATAAAGTTAAATAGGCAGTTGAACAAGCAGAAAGCAATCCTGGTATTTTACTGACCGCTACTGGTCGTTTTCTATCAAGACAGAGGCGGTTGAACAGAAAAAAAGTCCATAAGCTGAAGCAGGCAAGTCCTAGGGCTGATCTCCAGATCCCACAAAGTACATACACATATATATGTATATACAAAAATATATGCAAGATGTCTCGAATGCTCGACCTAAAAACACGATCGATGTCCCCTAGTCCTGCGGTGGCCATAATCCCCTAAAAAAGACAGACTGTTGTCTTTTCCTAGGAAGCCAAAGGAGAAAGTTATAGGTGAGAGGTAAATGCAACACTTAGGGTGCAGGCACCACAAAAGAGGACCAGCAATCTTGCTTACAGAATGGCAGACAGGTAAGTTAATGCATTGCAACTTCTGAACAATGGTGGACCCAAATGCTCATGCCCACACACTTCCAGGGCTGGGGATCTCACTCCAGTCTGAAAGGGACTTTAAGGCAGGGATAGATTGGAGCGCAAGAGGTATCATGTGAGCTTGATGCTACACCATGCTCATTGAGCTAATGAGGCCAGAGGAGGAAACGGGGACTGCCTTTTAAGGGCACCTCATGTGTGAATTGACTGAGGACAGGCAGGCCGAGATTGAGCAATCCGAATTACAGAGTGGTGGGACTGCAGATGTAGATAGATGCAGGGTCCTCTATGTAAAATGGCACTGGGCTGTCACATGGGGAAGTGGGAGGTTTTTAAATGCCAACAGAAATTCTTGCGTCCTAATTTATTTGTGTTATTGCATGCAATGTGGATTAATACAATGACTAATCATGTGCATATACCGTCTCCTGTTTCTCACATATCTTTAGAATACCGTTGCTGACTCTTTGGTAAGACAATGCATTGCCTTCTAACAGACTTTCCCAACTTTTGTTTTACTTTGAGTACCTTTCTTTAAGAACATTTCTTTTTACATTATTAATAATTCAATGAACATGCAACAATATTGATGCTGCTGGAAAGAAAATGTTTGATACTTGCCGAAACCATGTACAGAGCCATTTAAAGATGAAAGCAAATTCAGATGTAGATTGGCAAATCATAGAGAACGGAAGCATTGGAACTACTTTAAAGCCTGGCAAGTAATTTGACTTTGTATGAACCTGTCACAGAGATCATGCACTACATCGGGATTCTCTGTGCACTGTCTCATACTGTGGGGTGGAAGTGCCAGTGGGGTTGGACTCTTCACTGTGTGAGCAGTCACTTCACCGGACAGTGCCTTTGCACAATTCATTGGGTGAACAGCTCATATCATGCCAGACATCAGTGCTCTGCATGTTGGGCATTCCACACCAAGTCTCTGTGTTCCCAATTACTCACACTTATGCCCTGTCTATATTCATTGGGAAAGAATAACACACAGTTGATGTACGGAATGCAGAACAAAACAAAACATTCATCCCCAGTCAAGAGACATGGGTTAAATTTATCATTCTTTTGCTCACATTGCCACCCCAATTTAGACCTGACCATATGCAAATCAGTCTTGACCCTGTGCCTCATTGGAACAGCCCTAAAGGCCAAGCCAGGCCTTCCCTGAACCAGAAGCAAGCATCCTAGGACTGGTTTCGGGGTTTCACCCCTCATCAGCCAGGATAGTTTATATCCAGTGGTACAGTGAGCCCGGAACCCATGTCTGGATATACCTAACGCACTTAGGGTGAGAAAGCAAAAGACACATAGTTGATAGATAGAATGCAGAACAAATCAAAAAATTCACACCCAGTCAGGAGATCTGGGTTAAATCCATTATTCTTTTGCTCACCATGCCACCCCAGTTTAGACCTGAACATATGAAAATAATGCTTGACCCTGTGACTCATGGCAACCGTCCAGCCAGAACTGCCAAGCCAGGTCTTCCCTGAACTGGAAAGAAGCATTCTAGGACAGGTTTCAGGTTTCACCCCTCATCAGCCAGGATTGCTTGAATCCAGTGGCACAGTGAGCCCGGGACCCACGTCTGGGGATACCCGGCACACATAGTGCGAGAAAGCAAAAGACACCCAGTTGATGGACGGATGGTAGAACACATCAAAACATTCACCCCCAGTCAAGATAGCTGGGTTAAATCTGTTATTCTTTTGCTTACCATGCCACCCCAGTTTAGACCTAACCATATGCAAATCAGTCTTGACCCTATGCCTCATGGGAACAGTTCAGCACCAACTGCCAAGCCAGGTTCCTTGAAACAGAAACAAGCATCCTAAGACCGGTGACATTATTCTGCATTCTGTCCATCAATTGTTCTTTTTGCATTTGTAACCCAGAGTTAGACGGGTATGCCCAGACGTGGGCCCTTGTGCTCTCCATGCCACTAGAGTCAAGCTATCCTGGCTGATGAGGGGTGAAACCCTGAAACCGGTCCTATGATGCTTGTTTCCAGTTCAGGGAGAACCAGGCATGGCAGTTTGGGCTGGAATGTTCCCATTGGGCGTAGGGTTAAGACTGATTTGTATATGGCTGTGTTCAAACTGGAATGGCATTGTTAGCAAAAAAAGATGGATTTAGGCCCAGATCTCTACACTGGGGTTAATGTATGACATTATTCTGCATTCTGTCCATCAATTTTTCTTTTAGAATCTATATTCCTGTCACCTTCCCTTTTTCAAAGGAGTAGCCAACAATTTACACTTTGAAAAACAATTTGAAAAACAATTGTTTTTGAGAGGAGTCTACTTTGAGATTGACAACATTTAGCTTTTTCTTGGATAAAGACCGATTGCCTGGCATCTGGTATTAGCCTACTTCTCAAGACAGTTCTATCTGTTCTGATAACCACATAATACTTCTTCAGTTAACTGCACCTTAAAACTATGCCATGATGCATTAGGGTGAAGTGAGTGCTGGGATTGTAGGCCGTGAGCTCCCACCCTCTTACTGTTTAACAAGGTATCAGCTGGTGTCAGATCACTGTCAAATAGGTCCCCTCACCAGAAAGAGGTCAGTGCTCCTCAAATCAGTGCTCAACTTACCTCCTCGCCGTGTGCAACTACTGTTCTTTAATTCCAGTGTTACTCTGTCGAAACATAAAGCAGTGCTCTGGGAGAAGCGCACTAGCCCGTACTCAGTCAATGTTCTGTGCATTGGAAATGAGCTCCCCATAGTCTTAACTTTACTGCAGATATATCCATAAAAGTCATAAACATAGTCATAGCAGCCACCACAAAATGCATTTATGAAAAATCTGTAATGAGTCCAATGAAAGTTTCAATGTACCAGCCGTGCAATGCAACTTAACTACCAACCTGTTATAGCATAAAAGGAACCTTTAAGACAGGCTAGTAGATGTCATCATGTAATTATTTACAGAATGCAGAACAGATAAAGCTGCTCACTAATACATAATAAAAACCTGACATCCCGCTCCCTCAAAGTCCTCAACTTATGCACCATAGCCCCAAACAACTCCCTATAAGTTCAGTCTTTGAACTTCATTTGCAGCCCTTTCTATACATTCCCTAATCCCTCTGTCTCTCACACTACCCAAACAATCATCTCCAAACAAATTCCCCTTTGTCTTGCTCCACATATTCAAAGACCCTCTTCCCTTTCTCTGGGTTGCCCCATCCCCTTCAGGGGCGGATGTGCCCCCACCTGACACTCCATCATCCCCAAAAAATTCCGCCACCTAGGAAAACACTTGTAAGGCGCTTTCCTATCCCACCCAACAGAAGTCAAAATAGCAAAAACACAGAACTTCAACCGCACCACGGTTTCTCTTGCCAAATGTTTGTTAACAGTTCCCACAGCTCCAACATGTAAAATACATTTCCAGACCTTTGCAGAAGAACCCCATCAGACTGAAAAATATACTTCCCATCTTCCTTGATGTGATTGTAAGACAAAACTGTAACCCCAATGGACGGGCAAAAAACTCTCATCGCCCATATAAGTTTACACCTAGCTTTATGTACCGGCGAATACTACAAAGCACCCCTCCGGTGTCTAGTCGGAACAAACTCAGTCCATACAACACTAGCTCCTGATCATATATTTTTAGTCAGTTGTAAATCATCCTTCAACCGCACAATTGCCCTAGGTTGGTTTCACCCAAATGAATAAAAAACATGTCCGGACAACCTCTGTTTGTAAATAGTTTAGCTAACAATAACAATAACCCCTTACCACCTGATACCACCATTGCCCCCACCAAAACCTTAGGTGGTAACTGCTAGGAAGTCCAAGGCTTCTGCCATAACACTGCTGAAAAGCAAATTGCATTGGTTATTTTATGAACGAATGTTCCATGAGCCACGTCACCTTTTCTGCAATGGTATAGCCACAAACATATCCTAGAAACAAAAAATTAACACATGCCATCAGGATATCAACAACAAAAAACAGCCCCACTCTTTCCTGACACACATTTCGCAGCACTTTGACCTCAATCTTGCAATATGCTTTATTTCACGCCATGACAGACCCAACCTAGCTGCTTCTGCTGATGCCTCAATCCTAAAATAATGAGTTCCATACCTATGCTTGTTGAAGCCCAGCATCCCTTAGAGCTATTCTCATCACAGCCAATAAATTAGATGTTGTAACTCTAGATCCATCTGAACATCTAAATATCATGTCTTTTCTCTGCCTAGGCAGCTCCTGAAAGCTCAACCATTCTTCAACAGAACAGATCCCACACTCATCACTCATTCTCAACCAAATCGATTTACCTCTCCCTACCTGATCCATTTTCGATTGTCTCCTCCAAATCCCTACGTCTGTCCCTCCATAAAAATATCACCATAATTCAAACCTACTAGTCAGATACTCGTAAAGCCTCAATTAACATCCATATGACCAAACAAAAGAGATATATATCAAAAACATTGTAACAGCACAGAGGTAATGTTTTCAGTAAACTTCAAGGCAAATCAATTGTGATAGGTTCATACAGTGTCTTCTGGTTGGATCGCTTTCTACTGCAACTATTTATAATTCCCCACACCAACTAACCTACTGCAGGATTATATCCCCATCACAGCCTTCCATAGAAAGATATCCTTTGGAGTCACTCTGGGATGAAGTGAGGCAGATCCATGTCTTCTCGTCCAGGTAGAAGAACAGCAGGCAGCACGGCAGCTCAGCAAGGCAAGAGCACGGCAAGGCAAGAGTCCAGCAAAGCAGCAGTTCCGCTGAGTGGCATTCCTCTCAGCAGCACAGCAGTTCTTCTTCCTGGCAGCGTGGTCACAGGTCCAGAAGTGTACTGAAGTAATGGTGTCAGTGGCCAGTACCTATTTCCAGTTAACACTTTGAAGTGGGGGTGACTTCAAAGAAAGCTTTAAAGAGGACAAGGTCCTCCCTTTCTGACCTGGCTCCAGACTCACTACAGTGAGGTTTACAACCATTTGTGTGGGGGCAGAACACAGCCCTTTCAGTTGTAAATGCTAGCCTCCCTCTCACATCCTGCCCAGGATGACCCATCAGTCACACCTAAACTCCCTTTGTGTTTGGCTGTCTTGAGGGAATACACAAAACCCATCTGTGTACTCATCTCAGACGTGTATTCAGAGACAGGCAGCAGGCACAGAATAGCTAAAGTAAGTAATTGCTAATCTTATAACATATCCAACTTCAACATAAGTGGTGATTTTAAATTAAGACAAGTCCATCTCTTCATAATTGGAAATTACACTTAAAGAATGTACTAAGGTAATTTCAATGTTATCCTTTGAGAGGGATATGACTTGCAGTAGTGACCAAATTGGGTGTTTTTCACTCCCAAGACAAGTTAAACTTAAAAGTACATGTCCAGTCTTTTGAATACATTGCACCCTGCCCTAAAGGACTTACAGGGCCTATCCTAGTGGTGACGTATATGCATACAATGGGAATGTTTAGGCCTGGTAATAGGTTTATCTTGCCAGGTCGAGGTGGCAGTATAAAACTGCACATGCAGGCTGTACAATGGCAGGCCTGAGTCCTGGATATAGGGCTACTTAAGTGGGTGGCACAATCAGTGCTGCAGGCCAACTAGTAGAATTTAATTTACTTACCCTGTAGTTCACTTTACTAGGGACTTTAAAGTAAATCATATATGCCATTTGGGGTTAAGCCAAATGTACCATGCTTAGGGGAGAGAGGACAAGCACTTTAGCACTGGTTAGCAGTGGTAAAGTATAGAGTCCTAAATCCAGCAAAAATGAGGTCAGAAAAATAGAGACCACCCAGAATTAATGAAAGAAAGGTCTTCAGGTTTTCAATGCAGCACTATGGAGCTACGGAACTATGCTGCCCCACTGATGCGATTTATCACCATCAAGGATCTTACTTCGGTCATTGCCTTTTGAGTCCAACCCACGATGGACCATTCCCTGAAGACCTTTCTTTCATTCATTCTGGCTGTTCCTTGTATTGCCTGCCTTGTCCTCAGGAAGACCCGTTGTGCATGTCAGTCAATCACGCACTTCGTTGGGTCGAAACATCTATGTGCTTGCGAAAATCCTGACCCTATTCTCTCCACCCCATGTGAAATGGATATTTAAACTCCCAAGTGGCGCGGAGCTTAATGCACCAAGGGATGGATGTCCTTTGAATGACCACTTTCAACAGTTTGTACAGCACTCTCTATATCTTGTTTACATTTAGCACTTTTTTCGCACCTTTTTTCACGACATCCCTTGTGGCGTTGGAAGAAATTGTATGTTCATGCATTCTGACAGCCTTCTAATGTAATTTCAATGCCATAAAATGTAAAAGAATATATGTATTTATCCTTAAATACATACTTTGATTGATTAAATTTTGTTGTGTTTTTTGTTTTTTTGTTTTTTGATTCATGGTTTTTGTCCTTTCTTCTTTTTCCCTTTCATTGATTATTACTGAAAGGCTTGAGTACTGTTGTTTGCTTTTCGTTATTATTTAGTAAACTAAGAATCATTCCTGTACCCGACAGAACCAATATTCTCCACATTTTAATTTCAATTTATCTCAATGAGCTTTCTGTGTGTGAAGTGTTAGGAATACTGTCAATATTTGATAAACTATAAAATTAATGCTCCTTGTGGGAAACCTAGAGACCTGTATGTGCAGACGGTCATTTTGGGATGAAAGCATGCTTGGTGCATAGAAAATTGGTGACATTGATGAATGGACTTCACCCAGCTGTTCAATTATGGTCCCTGATTCACCTCTCTCTCCTGATACACTAAGCACAGCAGAGTTTCACTGTGCACTATCGGATAGAGCCATGTGGGTTTTGGGGGTCGGTAAGATCCGGAGGACCAAGATACTGTATCATCACTGCAATGCTCTCCATAAATAAACAAAGCGCAGTCACTGCCAATACATCGATTAAACACCACAAGTGTGTCCCAGTGGAAGTGCCCCTCAATGACACATGCACCTTCTCTCCTTCTCCATTATTCGCTCCATCTTTCTCTTTTCACCATTTATGCTTTTACACTCTCTCTCCTCATCTTTTCTTTTTGTCCCCCTCTGATTCCTTCGTTCTCACATCTATGTTCCTTTCTCTCTCTTTATTCTCTCCCTCATGCTCTCATTATCTGCTCTCCTCCAATTGTTATCATGATTGTAACTCTTTCCTTTGTCTTCCATTCGACCCCCAGCTCTCTATTTTATCACCCCTTTTTCTTTATTCCCCACAGCTGCCCTCATTGTCACTCCTGCACCAATTTTCTTCATGTCTCCTGCCCTTTCGATCTCTTCCTCTCTCTATTTCTCTTGGTCTTGATACTTTGCATCTCTCATTTCTGCCTCTCTCCTCTTTTCCTTTAGTCTTCCTTTCTCTCTCTCTGTCTCCTTTCAACCATATATATATGTGTGTGTATATATATATATATATATATATATATATATATATATATATATATATGTCACGAAATTTTTCCTTCTGATAAAAAGAATGGAGAGACACAGGGGGGTACTGTGAGAGGTTGCTTTTATCACAAAGAACTATGGCATGACGCGTTTCGACGTAATGTATTTTTCAAATGCCAGTTCTAGTCCCACGCTAGCAGCAGTCCTCTTGAATATCTCCAGTCGCTCCGCCTTAAATGGAAATCCTGGTTGGTCAGTCCACTTGCACGAAAACACCAGTAGCCCATGTAGTGAACTACCGGTCCCAGAATACCCTGCCACGGCGTTCCAGGTAAGTGCTGCTCCCAACTGCGGTGTACTCCGCGTGAAACCAGGTTATTGTTCGGAGCGCTGTTTAAAACTGCGGCTGTCAGGAGACTCGGAGCAAAGTTCACCTCCCCAGTCCCCTTGATGCCTCGAACCACACTGTTCCACTCCTGAGGCTGGCCTGGAAAACATCCATACAGTGATTGAGGCCCCTCTGCGTAGTCGCAAACTGTTTCCAGCGGCCAAAGTACAAGGGTGGGTGTGGTGGGTTGGAGCATTTCACCACCGTGAAGAACAAGAAATGCCGAAGCTGTCCGGATTGCTCTTTCCACTTTGTTGAGACGGGACTCTCCAATGCACGTCCTGGACCCACGTGCAAAATATGTCACAAAATTTTTCCTTCTGATAAAAAGAACGGGGAGACACAGGGGGGTACTGTGAGAGGTTGCTTTTATTCCAAAGAACTATGGCATGACGCGTTTCGATGTAATGTCTTTTTCAAACGCCAGTTCTAGCCCCACGCTAGCAGCAGTCCTCTTGAATATCTCCAGTCGCTCCGCCTTAAATGGAAATCCTGGTTGGTCAGTCCACTTGCACGAAAACACCAGTAGCCCATGTAGTGAACTACCGGTCCAAGAATACCCTGCCACGGCGTTCCAGGTATGCCTCGAACCACACTGTTCCACTCCTGAGGCTGGCCTGGAAAACATCCATACAGTGATTGAGGCCCCTCTGCATGGTCGCAAACTGTTTCCAGCGGCCAAAGTACAAGGGTGGGTGTGGTGGGTTGGAGCATTTCACCACCGTGAAGAACAAGAAATGCCGAAGCTGTCCGGATTGCTCTTTCCACTTTGTCGAGACGGGACTCTCCAATGCACGTCCTGGACCCACGTGCAAAATATGTCACAAAATTTTTCCTTCTGATAAAAAGAACGGGGAGACACAGGGGGGTACTGTGAGAGGTTGCTTTTATTCCAAAGAACTATGGCATGACGCGTTTCGATGTAATGTCTTTTTCAAACGCCAGTTCTAGCCCCACGCTAGCAGCAGTCCTCTTGAATATCTCCAGTCGCTCGGCCTTAAATGGAAATCCTGGTTGGTCAGTCCACTTGCACGAAAACACCAGTAGCCCATGTAGTGAACTACCGGTCCCAGAATACCCTGCCACGGCGTTCCAGGTAAGTGCTGCTCCCAACTGCGGTGTGCTCCGCGTGAAACCAAGTTATTGTTCGGAGCGCTGTTTAAAACTGCGGCTGTCAGGACACTCGGAGCAAAGTTCACCTCCCCAGTCCCCTTGACGCCTCGAACAACACTGTTCCACTCCTGAGGCTGGCCTGGAAAACCTCCATACAGTGATTGAGGCCCCTCTGCGTAGTCGCAAACTGTTTCCAGCGGCCAAAGTACAAGGGTGGGTGTGGTGGGTTGGAGCATTTCACCACCGTGAAGAACAAGAAATGCCGAAGCTGTCCGGATTGCTCTTTCCACTTTGTCGAGACGGGACTCTCCAATGCACGTCCTGGACCCACGTGCAAAATATGTCATGAAATTGTTCCTTCTGATAAAAAGAACGGAGAGACACAGGGGGGTACTGTGAGAGGTTGCTTTTATTCCAAAGAACTATGGCATGACGCGTTTCGACGTAATGTCTTTTTCAAACGCCAGTTCTAGCCCCACTCTAGCAGCAGTCCTCTTGAATATCTCCAGTCGTTCCGGCTTAAATGGAAATCCTGGTTGGTCAGTCCACTTGCACCAAAACACCAGTAGACCATGTAGTGAACTACCGGTCCCAATATATATATTCTCGCTCCAAATCACGCGTGAACAAGCCGTAATGGTGAAACGCGTCGTGACTTTTTACTTGCCGAAATAAAGGATTACAAGCAAGCTCTGAGTGCCGGGGTGATCTTCTTGGAACGAGAGGTGACTTGGAGCGAAAATAGAGGTCTGCCAGTGACCTGACCTGGACCGCTCACGACAGCCGCAATGCTCGTACTGGTATTGGTGGAGTGTTATTTATATATATATATATATATATATATATATATATATATATATATATATATATATATTTATATATATATATATATATATATATATATATATATATATATATATATATGTATGTATATCCAGTCTTGCCAAACTTGTACATTTTGAAGAAGGCGCTGACACCATGAATCTGAATCCAAACTCGATTTATTCGATCAGTATCTGCTTAGACGCGTTTCGACGTTGCCGCCTTGTTCACTACATCAATATATATATATATATATATGATTCATTCACTTTTCCACCACCATCTTTCTTACTCCTGTTTCTGTCTATAGCGCACTCTGTCATTTACCCAAACAATCTGATTTTTCAACCCCACTCCATCTCTCATCTGTCTCTGCCACTATCTTTCTCTCTCCCTTACCCATCTAAGCCCTCACCCACATCCCTTGACTAACCCTCTCCCTACTTTTTATTTTCCGCCCTCCCTTACTCTTATCTTTTCAGTTCTGTTAGTGTTTCTGATGCTCTTTGTTACCTTCCACAACCCATATTTAGAAGGTCCTATTAGGGTGCCAACTACCTTCTTATGTACTGCCATCGACCAAACTTTGAACCCAGACAAATTCCTCTTGCAATTATGCCTTTCACTTGCAACCACCTGAAACTCTCCTTAGTTGCTTCAATTAGACCTCCGCAGTTCCTATGGTTTTTAGGTGAGCAGGTCTTGGAAGTTTTCATGCGGTAGACCTGCAGTCATAACCATTGGTGACTGTGGTGTGAACCAGCATTGCACTATTGCAGTGGCAGCAGAGCTTCCAAAACATTGAAAATGAGTCTGCCTCAATATTTTATATGCATGTTTATGTGTAATTTGTACATATGCAGTGACTAATTGTGTGCTTGTGCTCTATTTCTTGCCCTTTTTTATCGCTCCAGAAAAATGTGGTAAGAGAAAATATTTTAGTTTCTATTTCCCTTCTCCTCATGTACCTGAGTATCATTTTTAGGTTTAGCACTTTGCCAGCACTTGCATAGTCTGCAAAACCTGTTGTATCTCTTCTGTGGGCTTTTGACACACCCACTGATTGCCACTGGTTGTTATCTGTGTCATTCAGAAATGCTGGCTTGATATTGGTGCATTTGTGTAAATGTCCCTCCTTTGTGTGCTTAGTTTTCTCGCCCCACGATTTCACTAAGAGAACATTTTAGTTGGCCACCATACTGTACAGCGATTGATGGCCCATTCTCCCTTCTCTATATGGGCTTTGCGGCCTTATACACAGCTTGGTTTCCTCCCATGTCTCTGCTCCCAGCTGCACGGGTCTTCGTGAGTGCTCCTCGTTCACACAACTTGTTTTTGCTGCGTGGTTGGCCTCCCTTTCAGTGGGATGCGTTGTGTTTTGTTTTCTTCCCTTCATTTGCTGTGTGCTTATTCTTTCCTCATGGCCATCACAATGCACATGATTACCTATGATGAGGGGGCTAAAAAACAATATGAGCTTAAATTATTTTTAGGTTCATTTTGGAAGCATGTTTTCTGTGTGTTTGTATGAGATGCAAGCTAACCCGCACTCTTAATAAATTCACATGTTGAAAATCTTTTCACCGGTATGTAAAATACACTGTGCATTTTTCATTTTTAGAACTACTTCAGGCATCTCCATTGCAGCACTATAGCAAGCCTATTGGCGTTGTTGGTCCTTTGTCCGTGCCTCTGTCCCGGGCAGCTGAAGTCTACTGCTTTAGGCACGGCCCAACAGCTGACATATAATACGCTGCCCTCAGAAGACGAAGCACTGCAGCGAGCTTACGGAAAGGCTGGTGGGCTGCGGGCTTCATGCATCCCAGGCATAACCAGTGCCTCGTTTTCCTCAGGGGAATTAGCTGAGATTTAACTGAACAAATCTGCTGGGTACTCACTTGTCAATTTAATTCAATTCTTTATAAAGATTTGAAATGAAAGACAAATTACACTTTGAATACCATTATATCATAAAACTATTGAATATATAACCCCCAGGCTGACTCACCGGATCTTCGGCTTGCAGATCGTCAACACCGATGCCCCATGGTCCAGAGCCTGTGCACGCCCTCTGCAGCCTTCCGTCCACCTTTGGTTTGTGGCTTTGCCCCCCTCTGAATCCACTAAATTTAATGCTGCTCTCTGGTGTTTCTCACAGGATTTTCGACTTTTGTGCATCACGCTATATTGGTGTGGTCTCCGATGATTCCTTCGACCCTGACCTACCATCTTGTTTGAACTCCGTCCTTCCCCCTTCCCTCCTGACTCCCCCTGATGACCCCCAAATGTTTTTAGGTCTCGCCTTGCATGATTAGAGCATGCGCTGCTCTTGCTATATGAGGGCTTCTTGGAATCGATACCATTCCAGAAGTCGTGTTGCTGCTCCACCTACAATTCTGATTTGTGCACGTCGTTTTGCGTCATGGATGATGCAAAACACAGTGTAATAATTGCACTGGAGGCAATCATTACACTGAGGGTTGCCACCCTGTCCACTTTTGGCCCCACCCACCGGGATTGGCACTTTTACTTGCGGTGGGACACAGTGCCTTCTAATTGCTGGGTGAGCACTTTCTTTTTTTCATTCGCACAATGAAATGATGTGGCCACAGCTTTTTTTTAAGTTGGCGGTATCATGTGGACTTTGATTTATGAGTGTGCGTCCGAAGCCAATTTAATTAATATGGGGATTTTCCCTGAGAACCCCGCCGTCGGTCCTACCCCGCTCGATCCTGTCCTGTTTCTCATAAACTGCTTTCTCTCCCATTCTCTGCCCGCACCCTCGCCCCTTCGCAAGCCCCTTTCTCTCCTAGTCTTCCCACTACCTCTTGCGCACACGTCATGCATCTGCTTCCCTCTCTTGTTCTTGGAGGAGTCCTTAAAACTGATGCCAGCCATCTCTCCCACACATAAACACCACCACATTCATCCTCCCACTGCAAGGAGGGCATGCGAGTGCAGCGGGCAGCGCTGTGACTCCGCTCAGAGGACGCAATAAGATCTCACCAAAGACTGCCCTTTTAACAAGACCCCCCTCTAAAACAAGCAAGTAAGAACAATTGATCTGCTCGGTCGACTTACCCACCTGCTTCCTTCTGCTGCATCTGATTTCTCCACTCAGAGACTTTTAAACTTTGCTCACATTTCTGCAGTGGCGGCTGGTGACTCCTGAAAGTGGTGTGGTGTAATGAGTGAGCATGACTAGAATAGATGGTCATGGGGGCCCCTCACTGAAAAAAAATTGAAACAGAGGACAACATGGTACATTTTACTGCATATTTGAATAAGTTCACATTTGCTGTGTGGCATTTTGTTGTGCTGGTGACGTCTTCTGTTTTATTCATGCTGCTGTCTTGTGCAGCATTATTTAAATGTGATTTTTATTTTGTTGTATTGTAGTATTTGCGCTATGTTCCGTTTTGACTGTCCTTGTGATGTGTGATATCGTGTTTTAATTGTGGTGCTATGTTGCTGTGGCTTTGTGTTTGTTACTGTGTTATATTTAGTGGCTTAATTTAGATAGGTCAGCAAACAATGCTATATTTGCAGCCGAAAGCAGCAAATTCCTTTAACCCCCTTCGATGCGGCCGCGATTCCCCTGGTGTGCTGTAAACAGCACGAACAGGGGCGGGCCGTGACGAACCCCAGCCGTCATCAGCACACGAGCACCGTAGTGCATGACGGCTGGGGTTCGTCATCAGCATGGAAGGGGTTAAGGTTCCAGTCATAAACAACTATTTACCAGTTTCTAAGGCAGTAAAATAGTGCTGCTGCAGCTCATCAACCACTTAAGGCACTAGTCGGCCCTAAAGTGGCAAAATGGATTTGCCTTATTTGCCACATAATCAGTCATTTGATGCAAAATTTGCAGATTTTAACAAAAAAAATATTTGTAGCTCAAAAGTTACAAAAACCACAGCAACATGTGTTGCTGCGAGGTGGAAAATTTGACTCGTCAACTTTCTTCGTGTGAGTGTGAAACTGATACTAAAGTGGTGAAACCCTTGCCCACAGAGCGCCAACATGTAAAAATGACATAGTAATGAAGCAAGACTTTCGTTAAATTATGCTGCAAAACATGCCTCACAGGCCACATAATTTAGCCAACCCTACCACATAATTTTAGTCTACATTGCAACACAATTCCAGTGACCCTGCAAATACTCAATAAAATAACTTAACTCAATTGCCTCGCAATAATTGTCAATCACAGCGTGCCTACAGCTGTAAATTACGTCAATATTAGTTACCTGGGCCCTTATTTATGAGGCCTTGCGTCAGTTTTGCGCCGCCGGTGCGTCGCTTTTTGTGACGCACCAGCGGCGTACAAAATGCGCCTTGTTGCGCCATATTTAAAAAGTGACGCATCTAGGTAGATGCTTCACTTTTTAAACCCCTGCGCCACATTATACCTGCGTCAGGTATAATGTATGCAGAAGGGGCGTTCCCCCGCAAATAGCCTCGTAATAGAGACGCAGTGAAATCTATGAGATTTCACTGCGTCACTTTTATGATGCTGTTGCGTCAAAATCTTGCGCCTGCCTCACAGCAGGCCTAAGACTGACGCAAGCCCTTTCACATGGGGCTTTCCCCATGTGAAAGGACGCATTGCTGGAGTTGCGTTGCTTTTGTGACACACTCCAGCAATGCGTCACTTTTGCGCTTACAGATGCGTCAGAAATACTGACGTATCTGTAAGTCCTTGCGACATGATCCGTCATACATTAAATATGACACATCATTGGTGTCGCAAGGAGTGCGCAGTGAAAAGTGACGCATCGCTGTTTTCACGCAGCGATGCGTCACTTTTCATGAATGAGGCCCCTGGGCCTGTTAGGAAAAAATGGAACCTACTTTTAGAAAAAAGCCTCTTAGCTCCCTCCCTCCAACGTTTGTGAGGTTTGCAGCCACAAAGATATGTATTAGCATATATTAAATGTGTTCTGCTCTAAGTGTGCCCTAGCACCTTGTTTCAGTGGCAGCTTGAACGATTAACTGCTCTGACATCACTAAATTGTGCTGTAAATTGCCTTTTTTTAATGCAAGACTGCTGTGGCCGTAATCTACATGGAAAATCCCAAAAATATAAATGTGCAACTGCAGGGACGATAGAAGCGGAGGAGGATGAAGGGAGCGAGGGCTGGGTAGGTAATGAAAATAAAATAAAGATTCATCTCCGGACGAAATATTTTGCCAATAAAATGTGCACAGCAACGAAACAGAAACACAATGTGCACACAGCAGAATAGCAAGCAATCATGCCCGATATCAAACAGCCAAACGGAGAGAGCGAGATTGTATTGACAGGGAACAGAGGAACGACCTCCTTGAGACTGTGAGTTCACTCTCAGCGCTCGGCCCAAGTATATCCTGTGAAACTTGGCAAATCACTTAGCATCCTGTTGCTTTAAAAACCAGACCTTAAGTAATGTAGCAGGCGCTCCTGTAAAGCACATGCACAGCAGGACATCTGCAGTTTATTACAGCTGCCTCATTAAAAGTATTAAATAGAGCAGCCAGCAGGTAGCAATTTATTTTCGTCTGCTTGGTTTTTTACATTCATTTCTTGCCTCTCCCCTCAGGCTCAGGATTGTAGGGCAAAGCCCCTTTTGCCCACTAACACCAGCCGCCACTGCATTTCTGACTGGATTGCAGGGATCCATTTAAAAACAGCTATTGCTTTACTTCTCTTGTCCCCGCTGCAGTTCTTCGGCACCTCGCTGTTATAATTGATCTATGTCTCTTTTCCTTGGCTGGGATTTCCCTGTGGCTCAGAAGGTGTGACTGCTGGAATGTTTGGTGACATCGTGGAATGTTGGGTGCCTGGCCTGGGTGTAGAGTGGCAGTTGATGGCAGCCAGGCTGAGCAACAGGGAGGTCACTCCTGGTGGGGTTTTACATTTCCATCTTAAGAACCTAATCTGGAACTTGACTTAATAAACCTATCATGGTTATACACCTGGCTCAAGGACTTTCTATGTATAACACTCGCTTAGCCGGCTATATTTACAAACACCCCTGCCGGTCCTGCCTGAGAAACCTCAGACATGCAAAAAACTTATTTTGTATTCATTTCTCCAGTTTAGTAAAGTACTCCCGAATCTAACGCTCCAACTTCTCCAGCGCAGCCCAGGCGTAACGCACAAACCCACATCACATTTATTTGAGAAATGGAGATTTTTGCAAGAGACACTTGCAGGAAAGTTCATAATTGTATTAATGACAGGGGCCTTTGGTTAGATGCACGTCATATTGTAAGTCACTGCAGAGTGCTGGGAAACACATGGGCCTTATTTATGAAGGCCTTGCGCCACCGGTGCGTCACTTTTTCCCATGTTAAAAGTGACGCACCGGCGGCGCAAGGCCTTCATAAATAAGGCCCATGGTGTTTACCGGTCGGTAACAGAAGAAATAAACCGGGAACTGCATGCTGTCTCCCATGCATGCTGCTGCTTGGCCCGCAAGGTTTACCCCGGCTACGCCTTGGGTGCAGCCACACCCTATCATCCATTGTGATTGTATCCACTCCACCCCAAAGACCCCGCACCACATCCCTGCGTGTCCTTAATACTGGGAGTGGGGGGAGGGGGGGCCGAACCGAGGGGCATTCTGTTGTGTTTTCCCCGTTCCGCCATAGACCTGGTGCTATTAGAACGTTTTACATGAGCACCAGGTACATTACAAGGATACGTTCATTTTTTTTAAGACTTGAGGATCTTACGTTTTTTTGCCCAGAATCACATGTTCAAAAAGTTTTCCGCATGTGATCTTTGGGACCCTTCACATCCTTCTGAGTTGTGTTGCCAAACAAAGATCGCCGGCATCCATCTACCGTGGAGGTAAACTTCACACATTGCTACACAGTAAAGCTCCCAGCAACACACTGTTCGAATCACACAGGTGTACCCTTTCGCAAGCAGACAAAGCAACAACGCCATACTGTCACACCAGCCATACGGACACCAGCTAACATAACATACTTTGGTGTTTACAATACTGGGGGATGGTCTAAAGCCCACATTAATTTCCTTCTGGTCTGGGAGTAAGCTGAAAGAAGGTCATTCACAGATTGCCAGCTTTGTCATACCAACCCCTATGAAGTATCCCAATGCCTGCATGAGCGACTGATAGGGGGATTGTATATGGGGAGTCCCTTAGAGTTTTGTTACACCACTGTCTTTCAGACTGCCCGACAGTGTGAGGAGGGTGGAGAGAGGTGAGAGATGGAGGGAGGGCTGGTGCAGACGGTTGTAGGCTCAGCATCACAATTTAAGTAAACGACCCCTTCCTGGTTCACAGGACGTCCTCAGTTAGAATTTAGCAGAGCCCGTCTTAAATTACACTAGAAAAAATGGTCTGCACTGCTGGCATCCAAGTTATGGCTTCAAGTGTAAAACAAGCACTGAAAATGCAATAGACTTCACCTTTTATTAAGTTAAAGCCATTTTCTTTGCTATACAATTCCATTAGCAAAGCAAATGGCTTTAACTTAATCAAAGGCGAGACCTATTGCATTTTTCAATGCTTTTTCTCTTTTCTTGCTGGACTGCCTTAACCAGGGCTCGAGTCGGGGTACCACGCAGGTGGACGGCTTCCCCCCACTTATTTTACCTGGGGGATGCCGTCCCCCCTGCCAAACAGCTGGACTTCACTCTTTGGCCTCTCTGGGACGAGAAGCTCAGCACTTTTCGTGACGTCGCTTTCTGTCGTGACGTCACTTCTGGTGACAGCGTAACCCCACTTCTTTTTTTACGATTTGTGCCCTGACCTTAACCCCATCCCCCACTCAGGTTCCCTTCTCTCCTCTCATCTTCTCTCACAACCCTTTTTTGTCCCCTTTCCTTTTTGTCCCCTCTACGATTTGCCAATTTCTTTGTAATGACTGTGCAATAATTGTTTAATTTATTGTAACTTGTAATTCATTATTTTTGATATTGTTACTTGTAATTCGCTGTTTTTGTTCCTCATGTAAAGCGCTCTGATACCTATGGGACTAGCGCTCTGATACCTATGGGACTAGCCAGCGCTATATAAAACTCAAATAAACTAAACTAAACTATATATAAAAGTACTACAAATGGACAAAAGGAACAATCTGTCCCCTAAAAAAACACAGATCTAAATCGAGTTAAATACATACATACATGTCATTATAAATAAAACATCCATGGATAAAACCAATTCATAAATAATAAAAAGAAAACTTGCAATTGCACTTTCCTTTGATTGCCGATGATGGACTGCCAGAGATGGGGTTGGTACCGACAGCTGTCACTGGTTTTGAAACAGCCTTAAGCTGCCCAATGTGGTGGGTTCAGCGTGGGTGCCTTATAATTACAGGTCAGTGGCTTAGAGTGTGGATTATAACGTGAATGTGTAATACGGCGGCTAATAAAAAATACATTCGAGAAGGCCAGGAATTTGACATCCCTCTCTGAAGTAAGCAGGACACCAAGTGTTCGCTAGTCCACCTTCCCATCTTCTTGATTGCTATTAAAAAAATATTTCACCGAAATTCGAATTTATTGACCAACGTTTCATAATGTATCAATTATCTATTCTTGACAAAATGTATTAGTTATGATTTTAATTTAGTTCAGCCTATGTGTTCATTTAGTTCTGTGTTGAGTAACAATGCAGAGTAAATCACCCATTTGCATGCATCAGCAGCAGCAAAGGGAACTCCCATGATGCCTTAAGATCTTACAGGGGGCAGGAGTGACGCGGGCGTTCTTCTGTGAGTGGCAGTTGGGCCGTATCTGTTCTACTGCTCAGAACCCTGACTCTGCCAATCACTGCTTATTTGATTCATTGTTTGTGCTTCAGCTATCGAATACAGAAGAGCCCTCACAATTGTGAGTTGACTTGTACATCTGTCATAGACATGGAAGCTAATTTAACATATATTTTACTATCAATATCTAAACATAAGCAAATCCACAACAAGTTTTCACCTTTAGGCACCACTCATTGCCTCGCACATGATGGCATAGGTAAAAAATGACACCATTGATGACATTATATATTAGCCACCATTAACATCTTTCATAACATTACTTTGGACAGCCAGGATGTGGACTTTTTTAAACACGCTTTGAAATTAGTTCCATCTGTGCACAAACTGTAACTATTCAATCACATTATTTATATACTTTCTGCTCCCTTGATGCATACTTATAAGGCCCCAAAATCGAGACGGATTGCATTGCAAACGCTTATTAATACATGCACTGAATATTTTAACCCGCATCTCCTTTAGGCCCCTTAATCTCGCTCTGGAATTCTGTGACCTGAGAGAACCAGTGCTTAATTTTAGCCGGTGGTTTCTGGTGCTCAGCACTGGCACCTAATCATGAATATTGGTGCTTATAGCGCGAACTCGATCCAAAGGTATTGGAGCAAGGAAACAGTCATTTTTGGTTGGCATGGGAGCTCTGTTTTAGGCGGCGCTTACAAGAGAAATGGGTTGGTGCAAGCTGCCTCCTGACAAGAGCCTGGCACTTCTTTTTTTTTTTATTACAAATTAACCATTGTCTTTGACCCTCATCTGGCAGCACTCTGCTATCTGCCTTGCTGTGTCTGCTGCTACCTCGTACGGTTCCTCAGGCTTTCACCATAGCAGGGCTCAGACAGAAATATCAAAGATGTTTACAAGGGACCTGGTTATTGAATATTTAACAGTTAAGGTCTGCAGAGGGGCAGAAATAAGCAAAAGGGAGCATGGTGGAGGATTGAAAATGAAATGTGCTTCATTGTTATTTTTAGTACTGCATCTCAAACGCATTAAAGCATCACTAATCGTATGATATGTTCTTTCCTGCTCTTTCCTGCACATCTATCTCTTCAGCTGGTAAGAAAGATACTATTTTTCATATTTTCGCTACAAGTTGAGTCATTTTAAACAACAGTTTGTGGTTAAGCTAGTTCAATGCTAATGCAGAAGTGACATAGGGCTTTACTGAGGGTTTGGTGGACAGAGTACAGTAGAGGGTGGCAGCCGTCCTCTCTTTATCTTTAAAGGGACTACTGACATGACGTTTCCTTTCAATGTTGACACAGATTGGAGGATGGCTGCCACCCATGTTGACGCCCCTTTCAACGGCCACCAATCACCTTTTATAAAGTTTTTGTTTTTCAGAAACAAATTCTCCAAAGAGGAAGAGTTTTCTCCCATAGTGTGGGGTGTCATTATTTATTATTCTGTCCGTCACTGCCAGGTTTTTCCTCATGGTGACAGACAAGCAAAAAAGGTACTACACTATTCATCCTAAATTGGGTGGATGGTGGGAGGTCCTTCCTCCGACTGCCCCAACTCTGTCGGGCCATCAGGGAAAATTTCTGTTGACGGAGCCAACAAGGTCTCTGCTCCCAGAAAACGTAAGGTTCAAGTGGCTTTAAACTGAGGTGAGCAATCTGAGAGGTTGCCGTAGAGGATGCTTCTTAGTGTTTGTGATGAAGTACTCTGCCTGTCAAACTGTAACTTGGGCCTTTAATGTTAATTGTTTTATTAGTTACACTACATGTAGGGTGCATTATTATAGTCGCAAAGGGGAGTATATAACTTCTCTCCACTCTCTTCTGTGTCTCTATGGCCTCCATAAAATATATATTTCTCACTCATTCACCCTTTTGCCAGTTGTTGGACTTTGTAATTTTCTAAATAAACATTTTGTCAGAGCAGCAATCAGTAACTCTTCTATAGCTATTACGACTTTCACTCCTATTTCTTACATTCCCAGTCCTCTACTTGTGAACTCCCACATGTAATGTATCCACAAAATGGCCACACCCATTGTTAACATGTACATGCCCCCTTGGCACTTGTGTTATGCTGTCACCTGTCTAATTTCATAATTCTCCTTTAATTGCCCTGGCTTATGTATTTGAAAACCCAGCGGACATCCACCTGGCTTCTGGATTGTGAAGCAGCAATGGAATGCCAGTGGGAACTGGGACCTCTCAAAATGTCATTTCAAAGTTGGGGTGTTTTTCCTGAGCACAGCTCATAGGTGGCGCTATGATACTCTCATATCATGCACAGGGCAGTCGTATTTTCACATATGATTTGGAAATTGTTATGGGTGGTAATGCATTCTTGTTTACTACCTTATGTCTCCATGACACCAGACTCTTCTGTTCACTCACAGCTCAATCACCTAAACAAATGCACACTTACACTCAGCTTGTCACTTACAGAAACCGTTAGATGAGGGACAGGTCCATTCGATCTTGGTCGGTGTGGTGCACATGGGCTGTAAAGGATTACAAACCAAACCTGCCTTGACAAGGAGGTAGGGAAGGAAGTGGAGGGCATTGGACCTGTACTGAGTTTGCAGAAAAAATGTTGTCCTCCTGAGTGTAAACGTAAAACTAATTTCTGTGTATAACCTAAATTTGATTTAAGTAACAGTTCTTGAACATATATTGTACAGTATAGTGATTAGTGTTTTTACTCACTTTTAGGGTGGCATTCTGGGCTAAGAGTGAAGCAGTCCCTGACGTCCAGCAAGTAATGGTAAAATCAGGTTAATTTATTACATCTGTTTAGTTCGAATATTTCACACTTTTAATGGCAATGGAGAAATAAGGATATTTCTCCTCATTATGCTTCACCTGGGAAGATGCATCTCTTTGGTGCAATCTCAGGTCTACCAGCAATGGTAAGTCTGGGAATGCGTCAAACTCTATGAGAGTCGTGTGGAAGCACCCATCAACGCCCATGGAATGCCTTCCCAGGGCAGAGTGACGCTACACATTGATTTGCGCTGCATTATCCTGGATTTATGAAGCCACTCAAGGCAACATAAAGTGACATTGCATGGCTTTGTAGATTGCATTATGTGCTTACCTCACATACGCAGCATGTTGCTTGGTGCAAAAACGACGCAACCCTAGACATTAATATGCCACTAGGCTTCTGGTCTTTACTGGGTGTTTAATGTATTGAGCACATAGAACAACAGCCAAGGGGGCTCAAAGCTTGGCTCCAGGATCGTAATAGGGGAGTGTGATGGGTTAATGGGTCAGAAGGACACACTGAAGGGCAGAAGGTGATTTTAAAACTTTAAGGGGCATATTATCAAGACAGGCGACAAAATTATCGCCGCTTTAGCGACAGAAAACTGCTGCTAATACGGCGATAATGGGCCTGATAATATGCTCTATGGAGTTCCAATTGAAGCCCATGTTAGATGTGAAGGACATCTAACATGAGCTTCAATTGGAATTCCATATCAATTCCACTCATGTTAGCAATCAAATTAATTCAGTTTTTAGTTTGTGTAGTAGCAGAAAGTGCAACAATAATTAATGCGGGACTAATTCACACCAGTCTTTGCCCATAAATGTACAAGCTAGTGGTAACAAAAACGCATTTTTCATTCTAAAGACGGGATCGTAATTTCAAAAATGAGAAATGTGTCATTTTAAAGTTATTTTAAACTCCAAATACAATCGTGCTAACACAGCTTGTAAGTTTGGTGCTTGGGACAAGAAAGGGAGACTATCAAGCAGAGGTGTCTGATGAACTTTGAAATTGGTGTGACACAAGACCAAGTCCTGAATTATACAGTGCGAGGAAGTGCACTAAGGGAGCATGACTGCAACAAGAGAGGTTCATGGGAAATCTGCTGAGAATATATATATATATATATATATATATATATATATATATATATATATATATATATATATATATATATCAGCACAAATCTTCAGACCTCCACTACACGGCGGCGAGAGAAGAGACAGACCCCACGCTTTTTCCAGGCAAGATGTTTTATTTCGTTCTTGTGCCTTCCAAATGCAACGTTTCGACTACTGACGTAGTCTTGTTCACACACCACATTGCACAAGTGGAAACTTTTTTATATATTCTTTGCAGTGTGGACACACCCATCCGGGTCCCACCTCCAACCGTGAGTCACATGGTGAAACATTTAAAACAACAGAGCCTTAATTCAAAGACCGGTGCATTGTAGCGCCATGTTGGAATACCAGTAATGACACATATATTTGTCTATTTACATATATACATTGGTCACTTCATATACATGACTAAATATGCAATACCAGTATGCCTGGATATTTAAAACAATGTATGACCGCATGAATGCGTGAATATTTCATTGTAGCACTTCATTCTACATGAATGATGTTGTGTAATTGCATCATTGACAATTATGTTATAAACATTGGATCTAAAAATACCCGCATGAATGCGAACAGAAGGAACATTAAATCCATGCATCTTTACCAACAAAATATATGTTAGACCAGCATACAATATTTCATTTGAATTACAGCAATGCACCGCATTTAGTTGTTCGAACCATGTCTCATGTTGACTTAAAACACCAAAACAGCACCTAAGTGTGATGTGCGCTTACAACAATATCGTGATTGTAATTTCCTATGCGTGGCACTATGTGTGTATGTCCATACCTTCTTCATATGTCCACGAACTTTAAGTATATAGGAACTATATATATATATATATTAAATGGAGTTAAGTAGTGCATATTTTAGCACAGTGTCTAAAAGAAATTGATCATAAATCCCCATAAATACCTTTATTTGTGAGGGGCCATGTGGGCAGTGCACATATTGTTACCTTTGTGCAGTGCAGTAACCCTCCCTCTGACATGCTGCTCGGTGGCTGGTATTAGCAGATGGGTACAAATGGACATGGGGTATATAAAGAGAAAGGAGTTATGGGATTGTTGCTGGTGTGATTCAAAAGGGTTTATTTAGGAGACAGGGCCACCTTCCCTCTTCTTTCACCTTTACGCTCTTTGTTCATTCCCTTCCTCTATACCTCTCTTTCTCTATATGCCCATGCCTCTCCCTACTAGTTAATTGCATTCCTTTTCATATCCATCAACATGCCTCTCCGTTCCCTCCATTTCCTTGCCCAGTATGTTCCCTCTCGCACCCAGTCCCTATGTCTTGCCTTTACCAGTCGTTTTTCCAATCGTTTTTCCTCAAAATTTCAAGTTGTTCCATCTCAGAAGTGAATTTAAGTTTAGAATGCAAAACTACAAACGCCAAAATGTAAAGACAAAAACTTTTTCCTTTAAACTCCTCGCACCAGATCTGACAAAACTCCAGACCCCTGCCTCTGCCTCCCTTTTTTCTGACCTTGGGTACATCCTCTATATTCCCTCATCCTCCTTGTCCCACTTCATTTCCAGCCTTCTCTCCTTTCTTCACACTGCACTCAGTTACTTACCATTGTCTTCAACCTTCTCTTTTCCATTGGATCTCTCACTTTAGTAATTTCAAATGGCCACGAGTGAGGTGTAAGCAGTTAGTCTGTTCCTGTTTTCTTTACATTCCCCTACTTGTTGTTTTCTGTTTGCAAATGAAAAACAAGCATTTACAATGCAGTGGTCTCGGCATTGTTAAAGTTAGAGCTATTGGCATTGCTCATGACATTATTTTTATTTATGTTTTGGTTTTTAAAACATGAATAAATGGAATTGTCATTTACAATGCCAATAGCTTAATAGGTCGCTAATGCGAGACCTATTGCATTTGCACCCACACAGAGCCACACATACAGAGCCACCCACACAGAGCCACCCACACAGTCATTCACATAGAGCCACACACACACACACAGAGCCACCCACACAGAGCCACCTACACACACACACAGACACCCTCACACAGACAGAGCCACCCACACACAGAGGCACCTACAAAAAAAGCTACCCACACAGAGCCACACACACACAAAGCCACACACACACAGCCACACACACACAGCCACACACACACACACACACAGCCACACACAGCCACACACACACAGCCACACACACACACAGAGACACACACAGAGCCCCCACACACACATAGAGCCCCACACACACAGAGTCCCACACACACACAGAGCGCCACACACACACACAGAGCGCCACACACACACACACAGAGCGCCACACACACACACAGAGCGCCACACACACACAGAGCACCACACACACATAGCGCCACACACACACACATAGCGCCACACACAGAGCACCACACACACACACAGAGCGCCACCTACACACACACACACACACAGAGCGCGACCTACACACACACAGAGCGCCACCTACACACACACAGAACACCACCTACACACACACAGAGCGCCACCTACACACACACAGAGCTCCACCTACACACACAGAGCGCCACCTACACACACAGCACACACACACAGCACCACACACACACACAGCACCACACACACACACAGCACCACACACACACAGCACCACACACACACAGCACCACACACACAGCACCACACACACAGCACCACACACACAGCACCACACACACACACACAGCACCACACACTCACACACAGCACCACACACACACACACACAGCACCACACACACATACACAGAGCCCCAGAGCATAATTCCAAGAGCCAGCAAAAGCTCGAAGCATAGGAACCAGGGAAGTCGTCACCCCAGGCAAGCAATGTCTGTGAGGGGAATGAGGGTGAATGAGGGGTGAGAGGGTGAATGAGGCTGTGAGAGGGTGAGTGAGGCTGTGAGAGGGTGAGTGAGACTGTGAGAGGGTGAGTGAGGCTGTGAGAGGGTGAGTGAGGGTGAGAGGGTGAGAGGGTGAGTGAGGATGAGGGTGTGTGAGGGTGAGGGTGTGAGGGCGAGGGTGTGAGGGTGAGGGGGTGTAAGGGTGTGCAAGGGTGAGGAGGTTAGGGTGTGAGAGGGTGTGTGAGGGTGATGGAGGGTAAACGCATAACCCCTCCCCCCCCATTGCAGACGAGGTCTACCCCACCCCAACTTCTGCTGATGCAGAGTCTGGCGACTGTGATGGGAGGGGGGGCGACCTTTCCTGCCCGGTCCTCGAGTGTCATTAGTGCGTCTTAGAGCTGTCAGAAAAGTGTTGTTTGGGCTGTGTGTCTATGGCCCAGATCCTCCCCCAACAATAACCTTTTCGAAAAACCATGATAAAACAAAACAAGCAGTGACAAAGCCAAAAGGGTGGCAGCCAATGCAAGTTTTATTGGCTTCATCAGTGCTTGTTTTATAGCATGTCATCAAATTTTTGAACTCTTAAATAACTGATGTATTTGCTCAATCGCACCTGCTTCCCATGACCATAAAACAAGCAGGTGTTGCACACCGCACATTTTGTTTTTATTAAAATAAAAATCTGTTATTTGTGTAGCGCTTTCACAAAAGTGCTTTACATCGAATGCGGAAAGGAACATGAGTGGTGCAAATGCATTAGCAACCATGGAACATATGCAACAGGAAGGCTAAGTCTAAGGGGGTGTGAAATGCAAGTTTGAGGGCAGCGTGATCTGCGTTACATAAATTACTCTCTTACAAGGGGGCTAAATAAACCCTCAAGATAATCCTTTCCACATGCTTATTGAATTTTCTTTGCAAAGACGGACATCTCTAGTCTATAATTACATTAAACATCAGAGGTTAAAAACCTGGACTGGCCTGGCTAATCCCAGACGCCTGGCCACCCTGCAGTGATAAAATTAACACAGCCCACCAGACTTGTAAAGCAGATTTGGGAAACCTTTTGTCTGCGGGACGACGCACACATCGTTGTCTCTTTGAGAGATTTAAGGAGGCAATAAATTCGAAACTAACAGCAATTAACTTCAATTACCGAAGTCTTTCTGCAGAGTTTTGCTTTTTTGGCAGTGCAGTATGTGAGATTCCCCAGGGGCAGAGGAAAATGGAGCTGAATTATTTGTGTTTCTGTCTTTTTTTGCCAAGCCCACTGCAGATCCCAACATGTGGCGAACGTTTGAATATGATGGAGTGTGTTTTTACAGTAACAAAAAAACGGATGTATGACATTACAACACATGCTTTTACCACGCATGCCTTTACAACGCGGTTTTTACAACGAAAACCTTTACAACGCATAGCGCTTTGGGGTGCTGGATAGTGAATAGTTTAATTTACTATTCCAACTCCAGTCCCCGTGGACACTAGGGAAGGTGTTGGATAGTAAATTAAACGTATTCCCTATCCTACAGCGCCCCCCAGCGCAATGCGTTCGTAATGGTTTGCGTTGTAAAAGTTGCGTCGTAAAGGCACTGCGTGGTAAAAGTTGCGTTGTAAAGGATGTTTCCCCCAAAAAACACCACCCTCCCCAGTGCCCCCTCAAAAATGCACAAAGATCGGCGGCAGCATCTGCTCAGGAGTATGAATTTTGTTCCAGATAAACAATGTTAAACTCTGAGTGCACGTGACGGGTTTATGTAAAGAGGTGGGGGCGGGGTTGTTTTAAGTACAGCAGGTGTGCGCGCATGGAAAAGAACTTAGGGAAATTTGGAAAACTGCCATTTGTAAGCATACCAAAGCCAAGTCATTAAAACCACAAATCAAAAATAGCTCTCGTGTGCCAAAGCTCCCTGGGCTGGCCTGGTCTGACTCGAGGCCGGGCCTGTCTCGCTCTGTTTACCTTTCTGCTTGGTGAGTGTTTTGAGCTGCATACAGTGCGCTGTGTGCTCCTCTGGTGACCTCATCAATGCGGGCCACCGAATGATGTCATGAATGATGCAAATCACTCACCCAGGCCACTTACTCGCCGTGTGTGAGGGTCAAATGGGGAAGGCTGCGATTCGGGTGAGGCAAATTTGGAAAACTGCCATTTGTAAGCATAACGAAGCCAAGACATTAAAACCACAAATCAAAAATAGCTCTCGTGTGCCAAAGCTCCCTGGGCTGGCCTGGTCTGACTCGAGGCCGGGCCTGTCTCGCTCTGTTTACCTTTCTGCTCGGTGAGTGTTTGGAGCCGCATACAGTGCGCTGTGTGCTCCTCTGGTGACCTCATCACTGCGGGCCACCGAAAGATGTCATGAGAAAGAAGCGCAGCTGGAACCAGGCCCCTTACTACAACAAGACATCGCCGGGTCCGCGGAGCCCCCGTCCTTTTCAGACTGGGGGGCGTGTTTTTTCATGATGACGTCACAGATAGAAAGAAACGAAAAAACACGCCCCCCCAATCCGAAAAAGACAGGGCTTGAATAGAGTGATGCCCCTCTCCTCCAATGGCTGGCCTCCGTTTAGGAAGCCAGCCAATGGAGAAGAGGGACGGGTTCAAGCCCCACTCTAGGAAACATAAATTCTCGGCTGCGCGAACACTGCAGAGCAGTGTACGACGCTAGGCCGAGCCCTAATGAATACTACAAATACCAGGATGCAAAGGAAAACCAGTTGGATTACTTGCACTTGTCAGAACTTCAACTCTCTGCCCCTTATCTGTCTACAACTCCCTTCTGGTTCTTTCTTCGGATCCCTTTTCACCTTACCTCCACTTCTCATTCCCCCTTCTCTTTTTGCTATGTATGCATTTCCTTCTTAAGGCAACTGCCTTATACCTCTATCACTCCCACAGTCTACTTCTCCCACTCCTTAACTACTTCCATCCCTTTGTCTCTCTCACTGTGATTCTCCCCCTACTCCAGAGATAATCCAGCTGCCAGACTGCAGAGATCAATTGCAGCAGAAAAAAGCAAACTGCTGCTGCTTTACAAAGCTAGAAAATAAACTGCACACCGAACTGGGAATATCTTGTAAATGTGTAAATCGTCTTGTCTCAAATCTTCATGGGTTTTATTTTGTGATTAATTATCGCAATACCATAGTTTCGCATTAAAAAATGAAGGAGCATATTATCAAGAAAGGTGATAAAATTATCGCCGCTTTAGCAGCAGGAAACTGCCGCTAAAGCGGAGATAATGGCCTTGATAATATGTCCTTGTGAATTCCCATAGCAGCCCAGGTTCTGGTGTTAACCTGGGCTGCTATGGGAATTCACAAGGGCATATTATCAAGGCCATTATCGCCGCTTTAACAGCAGTTTCCTGCCCCTAAACCGGCGATAATTTTATCGCCTTTCTTGATAATATGCCCAAAGACTTTCTGTGGCAGGCAGCATGCCATGGACCGCAAACATTGCTGTATAAAATGCAAGGCTGACATGGATATCGGCCAGTTTAATACACAATTCACTGCCCTGAGGCCTCGCTGCCAGCCCCCAGCTACAGGGAATTAAGTCATCAGGGCATTTGCAGAGGAGTACTCTATTTTTTTTTGTCTTATGTAGCGCTAAATCGATCTGAAAGAATTGGAGCGCTTTACATGAAAACCAGCAACATTACTCACTGAAGAAGGAATGGCTTTTCATTTTCTTGACCAGGCCATTGTTAGTTTTAGATTTGCACAGATCAGCCACAAACTGCAACATTTATGACCATTGACACACATTTTTAGGCTCCTTCTTACCCTGAAAAACTTGTGAAGTTGGTCCTAAAAACAGAGCAACTCTTTTTTCCTGAGTGTAAATGGGTAGGGAGAACCCCCAAATTTCACGAGGAAATGTGAGATGGTGGGGCATATTATCAAGCACAGCGTTAACATTATCGCCACTTTAGCGTCAGAAAACTGCTGCTAAAGCAGCGATAATGGGCTTGATAATACGCCGTAGAGAATTCCCATAGAAGTCCATGTTCACACCAGAACATGGGCTTCTATGGGAATTCACAAGGGCGTAATATTAAGCCTATCATCGCCTCTTTAGCAGCAGTTTTCTGCCGCTAAAGCGGCGATAATGTTAACGCCGTTCTTGATAATATGCCCCGGTGTTTCTTACAGAAAAATTATTTCCTCTTTGTAGAGTAAAACTATGCAAATCTGCATATCCAGCTGACATTGCCCCTGGCAACCCAAGGGACCTCCACCCTTCAACTTTATTGTTGCTCACCGTCCCCACGGGCAACCCACAAAATTAACAGGAATAACTGTCACAGCGCTTCCTGTCAATGGTGCAAAAATGTGACAGTCAATACGGCCAGCAATCAAACCTTTACACAGTTTATCATTTTTCAAAAACAAACTCGCAAATCGGGAGTTTGTTTTTGAAAAATGAAAAACCATTGACACAATACTTTTTTTAAAAAATATTCTTTACTGCAACCTGTGACAGACAGCCGAAAAACGCCATCCCATCGCCCACACTAATTGCGCATGAGGCCGGATGGCTAACCTGTGATGGACAGCCCTCGGTGGATTATGTCGACAATGAAGCACCAGTAGTGTCTCTCATTAACATACTTTCAGTCATCTGCCGGCCTCTAAATCGGGCAGGCTTATTTAACTAAAACGCGCTCTAGGAGACTAAGACTGATTTGATTGTGACTGAGTCATCAAGGCTTCCTCTGTGAAAATCTGGCACTCGTAAGAAATTTGCTCTTTGAATACTGGCTAAGAATTGCAGACTTTGGAAAACCTTGACTGCTAAAAGATCTTCGGAGCCTGTAGAAATAATGGGTAACTGAACATTTCTAATAACAAGAATTTCCTATTGCCGCCAGAACCCAGGGAATCAGCTCCTACAAAGTTCATTGACCTGCCAAGGTATATACTTTTTAGGTCTCGGCCTGCAATGGCTGCGCACATGCGTAGTCTCGCTGGCAAGATTTAATGAAATAGAGTACTTTCACTAGCGAGGTTAAGCCCCGCGCCTCTTTTCCATTGTTAGCATTTGATTTTCAGTAGCGCTGTATTAATGCAAAAGCTTTACAGTTAACACAGCTATGATAGCTTACTGTCTTCAATGCACTAGGAAGAATTTCATCAGTTGTACATTGGAACTGATGAGGGGGAAACATGCTTTTCAGGACTAACTAAGGCCTGAGCACTGTATGTGTGGTCTGCTTTCGAGAATTTTGGGCCTCCCCATTCTTTGTGGAAATATTCACTTGAGGGTATATGGCAGTGCTAATGATGTTGAGAGACCATGCTGGCCTGGACTTGCGTTCTCAGTGGCTTGTGGCCAAACGCTGGAGTTGTGTGTTTCATGTAATGCTTTCAGTATTGAACACGGTTTCAGGTGTGATGCATCCTTGCAGTGTTTAATTTGAGCAGGTAGTTGCCTGCTGGGGGGCACCAACACTTATTTATCGGGACCAGCACTTGTTTTTTTTGCATCATTTATTTACTGAGTAAAAGTGCCGGCAAACACACAGATTAGAAAGATGGCAGTGCATAAAGGTGCCAAAACTGTTAAATGGGGTGAAAGCTGGAACTTGCAAGAGTGAGGTAAAGAGGCATAGAGAGTCTGGTAGTTAATTAAAGAGGCACAAGGTGGTTTTAAGACTAAAAGCCTTGGTATTCAATGTGCCAAGATCTTCTGAGCAGAGCTTTGGGCACCACCACTCTTACTTTCATAAATGAAGCACTGCATTCTTGTAGAGGAGGGTTCCCTGCCTTTATGGGAACAGGAAGCCTAGTCTGCAAGCATGTAGAGCATGTGGCATGGCAAGCAACGAGGCTCACTGGGTGCCGAGCAGAGGCAAAGCTTAGAAATCTCACAAAACATTTTGGTCCTTGGTAGCAATGATGGGGGTGGTAACTGCTGGGGGGAAAGGAGCTCCAATGGTATTACGGTTGAAAAATAGCTATTAATTGTGGAGTATTTGTGTGATTGTTGCACTCATGATAGAGGTGCAGATCTAGCAGAGTCTATATCTCTCACAGGGAAACTATGGAGAGGTGCTGGATTATACCCTACATGATGCAATTGTTTGTGGGCATCAGTATCACTTTTGAGGAGGCTACTCCTCCTCAGACAGTGAGTACATTCCCTAGCATTCCATACTGCTTTTAGGGGGATATTCTCATTGAAGTGGCTGTGAGAGGCGTGAGCCTCCTTGGCCTAACCCCTCTCACCCCCACTTCGTAAACCCGAGGCTGCACCCTATTCTCAAGAATGTGGTGCAGTCTGGCGTTTCCCCCTGCAATGGTGCTAAGTTTCAAGACTTAGCGCCAAAGCAGCCCCTTCCTGCATATGAACATTCCGGAAATACCATTTTGTTTTTTCCATTAGTGCTGCACAAGGCAGTACACATGGAAAATACAAAAATGAGGAGCAATGAAGCATTTCTCCTTGTTTCCCCAACTTAAGTTTGGCGCTACTACCTACTATCGCTGCCCTTGATAATAGGTGGCAGCATCGATCACAACACGTGTTGCTGTGTAATGCCCACCGCAACACCCACTGCACGACCCTTTCACGCTGAACTTAGCGTGAAAGGGGCATTATTCTCAAGGCAGCGTTAAGCCACTTAACGTGACTTAAACCCACGTTAAGTGGGTTAACACTGCCTTGAGAAAAAGGGCGTTGACCCTATTGCCACAGGAAAGTCCGAAAAAGTGATGTTTCCGTGGCGATAAGGGCTTGAGAATATGCCTCATAGTCTCTCTGGTTCCATGAGCACGCTTGCACACATCTCATAGCACCAGAAGAGAATATGCATCTCTTCCAGCCAGAAAGAGTCTGTTGCGTGGCCTTGTGGGTTTTGGCCAAGATTGAACACAGTATGTGGGGGATGGGCAGGTAGTTGGCCACCTATTTAGTGTTGGTATTTCATCTTGCAGGAAAGCTCAAAATGGCTTATACAAAGTAGGTGAACGCTCTGCTCCATTGGGAACAATTGTTTATAAATAATCACAGTGGTTAGAGTGCCTTCTGGCCTCCCTCACAAAATGTGTGGCTTATTTCATTACTGGAACGCCTCACTTTCCTACGACTGTGAGAAATTGTATGCTTGTACCTGAGGGGGTCCGATCTTAGTATGTCAGAGTGTGTGTTTGTGTAGCCCCGGGATTGTGGCTTTCTCTAGAACGCCATATGTAATATTGATCAAGTGCAATCTATTATCTCAGCTTGTGACTAAGTGATGTCTCTTTGCCCATCCCTCATACCAAGTATTTAGCACAGGATTATGAGCTGCACTCCAAGTGACTGCCTCTGATTGGCTAAGACGTGCCTGGAGTCAATTTACACCACTTTGGAGTATCATGCGCTTTGTACCATCAATATAGATTTTAAATATTACAAATAATAAGGATACATATGATCAGCTAAAAAGGCATATGGATAACGCTGGTTCCTTCTAAATTCGCAATTGCCGGTCAGCATCTGAGTGGCTTGTTAACCTGGTATTGTCTGCTCTAACCTGGACATACAAGCTGTTGTTTGAGACCAGGTCCTCTTTGCAAGATTTACTTCAGCGAAGCTTTATGCATGAGCACAGAGGAAGCAGTGAACCACGGAAAGGATTATGTTGATCACTTCTTGTAGGACCAAGCATAGTCTTTGTGGCTAAGAAGCCTACTATTGCAGTGAGCAGAAGAGAAGGAGTTGGACTACCAGCAATGTTGAGAACCTGTCTAAACTGAATTCAAGAAATGACAGCCCCTCTGTTTGGGGCCTCTAATGAAAGGTTTTTTTTTTTTTTTTACCGATGGCAAGCGCATGTGCAACACCAGAGTGCAACTGCTCCCCAGCATATCTTAGTCTACTGCATTGGGATGACCACCATCTAAGCATCATCTGTGCTCGTTTTTATTTGGAAAGTTTATTTTTATGTTCTGACATTCTGGAGGCCTTGACCATCGAGAAGAGATTAAGGAGCATATTTACAGGCTCCTATTGCCACCACAATGTCACTTTCAGTGACGTTGAGGTGGTGATAGGGGCTTCACCTCATTTAAGAGGCAGCGTTAAGCCACTTAATGTGGCTTAGCGCTGCCTTGTAAATAAGGCACCCTTTCATGCTGTTCTTATCGTGAAAGGGGAGTGCAATGGGTGTTGCAGTGGGCATTCCCATTGAGTTTGACACTACCCCCTATTTACAAGGGTGATGTAAATAGGAGGCACGCCAAAATTCAGACCAGGGAAAACCTGGTCTTAAAGAGGCGAAACGGGGAGAAATGTTTATTTTTCCTTGTCTTTGCTGTTTCCATGTGTGCTGCGTTGTGCAGCACACATAGACACTGAAAATTGCTATTGATTGTTTATGTGCAGGAAGGTGAACTTTCCAGCACATAAACAATAAAAAAGTATGTTTTGCAACTTCTATGTGTGCTGCATTAACCAGCGCACTTAAAAGTTACAACAAGTCTTTTAAAGATTTTTATTTGTAGGAAGGGAGGCCTTCCTGCAAATAAACAATCTTCCCCTCAACACAGACCCCTTGCACTATGGTGGAAGGGTGCCTGCTTTGGCAGTAGGCTGCTAAGTTTAGCTCCAGCTCAGATGGAAACGCAGGGCTGCACCATATTGTTGTACATATGGTGCACCACTGTGTTCCTGAAGTGGTGGAGTGCCTTCTTGGCAAACCACTTGTTTTCTTGTGCGCTTCCTGAGGTGCTCTGCCTTATCAGCCTCTGCTCTTTTTACTTGTGAAGCAGAAAGCCTCTCATTAGTCTTGTCATGATGTTGTCATCAAGGCTACTTTGGTAAACACAACTACCTTGTTGCAATACACAATGACCACAGACTCATGAACATCTACCAATGCCAGCGAACATGTTGACAGTGAATCGAGCAATCGCTCCTTGATGGCTACGCTTGGTAAAAGAAGCTTTAAAAAGGACAGTGGACAGCCTCTGTGTTGAGTGACAGCCGACAACCATTTTTTTTGTTGGCGATTTATATAGCGCGAACTCGACCTGAAGGTACTGGAGCGCTTTACATGAGCACCAGTTACGTTACACAAGGACACATTCATTTTTTTGGTTGGCACAAGGCGATTAAGTGATTTTCCCAGTATCACAGGATGTGGAGTCGACCCGAGGCTCGAACCTTGGTTTCCCAGCAGGTCGGCAGTCTAGCCATGAGGCCACATCGTCTCCCCTAACAAACTTTATTGCAACTTCTGGGTACCTGCAGGACTCCTCCTGGTTCTTCTGTGGACCTTGATGGAACACAAACAATAATCCTATATCATTAATGCCTAGGCTCTTCTACTGCCTGTACAGTGCACACTGTTAGCGTAGACAAAATGTATCATTTTTAATGTAGATTTTCTTTGTAAAACAAGGACCCCCTGATTCCGTATATAGTTCCTAGGACAGGGTAATTTATCAAATATTTAAAACTTCCTAGGCAACCAGAAGTGGAGTTCTGGACTTTTTTGGTTCTGTCCAGAGGTGTCAGGGAACAACACCCAAAGACCCCGGAGTTCCACCTGCCTTGGTGCGCAAATGAACAGAAACACGGGCTTCTCGATGGTGGCGTCAAAGACCAAAGGTTTATTACTGCAGGGACACAGAAGTCACAGAAACCACACATGGGCAGTATCTAGGAGCCTGTTCGATTTGTACAAAGAGGGTTGCTCCTTATATACAGAAAATTGGGCTTCGGGCAAATTCTTCACATGTTAGTACATTCCCAAACCTTTGTGTCCTAAACAATAAATATTTGGCGTTGCACAGGAATCGTCGACAATATCTGATGACACAACATTACGAATGAGAGGTTCCCACTTTTCCATCATAATCTCATGTCAACTATTCATTCAGAACCCGGACCGCCTCATCGTAAATTTCGTTACCTCCCCCTAATAAAGGCCCAGAAGGAAAGGAGCAGAGCCAGGTGCAGAAGATAGAAAAGCAGGATAAGAGATGTTTGTGGGTTGTAAATGGGCAAGGCTACCAGCTTCGGCCGCCTAATCATGATCGGGACAACGGACACGAGAACCAGTTCGGTAGGGCTGGCCTCGGGCAGAGGAGGCAGTCTTTGTCGAGTCATGCAGCTACAGCGTGATCTGGTCTAAGGTGCACGTGTCACTAGAGAGGTGAATCTCCGGCTAAGGCTACGTGTCCTTAATCGGAATGAAGTGATCAGAGGTTATTGCGTATGTGAGGGCAAGAAACACAAAATGGCTGCCATGATCTAAGATGGATGCCATGGGTAGATCAGAAATGTGTTTGTAACAGGAGTACTCTTGCTCGTAGCGTAGCGAAAACACCAGGATATGCTAAATGGATCATTTGCGGTTCGCTGATACCAATATTATGTATTTCCGACAATATTGAAAACACGGGTTCAAATCGTCACGGAACCTCAGACCCTCCTTTTGCCCTTACATAGGCAATTACTCAGTCTATGTCAGAGTCTAATTCTATGCTCATCAGGTCAGTGACATGCTGTTGTATCATCATCCTTTCTCGCGCCTTTTCTCCAAACGCAGGTGGTTTCCTAAAACAGGTTGCAGCACAAAGACTACACAGAGCTGGACCACACTGGATAATCAGGCAGCATGAGAAGAGGAATACTAAGATGACACCAATGACCATCAGAACCTTCCATCCCCACGCTGATATCAGAGTCCAAAACCACTCCATGAAGGACCAGTTTCCCTTGTCTACATGAATAGAGTCGGAAATCTTGTGTAGCTTCGAGATCGCCTCATAGACTGTTGGAGCATTATTAGGAATAAAGACACAGCAGCTCGATTGGATCATTCTGCATACCCCTCGTCGATCTGCAAGTATAACGTCTAGAACCATACGGTTCTGCAACGTCATGAGTCTATCCGCCTGAAGCTCAGCTGTCAAATTGCTAAGGGCACCAGCAGTTTCGGTAATAGTAGATTCAACTACCCGTGTTAGCTGACGTATGTTTCTACTATTGGCCATAGGCCCCCAGAACGGAAGGAAGCCTTTGAAGAAGTCTCCAGCTTCCTGACCAGCAGTATCTTCCTTGCTGAAGACACCTCTCGCTACTCTGGTTCTGTGGTAATCAGATGAAGCAGTGTATGTTGGGGGCAACAATCGAGCAATATAGCATGAACCTGAAAGGTCAGCAGGCAACCATGTATATGCTCTGTCTCGACAGATGAAGTAGGTACCCCTAGCAGTAAGAAAGGCAGGGGAAGAGTTAGCCGGAAACACATAAGTCTCTACGCACTCACTCCTCCCTAGCTGAGCTCTCGGATTTCTCCCATTACCTTGCAAACAGACCTGACCTCGGTGAGGTACGACCCAGATTGGAGTTGAGCTTTTACGCTTGCTTTCTCCCAAACTAAGGCGATACTCTGAAGAATTCCAACTTAAATATACTCGCAATTCGTCTCTAGGGTAAGATGGAGTATTATTGACGTCCTTGATCATGTCAATAATTCCCTGGACTAAAGCTTTGTTGGCAGAGTTATATTTAGTGGAACGTGGTGGACGTGGAGGATAGGTTTTAAGGGCATAAGCAAAGATGTTTTGAAGGGCCTGAAATGATCCATTGTAGCTGAAAGGCAAAACCAGATAGGGAATACCTTTATCCATAGTGTGGGGTATCAAGCCACACACCCAGCAGTCTGTAGTGTTAACTACCAGTTGGTGTTGATGCAAGAGCTGTACAAAAGTGTTATTGATGAATTCAGAGCGTCGAGCTCGCTCATGTTCAGGAAACGAGTGAAAAGAGTGTATAGAGGAAACAGTAGAAGTAACAGGATCAAGGGGAGGTACTGTAGTTACTGGTACAAAAATCAAACTCATACTGAAAACGATTCCACCCACCAACGTTATCAAAACAATCAAAAATGTAATGGCACATTGTATTAAAAGGCATTTGCTGTGAAGAATTCTGTAAAGTCTGTTTCTGCGAACATAAATCACATTTTCTCGTTGCAGCGCAGGAAGCTCCATCTTCTACAATCCGCTCGCGACCACTGATGATGTGTACGTAGATGAAAATGCCTCTATCAGCCCTGGGAGTTCCCAGAACCAACAGAAAGATCGACCTTATGTCAGACCCCCGCATATTCAACTAGGCACACAGCCACGACCCTACGGCTACCCAGACAGCAAGGCAATTTTAAAAACAATAAACAATAGCAAACTTTCAAAATTTCAAAAATATCACAATGGGCAGTTGCCTGCTTTATTTGTCCATATTACGAGGTCGTAAATTGTATCTTTGCTTTGCAGGAACTGTTTGATCGGCAAATAGCATATCACTGGTAGTTGTTGCAGTGTTCAAGTTCGCAGAAGACAAAGTTTTCTCTGATGCAGGGGACAAATGTTCAGAGTTCAAAGGAGTCGTCTTTTCAGACGGAGAGTCAGAGTTTGGAGTGTCGGTGATCAATTTGGCATCGCTGAAAGGGATGAACTTTGGCGTACGTTCAAATTCGGAGGCACCAATTCCCTTCTTCACCCAGTCGTCGTAAGGAAGTGGCAAAGGTACACGCTTGACATGAGATGCGTGCACCCAATGCTTGCGACCAGCTACACGAACTGCTGTTCTCGTTGCAAGCAGGACCTGGAAGGGGCCAACGTATCTGGGCTGAAGGTTCTTCGTCCTCGCGAAGTTTCTGATCACGACTTGATCGCCGGGTTTCAGCTGATGACCTGGACTCTCCGGAGGCTTTGGCAATGCATCGAAAACCTGTTGGTGAATAAGACTCAATTTAGCAGTCAAGTCGTAAAGGTAGTCTATCAACATAGGGTATTCTAGAGAACAAAACTCTTTAGGCCTCGGCACACCCCAAATATTTGCCGGGCGGCCAAAGACTATCTCATAGGGGCTAAGCCCCACTCTAGAATGTACAGTTGCTCTCGTTGATAGCAAAGCCAAAGGAAGTGCGTCTGGCCAGGGTAAACCTGTGGATGCTTGTATTTTAGCTAGTTTCAGCTTGAGGGTGCCATTGTAACCCTCCACTAAACCAGCAGACTGGGGATGATTCGCACTGTGGAACTTCTGTTTTATGCCTAGGCCGGCACACACACTCTGCATAACTTTCCCTATAAACTCACTTCCGTTATCTGACCATACAATCCGTGGCATTCCATATCTAGGGAAATATTCTTTGAGAAGAATTTTGGCAGTTGATAGGGCAGTATTGTCCTTTAATGGGTATGCTTCGATCCATCTGGAAAAAGCACAGACTACCACCAGGACGTATTTCAGATTATTACAGCGATCCATGTGAATGAAGTCTAACTGAATCACTTCAAAGGGGCAGGAAGGAGGAGCGAAGTGACCAGCAGGAGTTGGGGTTCCCTTGCCAGGATTATGCATCAGGCATACCATACAATTTTTCACCACTCTCTCTGCACATTTACTGATCCCATCATTCTTCCAGACTGGAGCCAGCATCTTACAGATTCCTTTAGAACTTATATGCGCTACTCCATGCGCCATTGTCACCACTGCAAGTACATACGCATCAGGCAACATCCAACGCTGCTGTTCTGTCAGATCAATCCAACACCCACTCGAATCCAATTTGCCCGTACTTTCTCTCCATACACGTTTTTCTTCCTCAGTTGCCTCTTTCTGAATCTCTTTCACACTTTCCATTGTATCCTCACACATTCCAGACTCAGCAATCCATCTCGCAGACGTAGCTACATACATTCTGCTCATCATGTCTCTAGCTGTCTGTTTAGCAGTTTCATCAGCAAAAGCATTCCCACGACCAACATCATCCGTGATTGCTTTATGAGCACTGCACTTTACAATCGCAACTTCAGTCGGCAAGGTTAGAGATTCCAACAAGTCGTTAACTAGCTGACCATGTTGAATCTTAGTCCCATGGGACGTAATGAAACCTCTTTCTTTCCACAAACGGCCAAAACTATGGGCCACGCCAAATGCGTACTGACTATCTGTGAACACATTCACTCTCTTTCCCTTAGCTAAAACACACGCTCTTGTTAGAGCTATTAATTCTGCAGCTTGGGCAGAATTCTGACTCACTCTTGCAGTCTCCACAATCGTCTTCAAAGTCGTTACTGCGTAAGCAGCAGTCACATCACCATTCTCCAATTTAAAACATGACCCATCCACATACAGCGTGCCATCTGGATCTGACAATGGAGTGTCTCTTAAGTCAATACGTCCTTTTGTCTCCTCCTCCGTTCTAAAACAACAATCATGTGGCTCGGAATCACTCGACTCTTGATTAGTCGGCAACAGCGTTGCTGGATTCAATACATTACATCTTTTGATCTGAATATGACTTGCTAGTAACGTCAGCTCGTAACCAGATAGTCTCGCACTGGTAAGGTGTTGTGTCTTAGTTCGGTTCATGAGTGTATCCACTGCATGAGGAACCATGACCACTAGCATGTTGTTCATCACCAAACCAGCAGATTGTCGAATGGAAGCCGCAGCTGCCGCTGTAGCTCTCAAACAACCAGGTAACGCTCTAGCTACCGGATCTAATGTTGATGAAAAATACGCACAAGGGCGTTGTTTATCACCAAATGTCTGTGTCAGAACACTCAACGCGCAACCTTCTCTCTCGTGAACATAGAGCGTGAATGGCTTGCTGTAATCAGGTGTACCTAATACAGGAGCTGAACATAATGCTTTTCGTAATTCAGTAAAACTCTCCTGACATTCATCAGACCATGGCACCGGACTCGGAACATTTTTCCCAGTCAAAGCTACCAACGGTTTTGCTAAAAGAGAAAAATTTGGGATCCACTGCCTACAGTAAGAGGTAATACCTAGAAAGGCACGCACTTCTCTCTGCGTGCGAGGAACACTCATCTGCGTAATTGCTTTTATTCTCTCTGGGGTCAACTTCCTTCCCTCCTTTGACAAGAGATGACCTAGGTAGGTCACTTCTTGGCAGCAGTATTGCATTTTCGAAGGTGACACCTTGTGATTCAAATTAGACAAATGATGTAATAACGAGATCGTAGCTGCTTTGCAAGTTTCCTTGTCATCGGCAGCCACTAGAAGATCATCTACATACTGTACTAGAGCAGAGCCTGGAGGAAGGACAAGCGTATCTAACTGACTTTTTAACGCCTGACTGTAAATAGATGGGCTCTCGCAGTAGCCTTGTGGAGCGCGTTTAAATCTGAAACTTCGACCTCCTAGACAGAAACCAAAAATATCTCTGCTTTCCTCGGCTATCGGAATGCTGAAAAAGGCATTCTTCAAGTCAATGACTGAAAACCAAGTAGCTGTAGCAGGAATCAATGTTAACAAGGCAGTAATGTCTGGAACCACAGGAAACTGCGGAACCACAATTTTATTAACTTCTCTGAGGTCGATGACAAACCTGTACACTGGAGGTTTTGTAGGATCAGTTTGTTTCAAAATCGGTAATACAGGACTGTTACAAACATTTCCTCTAGTTTCTTCAACCACATCTTTCTTAATCAAATCTTGCACAATCAGTAAAAGTGCACGCTCACCTTCACTCGATATTTTATATTGAGGAATTCTTGGAAATTTTACATTCGCTTTCAAAGTGACTACATAGGGTGGGATTTCTAAAAGGCCTACATCGTTAGGACCAGTTGCCCAAAGAGAATCAGGGAGAGAACGCAGCTCTGGCGGGAGTGCATCCATTGACAAGTACATCGGAGAGGTGGTTCTTTTACCCAATGTAAGCTGTACTCCTTCCGGAGAACAGTACAATGTCGCATATAGTCGTTTTAACAAGTCTAAACCAAGCAGATTTTCATTACAACCTGTCGTTAAAATCAGGGGTGCTTTCAATTGACACGGTCCAACAGAAATAGACAAAGGACCAGATATGGGGTTGTAAACAGGGGCGCCTGAAAAACCTACAGAAACATTTGTTGAGCCGGACAAAGGTGCGCCAGGGAGTTTCGCATGAATGATAGAACTTTTTGCTGCACCAGTATCCAACAGAAACGGTTCGACTACACCTGATGTTGCTACTGCGACATAAGGCCCACTCTGATCCACTGGAACTGATACTACTCCCTCTCTCTGTCCATGGCTGTCCTAGTACCCATTTTGCTGGAATCCCTCATCCACTTCACAATAGTCTTCAACCAGATACTGTTGAGATCTATTTTGCTGGGCAGACTGTCCATTTCGTTGATCAAAGTGATTGGAAGGACGATCATTCGTCTGTGGAGGCATAGCACCTCGCCCTCGACCTCTAGAATTTTGCACAAAACCACCACGACCTCTCTGAGCTGCTGCTGCATTATTTTGCGCTAAGATCGGACACTCATTCTTGTAGTGACCCTCTTTCTTACAGTACGCACACTGGTTCCACTGATATTGAGGTCTCGGTGAACTATAGTCTGTTCTTTGATACGAACCCTGTTGCGTATTATTCTGATTCATGCGAGGCGGATACGCCTGTTGCAAAAGAACTTTAGTTTTTAAATCTTTTGTTTTCTTATCTGATTTCTCTTTTTCCTCTTTATCTCTATTTTCATAATACTGTGCAGTTGCAAGTATTTGCGCAGTTGTAGAAACAGCCCACGCACTCTCGGAATCCTTTAATTTGTTGCAATACTCAGGTAGCAAATTATGTACAAATTTATCCACAAACAGTCTCTGTCCTCCTTCTGTGCTCATATCCTGACCACTGTGATCTACAAAAGTCTCTTCGAACCTCGTGAAGAAGTCGGAGACACTTTCGTCTTTCTTCTGCCTGCATGCGGACAACTTGTCCCAATTAACACGCAATGCGGGCATCAGAGTCTTCATTAAGTCTATTATCCTACCTGGAAGATTAGCAATTAGAGGTTCGGGTTTTGCACCACCTACTTGCTGACCATCCGCTGCAATGATAGCTGCCCAATCACCACCTAGGGCAACTGGATGATTCTCTCTACGAATTTTAGCCCAAATTGGTTGCGGAACTACATTACCAAATAACATATCGATGTCTGCTAAGTTCATTATACAAGCCTCAACTGTCTGTGTTAATTCCTTATAGTATCCAGCAGGATTCTTACGCGGATCTGGCAAGGCCTGTTTTACTGCTAGCACTTCAGCTCGCTTCCACGGAATGTGTATCCACACTCTTTGGAATTGCGCCGGAGCGGCTGCAATACCACGGACTGCATCAGCTTGCACAGCATCGCGCCAAATTGGAGGAACCTCCCTCATTGGATATTGGCGATTTAGCTTCGTCTTGCTTTTCTCTAAATCTCTCGGTGAACGAAGTGATGGATCATTTCTATAACTTAAAATCAGTTCCATCGCTTCCTCTATATTTTCACCTACTATCATTCCTGCAGCAAACTCTTTCTGGACCTTAATTAAGTCTTCTAGATTTGATTCAACATCATCTTCTTCTATTTCCTCACGTAGCAGCGAGCACATCTCATCAAAGACATACCGTTGTGTTGGCTCTTTCCACTGCATAAATGTGTCTAGCACATCTCTCGTACTGTATCTCCTACTCTTTGAAATCCATCTGAGAGCCGTGGAATCTAAAATTCCCCGTTCTTCAGTACTCGGAAGCTGACTACGTCTTTGAACAGAGTCAGAAGTAGGAGTCTTAATTAAAGATTTATAGAAAGGGGTTAGAATGCTCGAAACAGAATCAGTGATTCTTCGACGAACAGAAAGTGGAGTCAACACACTAGCAGACGCAGAGAACACAGTAGAGGTAGGAACAGATAGCGGGACAGTAGAAGTATCGAGAAAAACAGTTTGTGGAGTAGTAGGTGTAAGCGAGACAGATACAGGTATAGAAGTCGGCAATCCAGGAGGAGGAGGAGCCGTAGGAACATTCACATTGACTACAGGAGGTACAGGAGCTTGATTCTGAGGGGCAGGAGCAGGAATACCAGGTTGTCCAGCAACCGGCAATTGTACATTCGGTAAAGGTGGAGCCGTAGCACCTTGTGCATACGGTGGAGGTGACCGTAACAAATAAGACAACAGAGGATCGTTTTCAGAATCCTCTAGTATCTTAGCTGTTTTCGATGGCAAGGCAGGGTAGCACTTGTCGATCGCTAAATTATGCTCTCTAATGGCCACCTCTATGGCCTTCTCTGACTCGTTGACTTGTAGCTGTTTAGCCGTTTGCTCCAGAGTCAACTCTTCTTGCTCTTTCTGTTCTTTCTTCAACCTTTTAATTTCTCTCTGTTTGGATTCTTTTCGCCAGTAACGGAAAGAATCAAACATTGCCGGCCGGGCTTTCTTCCTAAACAATTTCGCTTCTAAATTGTCAAGGATTTCGGGTTCAAAACTACCATGCAGTGGCCAACTAAGGACACCATCTTTCTCAGTGTATCGGACCCACACCTCATTATAAGATATAGGACCCACACCGTGTTTACAATACAAGTCATATAGGGGAGTCCCAATCGGAGGAACCAGACATGAGTCCTCCAATCGTGAGTCACTGTTGCAACCAAAACAAGACAACATACAATTTCTCCGACTTAACATTTTGCAATCCGGAACACAGAACAAACAAACACGAAACAGATATGTGCACCTGAACCAAGAACTTAGGCCTACCAAAAACGAACTGATGTATCGATACCCAAACTAAACCAAATAGATTATCGTAACCAGAACAACCAGTGATAATCTTACGAAACCAAACCAAACCAAGAACCAAAAAGGATTTTAACAACCCTTACGAAGTAACCAGCTAGCTATCACTAAATACTTAACTGAGGCACTGAAGACGTCACCAAGGAGAAACCCGTCACGTTTCGCTGTACTAAGGACTGCACCTCGGGTCCAAGACAGGGCGACGGTCAAGGCAACGGCCCACTGCAGCCGTCCTGAACGGGAACCCTCGTGGAAGAGAACTTCGGGCCACTTTTGCGATATGCCGGGATCGATGAAGTGGGGCGCCTCCCTCAGGAATCTTCACACGAAGCTTCTCGAACTCTTCAGGCTTTTGGACCGGTACCGAATGACGTCGCCCCACGTGGGCGCCAATTGGAGTTCTGGACTTTTTTGGTTCTGTCCAGAGGTGTCAGGGAACAACACCCAAAGACCCCGGAGTTCCACCTGCCTTGGTGCGCAAATGAACGGAAACACGGGCTTCTCGATGGTGGCGTCAAAGACCAAAGGTTTATTACTGCAGGGACACAGAAGTCACAGAAACCACACATGGGCAGTATCTAGGAGCCTGTTCGATTTGTACAAAGAGGGTTGCTCCTTATATACAGAAAATTGGGCTTCGGGCAAATTCTTCACATGTTAGTACATTCCCAAACCTTTGTGTCCTAAACAATAAATATTTGGCGTTGCACAGGAATCGTCGACAATATCTGATGACACAACATTACGAATGAGAGGTTCCCACTTTTCCATCATAATCTCATGTCAACTATTCATTCAGAACCCGGACCGCCTCATCGTAAATTTCATTACCTCCCCCTAATAAAGGCCCAGAAGGAAAGGAGCAGAGCCAGGTGCAGAAGATAGAAAAGCAGGATAAGAGATGTTTGTGGGTTGTAAATGGGCAAGGCTACCAGCTTCGGCCGCCTAATCATGATCGGGACAACGGACACGAGAACCAGTTCGGTAGGGCTGGCCTCGGGCAGAGGAGGCAGTCTTTGTCGAGTCATGCAGCTACAGCGTGATCTGGTCTAAGGTGCACGTGTCACTAGAGAGGTGAATCTCCGGCTAAGGCTACGTGTCCTTAATCGGAATGAAGTGATCAGAGGTTATTGCGTATGTGAGGGCAAGAAACACAAAATGGCTGCCATGATCTAAGATGGATGCCATGGGTAGATCAGAAATGTGTTTGTAACAGGAGTACTCTTGCTCGTAGCGTAGCGAAAACACCAGGATATGCTAAATGGATCATTTGCGGTTCGCTGATACCAATATTATGTATTTCCGACAATATTGAAAACACGGGTTCAAATCGTCACGGAACCTCAGAAGCCCAACATTCGTTAAGTGTAAATTATGACTGAAAGATAACCAAGAGCCTCAATATATCTACTACGTACAAGATTCTTACTTTGATAAAAGTTATTTTTATTCATAAATGTATTTGTTTCCCACATAAAAAAGACAATATAATTCACAGTAGATAAAAATCAAGATATCAAGTATTAAATTACATGTAGAACCATGTAGACAATATGGGTACAATTCACGGTTAAAAACAATGTGAGACTTTGCAATTAGAATTTCTGTAACAATTATAACATACAAGAATTCATCCCTATATATCTAATATCATCATCAATTTTGGACACATGACAGTTTCAAACAATTCACCAATAAGCCACTGTAGAAATAAAGAAAATGCAATTATTCCTAATTATATACAATATTTCATCGTCAGTCTCTACGCGCGTTTCGGCGGCGGTCCGCCTTCTTCCGGAGATTCACTTGCCAAGTCTAAAAAATAGAGAACAACAAATGTTGTATATATTATAACATGGTTATACATTGAGGCTCTTATGATTAATGATTATCGTATACAGGTACACTAGACCACTAAGCTTAGTTGAGGATGATCAAGCTAATTAATTTCTGTAGACAAAGGATACGTATACTGTTTCAAAGGAACAAAGACCTGAGGGGGCATAGAATACATATGATGACGCCCTAAGTGAACACCTTATAACCCAAAACGGATAGAAACCGGGTGACAAGATATCTAATAAGCCAATAAAAGGATAATAAACCATCTTCTTTACTTGATATCATTTATGATATTTGATTCTGGTTTAAATTTGCGATACTGTTTAAGAACATAATCAGACTACACTGAATTGATACACAGTGCATTCTTACCTATTCAGGGTCTTGTTATAAGTGTTCCAATCAAAGGAGTAATCTACCGCATAAATTTGAATCGCTATAATTGCTAGGAAAGGAAAGAGAAAAAAGGTGGGATAGCTATAATTGGTAGAAAAAGAGAAGGAGAAAAGAGCACTACAATACACTCGTGGGATCCTTTAGCACAAGTTTTGTTGTTACCGCTAGGTTTTAACAGATGAAATAGTTAATTCCTCGAATTGAAAGAGTACTTTTATATATATATATTTTTCTTCCTTCTTTCTCTTCACGGTGCCTGTATTTAAATTATGATCTCATACTTTTATAAATTTTGTTATTTCAATTTCTAGTATATTGCCATATATTAGAATCAGGTTTCCGGCTATCCTTAATTTATAGAGTCAATGCTTAATTTAAAACAGAAAAACACCTTCTCTCATGAATGGATGCAACGAATAAAAAATTACCTCCAATGTTACTACAGCTAATTTATTGATGCAGTCAAGTAAAGAAGATGGTTTATTATCCTTTTATTGGCTTATTAGATATCTTGTCACCCTGTTTCTATCCGTTTTGGGTTATAAGGTGTTCACTTAGGGCGTCATCAAATGTATTCTATGCCCCCTCAGGTCTTTGTTCCTTTGAAACAGTATACGTATCCTTTGTCTACAGAAATGAATTAGCTTGGTCATCCTCAACTAAGCTTAGTGGTCTAGTGTACCTGTATACGATAATCATTAATCATAAGAGCATCAATGTATAACCATGTTATGATATATACAACATTTGTTGTTCTCTATTTTTTAGACTTGGCAAGTGAATCTCCGGAAGAAGGCGGACCGCCGCCGAAACACGCGTAGAGACTGACGATGAAATATTGTATATAATTAGGAATAATTGCATTTTCTTTATTTCTACAGTGACTTATTGGTGAATTGTTTGAAACTGTCATGTGTCCAAAATTGATGATGATATTAGATATATAGGGATGAATTCTTGTATGTTATAATTGTTACAGAAATTCTAATTGCAAAGTCTCTCACATTGTTTTTAACCGTGAATTGTACCCATATTGTCTACATGGTTCTACATGTATTTTAATACTTGATATCTTGATTTTTATCTACTGTGAATTATATTGTCTTTTTTATGTGGGAAACAAATACATTTATGAATAAAAATAACTTTTATCAAAGTAAGAATCTTGTACGTAGTAGATATATTGAGGCTCTTGGTTATCTTTCAGTCATAATTTACACTTAACGAATGTTGGGCTTCTGGTTGCCTAGGAAGTTTTAAATATTTCATGTTTAATGTAGTCCAGCCTCTATGCACAGAGAGTTAGGTGAGCATTGAGTAATACAGAGATGCATGTATTAGACAGCGATTGCATTAGTTAAGACATTACTGCATTCACTAATTGTTGTATCTAATGTAAATAATGTCCTTCTCTTTTCTGAAGATTCAGTAGCGACTAGAGATTGAACCACCTGACTGTGTCTGAGTTCCTACATTCACATTCCACTCAAAGAGTCCTTGATGCCCTCTGCGAGACTAAGCCCAAGAAGGAGACTATTTTGTGTTTCAGTGAGCTATAATGTATCGCCTACATTTGAATGCAGTCATAACAGACATTGCTGCACATTCCATACTTCAGGGAAGGTTTTCCAACACCATTAGAGGCTTCCACCGCAGACTGACATATTTCCTATGCACGAAAATGGTGGACATCATTATGTGGGGCAGGTATGGGAAGCTGTGATCACCGAGGTATCGAGAGCAAGGTATATAGACAGTCCAGTGAAGTATGCGAGCCTGCACGAATCAGAACTGGGATCTGCTTTTTGGAAGTGGAGAGTACCCAGTTGTGACCAGTTAATGGATTGAAGACAACACAGAGCTTTCACCTCCAGGCCTGTTTGATGTATGTGCCCCTCATGTGTCAGGTGGGAGCCTGGACTCTGTTCTCAAATGCTTCACTAGATAACATCATGCTTGTGCTACAAAAGGTTTTTCCCTAAACATATTCTATTGTGTTATGAACATATTACAATAGCTGTGCCCTCCGCACCAGTTAATCAGGTTTAAATGTTACTATTATAAGCATCGTAGGCATCACTGGATAGTATTTACACTACAAAATGTAACTACAGTTCTACAATCCAGTCATTGCGTACAACATGCCTTGACATTGCTTATAGCCAGCAGTGACACTTTCATTATGAGCCTTTACAAACCACTATAGTTCTAGGGAATTCAAAACAGAAAGGTTACAAGAAATAAGCCAAAACAGTGAGTACCAACAAGAAGTCCTCCGGGTAATACAGGAGCTCGGCCCATGTGGCGGACACTGGAAGTCCTGTAAGTGGTGAGCATTGTTAGTCCCAAACGTTTGTGTTTACGATGGAGTGCAGAGGTCAGTGAGGCTGACTTCTTCCAGAGAGTTTTGTGTATGTGGCAGGCTGATACAGAATAAACGGGGCCAGCTAGATCATTACACAGAGCCATTCTCACATAAATGTGCAAAACAGACATATACTCTGAATAGCACTAATAAAATATTCTAATACTTTCACGATGCCCCAAGCTAAGCTGACCCTTTCGGGGGGTATTGTTGTTTCCTCGCCACAGGAAATTATTGAGATAGTAGTGGCAAAAATTCCTGAAGCCAGCCTAAAAAATCATGGGTGATCCAGTCAGTTTTAAAAATGCAGTTCCTTTCTGCCTATTATTTTTCATAACAGATTTCTTCATTTTTGCTTTTCTCTCAGTTCCATTTTTCCATCCCGCTCCTTCGAAGGAAATCTGTAGTCATATTTCTTAAATGTGAAGGTCCCTGGAAGGGATCCGACGGTAAATTAAAAAATATAAAAATTGCACAATGGCAGGCTAGATTGATGTTACAGCATCAAACAGCAGTGCTTTCGCTCTAGATAGGGGCACCTAAGAGGTCCCGAGAACAGACTGTCTACTAATGTCACAGGCGACGATCTCGAAAACAATAATGATCAGTGAAATATACGCTTTGAATGCATATTTTAGACTGTAATTATGTCTCCAAGAATGAGCTTACCTGTTTATGAAAAGACAACCATTTTGCTATCACATACAATCTTTTGTTATTAGACAAAACGAAATTACTGAAAACAAAATATTGCCAATTTCAGGGATTATAGATCTCACATCATAGATGCCTACAGTATACCTGATAGAGCGCGGGCTCACCTGCTCAACATACTCACCCGGGCCCATATATCTATATCTATATATATTAAACAGGTAAACCAACACTCAAACCAATTGGGGTTTTTACCATTTGGATTTTATACCATTTATCTTACCAATCCAAGTCACCGATACCTATAGTCCTAAAGGATCGATGGAGTTAGAGAGAAAAATAGGTAGCAATAATAACATTTAGAATTTCATGAATAACCACAAACTCGGAAAAGTTTAAAATCTTTATCTAAGTAATTTTGAAAATTATAACATCAATTTCAGATTAACTTCTTATTCTTAGAATAATACAGAATTTTGGAAAATAATCATTGCAAATGCATTGGAGAGAAAATATCATTAAGCATTTTAAAACAGAGGGTGGGTAAAAGAAAGGGAAACAATACAATGACAAACCCACACTTTATAGTTACCTATTTCGGAGTGATGACCAATCCTGGCCATGGGCTGAGTCAAAAGAATAACAAAATCCCAAGTACAGGTGCCAGCAGGTAAGAACAGGTGCAAGCCAGAATCAGAACCACGACAGGATACGGACCAAATTGGATCAGGACAGGACCACCACAGGCTAAGACTTGCACCGCAAATAAAGTTCAAAACACCGGCGTTGTAAACCCTCTCTGGAGCTAACAGTCGACCCCGATTAGGTCATCGATCTCCATTCCGAACCCCGATTGGGTTATAGAATCTTCTGACAGAGTGCTCCGCCAGCAACTCTGCTCTCGATCACCTATTAAGTGCGTTGGGTCAGTGACAGGTCAGCTAGTCGGACAAACTAACTAGCTAAGCCTACCCTAATTATACTATTTTTCAGGTCATGTACAACCCCCAAATGTTGCAAATGTGTGAATCCCATAATTTTATTGGACAAGAACAAGGAATAGCCATCACACCATAGTTTTCTAGAAGCAATTTGTCAATCATGTATTCATGATGTTCCCTCCCATAACTTTATCTACTCATGTTCTTTATTCCGCCCGGTAGTGAAATGTATCCATGATCATTTAAAAACAATTTAATCAATTCAGCTTCCTCTGGCAAGGCAAGGAGTTCACTCTTCTCCACCTTCCATGTCCGTCTTGGCCATGATTCAAGGCGACAGCTTCTGTAACTTCAAGTCTTTGTGCGCAGACGCAGTTTCTCCAAAGATGGAGTTCAGCAAAGCATTTAGGCCCGTTTATTCATGATATGTGAAAATAGAAAAGAAACAGCTTTAGAGTCACAGAATAAATGAATGCACTCTATACCACTTCTATCTACTCTACTCCCATTAATGTCTTTTATACTATTACGTTAGATATTAAGTGAAAACAAACAGCTTAGCAAAGCAGCGATGCATGTTTCTTGCACGTTAGGACACATAATGTCCATCTTAGTTCTATTGCGCAGAAGCAGATGTTTTCCCACCAAGCATATCACGTGGGTGACAGACGCATGCTCAGTAGAAAATCCTGCGTAGCAGCAGCCATTTTAGTGCAAGCGGATTATTATTAGTAAAAGCACATTGGCAAGACTCCCCTAGATGCCTAAAATGTTGTGTAATGCAATATTAATAAGACAAAACATGTTAGTTAGTACATTAATATTATTTCGAGAGGGTTGAGCATGAGCAAGTCACTTTACGTGTGAAACCTTGCTCCATCATACCAATAATTACCAGCTTTAAATCAGGATCAGCATTATACCAAGGAGGGGCACCATTACGCCAAAAAAGCCTAATATATGTCAAGAATTACCTCCATTATGTCAGCACCAGCAGTGTGACAGCCAGTGCATGATTAGAGCCAGTGGTTGCAGGTGGGCCCCCCAGCATTTATTTATGGAAACCAGCACTTATTTTCCCTCATTAGACTTTCACCCACAGCAAGAAAAGACAAGCATTGAAAATCCAATAGGTTTCGCCTTTAAATAAGTTAAAGCCATTTGCTTTGCTAATGGTATTGGATAGCAAAGCAAATGGCTTTAACTTAATGAAAGGCGAGACCTATTGCATTTTTAATGGTTTATCCCACAGACTCGTTGTACTTGCTTGGCACATAGATTTTGTTTGGGGAAAAAAAGAAAAGTTGTATATTGGATACACTTCAGTTGTGAAGTAATTTACGCCATGTTTTTCAACCATGATATACCATCAGTTTACACCCAAACGCAAATTGAAGACAGTGCTACCATGCAAAGAGCAGTGGTGCTGTTACTTGAATAAACAAGAAAGTAGTCATGTAAACCCTGTATGAGGCCCAGTATGTTATAGACAAAGCAATATTGTAGCCTATTAAATCAAACAATAGTTTTTTGTACAGTTGGAATTCTGCACTCAAGTGTTTGAAGGTGCTTTCATATACGATAGTGAAGAAAAAGGAGGATCAGTAAAATATAATATTTGTCTATGATCACACAATTTGGTTAAGCGGGGAATCCGCAAATAATTCATGTTTACTGGTTTCACTTTGCACAAATCATCTATTAAGCAGGTATCTAGTTCTCTCCTGTTCACCTCAACTGTTAATGATTTGCTTCTATCTATTTTGTGCATGAGGGCATAGGGTGGCACACAGAAAGCACATGAAAGCTTGGCTCGTTATGGGCTCAAGGTTCCGACGGGACCTTGAGCTGAGCCAGAGTCAGGATTCAGCCTAGCTAGAGCTTTCAGTGGCTCGACCACCTGTAGTATGCATGAGTGACTGCAATTCCATATAATGTATATTGGCGATATGGTCTGCTTTACAAGTGTTACTTCTTGAACAGGGGAAATATTATAAGAATAAAAGACAGTCCTCTGAAAGCGGGATTGTCAATCCAGGACGTCTGGTCAGTGGTCACCCTGTGTGCTCTCAGTGCCTCAGTCCCCCGGACCTCCACAAACACCTTCTGGGGCCTCCGTGCACACACACTCATCTGTATTTATTATTTCTGAGGCCACTGGCAGCACAGCCCGTCCTCCATCCCTAGTGCTGGTGCACCATAGCGCTGGCCTCGTGCCTCGCAGCACCTTTGCACCATGGACACTGGTGTGCTTCCAGATCTGCATAGGATCTATTCTGCAAACATCCCTTACGTTACAAAACCATTTGTCTAGACCACTCTTGAAACCTTGCATGTGCGCTGTGCAGGGCATCGCGTGTGCAGCACGTGGAAGGTTTGTAGAAATAAAACGCCCCTCCTTGTTAGCGCCTGCACCAGGGAGGTGCTAGCTTTTGTCTCAAAGTCTGGTCTGGGGTCTTTGCCTCCTAAACTGCGGGTGTCTGGGGAGCTGCGCCCAAGACTCACCCAACTGGCGTCCCTCTGTGTGTAAAGCGCCACAGCACAGCACAAGGCGCTATGTGCCCATGGAAAGGGTATTCATTGTGCTTGATTATAACTGCACTTGCAAGAGTTGGCAAAATGAAGATGTGAAGCGCCAAGAGGCCGCTCCCTCCCTGTGCGCAGCAACTCCAGCAGCATCAGCTCGTCCCACGGGTTGCTCCTGAAAGTGTAGCGCTTGTACTGAGTGCCCCTCTTGCCGGCCAGCAGCAAGACAAGGAGCAGGGGACCCATGGCGACCAGCAGTGTCCGTAGCCTGGTGTGGAGAGGAATGGTGGGTACACTGAGTCTGCCGGTGCGCGGGGATGACCCGTCCATGTGCCCACAATTATGTATACAGAGGAGGCGGGGACTCTAAAAGTTTCTACCCTGCTCCAGTCAGGTTCCCCACAACTCGGGTGAGAGGAGTGGCAGCCTTAGCCCCAGGCTTTCCCGCACTCATAGGATCAGCCTGCAAAGGAGAGGAGAGAGGGGCCCGACAGCCCCCGAAGACAGCTTTCGTAGCATGGATGCAGACAGCATTAATTAAACAAGTAGGACAACAGGCGCAGCCGGGACATGGGCTTTGGTAATGGTGGCATGGTGCGATTAAAAAGAACAAGGCTGATGGAGTCCCTCCAAAATAACACACCATCTACACCCTCCTCTCCCCCACACTGAACACACTAATTAAACTTACCTGTTGTGGAAGGCGAAGATAGTTGCGGTGGGAGTGGGTGGGGGGAGGCGGGGAAGGGAGCGTGGCAGCGTGGTGAATGCACGAGGGTCGGGGAGTGAGCGCGGCAGCGTGGTGAAGGCGCTATTTAGACAAGATGGCGTCGGACTGTCCACAGTCCGTTCGGACACGCGCATGCTGTCTGCATTGGACAGATGGTGAGAGCAGCCATCTTTGTCCAATCAGACGCGTGCATGCAAGCGTTGGGAGAATTGATTCCAAAAGGTCCTCTCCATGGCGGCAAGAGCAGCCATCTTTGTCCATGCAGACGCGTGCATGCAAGCGTTGGAGAAAATTGATTCCAAAGGGTCCTCTCCATGGTGAGAGCAGCGCATGCGCTCCTTTCGCCAGGCGAGACCTATAAAAACGCAAGGGGGAAAGAAGGAGGAAGAGAAAAATGAGGAAAAAAAACAGTGCAAATGGAGAAAGCAGGAATTCTGAAAGAGTGAGAGAGTATTCAGTACTGAAAAAAAGAGGCATGAAGTGGAATCAGAACTATGCAGCCATGGTATTCGTGACCCCGGCCATCAATATTGCCGGCCACTGGCATCTAAACAAAATATGGTTATTTGCACCGATTATATTACAAATTAAGCACAGGCGCCAGCGGTGAGACTTAGTAGCAAATTATGTTATTACTATGCAACCAATTGCCACTATTATATGGGGGCCTTCATCACTCCATGGATGGACAGCATCTTGTCATGAATTCCCACAATACTTCATGCAACACCACCATTATGTCATGGACAACCTTATACCATGGATGCATGAAGCAGGCAATCACACACAAACGTATATACTAACCAGCAGCTATGACCCCTTCCCCATGAGCCTTACCAGGATCAAACTACCTTTCATTCAAGAGTATTTATGAATTAGGGTCTACAAAAAAAATATTAATCTTAAGAAAGCCTAGGGAAAAGCTATGGTAGAGCCCCCAGATTTTAATTGAGGCTTACACATGTAGTCTCTAAAATGTATTGTGGCCTCGAGATATAAGCAAAGGCAAAGTAAATTTAATTTTATATTGCAAGTGGAAGAAAAAGCCTTTATGTAAAATTAATTCTGCCGGGAACAATGTATGTACATCTGCTGGTGCTTTCGTGTAGAAGTGTGGCTCAATGGTTAGAGCAGGCAGACCTCGATGCAAAGCTCTGGCCAGGGACCAGGGTTCGAGTCCTGCCCCGGTGGGTCTCGGGCTCATTAATTCCCCTGACCGGATATTCTCGCCTCAGTGCCTATTCTGATCATGGGTCTCACGCTGCAACTCTGGGCAATAGCTTGCTTAGTCTCCACAACGGCCCCCACAACGTGAGGGATGCCTGGTCTGCACCATGGGGGTGCCCAGGAGTGGACACTTCACAGGGAAAGCCAGGAAGGGTTCCCTTGTGGTATTCGTACAAGTGCCGGGAAACTCACTGTGGGTAGCTGTGCGCTGTACAAATAAAAAAAAACAAAGTCAGTCTCTACAGAGAGTGGCACCTGTCAGGGAGGTTACATGTGGCCAATTGTTTTTTCCTTTATATTGACGTTTTTTGGTCGTGAATTATATTGAATAATTACAGCTGAACTGGAATTAGAAATCCCCGCAGTTGAGCGCATTGTTTAAGAATGGAGGCAATTATTTTACTGTAGACTTCCTATGAAAGCCAAATGTAAGCAATAATCTACCAAAGGACTCCCATCTCTTCTGAGCTGTTTCATATTTCATTGCATTGAATATTTGCAGGAAGTGCAGCTTCCCATCAGGTATTTCATGCAGGATAAGACGCTTCACCAAGTTTATGGGGGGCTACAACAATCCGACTGTCGAGGACATGCACCATTGAATATAAGGCAGTATTCTTGAACATGGATCAGTAACTATATTTATTACATACTGAACTTTAGCCAATCACATATATCATTTTTATTTATAATGATAGTCTCCTATTTTTTCTCAAAAAGATGAACGAAGACTTAGTTAAATCACATCTTCGTTTCTGAAAGTAGGAGTTATCAGAGGTGTGAAAAGTTGAAAAGGCAGCTGACTTGCAAATGTGCAAACATGCTGACATGCAAACATGCTGACTTGCAAATGTGAAAACATAATTTTGCACATTTTAGGAAGTCTCATGCATTCAAAGTTTCAAAACAGAAAACCAAGGGGCATCTCTTGTGACCCTTCATTGTAGTAAGAAACTTCGGGTTCGGGCATCAAATTAACAATCATCCTAAATCACTGCATGGATCCGTTTAACTCTCACCATGGGCGTCAATTTACCAAAAAGCCAGGGGTAGCGAAAGGAACAGCATTTTCCATTTGGCCTTTACTTTGACTCACACACACATGCTTACAAATAAGCACACATTCACACACACTCTTTTTTACAAAAGCACACTCTCAGCTGAAGCATGCATACAACTTACATTTAAAAGCATTTTTACTTTCCTTAGCTGCGAGATAGTCATGCTCCAGCTAACTGCACTCCATTTTTTGAACCACAAATTGTATACATCAGTTCATAACCCACCAATCAGTTGGTAGAGTGATTTGAACTAGGGAAATACGTTGCTGCTAGAACTATTTGAGCATAAAGGTAGAGTTTAACTACACGATTGGCCCAGTGGTAAAAACACCTCATCCTTTTATTTCGAAACCACTAGAATTTCTAATGCTGGAATAGTTAGCCATTGCAACCATCACACCACTGTAGTCTGACAACCATGCCTGAGAAACACGAGAGGTCCCTAGAAAATCTGATGCATTACCACATTTAAGATGAATTACCAGAGATATAGGAGAAAAATCTTGAGTTCACTTTACCAGAAAGATTTACCTCCAGTGCTTATTTTCAGCTGGTGGTTGCCAGTGAGATCCACTGGCACTTTTTTGTTTCATCAAATATTAGCTGAGAGCAAGAGAGGGGAAAACACACAGAGGGAAAAGAAGAAGGAAGAGAAAGATGGAAAACCGTCAAAAAGGAACAAAGCAGAAACCTGAAAATGTGAAATAAGTAGTCAGGGTGTCACCGTTAGTGGATTAAAGAGGTATAAGATGGGTTCAACACTACGCAGAATTGATATTCGTTGTGCCGACATTTAATGATGTCGGCTGCAGTCTTCTCAGCAGAGCATTGAGATCTCAATATTTTACAAACTAAGCAGTGTTTGCCTCTGTTTTTAGTCTGCAAATATTAGTAGCTGGGCGGGTGGTTACAATCTGAACCCAAACTTTGCCACTGACACCTTCTGTGACTTCCCAGGAAGGTACAATAGGAAACCAGCGTGTAAGTAAAAAGGCTGCTGGAGGAGTGGGGCTCAGACCTAGGGATTGAGATCAGTTTCTACTGACCACGTCCTGGAAAAGTTGATTGACTACAATCTCCCAAGATTAACCACAAACTTGCTTTCACCAGAGATCTTCTCTCGCCCAGTGATAGGTCTATAAATGCCCTCTAGATGAGGGATCTACTGCAGCTAATCGTAGTAGGTCAGATTCAGTATTTAGTGAAAATAGACTGATATATAACTAACTATCAAAAACAAGCATTTGCAATGAAACCGGTCTCGCCTTTGGGACCTTAAATGTATTTAGCAATGTAGCATATTAGCCTGGGTGCTGAAACATCTACTGTTCTTTAATATGGAAGGAAAGTGAGGACCAAACTGTGTGGCACTCCAGGTATTATGATGTTACTCCAGGTATAGGAACACATGGAGAGAAATATTGCCTTTTAGCGGGAAATGGTGTAGTACAAAGCTGTGTTTTTAATATAGAATCAGGGCCTTCATGGTCATATCACTCACAATACAAGATTTGAAAAAAATATTATTTACGGGTGCGCGTGGAAGACAATTTCTACGGACTAATCTCTGTGTGGGCAGAAGGACATGGAGGAGGTAGGTAGGTGGACTTACACAGGTTAGCAACAAAAATACATATGATGATGTACCAACGCAAAAAGCATTCAGCAAATTTCTGTAGTGAATAGCGACTAGTTGCGAAACTTGTGAAGGTGGCCCGATCATTGTAACAGCAAACAACTCCGGTGCCGGTAAACCAGTGTGTATCAAGATTATATGCGACCCCAATGCGCACTGTGATGTACCAGATTACACATCCACATTGTGTCTTCTTTCGTAGGACCCCCTCTGTGCTTTCAGATTTGACTCGGCTCCCCCGGACATTGTGGTGATATGTGATCCGTTTGTGCATTGTGATGCGACAGGAGGAGACGAAATTTTTAACTCATGTTTTTTTTTTACTTTTACGGCCTTTCCAGTGAATAGCGACAAGTTGTGAAACTTGTGAAAGTAGTCTGATCATTGTAAAAGCAAACAACTCCTGTGCCGATAGACCAGTGTGTCTCGAGATTATATGCGACCCCACTGCGCACTGAGATTTCACAGATCACACATCCACATTGTGTCTTATTTTGTATGACCTCCTCTGTGCTTTCACTATTACGGCAATGCGGCGCTTGAGACTGAACGACAGACCTCAGACGAAAGACTCATTGCCACAAAGCATTTAAACGCAATTGCATTGATGAGGGTGTTTAAGAGAAAAAAGAAGGGATGAGACTGAAGGGGAAATTTAATGTATAGAAAAAGGAGTATAACAACAATTAAAAATCAAAGACAAAACGAATAAATGCTTACAGTGAATAGCAGACACAGAGAAAAGAAAAGCCATGCTGTTATTTTGTGTTTCAAAGGAAGGGACATACACAGCCGTTCGTCACCAGCCACGCGAGCTAACTCAAAAAACTTGCTGGAGAGAAGCAGTGGGAGTGTGCAACGTGGATGTTTTGCAGCTGCAGTCCCGACAGCTGAGGCAGGCAACTTTTGCACAGTCCTGGCAGCGGGTGCTGCTTTTACACAGACCTGGCGGGGTGGGTGCTCCGCGACCTCTACAGCGCCATGGCAGCGGGGTTTCCCCCACCTCCTCCCGGCCGTGGAAGAGGCTGCGTGTGTTCCTGCAACAGTAATGGAGGCCGTAGCCTCTGCACACACCAGACAGCGGAGGAACATGCCTCAATGCAGACCCGGTAGATATGGGAAGGGGCGAGAGGGCTGACTCTGCACAGACCCGTTGCCTTTGCAGACAGAGTAATGGAGCACCTGCCTCCTTACAGGCAGAAGTAGAGGTCGCCTCTGCCCAGAGAAGACAGTTGGGTTATTTGTTTCACCGTGGTCCCGAGTGCGGAAACCTCCTCCTCACTGACTCAGGAGACGGGGTTGCCTCCTCACGGCAGGGCACGGATGCAGGATGCCTCGGCGAAATCTTAACCGTTAGGCTGTCCTTATAGACAGTGCAGGACCACATTTAGTGAGGCCTCTGAGCAGCTGAGCTGCTGGGGATGCTCAGCACAGACCAGAGAAAGCAAGCAACCTCCCCACAGACACTGACATTATTGTAGGCTGTTCGTCACTGTATGCGAAGTTCAGCAATTGCCCCCTTGTGTGCGTTCTTGAGGACTGACATCCCTGAACCACCATCTCTTAGAAAATGGCACTGTTTTGTCGCCCATGTGTATGATGTAAGGCATCGCGCACATGCGAGAGAGAGAGTGCAAATTCATCCACCAATCACATGACAAACAAGAATTAAAAATGCAATAAGACTCGGATTTACCCAAGACCTATTGCATTTTAAATGCAAGTGCCGGCATGAAGGAAGGCACAAACAGGGTGGGGTTTTTTTTTTATACAAAAATTAACGGACTGCGGGATGGAATGGGGAGAGACAGGGAAACAAAACTGTTTTACAAGTAAAGGGACTGATAGCATCGAAAGAGCAAAACTGACACCATGGCAGTCAGGAGGCGGGACTAAGAAGGCACAAACCAATGAAAAAGCAGAATTTATGATTGCAGCCAATCAAATTTATGGCAAAATAGTGGGCCGATCTTCCCCTGCTATACTGTATACAGCATCTCTCGACGAGACAGCACATGCGCTGCCTAGGAGAGACCCAAAAAGAGAAGGAGAGGAATTGAGTAAAGTGTGAATTGTAATGTGTGCTAAGTTAATGGGTATTGCAAGCATTGCTGGACTTCGTAAGAAAAAGCACTAAAACAAGTAATGAAGTAATAATATAAGATTGGCAGCAATATATGATATTAGTCTGCACAAAGCCAAAATGGTGAAATAGTTATTTCCTCATATTGTGTGCCCATGTACAGAAGTCTAATGAAATATAAAATACATCTGGTACATCACTAGTAGTATGCATTCTATTAGGCACCTGTGAACTAACTAATGCAGCTAAAGATTAATTTGTTGTTTGACTTTTTAAAAACTAATGAATTGTTCTAAACTACTGAGCCTCATTAGGTGGAAAGAACTGTTGAAGTGGCTGGCCTAGCCATCACTTCCTCTAGTCCAAAAAGATACCCACTCCAGAGGCCCACTGAGCCTTGTTATTATACAATTAGCACCAAACAGCAGCACAAAATTGATTGCCACAAATGCAGTGCCCTAACTCAAGCAGCAAATCAAATGTTTCACAAACTTGATAAAAGAGGTCACTTATTCACAGGAACACAAAATATCATATAAATGTAAAACCTCATACTAGCACACCACAAGAGCAACCATTTTAAGTCCCGAGACACTTGGGGGCATATTTAAGAGAGCTTTGCGTCATTCTTGAACCATGCAACGTGGTACATGTGCGACGTAAATCTCGAAGTCAGATTTATGAAGTCACAAAAAGTCAGTTTGCGTGGCGCTGAATTGCTTTAAAAAATCTGGAGCAATGCAATGCAGTACAAATCGCTGCTTTGCCCCACTCTGCACAAGAGAGGCATTCCATGGGCGTTATGGTGGGTCCACCTAACTCCCATGGTTTTTGACACATTCCCAGATTTATATGGACTAGGAATGCGCCAAAAATATACGCCTCACCAGGGGAGGCGTAACGAGGAAAAATATCTATATTTCTCCTCGGTTTTCCCTCTTTTTATGTGTGCTATATTCTGCAGCACACACAGAAAGGATGAAAAAAGCCTCTCAGGATTGTTTTTGTGTAGGAAGCTCCTACAACACAGGCACGCTTGCACCATGATGCAAGGGTGCCTGCGTTGGGGCTTGGTTTCCAAAATGGTGCCACCGCAGGGGGAAGGAAAGGAATGCACTGTGTTGGATAAATAATGTGCATTCTTGCCTTTTCCCTGTGACGCAGGGTAGCACCACAAATGTCATAAATAATGCCCTTGGTGACCTACTGTAGTGGCCATAGGCACTACAAGTAAGGGGAGCGGGAGGGAGGAAAGTGTGCTGTAGCACCCCTAGAAATATCCATCCTGGCGCTCAAAAGAGGTATGAGCAATAATGATGCCAATGAATTTTGTGTTTATCTTGTCACACTTCGATGTTAAATGTCTTCTGTCAAATTACTTCTTATTTGGAAACTGGTATTTACTTTGTTTTCTCTGGCTGCAAAGTGAGACGATTTTGCAAAAATGAACAAGGTGGCAATATTGCTAGAGTACATTAAGTGAAAGGAAGAGCTTGATAAGGATGTCAGTTTTTATTAACACACAACATTTAAATACCTGTAAATGAACTATACACCTAATTCAAATTATATAAGCAATTAGGAAAGCACAAATTAAGCATATCAGATTGGTAATTCTGAAATGTGATGAAAAATATATTTTAATAGGATCAAATCAAGACACTATATTTAGTAATAAGCAAATGATAAATATTGTTGAAGTCCATATCCACATACTATCGTTTGTGAACTATTTAATTTTACCAGATAAAACTGTATATCTGTGCAAATTAGCAGGCATGTCAATAGAAAATGTGGTCTGGGTATGACTACCACACCTGTGCTCCAACATGGTCCACTAGCTATGTACCCCACCCCTACCACTCCAATACTGCATGGGTATGGCTTGTTTGCTACACTTATTTTTTGTGTGGCGCTTGGATTCTTCACAATCTCTACGGCTTCAGTGATGTGATTTTAATGGCAGCAGCCCCAGTCTGAAAAGTGTTCTAGCACCACTGCCACTGGCAGATATGGTAACTTTCTATATGAGATCCCGGAATATGACCTTCTGAGCCATTTCTCCACTATAATTGAACCACTTCTAGAAGCACAAAAGAGAAGCCAGCAAATATCGTCACAGGATGCCCCAAAACACTTAAGGTACCTGCCCACCAGTGAGTTGTTCAGTTGGAGGTTTTCGAATTTGCCTTTTACCATGAGTAGTTTTCTGATCGTTGTCTGTTTTTGTCTCTTGCAGGGGAGAGCTAACCTAGGTCTTCAAGCCACTGACAGATTCTGCGTCAACACCAATTGCTGGATCTTCTCCCTTTCCAACTTTCCACATCAGGGACCATCTTCAGTTTTTCACAACCAACATGTTATTCTGTAGAAACCTCTTATGAGTCTGCAGTCACTTGTGGTAATTCTCTAATAAAGTAGAACGAACATCAAAATATCTGACTTTTCTATATTTTTTTGGTGTAAGGAAATGGGCTAAGAAGCAGGAGGGTGGAATTGGGAGAGCTCTTCGGACTATTAGCCATTCTTTTTTGAAATATACAGACTTAAGGAAATTATTAACACCCTTAATTTTTGTTAGTCGTTATATAGTAAGTCAGCTTTGCACACACAGTCACAAAGGAAGATGTTAATAAGATGGTAGACAATTCTGAAATATTCGTTCAGTAAATGATGGGAGACATGAAAAGAATGCAAGATCTGCCAATAGCCTGCTATCCAATCACAATCACAATCCATACACATATACATACTAGGTTTTGGGCCCTTCCCTGTCCCAGGCACCTGGCCCATCCACACAAGTCAGTTACCATTTTTTATCGGAAGGCCTGAAGGAACGCTGAGTGGTAGTGTGTCTGTCTGGTGATACCACTACTTTCCAACACAGAAATGTGATTTTTTTTCCAGAAATTGAGGTTTGCATGGGATTCTGGGTGAACACATTTTGGGAGATCCAGGCAAGCCACACCACCCTGGACTCCCCCGGGTGTCTCGTTTTCAGAAATATCTGGGTTTGGTAATTTTCCTAGGTAGGTGTGGAGCCGGGGGACCAAAAACGCAGGTGGGTCCCTTGCAAAACCAATTGTTTTGATAAAGATATTTTTGATGTCTCCACACTAAGTTTTAGGCCATTTCCTGTTGCAGACACTAGGCATACCCACACAAGTGAGGTACAGTTTTTATGGGGAGAACTGGGGAAATGCTGAGTAGGTGGAAGTTTGTGGCTTCCCACGGATTTCAGAACTTTCCATCACAGAAATGTGAGGAAATGTGTTGTTTAGTTTTTTTCAATATTTTAGTTTGCAAGGTATTCTGGGTAACAGAACCCTGTGAGGCCACAAAAGTCACCCCATCCTGGATTCCCCTGGGTGTTTTAACACATGTACAGGTTTGGTAGGTTTCCCTAGGTGCCGGCTGAGCTAGTGCCCAAAATCCACAGCTAGGCACATTGCAAAAAAAAGGGTCTGTTTTCAGTGGAAAAATGTTTCCAAGGTGTGTTTTGGGCCGTTTCTTGTTGGGAGCACTAGGACTACCCACACATACTCATTTAACAGGATGATGGAGAGCTGCTGTCTGGTAGATCCTGGGGATAGCACTTCGAGTTGTGTTTGCGGATTCTTCCGCAAGCACAAGGGATCACTGCTTTGCAATCTCCCCAAAACTTCCAGAGCCATAAATCTAGCAAATTTGATAAGCAATCTATGCTGTACTGTGGCCTTGTCAATGCTAGATCATTGGCAAAGCACAAATATGAAGTAGTACACACAATGGAAAATGTAGGTTTGGACATCTTATTCATAACAGAAACCTGGGCAGACGCTGCCTCAGATCCTGATTTTATTACTGCTACTCCTGTGGGATTTTGAGCAATTAGAGTAGACAGGCCACACAAAAGAGGCGGTGGAGTGGCCATTATTTTTAAAGAACACCTTCCAGTCACCTATCACCCGGTTTCCATTCCTTCCTACGAGGCCCTCCACTTCACATTTGAACTTAGTTCTAAGTTGACCTTCAAAGTAACTAGAATTATAAGGATTTTACTATACTTGGAGATTGTATTTTCTATATAGAAGATAAAGACAATAGAGAGACGGTGGTGCTTTCAGACACCCTAGGAGACTTAGGGTTAACCCAACTAGTGCAATCCTCTACCCATGAGGCCGGGCATACGCTGGAAGGCGTTTTTGCCTCAGCTCACGGGCTTACAGTGAATGAAATTCTTCCACTAACATGGCCTGACCACACATTAATCAAGTTTAGTCTTCCATGCTCCACTGCTGGGCAGGCTAGAGTCACTAAGCCACCTGTCTTTTCCTGTAAAGCATGGAGTAAAGTGGGTAAAATAATTCTTTGCACCCACCTGGAAGTTTCACCACATCAATTTCAGGGCCACGTGGACTTAGCGGACCCCAAATACACCAATTGGATTTCAGATGCAGTCAATGCCTCGGTACCCACTAAAATACTGACCAGAAACAGGATTGCCCCTTCTGCCCCCTGTTTTTCTGAAACACCTCGGAAAGAAAAACAAAATTGTTGCCGATTGGAACGTTGCTGGCGAACTAACTGTCACGAGTCGGATAAGGAAATATATAGGATGGCTTTATTGAATTACAAACCTTTACTTATATCAGAAAAAGGAATTACTTCACTCAACAGATTGCAACACACAATAACTCCCCTAAGGAATTACTTTCGGTAATAAATAAACTTACCTTACCCAACAAAACAGGCAAGAAGGGCAACCAAAAGTTTTGCAATGATATTGCTGCAACTTTTAAATCTAAAGTTCTGGACATTTTTAAAGCTTTTCAGGGCCCTGTCCTTCAGCCCGAACGAACGATCCAGACCTTGAGAAAAGCTCCCTGCTTAAATTCTCCCCAGTATCTTCGGAAGAAGTAGAAAAGTACATAAATGAAGCCAGGTCAGGATCTCCTTAGACCCATGCCCACCAGTATTTCTTAAAGAAATAGTAGATCTGGTGAGTCTCGGGCTCGCTGAAATTTTCAATTCGATGTTTAATTTTGGTATCTTTCCAGTTAACTGGAAAGAAACGTCCATTCTCCCCTTTCTAAAAAAAAAAAACACCTTAGATGCCACCAACCCTAATAACTACAGCCCTATAGCCAGACTACCAACACCAGCCACAATAGTAGACAAAATTATGAACATTCAACTATCACAATTCATCAGTGAGAACAATCTGCTGGATCACTCCCAGTTCGGATTTCGCAAGGAACATAGCATGGAAACCGCGCTTATTAAGGCTACCGAAGAGATCAGAGCGGCAAAGGATGGAGGAGGCACAACTGCTCTTGTGCTCCTCGATCTATCTGCCGCTTTTGACACGGTTGATCATGTTCTTTTGCAGCAGCGGTTAGAGAAGTTGGGAGTAGGTGAAACGACCCTGGCGCTGCTGTCCTCCTTCCTAAAGGATCGGAGATCAACGGTGTCACTTGATGGATTTGACTCAGCTCCTTACATTCTGCTGTGTGGAGTCCCACAGGGCTATTCATTAAGCCCTTCTTTGTTCAACATCTATGTCTCCGAATTGGCCCCACTGATCCAGGAATTTGGGTTCAGTCTGACGTCATATGCCGACGACACCCAAATTGTGGAAGCAGCATATAAACATCAAGCCTCTCCTTTTCAGCAGTTTCAAAACTGTATGGGCACAAGTAACAGATGGATGAGTGCACATTACCGCAAACTTAATTCTGATAAAATGGAAGTTCTGATTTTTGGTAATATGCAGCCAATCTGGGGAAATCTGTGGTGGCCGGCAGAGATGGACATACCCCCCAAACCAGCAGCCAAAGTTAAGACCTTGGGTGTGTGGATTGACAATAAATTAACACTCTGTCAACAGACCAATTCTATTGCCTCTGCTTCATATTTTCTTATAAAGAAAATAAGGAAGATACTTCCGTACATCCCACCGGATACCAGAAAAACTGTAGTTACTTCTCTCATCCAGTCCAAATTAGACTACTGTATTGGGCTATATCTGAATTCTCAGAAGCAGTGTCTAAAGAAGCTTCAGATGGTCCAAAACTGTGCGGCATGTTTATTGTTCAATATCCCCAGGCACAAAGTGGTATTTAATTAAATCTGCAATCTGCACTGGCTCCCTGTACCTCAGCGCATTACATTCAAGGCATTGTGTCTTGTCTAAAAGGCCTTGAATCACAGAGGCCCCTCTTTTCTTCAGAATCTTTTTGTATGGTACCAACCGACCAGACACCTATGGTCAGAGGGGGCATGAATACTTTTAGTTGCCCAGAAGCTGCACTGTGCACTGGGGTGGCCGCAGCTTCCATCACGGTAATTCTAAACTTTGGAACTCTCTTCCATTGGAACTTAAGAATGCTAGCTCCCTAACGGGCTTTAGGAGAAAATTAAAGAACTGGCTGTTTCAGGACTAGGTGCCGAGCATGTCTACTGTGCTCTTCAGCACAAAGACACCTACGGGTATTCGTGCGCTTTACAAATTTTATTAACATTAACATTAACAAGTGGGGTACCAATTATATTGGGAGACTTAGGAGAACACAGAATAGTTGAACAAGTGTTATTACCATTTGTGTGTCTATGAATTTCTGCCTTCAAATATAAGACTGTGTGTAAAAAAGAAGTAATTTTAAAAAATACCCTCTAATTCACATGCTAATATGGGTACACACAAATTCAGAGATCCACAAATAACCACTGCTTCTAAACTCCATATGCTGTTCCCATTTCAGAAATACATAGGTTTCCTTCATACAGATTTTCACTCTGTATTTTGCCAAATGAATTGCTGTACACCTGGCACAGAATGAAAAACCATTGCAAGGTGCAGCTCAATTATTGGATCTGGGTATCTCAGGTTTGGTGAACCTACAAGCCCTAAATATCCCCACAAACAGAAGGGTCCCGCAGACATAACAGTATACTGATTTCAAAATACCATAGTTAGAAGAAGTTCAGTTCAGTTCATGAAGCTTTATTCGGTACAAAAGAATTGACCATAAGAGCACATATTAAAAATACATGTACGGAAAACATTCAAATTTGTAAGAAATGTGATACAATACAGACCAATATGCTAAAATATCATACTTTTACGTATACTGATAGATTTGATTTAAAACATGGCAGTATAAAAACAAATATCAACAGATTTCATATTAAGAACAAGATTCATAGCCGCATCCACTGTACGTATCCCATATTTAACAAATAGAGGCTTTAAATATAGTATTTGATAATTCTGGTACAGTTTACATATAAGTAAAAAGTGCAAAGGGCTCTGTTTCGATATGCCGTCACACTGACTCGTTCCTTTAGGGTGTTGCTTAATGTTTGGCAAAGCCACTAACTCATGCACAATTCCGAACCTGAGTCTTGTTAGACCAAATTTGTGCGAGGTCCTCGTTACCAGCACAAGATACGGTGGGAAGCCTTCAGTGAAAGAATATTTATTGTAGAAAGAAACCGTTGTCATGGACCGACACGAGAAAGTCCTCTTGTTTGCCATGTTGTCCGTGAATATTGCTTTCATTTCAGGTTTCGATATAGCCGATGCAGCCTCCGGATCGGCCAAAACATCAAGATTAAAGATTTGTGAATAACAATCTACAACATATCTTATCCACGGGATCTTCCTATACATGTCCAGTGAAAGGCAATCTGCAATTATAGTTCTATTTAGATTCTTTCCATCCTCCAGCCAGATTGAACGCCATAGCATTAGTGGTCTCAAAGCTAAAAGATCATTGAGATAGTTAATGTCTAGTTCCCGATGGATCAGTACAGTGGCTGCTGAGAAGGGCAGACATAAGAGTTTTTTTAGAAATCAATTTTCCTCAAGCTGCAATTTAGTGGCACTACTATAGCCCCTGATGGCCGCCCCATATAATGCAATGCTGGCACATCTTGCTTGGTAGATTAGCCGCATATCTCTTGTCCGTCTATCCCCAATTTTAGCCGCAAATTTAAAAATACCATGGGCCCTTTTTGCCATTTTATTACTGACATTATTAAATTCATTAGACCACTTTCTATCATGGGAAAAGGTTATTCCAAGATAACAAAAGGAATCTACTAATTGCACCTTATTACCATTATTGAAAAAGGCAGTGGATTTCTTGTTTTTTACTCCACCCGTCATGGTATGTGTCTTATCCTTATTGGTGAGTAGTTTCCTGTCCCTAATAAACAGTGAAAATCTATCCATCAATCTTTGGAGTCCCAGTGGGGTCCTAGAAAGAAGCACGGCGTCATCAGCATATAATAACACTGGCAATGGCACATCTTTCAACCTGGGAGCATCTGCTTGAATACCTTTTAAAATTACATCAATCTCATTGATGAATAAAATAAACAATACCGGGGCTAAAACACAACCTTGCCTTATGCCACGTCGCACACTAACTTTGGGGGTACATTCTCCCTTGGTCCCAAAACGCACACATGTTTGCAGTTTTTGGTACAACCTAGCAAGGAAGAAAATAATACCCTCAGGGGCACCCATCTGCAGCAAAGTAGGCCAAAAAATTCCGTGATCAACCATATCAAAGGCGCAGCTTAAATCAGCAGAACATAAATATAAGGAGCTACCTTTGGCTTCGACATATTTCCCAATTATGAGTTCAAGATTCAAACATTGGTCCAAAGTGCCCCTACCTTTCCTAAAACCAAACTGACTTTCGGACAAGATTACCTTATCTTCAACCCACTCCTCGAGCCTGACTAAGATGACTCTGCTCATGACCTTTATGGAGGAGTCTAAAAGGGAAATAGGGCGATAATTCTTTGCTTCAGACCGATTGCCTTTTTTGAAAATAGGAATAATGATTGATTCCCCCCATGTAGTCGGAGCTTCAGTGCAAACTGCTGCATTAAACACATTCGCAAGGAGGGGGCTCCTGATCTCAGGGACTGCTTTATAAACGTCTATTGGAACCCCGTCGGTTCCTTGGGCCTTTCCCCCCTTGCTTGCACGAATTCCTGTCTCGACCTCACCCACCGTAAAGTTTAAAGGTAATATGGACCAGTTGCATGGAGTGGTGGTTAAACAGCTATTTGAGCCAAATATATTGGAAAAATGCGTTACCCAACAATCACTAGGAACATTGGAGCTCAATACCGGGGAATTATCATCTCTCAGGAAGGGAGAATTAACCGTAGCCCAGAACAAAATATTATTGTGAATCTCTGCCGCTTGGTTTAATGATTCCCATGCTTCCTGCTGTAACTCTCTTTTCCTCTCTTTTAAAGCTGATTGGTATTCTGCTCTTCGTTCAATTATTAATGTAGTGTTCCTAGGTTTAATGGCCAAGGCCTTCTTTAGCTCCGTTAGTAGCCTGGTGCAGATATGGTTGAACCAACCATGTCCATGGCTAATTTTATCTCTAATTGGTCTGGTAAACCTTGCATCAATTAATGTATTAATATTGTTAAAAGCAGGTAAAACACATTCAGACCCAGTATTGTTTTCAAGGAATAATGAGATGTCAGCTAGACAATCAGAAACAATGTGACCAATTAATTCGTCAGCTTTATCCCCAACCCATTTAACTCTAACACCATTGGGTATGTTGGTGATAGTATGGCCCACAGCGACAGGGCTCTTGGACCATAGCGAACATTCTAAAACAAAATAATTGTGGTCGCTCAAAGATGTAACTTCAATCCTGGGGATTTCACAAAAGGGGGTGATAGTTGATGACACAATAACATGATCTATCACAGAACTTGTCCTCCAGTTTTTAAAAGTAGGGATGGTCATCCCATTAACATCTTTGGCAAAGCCCAGAATTTCAAGGTTATAGTTACTAATACATTTATACAAGGTTTCTCCGTAGCTATTATGCCTAAAGTGAAGGTCTACTTCACCAGCATTGTTAACAACCCCACAAACTTTCTGAAAGGTCAATTCGCATAAAGAAATATTAAAATTTCCTAGCCATATAAAATCAAAAGAAACATTACATTGGTCCATTAATACATCAATAGCAGTTGCTAAGTTTTCAACAACGGATATCCTACTATCATCAAAAATATTATTATAGTAATTAATTAGAAGGACTTGTCGACCTTGATCATTGTAGAGCCACAGTAACTGCGCTTAAGGTCCCACATTTGAATATTTCCCAATCCTAATAATTTTACTAATCGAGACCAGGATTAAGAGACCACCTTTTGCCCTCCCTGATGCAGAACTAACTGCCTGTAGATTAAACGTAACAAACCCTTCAAAATGTACATCCTCCTGACACCAAGTTTCCTGGAAACACAAAATATCAGGCGTGTTAATAAAATTCTTCCAATACAAGGTCTCCTGTTTGGACTTTAGCCCAGCAACATTCCAGCTTACAATCGAAATGCCGATTGGTTTATTAGTACTGGTATTAAACAGAGGGACATTATTACCCATAGAAACCTCATTCGTGCTGTCCCCTAAAGCTACAGGGCTAATACATCTTTCTTCACTTTGTGTCTCCACATTGTTGGGTTCATTGTCCGGAATAGAAACACATACAATGGGGGCCTGGGCAGTAGTCTGTTGACACAAGGCACTAACCCCTGTCCTAGCAAGTCAGTCATTTGAATCCAAAGAGCTTAATGACTGAAATCTGTTATGGACAGGGATCCCAAACCCCATAAAATGGTTAGGTCTGGGATTTCTATTTCCTGGTAATTGGGGGGGGGGGGGGGTTAATTAGATGGCTATAGAAGAAACCAAGAGGACGTACACTTATTCTGTCTTCCCCAGGGATTAAGGGTCCAGCCCTTAATAAAGCTGTGGCCGCATGTTGAGGGTGTTTAAAATTAACAATAACGCAGTCACCCCTGCAGGTTTTGCTAGACGTACCTATCCAGTCAACACTTCTGGTGGTTAGAATTTGGTCTGAATAAGTAATTGGAAAGCCACAGTTATTATGTAGCCAAGAGACCGTTCTGTTTTTTAATGAATCGTGAGATTCCAGTTGGGGTCCGGCTGGATCGGTCTCATAAGGAGGGACATTCATCAAAACTGCCTCATAGGGAGCACAGGCTGGTGGTAAATTCATAGGGAGTTTCTGTTTAGTTGGTTTCAGTGTACCCTGCTCATTAATACTAGGCTTAATCTGAGAGGAACTGAAAATTGGGTTTGTAGATAATGAGACTGGCATTACTGGTTCATTAACTATTCCTCCCCCAGTGGTTAAATTAGCAGGTAGTGTGGGAGAAACTAAATTGACGGTGGTAGGCCTTGACTTTTCAACCAAGGCTATCTGCACGTCAAGCAACCCACCCAATCTTTTTACCTCCAAAGAAAGCTGATCCAGCTTGTCCACCAAGGGTTTAATGATCTTATCAACCTTGGAGTCAAAGATGCTTATTAGAAGATCAAACTGGTCAGAATTCATAAAGGGGGGGGCATTCTTGGTGGTTAAGTCCTCAACCCCAGAAGAGGTTTTAGTTATGATCTCTCCTCTTTTTTTGTTGTGGGTACGGTTCCCCCCTCGTGAAATGGGTGCTTTCCTGCATTCTCTCAATGCTCTAGGGGCCGGTGACATATGGGCAGGCGAAACACTGGGGGATGCACAAGGTATAGCAGAAATAGAAATATCTTGGCTATTTTCTGGTTGGACTGTAATTCCATCAGAAATATCAAGGTTGACAAGGACTGGTTGATCATCCGTGAGTGCTATAATGTCAGAATCAGGAAGGATAGGGCAATTAGTAGGAGGATTCTCCTTCCCCAGCGACATCCTTCGCTCCTTGTTTATTTGATTAACCACTTTCACAAGATAATTATCCATAGTGGTCATTTCAGAGGTATTTTTTAGAGCCTTTTGTTTTGACATTATGTGTAAGGTTATTCAAAAGGACCAACTACAAGTACAGGCGAATAAAAAATATGAAGGTAGCTACCTAGGAGACAAAGCTTTCATGTATTACAACTGATGTGGGTTACAATAAAAGCAGTAAAGGTTTAATAAAAGTCCTTAGTATCAAGGGCAAACCAGTCACTGTTCAAATGCAATGTTGTGTTATAATTTACACTTCGCAAAAGACAGTACCTCGACAGTAGAAATCAAAGGGGGTGGCCCAGCCCAGCCTCGGACAGTCCCCGACTGTCCGCCCTTAGTCCGGGCTTTGTCCGGCGCCGCCCGCGCGCGTCCCGCGAGGCTCTTAAAGCTCTTATGGCGCCTCCGGGCACGGGATGATGTGCCACGCCCCCTCCGGGGCTGCTGGGTGCTGTAGTCCGCTGGCGTGCACCTCCGGGCGCGGGAAGTGCTGCCGGTTTGCCTGGTGCCGTTCCCCTCACTGCGGCGTCAGGTTCTGGTAGTGCCCCCAGAGAGCTCGGCGCTCACAGCTCTTATGGCGCCTCCGGGCGCGGGATGATGTGCCACGCCCCCTCTGGGGCTGCTGGATGCTGTAGTCCGCTGGCGTGCGCCTCCAGGTGCGGGAAGTGCTGCCGGTTTGCCTGGTGCCTGGTGCAGTTCCCCTCACGGCGGCGTCAGGTTCTGGTAGTGCCAAATGAATATGTCTGCACAAATGGCTGTTTTTTTCACTTAATTTCAATGTTGTTTTATTTCAACTGTTACTTTCTATAGGAAAACCATGAATGAGCTACACAAATGACCCCTTGCTGAATTCCGGGATCTGTCTACTTTTTAGAAATGTATAGCTGTCCGAGATCCATTATTGGTTTTACACCGATTTGTGCCACTAACTGGAAGGAGTTTGAAAGCACAAAAAATAGGAAAATTGGGCTATGTCCAGTAAAATGCCAAAACAATGTAGAAAATGTTGGTTTTCTGACAAAAAGACTGTCTGTTCCTGAAAGCTGGGAAGATGGTAATTCTAGCACCACAAATGCTTCATTTACACCATTTGCAGGGAAAAGAACAAACGCTTTCTTCTGCAGCAATCTTTTCCCCCAAAATCTAAAAAGTAGCTTTATTTTGCCTAATTTCTTAGTCCCCTCTAGGGGAATCCACAAACGTGGGTACTGTTCGAATCCTCAGGATGTTGGAAGAAAAGAACACAATTTTGGTGTGGATACCTTATGTTGACAAAATGTTATGGAGGTCAAAGCACAAATTACCCCAAATAGCCAAAAAAGGGCATGGCACGGGGAGGCTTGGCAGTGAAAGGGTTAATGTAGAACAAAGTTTTAGTATGCAGGTACCCTATTCATGTCCCCCTTAGGGTGAAACAATTGAACCCTATCACCACTTCTTTCTAAAAAGCAGAAATACAAAAATACAACACATATGGACAAGCTTAAAAAAAAATATATATATATATATATCTATATATATATATATATATATATATATATATATATATATATATATATATATATATATATATATATATATATATAAACACCACAATTTCCTCAAGTATTAGGAATCACTCAGCCACCCAGGCTGCTTGCAGTATAATGTATTCGCCAAGTGTAGAAAACGACGCGTATCACCTTTATGGCTTGCTCGCGCTTGTAACAACAATGCACTCTGCCATTTTTAAAAGGGCTCCATAACGTTTCAATTACAATGTGTCGACATAACCCCGTGAAAAAACATAAACACCATTGGTGGCCATTTTGGAATGTCAATATATCCCCATATTATAATACGATGGAAAACCAAAAGCACATATTGTGGGCAAAATATCACATTTCAAAACATGAAATTCATAAGGCTCTAGGTACTCTTTATATCCTAAATATTTGTACCAAAATATCAAACATAGCCACAATTCGATACCCTGGATGTAAATTTCATCATCTGGCTTCTGATAATATCGTGATTACATTAACATACACTAATTTCATGTTAAACGTTATAAAATCAAGCCAGTATAAGCACCTGGTTTGTAGGAGTTATAATTCCTTTGCCACATTCCTATTCGTGAATGAGGTCGCGCATAAGTAATACGTGATCTGATTGACTCTTGTGTCTGCGCTCGCACTCGCAATAAAGTTAATTGCAATGCCGCAAACAATTATGCACAAGTGGGAAGATACATACAGTGGAGAAGTGTGGCTCAATGGTTAGAGCGGCAGACCCTGATGCAGAGGTCTAGCCCGGGACCAGGGTTCAATTCCCCGCCTCGGCGGGTCTTGGGCTCAAAAATTCCACGGACCTGATAATTCTCGCCTTGGTGCCTATTCTAATCATAGAGTCCCACTCTGCAACTCTGGGCAATAGCTTGCTGAATCTCCACAACGGCCCCCACAACGCTAAGGATGCCTGGGGGTGCCCAGGAGTGAACGCCTCACAGGGAAAGCCAGGACGGGTTCCTCAGTGGTATTCGTACAAGCACCTTGAGACCCTTGCGGGTGAGTAGTGCGCTATACAAGTAACAATTTACATACATAATTAATACATATATATATTTATATAGATATATATTCACTGAAAAAACATAAGTTTCAGCACATTATAGTTATAAATTAGCATTTAAAAAACCTTAGAAATTCACTGAAAAAACCATAGGTTTTAGGGAAAGTATGGCTAGTTGGACATTTCACTCGTACAAAACCATAGAAATTCCCCCGTTATAGTTAGTTCAGCTAACTAAAACTCGCGCCCCGTGATGTCATCAGTGATGTCATTTGAGATGTCATCAGTGATGTCATCAGTGATGTCACTGACCATGTCATGAGAGATGTAATATGAGACATCATCAGCAGTGCATTGCGGGGGCGCGAGTTTCAGTTTGCTGAACTAACTCTAACGGGGGAATTTCAATGGTTTTGTATGAGTGAAATGTCCAACTAGCTATAACTTTCCCTAAAACCTATGAATTTTTCAGTGAATTTCTAAGTTTTTTTAAATGCTCATTTCTAACTATAATGTGCCTGAAACCTATGTTTTTTCAGTGAATTTCAAAGGTTTTTTAAATGCTAATTTTAAACTATAACATGCCTGAAACCTATGTTTTTTTTCAGTGAATTTCCTAGGTTTTTTTATTGCTAATTACTAACTATGCCTACAAAGGTACGACATGTGAAGAAAGAGAAAGAAAGCAGAAAGCCAAATACGAGCGGCGCTCAAAAGATTGGAAAAATGTATGTACCAAGAAACGTCAAAATGGTGGGAGCATAAATCCCTTTCAATGTATCTAGAAGAAAAGCGTGTACCACGTGGGTTGCGTATTTTATTAGCACCCAGTTATGACAAGCCTAATCCCAATATGCTAAAAGAATGGGGCCAAACTAACTTGGAATCCTCCACCAAATGAATACAAATCCTGGTTAAATATGCTTCCATCGACAGGGAAATATTAATGAAGGAGATTGAGGAAATAAATGATTTGTTACAAAAATTTGAACCCCACGAAATTATTACCAAGGCCCGCAAGGAAATTGATGAAAGATTGCTTAAACAAGAAGAAAAAATTAAGGCAAGAAAAGTTTACAAGTTCGCCAGGGATAAGGAGGACTATGCCCAAGGTCGCATTTATACGTTTGCACGCAAATTTGATAGCGCCAAACGATCCAAATTGGCGCAACAAGTTCAGCAAGCGCAGCAAACCAAGCAGGGCAAAAATACCAATCAAGCGGGAGCCTCCACTTCGGCCCAGGCACCATCTTGAATGACCAACAACCAAGAAATAAGCGACAATGATTCGCTAACAAGTGGACTCACATCAGATGGGGAAGGAAACACTCTGTGGGATACTAATTCTTTGATCCTTGATCTCGGGGAGGAAGTCGATTTTGTAGTTTCGGATCGATTAAAGACATTAAGGCCTCGGACCAAACACCAACAAAAGGGGCAACAACAGCAGCTAAGCGAGCCAGATGCAACAAAAGGAGGAGTGAGCGCCGGAAAAAGCGGAAAATCACAAAAAAAACCAAAGCGACAATACTGGCGCAAAAAAAGATAAGTGACAATACCGTTATTAATGTATCTACTGTTACCCTAACTGAAGCAGAAAAACAACTTTTAAGTTTGTGGTTAACATATTGTCCAGCATCTGATTTCAATTATGCAAAAACTTGTATTGATGTCTTTCTGTATATTAGAAAACTAAAAATCAAGAAATTCTTTAACATTAAGGAAGGCCTAAATGAAAAGGAAAAAGAGCGTTCATGTAACAATGAAATTGAAAATGCACCTCTAGGTCTACCTTCTAGATTCACAAAATCTTTGTTGACTTTGCATCACTTGGCCACTGACAATACAATATCTCCTGATATAAACTCAACTCTGGATGAATTAAGAGCGGCATCCATTCCACAAGTGGGGGCTAACATCAGCCCTTTTAAACCTAAGTCGAAATTCAATCCCACCATGCCTAGGGATTCAATCAATATATTCCAGGACGTGGTGGTTGAGGACCTTAAACAATTACATCACAAGGTAAAACACAAGAAACGCTATAAAAGCAAACATGAGAATGATTATTTTTCGCTCATCAAAAAATTGGGTAATGACCACAATATTATTGTTACTACTGCAGACAAAGGGGGAAATGTAGTTATCTGGCCCCAGGAAGCTTACATTGATGAAGCAAAAAGGCAATTAAATGATCCAACTTGCTATTCTAAAACTAACATCAAACATTTCAATGATGTTAAGGACGTTTTGAAAAAGTTGTTGTATCAATGCAAAAGAGATGGCATGATCTCCTCTCAGGAGTTTGATTTTCTTCATATTGAGTTTCCAATATTGCCCAAACTATATCTACACCCAAAGATTCATAAGCAGGTGATACCAGTTCCTGGCCGGCCCATCATCTTGGCCATTGGGGGGTGGCAGAACATGTCACACATACATTGACTATTTCCTGCAGGACTTGGTTAAAGATTTGCCTACTTATGTCAAGGACACCGGTGACTTCATTGCTAAAATCAATAACATCCCATGGAGCAATGACATGTTAATGCTTACTTTGGACATCGAGTCGCTCTACACGAGCATAGAGCATACATCTGGTCTTAAAGCGCTCGATTTTTTCCTTGGCAAAAGACCTATTAATTGTTACTGTCACAACAAAGTTTTAATTGAGTTAACCACCTGGTGTCTTAACAATAATTGCTTTTTATGTGGGAATGATATTTTTGTTCAGAAGCGTGGAGTTGCTATTGGGGCCTGCTTTTCCCCCAGCTATGCGATTTTACCAGTGCAGATAACTTTGTCACAAGTCTAAATACCAACCATGAAAATCTGAAATTTACTAAATCCATTAGTAATCATGAGGCAGAGTTTTTGGATGTCAAAATATTTGTACACAACGGACACTTGGCAACCAAACTACATAGAAAAAGCACCGCTGGCAACAGTATCCTTCATGCCAGCAGTGCACATCCACGACATGTAGTAGACAACATCTCATTAGGCGAGTTACTCAGGATCAAAAGGATATGTAGCACAGAAACTGATCTTGAAATCTGCACCATGGAGGCCCTGGATAGATTCAGGCAAAGGGGTTACTGTGAATCTGTCCTAAAATTAACAGTGCAGAAAGCTAAAAGTAGAACTTGTGATTCCTTGCTTGACCAGACACACAACAACAAGTCTGGCAGTATCCCTGATGATAATACCGAGGCACCAAGACTTATAGCTGCCTACAGCAGACAAGCTAGACAAATAAGATCAATTGTGACACAAAGATGGTCGGTTTTACAAACTGATCAGGTGTTAAAACCTAGACTGCCTGATGGTCCCATGTGACCTTTCGGAAGGGCCCTTCCCTTAGGTCACATATCTGTCATGATTTTCCTGAACTTAGGAAAAAACAAGTGTGTATGAAATCTCGTTTTGGTTTCAAACGTTGCATCTCCTGCAGGGCGTGCAAATTTGGCAAAACAACTACTCAATATTACACACCTTTCAGTCCTGACCCAATTAACATCAACGGTCAATTTACCTGTAAGACTGAGTTTGCCATCTATGTCCTGACATGCACATGTGGACTGATATGTCGGCAGTACTCGACAACCTGTGCATGTCAGGATTCTCCAGCACCTTCGTGCCATCGTCAACAATGACTCATCATATCCGGTGGCCAGGCATTTTAAAAGCAATCATAAAAATGATTTACAATGCCTGACTTATTTCATCATCGCTTCAGCGGATAAGCCTCTGAGAGATGGTGACAGAGACAGGATGCTTAGGAGACTTGAGTCCCAATTTATTTTGGAACTAGATAGTAGATTTCCAAATGGGCTCAATACTATAGATGATTTGCATGTTTTACTGTAAACCTTTTTTCTTAATTTTTCTGGTTAGTCTTACGGTGAGCCGCCATTCACCTTCACGTTTTATATTTCCTGTATACAGAATTTCGTTTATTTTTTTACTTCCCCATTTTTCCCATCACATATGGCTTCATGGTTGTTACCATACAAGCTTTCTCCCACTTTTTATTACTTGGGTAACACTTCTTCCATTTATATGTTTGGACATAGCCACTGGGTACTATTTGTCAATCTCTGTTTTTTTACCTAAACTGTATTGAGAACATCCTATAGCGGTTTTTCCGCTATTAATCAATTTTTTTTTAATTTAGCACTCTTGGCCATTTGCACTTTAAGCATTCATATTCTTTGCTGCCATGTTACATCTGAACACACATAGAACTTTGTCATCTTGGATTTTATCCAACTGTTAACATTTTTGCATAATTTGCACTAACTGCATTTGTCACTTTATATGTTTACATACAGAGCTGTGATATTTGCACTTTGCATTTGCACTTTATAAGAATATTTATAAAAACATGCACTTTATTGCGTATTTTTCACATTGACAAGGTTTTATTTACAAAACTGTACTGTGTTTCATTGGATTTTAATATGGCTTCATAATTTTGATTTTTTTTAGCATTATATGCAATCATATATGTGTTAAACTATTTTGTGTTTGATACATTTTATGAAGGTCACTAGTTGCACTTTATTACAAATAATGGATTTACTTCTCTTTTTTAATGTATGTGGATTTTAACCACTTTTAATACAGTAAAAATTAGCTCATGGTATAATTGTTTGATAAACAGACTTCTAGGTACTAAGAATGGAGTATGTCCTTCATTTCTATGAACACATGGTGTAATGCTTGAGAAAGAAAAAAATGTTAATTGAAAAAAACTGTGAAGCACCTGGTATTTAACTGTAGATGTCTTACTTACTGATTGTCTGTGAGCAAGGGCGGATGCCCGAAACGCGTCAGATGTTGTTGGACTCAACCTTTTAAATAAACTTTGTGCCTTCATCTATGCTGGATTCGTGTGGTTTTCCTGGTTCGTTTGTTACACAGAGCCTTGGGAGACTGCTGTTGTTACATATATATATATATATATATATATATATATATATATATATATATATTACCTACTGGCTATCGCCAGTAGGTATATATAGTTAGGATTTATTCCCTATGGGATTTTTGAAAATTCTATGTCTAATAACTTTGGCGTTTGTGGACGGAATCGGCTGCAATTTTCAGGAAAATGGCACATTTTGTTTCTGAGCAGCCCTTAAAAAATTTGGGGGGGTTTTGTCGAGGGGGGGCCGAGAAAAAAGGGGGGTCCCAAAACACGTTTTTCCCATGTTAATTTCTATAGGGCGGTTGGACTCACTTTTAGCTCGAACGGCTGAATGGATTTGCACGAAACTTGGCAAAATTGTAGGGACTGTTAGCCCGATGTGCCTTTGCTAGGTCTCAATATATGTGCTCCAGTAGTTTTTGAGAAATTAACGTTCAAAACAAGATATATATCTGTAACAGCGCTCCGGGCTGCGCTCCGGTTCGCTTACTTTTCGCGAAACGGAACTTTGCGCGCAGAAAGCTGATTGGCTCTCCGGTGTCTGTCAACATTCTAAACAGTCCGGAGCGGCCGCCATCTTATCTCTCGGTAGGATCGAGAGAGAAGAAGAGGTGAAAAACGAAGGGGGAATTTAATGAAAGGGGGCAAGGTATACCCCTCTTGACCCCCTAGGAATGTTGTTGGGGTTATTAAAGGGTCCCGTGGGGAAAATAAAAAAAAAATGATTTTTCACGGTAGAAGCGCTTCACGGGCCGCGAACTGGGCCGCAAACTGGTAGCGAAACGGGAATTCGCCATTTTGTGCTTCGTTTTAATTAAATTACTAGGTATAAGGGGGTGCGGGAGACGTATCCTAATCCCCTATGTTTCCTGAGGGTGGCTGAGGAGGCTCATATATGTTGATACATCTCTTCCAGCGGCTGTGCGTGAGCGTTTTTTTTTTTTTGCTGCGTGACATCTGTTAACGTTCGATTTGATGGAAATCAGGAAGTGTTGACCGCCACTTTGTCACTGCGATAAAATATTTTGTTATAAATGAATCCTTATTGATAAACATTGTCTGCGCCATCTTGCCTTTTTTCCAATGCCACAATTTTGTCGTGCACGGCAGCCATTTTAGATGCCAGGCTGGTCCCAGGCTATCACCTACCCCTGCGGATGTAGTTTATGGCCCCAGCTGTAGAGAATCCAGACATGCCAACCCTCCCGATTCAGGCGTGAGACTACTGATTTCAGTGCTAGTCTCCCGCCTCCCGATTTCTGCAAGCAAAAACCCGGGGCATATTACCAACAACTAGCGTTAATTTTTGTCTCTAACTTGTTTAGAGACAAAAATTATCGCCGCACATCGGCGATTTTTATCGCAGATAAATCTTGCTATTAGCAAGGTTTATCGCAAATGCGATAAAAAACGGCCGCAATGCATGAATATCGCAGAAAAGTCAGCGATATTCATGTATTATCGAGCAAATGCTCTTAGCCATGTTATCCACCTCCCATTGGATAACATGGCTAAGAACTGCTCAGGTCAGGTGTTAGCTTTTGGAGATATTCGCGCTTAGCGCGAATATCTCCAAAAGTTGGTAATAGGAGATAGCGATGTTAGGGACTGTTTCCAGTCGCTAACATCTTGGCTCGCCCACTTTGCATGTCATTAGTGATAAGTATCACTGACATGCAAAGCGGGGCCCAAGATGGTCGCTATCTCCTTTTAGCTGTCACTAACTGGTGTTAGCGACAGCTTGGTAATAGGGAGATAATTTTATCTCCGCTTTCTTGGCTTTTAAAGCCAAAAAAGCGGAGATAAACCCCCATGATAATATGCCCCATGATTCCTCGGGGGTTTCAGCTGACAGGGCTTGGTATTGTGTTACGTGGTAATTCTTCCAGGAAACGTCAGAGGGTCGATGCAGGGGTTCTAGAAGGGGTGATAAACCATTTAAGCCTCATGAACAAGCGCATGGTCTTTTAAAGATCTGTGAAGTACTCGGGGCGGCGGTGTGTGTGTGTCCTCTTTCAGGAGCGGGCGGGGGGGGGGGGCACTGCCAGCAACTTCCAGGCCAGGCAGTGTTCAACACTTGCATCACCCTTTCTCTGCCTGCTATTGCGCTCCATGCTTCGGAAAGGTAAGAAAAAGAACGTGCATTTGAGTTTGAAATGTCCAATCCTGTAGCAGTACACTTGCAAAGCCCACACATGACAATAACCCGATTCAAGGCCCCATTCACCCGTTTAAAAAAAAATATATAACACTCCAACAAAGTAGGATTATAAAACTTTATTAACTTTTAAATATAACGAACGGAACAAAAACTGTAAAAACATTTAAACATTTTTCACAAAAAAAAGCAACAATGGTCAGAAGCTGTCTTTTGTGCGAATAGTCCCAAGGCAGCACAACGTGCTGAGTTCTGGACGGCACCCAGGTGATGTCACCTGGGTGCCGCACTGGTTTTTGGGATCCTACAATGCAGCAAAGAAAAACAGCGTGGGGCGTCCAGGGTGGTGCGGAGGGAGGCCTCGTCAGTAGCGGTCTGTTGTGCGAATAGTCCCAAGGCAGCAGAACGCGCTGAGATGTTGATGGCACCCAGGTGATGTCCAGTAAACTGCCGCACTGGTTTTGGTATCCTACAATGCTGCTCCGAAAATTGGCATGGGGCGGCCCTTGGGGGGGGGCGTGGGGGAGGCGGCGTGAACGGGCCTCCCCAGGTGGCGGCCATCCAGCTGAGTTGCGCCCGCTCTTGCGGCTACAGCGTCTCGCTCACCATGTTGTTGAGTTGCTCCCACTCTTGCAGTGCAGCGATAGGCGGCTGCCACATGACTCTTAAATGGTGGACGGCTCTTCGGTTTTGGGCCTGGTCCACTAAAATGGCCCTGGGACACCTTGGAACTCGGACGCTTGCCTGATAGGGCTTGGGCTCCATTCTCGAAAAGCGTCCCCTCAGCCGTGAAGATTCTACAAAAGTCTTGGGGGCCCTCGACTCCTGCAGGCTTCCGGTGGGGAGCGGCTGCCATGATTGCTCGCGGAATGACCACGACGGAGCCACGAGATGGTGGTGCTCTCATGCTGACGCCAGCTTCAGTCTGAATCATCCAGAAACAAGGTGGGGCTTTCATCGTTTGGGAAAAAAAAATGTTCTAAACCAATGAAAAGTGTTATTTTTAGGTCATATGACCAAGCCTTCTATCTTTAGGAAACCAAAAGTAAAATGAACCAATGAAAAGTTTTATAAACAAGTCACATGACCTGTTATGCGGCATAGGGCTACAAAAAGCGTAGAAAATCCGTTGGCACGTGAGGCGGCGTCAGTAGCGGACCGATGTGCGAATAGGCCGAAGGCAGCACAACGCGCCGAGATCCGGATGGCACCGAGTTAGTGTCCAGCAAGTTGCTGCACTGGTGTGGCTATCCTACAATGCTGCGCTGAAAGTCGGCGTGGGGCGCCCCGTTGGCTTGTGAGGTCGCGTCAGTCAGTGGGGGCTGTGCGTCTCCCCCAAGATGGAGGCTCCTCGGCTGCAGTGCGGCGCCCCTTAGCGTTTCACTCGCCGTCCAACTGAGTTGCGTCCGCACTTGCGGCTACAGTAGGCCGAAGGCAGCACAACGCGCCGAGATCCGGATGGCACCAAGGTGGTGTCCAGCAAGTTGCCGCACTGGTGTGGCCATCCTACAATGCTGCGCCGAAAGACGGCGTGTCCAGCTGAGTTCTGGTCACTCTTCCGGTACAGTGACTCGAACGCGCCGAGATCCGGATGGCACCGAGGTGGTGTCCAGCAAGTTGCCGCACTGGTGTGGCCATCCTACAATGCTGTGCCGAAAGTCGGCGTGGGGTGCCCCGTTGGCTTATGAGGTGATGTCAGTAGTGGACCGATGTGTGAATAGGTCGGAACCAGCACAAGGCGCCAAGATCCGAATGGCAAGTCCTGGATGTTGAGTGCCATAGTTGAGAGTTCTGAGCAGTGCTTGTAAGACTGTCTGAAGCTTATTTGCACCTGCTGCAGCTTCACTATTGCCCTGGTGTGGCCAAAGGTCGCACATGACATAGGCGGCCGGCTCCCGAGGTCCGGCGGAACTTTTTTCCTTTTCCTTTCTGCTTCTTGTCCTACAATCCGTTTCATCTGAAGACACGACCAGGTCCCTGAATGTGTGCAGGGGGACGCTATTGATTGAATGAAAATGGCGGCTTGACACAAAGCTGACTCAAGCGTTGCTGTTGATGCTATGCAGACAAAAATTGGTTTTCAGTTTGTACATTCTTCAGGATTTTTTTTTCCATCCAAAGCTGATTGAGAGTTTGTAGAAAAATGGCTTCAGATTTTCCACATACTACTCTTCAACATTCTTCCTAAATGTAACAATGTGAGACTCACTAGGAGAACGGCTGTTTATGTTTCCTTTCAAAATGCTGCCAACAATATTTTCTGAATGGAAGACACCATCTTGTAGCATAAAGGGCCGAAAGGGGTTCTGGTCTGGCCGATGGTTGGTGGAGACATTTTGACTATATCTTGGACCTGCCCGGCCTCGCCCAAACTGGCGCCGGTATAAATGGGACTCGTAACTCATTGTTGTGTACTAGTTGAACAACCTTGATATCACGAGATATGAATGCAGTTTTGATGCTCATGGCGGGCGGGGACGAGAATTGATTGAATATTTCGACATCCCTATTGATATTAAGTTCTGATGTGTTATTGATTACTGTACTATTGAAAGTTCGAATTAACGTCACCCATGGTACTTGCACGCAAATGTATATCTAGATAACTTTTTTGTAAGTGGCCCTGTCGTATTTTAATTACAAAATGTACGTCCACCGATTCCGCAACTGTTAGACACCTTAGTTCTTGCAACCTAATGGCTCGTTCGTTACGTTCCTCTATAATGTAAATGTCTCCTCATCATATACGATTCCAGTTTGCTCCGTGGCCGGCCCACGTGGTTATAGGCCCGTATTTGTATACTGACATTTTCACAATAAAGGTTTTTAAAACAAAACATGGTAGTAGTATTTACATTGGTAAAGTTTTTACTTTTAGTCACTGTTTTCGAATCAGTAAAAGGCAAGTGAAATAAAGTAGTCCAATTACATGACGGATAAAAGGTATAATATGTAGGAACGCAGTAAAGATAAATGGTCAAGGGCAGTTGTGTTTTCCACTTCTGCAACATAAAGTGATCGATAAGAATCTGATAATCAGGCGTATCGGAGACTAAGACAGCAGGCCGAGTCTCTTTTACTCAACGGCTCCGTCATGGAACGAAGAAACGCCCTTTTTCTAGAAAAAGGAATATATTTTACTTGCAGGACAGTTGTAAATTTTCCGGGAAAGTACATTAGCCTGGAATATTATAACATATATGTTTTTTAAAAAAAGTTCGAAATCAATAAAAAGCGTATTTTTTAGGTCATATGACCAAGCTTTTCATTATTAAAATAACAAAAGTAAAATGAACCAATAAAAATTTTTATTAACAAGTCACATGACCTGTTATGCTTACGTTGCGCGCTGCGCGCCGCGCCCCGGATTACTTCCGGGTGCGCTAACGCGGCGTGTCATATAACGCATTACGCGACAACGTAGGTCAAGAATATAGTCAAAATGTCTCCACCAACCAGCGTTCGGAACACAACCCCTTTCAGCAGTCCAAAAAGTTCTGTAAAATGACAACAGAGGGGACAGGCAACAAGAACCATCAGTCAAAGAGGGGAGGGCAAGTTCTTCTCTACCGGGTCATGTTGAGGCGCTACCGGAACTGATCGAATTGGTAGTCTACAGTGTTTCTGGATGTTTCAGACTAAAGCTGGCGTCAGCATGAGAGCACTACCATCTCGTAGGTCCGTTGTGGCCATTCCATGAGCAAACATGGCAGCCGCTCCCCACCAGAAGCCTGCGGGAGTCGGGGGCCCCCAAGACTTTTGTAGAATCTTCACGGCTGAGGGGACGCTTTCGAGAATGGGACCCAAGCCCTATCAGGGAAGCGTCCGAGTTCCAAGGTGTCCCAGGGCCATTTTAGTGGACCACGCCCAAATCTGAAGAGCCGGCCGCCATTTTGAGAGTCCTGTGGCAGTCGCTTATCGTTGCATCGCAAGAGCGGGAGCAACTCAACTACATGGTGAGCGAGACGCTGTAGTCGCAAGAGCGGGCGGTAAACAGCTGAATGGCGGAAGAGGCACAGTGTAGCAAAAGCGAGCGGAATGGCAACTAAAACGGTAAAGGGGCGCCCCACTACAGCGTGTCTTCAGGTCAAACGGATTGTGGGACAAGGTCCAGAATAGAAGAGTCATCAAAAGGCAAAAAGTTCCGCCGGACCCCGGGAGCCGGCCGCCTATGTCGGGGGCGATCTCATGCTACACCGGTGCTATAAGACTTGGGGAGGGGGTCGGAGCCAAGCGTCTTCTCCGAGTCCATGGCCATCACACCGCCCCTCGGGGGCCTCCGTCAAGCTGTTTAGGAAGGTAACATATCACATTGTTTTCAAATGCAGTCAGGTCCACAAACGACACTCACTTACTTTGAGAATAGTGAAGCTGCAGTAGGTGGAAATAAGCTTCAGACAGTGTTACAAGCGCTGCTCAGAACTCTGAACTATGGCACCCAACATCCAGAACTTATGCCATTTGAGAATGGCAGTGACATTGAAGCAACTCAGGGACCAAAACCATTAACGTACTTTCACGTATGAAAATCTTACTTGGGGAGGGGGCAGGAGCGAAGCGCCCCCTCCCAGTCCGCGCCACCACACCGTATGTTGAAAATCTGAAGCCATCGTTCTACAAAGTCAACCAACCTTGGATGGAAAAATCTAGAAAAATGTACAAACTGAAAACCAGTTTTGGTCTGCATAGCATCAGTAGCAACGCTTGCTATCAGAGTGCATGAGTTTCATGCTCGATCGATTGAGCTAGCCGGATCGGGCAATAAAAAGTATAAAATAGTTATGTAAATAGTTATTTAATAAAATGTTTTACCCTGTTTCTTTGCTGGTGTGTTGTCTATATTTTTAATATTTGCATAGGGTTTGTCGTTATTTTGGGCGGGGTGGGTGACGGAGTCGAGCTGTCTTGCAGCCCTCATGGTGTGGAGCTCAGTTCATCTCACTATTTTCATATTTCTCATGAAGGGTTGTTCCTAATATTTCTATTTTAGCGAGGTCAAAAAGAGATCCAATTAGTGGCCTACTGATTTTGCTCGATTACTTTTATTTTTTTACACGATTTTTCACTATCTGCAAAGACTAAACAGAGTATTGCGACTTTGTGCTTGTTTGTAAATAGAGAATGATCCAAAGAGAACCAATTCTAAAACAGTAAATGCTTGGATAACAATCAATCAAATGGAGAGACAAGCAGGCACGACGGATTACAACGGGGGTAAAGGTCTGCGTTAACTACCGTTCACTATCTGCAAAGAGAGAGTACTACTAAGAGAAAAGAGGGGAGGGGGGGGTGCAGCGTTCAAAGCACATCAGCCTGCATAAATACGAAAATGTTTTTATCTATCACGTACTTGACATTTTAAAGCTTTTCATATTTGCTATTAAAAAACCATTGAAATTCACTGAAAAAACCATAGGTTATAGTCGATATATAGTTAGGAATTTGCATTTACAAAACCTTGAAAATTCAATGAAAAAACCATTGGTTTTAGGCCATATATAGTTAGGGATTTGCATTTACAAAACCTTATTTTACTCGCATAAAACCATTGAAATTCCATATATAGTTAGATGCGCTAACTATATATCGCGCACCCGCAATCCACTGCTGATGATGTCACATATTACATCATTCATGACATGGTCAGTGACATCACTGATGACATCACTGATCACAACATCCAGTGACTGTATGTTTCTGTAAAGTTAAAATATGTCTTACATATTGAAGAATGAGTGGATGTATAAATGTCTGGATGAAGGATTTAGTAGGTGCATGACTGATTGTATGAGGGAGTGATTAAATGTGTCTCACTGAGTGCATGGGTTAGTGATTAAACTGTATTAATTTGTGCATCATTATATCTGTTGTTCTGTAAACTGCTGCATGTGTTGATCAGTAGCTATATGAATAACTATATGGGTTATTGATTGGTTGCTCAAGTATTTGTATGGGAGACTGAGTATGTGTGTGAGTGGCTGGGAGGTGTGTGACTCTGTGCATAGATGTGTGAGCAGTTGATTCACTAGATGTATGGTTTCAAAAGTGCATGTGGAAACAGCTGTATGGGCGGTTGACTGTGTGCATGAGTGTATTGGTGAGTGAATGGATATCTCAGTGCTACATGTCAAAGTAAGTACATATGTAAAACACAGTACATGTGAGAGTTAACATATATAAATAACTGTGCATTAGAGCCAGTGAATGTGTGAGTGGCTGTATGGATCATTGTGAACTTTTATTAGGGATTATATAAGAGAGTAAATATGTGTTAGAATATGTTTCAATAAGTAAGGTGTGTATAACTGTATAGTTGAGGAATTGGAGGTGTGTTTGATTCTTTGCATGACTGTCTAGGTGTATGAGTAACTCCATGGATGAGTGACAATCTGTGAGTGTCTGTTTTCACTGAGTGTATCTAAGGATATATCAGAGTCTGTAGAGGTTCATCGTATTAACACATGAATGATGTCATCTGTGATGTTGTCAGTGATGTCATTTGAGTTGTCATCAGTGATGTCATCAGTTTATTTATTTATTTATTATTTATTTATAAATTTGTAAAGCGCCTGGTGACCCGGAGGCATCCCCGCGCTGTAGAATTGCGATATCCAAGAGGAGGGGGGGACCAGAAGACTATTTAGGGAATAAGAAAGTCTTGAGTTTTTTTCGGAAGATGGCGTGGGAGGGTTCCAGTCGCAAGTGGCGAGGCAATGCGTTCCACCCTGAAGAGGCTTTGACCGAGAAGCGGCGGCCGCCGGTACGAGCCTTCTTAAATTTAGGGACGATGGCGAAATGCTCGTCGTCTGAGCGCAGTGACCTTGGGGCTTTGTAGGGGGTGACAAGGTCTTTCAGGGCGGCCGGGCCGGCACCATTAATGAGTTTATGACTGGTGCACATTGCTTTAAACTCAATTCGCTGGCGGACAGGGAGCCAGTGAAGGGCCTTCAGGGCTGGTTTGGCAGAGGCTCTAGGGGGGAGGTCCATTATGAGCCTAGCCGCAGCGTTTTGTGCCCGTTGGAGTTTGGCTAAGGTGAACTCTGGTGCACCAAGGTAGACGGCATTGCTATAATCAAGTCTGGCTAAGATGAGCCCTTGAACCAGCAGCTTCCTGGAGAGCGGGGGGAGGAGGGGGAGGATCTTGCGGGTCGCCCGCAAGAGGCCAAAGCATGTTCCAGCGGTCTTGGTCGCCTGGGTTTTCATGGTAAGGCTTGGTTCGAGCCAGACGCCAAGCGTTTTGACTTCAGTCTTTGGAGTGGGAATCTCACCAAAGGTATCCGGCCACACCGCGGCGGGGATTGAAGACCATTTATTACCCAGGAGCATAATTTCGGTCTTAGCACCGTTCAATTTTAGGGAGGATTCGCACATCCAGGAGTAAATGTCCTGGAGACAGTTCCGCAAGCTGTCTGGATGTTTGTCCAGCTGGGAGAGGGAGACGACAAGTTGGGTGTCATCAGCGTAGTTGACGACCTTGATCCCATAGGGGGTCACAACATCTTCCAGGGGGGCCATGTAAACATTAAACAGGGTGGGACTAAGCGAAGACCCCTGCGGGACTCCGCATGTGAGTGGAAGGGGGTCTGAGCGAGAGTTGCCGTCCCACACCTGAAAAGTACGGCCTGATAGAAAGGAGTTAATCCAGGCGTGTGCGGAACCCATGATTCCTGCCCTGGCCAGGCGATGTAGAAGGACTCGGTGATCCACCGTATCAAAGGCGGCACTGAGGTCCAGGAGGATCACCGCCACTGATCCTCCTGAATCCAGAATGCGCCTTGATTCCTCAATGACAGAGAGGAGGGCTGTGTCCGTGCCCTGGCCGGAAGCCGGTTTGAGATGGGCGCAGGATTTTGTTGGTCTCAAGGAATTGGGAGAGTTGGGAATTAACAAGTTTCTCTGCCATCTTGCTGATGAATGGAAGGAGTGATATAGGTCTATAGTTAGACATGTCGTCAGGATTCAGATGGGGTTTTTTTAGCAGGTCTTTGACAACCGCGTTTTTCCAGCTGGGCGGCACTGTGCCTTGGCGTAAGGAGGTGTTAATAAGATCCCTGATAGTGGTGACCATGCTGGGGGCGGCAGTTTTTAATATTCTAGCCGGGGCCGGGTCAAGAGGTGAGCCGCTTTTCATTTTGGATAGCGTGGAGGTGACCTCAATGAGAGAGGTAGCTCTAAAGGAGGACAGCCGCGGGCTGTTCGTGCAGACCTCAGTATCCGGGGCGTTATGGGGGGTAATCATGGGGAGAGAGTCCAGTATTCGCGTGATTTTAGAGTCAAAGAAGGAGGCAAGGTCATTGCTTCTATCTGGGGGGGCATGGGAGACGCTGGGGGCCGAAGGTATGTTGAGGAGTTCTTTGACAATCAGGTACGCTTCTTTTGAGGAATTGGAGGCGTTTTGGATTCTGTTGTCATAGAATCCTGCCTTGGCAAGTTTGAGAGCTGATTTATAGCGTCTTACTGCACTATTGTAAAGGTCTTTGTTGCTGTGTAGCCAGTCTTTTCTCCATAGCCTCTCGGCCTTTTTGCACTCTTTGCGTAGGTCCCTGAGGTCAGCATTGTACCAGGGGGCTTGGCCCTTTATCCTGTTTTTAATCTCCCGATTTTTTATGGGGATGAGTTTGTCGAGGGTGGACGATATCCAGTCTCTGACTTGGGAGTCAGCGGTGGCGGGGTCCTCAGAAAGGCTGGGGGTCGAAGCGTCTAGGGCTGTGGACCAATCCTCCACCGAGAGTCTGGCCCACGCTCTGTCTCTGGTGAAGGTGGGGGGTTTTTGGGGCCTTTTAAAAGTTCCAGGGAGATGGGTCGTGACCAAAAAGTGGTCCGTCCACGGGAGGGGTTGGGACTTGATGTAAAGGAGGGAGGGAATATTGGAGAACACCGGGTCGAGAAGGTGCCCTTTCGTGTGAGTAGGATCAGAGTTGGCGAGAAGCAGACCCAAGGCCGCTAGGTCGTCTATAAGGTCGGTTGCCCCAGTATCGAGGGGATCCTCGAGATGGATGTTTAAGTCACCAGTTATAATAAAGTTGGATGCAAGGTGAGCTGTGGAGGTGACGGTTTCCAGCAGGGCGGCAGTGAAGGGGCCCGAGTAGCCGGGCGGCCGATACACCAGAAGGCCTGACAGGGAGTTGGTCGAGGATAGCTGAATCGTGAAGTGACAGCTCTCTGAGTCTTGGATCGCGCCGTCTTTCGTACGACAAGTAAAGTGGTCCCTGTAGATAATGGCCAGGCCACCTCCTCTACCTAAGGGGCGAGGTTGAGACATGATGAGGAAATCCGGGGGGAGGGCCATAACAATGTCAGCGTTGGAGTGCTCCGTAATCCAGGTTTCTGTGAGTAATAGTATGTCCAGATTAAGGTCGACAATAAGATGGTTGATAAGCAGGGCGTGTTTAGGGAGTGATCTGCAGTTAAGAGTCGAGATTTTGAGAACAGGGGGATGGGCCGGTGGTTTTGGAAGGGAGAGATTTCCTGGTTTGCATTTATCGCAGTGAGGAAAGGGGGCAGTAGGATCGAGTAGTGCCAGACAGGCGCTGTTTTTAGTGGGTCTAAGGCTGAGAAGCTCTCTACGAGAGTATCTTGTCTTGGAGGCGGCTGGGGCAGGCATCAGTGATGTCATTTGAGATGTCATCAGTGATGTCATTTGAGTTGTCATCAGTGATGTCATCAGTGATGTCACTGACCATGTCATGAATGATGTAATATGTGACATCATCAGCAGTGGATTGCGGGTGCGCGATATATAGTTAGCGCATCTAACTATATATGGAATTTCAATGGTTTTATGCGAGTAAAATAAGGTTTTGTAAATGCAAATCCCTAACTATATATGGCCTAAAACCAATGGTTTTTTCATTGAATATATATATATATATATATATATATATATATATATATATATATATATATATATATATATATTCAATGAAAAAACCATAGGTTTTAACACGTTATAGTTAGGAGATAGCATTTGAAAAACCTATGAAATTCACTGAAAAAACCATAGGTTTGACACCAGTTATAGTTAGATGGAAATTTTACTGACATAAAACCAATGAAATTCCACGTTATAGTTAGTTGGACTCACTATAACTTGCGCGTGTAATGCACTGCTGATGACATCACATATTACATCACTCATGACATGGTCAGTTACATCACTCATGACATCACTGATGACACCATCCTTGTGACACAGTGACTGATCTCCTTTCACTGTAAAGTTACCCTTGAAACACATATTCAAAAATAGAAACTAACATTTTCAAAAAAGTGGATATACCCATACCAGTTACAACAACGAATTCAGTAATTTCACCATCTATGTACACATTCACACATTCACCAACAGTTTTATATAGTCACTCATACATATACTCACTCATCATATGTAGTGATACACCTATTCATCCTGTTACACACCGACAGTCATCAACAAGTTACTCACACATATACTCACATATGCAAATAAACTAATAAACATCCATTTATTTGCATATACAGATATACACACACTACCACCTTACTTCTAAGGAAACCTATACATATGTACTCTTTTAAACAATCACTTATAGAAACACATACTTATTTAAACAGGAACTCTTACAATCTCTCACTTTCACATATACTGACTTATATACATCAATACTCACATATACTAGATTAAAATGTATCTTGTTACTGATAAACACACTGCTGAGATAGGCATTCAATCACTAACACACACATATACACACTCATCTACTCATACAGTCCTGCACATATGCTGTTTTCAAAAAACATACAAACAGTGAGTCAGTCTTTGATGCATCTATGTGCTAAGTAACACCCCCACCAAACCATACAGACACTCATACTGATACTAAAAAAACATATAATAACCCATATACACACACATGTAGCTACTCACCAACCCATACAGCCACTTATACACAAAGTGAAACACTGATACATATGTTTAAATTTTTAAACATTACTCGCTAATATATGTATTCACTAAGATACACTTAATAAGCCAGTTACCAATCAATTTAAAAAAAAATCCATTTAGACACTTATTTAAACATTTATTCTTCCATCGACCTTTACATATACATATATAAAACATATTTATTTTTCAGAAAGACACACATTCACTGGATGGTGTCATCAGTGATGTCATGAGTGATGTAACTGACCATGTCATGAGTGATGTAATATGTGATGTCATCAGCAGTGCATTACACGCGCAAGTTATAGTGAGTCCAACTAACTATAACGTGGAATTTCATTGGTTTTATGTCAGTAAAATTTCCATCTAACTATAACTGGTGTCAAACCTATGTTTTTTTCAGTGAATTTCATAGGTTTTTCAAATGCTATCTCCTAACTATAACGTGTGTAAAACCTATGGTTTTTTCAATGAATTTCATAGTTTTTTTGAATGCTAGTTCCTAAGTATGTAATCACGATCGTAACTATATAGTGTCACCGCCTACACGTCCTGAGAAGCGCATGTAAAGTCATATGACTTGAAAACAAGACTTCCAATTGGTTCTTAGTAGTTTCTGTTCTGGAATTTACACGAAGCACTCCACCCACTTTCCTCACAATCTTTTCTACTCTCAAGAGACAACAATATCGAGCATCTTCCGGAAAACTTTGCTGAAATGGCTGCCCTTTCGCATTCATCTTCCGAATCTGAAGGAAATGAGCGACCACCGTTAAGAAGAAAAAAGGAATCTTTCATTTGGCAATTTTTTACTTACCCTAAAGATCAAAAGAAAGTGAATGCGCCAAAAGTAACCTGCACGATATGCAATTCGGAGCTCTCAAGGGGAAATCCAAATAAAAAATATTCCTTTTCTATACACACCATGCAGCGGCATGTTAAACAAAGGCACCCTGAGCATTATGCAAAAGCATCGACAAGAGCCCTAGCCACGCTATTACCATCAGAGGTGGCCAGCATATCTTCTGGTGGACGACCTGTATCTCCATCGAGTGCTGAGATGGACTTGAGGCCATATCTTGCGAAGGTGCACATGAAATGCAACGAGTGTGGAGAAATTCTTTTGTACGGAGAGCAGAGCCTCGTTCTTATTCAACTCAAAATTGAAAGTCATAAATGCCCCAAGAAAAGATAAATTTCTTTACTTCATTTTCATAGTATTACATACTGAAAAATGTAGTAGCAACTTTAAAAAATCGAAAGCATCATAACACTTGTTTCCAAAAAAAACAACAAAAAAAATAAAAGTTCTTTTCAGAACTACCTCTTTCTACCAAAACGTGCTCCAAGAGCATATTATGAGATGTTTTTTCGCCGCTTTATTTTAGTGCGAGACCGGGTGCGCGCACCCTCCTATCGCGTACAGGACCTGACACTTGCATGTGAAGTCATGTGACTTCAAAACAACACTTCTAATTGGTTCTTGGTAGTTTCTATTCTGGAATTTACACGCAGCACTCCACCCACTTCCATCACTTTCTTTTCTACTCTCAAGAGAGAACAACGTTGAACAGCTTCCCGAAGACTTCACTGCAATGGCTACCGTTCCGCATTCATCTTCTGAATCTGAAGGAAATGAGCGACCACCTTTGACAAGAAAAACGGAGGCCACGCTATTACCATCAGAAGTAATCAGCACATCTTCCGGTGGACGACCTGTATCTCCATCGAGTGCTGAAATGGACTTGAAACCATATCTGGCAAACGTGCACATGAAATGCACGAACTGTGGAAAACTTCTTGTATACGGAGAGCAAAGCTTTACTCTAATTAAACACAAAATTGAGAGTCATAAATGCTCCAAGAAAAGTTACATTTCTTCACTTTATTTGGATAGAATGACATACTGAAAAATGTCGTAGCAACTTTAAGAAATCAAAAGCATCATAACACTTGTTTCCCAAAAAAAAAAAAAAAAAGTTCTTTTCAGAACTAACTCTTTCTACCAAAACGTGCTCCAAGAGCATATTATAGGATGTTTTTTCACCGCTTACATTTAGTGCGCGACCGGGTGTGCGCACCCACCTATCGCGTACAGGCGTCGAGACACGCATGTAAAGTCATGTGACTTTAAAACAACACTTCCAATTGGTTCTTACTAGTTTCTATTCTGCAATTTACACGGAACACTCCACCCACTTCCCTGGAAAACCAGTTTATCGAAAACCTTTTAAAACTCCTCTTATGAAATATTCGACATCGTTCACATAGCAGAGTTGTAAATAGCACTATATACACTCCGTCCCTTAATTATAAGAGACTTATTGCTATGTGAGAACAACTTTTGTTTTCACGTGATAATGTGAAATGCTGAGCCTGTTACATAATTTTATTTCACATATATGTTACTATTCTCCTTCGAGCACTAACACCGTAGAAAATACCACCAATAGCGGTGATATTTTTTACACCGAGAACGGGCGATTAGTATCGATTAGAGCCCTTACAATTATAAAGTTTTATTTCCTAAGTCTCTGATCTCACACTGTGCAACGTGGCTCCCCTGTGTCGTAATGAGGTCCATAGACAAAAACTACAGGGCCAGCATTATACACATGCACAGAACCACAAAACCACAAGAGCCACCATGTTAATATATATCCTTAATATAATAAACCTCTGAGAATAAATACATATTTCCGTGGCACCCCATAAAAGAAATTTGGCGTCCTCTGACTCTGCTTCATTACCAAACACCCTAACCCCGCCCCCCTCACTCTTCACTAAACTCCACACTCCACCCCACCCGGACCCCCTATTACAAACCCCCAACCTACCCTCCCTGCCCAAACCCACCATGAACCTCAAACCGCACCTGGAAAACTTATAAGACACAGGATTCCTAAAATTCAAAGAATAGGCAACAGGCAGATAATCTAAATAGTACATAAAGGCACATATTTTTTCCATAATACTATTGAAAAATATGTTCTATTTTTTATAAATCTATCATGCATCTGACCCTCTAGAACCGCTTTCAAAACGTGAACTATAAACCTCTACTTTTCATTTTCAAACCATACACTTTCAATTACATTTTTTTTTTTTTTACAATTCATGTAATGTTACACACCTTTTCTAAAATACACCAGTCCCTATTATTTATAAGGATTTATTTTCAGTCTTCATCAGTGACACTTTCTTAACATATAATGAAAATCACTGTAACTTTTTAAACGACAATGCTAACGCGGTAAAAATAACCCTTCATTTCCTTTCCTTTAAGAATGCAGACTATCTACCCCACGCATGCGTTTCTTGATCTTTGTATTTGGCAGCGAATACCGACCTTGAATCGGAAGACATGAACAAGACCTCCATTGTCACATTTAAAACTGAACGTTGCATCTGCTCACACACATATCTTTCACTTAGCTAACATTCACAGAAAACAGCATTGATGTAAAAAAAAATTGACCTTGCTTTACAACTTGGTCAAATAACTCCCTTATTTTTTAACGCATCCTCCACTTCAAGAAAAGCTACTTTTTTGATAACTACTAAGCAATATATAAGTGACTAGACTCCTAAAAAATTTATCAAGTCATTCTGCTCCTCTCCACTGCATAGCCGGCGACCTAATTCTGTGGAGTTGCTATACAACCGGCAGTGCTGCGCCGTTTCCTGTACCATCTTGGGAAATTCAAAATGGATGTCCCTCCTGCCTTCGCAAACGAGCCGGACTACTTAGAACTATTTCGAAAGAGAATGCTTCTGTACTACGGCACCTTACCACTCTCAACTTTGAATACTTCATATCGATTATCATTTCGATATTCGTATTTCACCTGTGTGCAGCCTGTATTTCATTGCCTGAGCTGTGATTTCACATGGGCCCTGGATTTATGTCTCTGCAATTTGGTACCTCCTGAACCGAATTACAATCACCTCATGAATCCGTTACTTGATCATGAACAGCTTTGTTACAACGGAGGGTTTATGGCCTAGGCAGCGATACAAGGAGTTCTGGGTCATTGGAATATATTCGCAGCGGCGCAAGATTTCCTAACAGAGAGCTACATCGAAAACCCACGAGCTGTCCTATGATGGTAAAAGACGCTCCAATAATGACAGATCATGAATGCTCCTTTCATCTTCTCAATTGGATGGCTGACATGTTTTCAGATGATAACAATGATTTCCTGTTAGAAGCACTTGCTGCATACTTTGCCTACACAATGGACGGTTAACTCTTTCCCAACAGAGAACTACATCGAAAACCCACCGAGCTGCCCTCTGATAATAAAAGAGGCTCCGATTTTAACAGATCATGAGTACTGCTTTACTCTTTTCCATTGGATAGCTGACATACTTTCAAATCATAAAAGTGATTTCCTGTTACAAGCAGAAGTTACCTATTTTGCCTAAATAATGCTTCAATAACTCTTATACAAGCCATTGACGTCCTCATTTCCTTTTGCTTACCTATATTCTTCACGTCCTTTTCCATATTTTCTTTTGAAGAACAGACCTATTGGCTTTACTAACAGTGGACATTATGATTTCGTGTTGTTTAAATTTTGGTCTTTTATGTGGACTACATTTGTTTCTTCAGCTACTCGATTTTCAACTTTTTTTTTTTACAGTATAATCTCAACAATTCTATTTCATATCTTATCTAAGGTTATTTCAAACGTACTCGATGCAAAACTCGCTAATATATGCTACATGTACCCTAATTAATGTGTAAATTATAAACAAGTTTTTTATAACTGTAAACGCCATTTCGCATCTCAACTGCTTATTTCCACCTCACACGCCTCTTCTCCTTTAATTTGCCATAAAATTATTAATTTAAAATACTTTACAGAAAAATATGTTCTTTCAACAATATTTCCATTGTTACTTGTGCTGTATTTCAAATGCAATACTGCAACCTTCAAAAGATATCTCAATACAGTAGTTCTCCTCAATAGTGATTTCCGCAGCATCCAACAGATTACATACATGCACCTCTCGCATTTTGTCGCTTTTGGCGCCTTTTTTTCCCCCCGTACACAGTAACATAACACAAACTTGATAGTGTTTCGCATGTAGACAGCTGATTGATAAAGTAATGATGTATAACCACTTGCATTTTCATATATCGTTTCTAAACTGAAAGGCCAGAGACCTTCTTCCATTTATTAAAATATAATATACTTCCTTTTAAGAGTGTACAATGTTTTTTTCCAACTATATTCATTTTTCTTCAACTATAGCGTTTGTATTCCATGTACTACTGACAATACCAATTACTGTGCTTTTTGCCATTTCTGTACTCATATTACATGATGATTTGCCTTTAAAACAGTACATTTCTAAATAAACATTTCAAATATTCACGGTTTCTCTTTTAATCCATAATCTCAACTGAAATGATTTCATATTGAAAAACTATTCATGGGTTCCACATAACCTTAACTGTAGTCACTGAGGACCTTATTTATGAAGACCTTCCGCCGCCGCTGCCTCAGTTTTTTAAAATAGGAAACAGTGACGCACCGGTGGCGCAAGACCTTCATAAATAAAGTCCTGAATGTTTTCTTTTCTCGACCTCACTTACTGATACTAGAACCTGCAAGCCAATTACGGCCCGTGAACTTTTTCTTAGTAGGTCGCGCACCGTACAGACAGTTACACCAATGTTAAAAAAAATTTTTTATTGTTACCAAGCACCGCCACAGTTCCGCTTCACTCAGAGTTAATCACTGCTCCCACGCTACTACAGGCCAAACGCTATGTCGTATTTCTCTCCTTATCACCCTTTCATCTCTACAATAACAAACAGTTCTCTGCCTGCCACCACAGAACAGAGTCAGACACAGAGGCACCAAAGAGTGAACCCATCACCAACTGCCATCTCCGGCTGTTTTCATGGTTACACCTCATTCTGCACCTTGCTGAAGGCACAGGTCAAAAGTTCATGTCTCAACGTTCTACAGCAAACTAAGAAGACTGTTTTCCCTCTAGAAACACCTGCCAATCCACAGCTCTGTTACATGTCTTGTTTTTTCACAACCAATAGTACTTCTCGTTTAACATAAACATTAACATGCAACGTACTGTTCAATGTCCACTTATTACAATCAACCAATCATTTTTATTTTTTTAACCACACCCAGCCTCTTCCTTTTTCTTTATTTAGAATTTCAACTTCTAACTACCATTCCACTTCCAGAACCGATCGGAGGACGACTACAAATCCCTTGAAAATGAAGGTCTGGCTAATAGGACACAGTTATATTCACTGGAGTGAAAAATATGCAGTAAGCAGACGAATTTGCAACCTCGGCTTACCAAATGTACACATAACATGGATTGCCAAAAGAGGATTGAAATGTCACCAATTGATTCCATTGGTGAAAACTTTTATGCATCTCCCAGAACCAGACCTTATAATTGTGCACTGTGGTGGGAACGATCTAGGCACAATCACTGGGGTAGGTCTGGAAATGCTTCTAAAAGACACCTTTCGACAATTGATGACACTTTTTCCTCGATCTGCCTTGGTATATTCCAATATATGCCAAAGACAGAAATGGAATTGGTCCAATCAACATAGTGCACAATTTGAGAAAGCAAGGAGACATGTAAATAAATCTGTTTCTGCGTTCCTCAGAGATTATAGCATGGGTTCTATTTACCACAGCAACTTGCGATACCACATGCAAGACGTCTATAGGAGAGACGGAGTTCATTTCACGAATGAGGGAAACAGAATCTTCCTCTGCAAGATCAGGCTCTGCATCGGTACTTACTTATAAATGCAGAAAACACTCAATTAACACAAGGGCTCTTTTCAGAGCCACCTTATATCTAAGCACTCAAACTTCTGATTTATCTCCATTTTCACACTCTTGTAATTAGGTGTGCGCGACCGGGTGCGCCCACCCCGTATTTTTTTTCGGGAAAAAATTATATCTTTTCGCGTTTAAGGGCATTACTGCACACCCCGAGAAAAGCTACGCATTAAAACAATCTCTACCTTCTCCCCTTTCCATGTTTCAACGCTTTGAAATGAACAATATATTTACTCGCAGTGACAAAATGGTGAACAAAACTTCCTGATTTCCTTCGAATCGAACGTTAACAGACGTCACGCAGCAAAAAAAAATTCCGCTCACGCGCAGCCGCTTGAGTGCGCACACGCGTGCGCGCCTATAGATATATAATTGACTTTAACTTTAATTTTCTCAACAACTACTGAACGGATTTACACCATTCCAAAAAAAGCATAATCTGCGAACCGGACTCTACAGTTTTGCCAAATTTCTTATAAATCCATTCAGCCGTTCGACCTGTAGCCGAGTCTAAAGGTCCTATGGAAAATAACATGCAGAAAACACGTTTTGGGACCCCCCTTATATCTCAGCCCCCACTTCACTAATCCCCCCCAAACTTTCAGGGAAGGAGCGCAGCGGACCGAGCCATCTTCTTTGAGAAATTCGCTAAGATTCTTCAACCAGGGCCAAAGTTATTCCAAATAGAATGTTGAGGATTTCCTATGGAAAACAATCCTAACTATAACTACCTACTGGCGACCGCCAGTAGGTAATATATATATATATATATGTATATGTATATATATATATATATATATATATATATATATATATATATATGTGTGTGTGTGTGTGTATATATATATATATATATATATATATATATATATATATATTCACTGAAAAAACCATAGGTTATAGACCATATATAGTTAGGGATTAGCATTTACAAAACCTTAATTTACTCACACAAAACCATTGAAATTCGCATATATAGTTAGTTGCACTAACTATATATCGCGCACCCGCAATCCACTGCTGATGATGTCACATATTACATCATTCATGGCATGGTCAGTGACAATCAAATATTAGAAGTTCTTTTAAATTTTGAAAACAAATCTGAGAAATAAATTTATATTTAATAATTCAAAAATAGTTTGAGACATTATTCATTTTTATATGTATTTTTTAAACTAGTACCAAATTGATTATAATGTAAAGTCAGACTTTAAAAATACTGTGCAACTTTTTTGTGTAACATAGTAAGTTTGCTCATAGTTACTTCCTTTCTCCCACTATTTTATCTCCAATGTGTATTTAACATCTCTTTTTCATCTCCTGCCTCCATATTCTTTCTGCTTTCCTCACAGACTATGCTATGAATTCCATAAACCACAATAACTTCTGAAACAACATGCAAGATATCTACAAAGGAAACTGTGTATTTTTATTTTTAGACTCTGCATTGGTACCTACATGTTGGTACTTAAATAAAAAAATAAATTAAAAAAAAAACAATCAATATACATACATTATTTGAACATTCTTTCATTCTATTTTCCCTATATTACGCTCCCCGGACCCCTTGAAATGAAATGAAATGAAAAAAATATTTGATAAAGCGCACTGCGGCCAAGCGGCTTCCCGGTGCGCGTACCGAGCGCTCCCCCCGCAAAAAAAACGATATTAAAAATTATTTTCTATTGCCCCGCGGGGCCCTTTGAAAGCCCCCTCATCAAACCTAGGGGGTCAGGGAGGATGTACTCTGCCCCCTTATGCACATTTCCCCCTTTGTTTTTGCCACCTCTTGTGTCTCGATCCTACCGAGACACAAGATGGCGGCCGCTCCGGACTGTTTAGAATGTTCACAGTCACCGGGGAGCCAATCCGCTTCTCCTCGCGAAGTTCCGTTACGCCTCAGGTACGCGAACCGGGACGCTAACCGGGACGCTAACTGGGACGCTGTCACAGATGTATCTGTTTTTTAAAACGTCAATTTCTCAAAATCCACTGGAGCACATATATTAAGACATAGCCAAGGCACGTCGGGCAAACCATATCTACAATTTTGCAAAGTTTCGTGTAAATCCATTCAGCCGTTCGAGCTAAAAGTGATTCCAACCGCCCTATGGAAAAATGAATGGGAAAAACGCGTTTTGGGACCCCCCTTTTTTCTCGGCCCCCCCTTGAGGAAACCCCCCCCAAATTATCAGGGGCTGCTCAGAAACAAAATGTGCCATTTTCCTGAAAATTTCAGCCAATTCCGTCCACAAACTCCAAAGTTATTCGACATAGAATTTTCAGAAATCCCATAGGAAAGAAATCCTAACTATATATACCTACTGGCGACCGCCAGTAGGTAATATATATATATATATATATATATATATAAACGCCACCATTTCCTCAAGTATTAGGAATCACTCAGACACCCAGGCTGCTTGCAGTATAATTTATTCGCCAAGTGTAGAAAACGACGCGTTTCACCTTTATGGCTTGCTCGCGCTTGTAACAACAATGCACACTGCCATTTTTAAAAGGGCTCCATAACGTGTCAATTACAATGTGTCGACATAACCCCGTGAAAAAACATAAACACCATTGGTGGCCATTTTGGAATGTCAATATATCCCCATATTATAATACGATGGAAAACCAAAAGCACATATTGTGAGCAAAATATCACATTTCAAACCATGAAATTCATAAGGCTCGAGGTACTCTTTATATCCTAAATATTTGTACCAAAATATCGAACATAGCCACAATTCGATACCCTGGATGTAAATTTCATCATCCGGCTTCTGATAATATTGTGATTACATTAACATACACTAATTTCATGTTAAACGTTATAAAATCAAGCCAGTATATGCACCTGGTTTGTAGGAGTTATAATTCCTTTGCCACATTCCTATTCGTGAATGAGGTCCCGCATAAGTAATACGTGATCTGATTGGCTCTTGTGTCTGCGCTCGCACTCGCAATAAAGTTAAATGAAATGCTGCAAACAATTATGCACAAGTGGGCAGATACATAATTAATACATATATATATATATATATATATATATATATATATATATATAAAAAAATATATAGATATATATTCACTGAAAAAACATAAGTTTCAGCACATTATAGTTATAAATTAGCATTTAAAAAACCTTAGAAATTCACTGAAAAAACCATAGGTTTTAGGGAAAGTATGGCTAGTTGGACATTTCACTCGTACAAAACCATAGAAATTCCCCCGTTATAGTTAGTTCAGCTAACTAAAACTCGCGCCCCGTGATGTCATCAGTGATGTCATTTGAGATGTCATCAGTGATGTCATCAGTGATGTCACTGACCATGTCATGAGAGATGTAATATGAGACGTCATCAGCAGTGCATTGCGGGGGCGCGAGTTTTAGTTAGCTGAACTAACTATAACAGGGGAATTTCAATGGTTTTGTAGGAGTGAAATGTCCAACTAGCTATAACTTTCCCTAAAACCTATGAATTTTTCAGTGAATTTCTAAGTTTTTTTAAATGCTCATTTCTAACTATAATGTGCCTGAAACCTATGTTTTTTTCAGTGAATTTCAAAGGTTTTTTAAATGCTAATTTTAAACTATAACGTGCCTGAAACCTATGGTTTTTTTCAGTGAATTTCCTAGGTTTTTTTTTAATGCTAATTACTAACTATGCCTACAAAGGTACAACATGTGACGAAAGAGGAAGAAAGGCGCAGAAAGAAGAAAGACAAATGCAGAAAGAGGCAACAGAAGTCCAGAAAGACGAAGAAAAGTGAAAGAAGAAGCAAGAGATGTGCTGAAAGATCCAACAGAGGAGCAGAAAGTCCATCTGTGCCCCCAACGTTTTGCTGACGGGTACTGGTGGTAACTGAATCTGATTAACAGGCCCTAGAGACAATGCTATGCTAAAATACACTTAGAATACAGTGAAATCGCCTACATACACTAGGGAACACTATGCGTTGGGGTACTCTGTGATTAGCATGACCTCCTCTGTAAGGCCAGAGTACATAATAGGCAGGGGGATTAAAACTACCTTTTAAATGCGCTACAGGCGCGTTTGCACAGTGGTCAAGGGAGGGGGGCCTGAGATAATATGTGTGCAAACATGCCGTTTGTACGTTTTAAGTTGGGAATTAAGTCCCCTTGAATCCTGACAGTCCCTGGGGTCCAACTAGCCAACCAGGCACCTCCAGTAGGCGCCACAGAGCTGCGTTGCAAAGAAGTGTAAAATGGGGCGTGGCCTGGCCCACCTCTCTGCAATGCAGCGCAGTGGCACTTACTGGAGGTACCTGGTGGGGTTGTTGGCCCCCAGGGACCCTAGGGATTGAGGAGGAATTAATTCCCCAACTTAAAACGCACCACAGGGCATGTTTGGACACATGTCAATGATAGGCCTGCCCCTTACCTTCACCACTGTGCAATCGCGCCTGTGGCGCGTTTTAAGTTGGGGGATAAAGTCTCCTTGAATCCTGGGGAATTATTTCCTTTTCAATCCTGAGGGTCCCTGTGGTCCAACTAGCCCACCATGTACCTCCAGTAGGCGCCACAGAGCTGTGTTTCCGAGTGGTGTAAAAAGGGGCATGGCCTGGGCCACCTCTCTGCAACGCAACCCTGTGGCGCTGACAGGAGGTATGTGGTGGGCAAAGTGGACCCCAGGGACCCTCGGGATTGAAGAGGAATTAATTCCCCAACTTAAAATGCACCACAGGGCGTGTTTGCACACATGTGACCTCAGGCCCCGCCCCCTCCCTTCACCACTGTGCAAACACGCCCCCTGGAACGTTGTAAGTTGGGGAATTAATTCCTTGAATACTGAGGGTCCCTGGGGGCCAACTAACCCACCAGGTACCTCCAGTATGGGCAAGGGAGCTGCGTTGCTGAGAGGTGTTCAGAGGCCACGCCCCTTTTTACATCTCTCTGCAACGCAGCTCTCTGGCACTTACTGGAGGTACCTCGTTGGATAATTGGACCCCAACACCCTCAGGATTCAAGGGGACTTATTTTCCCAACTTAAAACGCGCAACGGGGCACGTTTGCACAGTGGTGAAGGGAGGGGTGGGGCCTGAGGTGACATGTGTGCAAATACACCTTGTAGCATGTTTAAAGTTAGGGAATTAATTACCTTACAATACTGAAGGCCCCGTTGCAGAGATGTGACCTTTTTACACCTCTCTGCAACGTAGCTCTCTAGCGCTTACTGGAGGTACCTGGTGGGATAGTAGGACCCCAGGGACCCTCAGTATCCAAGGGGAATTAGTTCCCCATCTTACAACGCGCCAGGGATTGTAGTACCACAAACATAACATTTGATTTAAAATGTTTTTCTTCTTACCCTTATGAATTTGTTCTTATTTTCACGAAATGCACTTGTACTTTGCTTATGTCCGTCTGTTTTAATGAACTAAGTCCTATGAAAAACATGCTTCAAAATGGCCGCCATTGTGTAATGAATTATGTAGTCCATTTTAACTTTCTGGCTGGTTCTAGCACAGGTTGTCAATCAGCTGGATTCTGAGATTCTGTGCCAGCTGCGTCTGGCCAAGTATGTGCTGGAGGGTTTTGTTTGGAGAGAGGGACTGCATGGTGGCATGGAAGGTAGAGATGAGAGGCTTGGTTACTTTTAGCAGCAGTAACTTCAGTGTCGTTAAAATGTGGTGAAGACAGGGTCGAGGATTTGTCCGACAAAGTGTGTAGGCTCAGTGACATGTTGTATCAAACTCAGGTTGACTAGACTCTCGAGGAGTATGGTGCTGTTGATGTTGTTTCTTTCTTCCAGGTGGAAGTTAATATCTCCTGATAGGATGCAGATGTTAGAGTTGATGATGAAAGGGGTGACAAAGTCAACGATGATGGGAAATATGCAATTGGAAGGGCCAGCTGTCATTCGAAGGATGCCCGTGATAGACCAGATGGTCTATGAGTGAATGAAAGAAGCTCAGATTCAAAGGTCTGGGCTGAAGTCAGCTCAGTACCTTTGGTGGTTCAAGGAATGCAAGAAATCAGGTTGAGAGATGGATTCACAGCATATTGTGTGATTAGAATGAGTGGGTGAGAGGGATGGAGGCCCTGGTCTTTCAGTTACTCAACCAGCTGATGGTAACTGGGCGACTCAAGGCAGAGCTCTCAAGCGACTTAGGCAATACCTGCCTTTAAGACATTAAGTTATTAGTTGAGAGAAGTGTGGGCCGCACTCAAGAAATAAACACAATCCTTGTCAGGGTGACCCACAAAAGCCGCTAAATGAGCCTGTGCTTACCCCTCTGGTTGCATGGCACAAAAGCACTCAGGAGTAACTCAGTAGCAATGTATAATTAATTAATTAATTAATTAATTAATTAATTGCAAGTTTATATAGCGCTAGGATCGACTCCCGGAGGAGTATCTCCGCGCTTCGACCGCTGCGAAACCCTTCCTGGCTTCCCTGAGAGATGGTCCCTTAATGGGTATCTCCAGGGTGAGACCAGGCATCCCCGGCGGTCTGGTGGGGCCGTTAGTGCAGATTAGGCAAGCTTATGCCCAGAGTTGCCGAGTGTGACCGCTGATCAGAGTGGGCACCGAGGCGAGAGAATTATCGAGTCCGCTGACCCTGGTCCAGAAACCTGCCGCGTCGGGAATCGAACCCTGGTCCCGGGCCGTCCTCTGCTCTCGGGTCTGCCGCCTCTAAGCAGTGAGCCACACTACTGCACCATTCACTATAAACCATTCATGCAGAATCCGAACAGTAACAGAGTGAAAACATAACACAGGAAAAATCCCAAACCAATTTAGAAAAACAGAGTAACATTTAGTAAATAAAATAACACCAAGACAACAAACATTCCATTAGTAAAACCAACTTATGAATTTTTAAAGCTTCAGAGGAGGCGGGCATAGAAAAATCGGACCCGAGGAGCCCGGTGTGGCTTACAGCACCTCCATCTTCCAGTGGACCCTGGCAGCTGTCTCCCCCCACCGCCGCAGCCCCTGACATCGCGCTGCGGCAGCCGAGCGGGGGAGACTACATTCCCCAGCCTGCCTTGCGGCAGGAAGCCGCGGTATCAAACTTCCGCGCCAGGAGGTGCTACTAAGACCTCAACAGTCCCGCGTCGCGGGAGCGCCGGACTAAGCCCGGGCAAAGGGCGGGCCCTCTACGGCCCTCATCGGACATAGGAGGACGGGGACGGGCCAGCCCCTTTGCAAGTTCTGAGGTAAATTACCGACCTGTATTTCCGTACCCATGCCTAAGCCCAAATCAGGGGATATGTCCAACAATATCCCGGATGATATATTCGCACATTCCCCATCTAGTTTCCCATGGCTGGATGACCTTAACAGTCTGTGCAAGGTTAAATAGGTTCCAGCAGCACCCTCCCCCACGCTAAAACACCGCAGCTCTTTATCATATCCAAGGGAGCAGAAACCTCTTACTGATACAAAACATACACCTCCCAGGGTTACGCTTGTCAAAAAGAAGATTGTTGTGATCAAAGTCAATGGGAGCTCTACCAAATCTCAAACACCTGATAAACCTTCTCCAAGTCCAATTCCACCTTTAACTAATTCTTTTTTTACCATGCCGCCTGGTGTCAATCTGGAGGATTTATCACCACCTTCCCATCAGGCCCTCCTATCTATAGTTGAGCAATTGCTCAAATCTTTAATACACCCCTTGATGGACAAAATCACTACGCTGGGGAATAAGCTCATGGGGCTGGAGAACTCCATTGAATCCCTCCTGAAACCCTCAGCCCACAACGCAACAACTTATTGCTCGCCGACAACCGCCCACTCAAACTTACCTAACTTGACTACTCCTTATGAAGCGGCGCCTATCCAATTGCCAACCCCCATCTCCTCTCTGCCTATCAACCCCAAAGTCCCCCTGAAATTGAAAACCCCACGTCATGCTCCACCTAAACTTGCGCGCACCACCCACATACACTTATCCCCAGAAGCAGCGCCTTTTGTCATTGTTCTTTCGGGAGTCCCTGAACTAACAGAAGGCAAAACTGAGAGACATCACGAACTTATGAACAAGGTCAAATACTGGCTTTCAAAAAACAGACCTCTGCCCTACCACCTTGATGGCCGAATAATAAGTGTTCGGAGGGTGGGTAGGCTTGGACCTCTTAAAAAAGACATCTCGGGGGATTTGATCTTGATACGTTTTAGGAGTAGACTCATTGTGCCATACATGCAGACGTGGCTACCCCAAAATGGAGATGGACTCATTTCTACCTGGAATCTACATGACTTTTACCCTTATAGGTCCTACACGCTTTCCCCTAGTACCCGGGGCATTGATAACATCCCGGGGGGTAGAGGAACCCATTCAAGTAATTGCTGTAGTTTTCCAGTGGCTTTTAATTATCCCAAACCGTTGTACAATAGTTTTTTGTGTCATAATTACTAAATTTTGCAGATTACTGTGACCTATAACGTTGCCTAAAGGTTGCGTAAAGCATGTTTAATGCATTAACTGTGTAACTAAAAGCTATTAGGAGATTTATTTTAAAATGTTTATAAATGTATTCTAGTATCTGTCTGTATGCTTTTATGATTTTAATATCTAAAATCGAATAAAGCTTTAATCAATCAATCTAAAGCTTCAGATGAAAATAGCTCCAAACAGCACTAAAGCGAAAAAGCAACTTGTGGGTTTCTAGTTGCACTGGAGTAGTTCCAGGTCACAAGTTTAGGCTGACCACAATGGAGCACAGTTCAGAAAGAGGAACCAGGTTCATCCCAGTGAAAAGCCCATGTTGGGAGTCTCAACCGGAGCTTTGCACTCGCTGGAGCCATGAGGAGATCGTTGTCTGCACAAAGAGCATGTTGCCGCTGGAGTTTCTCATTGGCGCAAAGAGCAGGTCATTACCGGAACTTCGCATTGGTGGGAGATACAGTGTTTTTTGCAAACACTAACGGTCTGCTTGCGGTAAAGAAGAGCACAAAACTTTAGGATTATCACCTGTAGCTCAGTCTTTGCAGCTTTGAAGTAGGAGGAGTACACTCCGATGACAGCCAAGGGTCATGTATCTGATGGGGTATCTCTTAGGGATTAGGGCTCACTCCAGCAGAGGCCATCTCTAGAGCTCAGGAAGGTCTAGTTAGTGCTGGTCAGCGAGGCAGTTGCAGGGCCACTGGAAACTTGTTGTGTCCATGTAGCCCAAACAGGAGGTTCACCACGGACCCTTGGAGTTACTTCTGAGGATCCTGGGTGTAACGCAAGGATGTCCAGTCTTCAGACAGCAGTTCAGTCCTTCTTTGGAATATTCCTCATGTACGGGAGTGTCATGATGAGAGGTTCGGAGGATACCACTTTTACATCCAGTGCCAGCCTGTGTGTGAGGGTCCTCTCTTTGTCCACCCCTAAAATCATTCTGGCTAGTTCTGCCCCTTCCCCTGGGTGTGGATGCAAACTGTCTAGGGCATGGGTACTCGCAAACTTTTTTCCAGGGGACACAAAGTTCGGTTTGTTATGTGACCGGGGGCCAGGTTAATGCTAGCACGGTGGAGGTCATGAAGGAGGCATTTTGGGAGGAGGGGGATTGTGGAATGATGGAGGGTTTAGGGGAAGTGAGATATCTACTTTTATTGGCTGAATTGCACAATGTGAAACCAGAAACCCTAAGATTAGCCCCGGCTTCCCCACTTTACATATTGTGAGATCGTAGGCAATTGTTTTATTTCACTTTCCCTTCTTTTTCCTCATTATCATATATAAGAGAACCACAAAATGCATGACTTCAGGATCTGCACTGAACAAAACCTTCTCCTGTGTATTATTTAATAAAAAAGAATCATGTTCATGTACAATAGAAACACTAACTACCCAAAGAGTACACATAGCTACTGACTTGTCTCTTAGTTTACTACTTTATGTTTGAAAACTATCACTTTAAAAGAAAATAGTGGGGGTGTGGCCAGGCAAGATGGCCGGGTGGACGTAACTCACCTCAGCTCCTTAGTCCCCTTGGTTGTCTCCAGTGCTTCCAGGAGCGAGTTCAACCAAAAACACACTTGAGCGTGGGGAATGAAGTGCAGTGCAACTAGTGACTCAGAAATTTGAAGTCGCAGGCTGTTCCCCGACCTCCTGGGAGTGAAAAAGGCAGAGGGTGGAGACTGGAGAAGAGGCCTATGCTCAAAATGGTGGTGGCACTCGGGGCTTTCATTCGGCCCCAAAGCACGCATTATTGGGGCTGCACAGTCTGAAGAAGCGAGTGGTGGCATCCGCTGACGAGACCCCGAGGCGGTGGTGGCAGCGTGCGAGTGGTGGGAGAAAGATTAAAACCAGAGGACAAGATGAGCCGGAAACAAGATCGGAGGCTGCTCTCTTTATCTGTCTCAGGGAGGCTACCGGTAGGAGGCTTCCAATTATGGTGGTTGGGGACTCCCATGGGCATCAGGGTCCCCCTAATATATAATGAGGCTTCCCCACGAGGCGCCTTGATTCCCAAAGATGCAGCGCAGGGCTTGCCAGTAACTTGGTGCTTGACCTTAAGACTGCAGCCACACATCGAATGTTGGAGAGGCAAGAGCGAGAGGGAGCGCAGTTGGAAGTAGGAGCTGCACTACCCTGCTAGAGTTGCCCCAGAGACACATGCAGCAAGCAGCCTGCCACACAGAAAGACGCCACTCAGAGCAGCAGCTGCTCAGAATAGGTCAATGTGCCTAGAGGTTCTTGCAAGAGCCAGAGGGTAAACCGGGTGTCCCGGCACTGAGGAGTCTTTTGGTTGATCACTTTATAAGGGGCATGCAAATTTTCGGGAAACTCCACATCCTGCGGCTGTGCAGTTATGCCACCAATAAAGGGGCCAGCTTAGGTATTCAGCTTCTTTCCCAGTGCAATCACAGGAGCAGGGTGGAAACGCAGACACCATGGCTCTCACTAAAGAGGATTTAATGGTATCCCTTACGGAGTTCAAATCAGAGCTCCGGGCAGAATTAAACATGGACATTAGGACCTCCCTTGAACAACTGAAAGATGACCTTACTGAGAGGATGACGGCACTCCAACAAGATGTGGATTCAGTGGGTACGCGTGTCCTAGAGTTGGAATCTCAGGCCTAGGAACTGGAAAAAAGAACGGTAGCCACGCAAGACAGAATACAGGACTTACAAGCCCAGCTACATACGGCTCTATTAAAGTCAGAGGACTTGGAAAATAGATCAAGGCATGATAACATTAGAATTAAGGATCTTGAGGAGGGAACGGAAGGACCAGACTTTGAAGCGCTCATCGAGGGGCTCTTTGCAGAAGTCTTGGGATCAAGCCAGATGAAGGTCAAGATTGGGAGAGTGCACTGCGTGGGGGCCCAGCAGGGAGGAGAATGGTGATGCACCTGTAATGTCCCTGTTAAAATGCACTCCTTTAAAGTTAAAGAGGCAATTCTGGCAGCTGCCAGAAAAAAAGACAAGATATCCTTCCAGTGCTTTTATTGCAGCCTCTTTGAGGACCTGGCACTGGCGACTCTTCTAAGGCTGCAGCATTTTAGGCTCATCACTAAGAAGCCAAAAGCAGACAACATCAACTATAGATGGACATATTCCTTTGTGCTAGCCTTTGAACTAAACAATAAAATGAAACATATCACAGATCTAAAAGAAGGTTTGAATTTTCTAGGTCTCCCACCCAGCACAGAGGATCACGCTGGGTCTGCCTCAAGAGGGAAAGAGAGCGACAACTCCTCACGGTGGCATGCAAGTATCAAGGGCCATCACTCGAAACACTAGGGTCTGCAGTTCGATGGGAATCATAACTACAAAAGGCTTTTTCTCTTTACAGGAGTCTCTTAACATGGGAAATGCCACCGGGAAAAGACTTGCACCCGAGGGTCCTATGTCATCTGGAGCATGGACAATGCTCACCCGCTCACATTCCCACACCATGTTGTGCTACTAGATGTTTTGGTGACCAACAACTTTTTGGAAAAGCCAGCCTGGCCTTCAGACCTGAACAGTTTTCCCCACACTATGAACTTCTTCCACATCTCTATGGCCGGGGGCGCAGGATCAAGGATTCTGTTCATATAATTGTTTTCAATGTTGGGGATGTTTTACGGGGTGGAGATTGATGAAGCAGAGTCTATGGCTACATCATACTAATGGCTCGGAACTTGCGTCCGTACTTAGAGCAGGCTGGGGGTTATCTTCCAGTAGACAATATTAGCAGGGGAGAGATGGGCCTCACACAGAATCTGATTTTGAGGGTGATGGTTCTAAAAAGATCATGGCGATATCTATAGCTGCTTGGAATGTAAAGGGGACCAAATTCGCCCCTTAAAGAGCAGAAAGTCTGGAAATACCTATTAAGACCATGATTTTGAGGTTTGGGCCTTACAGGAAACACACTTAAAACGAGTTGAGGAGCTTCAGCTGTGCCATAAAATTATCCATTAATCTACAGATCCTCAGCGATCACAAAACACAGTGGGATAGCTCTAATGTTTCACAATTCCCTGAAATGCCAACCTGAAGCTATAAAGTCCGATAAGGAGGGTAGGGTTATTATGGTGAGAGGGAAAGTGAGAGGGAGGCTCTACACATTTATATTGGCGTACGCTCCTAACACAGGACAGTCTGCATTTCTATCTGCCCTACTCACTATGATCGGGGATTTGCGGAGGGCCCGGTGATACTGATGGGGGACGTCAACCTCACATGGCATGTAGATATGGATAGTACCCACCCTCACAGGTCATCTACAGGTAGTTTTCTAAATATCACAAGTGTTGGGCCTTGTAGATGCATGGTGGCATCCATATCCCGACAGCAAGGACTACACATTCTTTTCCCACGTTCATCAAACTTACTCGAGACTCAATTCTATTTTTATAAGTGAAGATCTTTTGGGTTCTATTGAGGAAGTAAACATTCTCCTGATCTCCATCTCAGATCACAGTTTAGTCACAATTTGTCTTGCTTGGGTGGGGGGCGCTCCTAAATCTCCAAAATGGTATTCCCAGATCTCTCTGACGAGGGATAAGTTACTAAGAGAGGAACTCTGAGGAACCCTCTGTGAGTAGTTAGCCTGGCATATGATGTCCACTAGTTCTAGTGGGCACCTTGCACTATAATTGACCCTTATTGATGATGGTTGTAAAGTCAACCTTATGGCAAGCTATCCTAGTGGTAGCGTGGACCAGCAGCCTTCAGGCTAAGACTTCAGAGAGCGAATTAAGCTAGTTGTTTTACCAATTATAATCCCTTGAGTACCAAATGAAAGCACACCACATAAGGTATATATCAGATATATATGTATCTATTCTAAACACAACCCCTCTGCACTCTTTATGAGGTAAAAGTACAATACAAGTTACTTAATTAGCACACGATAAGTTGCACAGTATATGTTTTGCCCTAGGGGCCTCACAAACCATATACTAAAATAGTGGTATAAGAACCACGTCTAAGATAGAAAGTAGGCCTAGGGCCTAGGGAATCGCTGGGGCCTCTAGGAACAACAAAAGGTTAGGATGTAGGAGGCCCACGGGAGACGCGTTCAGTGTCTAAACACAGCCGCGGGTTACAATCGACTTTCTAAGGGAAATGAACAAGTTACAAATTTACAATTTAAGGACACTTCCAGATGGACTACGATGAAACTTTTTTAAACTAGAACACCTCGAGAGTCAAGACCTACGGGCAGCACCGGAGTACTCGTGTTACCTCACCCAGGGAAGCCGGGTGCATAGGTGCCTTTTGGTGTCGGGTTTTGTCGTCGTTTTCACTAGAGAGCTGCAAAGAAGTGCTGCATGCAACCAGAGGAAAAGTGTCCGGGTGGATCCAAGGGTGGATCGAAGATCTGAAGAACCTGAAAGCAGAAGGGACAGAGTCTGGGTCACTTGCCAGTGACCCGGATGGCTATGGAAAGATGTCAGCCAATGTCGGATAATTTCAGGTGAAAAGGTGAAGTTTGTCTCTTCAGCCACGAGGTCCAGGAAGTGTCGATGACAACCAAGAGCTGGATTCGAACTGTCCCACAAAGGATCTAGTGGACTGCAGTGTCGGTATCCGGATTGGACCCAACAAGCCTTTGGCAAACGCAATCCATGCAAGATGTCAAGATTGGCTTCGGTGCAGACCAACAAGGTCGGTGGCGCTTCTCCTTTGTAGGGAAGCTGGAATAAGCCAGGAGCAATCTGGAAAGCAAGTTATATTTAAAAGTAAGTCTTCAGGGGGCTCACTAGCCAACAGACTAGGAACCAGGAAGACACATCGAGCTGAAATGCAACAGCGGGGTCCACGGAACACTTGTGGGGTGTGGGGACCTGAGCTTCAATGCAAATGGTGCTCGGGGATGGGGCTTCTCGTACCCCAATGCACAACTGCGAGTTACTTCGGGAGTCGATGCAGTTAGCAAAATGCAGGATGTCCAGGAGTTCCGTTCCCACGTCTCTCGTGTCAGCCACAGGTCTCAGCTTTGCTGGGATCGAAGGCCGGAGTAAGAGATGTCTGGAAGTTCATGTCTGTGTCACAGATTCTTCAGGATCCGGCGGGAGCCTCAAAAATGCAGACTGGCAAAGTTGCTGTTGGTGCCTGTTTGAACAGGGTAGTCACTTCGTGATTACAAGGGAGATGTCTTTCATCTTCCAGTCGAAATGGAACATCGAAGGTCCAGGATTTATGTTTCAAAGTTTCGTCCAGGGTAATCTAAAGTCCTAGGGACACAGCTCATATACTTAACGAATATGAGCTGAGGTAATCTAAACTCCAATGGGTGGACCTGGGAATGGGGTGGTTAAACCCCTTTCCCTTTGTCCAGTTTCACGCCAGAGCTGGGGCTGAATTCCCCAGCAACTGGTTAGAACCGGGCTATGCATGGAGCACCTATTGTGCCCCAGGCAGTGTCTGGAAAGCATTCACTGAATGCAGCTCTCCCTGCCCCAATACACAAAAGCCTGTCTGGGGAGGTGCCAGCACCTCCTTGGACAGGAAACCTATTGTCCAGGCCACCCCTGCCGGTGTTTCATCCAGCAGCAGGAGGCCAGACTTATGTCTGTGACAGCAGCATCCATTTTGTGATGCTGAGGCTCTGTTTAACTTTAACCGGACTTACCAGTAACTACATGTCTTCACCCTCTAGAAGGGTGGAATGCTACCCCCGCTGCCAGGACTGGTGGGGGGGGTGGGGGTAGTATTCCAAAGTGTTTGACACCTTACACGACATGTTTTGATAAAGCCAAACCAAAGTTAGCATTAACCGCAAGGATTATAATGCACTTAAGAGTATGTGGTATGGCTATATCATAGAACAGCTATAAGGACATGGTTCCGAAAGCTGCAGAGGGGCTCAGCTCATGCTAGGGCACCCTCTCACATAAAACCAAGCACTCTGCCTCCAAGATTGTTAAGGCCTGCCATAGGAGCGGCTTATAGGTTACTATGTGTCTATATATAAGGTAGATATAGATATACTATATCTAAGTAAGGGGTGATTACATCACCTTACCCAGGCTGTGTGAACAGACCCTTGGTGTCAGATTGGGAGGCAAACCAGGGGTGGCACAATACATGCTGCAGCCCCTGGTAGGCCTAGGGTGCACCGATGCCCTGGGTACCTAGGGTACACTATAAAGGGGCTCACAAGGGTGACCCAGGAACCAATCTGGTATGTATCTAAAATACAAGGTATCAATTTAGAGGGAGGACAGCTAGACTGTGGTCCTGATTAGCAGGACCACAGCATGACTAAAGTCGAAAAATCAGAGAACCACAGCAAAAAGTGGGGGTAACCATAGGAAGCAGACCCTACTCCCCTACACATCATGGAATTCTTTCCATTAAATCAGCCACAGGACACCTCACCCCTCACTAATTGGGATACTTTTAAAGCTGTTATAAGGGGAAAGTGAATAGAACTCAATTCCGCCTTAAATAAACAGAGTGCCAAGGAGAAGGAAGCATTGGAAGATTCTGGGGACTTTTGAAAAGGAACATAAAAAGAATCCTTCACGCACTGTACTGCGTCAGATGAGGGCGGTCAAGGGGAAACTTACAGCGATATACTCTGATAGGGTGGAACATACCCTTCTGCGATTGCAACTCATTTCTTATACACAGGGGAATAAATTGGTTCACACCTAGCTAGAAAGCTACTTTAAAAGAGGGAGAAAGTATTTATTGTTCCATAGTAGATGCAACTGTCCATACTCCCCATGAAGATACCGATAAGGCCAAGGCATTTGGTACTTTCTATACATATCTATGTGCTAGGGCCCAATTAGAGCCTGCAGCTCAACACCAATGTCTACAGTCTTTCGAACACCCACAGGCCTCTCTGGACTGGAATGATAGATTAAACCCTCCAATCACAGGGGAAAAGGTGGGGAGGGTCGTTACAGCTCTCAAACCTAATAAATCCCTGGGACCCAATGGCCTGACAGCCCACTTTTATAAAGAATTTGTTCCAGATATCATCCCGCTCCTAACACACCTCATTAATGCAATAGCAGAGGGCAAGGCCGTCTCCCATTCAATGGCAGAGGCTGTTATTACAGTAATTCCCAAACCCAGGAAAAATCTTCGCGAATGTGCCTCTTATGGGCCTATAGAGCTTATGAATCTGGATGCCAAACTATATTCCTCATTCTGGCTTTGCGACTGGAAGACCTGATGCCAAGCTTAATCCACCCTGATCAATTGGGCTTCATAAAAGGTAGACAGGTCCATGATAATATTCGAAGAATCATTCATCTGATTGAGTAGGGTACCTGCAGTTTTGGTGGGCATGGACGCAGAAAAGGCTTTTGAAAGGGTGGATTGGGCGTTCCTCTTTAGCACACTTGAAAACTTTGTGTTTGGTAATCTGTTTATAGACATGATTAATGCTAACTACGCATATCCGTGCTCTAGAGTCCAGGTTAACGGGACCAGTTCAGCCCATTTTTCTCTAGAGAGGGGTACAAGGCAGGGCTGTCCTCTCTAGCCATTACTATTTGCTTTAAGCATCGAGCCGCTGGCCCTATGGATTCGAAAAGCTGCAGAAATACAGGGTATTCCGTGTGGGGGAAGGAGCACAAAATATCGCTTTTCGCTGATGATGTGCTATTATCCCTCACCTCCCCCGATCAGTCCCTGCTGGCATTGCCGGACGAACTGAAGGTTTTTGAGAAAGTGGCAGGTTTTAAAGTAAATCTTACAAAATCTTTTACTCTTAATCTCACAATGTCAAAGGAAGCCGTCTGTCGACTGCGTGACGGTACCTCGCTTCAATGGGCTAAACATACACTTAAATACCGAGGTATTAACCTAACCCCCACATTGGACGGCATGTTTAAGGCTAACTACCCCCCACTGCTGCTCCAAATTCAGCAGGATCTCAAATGCTGGAAGACTCTCTTTATCTTGAGGTTGGGGCACATCCAAGCGATTTTACCGAAACTATTATATTTGTTCCAAGCCCTACTTATAGACCTGGACAGGAACTACCTGTCCAAATTGCGGACTCTCTGTACTCGTTATGTCTGGCAGAATGGTAGAGTGTGACTTCCCTTTCACACTCTACGTTGTGCCAGATTCGAGGGAGGGGTGGCGCTGCCAGATCTTCACTAATATTATAAAGGAGCCCAGCTCCATATCTTGACAGAGTGGTCCAAGAGAGAATCAGAAAAGCATTGGCTGCATATGGACAGAGTGGTTGTGGGGGGAACAATATGGGATCTGATATGGAAACCTAAGAAAGATAGGCAGCCAATCGTGTACATTAGCATTCACACACGCACCACACTTATAGTTTGGGAGGAGGTATCCAGGGAACTGGAGTGGTCTAGGTTCCCTTCGCCCTACACACCAATTCAATTTAACCCGGAATTTCCCCCAGCGCTGCGCGAAGGTCCATTTCATCCATAGAGGGAAGGGGGCTGCTTAATGCTATAAGATCTTCTTTCTTAACCACAACATTCTCACCTTTGCCAGCTTTCAAAGGGATTTCACAGCCCCGCCCAGCGATCACTTCCATTATCTCCAACTCAAATACTGGGCTCTCCAGCCGCAGTTCAGAGAGGCAGCTGCACAAGAGAAGGCTTCAATAAAAAGATTTGTGCAGCGGGTTAGGTCCATGAGAGGGGTGATCTCCTTTCTTTATAACCTTCTTCTCTCCACTTCACATACGGTGAGACCCCGATATATGCAGGCATCGGAACACTGGGCAGGGAAAGAGACCTCAGACAATGAAATAGAAACATCTTTGGAGGGATATCGCCAAGGATAACCATTCCCCCAGAACTCAAGGAGTCACACGATAAGATTCTTTTTGATTGGTTTCTCTATCCAACTAAACTGTCCTTTTTGGGAGGAGATTCTATCCCACATGAAAGTTCCTCTTGGTTACCCTATACCTACCACCAAGGACTGAGAGATCCAGAGTTAGAACAACAAGCGAAAACTGAGAGGGCCATAATGTGGGCTTGTTTTGGGGCTGCAAAACTAGCGACTGCAGTAGCATGGAAGAAAAAGGCAGCATCAGTGCTATAACAATGGCATGCACGTCTTTGGAAAATATTGACTATGGAGAGGATGGCTGATATTTTTAGAGATGACTATAAAATGTTTTAATACAAATGGGGTTCTCTCATCCCCTATCTCATGATCAGTCTCCTCTTGGCGGTTTTCCCTCCCTCATTGCATGTTATGCACCTATTTCAGTTCTAGACGAAGGACACTTGGCCATCTTTATCAACCGACCTTCTATCGGAAACGTACATAATGTTTACAGCCATGGACTCGTTTGGACCTAGAGTCCAATGTAAGCTTCCTGGTTGCCATTTTATTTTGTTGAGGGAGGGAGTGGGGTGAAATGGGGGGGTTTAAAATCTAGACCTCCTGTGACGTACCAGTTGGGTCAGATGGGGTGAGCGGTCAGGGGTAGAGGGTGGCATTGTCCGTTCCCCTACTTAATAAAACTGTAAACTTGATAGGTAATTTGTCAGATGGGGGGATTGTTGCAGCGTGTTTCCTTCTGTGATTTAAAATAAAAAATATAATCTGATGTACTAAGGTGAAAAAGTTTTGCATGTTATAGAAATACGCTTTTTGATTTTTGAAGAGATCTTACACTATGTTTACACTTTTGCTGTAATGTCTTTAATAATGATGGTGTTCCTAAAGTTAAGCAGAGCAGGACAACCTAGTTACTTTGTTTCTTTAACTTAAATTAACATTTAAATAAAGGCATGTATTCTTATTTAACATCTTTTTAAGCATAGTGCTGAGTCAAGTAAACAGCAGCCCAGTGCTGCTGTTCACTAGGGTGCCCGCATGTAAAGGTCAGGAGGCCCGCATGCCGCCGCTGAGCCGTAGTTTGAGTATCACCGGTCCAGGGTAACAAAAGGCAAGTGGGCCCAGGTGTCAGCTGCATTTTCCTGTGACAGAGCAGCCATCTTCTTATGTCAGGAAGACAGTGGGCACAGCCCTCAGCTAACCTTTAAAGCTCCAGTAGGGCTGGGTTATAATCCCCCAAGGACATCCTGATCAAGAATAGTACACCCTTCCCCATGTCCAAGGTGCTTTTGTTACCGGTGTGAAGTAATACACATCACACCATAGGAGAGCCATTACAGTTATGCAGCCTGTACCCTGGCAGAAAGGCACATTTGGTTAAAGCAGTTAAATGCGTACTTTAATAAATGTGGCATTTACAGAATAGTAACCTAAAATCTGACTTTACCATTAAAAAGGATTTTACATTTCTACCCAAATGAGTGGGAGAAGAATTCCTCTATCTTTTCCCAAACTGAAGTTATCACTTATTAAGGGTAATAAGGTTAGTCTATGGGAAAGTTAGCTTTGCTACAGTGAAAAACTACGTCTGGGCATACCCTGGCAAGATAGGGTGAACAAAGAAAACACAAGGAGATGACGGACAGAGTGCTGAAACTTTTCAAACACTCACCCCCAGTCACAGATCAGGGTGGAATCCATCATCATTCTTTAGCTCACTTTGCCATCCCAGTTCAGACACAGCTATACACAAATCAGTATAGACCCTGTGCCTCATGGGAACAGTTCAGCCCGAACTGCCAAGCCATGTCTTCCGTGGACCAGAAACATGCATCCTGGGACTGGTTTCGGGCTAACAGCCCACTTCAGTCAGGCTAGCTTGAATCCAGTAGCAAAGTGAGCAAGGGACCCACGTCAGGGCATACCCTGCTAACTTAGGGCGAACAAAGCAAGTACTTTATATACCCTGGTGTATCCTGTAAATTACCAATTAGCGGGTTAATTGATGGGCTGTTATGCTTATCGTTCGCCGGTAACGCGCCATTGAACAGTGTTCAGCATGATCAGAAATTTGAGCGCTCCGGTTGTGAAAAGAAATTAAAGGTTTTAATGGGCATAAATGTGAACGATAAGTATAACAGCCCATGTTTGGGCGTACATCCGCCTTCAATTAACCCACTAATTATCTTGGCCAGAAGCGCTCGACTCACCACTTTTAGGATTGAGTCAATGAGGCTACTGGTCTATAGTTCCTTAGGGAGGATCTGTCATCTTTTTAGATCTTGCCTACGCAGCGTGCATGCGCTGCAAAGGCAAAAATACCTTTTGCAATCGCTTAGGCTTTTCAGCCAAGCACGTGCATTCGTTCCATTGCCTTCAATGGCAACGTGTGCACGTCAAGAGATTCACTTGCGGGAGCGAGCGCCACCATATGATAGCAATTATTGCTCCCGCAAGTGAATCACACAAGCCACCCTGCCCCTCCTCCTTCCCCCTGCTGCTGGGCGAGCGCTTGTTTGTTTAGCCTTTCTAGAAAAGAAGCAGACACACAAACGCCCAGCCCTCTTTACACCCACCCGCACTCCCTGAATCTTTGTAACATGATACATTGCGCTCATCTTGAGTCTTTGATTGGGGAACATGCATGTTGGGCTGCCCCATTACGAAGGGAAGGCGCCCCTGCTGTATCCCCACTTGGCCTGTGGCTGAAAGGGAAAAACACTGTTGCAGAAGAAATCCACTGTCAGTTGGGGCTTGAGCAATAGGGAGAAAGAAAGAGCATCCTTATCAATCATGAGATGCCCCAGCAAACTGCACCCCCCAAGCAAAAGCTGGGCCAATAATTAGCCAAGTTGGCTGACTCAGGCTACAATCCAAATGTGCGCTGAGAATGCTTACAGACAAATCTGAGGTAGTCATGTACAGAGGCGTGTTTATTGTACAAACTGACAAAGTACTTTTATGCCTAGTATTTAAATTTAGCATTGCGTCATGCTTCATTCTTTATTCTTCATTTAAAAAAAAAATTGTCTGGCTACTTAACGTGGGTGTCATTCGTCGCGCGGGTCACATAAATTACTTTTAGATTAATGTATTTATATGTCTAGGGCCTACTTAAAGAGGTTATGCACGCTCTTGCGCAGTCGTGGATTGTGCCCAGCTGAGTTGAGAGGTGTCCAATTCGTGAACGAGCAGATTCCTTTGATTACCTCAAAAACATTTCTCATCATTTAGACCACTAATCTCAGAACCTCTTGTTCAACTTCTTATTGCAGAATGAAGAACCTTGTATTGCAATTCTGTGTAAAATCTGCATAAAAGCTTAGAAGTAGAATATGTGGCTTAGTCAAAAGCTGGTATGCATGTGGGAAAGTGTGTGTGTGCTTGAGTTGAATCAGATGAGTCTGTGTGTAAGTGGAGGTGTTTTTTGCCTTCGCGTGTGTATGCTTAGTATATATGCCATGGTTTATGGTGTGCATGTACTGGGGTGTGGGGACCGAAAGAGATGTGAGCTTCAGTATGAGAGTGCGCGTGAGGGGCAGAAGAGTTTGTGTGTGTCAGCATGTCTGTTTTACATAGGTTTCTGCAAGCTCCCCATGCATCTCTGCACTGCTGAAGTAAACAACATCTCCTGTTAACGGCCTCCATTAAAAAAAACCTTTTAAAAACGCTGATACCTGGGTCAATGTAGCCTATACAAAACAAGCATTTGCAATGCAATAGGTCTCGCATTAGGAAAGTTTGAGCTATTGGTCTTGTAAATGAAAAATATTTTATTTATGTGTTGGTTTTCAAAATAGCAAAATTAATAGCTTTGTCATTTACAATGCCAATACTTTTAACTTTTGCAAATGTGACACCTATAGCATTTGTAATGCAACATTTTTGTATTTACGTGACTTAGGTGTATTGATATTACAAATAACAATGGCTTTTAATTTTTTTAAATAATTAATACTTAAATAAAAGTTATTGTAATTTATAATGATAATAGCTTAAACTTTAGTAAATAACTTTTGTGAAGATTATGTTCAGTGTATTTTATTGTGACGAAAATCCAAGAACAGAAGTGAAATATTAACATCTTTTTGTGACATTTGTAATAAAGCTTGAAACATTGAGAGAACATATTTGAACCAGTTGTTGTTGAATAGTTGCACAGATTGATGCTGTGGTGGCGCTGAGTGATGTTGTGGTGGCGACAAGTGATGTTGTGGTGGCGACGAGTGATGCTGTGGCGTTCAGTGAAGCTGTAGTAGCACATAGTGATGTTGTGGTGCCCCTGAGTGATGCTGTGGTGGTGGGATAGATAGATAGACTAAGGGAGATAGAAAGCTAGAGGGAGGGCGAAAGATAGATAGAGTGAGGGCGATAGAAGGATAGATAAATAGAGTGAAGGCGATAGATAAATAAATAGAGTGAGGGCGATAGATAGATAGATAGATAGATAGATAGATAGATAGATAGATAGATAGATAGATAGATAGATAGATAGATAGATAGATAGATAGAGTGACTGCAATAGATAGATAGACAGAGTGAGGGCATTAGATAGATAGATAGAATGATGGCGAAAGATAGAGTGAGATAGATAGATAGACAGATAGATAGAGTGAGGGGCGATAGATAGATAGAGTGAGGGCGATATATAGATAGAGTGAGGGCGATAGATAGACAGCTAGAGTGAGGGCGATAGATAAAGTGAGGGAGATAAACAGATAGATAGAGTGAGGGAGATAAACAGATAGATAGAGTGAGGGCGATATATAGAGTTAAGGTGATAGATAAATAAATAGAGTGAGGGCGATAGATAGATAGATAGATAGATAAATAGATAGATAGATGGATAGATAGATAGATAGATAGATAGATAGATAGATAGATAGATAGATAGATAGATAGATAGATAGATAGATAGATAGATAGATAGAGTGACTGCGATAGATAGATAGACAGAGTGAGGGCGTTAGATAGATAGATAGAATGATGGCGATAGATAGAGTGAGGGAGATAGATAGACAGATAGATAGAGTGAGGGGTGATAGATAGATAGAGTGAGGGGCGATATATAGATAGAGTGAGGGCGATAGATAGACAGCTAGACTGAGGGCGATAGATAAAGTGAGGGAGATAAACAGATAGATAGAGTGAGGGAGATAAACAGATAGATAGAGTGAGGGCGATAGATAGAGTTAGGGTGATAGATAAATAAATAGAGTGAGGGCGATAGATAGATAGATAGATAGATAGATAGATAGATAGATAGATAGATAGATAGATAGATAGATAGATAGATAGATAGATAGATAGATAGATAGATAGATAGATAGATAGATAGATAGATAGATAGATAGATAGATAGATAGATAGATAGATAGATAGATAGATAGATAGATAGATAGGGTGACTGCGATAGATAGATAGACAGAGTGAGGGCGTTAGATAGATAGATAGAATGATGGCGATAGATAGAGTGAGGGAGATAGATAGGCAGATAGATAGAGTGAGGGCGATAGAAGGATAGATAAATAGAGTGAGGGCGATAGATAAATAAATAGAGTGAGGGCGATAGATAGATAGATAGATAGATAGATAGATAGATAGATAGATAGATAGATAGATAGATAGAGTGACTGCGATAGATAGATAGACAGAGTGAGGGCGTTAGATAGATAGATAGAATGATGGCGATAGATAGAGTGAGGGAGATAGATAGACAGATAGATAGAGTGAGGGGCGATAGATAGATAGAGTGAGGGCGATAGATAGACAGCTAGAGTGAGGGTGATAGATAAAGTGAGGGATATAAACAGATAGATAGAGTGAGGGAGATAAACAGATAGATAGAGTGAGGGCCATAGATAGAGTGAGGCTGATAGATAGAGTGAGGGAGATAGATAGATAGATAGATAGATAGATAGATAGATAGATAGATAGATAGACAGACAGACAGACAGACAGACAGATAGATAGATAGATAGATAGATAGATAGATAGATAGATAGATAGATAGATAGATAGATAGATAGATAGATAGATAGATAGATAGATAGATAGATAGATAGATAGATAGATAGATAGATAGATAGATAGATAGATAGATAGATAGATAGATAGATAGATAGATAGATAGATAGATAGATAAATCAATAGATAGAGAGTGAGGGCGACAGATAGATAGAGTGAGGGCAATAGATAGATAGATAGAGTGAGGGCGATAGATAGATAGAGTGATGTCGATAGATAGATAGATAGATAGATAGACAGATAGATAGATAGATAGATAGATAGATAGATAGATAGATAGATAGATAGATAGATAGATAGATAGATCGAAAGATACAGTGAGGGCAACAAATATATAGATAGAGTGAGGGCAACAAATAGATAGAGTGAGGATGATAGCTAGATAGAGTGAGGGCGATAGATGTGGTTGTGTGTGTGTCGTTGTGTGTGTGTGGCTTTGTGTGTGTGCGTGTGGTTGTGTGTGTGTGGGTTGTGTGTGTGGTTGTGTGTGTGTGGTTGTGTGTGTGTGGTTTTGTGTGAGGTTGTGTGTGTTTAGTTGTGTGTGAGTGGTTGTGTGTGTGGTCGTATGTGAGTGTGGTTGGGTGTGGTTGTGTGTGTGATTGGGTGTGGTTTTGTGTGGTTGTGTGTGTGTGTGGTTGTATCTGTGGTTGTGTGTGTGGTTGGTTGTGATTGTGTGGTTGTGTGTGTGCTTGTATGTGTGATTGTGTGTGTTGTGTGGTTGTGTGTGTTTGTGTGGTTGTGTGTGTGTGGTTGTATGTGTGTGTGTGTGTGCGTGGTTGTATGTATGTGTGTGTGCGGTTAGAGAAGGATGTATGTGGAAGAGAGCAAATTAGCACAGTAGAAGAGAACAGGGAGTTAAAGAATGAGGCGGGTGCAAGAGAGCAGCAGATCAACACAGGAGAAGAGAACAGGGAGTCAGAGAAAGAGGTGGGTGGAAGAGAGCAGCAGATCAGCACAGGAGAAGAAAACAGGGAGTTAGAGAAGGAGGCGGTGGAACGGAACAGCAGATCAGCAGGGGAGAAGTGAACAGGGAGTTGGAGAAGGGGGCGGGGTAGAAGAGAGCAGCAGATCAGCAGCAGATCAGCACAGGAGAAGAGAACAGGGAGTTAAAGAAGGAGGCGGGGGAAGAGAGCAGCAGATTAGCACAGGAGAAGAGAACAGGGAGTTAAAGAAGGAGGTGGGGTGGAAGAGAGTAGCAGATTAGCACAGGAGAAGAGAAGAGAACAGGGAGTTAAAGAAGGAGGTGGGAGGAAGAGAGCAGCAGATCAGCACAAGAGAAGAGAACATGGAGTTAAAGAAGGAGGTGGGATGGAAGAGAGCAGCAGATCAGCACAGGAGAAGAGAACAGGGAGTTAGAAAGGAGGCGGTGGAAGAGAACAGATGATCGGCACAGGAGAAGAGAACAGTGAGTTAGAGAAAGAGGTGGGTGGAAGAGAACAGAAGATTAGCACAGGAGAAGAAAACAGGGAGTTAAAGAAGGATGAGGGGTGGAAGACAGCAGCAGATCAGCACAGGAGAAGAGAAGAGAACAGGGAGTTAGAGGAGGCAGAGTGGAAGAGAGCAGCAGATCAGCACGGGAGGAGAGAAGAAAACAGGGAGTTAGAGAAGGAGGTGGGTGGAAGAGAGGAGCAGATCAGCACAGCAGAAGAGGACAGGGAATTAAAGAAGGAGGTGGGGTGGAAGAGAGCAGCAGATTAGCACAGGAGAAGAGAATAGGGAGTTAGAGAAGGAGGCGAGGCGGAAGAGAGCAGCATATCAGCAGAAGAGAACAGGGAGTTAAAGAAGGAGGTGGGTGGAAGAGAGCAGCAGATCAGCAGTGGGAGAAAAGAAGAGAACAGGGAGTTAGAGAAGGAGGTGGGTGGAAGAGAGCAGCAGATCAACACAGCAGAAGAGAATAGGGAGGTAGAGAAGGGGGCGGGTTTAGGAGAGCAGCAGATCAGCTCTGGAGAAAAGAAGTGAACAAAGATTTAGAGAAGGAGGTGTGTGGAAGAGAGCAGCGTAACAGCACAGCAGAAGAGAACATGGAGTTAAAGAAGGAGGCGGGTGGAAGAAAGCAACAGATCAGCACAGGAGAAGAGAACAGGGAGTTAGAGAAAGAGGCGGGTGCAAGAGAACAGCAGATTAGCACAGGAGAAGAAAACAGGGAGTTAAAGAAGGAGGCGGGGTGGAAGAGAGCAGCAGATCAGCACAGGAGAAGAGAAGAGAAGATAACGGAGTTAGGGAAGGAGGCAGGGTGGAAGAGAGCAGCAGATCAGCATGGGAGAAGTGAAGAGAACAGGGAGTTAGAGAAGGAGGTGGGTGGAATAGAGGGAGGGCAATAGATAGAGGGAGGGCGATAGAGTGAGGGCAATAGATAGAGGGAGGGCGATAGATAGATAGAGGGAGGGCGATAGATAGATAGAGTGAGGACGATAGATTGAGGGCGATAGATAGATAGATAGAGGGCGATAGATAGATAGAGTGAGGGCGATAGATAGAGTGAGGGTGATAGATAGCTAGATGAAGTGAGGGCGATAGAGTGAGGGCGGTAGATAGATAGAGTGAGGCAGATAGATAGATAGATAGATAGATAGATAGATAGATAGATAGATAGATAGATAGATAGATAGATAGATAGATAGATAGATAGATAGATAGATAGATAGATAGATAGGTAGATAGATAGATAGATAGATAGATAGATAGATAGATAGATAGATAGATAGATAGATATATAGATAGATAGATAGATAGATAGATAGATAGATAGATAGATAGATAGATAGATAGATAGATAGATAGATAGATAGATAGATAGATAGATAGATAGATAGATAGATAGATAGATAGATAGATAGATAGATAGATAGATAGATAGATAGATAGATAGATAGATAGATAGATAGATAGATGAATAGATAGAGAGTGATAGAGACAGATAGATAGAGGGCAATAGATAGATAGAGTGAGGGCGATAGATAGATAGAGTGAGGGCAACAAATATATAGATAGAGTAAGGGCAACAGATAGATGGAGTGAGGGTGATAGCTAGATAGAGTGAGAGCGATAGATAGATGTTTGTGGTTGTGTGTGTGTGGTTGTGTATGTGTGGTTTTGTGTGTGTGTGTGTGTGTGTGGTTGTGTGTGTGTGGGTTGTGTGTGTGTGTGGTTGTGTGTGTGTGTGTGTGGTTGTGTGTGAGGTTGTGTGTGTGTAGTTGTGTGTGAGTGGCTGTGTGTGTGGTCGTGTGTGAGTGTGGTTGGGTGTGGTTGTGTGTGTGATTGGCTGTGGTTTTGTGTGGTTGTGTGTGTGTGTGGTTGTATCTGTGGTTGTGTGTGTGGTTGGGTGTGATTGTGTGGTTGTGTGTGTGCTTGTGTGTGCGATTGTGTGTGTTGTGTGCTTGTGTGTGCTTGTGTGGTTGTGTGTGTGTGGTTGTATGTGTGTGCGTGGTTGTATGTATTTGTGTGTCCGGTTAGAGAAGGATGTATGTGGAAGAGAGCAGCAGATTAGCACAGTAGAAGAGAACAGGGAGTTAAAGAATGAGGCGGGTGCAAGAGAGCAGCAGATCAACACAGGAGAAGAGAAAAGTGAGTCAGAGAAAGAGGTGGGTGGAAGAGAGCAGCAGATCAGCACAGGAGAAGAAAACAGGGAGTTAGAGAAGGAGGCGGTGGAACGGAACAGCAGATCAGCAGGGGAGAAGTGAACAGGGAGTTGGAGAAGGGGGCGGGTGGAAGAGAGCAGCAGATCAGCACAGGAGAAAAGAACAGGGAGTTAAAGAAGGAGGCGGGGTGGAAGAGAGCAGCAGATCAGCAAAGGACAAGAGAACAGGGAGTTAAAGAAGGAGGCGGGTGGAAGAGAGCAGCAGATTAGCACAGGAGACGAGAACAGGGAGTTAAAGAAGGAGGTGGGGTGGAAGAGAGTAGCAGATCAGCACAGGAGAAGAGAAGAGAACAGGGAGTTAAAGAAGGAGGCGGGAGGAAGAGAGCAGCAGATCAGCACAAGAGAAGAGAACAGGGATTTAAAGAAGGAGGTGGGGTAGAAGAGAGCAGCAGATCAGCACAGGAGAAGAGAACAGGGAGTTAAAAAGGAGGCGGTGGAAGAGAACGGATGATCGGCACAGGAGAAGAGAACAATGAGTTAGAGAAAGAGGCGTGTGGAAGAGAACAGAAGATTAGCACAGGAGAAGAAAACAGGGAGTTAAAGAAGGATGAGGAGTGGAAGAGAACAGCAGATCAGCACAGGAGAAGAGAACAGGGAGTTGGAGAAGGAGGCAGAGTGGAAGCGAGCAGCAGATCAGCACGGGAGAAGAGAAGATAACAGGGAGTTAGAGAAGGAGGTGGGTGGAAGAGAGGAGCAGATAAGCACAGCAGAAGAGAACAGGGAATTAAAGAAGGAGGTGCGGTGCAAAAGAGCAGCAGATTAGCACAGGAGAAGAGAATAGGGAGTTAGAGAAGGAGGCGAGGTGGAAGAGAGCAGGATATCAGCAGAAGAGAACAGGGAGTTAAAGAAATAGGCGGAGTGGAAGAGAGCAGCAGATCAGCAGAGGGAGAAAAGGAGAGAACAGGGAGTTAGAGAAGGAGGTGGGTGGAAGAGAGCAGCAGATCAGCACAGCAGAAGAGAATAGGGAGGTAGAGAAGGAGGCAGGTTTAGGGGAGCAGCAGATCAGCTCTGGAGAAGAGAAGTGAACAAAGAGTTAGGAAGGAGGTGTGTGGAAGAGAGCAGCGTAACAGCACAGCAGAAGAGAACATGGAGTTAAAGAAGGAGGCGGGTGGAAGAAAGCAACAGATCAGCACAGGAGAAGAGAACAGGGAGTTAGAGAAAGAGGCGGGTGGAAGAGAACAGCAGATTAGCACAGGAGAAGAAAACAGAGAGTTAAAGAAGGAGGCGGGGTGGAAGAGAGCAGCAGATCAGCACAGGAGAAGAGAAGCTAACAGAGTTAGAGAAGGAGGCAGGGTGGAAGAGAGCAGCAGATCAGCATGGGAGAAGAGAAGAGAACAGGGAGTTAGAGAAGGAGGTGGGTGGAATAGAGGGAGGGCAATAGATAGAGGGAGGGAGGGAGGGCGATAGAGTGAGGGCAATAGATAGAGGGAGGGCGATAGATAGATAGAGGGAGGGCGATAGATAGATAGAGGTAGGGGGATAGATAGAGGGAGCGCGATAGAGGGAGGGCGATAGATAGATAGAGTGAGGGAGGGTGATAGATAGATAGATAGAGTGAAGGAGGGCGAAAGATAGATAGAGTAAGTGAGGGCGATAGAGTGAGTGAGGACGATAGAGTGAGTGAGGGTGGTAGAGTGGTAGAGTGAGGGCGGTAGAGTGGTAGAGTGAGGGCGGTAGAGTGAGGCCGGTAGAGTGATGGCGGTAGAGTGAGGGCGGTAGAGTGAGAGCGTGAGGGCAGTAGAGTGAGGACGGTAGAGTGAGGGCGTTAGAGTGAGGGTGTGTAGGTGGTGGAGTGTGGGCGGTAGAATGAGTGCGTGAGGTTGGTGGTGTGGTAGAGTGAGGGCAGTAGAGTGAGGGCGGTAGAGTGAGGGTGGTAAAGTGGTAGAGTGAGGGCGGTAGAGTGAGGGCGGTAGAATGGTAGAGTGAGGGCGGCAGAGTGGTAGAGTGAGGGCAGTAGAGTGGTAGAGTGAGGGTGGTAGAGTGGTATTGTGAGGGCGGTAGAGTGAGGGCGTGAGGGCAGTAGAGTGGTAGAGTGAGGGCGTTAGATTGGTAGATTGCGGGCAGTAGAGTGAGGGCATGAGGGGGGTAGAGTGGTATAGTGAGGGCGGTAGAGTGAGGGCGTGAGGGCGGTAAAGTGGTAGAGTGAGGGCGGTAGAGTGAGGGCGGTAGAGTGGTAGAGTGAGGGAGGTAGAGTGAGGGCGTGAGGGCGTTAGAGTGGTAGAGTTAGGGCGGTAGAGTGAAGGAAGTAGAGTGGTAGAGTGAGGGCAGTAGAGTGGTAGAGTGAGGGTGGTAGAGTGGGGGCGTCAGGGTGGTAGAGTGAGGGCGGTAGAGCGATGGCGGTAGAGTGGTAGAGTGAGGGCGGTAGAGTGATAGAGTGAGGGCTGTAGAGTGGTAGAGCTAGGGCGGTAGAGTGAAGGCGGTAGAGTGGTAGAGTGAGGGTGGTAGAGTGAGGGCGACAGAGTGGTAGAGTGAGGGCGGTAGAGTGAGGGCAGTAGAGTGATGTAAACCTTGAACCACTCAGTCTCTTGCAATAAGCTAGTCATCCAGTTTGCCAAGTCATTCCTCTACACCCCAATGCATAAAGGCATGTTCCTCCTCCCGACCACAAACTCCAATAGGTAAATTCATGATGGTGTACTTTGTACCAGAGGTTCTATTTGACATGAGTGTACATGTTGGGTAGCAACTGCTCTTTTCTTTATGCACCCTCCATTTTGTACTTTAAACAGATCTGGATAACATTTCTACTCTAGTATGCGCAATATCTTTTATGAGAGAAAGAGAGAGAGAGAGAGAGAGAGATAGAGTGTGTGTGTGTTTGTGTGTGTGTGTGTGTGTGTGTGTGTATGTTTACGTGTTTACAGAGAGGTGACCTGTAGGTGTGATCACTGGGTGAGCACAGACTGGACATTATGAGCTCAGCGAAAGATGGCATTGCCAGGATCAGTGTGGTATTTGCAAAGACACTATGGAGATTGGCAGACATGTGAGTTACACTGTGACAACACATGCATAAGCAATGGTGAGGTATGTGGCCGGCAGCAGCGTCGCTACAACTCCTAGGGAAGTCTTACATTTGTTTTAACAGGGACAGCATGCTTAAACTGGAAGCCTCCAAACTATGCATGTAGTTCAATGAGTTCTTATTCCAATATTAATAATAAAAGCCTATCATTACAACTGTCACAGATTGAGAGGCATTAGAAACGAGGGGCAACTGAAAATATTTATACCTGCAAACTTTAATGTAGATACAGTATGTACTCAAGGATCCAGAAGAGGCAGGGTGGCGCTATACAAAAGTCCAGGGAGTATCTTTGTTTGCACAGCATCGTGGTTTGGGAACAAAATTAATTTTATTGGTCAAAGCTTAAGCATGAACCTTTCAGGCGATGAACTAAAGCACAAGTGACAAGGTGCAATGTTGACTTGGATTTAATGTTTTTTCGTGTGGTAAGTCTAATTTCGGGTGTAGTCAAAGTCAAAAGCAAGCTTTATTCGATAACTTAAAATCATAAAAGCGACAAGATATTACAATTTAAAATAAAAATACATGTTAAAAATATGGCAGATCATCTAATTCATATGATTAAAATCATTAATGAGTCAATCCCGGTAATAATGTCTAGTGCATTCAAATAGTTAAAAATTGGTACGAAAACAGTTACACTCACAATGTAATAAAAAGGAGAATAATTAACTTAAAAACATTAATAGAAACTGCAATATAGAGAGGTCACCCCTCCTGGTACCTTGGGGATAGCTTCCTGGACTTCATTCGCATGGCTGCCACCGGAAAGCTAGCAACCCGAAGGCTATCCTAGAGCTCCCTAGAAGCTGTAAGTAAAATAGTGCTGGGCGTACTTGTGCAAAACCTGCTTCCCTTAAAATAGGGACCAAGAACTGTTTTCTGCTCTTCTTATAGTGATCACAAAACATTACAAAATGCATAAGGGACTGCTCTGAAAAGTTGTCACAGCTGCATGGGATTGACCCGTCTGGGACCCCCCCATACGGGGAAGTCACCTAAGGAGTATTGTATAATGTTGAACCTAAATCTAATAAGCAAGTGTCGATGGTATGGTCGGCTTACAAATTTTAGATACGGTTCAATTGAGGGCGTAGTCATGAGGAGGAAGTTTGCTCTCACTCTCGGTTTAGTCAGTTCCTCACTCTCCCGCGTTTGAGATGCCCTCCTCAAGAAATTATCCTTGATCCATTTCACATCCCCCCTACAAATTGTGTTTGGGTGGCTAAAGAGGTTGGGCCTACCAAGGCTTCCCAATGCGCCTTTTACGTAACCAGCCACGGGATCTTTGAAGCGTTATCCAGAGCCATGCAGTCCCTAAGGATAGTATGGTTAAGTGTAATGTCGTTGTTCAGCCAGGTTTTGGCCCAACATACCAGTGGTGCCAGAAGAAGCAGGTCAGTAATATAACCTAAGCCTAGCTCAGAGTGTAATGAAAAAACAGGTGTGGATTGTGGAACACTTAATAAAGATCTGAGAAACTGGTTTTCCACAGTCTGCAAATCACCAGTTGAGGAGTAGCCCCACAGCGGTGCACCGTAAGTGGCTATGGATAGGCATTTAGTTTTATAAATTTTCAGTAATGCCTCCATTGGGCGTGAGCCAAGTCGCTTTGCGAAACTCAACAAGGCTGAGGTTGATCTAGTTACAGCTAGTGACTTTGTCGACACTTGTGGTTTCCACGAGCCCTTCTCCTCAAAGATCACACCCAGGTAGGTAAAGACTTGCACCCTTGAAACACCCTCTCCACAGCAGGTAAAAGTTTTTAATTTTTTCGGCCTTAAGCGCCTCCCAGCCACCATCACATGTGATTTTTTATTATTAATTAAGAAATCTAACTTTGCCATAAAGTCGCCAAACGCGTCCAGAAGCCTTTGTAGCCCCATGCCCGTACGGGATAGGAGGACCGCGTCGTCCGCGTATAGCAGAACGGGCACAGCGGAACCCCCACATACGGAATATCAGGTGTGCACCCCTCCAAGGCTTTATCCAGGGAGTTGATGTAAAGAGTAAACAGAAGCGGGGCTAAAATGCAGCCCTGCCTCACACCTCTTCTGGAGTTAAAAGGTCTGGTGGTGTTTCCTTCTCGGGTGATTCTAATGGAGGCTGATAGATCTTCATGGAGTGCGGCCAAGAAGTCTACAAGAGGAGGATCGAAACCAATGCCTGCCAATATAGCCCATAGCTTGGCCCTGTTGACCAAGTCAAAGGCCGAAGAGAGGTCCATAAAGGCCAAATATAAGTGGCCCTCCTTCGCCATGGTGTACTTACTGACCAGCATGTGAAGATTCAAACACTGGTCAATTGTACCTCGTTTCTCACGGAAGCCATACTGGAGATCAGAGAGGACCCCCTTCTCTTTAGTAATGTTGCTCAATCTACGTAAAATGACTCTGCCAAGGATCTTGACGGCAGAGTCAATTAGCGGAATCGGCCTGTAGCAGGCCGGGTCGCTTCTTGGGCCCTTTTTATATATTGGAACAATGGTTGAGGTGGACCAGGATTTAGGGAACCCCGCTGTGACTGTTGCATTAAAAACATTAGTGAGTATTTAAGCCCACAGGGGTAATCTTGAGCTGTATAGGTCTGCCGGGACACCGTCGGGTCCCAGGGCCTTGTGTTTGGTCATCTCGTCAATGGCCCTGCTGACCTCTAATTCGTTAAAAACAAGGGGGGGATGCGTCTGTCATAGGTTGTTGGGATCTACCGGGTGCTGGAATCATATCACTGTTATAAATTTTACTGAAGTGATCAACCCAGAGGTCTTCGGGAATCACACAGTCCATGACAGTGTTAGTTGATGCAGCGCAATAAGAATGGTTTATGACCATCCAGAATTTCGAGCTGTCCTTCAGAACATTGGCCGTTGTTAAGCTGTCCCAAGCCTCACTTTTTATTGACGTTTTACGAGTCTCGATAGCCTGTCTGTATTCTTTCCTAAGCCCTGCCACCAAAGCCCTGTTTCTAGGCTGCTGTTTCAGGGCATGAAGTAAGTTATTGTGTGTCTTAGAGCACTCCCTGTCAAACCATCTTGGGGTGGAGGAGTCTACTTGCTTCCTTGTACTTGTTAGATCCCTGTTGATCTTCGAGCATATGCGGCTGTAAGAACTGATAATGGCAATACCTTCAGATGTACTATCCATGCAGATTGTCATATCGTCTCGTGAATTCAGTACGAGGTTATCCATAAAGGTATCCGGCACAACCTTTGCCCAGTTCAGTCTGCAACCCTGCTCCTTAGCAACAAGGGTATCACCACAGCCCCCCAGACGCTCAACCTGGGTGACGATGTTGCGACCCACGTTCAGGGACAGGACCACTGGGTTATGATTGCTAAATGGGGAGGGACTAACTTCATAGGATACCACTGTGTTGATTATCCCCGGTGAAATAAAGATATAATCAATGACAGTGCTGGCATCCCTACCAACAAAAGTCGGCGTTCTCACACCCCCCCATGACCCTTGTGCCTCGTACAGATTTTGGTTGGCTAGTAGATTTTCCAATTCCGCCCCATGTGAGGTATCCTCAAAGTGAGTTCTGACAGCTCCTATAGGTCCCAATTGCTCTTTGTCCTGGCATCCCCAACTACATGGGTGGACATTAAAATCACCCAATAACAGGGTTTCGAATAGAGCAGGTTGCTGTGACTTATATGTTATTAAAAAAGAAGATAGGGAACTCAGGTGTGAACAGTTTCTTTCCCTATCGGGAGCATTATAAAAATTAATTATCAAAATTAGCGGGGAATTTGGCCTAGCCCACTCTATACCTAGGATGTTTTCCGATGTATGAGCAATTTTCCGTGTGGTACCCGTCAATTTTATAGAGAAGAGTATGTACAGGCCTCCCTTATGCCTGCCACCCTCCCCGGGAGTAGCTTTTACTGAGAAGCTGCGGTACCCGTTTAGGAAGAAATCATCACTGATGTCCCATGTTTCCTGGAAACCCAGGATATCATGTTGTGTTACAAGATTTATCCATCTAGCATCAGTGACTTTCTTCCTTAGCCCAGCGATGTTCCAACTCACAGCTGTAACATAGCGATGGCTAGCCACCGTAGTGACATCCCGACTCGGTGAAACAGTGGGCAGTAGTCAATCGTTAATGTCTAGAATGGAGGTATTCAAGAGAGGATGGAACCTGTTGCTAAGTACAATCCCTTGCCCCTGACTGTGGGTATGCTGTTCTTGGAGGACTGGTGTTGCTGTAGTATTTGGTCTTGCCCGCAGTAAAGCCTGCTGAGTTTGATAAGATACATGGCACTTCGTTCTTATGTCCTCTACTTTTCCTAAGGGCAATGGGATATACGGGCTATGTGTTTAAGGCTGAGGATAGGTGGGGGGGGATAGAAAAACCCCAGTGGGAGTGGTCTAATACCTACACCGCCTAGATCAGAACCATCCCAGAGTAGAGTATCTGCTATGTTAGGTGTGTTAAAGTTAACAATCTCACAATCTCCAGTGATGCATTTAGACCTCCTCCCCACCCAGTCTACTCTTCGTGCAGCTATGATATGTTTACCCACATCCCGACTTCCACTACTGAACTGTGTGCACCAATTCCTAGTTCTGTTTAGTAGATCTAGCTCCGATTCTCTCTGATGTGGTTTAAGGTATGGAATCCCAGTTAAAATAACAACTAGCCTTGCTGCGTCCGGGGGAAGATCCACTGGTCGGCTCTGCCTTTTTCTAGGCTCACTAGGGTGATGTTCCTGGGGTCTAGGAGTGGGTAGGACGTTGGGAAGCCCTATCCCCTCCACGCCAGCTTTTTGTGTCCCTCGTAATGAAGTAATCTTATCATCAAGTGTTGTGAGCACGGGTAAATGATTAGTGCTAAGCACTTGCATTGGTGAACTAGGTGGTGCCTCAGTATGTGTGTTACCCCTCCCCTGTTGCTCCGATGCTATATTACTCCTAATTTGAGTCTGGCAATGTGGGTTAAACTCCTTAAGGTATTTATCAATTTTTTCGCATTTTTTCATAATATTGTCTACACATAGTTTTCAGAGTGTCCACAATGTCTTTAGCTATGTTGACCAATAACGGTTCCAGCCGTGATTCGAAAAGTCCCTCCACCACATCAGTCAGGTTGGCGTGTAGGCCCTCAAGTGACAGTTTATCCGCTCTATCAGTGTGATCCTTATGGGGTTTCTTGCCTCGTGTGTTTTTGGCCTTAGATGGCATATGCGAGGTGGAAACAGAATGTGCAGTATCACTACCCGGATCATATGATGGAATGATCGACCTGGGCTCGGAAGAGGATGTAGGAGCCGTAACAACTATTGTGGGTTCCAGTGGGATATATGAGGCGGACTCGGGAACAGCTACGTCTATTAAGTTCCTCTGCTCTGTGGCCGGCTGATCAAGACCCAGTTCTTTTTCCGCTTTAGCAATTTCATCATTTAGTGCCCCAACTGCGGATGTCAAATAAGAAATAATGGACTCTGATTTCCTAGGGACTTTGGCCTTCTTACCTTCTCCCCCGATCACAGTCAGCTTACGCTTCCCCATTGCGAGGAACAGAGTCTCTGGCCCTGCCCTGCCTCCTCCTGCCAACGACTGCCAAAGACTGTCCCGCCCTTGTCCCGGGGTTCTCCCGGTCGCTCCCGCGCGCGACTCGCGGGGCGAGAGGGAGGTCAGTGTTTTCTAGCGCCTCCGAGCGCTCCAGGCGCGTCACGGGCGCGCTGCCCCTGAGGCTGCTGGGGGCTGTAGTCCGGGAAGTCTCCCGGTGTCTCCGTGTGCCTCTCAAAGAACCGCCATTCACCTCACGGCACCGCCGTTGGCGTCCCAGGCAAGTTTGTCTGTTCCTGGTGTTCCCCCCTGGGCTCACGGGGGGTCAGCGTTTTTCACGCACCTCCGGGCGCTCCAGGCGCGTCACGGGTGCGCTGCCCCTGAGGCTGCTGGGGGCTGTAGTCCGGGAAGTCTCCCGGCGTCTCCGTGTGCCTCTCAAAGAACCGCCGTTCACCTCACGGCACCGCCCGTTGGCGTCCCAGGCAAGTTTGTCTGCTCCTGGTGTTCCACCCTGGGCTCACGGGGGGTCAGCGTTTTTCTAGCGCCTCCGGGCGCTCCAGGCGCGTCACGGGCGTGCTGCCCCTGAGGCTGCTGGGGGCTGTAGTCCTGGAAATCTCCTGGCGTCTCCGTGTGCCTCTCAAAGAACCGCCGTTCACCTCACGGCACCGCCTGTTGGCGTCCCAGGCAAGTTTGTCTGCTCCTGGTGTTCCCCCCTGGGCTCACAGGGGGGTCAGCATTTTTCTAGCGCTTCCGGGCGCTCCTGGCGCGTCACGGGCGCGCTGCCCCTGAGGCTGCTGGGGGCTGTAGTCCAGGAAGTCTCCCGGCGTCTCCGTGTGCCTCTCAAAGAACCGCCGTTCACCTCACGGCACTGCCCGTTGGCGTCCCAAGCAAGTTTGTCTGCTCCTGGTGTTCCTGTAAAAGCTTGAGAAATTATTCACTCTGTACCTGTTGATTTGATCACGTGGTGTGGGCTGTCACAACAGTAATTTTGTCTGTTCCTGCATTGTTCATTTTCCTATTCTTCAGCCTTCTGAGATTGTGTGACTGGGTGTCTGCCTATGACAGACTCCTGTGACAGTGAATACATTTCCTGCAAGACAAACTTCTTTGGGATTGAAACTTATGAGCGGGTCTATCACTGTGCTGTCTGTGGCATCTGTTTTGCATGTAATCGTGTTATATCTAGGGAGACGGACTGACGTGAAAGTGAAAGTGATCGGGGCATATTGGGGGGAGCACGCGAGTGGTGTATGTATGTGCCTAAGCGAGGCGCTTGGGAGAGCGAGGCTGACCAGGAGGGAGGGGGAAAGGGAGGGGTTACGGCAAGCAGAGGAGCCTGATTATGGCCACATCGTGAAGTCTTTGAAGTCTCTGCATGCTGGTAAATGGTGACCTGCAGAGCGCTAGACTGAATCACCTTTATTCCTTCACTGTAATTAGCTTGAATGAAAACAACCAAAAAATAAACGAGACTGCTCGGGTTTCAAGTACCCGCACAAAATTGCTGCTATTTACACGTTTTACTATGCTTTCATCCCCCGGGCCATGGTGTGAATGCCAAACTGAAAATCGATTCGGATTTCAGCCCCCGCTGGCTACACATTAAAACAACACTGAAAATGAAAGATGTCTGAGAAAACAAGTCGGAGCCACAACTGTATGGACATGACGTTTGTGAGTGCTTCAGAGATTTTGTGAGGCACTAACATCCCGCGAGTGGCGCGCAAAAATGATTTAAATAAAAGCTCTGGCATTGTGCAGAGGGGGGCGGGGGAGAGCATTCCTTTGAAGTCTGAAGCTCTCTGCATTGCTGTGGCGTGTCTGATGCGATGATGAGACAAATTGTGGTTTGTGACGTGGCTGGTGTGGCGGGGGGCAGGGGAGCGGGAGGCATTTCTTTGAAGTCTGAAGCCGAGGCTCAGGGAGCAAATGACAAGCGCGCGCACGGAGCGCATGCACTGTGCATAATCCGCCTGTCAAAGCCCTCTTGGTAAGCTTTCCTGTTGCACTTCTATATGTCTCGACAGCTGCAATGCGCAAACGCATGGACAGGTCGAGACCTAAAAAGCTAGTGTAAATCATGTTTAAGCTGCTATCAAATACGTCCCAGCGCCCAAATTAGTGGAAAAAAAACACAGATAGCAAGTGACCTTTGAACTCTCTCTTCATAGGCCGGGGGCACCGCGTGGCTGTTCTCTCAGCAGGGAGACTCCCTTCAGCCTGCCTTGGAATCCATATACAGTCTGTGACCATCAGGGAGAGATCCGGGGCGCCTCGCCCCCCCCCATCCCCAGGCGACAGATTGTAGTTCACGTCGACCCTTGCTGTGAGGAAGGAACCCCTCAGCATCATGAATATTTTTGAAGTCCGCTTTCCCTGCCTTGTTCGCTTTTCCTGTTTTTTCAGGATAGGAAAATCAATCCTTTACAGTGAACATCTGTTGTGTAGCAGAGAACTGTACAAGCAAAAAAAGGATTGCACTACAGATGCCAGCTCATGTCTTTGCAATTCAGAGCGAACATCACTCATAAATGCACGCAGTGGTGGGGGGGGGCATGTCAACGTGTTTTGGTGAAAGCAGTTGCCATGTGTTTTGTGTTACTCACACTGAAGCACGGGAAGAAATGAAGGTATCTGAGGAGAGTATAAATGCTGAGAGAAACAGTAGTTCGGTAACAGTGGGGGTGGGGGTGGACTTGGTGGGGGGAGGTTGGATGTAGTCGATGCTTTATGTAAATTAGTTAAACACTGAACGTCTCCCACTAGAACCGCAGAAACGGCTCAGTGATGGGCAGTTTGCGGCTGGTGACATTTGAAAGTGGTGGGGCGGAAAATTATAGGTGTAGCACACCGCACGAGCGAGCGCAGTGAGCGACCCCGAACCACCTATTGAGGGTTTGGGGCGGTTCTCCCCCCGAGACAATTTTGAAAAATTAGCAGGCAAATGGTGGATTTTCAAGACTTTCAGAAGCCATTGTGCTTAACTGAAACAGGCCACTGCCTCCCCTAAAACTATCATCAGTTCCAAGGCATAATGAATAAACCATTCTAAATTGCAATAAACCACAATTATTTTAACAATGTTGCATAAATAGGTTGGATTTGTCTACTGAGCCAGTGCCTGCGTGAGATAAAGTAGGTTTTGGAAACAAGGGTACCCCATAAAGCGAACCTGGGGTAGAAACGTATTTTAGAAAGACAGTGGTTCAGCGGTGGCCTAACTAGGTCCTTAAGAAAATAGAGCGTATAATTAATTCACGCTGGGGAGCTAAATGTGTATGTAAACATAAATTCATTCATTTATTTACATTTCTTAACATGTATCATGGCGTTTCAGGTGCTCATTTGAGTGACAGAGGGCATAACGTGTCACAAGTGAACATAGTGAAAACGAACCAGAATGTCACACAACAACAAGGTATAGATCACAAAAATATACAATAGAGTGGGGGTATTTCCTTGGGTGGGTCGTCGATGTTTCGATCTATATTAATTTTAGATCATCTTCAGGACTGGGGAGCTTCCTGAAACTGCAAGGAGGTAAGTAGGATTAGCCAAGAGACCTACACATTATTTTCTTAGCGTAGTGATTTTAGTGCTCCCCGTGGCATGACTAGTTTTCATGCACATTTATCTTAAAAAGAAGGCGTTAGCATCCAAACCGGGTTTGGGCTGCGCTGGGTCTTGTTCACGGGGGTGAGGGGCATTCAATTCCATGCATGAACATATCGATTTAAATTAAACTTACTTTATAAATAATTATACAAGCGGGACAATCCATCTTAGCAAGGTTTTTTCGGGAGCTTGAATCAATATATCCGGGATATCTTAACGATATGGCCGGTGCAGGTTTTGGATTCTGAAAGGAAGAAGGGGAAGTGGTTGCCTTATCATAATACCAAGCGTGCCGAGTATACTGTCGTATTACGAGGCATTGGACTTACTTTTATGCAATTAAAAAGGGAGTCCAATAGTCATGGTAGTGAAAGGTAGCGAGATTCCTGCGAGAGCGGTAGATTATTCCGCTGCAAATTAATGTAAAGGATATACAATTAATATTTAATTAGCACAGCAATTTCAAGTGGAGGTTAAAACACATTCAGCGAGTTCAGACTCTCAGCTGGGAGCGAGTTTACTTATTATGTTATTCGTTGGGGCAATTGTGAGTAGAGGTAAAAGTTATAATTAAATAAATAAACTGGGCCTAGGGTGGGGGAAAAAACATTTCAGGTAGAAAAACACTTGCAGTGATAATAGACTTACTAAGTCCGAGTCGTTACAGGATTCTATGTGTCTTGCCTTTCGCTAAAAACTGCATGATTTTGTCATATTCGGGCCCTCCTGGAGCTGGGGGAGCAAGCATCAAGCATGCAATGAGAACAGTGATGGGGCAGCATAGAGGTCACGTAGGTGGGTAGATTAATTAAAAGACTAAGTAGGGGGATTAACTTAACAATCGGAGATACTTACTGGGATTGATTAGAAACGTGGCCTGAAAAATGGGGGTCTGAGTGCCGGCTTGCTCGCTGTGAAGGGGGTAATTGGTCCTTTTAAAAAAACGTACCGCCTGGAGCTGGGGGAGCAAGATTGCAATCATTAAATCGAAGCCATTAGTGCGGACGAGGGAAGGTAGTGACTAGCGGCAGACTTACTTAATCCTGACGGTATGACGGCAGAGAAACGGGGGTCCGAGTGCCTTGCTGCTTGCTGCTCTCACACTGGAGTGCGTGTGATATGCGGTACTTATTCTTCCGGGTTGTACGCGCAGGCGCTAAGTGTCCTGTATGCGCGCATGCGTGGCAACGAACTACAATGGTAGTTCATGCAGGCGTCCGGAATCGTGCATGAGTAGAAGGTGGACATATTCAATTGGATAGAGAGTAGTCTCATAATATTGGAGCCTTGTAAACCAATCAAAGGGACGGCATTCTTGTGTGAAAACTAATCGGCAAATATTGCTTAATTCAATATGTTGCGCCATATGGTTGAGGAGTTATTTAATTTCTGGAGGACGACAGTGATTGGATTGTATGGTGCTACATTTAGGTCTATGTGGGAAAAGAGTTACACTACGCATAGGGTGGCTCCCGGCTGCAGCGGCCCAGGTGGGCCCCGCACCTTTGTTTGCACAGTTGCAGAGCTCTCAAGAATCCCCCTCATACAATGTTGAGTCTACCGCTGGGGCTGGGACTTGAACCTGGCTCCCGAGTCCCCACATTGCATTCCTTCTTTGCTTCGTGGCCTAAAGAGTTCGTTCTCAGTGAATTTACCCCTTGTGCATGAGAGAGAACCATTGTTTGTTTTCCCTGGGAAATCAAGTGACAGTCATCACACTATAAATAAGGACGGCCGATAATCACTGTGACTTGGTAGCCCATTAGCGGATGGACCGTCATGTTAAGAGTTTCCACCGGTCAGGAAGCTTTGCTCTTGAAAACCCAGCAACTCCTTTTCTTCTATATGGTGAAAGTTGGCACAGATGACATTTTGTATTTTTTGACATGTTGTTTCCCGGATCCACCACCCTTTCAATGAGGGCTTCAGACATTAAAAAACTCCGGGTTTGAATCCATTATTCCCAAGTTAGTCTAATGGTGTGATCTTTGGCAAATCACTTTATGGATCTGTGGAATAGTTTGCTGTACAGTGTGTGCGGTGCATGTAAATGAATTCATTCACATTAGAGAAAGAAGGAGCTCCTAACTGACCCTGCCCTGATCCTTCTCTGACAGTGACTCCCTAGCTGCCAGTCTGACAACTCTACAAACCGTGAGTTACATTAAATACAGTAGCCAGGAGTGAAACCAGTATGCACTGAGAGCCAGACATTTGCCTAAAATCACTGCAAGTGTTGAAGTATCTTACTGGCACCATCTCATAAACATGATAACTACCTCCTGCTGGGAACTAAAAGGGGAGTTCAAGGAAACTCTTCTCTTCACCCACCCACATTTTCTCTAAATGAACAAAACCGCAAAAATGTCAAAGTAGCATTATCTGTCCCAGGTGAGACAGAAAGGATGGAGAGAACGAGCTATATTGATGTGTAAAATATTCGAGGGAAGGAAAAATGAAAGAGGAAAATGTGGCCGGTTAGACAGGGCAGGTGATGCATACCTGCCGAGTCTGTCTTTGCAACTCCGAGGAGCTGTCTCTGATGAGCAGAACTCTCAAGAATCCCCCTCACACAATGTTGAGTCTAGCACTGGGCCTGGGACTTGAACCTGGCTCCCGATTTCCCACATTGCAAGTGCAACTGCTCGAGCCGCTAGGCCATATCTTCTCTATAATTCCTTTTTTGCTCCGTGGCCTAAAGAGACCTCAGTGAAGACCTTTGCCTGCCTGCTGCCTGCTCATAATAACCCATCCATCCCAGTGTTCAGAGCCGAGACCTGCGGATTTGAATGATTTCCTGGCCAAGTCGCTGCTGCCCTGCGCGACCTAAACACATGCTCAGGGTAGGTTGTTAAAGTGTCCTAAAGGAAAGACTTTATGACAAAAGGCAAGAATTCCGAAAATCTAAGTTCGCACAATCCTTGCCCTACCTTCCTGGAAGTCATGACTCTGCGCTGTTGCAGCCCTGGGGCACGTGCGCATATGTATTTATTTATTTATGCGTTTTTATATGGCGCAGACTTTACCCGAAGGCGTCAGAGCGCTTCACAATAGGAAGGAACAACAGTAATGATACATGAGGAGAGAATTACAAGTGAACAAATTACAAAAGCAGACGTTAAGTTACATGAGGTAAAAGTGACATTTGTGAGCAAACAATATACATTAGGTAGCAAACAGTGCATTACAGGAGGAAAAAGTGACAAGTGTGCAGGTTGCAAGAGAAAACAAAGTACAATTCGAGGTACAATATTGCAATATATGCTAGACACTCAGGCACAAGAACAAATGTTACGTAGGTAATGGTGGCACTTGTGCAAGTATCAAAAGCCAACACAATTTGAGAGGTAGCAAACAGTGTGTTACAAGAGAAAAGTGGTGTGTGCATGTTACAAAAGAGTACCAAACACAGGTACAAGGATAATACTGAAATAAATGGCAAATACTCCAACCACAAGAACACACTGGGAAGGCACTTCCATAGTCATGGAGAATAGGGTTTTCAATAATGGGAGGTCTTCCTTCAGATAATAGAGAGGACGTGAATTACTTTTGGAGGTGTCTTTGGAGGAGGAGAACTTTGAGGTCCGTTTTGAAGACCTGGGAGGAGGTGGTGGTGGTCCGGAGCTGAGGCAGAAGGGAGTTCCAGATTCTCACCGCGGTGCCTGAAAAGGATTGTGCCATCGATCTTTCCTTCTTGAAAGCGGGAGGTTCAAGCAGTAGATTTTCCGCATTTCGTGATGGTCTAGAGCCTCCAGAGAGTTTCAGTTTATTCGCCAGGTAGGGAGGAGAGGAGGAGTGCAAGGCTTTGTGGGTGATCCAGGAAGTCTTGTAGATAGCTCTAGCCTCAATGGGAAGCCAGCGGAGGGTGGATAACATTGGTGTGATGTGGTTGCTTCTTTTGGCCCCATAAATGAAACGAGCTGTGTTTGAGGCAGCCAGTCAGTCTGCAAATGTCCAGATAATTTGATAAAGATGCAAATCTGCTGACTGGGGAGCACCGCTACTCGGGGCTGCGGAGCCTCAAGCTTTCTGTGAGAACCTCAAGATTGGGGGACTGCATTGGGTGGGATGCAGGGAATGGTCGGATTAAGAGCTGTAATGCCAGGCCATTAGCTTTTGATTCCAATTATAAACGATCATTACGAGAGCGGGTCGCTGGCCCTCCAAATAATTTTTTAATTAACGGCTGCAAATGTTTGCATCGGAGGGGGGGGGAGGACTCGCCTGGTATTGTCGAGAGTCCCCCACTCTGCAGCAGGTTTTACAGCCAGCCACCTCTTCCCTTTCATGGGGTTGGGTGGTCCTCTCCCTCTCCCAGACTGAGAGAAGGCACCGGCATGACTGTGCCATTACTGCCTCCCCGTGCATCTCTCTTGCAGGAGTGCTACAGTACCAACAGTCACACCTTTCATCTCTTTCCCTCCGACTGCCCATGACTGCTGTCACGCACAACTTCCTGAAAAGACTGAACATTTCTACTCTTTTATAAAGCACGGGGTGGGCAGCATCATCGGCACGTTGGTGAAGTGAGCATGTTTGTATACCCTTTCTCCCTCCCTTTCAAATTCTCCAGCTTGCCGAGGGCTTGCGGCCAGGGGATGTAGCCTCCTGTGTCTTTTAGTGTATTTCTGCTGTAAAGGTTATGTGTTATGTTAAATGAAATACCCGGTTTCTGCCAGTTTCAGTTCTCTGCAAGGTGTACTACCCACATCTCTCTCTGTAGTTCTCGAGTTGAAGCGAAGCCGCTGGGTGGGTGCATACTGCTAGTGGCTCCTTGAGTGGTGTTGGTGACTGGAGGAGGCAAGTTTCTCACAAAGGTTTGCTGGGAGGTTGTAAGTGATACAGATTGTCTTGAAGATGACATTTGCCTTAGGCGGGAGCCACAGAACCTCCTTCGATTTCAGGAAGATGTTGTTGAGACTTGAGAGATGTGAAAGACAGGAGTTGATTGCACTAGTGACTAGACCCTGTTAGCTTCCTTAAAAACGTGTTCGCCTCACTGCAAAATATGTTGCTCTGTCTGTTGTTGTAGAGCAGCATCATCTTACTGATGCAGTGTCTGTTAGTGTGTTACTTTTATTTATTCTCTGATGTGGTGGATAACCCTGTGTACTTCGGAGGCATAATTCATCTTGCAGTAAAATATTATTATTAGCGTCGATCAGCTTGTGAGGTTTGATGTAACACTCCAGTGCAAAGGTTAGAAGTTATTGTTGTGACGTATAAAGCATACTTTATTCATAGGATGCAAACGTTCTAAATCAGTTTTACATTGCTTCTGTTCTACTGCCTTCTTTTGAAAGATTCCACCACATTTGACTGCGTAGATCATTTGTACCTTTAATTATTTATTTATCTAGTTGTAACTTTTGTGTACTGATACACGTTGCCTTATGAATACTTGGGAGCTGAGTTGCATTTAAAAGTTTATTTTCAAATCAAAATCATGATGAACTTGACAAATCAGTCCACATTAAAGATGCAGAGACGTTGGCATGTAATGTTTAACATGGAAATGTGTTTTAAACTAGACTATCTTTTGAAATTAAGTGATGTTGCCTCCTAAGCATGTTGCACTCGAGCGTGGTGTGGTTGGCTCCTCTGCTAAATGCCTGGCGGAAAAAAAATTCTTTTGTCCTCCTGCGTACACTGTGAGCGACCCGTCATTCATAAATATAGAAGTGCTCACATTTGAGCTGCAAACAAGAATAAGGGAATAGAGAAAAGGAATTTGATTTGGCCGTGCAATACAAGAGGGTGGTTAATAGTTACCCCATTCTCTGATTGAAGTTTTATTTCAGGCATACCCTTCCCTTTGTCTTCAAAAAGTCCTCCAATACCTCCACTTGTCAGTGGCATACCTCAGCCATCCAGTGCTTACTTGAAGTGTAATTCACAATTTGGAGCAATTAAAAGGACACTAAGGTATGGGGCAATGATCACTTCCCTTCAGCTTTTGAAGTTATCTTGTATGGTGGAATGTTTGCCTCTTTACACGTGGAACCTGTTGGCCTAATTATTTTTTTTACTACCCAGTCATGCATGCAAAGTGTAATTAGGTAGGATGTACATTCTGGTCCAGACCTTTCCTTTAGCAGTGTAGTAGTAAAGCTCATGTAACCTAATCAACACAAATGCACGAGCAACTCTAACCTATTCTTCAGGGGCGTGTAACAGTAAAGCACAATTAAGTTGTTTATTTTAAAAATTAGCAATGAGATAGTGAGCAAATATTGATCCATAGTTAAAGATGCATCATAGTTAAAGATGCACTCCTCTCTTCGAGCCGAGTGGTCGCTCCCAGTGTCCCCTGCTGGTATTGGTATCGTAGCGCTGCTTTGCCTCTGAATCTGCCAATTATTATTGCCTGCTGCCTGCCTGCCTGCCGCTTTGCTTGACTTGCATTTTTATTTATATTTACTGCTGTTTTCACCTTGGTCGCGCGTCTGCCTGTAGCGCTCCGCTGTGCTCCCCCCTCCGCCTCCATTTTGTTTGTTGTTGTCCTCGTGTGCCCGCCCCGCCTCCCAGCTGAGACGCCCTCCCACTGAGCAGAAATAGCGCTCCTCTCCCTGTAGGCGCCGTGACTCGCTCCTCTCTCACGAGCTGAGTGGTCGCTCCCAGTGTCCCCTGCTGGTATTGGTATCGTAACGCTGCATTGCCTCCTTTGTTTCTCCTCTCAATATTGCCATTTAATTTTGCTTACTGTGTGCTGCTTTACCGCTTTGATTAATTTGCGCTCTGTATATGTTATTGTGCTGTTGAAAGTCTGCCAGCGCGTTCACCTCTAGTTTGCTCCCCCCTCCGCCTCCATTTTGTTTGTTGTTGTCCTCGTGTGCCCGCCCCGCCTCCCAGCTGAGACGCCCTCCCACTGAGCAGAAATAGCGCTCCTCTCCCTGTAGGCGCCGTGACTCGCTCCTCTCTCACGAGCTGAGTGGTCGCTCCCAGTGTATCTGGTATCGTAACGCTGCATTGCCTCCTTTGTTTCTCCTCTCAATATTGCCATTTAATTTTGCTTACTGTGTGCTGCTTTACAGCTTTGATTAATTTGCGCTCTGTATATGTTATTGCGCTGTTGAAAGTCTGCCAGCGCGTTCACCTCTAGTTTGCTCCCCCCTCCGCCTCCATTTTGTTTGTTGTTGTCCTCGTGTGCCCGCCCCGCCTCCCAGCTGAGACGCCCTCGCCCCTCCCCCTCCACTCTCCATATATGACAGCTGTTCCCGCGCGCAGCGTTTACGCGCAGCGACCGCGCCCAATCCGCGCTAAAGGTGCGCCAAAGGTAAGCCTGTCTACGCCCGTCCGCGCCTGGACCGCGCCCAGCGCCGACCCCCTGCCCCTCGCGCTGCCCAGCCCTCCCGCATTACCTACGATGCCACCACCCTCCTAGCCCTTAACCCCGGTCGCGCCCCCAACTGCGTCCAAGCCGCTCCTGGACATACCCATGGACCTTTCTCCTGCTACTCCTGCAAATTCATCGGCACCGTCAACAACTCCGCTACGACCACACCTCAGATTCCCGACCCCAACCACCTACAATGCATCCTGCTCAACTCCCGATCGGTCCACAGGCACGCCACTGACCTATGGAATCTACTAGACACCATCTCTCCAGACGTCGCCTTCCTAACAGAAACATGGATGAACGCTTCCTCCGCCCCAGACATCACCATTGCCATCCCTGAAGACTATAAGATCACACGCAAGGACCGCACACAGGAGGAGGAATCACTATCGTCCATAAGAAATCCATCCACATCTCAACCAGCTCTGACGTCAATCTCGCCAACTCTGAACACCTTCACTTCCAGATCCACATCGACCCCAAGACCACACTCAGAGGCACCCTCCTTTACAGACCACCAGGACCCCGCGCAAAATTCAGTGAAGACATCACGGACTTCATCACTCCACACGCGCTCCCCTCCAAAGATTATATCCTACTGGGAGACCTCAACTTTCATCTTGAAAAGAACAACGACCGCAACACCATCACCCTCTTGGACAACCTCGCCAACCTTGGACTTAAACAACTGGTCACTTCCCCCACCCACATCGCAGGCCACACACTCGACCCTATCTTCACCTCCAGCAACCATGTCTCCTTCAGCCACACTACGGATCTCCTCTGGACTGACCACAGCTGCGTTCACTTCACCTACAACAAGCCGAAACTCATCAACCACCCCCAACCAACTCTGCAAAGAAACTGGAACAAAATCACCATCGACCAGATCTCCTCATCGCTCCTCCTAAACACCCCAGCCCACTCTTCTAACCCAGACCAAGCCGCCACCAACTTCGCCCTATGGTTATCCAACAGCGCCGACATCCTAGCACCACTGAAAAAACGTCAAAGCAAACCTGGCAGCAAAAAGGCCTCATGGTTCAACGATGATCTTAAGAAGTCCAAGAAACTCTGCCGCTCCCTTGAAAAAGCCTGGAAAAAAGACCCAACCACTAGCACCAAGGACGCCTTCAAAAACGCCACCCGCATACACCACCAACTAATCCGAAAGGCCAAGAAAACAGCATTCAAGGATCGACTAGATAACAACGCCCACAACAGCAAGGAACTTTTCAACATCGTCAAGGAATTCACCAATCCCTCGGCCAACTCCAACGACATCACCCCATCTCAAGCCCTCTGCGACTCCCTAGCCTCATTCTTCCACAACAAAATTGCAGACATCCACAACAGCTTCGACAACCAACCCGGCGACCAACCCACCCAACCATATGCCGACCTTTCACCCCCCTTGAACACCCTTAACGAATGGAACCCAATCTCCACTGAGGACACCATCCGCCTGATGAACTCCATCCACTCAGGATCCCCCACAGACCCATGTCCTCACCACATCTTCAACAAAGCAGACTCCGTCAGAGCACCGCACCTCCGAGAAGTCATCAACTGCTCCTTCAAATCCGCCACCTTCCCGGAAAGCTGGAAACACGCTGAACTCAGCGCCCTTCTGAAAAAACCCACAGCGGACCCCACCGAACTCAAAAATTACCGCCCCATCTCGCTCCTTCCTTTCCCGGCCAAAGTCATCGAGAAAGCTGTCAACAACCAGCTCGCTGCTTTCCTCGAAGCCAACAAATCCCTCGACTCCTCACAGTCTGGCTTCCGAGCAAAACACAGCACGGAGACCGCCCTCATCGCAGCAACAGACGACATTCGAACTCTTCTGGACAATGGAGACACAGTCGCCCTCATCCTCCTCGACCTCTCTGCAGCCTTCGACACAGTCTGCCACAGCACCCTTCTACAACGCCTCAGAAACATCGGAATACAAGGAAAAGCACTTGAATGGATCACCTCGTTCCTCACCGGAAGAACCCAGAGAGTCCGCCTTCTACCTTTCAAGTCCGAGGCCACTGAAGTCATCTGCGGCGTACCACAAGGATCCTCACTCAGTCCCACCCTCTTCAACGTATACATGAGCCCCCTCGCGGCCATCGCACGCCAACACAGTCTCAACATCATCTCCTACGTGGATGACACTCAACTGATCCTTTCACTCACCAATGACCCCAGCACCGCCAAAACTAACCTACACGAAGGAATGAAAGAAGTTGCCGAATGGATGAAACACCTGAAACTGAACTCAGACAAAACAGAAGTCCTCATCTTAGGTACCTCCCCCTCTGCATGGGACACTCTTGGTGGCCGGAAGCCCTTGGAAAAGCACCCACCCCGACAGACCACGCACGGAACCTAGGTGTTATCCTAGATTCTTCACTTTCAATGAACAGACAAGTCAACGCCGTCTCCTCATCCTGCTTCAACATTCTTCGCATGCTCAAAAAAACATTTCGCTGGATACCCACCGAAACCAGAAAAACAGTCACCCATGCCCTGGTCACGAGCCGATTGGACTACGGAAACACCCTCTATGCAGGTACTACCGCTAAACTCCAGAAAAAACTCCAACGCATCCAGAACGCTTCAGCCAGGCTCATATTAGACATCCCGCATAACGAACACATCTCTGGTCACCTGAAAAACCTCCACTGGCTACCCGTCAATAAGAGGATCACTTTCCGGCTTCTAACCCACGCACACAAAGCACTCTACGAAATCGGACCAGAATGCCTCAACTCACGACTGTCCTTCTACACCCCCTCCCGCCAACTACGATCTTCAAACCAAGCCCTCGCCACTGTACCTCGTATCAACAAGACCACCATGGGAGGTAGATCCTTCTCTTACCTGGCAGCTAAAACATGGAACTCACTTCCCACCCACCTTCGCCTTACCCAGAACCACCTAGCATTCAGAAAACAACTTAAAACATGGATATTCGACAAGTAATCCTCCTCCCCTCCCTAAGCGCCTTGAGACCCTCTGGGTATGTAGTGCGCTATATAAATTCTATGACTTGACTTGACTTGACTTGACTATCAGACGGGCCTGTGTACCGAAGCTCTAAAATAGTCATACCAGGCCGAAACTGCAATGTTGCTAGCTGGGTGAGAGGGCTCCCTGGCATCCCCCCAAGTCATTAAAAGCCAGAACTATTTAGAGTCTTTAATTGCACCGGTATCTCCAATAAGCCTCCATCTTAGATTTGATTAGATCAGATTAATGTTTATTGTTTTTAGTTAATAAAAACATCACAATACAGATACAAGTTAAATACATGTTAAAAGGATGTTACTCTCTTTTCATTAAAACATTAATAAATATTGGTATATCACATAACATGAATTAAAAAATACAATTTTATAAGATATATTCAGGGCATAATTGCAGGGACTTTGCAGTTTTCACCAGATTATTCATGTAGGGTATGCATCTGTTGTAGCAAACAGGATTCTAGATATCGTCATGTGCTACAATGTTATCCTCCTATCAGTGTCATACGGTCTTGTAGCTTGTGTTGTTGGATACTACTTGCAAGCCTGTTTTACTGCTCTATTATGAGATTGCAAAAACGTCACTAATTACCTATTTAGCGGAGGGTCAGTAGAATCCAAGCTTCTCATGATGGCTGTTCTGCACATACGGATCCCTCGCTCATTAAATAAGTACTTTAAATGTAGTCGATGCACATTCTTCATTTCAGGGCATATGCAAACCAGATGCACAAAGTCCTCATCTGCGACGTCACAAAGTTACACGTTTTTGGTCTATTGTATCGCCAAAGTGGTTTGTCTGACAGAGACGGCAAATCACCTAGGCGCATAGCCAATAGTTGTTTTTTGGAGTGCACCAGATAGGTTAAATGAAGGTAAGTTGCAAATTGGGAGGCGCTAGGGGGTGCACAGCGGAATGGCTGTTTGACGTGACAGCTCAACCGGGCAGGCAGCAACGTTACAGGAGTTGGAGCACTAAATGGCCGGTCTATGAGATACCAAGTATAAAAATCGAAATGGGAAGCTGCCGGGACTAGGGCACACTACTTTGCATACCTGCAGAACCGTGCTGCAAGGAGAAATCGAAGTTTGCAACGGATGGCGTCCGGTGACTAAGATGGACACCAGTACGGCAGGGGTAGGAACGCTCTTCTAACGTCATAAGGTCACACGACTACGGCGAATACCTGGCTACTGACCGGGACTTCGAACATCGGCTATATGAAAGGAAAACTGCGAAGTGGCGGTAAGGCGCATATCAGTTAAATGCGGTAACAGAGAGAACGGGACTGTAAAGGACACGAGATTTAAAATGGCGGTGCCCATAGACACATAGACAGCCCGATTACAATAGTGATGTAAGTCTAAGGCTGCACAATTTAAACTCTCCACATAATATGGAAAGTATAGGACCAGAAGTCATGAACAGTTTGGGTCTTTACACGAGCGTGTAAGTGGACAGCGCGCAGTGGGCAATGCAACCAAACTTTGCCGTTAGGTCGACTGGGACAACGAAATGGCGGCCATGGGACGCAACACCAGAGTAAATAACGGCAGTAGTCAGAGGCGCGAGGCCTAACTAGCAGAATACTGGGCATTAACATCATACCCTTACGCAAACACGGTACATGGAGATGCGTTCACAGTACTATTGGGCGTGCGGGTGACCGATGAAGGGGATTCGGTATCATATAAAAAGCTCCACAAATACCTGCGGACTAATAGCGCTGGAGGTGGCCAAGGGGGAACTGCTGGAAAAGCTAACGGTCGGATTTAAAGTAACCCGCCTTGGGAACCCCACTGCTTGAACACACAACGACGAGGACTTAACGAAAGGTGGAGAAACTTGAAGTGAAGAGCTGAGTGAGTCTGGTCGTTATCAGCATAAAATCGTACATACAAAAGTCAAGCGCTGCGAGGCCTCAGGGTAGTTATGCGCTATACAAGTGTAATTTTTCATTTAATTTCATTTCATTTCAACTCTCGGAGGTAGAGGCGCATGTTGTGACGCTACAACGCTCCACCCCGCCATCTGAAATATAAAAGGAGTGCAGGTAACGCACACAAGCGGATGTCGTAGTGGTTTAAATAACAGCCCATCTAAAACAGACGAGGTCGCAAAGCAATTCACGATTGTGCGACCAGACAGGCAGCAATCCTAGATCACTTTTGAAGCCAAAAAGACACCGAAGGACACTGGAGAGAAGGTGGAGGGCGGGATGCCATCGGATGTGCAGGCGAAAGCAATATGGAAGCCATTCTCAAAGCCATACAGTCAAATCTGCAAGAAATCAACCGTAAGCTGGACAACTTAACGTGTAGAAGTGACGTCATGGCGACGACCATGGAAAAACAGGGAGAGCGACTGGACACGGCTAAAACGCGTATCTCAGCGGTCGAGGACAAATCACACGCTACGACGAGCAAGTGTAATGGTATGGAAAAACTTCTCCACGTGATTCAAGCCAAAACGAGGAGTTGGAAGCTCGCTCTAGATGTAATAACGTTAGGATAGCAGGTCTGCCGGAATCGACAAATACAGGTTGCATGGAGACCTACATCGAGCAGCTTTGTAAAGACATCTTTGGAGCGGAAGCATTATCTTCGATCTTTATTATCGAAAGGGCACACAGGTCCCTCGTGCCAAAACCACCCCCAGGCACTGCACCTCGGCCAATCGTGGCGCGTATGCTAAATTATAGAGATCGAGATACTATCCTAAGACTTGCACGTGAGAAAGGGCCGATAAGTCATCAAGGGAACAAGTTGGAGTTCTATCCTGACCTCACCATAGCAGTACAGCAAGCAAGAAGAGAATTCACGGCGGCGAAAGCCAAATTACGAACAATGCAGATAAACTATGCAATGCTCTATCCTGCTTGTTTGAAGGTGACATGGGAAGGGAAGTCGACCATTCTCTCAAGTCCCAAGGCAGCTCAAGATTTTATAAAGATGGTGCCAAAACAGAATAAATCAGCTGAAAGCAGGGACAGGAGGCAAGACTCGGACTAATGAAATGGTGCTGCAAGAATGACTGTAAGCAGCGATGGCCAACCGGCAGAATTAATTATAGGTGACTTGGGTAAGATGCACCTGGGTAAGACATTGATGGGGATGATGGTGAAGGAAGTAGTAAGTGTGTAGCCAAACTGAAGGACTAAGTTGTGCTCTGAACTGCCCGGTTGGAACAGCTGGCATGCATATGACACTAAGTAATGAACTCATTCATATAGATATGAACAGACTGCAAAACATATACGACACGAAGGATTAGTAATATTACACTGTGTAAAACATTGTAGGGAAATTGTGGAGCACTTCTGGCACGCTTTAACTGTTACATGTATAATGGCTCCTGCTAACGGGCTTGTTAGTTGTGTTACAGATATGGGACTACACGCAGAGATGGTACTCACGTATCTGTTGAATGTAACTTGTTCATACTAGTATAATAACACTGTGTAAAACATTGTCGGGAACTTGTGGAGCACACCTGGCACGGTTTAACTGTTACTTGTATAATGGCGCATGCTGACATGCTTGTTAGTTGTGTTTCAGATATGGGACTACACGCAGAGATAATACTCACAAATTTGTTGAATGTAACTTGTTCATACTAGTCACACATCGGATCTGCCTTACAAGCCGAATGTTCAAACTACTGCAGTGTGGGGGGATGATTGCTGCTCGTTATTGCAGGTAGTACTAGAAGGATACAGCTGCGTGATATCGGCATGTGGTTAACACAAAGGTACTGTTAGGATATGATAGAATGAGGGCCTAACTCCCAATGTGAACGTTTACTTAACAAAGTGAGGATCTGCCCCCACCCATTAAGTTGGATGGTGTAGTGTATACTCGGCGGACCGCCACATGGGTGATCCCCGTACAAGTTATGTTATCAAGGGTTGTTAAATGGGGGCAGAGGCTTCGGCTGGATTGGGTTGCTGAAGTGGGTGGGGATGGGTGGGGAAGGGGTTTTGTTCAAGTTCAAAGACCAAAGCATTTAAGATGCATTGCTGACACTCATGTTGTTAGACGATTGCATGTAAAGGGTGATGTGCTGCCTAAGGGACGTGCAGGTGATAAACGGGAAAACTGTGGCGTCATGAGAGCTGTGGGAATGTTACAAATACTGGAATGGCTCAGACAATGAAAGTTGATAGGAACGCGCATCTGAACCTCATCACATGGAATGTGCGAGGCTTCACAAACCCCCCAAAAATTAGGCAGATATTTGCATGTTTAAATAGGTGGAGTATAGATATAGCATTTCTGTAGGAGACCCATATTGCTCCAAACACACATAAAACCATTGGTGCGAAATGGGCAGAATCAACTCACACAGCTAATTATTCCTCATATTCACGAGGGGTTATAACACTAATAAGGAAGGGAACGAATTTCAAAACGAATGAGGTGATATTGGATCCAAATGGGAGGTACGTCATACTAACAGGGTTGCTAAGGGGGCAGAGGACAAGACTAGTGAATGTATATGGACCCAATGTAGACACACCAGAATTTTTCCAAGAGTTATGGAACCATATGCACAAACTGCGCAATACGCAAATATTGTGGGGAGGGGACTTCAATGTGGCGCTGGTGGATCAAATAGACTGATCTGAGAACTCTATAGAACCGCACAAGAAAGCTAGAGTGAAAATACTTGATATTATGACAGATGTACCTCTGAAAGATGTATGGAGGCAGAGATACCCGACCACTACAGGAGCAACACATATAAACATGGCTCATAATAGCTTGTCCCGCATAGACTACTGGCTGGGATCGGATAACACCTTATTATGGGCAAAGAAATTGCATACCCTACCTAGGGTGCTTTCTGATCATAACGCAATATTGCTTGCACTCCAGATACCATATTGTACCCCGCCTCCATTCTCGTGGAGATTCAATGCCAAGGCTCTCACGGACACAGTATACGCTGACACTATCTTACAGGCAATAAGGGATTATTTTCAATTAAACAGATCTACAGTTGAAGACCCAGGTGTTTTGAGGGAGGCGTTTAAAGCCACTATACGTGGAGTATGTATTAGCACATCAGTGGGGATATTACGTGACATAAGAAGACAGATCCACAGGTGTGAAACTTGCATGACAGAATTAGAGGCATTATATGAAAGCACACATGACTCAGTGCTACTGGGAGATTTGAAACAAACACACACTGAACACCAAACCTTTCTTGAAGATGAGCTAAAGTATATCACAAAAAGACAAACAGCTAGAAACTTTGGTGAAGAGGGACGATCAGGTAGAGTACTGGCAGCTAAGATATGTGAAGGCAGAAGCCCACAGACAATCTTACAAGTAAAAGCGTAAGATGGCACGCTAATAACACATATGGAGGGTATTTTACAATGCTTTGTGAATAATTATAGCACTTTATACAAATCACAACACACAGCGCCTCCCTCAGAAGTGCTAAACTATCTGGAAGAAGTGGCAATTGCGTGGCTGTCAGATAATCAAAGGGAGTATTTATCTCTACCTATAACTGTGGAAGAAGTGACAGAGGTGATACAGTCACTGCCAAATGGGAAAGCACCGGGCCCAGATGGATTCATGTGTGAATTTTATAAATCATATGTGGATATACTAGCCCCCCGCTTAGTAGCGATGTATGGGAATGCCTTCGATCAATCAGTACTACCCCCAACACTTAGAGAAGCGGTAATCATAGCCCTCCTAAAACCAGCAAAGGACCCGGCGATATTCGAATCACATAGACCTTTATCACTGATAAATGTAGACTCCAAGATATTAGCTAAGATCCTTGCAATCTGGTTACAGCCTTTGATGACGAATCTGGTTCTGCCGGATCAGGCAGGTTCTATACCCAGTAGAGCAACCTTCCACAATACTTGAACACTATTTGCCTTATCTCACTATTTAGTACCCTCTACCAAAGCTGTGGCGGTTATGTTGGATGCCGCCAAGGCATTTGATTCAATAGAATGGCAGTACATAATAACGATATTGAGGAGAATGGGATTCCCCTTGATGTTTATACAGTGGGTGTCGTTATTGTACACAAGGCCGGTGGCGAGGGTAAGGATCAATGGATATATCTCAAACACTTTTATTATTGAGAGGGGGACACGGCAAGGGTGCTCTCTTTCACCCCTGTTATTCGCATTGGCCTTGGAACCATTGGCTTGCCTGGTCAGACAGAAACATAAACAGTCAGCGCTACAGTTCCCCTCGAGACCACTGCATATCTCATTATACGCGGATGATATGCTCCTGTACGTCAGGGACCCCACTCAAAACTTGGCACCGCTATTGAGAGAATACATAAAATTTGGTGGACATTCTGGCCTTACAATAAACTGGACCAAGTTGTCAATAATGACCCTAACGAACACGACTACTCGGCACGACACTGAATTCCCCTTGGAATGGCAGACCTAGCCTGTGAGGTATCTAGGGGTTTGGTACCACAGAAATCCTGAAGTGGTAATCCGCACGAATTACGGCAGGATTATTCCTAAACTAGAAGATAGAATAGACCGCTGGATACAGCTACCGCTCTCACTCGCAGATCGGATTGGGATAGTGAAAATGAACATCCTGCCGAAGTTCTTATATCTTTTTAATAATGTACCCATACCTCTCCCAAGTGCAGTTTTTAAAAGCATACAATCTTTGATCCTTAAATTAATATGGGCGGGAAAACAGGCACGGGTGGAAGTTAGAACGCTAACGTTACCCTATGAGAAAGGAGGTTTCTGTGTCCCAGACTTCTTACTATATTACTTATGCGCCCAAGCGCAATTTGCGATTTCTGGTACCACAAAATACCATATCTCACACACACTGCGATAGAGAAGGGAGATGCACTACCGGTGCCACTCACAGCCATAATAACGCATAAACGTCCACCGTTACATGAGGAAGACATTAACACTATAGACACCACGGCGAAAGCATGGCAGAAGCTGGGTCAACTGGTGGATAAAGTGCCGTTGTTGCACCGGCTTTACCGCTACACTTCCATCCGGAAGTATCGGTTACTGAGGAGGCAGTCGGTATGGATTTATTGAGGAAGGTAGGATTTGGCACAATGGGAGATTTGTTTCATGAGGGGCAATTCCGGCAGGCTCGAGACCTAACATACATTCAAAACCAAACCTTACTGTTTAAATTCACTTACTATAGACTACAGAGGGCGATACAGAAGTTATGTCCAGATTACCCAGCTGAGCCAGTAAGTTTAAATACACTACAGCTTATATTGACAACATCAAACACTACACATTTGGTATCGAGACTTTATAAAACAGCACCGGCGGAAATCCCGTACACTACTGATAAGGCCAAGTCGAGATGGGACACATGGCTTACAGACCCCTTAACTGAGAAGGAATGGCAAACGACATGTGCATTAGTAAAATTACTCACGCCTAATGGCAACCTATGCATCATACACTTCAGAAATGTCCACCAAACATATTACACACCGATTAAACTATGTAGATATGGCCTACAAGAAGAGGCGACATGCAAAAGGTGGGGTGTAGATGGCGCTGATTTCCTTCACCTAGCATGGAACTGCGGGAAAGTACAGGAGTTCTGGGAGGAAGCGTCCACTAAATTGTCTAAGATGGTACGAACGGTAATAACATGCACGATAAAATGCTGTTTGCTAGGTATATTGCCAACCGTAAAAGCGGAACAGCGCAAGTTTTGTGCTATAGCATTGCTGTTAGCAAAGCGTCAAATTGTTCAATGTTGGGGAAGCACAAAAGTACCGAAGGTGATCCAATGGTATTGAGATATGTCTTCTTGCAGGGATCGTCTCTTGACATATGAAGAAGAACTGCCAACCAGGTCTAGACCGAAAGATTACTGGCGTTTCTTCACAGACTATATACGCACCATTGATATGGATGGGGTACTGTAATTCCAGTGAGGTCGTTCAGTGAATGCAAAGACGTTGGGCAGCAATGTTCACCCTTACTATATTGTTCAAGCACAGTGCATGTAATGTCTACACATGGATAAAGAATGCGGAAATATAATGGTCTGAGTTACTGTTGGAAATGTGATAGTATGTTGTACAATTTTATGAAAATCAATAAACAATTTTTTTTTAAAAAGTTGCAGGTTGCAATGTGACATACGGTTGGATTGTCATCCATGCATGGGCTCATCATGAAAAAATACTTTTATCATCTATCAGTGAGTGGATTTTTGCCGCTTTGGTCATGGCCTGGCAAAACGTGGGATGCGGCATGTCCAAGTCCCACAGATCACCCGCATTTGTTGATTGTAATGATGAAAACAAGTATTTTCTATAAGGTGAATTAGCATCATTGACCTAGGCTTCCCATAAGGCATTGACTAAAACACTGGATTGATTGTTTCGTATTTTATGCATAGTTTTAATAAAGTGATACCTTTTTGCTATATTTTGCTGTGTTAGTCCAAATTCCAAACAAATTTGGGCGGGCTGGAGAGGCATTATGGGGCAGATGGAATACCTGCTTGTAAGTTTTGGTTTGTAAACTGTCTAACATTTTAGCATCCCTACCATGCATCACCACACTTGCATACGTTAGAGAAGGGAGTAACTTTGCTTTGATTACTGAAAGCAGTGGTTGATAGGAGGGACCATCTAGTTTTTTTGCTAACAAGCTGAATGCATGTATTAAGGCATTCTTCTTCCTAACCATATATTGCTGTTGTGCTATTGCTGATGTGCTTGAAAATTAAGATTGTTATCAAAATTAAACCCCAAATACTTGTAGGTACTAACTTCTTCTATGGTTAGATTATCCAGCTTGATCTTTAAAGAAGCACCAAGGTTCTTCCCAACAGGCATAGCCCTTGTTTTGGCAATATTTATTTCTAATTTGTTGAGTTTTGTATACATCGCTGTTTCTTTGATCAGTCTTTGGAGTCCAATTTCTATATGACTCAGCAGCACAATATCATCGGCATATGCTAGATGGGATATCGTCAGTGGACCTAATCTCTGTGTGTGAGCGTTAACTGGATCCAGGTGGAGCGTCAAATCCCATAAATAAATTAAACAGATGTGGAGCTAGCACACACCCTTGTTTAAGCCCCCTAGCAGTTGGTATTTTCATTGACAGTTTGGTCCCATCCCCTACTTTGATTTGAATCCACGTTTCTGTTTATAAAGATTCAATTGCTCTTTAAAAAAATTCTTGTATACCCCAACGTCTTAATTTGGCCCAAAGGAGTCAAAGATCCACCCGATCGAAAGCAGCCTTCAAGTCTATAAAGAAAAGTTGTAATTTCTTCTTTAGACATTTGTTTTTTTCTGCAATTACTGCTACTGCTAACATGTTGATTGAGGTACCATACCCCTTCAATTAGATCTTCCAATATTATTGATGCTAAGTATTTTGCTTCTGTATCAATGAGAGCTATTAATCTGTAATTGGATGGTTTTGTTTTATCTCCACCCTTATAAATGGGGTTTATTATGGATCCTCCCCAACCGTCTAAAATCAAACCTGTGTTTTCCACCTCTTTAAATAGCCTCCATCTAATCTCATCCCACTCTCTTTTTGCTCTGTGTTGTGCTTTTTTGTAGGACCTTCTCAACCCTCTTACTAGGTTTTGTTGAGTGGAATTTAATGTCAGAAGCCAATTGCCATCTTAACTGCCTACACTCGTGGGTAAGCAATAGAGTCTGAGGCGATGCCCTGGCATTACGCTTGAGAGAGGGCAAAGAATCTCTAAAATGCCCATCCAGCTGGCTGAAGAAGCGAGAGTGTCTGTGTGTTCTATCTTCTGCCCCCATTGCTTCTTCGAGGATGGCTGTAAAGTCCACCAGACACTCCATCAATTGCTGATTAAGTGGCTGGAGCTCTGCCTTGTCCAGAGCCACATTTCGCCATTTAAGGTGGCGATTGTTATTCGATGGAAGCAGATCTCTAGTTAATAGATTGGTTTGAGGCTCAAACACAAAGGATTGTGGTCATTGTCTCAGTAGTCTCCACTATCATGTCTATCAATAGTGGAAATAGCCTCAGATCGAGTAGGAAATAATCAATGTGGCTTAGTCCCTTAGATCAAATAAAGGTGATGGCCCCTGTTTTGTCTGGCTTGCTCCACCCATTAGTGGCCCTCAGTCCATATCACAATATGATGGCATTTAGCTGGAGGGACAATTGCAACCATTTGCCAATTGGCAGCAAGTCAAGTTGTGGGATCATCCAAAGATCATCGACCTCCCTTTCCTCATAGATAGTGTTAGAAATGGGATTTCTGGTTGGCTAAGGCTTGCGCCAAAGTCAGGCAAAAACCACCATTTCTACTTCAGGGCAAGGAAGTCACCTGCCAAAATAACCCCTGCTCACCCCCTTGGTAGCTTGGCACGAGCAGTCAGGCTTACCTCGGAGGCAAGGTGTAAAGCGTTTGCGCGTGCACCCAGCAACAACACCCAAGGCCCACCACAAAGGAAACTCTACACAAGGTTATATATAAAAATAGCCTTTGTATTATACCAAACACAAAAGACAAGGAACACACACTTTACAATGTGCCATAAGCACGGGCAGAAGTTACAAGGGATTATACACAGGACACGGCCACTTGGGCCACTGTCAGGAATAGGCACTTTTAGAACCAGTACTTGGTAGAATTAGCACTTTGTAGAAATAACACTTTTTAGAAATAGCACTTAGAACATAGGACATATAATAACTGTACCCCCAAATGGCAAATGTAGCACACAACCAGTAATCACTGGTACCACCTACGCAACCCTAACCACCTTAGGAAAATATCACGCAGGGAACCATGAGCTCACTAGTAGGACCTATATTAGGAAAAATAACCTCCTAAGCATCACATACATTCAGAGGTATAAAACTTTACACATGATGCAGAAATCACATTAGGCAGGTAAATCACAATTGTGCAAAAAGTATCACATAAGGCATAAACACATAATTGTTCCCAGGCCAACTGGCCTCTCTGAGGCTGAAACGCCCTGGGTCCAGCAGAGTAAGGGCAGGCTGCGCAGGCAGCCAAAGGAAGATTGAGCACAGAGATCGGGCCTAAACGAAGCAGCTGCCCACTAAGTGCAGGGCAGCTGTAGGATCTCTTCTGGGCTCTTAGAAACAACCAATGGGGCCAGAACAACGTGGGAGCCTATGGGCTCTGAATACAACAAAATGCCCCCAAATCAGCGTTGGAGCCCACAGGCTCTAAATACACAAATGCCTCAATGCCCTGATCGTCGTGGGCTCTAAAGAAATGTGCCCGGGACATTGGAGCCTCTTGTGGGCTCTGGATTCAAAAATGCCCCCTGAGCCTCATGGGGGCTCTGAACAATAAGGCTGCTTAGACGTTGGAGTCCCGCATGGGGGACTCTAAAACAATATGCCCCCAAGGAGCCTCGGGGCTCTAAAGAAACAAATGCCTGCAGGGTAACGGGAGAGCGGCCCACTGCCAACCGGGGCCGCTCTACCCTTCCTGCCACTGCCCCCAACATGGCAACCACGGAGCCCCACTCACTGGGACTCCTGCGGCGGCGGCTTTACTGCCGGCGGGCTCTCCTCCAAGACTGCGGGGCTCTCCAGGCCCTGCAGCTCTTCTGTGGGGCTGCTTCCTTCCTTGGTCCGGCCCAGCGCGGGGTAGGCACCCGCCTGGGTCTTCTTTGATCACTCGGGACACCATGGCAGTCCTGGGCTCTCCCTCGCTCGCGGGAGCCCCGAAGACAGACGCCGACTTCTTGCTGGTGGTGCAGGGGTGCGGGGTGGGCTCCCGTCTGTTTCCTGTTTCCAGCCGAAGCACTTTGGGTCGCTCCTGAGCCCCGCCCGCGTCTGCAGAGCTGCCTGACTTATTTCTCAGGGATAAAGCACGGGGTAGGCACCCGTTTGCTATCAATATACCTATGAGCGGCACAGATGCGAGGTGGGCTCTCGCTTGGGGGACAAAAACGGCAGCTGAGCGGGGTGGGCACCCATGCCATAATCTAGCACAAGAGGGGGAATCCCTCCACACGCTGCAGCCCAGCGCTGTAGGGTTGAAGGATAAAGCGCTCCCCCTGTAATGTAGAAATGAAGCGCTCCCCAGGCGCTTTGGACTCCAAAGTTTACAGGTCCAGGCAAAGTCTTTTTAGGAAGGTAGGCAGGGGTGGCAAGGATGGGCCCAGGGTCCAGCTCACAGGGCCCTCCATGCAGGGAGGCAGTCCCTAGTGGCAGTATCCTCCTGGTGCCCAGCAACAGCAGCCCCCCCTCTTCAGGTCAGGAACAAGAGAACCTTTTGCAAGGGGACACAGCCCCTTTTTTATAAATACAAATCCTTTGTCCTTAGGTGCAGGGTGGGGGGAAAACCAGCTGCAACTGGTTTTGGAGCACTTTGTTATGCTCAGCCCCTCTTTTCATTCACAGGGCAGGCTCGGGTCATTAGACGCACCACAGGGGGCTGAGCCAGCATTGTGTGGGGAAAGTCCATCCCCATTCAGGTCCCAGAAGAACTCCTCCCCGGCCATCAACATGCAGATCTTCCATTCACCACTGGGGCAGATCCATCCTGACTCCTGGAGCCTGGCACACCAGCCAGCTCCAGCTAATCACAAGCCAGCCAGTCATTTTAACTTTATTACACAGACAGGCCAACTTCTAGAAGTGGCACTTCCACACTAGACACAATCACGCCGCACACATCATCGCGCAGCATTTACTCACACGAGTCCGCACATACCAAACTTGACCCTGCACTCCACACGCATCAGGAACTAACATGGACACATACATTCCCCATGCATTCCTATGGGAGGGCCGGCCAATCTCACCACACGCACTCAGAGTGCGCACGCACTTTCCATTGGGAAACAGTAAAAGTGCGCAGAAGCCAAAAAATCACTAACACCAAGTCACAGTTAAAATCAAAAAGTTTAGGGGTAAACTTGCCAGAAGGGCCAAGTCCAACACAACCCCCTTCCAGCCAAAACGCAGGGTAGACCAATCACCATCGTGATGGGCTTCCTTGCTTTGGGCGATAGAACACGGACGCGGGCCCGCAACTGCAGGGACACCTTCTTGTTCTACGCCACTGTGAACCCATGGGGTTCCTTCTAGAAATACCGTCTGGAACAACTGGGCTACCCCCCTGGTACTCCCAAGCTGTCCGCGGCCAGGCCCTAGGCCACCCAGGTGCCACTGGTCCCTGCCTATTCGCAGAGTGCGGGGTAGTAACCCCTGGCACATAGTAGCCATTCTCCACTCTTCCTGTCTGTAAGACAGTGGTAGACTGCCACTGGTTCTCCAGCCTAAGGTCTACACCCTCAGGTGGACCTGGAGTCTCAGGGGAGGCTCTCCTCCCCCTACCTCTCCGTCTAGGGTTTCTCCTCCTCCTGCGAGGGGTACCCTTAGAACTCCATTCTCCTAACCTAGGGTTTAACCCCTCAGGTTGCACCAGGGTCAGAGGCGGGCCCTCCCACCCTGTGCACCCCCTTCCAGAGTTCTGCACCCTCCCAACTGGAGTGGTACCCCTGGAAGATGAACCGGTCAGGACGCTGGTTACAGACGTCCTACCCTTCAGGTAAGGCGGATCCTGAACCTGGCCTCCCAACCTCTGGTCTAAAACCTTTGGTGGAATAAGTACCTGGCACTCCAGGACTTCTGGGGACTCACACACTATCCCTTTGAGGCTAACACATGACCCATATGTTGTGTGACCATCTGTCTGGCAAAGATCTCCCGTCCCCTGTCCATCTGACAGTGCGAGAAGATCCCCCAGAATAAAAATAGGAAGAGTGTTCCCCCTGAGCTTGTGGGTTGATTAATTGTACAATAGCAGTCACACTCAATGTTCCCTCACCCCTGGAGGAGTAGGATGTTGATCTACCTCCTATATGCCTCTCTAGGGATGTGGAAAGCCCTCTAAGTGCCAAAGATGAAAGGACTGGTGGAGAGGCCACCAAGTACATGGTCTGAATCCCTCCACTACTGAAGGTGAAGGCAGACTTACTCATTACCTAGGGGCGGCAGATGAGTAAGCAGTAATCTCTACAATACAACATCTCCTAATTATGGAAAAAGTCAAACGACATCAGTGAGTAAAAATGTAGGTAACACCTATCCTGCGCATTTTTTGTATTCCATTATCTTATTATCTTATCTTAGCAGGCGCAATCAGGGTTTCTGTTCCTCTGGAGAGAGGTCACAATTGTGATCTTTTCTGACCCGAATGACACAGGGCTTTATCCTCTCACCTCCAACTTTTCCTGCCCCATTTTATGGTATATGACGTTCAATCTAAATGTAAATCCAGTATTTGTAAAGCGCGAACAGTTACCCGGAGGCATCACAGTGCAAGGGCCCATCAGGAAGATTAAGCAAGCTATTGCCCAGAGTGACGTGGTGCTGGGCTGACCTGCCGCCGGTGCCGGGGATCAAACCGTGGGCCCCAAATTCCAGCGCCAGTCGCCCTGGCCACAACGCCACACCTCTTCCCTACTCAGGACAGTAAACAAATCGGTAATTCATTTATATAGTATTTAGTCATCTTTTTCCGGATTCATCCAATGTTGTTGCATTAATCTTGGTTGATATCCGTATATAGTAATAATTCATGCCATGAAGGGACTCCAGCTCTACTGCCTGAGACAAGAGTAAGACTTTGTAAATGTTTGAAATATGGTTTTCTGATTATACATATCTCTAAAAAGGTTTGTCCAGTTGTGTCTATTCTGTGATATACCTGCTGACCTATTCTTCTGTGCCATGACTCAATGTTTAATCTAAAAGCAACACAGCTTGCCAATATTATTAAATGTGGATGCCAGAGTTAGCCCAATTTCATACAACAGCAATGAACTGACCACCTCACTTGCATATCCATTCTTAGGTATGTCCTAGATGGCCAGCCCTATATGATGCGAATCTGTCCGCCTGCAAACACCAAATCTGTATTAAACGTATTGGTTTCTGACAATAAAAAAAAAGTATAAATACCCCATAGAGTTTTGCAGCTCTGTAATATTTCCAAAATTTGGCAGTGCAAATCCCCTCTATTTCCTATGGTTTGATGGCACATCTCAACAATCTGTCCTCCTTTCCATTCAAAACAAACTTTTATAAAACCCCGGTCTCTTTCCCAATAAGTGGGTAGACAGATACCTCAGGAGGATATTCATTTTCAATATAACCAGTCTGTCCAATAAGATTATGTATTGAGGTCTCCAGTGCACAAAATGTTTCCTCAGTGTATTCATATCACTTGAACAATGACCATGCATAGCACATGGACTATGGGGGTGAGCTGGAATGTTAGATACCAATTTTTTGTTAGTCAACAAAAGGTGATAATGGACCCAACCTTGCATACAAGTAATTTTTGAGAGCCAGGTTCAACAGTTCAATTTTTGTCTTAGTTTAGTTTGATGCTTTAGCCCATAAAAAATGTGTAGACTATCAACATGTTGTAAATTGGCAGCGATTAAGTTAGCATTAGCAGAAGCCATCTTGTATTTAGAGGCTATCTTGTCCATTTTGTGGAATCCATTTTGTACTTCTGTCAGCCATTTTGTTTGCCATGTGCTACCATGTGCTCGCCATGTGCTCTGTCCTACCTTGCTGTTCTCTGCTCCTGAAATCTGCCTAGAGACGAGATATGTTTAGCCTTTCCTGCTTCGCACATGCTCAGTTGAGCTTGCAGCTGTCCTTGCAGCTGTTAGTAGTATGTAACTGTCAGGATGTGTTTACTAGACTTGGCAAAGTGCTGACTCCTCCTACTTGTCGACTGTGCATTTTTATATGACCTTATCTATATATATAAAAACGAATGTGTGTCTGTCTGTCTTTTTGTCCTTTTTGCATTACTACACCATTCATCCGATCACCATGAAACTTTGGGAAGTTGTTAAGTACACTCCCGCAAAGGTTTCTGGCAAACATTTTTTTAAAATATCGGCCCCCCCAGGGCCCAAATATTGGCCCCCCATGGCCCTCTTAAGCTTTCGAATACTGAAATTGTCAGGGAATTTGCGAGCATCTTCAACAGTTATGCCCCCCAAACGGAAATCGATTGGTCGATCTACATCTGAAGATCGAAAGAAAAAGGCATTACGAGGTTCAGAAACAGACAAGCAACGGGAAGCAAGATTGGAAGCTGTTCGAATACAAACTGATCAAGCCTGTTCTTCTCAAACGAACGAGCAACGAGAATCAAGATTGAAAGCCGATCGAGTACGCACTGCTCAAGCCCGATTTCCTCAAACGAACAAACAACGAGAATCAAGATTGGAAACAGATTGATTACGCACTGATCAAGCCCGCTCCAATGAAACAGGAGAGCAACAAGAATCAAGATTGGAAACCGATCAATTACGCACTGCTCAAGCCCACTCCAATGAAACAGGAGAGCAACGAGAATCAAGATTGGAAACCGATCGAGTACGCACTGCTCAAGCCACGCTTTGAAATGTTTTCCATATTAAAACGAATAAGTTTCAATAAAAATGACACAATGTAAAGTGAATGTTATCATAACGAGTTTCCTTAAATTTCCTTTCTTTTGAGATCGCAGCAACGCGTGACGGGTAAGCTTGTATGTACATAAAACCTTCTTCTGTACTTATAGCACCTTCTTTTGAGCCCCTGTGTGGGTATAAAAGGACCATGCTCCTTCCATTCAGTGTGCTACTTCATACATTACCAAAGGGTGCTGTGTGAATGTAGTTCCACCTCATGAGGTTTAATAAACTCTATCTTTTCTATTCCAGTTTCTGTGCCAACTTCTTCCTATTGGTCTGAGGACTCTGTGCAGAGAAGGGTGAATCCCTTGCACGGGTAGGCCTTGCTGAGGCTCACCACCACAAATTGACGCTCCAAAGCGGGGCTCATAGGCGACTCGGATTCCCGAAGGATTGGTCGCGACGAAGGATTGGAATCTCGCTTTGGACGCGATCGCTGCCTGAGGAGACCTGAGTCTTTGCAACCACGGCGTTTTTCCTTTCTTTCTGATCTGACCATCCAAGTGGTGCCGATCCTCAACTGAGATTTCTTCTGTTGATTCGCCGTTCAGTGACCATTTGGTCAATTTTGGAACTTGCCAGTTGGAACCTGGACACCTAGTGATTGGTAAGAGCCGTTTTGCGGTACTTGCTGTTAGTTTTGATGCCTGGGATTGGTAAGGTAGTTTTAGTAACACTTACTGTGGCTCAGATTTGCGCTGGCAAAATTTTCATTAGTATATAAACATTACCTACTGGCGGTCGCCAGTAGGTATATATAGTTAGGATTCTTTCTCTATGGGACTTTTGAAAATTCTATGTCTAATAACTTTGGCGTTTGTGGACGGAATCGGCTGAAATTCTCAGGAAAATAGCACATTCTGTTTCTGAGCAGCCCCTGAAAAATTGGGGCGGTTTCGTCAAAGGGGGGGCTGAGAAAAAAAGGGGGGTCCCAAAACGCGTTTTTCCCATTCATTTTTCCATAGGGCAGTTGGCCTCACTTTTAGCTCGAACGGCTGAATGGATTTGCACGAAACTTGGCAAAATTGTAGGGACTGTTAGCCCGATGTGCCTTTGCTAGGTCTCAATATATGTGCTCCAGTGGATTTTGAGAAATTAACGTTTTAAAAAACAGATATATCTGTGACAGCGTCCCGGGTAGCGCTCCGGTTCGCGTATTTTTCGCGTTACGGAACTTTGCTAAGCGAAGCTGATTGGCTCTCAGGTGTCTGTCAACATTCTAAACAGTCCGGAACGGCCCCCATCTTGTCTCTCGGTAGGATCAAGAGACAAGAGGAGGAGAAAAACAAAGGGAGAATTTAATGAAAGGGGGCAAGGAATGATGTTGGGGTTATTAAAGGGTCCTGTGGGGTAAATAAAAAAAAATTGATTTTTCGCGGTAGAAGCGCTTCCCGGTTCGCGAACCGGTAGCAAAACGGGAATTCGACATTTTGTGTTTCGTTTTAATTAAATTACAAGATGGAGGAAAAACAATGTGAGAAATGGGTATATGGGGGTACGGGAGACGTATCCTGACCCCCTATGTTTTCTGAGGGTGGCTGAGGATGCTCATATATGTTGATACATGTCTTCCAGGCGCTGCGCGTGAGCGGATTTTTTTTTTTTGCTGCGTGACGTCTGTTAACGTTTGATTCGAAGGAAATCAGGAAGTGTTGACAGCCATTTTGTCACTGCGAGTAAATATATTTTTAAAAATAATTGTTATAAATTAATCCGTATTAATAAACATTGTCTGCGCCATCTTGCCTTTTTTCCAATGCCACACTTTTGTCGTGCAATGCAACCATTTTAGATGATTGACCAGACCCACTCTCTGCACGCCGCCGATCCTCAGCATGGCTCCCCACCCTCGCAAGCAACTCCCCCACGCACTGGTCACCCCCGCTCTCTCTCTCATGCATGGGCCATAAAACTCCCCCCATCTGCGCTGCTCTTCCCTGAGAATCACACCCTGTGCCCGCCCGACACCTCCCTTTCACCCTATTCACTACCGCACCCTCTGACACTCCTCTTCCTCTGTGTCCGATTGTCCAGGCCGGTCCCAGGCTATCACCTAGCCCTGCGGATGTAGTTTATGGCCCCAACTGTAAAGAATCACCCCTCTTCAAAGGAGTTACAGTAGATCAAGGCCCCCACCCCATGAGATCCGTTACACCACACGCGTTCCTACCATCTGATAACGATCCTGTATTGTGATTGGGGAGGGGATTCTCACTGTAAGGGTGTGTGGGACCGAGCCTGAAGCTGAAGATTCCAGGGATGCCTTTTTGTACATCAGAGTCTTCACAATTATGTGTCACATTAAAAATATATAGCACTCCAACAAAGTAGTAGGATTATAACACTTCAATAACTTATAAATATATACAACGCTCCAACAAAGTAAACACGTTAAAAAAAACATTTTAAACAACTATTTACATGGCAGCCTGCTGCAACATCCATCTCAAAGCAACAATGGGCTGCTTTGGTCTGTCTTTTAGTCAGCAAAATCCGTCGGCCTGTGAGGTGGCGTCAGTAGCGGTCCGTTGTGCGAATAGGCCGAAGGCAGCACAACGCGCCGAGGTCCGGACGGCACCCAGGTGGTGTCCAGTAAGTTGCCGCACTGGTCTGGCCATCCTACAATGCTGCGCCGAAAGACGGCGTGGGGTGCCCTGGGTGGGGGGGGGGGGGGGGAGGCGGCGCGAACGGGCCTCCCCCGCCTCCCCAGGTGGAGGCTCCTCTGCTGCAGTGGGGCGCCCCTTAGCGTTTCAGTCGCCATTCAGCTGAATTGCGCCCGCTCTTGCGGCACTGTGCCTCATCCGCCATTCAGCTGAGTTGCTCCCGCTCTTGCGGCTACAGCGTCTCGCCCACCATCCAGTTGAATTGCGCCCACTCTTGCGGTGCAGTGATAGGCGGCTGCCACAGGACTCTTAAAATGGCGGCCGGCTCTTCGGATTTGGGCCTGGTCCACTAAAATGGCCCTGGGACACATTTGAACTCGGACATTTGCCTGCTAGGGCTTGGGCCCCATTCCCGAAAGCGTCCCCTCAGCCTTGAAGATTCTACAAAAGTCATCGGGGGCCCGACTCCCGCAGGCTTCCGGTGGGGAGCGGCTGCCATGATTGCTTGCGGAATGGCCACGACGGAGCCACGAGATGGCGGTGCTCTCATGCTGACGCCAGCTTCAGTCTGAAAGACTGTAGACTACCAATTCGATTACTTCCGGTGGAGCCCCAATGTGACCCGGTAGGGAAGAACTTGCCCTCCCCTCTTTTGACTGATGGTTCTTGTTGCCTGTCACCTCTGTTGTCATCTAACGGAACCTTTTTGGACTGCCGAGTGAGAAAAAAAAAGGTGGGGCTTTCATCATTTGGGAAAAAAAATGTTTCAATCCAATGAAAAGTGTTATTTTTAGGTCATATGATCAAGCCTTCCATCATTAGGAAACCAAAAGTAAAATGAACCAATTAAAAGTTTTATAAACAAGTCACATGACCTGTTATGCGGCTTTGGGCTACAAAAAGCCTAAAAAATCCGTTGGCCTGTGAGGCGGCGTCAGTAGCGGACCGATGTGCGAATAGGCCAAAGGCAGCACAACACGCCGAGATCTGGATGGCACCGAGGTGGTGTCCAGCAAGTTGCACTGGTGTGGCCATCCTACAATGCTGCGCCGAAAGACGGTTGGGGCGCCCCGGGGGGGGGGAGGCGGCGCGAACGAGCCTCTCCCGCCTCCCCAGGTGGAGGCACCTCATCTGCAGTGGAGCGCCCCTTAGCGTTTCACTAGCTGTCCAGCTGAGTTGCGCCCGCACTTGCTGCTACAGTAGGCCGAAGGCAGCATAACGCGCCGAGATCCGGATGGCACAGAGGTGGTGTCCAGCAATTTGCCGCACTGGTGTGGCCATCCTACAATGCTGCGCCGAAAGACGGCGTGGGGTGCCCCCGGGGGGGGGAGGCGGCTCGAATGGGCCTCTCCCGCCTCCCCAGGTGGAGGCTCCTCAGCTGCAGTGGGGCGCCCCTTGGCGTTTCACTCGCTATCCAGCTGAGTTCCGCCCGCTCTTGCGGCACAGTGCGTCACCCGCCATCCAGCTGAGTTCCGCCCGCTCTTGCGGCACGGTGCCTCACCCGCCATCCAGATGAGTTGCGCCCGCTCTTGCGGCTACAGCGTCTCGCCCACCATCCAGCTGAATTGCGCCCACTCTTGCGGTGCAGCGATAGGCGGCTGCAACAGGACTCTCAAAATGGCAGACGGCTCTTTGGATTTGGGCCTGGTCCACTAAAATGGCCCTGGGACACCTTGGAACTCGGACGCTTGCCTGCTAGGGCATGGGCCCCATTCCCGAAAGCGTCCCCTCTTTTGACTGATTGTTCTTGTTGCCTATCTCTTCTGTTGTCATTTAACGGAACCTTTTTAGATTGCCGAAAGGGGTTCTGGTCCGACCGCTGGTTGGTGGAGACATTTTGACTATATCCTGGACCTGCCCGGCCTCGCCCAAAATGGCGCCGGTATAAATGGGACTCTTAACTACTTGTTGTGTACTGGTTGCCCAACCTTGATATCATGAGATACGTATGCAGTTTTGAAGCACATGGCGGGCGGGGACGAGTACTGATTGAACATTTGGACATCCCTATTGATATTAAGTTCTGATGTGTTATTGATTTCTGTACTATTGAAAGTTCGAATTAACGTCACCCATGGTACTTGCCCGCAAATGTATATCTAGATAATTTTATTGTAACTGGCCCTGTCGTACTTTAATTATAAAATGTACGTCCACCGATTCCGCAACTGTTAGACACCTTAGTTCTTGCAACCTAATGGCCCGCCTGTTACGTTCTTCTACAGTGTGAATGTCCCCTAATCATATACGATTACAGTTTGCTCCGTGGCCGGCCCACGTGGTTATAGGCCCGTATTTGTATACTGACATTTTCACAATAAAGGTTTTTAAAACAAAACATGGTAGTAGTACCTAGATTGGTAAAGTTTTGAATAATAGCCACTGTTTTCGAATCAGTAAAAGGCAAGTGAAATAAAGCAGCCCGATTACATGACGGTTAAAAGGTATAATACGCAGGAAAGCAGTAAAGATAAATGGTCAAGGGCTGTTGTATTTTCCACTCCTGCAACATAAAGTGATCAATAAGAATCCGATATTCATGCCTATCAGCGTCTAAGACAGCAGGTCGAGCCTCTTTTGTTCAACGGCTCCCTCATGGGACGAAGAAACGCCCTTTTTCTCGAAATAGGAATATTTTACTTGCAGGACAGTTGTAAATTTCCCGGGAAAATACATTAGCCTGGAACATTGTTAGTGATAAACTGTAAATGCATCTGGGTCCTTTGCTTTACAAGTCAGAGTGAGAAAAAAAAAGGTGGGGCTTTCATCATTTGGGAATTTTTTTTTTCGAAACCAATGAAAAGTGTTATTTTTAGGTCATATGACCAAGCCTTCCTTCATTAGAAAAACAAAAGTAAAATGAACCAATGAAAAGTTTTATTAACAAGTCACATGACCTGTTATGCTTACGTTACGCGCAGCACGCCGCGCCCTGGATCGCTTCCGGGAAGCTGCGCCTCGCGCACCGGAGCACTTCCGGGTGCGCTAATGCGGCGCGTCATATGACGCATTACGCGACAACGCAGGTCCAGAATATAGTCAAAATGTCTCCACTAACCAGCGGTCGGAACACAACCCCTTTCAGCAGTCCAAAAAGTTCTGTTAAATGACAACAGAAGGGACAGGCAACAAGAACCATCAGTCAAAGAGGGGAGGGCAAGTTCTTCTCTACCGGGTCACGTTGGGGCTCCATCGGAACTGATCGAATTGTAGTCTACAGTGTTTCTGGATGTTTCAGACTGAAGCTGGCGTCAGCATGAGAGCACCACCATCTCGTGGCTACGTCGTGGCCATTCCGCGAGCAATCATGGCAGTCGCTCCCCACCGGAAGTCTACGGGAGTCGGGGGTCCCGGTGACTGTTGTAGAATCTTCAAGGCTGAGGGGACTCTTTTGGGAATGGGGCCCATGCCCTAGCAGTCAAGCGTCCGAGTTCCACGGTTGCCCAGAGCCATCCTTGCAGGCCAGGCCCAAGTCTGTGGAGCCGACCGCCATTTTGTGAGCTCCGTAGCAGCCGCGTGTCGCTGTACCGCAAGATTGGGTGTAATTCCGTTGGATGGCGGGTGAGACGTTGTAATAGCAAGAGCAGGTGCAATTCAGCTGGCCGAGCGAGGCACTGTGTCGCAAGAGCGGGCGCAAGTCAGCTGGTCGAGTGAAGCGCTGGGGTGTAGCTGAGAAACCTCCACCTGGGGAGGTGGGGGAGGCTCGTTCGCGCCGCCTCTCCCTTCTAGTGCACCCCACGCCGTCTCCTGGCACAGGAATATGTGATGGTCGGACCAGGGCACCGCAGGACGTGTCTTCAGGTCAAACGGATTGTGGGACAAGGTGTGGAGCATGCGCAATTATCTCTTTTGCCTCCGTCAAGCGGTTCAGGGAGGCACCACATCACATTGTTTTCCAATGCAGTCAGGTCCACAAACAGCCCCCACTTACTTTGAGAATAGTGAAGCTGCAGCAGGTACAAATAAGCTTCAGACAGTGTTACAAGCGCGGCTCGAAACCCTCAACTATGGCACCCAACATCCAGGACTTATGCCATTTGTGCAAGGCAGTGACATCGAAGCATCTCAGGGACCAAGCAACATACCATATCCAGAGTCCTTCCCACAACCTCTGCCTTCCTTCTTACCTAGTTATTGTTCTTTCACTCCTACTCCAGGCTTTTAGTCTGTGGATGGAAAATCATGAACCTACACTCACCTATGAAAATCTTACTATTGATGGTTGATTTTGAGCCACAAACACAAAGGCTTGTTTGGATCGATGTTGCAGCAGGCTGCCATGTAAATAGATATTTAATAAAATGTTTTACCCTGTTACTTTGCTGGTGTGTTGTATATATTTATAATATTTGCATAGGGTTTGTCGTTATTTTGGGTGGGGTGGGCGGCGGAGCCGAGCTGTCTTGCAGCCATCATGGTGTCGAGCTCAGTTCCTCTCACTAGTTTCGTATTTCTCATGAGGGGTTGTTCATAATGTTTCTATTTTAGCGAGGTCAAAAAGAGATCCCATTAGTGGCCTACTGATTTTGCTTGATTCCTTTTGTTTTTTTAACGATTTTTCACTATCTGCAAAGACTAAACAGAGTATTGCGACTCTGTGCTTGTTTGTAAATAGAGAATGAACCAAAGAGAACCAATTCCAAAACAATAAATGCTAGGATAACAATCAATCAAATGGAGAGGGAAGCAGGCACGACGGATTACAACGGGGGCAAAGGCCTGCGTTCCCTACCCTTCACTATCTGCAAAGAGAGAATACTCCTAAAAGAAAAGAGGGGGGGCAGCATTCAAAGCACATCAGCGTGCATAAACACGAAAATGTTTTTACCTACCACGTACTTGACATTTTAAAGCTTTTGATATTTGCTATTAAAAAACCATTGAAATTCACTGAAAAAACCATAGGTCATAGACCATATATAGTTAGGAATTAGCATTTGCAAAACTTTGAAAATTCACTGAAAAAACCATGGGTTATAGACCATATATAGTTAGGAATTAGCATTTACAAAACCTTATTTTACTCACACAAAACCATTGAAATTTCATATATAGTTAGTTGCACTAACTATATATCGCGCACCCGCAATCCACTGCTGATCATGTCACATATTACATCATTCATGACATGATCAGTGACATCACTGATGACATCACTGATGACATCACTGATGACATCTCAAATGACATCACTGATGACATCTCATTTGACATTACTGATCACATCACTGATGACATCATTCATGTGATAATACGGTGAACCTCTTCAGACTCTAATATAATCTTAGATACACTCAGAGTAAATAGACACTCACAGACTGTCACTCATCCATGGAGTTACTCACACACCTAGTCAGTCATGCAAAGAATCAATCACACTTCTATTTCCTCAACTATACAGTTATACACACCTTACTTATTCAAACATATACTAACACATATTTACTCTCTTATACAATCCTTGATACAAGTTCACAATGATCCATACAGCCACTCACAAATTCACTGGCTCTTATGCACAGTTATTTATATATGTCAACTCTCACATGTACTGTGTTTTACATATGTACTTACTTTGACATGTAGCACTGAGATATCCATTCACTCACCAATACACTCATGCACACAGTCAACCGCCCATACAGCTGTTTCCACATGCACTTTTGAACCCATACATCTAGTGAATCAACTGCTCACACATCTATGCACAGAGTCACACACCTCCCAGCCACCCACACACACACTCAGTCTCCCATACAAATACTTGGGCAACCAATCAATAACCCATATACTTAATCATACAGCTACTTATCAACACATGCAGCAGTTTACAGAACAGACATAATGATGCACAAATTAAGACAGTTTAGTCGCTAACCCATGCACTCAGTGAGACACATTTAATCACTCACTCATACAGTCAGTCATGCACCTACTAAATCCTTCATCCAGACACTTATACATCCACTCATTCTTCAATATGTAAGACATATTTTGAAATTTCAGAAACATACAATCACTGGATGTTGTCATTATTGATGTCATCAGTGCTGTCATTTGAGATGTCATCAGTGATGTCATCAGTGATGTCATCAGTGATGTCACTGATCATGTCATGAATGATGTAATATGTGACATTATCAGCAGTGGATTGCGGGTGCGCGATATATAGTTAGTGCAACTAACTATATATGAAATTTCAATGGTTTTGTGAGAGTAAAATAAGGTTTTGTAAATGCTAATTCCTAACTATGTATGGTCTATAACCCATGTTTTTTTCAGTGAATTTTCAAGGGTTTGTAAATGCTAATTCCTAACTATATATGGTCTATAACCTATGTTTTTTTCAGTGAATATATATATATATATATATATATATATATATATATATATATATATATATATATAAATTGCAATTTATATAGGCAGGTAATGAGGAGATTTTTCCCCATCTGAATTGATTTGAACAGCACATCGTCCTATAGGTACCTTAAGTGCTACTTTGATTATAAATACTGCATATTCTGCACTATTATATGGCATGCCTGTTTTTAGCACACTTCGTAGGATGTGTTGCTTTTGTAGTGGAACCAGTTTGAGACTTGATGAAGCACAACCAGCCCCCCCAGAGGGGACGTCTAATAGGGACATGTATATTAAATATAGTATTTCCTCTATATTGTACAGCACGTTATGGAATAAATATACTAGCAAGGATCCTGAGTTGTGTTGGCCTATGCATGGGTCATTTGATTTGCAAAAGATGCAGTATGTATGTTTAAGCGAAAGACTAGGCAAGATATGTTTGACTGTGTACAAATGTGGGAGAAAGAAGAAGTGCGTGAACGAATGAAGCATGAGCAAGCCTTGGTCGAGAAAAAACAGCGAAAGAATATTTATGCAAAAGCATTAGAGTTGAAAAACAAGGACATAAAAGAACTGAAAGAGAGAGAGGATAGGGAGTGCCATTTACAGGTAACTGGCCAATACGCTGTTAGGCAGCCCCTTTATCCTATCCGTAATAAACCACAAGATGATTTCTTGGTATTAGATCGTTCTCTACATCTGTATATTTTCCCTTCCGCTCCTCATAAGTCTGACGAGGAATCTCCTACAGATCAGTACAAAGCGCAGGAAACTCGTTCTATGTTGACCACTGTGCGTTCTGCTGAGCTTAGATCTGCTGCATGCAAAGCTGTCAGTAATACTGCTTCTGCCTCTGAACTTTTAGATGATATGAAGGATTGGCAGGAAAGGGAGCAAGTATATTTTACAGAGGTGTTTGCCGCAGAAGTTTCAGGAAACATTCTGAGGAATTGGAGCCTGTTGATATAGCAAATGATTGTAAGCAAATGCGTGATGGTTCTTTTTTCTTTTCTCGGGTGGCTTACTTTATCTGGCGTTTGGTTAAATTAGGTGTTGAGGCAGTCCGTTTGCGAGAGGAGAAAAAGGCAGCAGACGCAGCTGCACAAACATCTCAGACCGGTGTGACACAAGCTTCTATCTTCGGAGCATATAAGACTATGATAGTTCTTGCGAAACACATGCGGGAAGCCGATCCTTTGTATATTCCTACTAGAGGCAAGGGATCAGATGATGATAAGAGTTCTGCCGATTCCAAGGGTTATTTTATTTATAATTGGGTTTACACTCCTTGGGATAGAGCAGATGTTATGGACCTTAAAACTGCTTTGCCTGATCCGCATAAAAATCCAGCAGCTTTTTATGAGGAAGTTGAGGGTGCTATTAGCTCTTGTACTATGACTTTGCCTGATATTGATTTATTTTTCGGATTGATATTGCCGCCTGATATGTGGAGAACTGTTCATAAAATTGATGATCGTGCAGCTTTTGGGGCGTTATGGACAGACTTAGAACAAATAGATGTAGATAGGGAACCAGCACAGAAACCGTGTAAATTAATTTTAGATCTTCCTACAGCTATATTATTTAAGTTAAAGACGATTATTCCCCCTAAAAAGATAGATTGGACTGTGTTAGTGTTCTGTAAGCGAAAGTCAGATGAATCTGTTTCAGATTTCTTTACACGCTTTGAAGAAGCATTCTACGATTTTAGTGGCCAGTCATTGACAGATGACACAGTAGGCACCTGTTTGTCGATAAATATGTCACAAACCTTTTGCCAGGAATAGCTAGTCACCTAAAGGCCAGCGATAGTTCTTAGACTACCTCTTCTCCAGTTTCTCTCTTGACTATGGCTCAGTATTATGAACGCCAGGAATTAGAAGCAAAAGGTAATGAGGATAAGAAGACAGAAGAATTAAAAACAAAGGTTATGTTGGCTTAGACTCATGGTTCGCCATCTAGAGGAAATGATCGAAGTAATATTAGAGGTGGACGTGGATCCTATGGTTCGTCTTTACCATCTTATACTCGTTCAAATTTGTCTGTTGACCAGTCTCCGTACTGTAAGAAATTTGGGCATTGGGCTTCCGATTGTCCAGCACAGCATGCTCAGCAGTGTCCACGTGGTCGGGAACAAATGAGAAATCGTTTAGGATATTCAGGGTCTAAAGGAAGCATGGGTGATCGTGCTAGGTGTGATGCTAATATACGTGGGCAGGATAGGTTTAACACTTTTGATGGAAGGAACCAATTTCAAATGTCCGACAATGTGCCATCTGATTTTCAAGATTTTGCTTATGCTTATACATAGGATTGCCTAGGATGGGGTAAGGAATCAGTTGAAGTTCCAGTAGATCAGAGGGGTCCCTATGTTACAGCACATGTTTTGGGTTCTACTGATCAATTTCTGGTTGACACAGGAGCTAAACAATTGGTTCCAAAGACTCCCCTGTCTGGCTTAACCATTACATCGATCGGTTTCAATGGAACACCTTCCCTTAGCCCATTGTCACAACCACTTGCATTCCATGTTGATAAGTTCACTGCTCCATGTCCATTTTTGCTTTCCCCAAACACACCAGATGATATTGTTGGTCTTGATATGCTCAAATATTTCAGGGCTATGATACGAAGTTCTCCTGAAGGAGTACGTGTTATTTTGAATGACAATTACCCCATAATTCAGAGTTCTTGTCTTGTTAAAGGGGATACTGCATTAGCTTCACTCCCTAGTACTTTCTGGGCTACGTCAGACACAGATGTAGGACAGATGGTTATCCCACTAGTGCATATTAGTGTCAAGGAGGACGCTTCATTGCCACGATTGCCTCAATATAACATTTATCAGGAAGGAGAAGAAGCACTTATATGCATTGCTCATGATTTGATTAAAGTGGGGGTTGTGGAGGAAGTCCCTTACAACGTTTGTAACAGTCGTAATCTGCCCATTTTGAAAAAAGATATTAACACTTGGATTTACAGATTCATTATTGATTTGCGAGAAGTTAACAAGATTGTAGTACCACAATATCCGGTGGTTTCTGACATAACAACACTTCTTACTTCGGTTCCTCCGACAGCAACTACATTCTCTGTGATAGACTTGAAGAACGCTTTCTTTACGATCCCTATTCATCCTGATAGGCGATATTTGTTCGGTTTCACTTTGAATAATCGATCGTATAGATTTTGTAGAGTTCCTCAAGGCTATACTGAGAGTCCTAGTATTTACAGTCAAGCATTGAAAGGACAACTAAATTCTTTCGTTTTGCCTGCAGGTGTGGCTCTCATACAATATGTCGATGACATCTTGCTGGCTGCCGATACCCCTGAACAGTGTGAAAAATTTACTTTGTCCTTGCTTTCTTTTCTTGCTTCACATCATCACAAAGTGTCACGAAAGAAATTGCAATATTATAGACCAAAGGTTACCTACTTAGGTCACCTTCTGTCTAAGGAGGGCCATGTTCTTACCTCCGATTGCATTCAAGCAATTTTAGATACACCAGTACCCTCTTCTCAAAAAGATGTCTGTGCATTCATTGGTCTTACTTCTTTTTGTAGGCAATGGATATTAGGTTTTTCACACATTGTTATACCCCTGCTAGCACTTCTGATGAAAGACACTCCAGTGCCCATTCCATGAACAGATGAATGTGAGAATGCTTTCCGACAGTTACGACAAGAGCTTTGTTCAGCACCAGAGTTAGGTACTCCAGATTATACGAAGCCTTTTACACTCTATGTACATGAGAAAGATGGATGCGCATTGTCAGTTTTAGTGCAGACACATGGTGATAAGCAGCGTCCCTGCACATACTTTTCAGCTGTCCTTGATCCTGTTGCTCGTGCGTTGCCTGGATGCCTTTGTTCAGTTGCAGCAACAGCTCTCTGCATATACGTCAGAGTGAAGGGATAGTTTTGTCACATAAACTGTTGGTGCTAGTACCCCATGCGGTTGATACCCTTTTAAATCAGATGAAGACGCAGCACTTAACTAGTGCCCGCTTGTCAGGATATGAATTGACACTGTTAGCACCTCACATTACACTGAAGAGATGTGCAACACTAAACCCAGCCACTTTGTTGCCATACACGGTGACTCAGTCTCAGTTGCAGGAATGACACAATTGTATATTCCTTACTGAGGAACAGACAAATGGTTGAATTGACTTGCAAGATACACCTCTTTCAGATGTAGATGGGGAATTGTGGATTGATGGGTCGTGTTTGAAGTTGCCAGATGGTAGTGGAGACAGCTCGCATACCATAGAAGTCAGCTCAAGCAACTGTACTAATAGCTTTCACACAAGCATGTGAGCTTAGCTGAACATTTATACAGACAGCCGCTATGCTTTTGGAGTGACCCATGATTTTGGCCTGCTCTGGAAGGAAAGAGGCTTTCTTATGTCCCACGGGATGCAGATAATGCACGGAGAGTTGGGTGCATAATCTTTTGACTGCACTGACATATCCAAAGAAAATAGCTATTGTGAAGTGTAGCGCACACAAGAAGGTGACTGACAAGATAGGGCAAGGCAACGCCTTCGCAGATCATGGAGTTTGTGAAACTGCGATGCAACGAAGTACTACTTCTATGTACGTAGTGAAGTCTCAAGCTGAGTGATGGCATGATGTTAGAGAGGAAGTACAAGATATACAGAGATCAGCTTCTGTAGCAGAACTTGAGCAATGTTCTAAAGAAGGAATATTGGACAAGGAGGGCTGTTGACGCAACAAAGACATGGATAGATGGAAATTGCCTGCAGCTTATTTACAACTATGGTTCAAATGGCACATGGGCTGGCACATGTTGGAGCTCTAGCAATAGCAAAATTGATTATGCAAGTTTGGGAGCATCCTGAAATTGACAGCACAGCTAAGAGAGTAGTACAGTCCTGTTTAATATGTTGGCAGTATAATCCTGGTAAAGGGACATGAACTCCTACAGGAGGGTTCACAACACCAACCGCACCTTTTGAGGTTTTGCAGATGGATTACATCCAACTTGAACGCTGCAATAATCTAAAGTATGTCCTAGTGGTGGTATGTGCCTTCAGTAAATGGATAGAGGCATACCCTATAAAGGATAATACAGCTCTCACTACAGCGAAGGTGCTTCTAAAGGAGTTTTTCCCTAGATATGGTGTTTGTAAACTTTTGTGGAGTGACAACGGACCTCATTTTATTGGGGAAGTTGTTGAACATGTCCTGAAAGGATGAGGGATCAAGCAGAAATTCCATACAGTCTTCCATCCACAATCAGCAGCACTAATGGAAAGGTATAATGCTACTCGGAAGTTGAAATTAGCGAAAAAAAACTGGCTTCCACATCTTTGAAATGGCCAGACATGTTACCCTTGGCATTGTTATCTATTAGATTGGTGCTACACTCACGATCTGGCCTTACACCCTATGAGGTGGTATTTGGGAGACCAATGAACATTTGGGGAGTTCCTGAGCCACGCCCCGTACATGATGTACCTTGTGTTCTGATGAATGATTAGGTGACACAGTTAACTGACAGTTTGATCTCTAATCATCAACAGGTTCGAGAATCTCTTCCTGACAGATCTACAGGTGAGGCCCACGATCTTCGACCTGGTGACCACGTTATGGTCAAAGTCTTCGAGAGGTCGAACAGCTTGGAGCCGAGGTGGCGAGGACCCGAGCAAGTGCTTCTGGTCACAAGGACAGCAGTTTGAGTGACAAACTGGAAGAACTGGGTCCACAGCACACACTGTAAACGTGTGTCGCCTACCTTGGTGGAACCTGCTGTGCTGACTGATCATCGAGAGATCCTGGATATGGAGAAAAACAAAGCAATCCCACCTGAAGAATCTGCTGAAGTCTTCCCGGACCACACGATCGCTGGAGTATCCCGATACCAACTGAGACCACAGAAAGAGCCTGCATCGTCGAAATAGAATGGTTGAGCTTCCGCCCTGGGTTAGTGAAACGGAACGCCGATATGGCAAGGGGGGGTCAGTCCTGCGTAGTGTAGTGAAACCCGTCTTGACCCTTGGATAAGAAATCTGCGACTGCCCAGTGATAAGAGCTCCAACAACTGTTTCAACGTATTAGCAGAAAGATCAATTGATGCTGTTGCTAAAATGAATTAGTAAAAGATCATTTGTGCTGTAGGTTTTGTTGTTGCTATGGTGGTTATGGCAGCAATTACGTGGTACATTGAAAAGGTGGCCCCTGCTCGACAGCTTTTCATTGCCACTACTCCAGTACCAGTTGAACACCACTACTTTATGCTTTCCTATCATGAGCAGAAGCATCGACAATCCTACCTAAATAATACCTTTATCCAGATGTTGCACTATACTCACAATGCCACAAATACTACTAACTGTTGGGTATGTGGGATGATACCTGCACATCAAAAGAAAGGAGGAACACCTTTTATTACTCTGCCGTTTTCCCATAATGGTTCATGTCAAGCTTGGTATACGCTTTTGTTTGCATCTGGAAGACGTACAGTAGGCGGGCTTCTTTGTCGCCTTAATGAAGTATGCTACCAAGATAAGGATGGTTATCCACAAGCTAAAGGGACTAAATGGGAATGGGAAGAGTATCAACCAGACAATATTTCAACACCATATGTTTTCACAAATATGAGAACTTTTGCCAACAATGAACAATTTGTGATTTCTGTTACTAGAGCTAAAGTAGATTTGTGTATTAGTAGTATTGGAAGAATTTCAGTAGGAAGGAGTGAATGTACTGTAGTTCTGACCATTGAAGGTGCCAATAACAGCACTTTCACAGCCTCACACAATACGTACTTTGTGTGTGGAAATAAGGGATACTATCAATTACCTGTTGGGTGGTCAGGGGGTTGCTATGTATCCTTTCTATTGCCCCCTGTGTTTCTGGCAACTGCATCATATCACCAGGACCTTAAATTGTTTGATGATATCTCTAGAAATAGATACAAAAGGACAATAAGTACTGATGAAGTAGACCAAACTGACACTACTCTGCAACAATATGTCGATTTTAATTTAGGTTTGTTCTCCTTAGTGGGTGCTGCATTAAACAGTAGGAAAATAAGACGATTGACTAGAGTTGTGGAAGCTGTTACCAATCAGACAGCCATGGCACTTGGGAACATTACAGAGGAGCTGCAAATTGCAAGGATTGTAGCTCTCCAAAACAGAATGGTGCTTGATGTGATTCTGGCTGATCGAGGTGGTGCATGCCGCAACATTGGCAGCAGCTGTTGTGTCTTCATTCCGGATCATTCACATTTAGTATATGATGCAATCTCTAAACTGCATAAGATTGCTGCAGAAATTCATCCAGAGACTGGTACTTGGACTTTTACTGGATGGTTTTAGACTCTAGTTTCTGCTTGGGGCTGGAAGCTACTGACTATCCAGTGTGTAATGATGACGCTACTTTTTACATGCTGTGTATGTATTCAATGTGGTCCAATGCTTTGCTCCATTTGCATCTCTGATTGTATACCTGCCAAAAATAATGTTGCCGAAACAAAGGCCCAACAGATGTTGAATAAAGAGGAGGCCAAAATAATGCTAATAGATGTACGGAATGCATATTTAGATTACCCTAGAGAAACAAATGTGTTCAGCTAAATGCTAAAAGGGTCGTCTGTTGTAATTTGGCAGTGATTAAGTTAGCATTAGCAGAAGCCATCTTGTATTTAGAGGCTATCTTGTCCATTTTGTGGAATCCATTTTGTATTTCTGTCAGCCATTTTGTTTGTCATGTGCTACCATGTGCTCGCCATGTGCTCTGTCCTACATTGCTGTTCTCTGCTCTTGAAATCTGCCTAGAGACAAGATATATTTAGCCTTTTCTGCTTTGCACATGCTCATTTGAGCTTGCAGCTGTCCTTGCAACTGTTAGTAGTATGTAACTGTCAGGATGTGTTTATTAGACTTGGCAAAGTGCTGACTCCTCCTACTTGTCGACTGTGCATTTCTATATGACCTTATATGTACATAAAACCTCCATCTGTACTTGTACCGCCTTCTTTTGAGCCCCTGTGTGGGTATAAAAGGACCATGCTCCTTCCATTCAGTGTGCTACTTCATACATTACCAAAGGGTGCTGTGTGAATGTAGTTCCACCTCATGAGTTTTCATAAACTCTGTCTTTTCTATTCCAATTTCTGTGCCAACTTCTTCATATTGGTCTGAGGACTCTGTGCAGAGAAGGGCCAATCCCTTGCACTGGTAGGCCTTGCTGAGGCTCACCACACCAAATACAACTTATGGAATAGATATTACTGGTCACATATAAATACAGATTGAGCAAGTTTTATCCAATGATATGTCAAGAATACCAGGTTGTCGCAAAAAATGTGTAAAAACTTTGCAATGCCCAATAGTGTACCTGGGAAATACAACTGTAAGGAAACAGGATTTTGCAGGTTTCCATCCCAATTTTCGCCCCATTAGGATTCCATTGCTGAAGGTTTTTGACTCCGAAGCCTATTAACCAGGCCCCAGTGCTGCTGCTCTCTCCGAAATTAAGAGATATGTGAATTGGTCACCCCAATTGGCAAGGCCTTTAACCTCCTTATAAGTCCCTGGTAAGTGGTACTAGTGGTACCCATGGCATTGGAGTTAAATGGGTCACCGGGCCCAAAGCACTGATTGTGCCATCCTAAGTGACCCAAGTAAACAGATGACAGCAGTCCTGTCATTGCAGATTGCATGAGCAGTGAAAATGGCTCATACTCAACGTTGCCCTCACCATGAGTGGCAAAGTCACAATAATAATTTTAACATATGTAAGAAAATGGGCCATTAGTTGTGTGGACTGCCCAAGTAATGGGTACACATTTCTCCTCCACTAAAAACCAAACACCCCATTGCAGCGCTTGACTCTGTCAAGGAACAGAAGCAGAGCAGTCCAAGGTCTTCTCGAGGGTGTAGGCTAGAAATCACAATTCCCTGGCACCCAGTATTAACACTCAATAAATGATTGTCCATTCTGTGCTTCTTCTTTTTAAAAAGGCAACGTACATTTATTAAAAACACATCCTACATAATACTACACAGTCATATACAAATATACATAAAACTGATGAAAATTCCTTTTGATGACTTTGTGTAATCACCTCTGGCCACCTAACAGTGTCCAACTCAACAAACCACATGTTAGAAAATCCTAATTTTAGGAGAAATTGAAATAATCAAAAATAATCATGTGTAAATGCACTTATTATTGGTGATAAAGCACATATATTTTGATCAATAATCACTGACAACATTATTCTTTGCATAAACCATTTAAAAGTGATAATAAAATGTATACCTTTTGATCAGTAATTACAGTCCACATCATTATTTCTATAAAGCATCTACAAAAAAATTTAATAAGCATTTCTCATGGGTCTGTGTGTCTTTTATGTACTTGCAACATTGAAAACACAATTATAAAAGTAGTACCTAGAGAACTTCACATTTTGGTAACAATCGAATGTAATCATAAACTGCGCCCCAGAGAGCGTAATACCGCATGTACATTTCTTTCACCACCTTTAGACCATAGTAATGTCGCCTGTAGAGAGTTCTGCACTCCCAGCTGAACAGCACCTGCTCCCTGGGAGTGCGTGAAACTGGAAAGAAATCCTGAGGTAGTCATCGTTTCTGTGACCTTTCCAAAGCAGAGTTGGTACTTTAAAAAACGCTCTCTTGGGCCCATGTGAGGAGCTGCAACGCCTCTGCAGCTACCCTGCACTCTTTTTGGTTTCATTGATACTGGACCAGACTTCCTGGGGCCACCACAAGTGGAATAATGGTGCAAAATGAACAAGACCCACAGAGCATCATGGGGTACTCCTCCTGGACCAGTGAATAATTGATGGCCAGGTCTCCTGCTACTTTGGGGAGAGCAGTTGACTTTCTTTCTTTTTCTTTTTTTGTTTCGAGGCTTCGCGCCGGGCGGACAATTTCATTTTCTAAAGAGTGCCCACTCCAACCCGGGCACCCACTACACTTCTTATGTTGGGGGCAATCCCAGGAGCCTACCCCTGGTAGACCCTGCTGGCTCCCCATGTGCAGCACTGGGACATGGTAGGTTTCTTCTGACCTACCCGCTTCTGTGGAAAAGGCGCTCTGACTTGCGGATGACTCTCACTTCCCCAAATTACGGAGAGTGGGGAGTGCCAGCCACATCTGGGGGAGAGTGGAGGCATTCCCACTGCCTTATTTTTATCCCCGGGATGGGGCCCCTTGACCCTCCCTTCACTCTCTCTACGTGGGAGAAGCATGACTTTGCTTCCCCATGTTTGCCTGGGCCCCCAAACATGAACCAGGCCTGGGCGATGAGGTTCCCAGGCCTACGGAAATGCTGGGAAGGGGGTCTCATGCTTGCCCGCTCCCAGCATGAAAGTCAGGCATCCTCCTTTCAGCAACCCCCAGCTCCTGGCTTACCCTGGGGGATTAGACCAAGTGGGCAATGGATATCTACATGCTCTGGGATGACACTGGGTATCAAAGGTCAACATCTTTCTTGCAGACTGATATCTTAGGCCCCATTTGGCCATATTGCGTGGTCTTAGCCACCTGAAACACTTCTTTAGGCATCATGGCCACAAAGGTGGCAAACTGCAGGGGGTTGGTTTCAACATTCCCCCAACTAGTCCAGAATAAAGTACCAACCTAGAGAAAGCTGTCTCCCTTCCGTGAAACCTTTTAAGTGGGGGCGAGGGGTTACAGCAGTGAGGCACCTCTGGCCTATCCTGAGGGGGCCACGTTACCTCTCTGCCCCTTTCACAACCTTCCTGCTAGGACATTTCAAAATGGTGTCACCTAGGATTCACTTGCCACATCTGCTCTTTGGGCCTCAGTTCTACCCTTTACTGTCATCAGTGCAAGGGCCTTCCCCAGAAAATCTTCAAAGGGAGCCCACTCCTTCATTGACTGCAGAGGTCTGGGCTCCTTCCTTTATTTGGTGGGCTTGAGCACCCCCCATTCCAGACACAGTGTGACAGCTGGTTAATTAATGCAGAGCATTCCGCCCCTCCCCTTTCCTCCTCAGGAACTAAGTGAAGCATTGTTAATTGCTACCTTTGTGTTGAATGGTCTTTGCTCCTGCCACTAGAGAGAAATGTAATTAACTCAGCACAGCAGGATGACAAAATGCCTGTGGTCTGATCCTAAGCTGAGCCAGATAAACTTGACTTTTCTGGATGACCCATAAACTATACAGATATCACTCTGGAACTTGCAGAATTGATTTTACCACACAGACTACACCCTAATTTGATATGTCTCTGGTCTCTATAGGGCAAAGGTAAGTGAAGCCACACTCCAAGGCAGCCCTCCTCATAGATGTATAATGGAGTGACCCTGCAGAAAAAAATGTAAACAAAACTGAATTTCACTATGAGTTGTACACTAACATTATGAGGCCTACCCTAACTCAATACCCACATTCTGCAGAGTTTCCTCTGCACCAGGCTACCCATGTGTGCATGCCTGTTCATGTATCACCGACCAAGTCTCTCTTACCTGTGCTGCATCACAGTGGTCTTATCTTACAAGGTGAACACTGGCAGTAAACATGTGCAGTTCAGTTACCATGAATATACTCTTGGTGAGTCACAGGTAATGACGCTCCCACACATTAAAAGATTGAAAACCAGGCGATCAAGGAGCGATACATTAAGGTGGATTAGGAGGGCAAAACTCTTACAGTATATGTCAGTCACCCCTAAGGTAGGCCTCCTGATCCCAGGAGGCAGGGTGTATTATATAAAAGATGTGGACATATAAGTGCAACCTTATATGCCTGTATAGAAGCCTCTTTCCATTAAGGGCTACTAAGTGTTCAGAGGGTTAAAGGAATACATGGGCTAGCACTTGAGCGCCCATTGAGCCAGCTCCAATATAGTCCTACTGAAAACTGTTGTATTTGCTATCAAACAACTTGTGTCATCAAACCAGACTTTTTCCCAAAGACAGGATTAATGTGAAATTCACCAAGGTAGATACTTTAGACGCTGCTCACCTTGTTGCTGCAGCCTTTCCTGTGCCCTGGCCTACAGCCGCTACCACCAGGACAGGATTCTCACCCCCAGATAGGAGGGATATACACTTCCAGGAGTCAGAAACAAAGGCCTGCTTGGGAAGGAGGTGACACCTCCCTCAGTGACAAGATGGCTAGCAAAATGTCATATCAAGGCAGTGAGCTTCAAAGCTTATCGACCTCTACAGGCAGCCAGGCTGCCTCCCAGAGGAGGAAATAGCCAACCTCTACCCCCAAGCACATTTGACTGGGCAGTCGGTAAAATTAGGTAATCAGGAGGTGGACATGCCAGACGATTATTCACTCCCCTAGGGGGGGTTGCCTGGTCAAGACAGCCAAAGAAGGGTTCTGCTTTTTAAAAAAATCACAGAGTACATATTTCTGGGAACAAAAGGTGGCAAGCACCACTGGATGTGGTCACCCCAGGGGCAGATTAGCTGTTGAGAATAGTAGCCCCTTGGATACCTGCACCCACACGCCTACCTCCACTAAATCTAGGATTTCAGGATTTCAGGACCACGCCTGGCACAGACCCTCTTATCTGAATTGACTTGCAGCCAAGGACAAAGAAAGATATCTGAGTCTGCAATTTCAGTACCTACACAAAGCAAAGGTGTGATACTCTGCACTTGTTGAAAAAACCCTGCCATTGAAATATTAAAACTTATCCCAGATCAGAGACCGGTTCCACAAGAAAGAAGAACCCCTCTAAGCGGCTAAACCAACTCCCTTGAACTAGAGATACTAGTCCCCTGCAGCCCATAGCCAATCGCACCCAAGAACCAAAGAATCACTGGTCATCAGGCCCACCACGAGATCACCCAAAAGTAAATGGTCTAGTGCATTGTGGGAAATGTAGCCCTGAACTTCAGCAACTTTTCAGACTCCAGTACATTGAAGTTACCTAATGCTGTGTTTGCTACTACCAATGCTTGTTGGTGACCAATCTGGCTACTACTACCAACTTCGAGTTGATACATAATTATTCCAGGATTACAATTATCCTCATAGAAAGGATAGAAGGCGCCGTACAGAGGTTGGAAATGAAGTGCTGACTGCGCACTGCTTTGAACTTTAGGAGTATCACCTATCATAGTGAACACAAGAAATCAGAACTTGGATTGCATTACATATTTGGGAGACTTAATACCTCGCTTTAGAGTAACTTTGGACTTTTGAGGAGTATGGAAGACACATTGAAGGTTTTTATATGAGGATAATTGCAATCATGGAATAATTATGTATCAACTAGGAGTATATGACAAAATGATCCTGGAACTTCAGTAACCATCAAAAGATTGGAGCGCTTATTTACTGCCTTCAGGAAGCCCTATTTAGGACGAAATGGGTTGGCTGCACTGTTGGCTGCATTATTCCATCATCTTACGCCATATGTGGTCCAATAACTCATTAAAGGATCATAGTCAATACCATCAGAGTCCAGATTAATTCCTCTACTATGCATTTGTGCATTCTAAAAAATGTATGTGTGCAGAATGCCATTTCGGGATGTATGAAAGGAATTTTCAGTAGTGCAAAAGGTTATTTATTTCCAGTAGAAATCGCATTTTGGAAATCGCTAATTAGGAAATCTCAAATACGGATTTTCAAAGAGTGATTTTCATGCACCATGTACAAAGGATTTCCTATTTGTGAATAGTCTCAAAATGACCATTTAGGAAATATAATTACCATCAATCTGTATCAGGTGGTAAGCAGGTACAAATTATAAAAAGGCACCCAAAATGCATTAGGCACTTTCAGAATGGCAGCTCTTTATGTCCTGGCAAGGAAGATGATGATTTTGGCTAATAGACAGAGAAGTAGGAGGAGATAAGAGAAGATATTTAGGGTAAATGCCACCCTCTTTGAACAGACATAGGAGGAAATATATGAGAAGTACAGACTCACTAGTGAGATCATTCTGAAATTAATTGCTGAGTTACAACCTTGGCTTCAGACCCCAACACTCAGAAGCAATGCAATCCCACCAAATATGTAGGTATTGTGCTGTCTACACCTTCTAGCTTCTATCAGTTACCAGCGGGTCATAGCAGTGGCATGCCAAAAGATCTTTTTCTGGGTCCTTTCACAAGTTCCTGGACATTATGGTTAGCAAACTTAACCAATACATATCCAAATTAATGTTTTACTGGGTACCACAATTCCCTAATGTCATTGGCTGTGTTGATGGCACATATATTGCCAATTGTCCCCATCAAGAAATACCTACATTTACAGTAATAGGAAAAGCACACACTCACTCAATGGGCAAATAGTATGTGATGCCTTATGCATCATAACAGGCATTGTGGCTAGATTCCCAGATAGCTCCCATGATCCTTCATGTTTCGCCGCATTGGAATACAAAACCAACTGTCTCAGGGTAAATTTGGCAATGGCTTTTTACTTGTAAGAGAATGGATGACTCAATCCATACAGTGGCTAGAACTGTTTGTGTTATTGGACCTAAGGGTTTTTCCTCTTGTGCCCTTCAATGAGGCAATGGATATGTTCTGCGTCCTTGGTTACTGACACCATTCTTGACTCTAAGAACCAGAAGTGAAAGGCGCTACAACAGGGCACATAAAACAGCACGGTCCATCATCCAACGTACCTTTGGCATACTGAAGTCCAGGTTCTGCTGCCTCCACAAAACTGGTGAAGTACTACTTTACAGGCCTGAGATGTTCAGTAAGATCATTGCTACATGTGCCATACTACACAAAATTGCCACTCTGATGAGGAATTGCCACCAATACAGGTGCAACAGAATGGCATACATGCAGCAGAGGGTCATACATGATGCACAGAGATAACCAACAACTATTTATGAGGTAAGAATGATTACAACATCTAATAAATAGACATCGCATTTGATGGGAATGCAAGTCAAGTCAAGTCAAGTCAGGATTTATATAGCGCGCTACATACCCGAATATCCAAGTTTTAAGTTGTTTTCTGAATGCTAGGTGGTTCTGAGTAAGGCGTAGGTGAGTGGGAAGAGAGTTCCAGGTTTTAGCTGCCAGGTAGGAGAAGGATCTACCTCCCATGGTGGCTTTGTTGATGCGAGGTACAGTGGCAAGGGCTTGGTTGGAGGATCGTAGCTGACGGGAGGGGGTGTAGAAGGACAGTCGTGTGTTGAGGCATTCGGGTCCAAGTTCGTAAAGTGCTTTGTGTGCGTGGGTTAAGAGGCGGAAAGTAATCCTCTTATTTACGGGGAGCCAGTGGAGGTTTTTCAGGTGACCAGAGATGTGTTCTTTACGCGGGATGTCTAGTATGAGCCTGGCTGAAGCGTTCTGGATGCGTTGGAGTTTTTCTGGAGTTTTGCGGAGGTACCAGCGTATAGGGTGTTTCCATAGTCCAGGCTGCTCGTGACCAGTGCGTGAGTGAACGTTTTTCTAGTTTCAGTGGGGATCCAGCGAAATGTCTTTTTGAGCATGCGAAGAATGTTGAAGCAAGATGATGAGACGGCGTTGACTTGTCTGGTCATCGAGAGTGAGGAGTCCAGAATGACGCCCAGGTTCCGTGCGTGGTCCATCGGGATGGGTGCTTTTCCAAGGGCCTCTGGCCACCAAGAGTCATCCCAGGCGGAGGGGGAGGTGCCTAAGATGAGGACTTCTGTTTTGTCTGAGTTAAGTTTCAGACGGTTGTGCTTCATCCACTCGGCTACTTCTTTCATTCCTTCGTGTAAGTTGTTTTTGGCGGTGTTAGGGTCTTTGGTGAGTGAGAGGATCAGTTGAGTGTCGTCAGCGTAGGAGATGATGCTGAGGTTGTGTTGGCGTGCGATGGCTGCTAGGTGGCTCATGTATACGTTGAAGAGGGTGGGGCTGAGTGAGGATCCTTGTGGCACGCCGCAGATGACTTCAGAGGCCTCTGACTTGAATGGAGGGAGCCGGACTCTCTGAGTTCTTCCGGTAAGGAACGAGGTGATCCATTCCAGTGCTTTTCCTTGGATTCCGATGTTTCTGAGGCGCTGTAATAGGGTGCTATGACAGACTGTGTCGAAGGCTGCGGAGAGGTCGAGGAGGATGAGAGCGACTGTGTCTCCATTGTCCAATAGAGTTCGGATGTCGTCTGTTGCTGCGATGAGTGCGGTCTCAGTGCTGTGTTTGGCTCGGAATCCGGACTGTGAGGGGTCGAGGGATTTGTTGCTTTCGAGGAAGGTGGCGAGCTGGTTGTTGACAGCTTTCTCGATGACTTTGGCCAGGAAAGGAAGAAGCAAGATGGGGCGGTAGTTTTTGAGTTCGGTGGGGTCAGCTGTGGGTTTTTTCAGAAGGGCGCTGAGTTCTGCGTGTTTCCAGCTTTCTGGGAAGGTGGCGGAGTTGAAGGAGCAGTTGATGACGTCTCGGAGGTGTGGAGCTATGATGGAGTCTGCTTTGTTGAAGATGTGGTTAGGGCATGGGTCAGTTGGGGATCCTGAGTGGATGGAGTTCATCAGGCGGATGGTGTCCTCAGTTGAGATTGGGTTCCATTCGTTAAGGATGTTCAAAGGGGGTGAAGGTCCTGCAGTAGGTTGAGTGGGTTGGTCTCCGGGTCGGTTGTCGAAGCTGTTGTGAATGTCTGCGATTTTGTTGTGGAAGAAGGAAGCTAGTGAGTCGCATAGGGCTTGGGAGGGGGTGATGTCGTTGGAGTTGGCTGATGGGTTGGTAAATTCTTTGACGATGTTGAATAATTCCTTGCTGTTGTGGGCGTTGTTATCTAGTCGAACTTTGAAAGCGGCTTTCTTGGCAGACCGGATAAGTTGGTGGTGTATGCGGGTGGCGTTTTTGAAGGCGTCCTTGGTGCTGGTGTTTGGGTCTTTTTTCCAGGCCTTCTCGAGTGAGCGACAGAGTTTCTTGGATTTCTTAAGATCATCGTTGAACCAGAGGCGTTTTTGCTGCCTAGCTTGATTTGACGTTTTTTCAATGGTGCTAGGATGTCGGCGCTGTTGGATAGCCATTGGGTGAAGTTAATGGCTGCTTGGTCGGGGTTTGAAGAGTGGACAGGAGGGTTTTGAAGGAGCGATGAGGAGATCTGGTCGATGGTATGACAGAAATACCAACTTTTATTCAGGTTGTGACAATAATGTATCTCTCCTTAATCCTTACCATTGAGGATGTAACATTGTTTCAACAAAGCAAAAAAGTATGTAATAAACTGCCTTCTAATCAAAACTGGGATGTGGAAGAGGGTTCATGTGAGATCCAGAGGTGTTTTGGCATTCAAGCCTGGTAGAGCATCCCTCTTGCATAGATGTGGCACTGATGCTAGAGTCGTCATCAGTTTCAGGTAGCAGAAGTGTGTTGGAGACGGACAGGTTTTGTTTTTGAATGTTTCCAAGGGCTATGTTCAATTGTACGAGCCAAAGTGAAACATCCTGACTGCAGTGCCTCAGGTAATTTCGAAGTTGACCTTTCTTCTTGCAAGAGTGGTAGTGGCTATTACCAATCTATTGATTGAACGAGTGAAGGCATCAAAGCATGCCATGTACTGCCTTTGCCTGCGTCTTTGCAGACATTGCTGCTTCTCCATGCCAGCAATCCAATAGTCTTGCCCTTTCTGTAATTTCTGCATTGACTTTGACATGCTTTGCAGATGCCTCTTTGCAGTCTTAATTTGTTTGGTTTGCAGGCACTGTTCTGAGATGACTGATTTCTCCAGGCCACCAAACATGTGAGAACTGGCTGTTATGTTGTCTGACTTCCTGCACCTTCCTAGGCTTCTGGGTGGTGGCAACACCCTGTATTTCTAGACTTATTTCTCTGACATCATCATTCCACATGCAAAATGTGACTTTTCCTAAATTGCGATTTTTCATTTGTAAATGATAATTTAGCGGATTCCAAGATAGAGATTTCCTATTTGCGATTTGGAATCTGTAGAAATCACTATTAGAGGAATCCACTGTTAAATACATTTCAGTTTCTAATTCTCTGATAAAATCTTCATTATCCCTTTGATGTATGAGATGGTCACACTGTTACATCATCCAATTTTAGTGTATAGTTGGTTTAACTGAATCATGCTTGTGTTCTTCCATAGGGAGCTGTTGGACAATTCAAGGTCATTGGTCAAATATAATTTGCAATCATGCAAGAAGAAGAAAAAATCTTTGTAGTTCAGATTTGCATATGACCAAACATCATTAAGCCCCATGATCTCTAAAGTAATAGTAAGATGTGTTTAACATTCCCTCATTTGCGTACCTTTCATGCAGTTGTTACTACTTCAAGGGATCCCCAACTAGTTTGAAATAACCCACTAATAAAATTATCCTTTCATCTTGTGCTCTATTGATGTTGCAAGGTCCAGGTTCCTCGTCAATTTATATGATTGATTTACCCATTTTATGTTGTTTTATAAAGCACGAACTAGAATTGGTGTGCCAGAGCGCTTTACACTGACAATAGGAAATTCACAACAGAATGCAAAGAACAGAAAAAACACTTAGATTTAGAATAACAAGATTGTTTCTGAGTGCATACAAAACACTGGGAAAATTACAACAAATGGGAAAAACAGGGAAACTACAGAACAAAGTTGCATAACGCAGATCTGCTGCAAAGAGAAAGATAAACTTGATAGGTGATTTTGGATAGGGATAACTTTTAGGTTCTTCTTGAATCATTTGAAGGAAGGATTTATGAGTATCTTTGGAGAAATCAAATTATAGATGTTGGTGGCACTTCCAGAGAAGGGTCAACAGATGGTCCTTTTTTTCTGGAATCTTAGGGGTTCCAGGAGCATGGATTTGGAGCAATGCAGCAATTTGTTGACCGCAGATAGAGTGCACTTATTTGCCATTTATTTTGGTCTGCCACTGCTTAAGGCTTCAGAGATAATGAAGGCCATTTTTAGATGCTTCTGGCCGCCATCAGGAGCCAGTTGAGTGAGATAAGGACAGGAGTGATGTGTTTTGATCATCTCTCTCCTGCGATCAGTTTCACAGCTGCATATAGGTTTTTCAGGACTTTCTGGCATAATTGCAAAACTCCATTGATCCTTACCTTAAGCATGATAAACCTACCCTCATTCGTAGCCTGAGAATAATCGACTGGGATAACATGGATATATCTTTGAAAAGCTACCAATGGACAGAAGAGTTTTGACTTCATCAACAAACAAACAAACGTTTGGGTAAATCACGTAGTTAAATAAACTGTGCATGAGATGAGTCATTATCATCATCATTACGAGTCTTCTGCAGGCACCGTAGACTTGATTTTTCTCCAGGATTGTGCATCACTTTTTCACGCTATGTTACAACTTTTTGGGTAGCCCATGGTCAGAGCCAATCAGTGCTAGATCACATAATACTTCTCAAACTATGCTGATGTGACATGGCCCCCTACCCTCCTAACACTACCACTTAAGAGAACAAAACATTAATTAGAGTATCATTGTGAAGGTGGGGTATAAAGCCATCACAGGTATTTCAGGATGCAGGCAGCTATCCCCACCCACATTAAATAATTTATCGGAGTACCATCCACAACTAGCTGCATTCCAGGATTCAATTTTAAGGCAAGCAAGTGTCACCGTGGCTCTTCATCCCTCTGAACATCTGAATTGTATCTACTCATTCACATCCCACCAAATCAGTTTCTTGGCGCCTGTTCCTCTAGTGCTCCCCCAAACAAATCTCTTCTACTTCTTCCTTAGCCTGTGCAAATTAGCTTCAACACTCCTGTGGTTTCCTACCAGTGTGAGTGTGGCATACTCAATATTTCTCAGCCCATTTCAGGTGAACAATCCGTGTGCAATTTCGACTTTGTCTGATAATTAAGGACACAATTAAGCATGGATTTGAGATATAATACTTCAGCAGTGAAAGTTGCTTATGACCCCTTGCATCTCTTTCCTCCTGTTCATGGTGCCTTGTGAAATGAATTGACAATTGAACTTAAAATTCATCTAAACAGATTAGTTCCCACTTTCTACCTTCCGTCAGGATTCATTCTTCTGCCATCATCCACCAAAGATGCACATGTAGTTTCTCCTCAAGCAGTCTTTTAGTCTCTTTTTTCACCTTCTTTGCTGACATTTGTGTGTGTCCTTGGTTTCATGTGTACATGGTTCCTTGCAGTGATCAGTCATTGCCCAATCTCTTTGCTTCCTTTGTGCACAAAGATCGCATGAAGTATTGTTAACTCCCACTGACTGAATATATTGGTATTTACACACAGTTCATTATTAGACTGTACAGGTGGGTTTTCGCTCTTATTATGGTAAACAAATTGCATTTGTTGCAGTTTTAAACAATTTACCCAGGATACTGGATCAAGTTGGAGCTACCAACTTTTTGCAGTTTTTCACACTGTACTTTACAAGAGGCTATTAACCCCTTCGTTGCGGAGGTTAATCCCCTGCTGTGCTGGGGGGATGGGGGTGCACAGCGCCCCCATGCTCATGACGAGCTGAGCTTGTCATGAGCTACGGCGCTCCTGTGCTCATGACGAGCTCAGCTCGTCACAGGTGTATTGCCTCCTGTGGAACGCTCAGCACAGCGGGGAAATTCTCCCCGCACCTGAGCATTCCACGGGCCATGACGAGCTGAGATCTTCATGAGCACCGGAGCGCCGTGGCTCATGACGAGCTCAGCTCGTCATGAGCGTCCAAGGGGTTAACTAAGCCTGCTGGAATGGGTATCACTAAGCAGGGACTATCCTGGTTCCATTTTCGTATTGCAACTGGCTGGTTTTCAAATTCTCCCTTTGTTCACCTTGTTATGTTATTTTATGTTATGTTATGTGAGTTTATAAAGCGCATCATCACTCACAAGGGTATCCTGGGGCAGAGCAGGTGTGTGTTTCTAGCCCTGCCTTTGGTAGGGTGGTTAATTGAAAATCCAGATCTTCAACGTCTTGCGGAATTCAAGAAAATAGGAGAAAGCTCTGATGTGGAGTAGGAGGTTGTTGTACACTTTAGGAGCTATGTAAGAGCACGCCTGTCCTTCTTATCTGGCTCTGTGTATGCGCAGATTCTTTTCACCAGCTATATTGCAGATTTCCTCAGGGTTCCTCCCTTAGCTCTATTTTATATAATCATTATGTGACTCAATTAGCGGTGCTAATTAGGAGTTGCAATTTTTATGCATGTGTTATGTGGACAATACCCAAATCATCTTAAAATTGGACGATGCAGTAGTAATGACTGAGTATAAGTTTCCTTCAGGATTAAAAGAGGCAGCAGATTGGGGGCTCATTTATAAGCCCTTCCGACACTTTTGCCCCCCAGTGCGACACATTTTTTGTGACGCTCCGACGGGGTAAAAAATGTGCGATGTTGCGCCCTATTTACAAAGTGACGCGCCATTTTGTAAACCCTGTGCTACATTTTACCTGCGTCAGGTATAATGTATGAAGGGTGGGCGTTCCCCCGCATCCCAGCCTCATAGAAGTGACACAGTAAAATCTATCAGATTTTCACTGCGCCACTTCTAGAATGCTACTGCATCAATATCTTAAGCCTACCTCACAGCAGGCTTAAGATATTGTTAGTAGCGTCCCATCCCTGTAGGGGGATCCTCGTAATAAAGGAGGCGTAATGGTTTTTAGGCCTATGGGGACGACGCAAGAAAGGAATCTCCTGCAAAGGTCTCCCCGGCACCGCCTGGTCCTGGAAGAGCCAATATTTATCGGACTCCCATCTACTCCATTCCACTAGGTAACGGAGCTGCGCAGCCTGGAAGTATTTGCGGAAATCTGGTATCCCCAAACCACCCGCCTCGGGGGCCAGCAGCGAGAGGGCTCTGCGCATTCTAGGCTTCTTACCCTGCAAAACAAAACGTGAAACATCTGCTTGTAGTTGCGGTATCCACATAACCGGCGGTTGGAGCGGCAAAGCCCGAAAAAGATAAAGTACTTGTGGCAAAATTGTCATTTTGACAGCAGCTATCCTGCCCAGCCAAGAGAGTGTCCCGCGATTCCATCGCCCTAATTCCTCCCTAATCCTTGCTCCTAGGGCTTGATAATTGGCCGACACCATGGTCGACAAAGTGGGGGCAATCTGAATCCCCAGGTAAGGTACTGCACCCAAAGACCAAAGCATAGGAAATCTGTGTTGCAAATAGGCTCTGGTAGCCGGCTTGAGGGAGATGTCCAAAGCCACCGACTTCCCCATATTCATTTTAGACCCCGCTACTGTGCCGAAGGAGTCCAATTCCTCTATAGATGCCGGAAGGGCCGTCCTGGGTCTGTCAAGGGACAGAATGACACCATCTGCGTAGAGGCTGATAGCGTGCGTGAAACCCCCCATCCGGATTCAGGTCGCCGTAGGATTATCACGCACTCGTTGAGCGAACGGCTCCATATAAAGAGCAAAGAGTAAGGGCGAGAGCGGGCAGCCCTGCCGGGTGCCGCGTTCAATGTCAAAGGTCGCGAATGTAAACCTGTTAACCCGGACTACAGCAGATGGTTGCTTGTAACAGTTAAGAATCATGGATCGGAACTTATCCCCTATCCCCGCTTTCATTAAAACGCGCTCCAGGAAGGGCCAGTGGACTCGGTCAAAGGCTTTCTCGGCGTCTACCGCCAGCATCATTCGTTCTCCCGGAATCCGGGAAGCCTTCTCCAAAAGGTGGACAATCCGTTTTGTATTGTCCACTGTCTATCTCCCAGGGACAAAACCTGCTTGGTCAGGGTCGATGAGACCGGGCAAGTGAAGAGCTAGGCGCGCGGCTAAAATCCCAGTGTACAGCTTCAAATCAATGTTTAAAATAGAAATCGGCCGGTAGGACCCACAGTGTTTCGGATCTTTCCCAGGCTTAGGGATAACCGTAACAGAGGCCCGAAGTAGATCAGGAGTAATAGCTCTGGGATCAGCAAAGGAATTGAAGAGATGCGTGAGCATGGGGGCTAAAAATGCGCAGAAAGTTTTATAATAGAGGGCCGTGAAGCCATCCGGCCCAGGGGCCTTGCCATGTTTAAGTCTGGCATTAGCAGAGATCACCTCCTCTATCCGGATGTCTCTATCCAAATACTCTGCCTGCAAAGGATCCAGGGACGGCAACGTAACCGAATCCAAATAGGCAGTCATAGCTATCCCGTCCGGGGGCTCTGCAGTGTAGAGGCCCTTGTAAAAATCGCGGAAAACGGCCGCGATCCGAGCGTCCTCCGTCTCCACGTTCCCTGCCTGATCAGAAATGTCCTTAACTAGCTGGTTCTGATGTGTCACCCGGAGCTTGTGGGCCAGCAATTTACCACAGCGGTTTCCTCCAGTATAAAAGGTGTGACGCAGCCGGAGTGCCGCATACTCCGCCCGATCGAGATCCAAGGCCGCCAGAAGCTTCCTCGCTTCCTTAAGCTGCCTCCAAATCCGGGGAGCCCCCGTCCTACGATGCATCTGCTCAAGTTCTCTAACCCGACCCGTGAGTTCGTCTCTCTTGGCCTGCCGTTCCTTGTTGTCGGCCGCGGAAATTGCCAAAAATTCCCCACTAATCACCGCCCATTGCGTGGCCCGGCTAGTGTCCGCGTTGTCATTATGGGATTGATAGTTTCGGATCGCCTCCTCAATACGGGCCACCACCTCCTTTCTATGTAACAGCGTGTCACGTAGACACCATGTTCTGGGCCGAGAAACTGTTGGCGGCAAACACAACGTAGTCTCAACTGGGGCTTGGTCCGAGAGGGAGATCACACCTATCTCTGACCCCGAGGTTAGTGCCTGCACCGGGGAGGTAACTAAAAGATGGTTCAATCTCGCGTACGTCTTGTGTGCATGGGAATAGTACGAGTAGTCCCTGTCCGTGGGGTGCACGTATCGCCACAAATCAAGGAGGTCAACCTCCTCCAGCTGAGCCTTACGGTCCGCGGAGAGTTCCCCTACCTGCGGGAGCGTTGCGCCGTTCTATCCATTGCAGAGTCAAAGACCATGTTGAAATCACCACCGAGTATAATATGACGGTCCTGGGAGGAAGTTATATCCTCCATCGCGGTCTGCAAGAAACGGTCCTGCCTTTCATTAGGGCTATATAGGGACCCGATCGTAAACAGGAGGCCCCCTATCTTGAACCGATATGCAAGAAGCCTGCCCTTTTGTTCGGTGAACTTGTGGAGGACCTCTCCCCTAAAGTGCCTGGCTACTAGTATCGCCACCCCAGCTGTTTTAGTAGTACAGGAGGAGAAGAACTGAGATGGGAACTTATGAGAACGAAGTCTGTGCGTGTCTTGTGATAGGAGGTGCGTCTCCTGGAGAAGACAAATGTCTGCCTGGGTATTCTCCAGAAGTGAGAGCACAGCCCGTCTCTTGACTGGATTATTCAACCCCCGGACATTCAAAGTCAATACCTTGCAAGTGTTAGGAGGCATGCAGAGGGGTGTAGCAGGAAGCAATGGGGCCCCATAGTACCAGGGCAACAAGGGCACAAATACTGCCGTGTGATAGAGGTGACACAATAGGGAACAGAGCACTATCATGTATGAGGCAGAAGTGATCGATCAAAACCAGAGGCCCAGTCAATGTCCGGGTAGCCATAGGTCCCAACAAGCACTGGACACCCCACCCCGTCTCCCCCCCATTCTTCAGCAAGTCAAATAGAAAGGCAAAACTGCAATTGCGGCACTCAAGTCTGAGCAAACCAAGAAGCATATGCATTGTCTGAATAACAAGAAATCCCATTGTGCACTGGACGACCCTCCCCCACCCCTGCCAATGCCCGGATCCCTCCCCCTTGCCTGTCCCCCCCCTTACAATCCCCCCAAGAACTGTTTCCCCCCTCCCAACTTCCAAACTGACCCCTGTCCCCACCCGCAACTGGGACTGTCCCAACAACCCCGACCCCACCCTCCCGACCCCCCAACAACCCACCAGAAACCATTGTCCAAGTCCGGTCCGTAGCGGACAAGCCTGTGGAAAGTCAAAAGAGTGGACGTCCAGCCACTACACACTACCCCGACCCCCGCCCCCCCGAACCCCCAAACCTGCATTACAGTCATGGCGATGTCAATCTCCCCCCGGAGTTCATTCAAGCTGTCAGCGCAACTTCACTTGTCGCTGCGTCGGCGGCTACAGCTCGTGGTGCATCATCCAGGTCCGCAGCTGCAGTGGGCGAACCCGGTCTAGTTGAGGAGGTCGAGGACCGCCGGCCAGGGATCGTCTGCCAGCCATCCCTGGTGATACGGCGCTGGCGAGGTGTGAATGTTCCGTCGTCCGTAGCAGTGATACCCAGCACCCCACATGTATCCTGAAGGGAACGCAGCTGGTGTAGAGTCCCGTTCCACCGGAAAATACGGTGGAAAGGGTGCCCCCAGGAGTATTGAGTGCCATGCTCCCGAAGAAAATCCATTGCAATATTAAAGGCCTTGCGTTTCTGCAGGGTGGATGCTGCGAGATCCTGGTAGAGTGCCACTAGGTGACCCCTAAAGTCCATGGACGATCTCTTCCGTGCCTCGCGAAGTATTCGTTCTTTCAGAGGATAGTCCGGCAGGAAGGCCAAGATGTCAGGGGGGGGCGCCGAGGCCCGGCACTGTAGGCCCACTCTGTGCGCCCTATCGATACGAATAGGGAAATCAGCTGATTCACCCAGCACCTCTCTGAATAGGTCCCGCAGGTATGCAGCCACATCCTCCCCCTCCTCTCGGGACGGAACTCCCCGGACTCGGATGTTGTTCCTCCGGGAACGGTTTTCAAGGTCCTCGGTATGTGATTGAAGATCAAGATTCTGGTCCCGGAGCCTTATAACCTCTTGCTGCAACTGCGTAATCTCCTCGTCCCTGGCATGGCCAGCGCCCTCCACTGTTGCCACTCTCTCTCCTAGGCCACCCACCTCTCGTCGTATCTCCCGGACCTCACCCGCCACTTCCTGCTTGAGGGTTTGGAAGTCGTCCCGCAATGTGCCGAAGAGGGACTCAAGGAAGGATCTCGTGACCGGGGGCTCCCCTCCACTCGCTCGTTGGCAGCCGCCCGGAAGACTCGGAGATGGCTGCCCCCTATCCTGTCTCACGGCAGTCCTGCCCAACATGTCCGGTAGGGTGCGATCCCCCTTCTTGGACCCTTTGTTGTTTGCCATTGAGTCTACTAGGGCGCCTTCCGGAACGTTCAGTGGGGCCTCGACAAAGCCGCTAGTCGATTCTCCGGCCAGGCCGCTACTGCTCCGCACCTCCACTACCAACAGCCACGGGGGTCTCTGTCCACACCGCCAGCAGGTCTCGTCCGTCGAGCAATGGGGCGACCCACGATCCGTTCAACCCGGGGACCGGTGTCCCACCCGAGTCTCCAGGCCCGACCAGCCCGGTTCTTTGCCCTCGCTCACCACCGCTGACACAACCGGCAAAGTCCCCGACTCCTCCTCAAATGGCTCCCCTCGACTCGGTCTGGCAAATTCCTCTCAGACACCTCAGCATAGGGGGCCGCGCCAATTCCCAACGCCCCACCGCTTTACCTCCAAGTCTGTACCGGACGTTTCACACCAGACGCCCTCTTTTCTAGCCTCTCAAAGGTGGGGAATCGGCGTCGATCGAGGGGTCGCCTCCGTGGGGGATATCAGTATCCAAGCTACACCAAATACCTCCACAAGTGCGCCTCCGGGGCTCCCGGAGAGGTAGGCCGCAGTCTCGGCGCCACGTGCGGGATCCACCTGGGCTGCAGTATCAAGTCTCTCGACCCCCTTCTCAGTGCTTGCGGATCTGGGAACGCAGTCCTGCACCCAGAGGGTCCTTCCGATGGGATATCGGGCGAGCGCTGCGCCTCGCGACTCCTGGGGCCTTCGTCGTCCGGGGGTATAGGCCAAAGCCACGGCCTCGCGTAGTGCCCGGCCTTGCGGCTCCCTCCTTCGATGCCCCGCCTCCGGGCGCCAAGCCTCTCAACTCCTCGGGGTTCGCCGCAGGGTAGGGTGCTGTGGTGAAGGTCGGTGCCAGACGAGAAGCAACGGCGGCTCCTCTGCAGTCACCAAAGCGGACAGTCTCCCAAACCAAGCCTCGGCTCCACTTCCGCTCCGGGCCAAAGGCCCTCTTCGTTCCCGGCAGGGACTCCGGGACCGTTCACCCTCCAATTCTGGCAATTTCTGCCCTCACAGCCTCCACTCCGACATCCAGCGCCTATAGCTCGCTAAATGCAGGGTCCCGGGGGGGAGACCAGTGCTAAATTAGTAGGTTAAGGGCTCAGGTCCGGCGGAGCTCACAGCCAGTGCCATCTTTGCCACGCCCCCCTGCCTAGTTCTTTTATTCCCAGTTCTTATTTATCACAAACATGACTTGAAGGTAATGGAAAGGATTACATGAGCACCTGTTACAATTTACAAAGAAACATTTGTATTGTACAGGCAGGTGCTGCACAGTCACTGAAGCTGATTGCTGGCGCTGAACTAGAATTGTTTGGTTATAAGAGGGCCAGTGTGAGGTGTGTCTGACATTGGGCAGCCTCCGAATATGGCCGCTGATTATCACTTTGTCGTGCAGCCGAACTGGCAGACCACCGCTGGCCGGCACTTTTAAGTGTGCACATGTGCCAAGAGTACAGGCACCCCTGTCACACTGTAGTGATGCCGAGATGGCAAGCTAATTAGAATGTTGTTGTTCATAACATCATTTTTTATTAACCATTCAAATTACATCTTTCAAAGAACACATCCATGCACCCTAACTTTCTGTTTTCAGCAATGGAAATACACCAATCACTGCTAATGAATCATTTGCACTTAAACTCCACAGTTTTTTTTCATTACAAACTTCACTATTTCAACTGCCATTTCATTCCCACACTTCATCTGACTGCAGCAAAAACTCCTCTAGCCATGTTTTCAGTCTGGATTCTTGGACATAGCTACATCCACTGGGCTCACAGGTATGCTGATAACAGAAATTTACACAACCTCAATTTACAAAATGTGGAAATTAAATGGATTGGCCGAAGAAGATTGAAATGTCACCAATTGATACCATTGGTGAAAACCTTTTTACATTTGCCAAACCCTGACCTCATAATAGTGCACTGTGGCGGAAACGATTTAGGCACTTTGACTGGGGTAGGTCTGGAAATGCTCCTAAAAGACACCTTTGAGCATTTGATGACACTTTTTCCTCAAACTGCCTTGGTATATTCCAATATATGCCAAAGACAAAAATGGAGGTGGTCCAATCAATTTTGTCCACAAATAGAAAAATCGAGGAAGCATGTAAATAAGTCTGTTTCAGCTTACATGAGGGACCATGGAATGGGCTGCATCTACAACAATAACTTGCGTTACTACATGCAAGATATCTACAGAGGAGATGACGTGCATTTCTCAGATGAGGGGAACAAAGTTTTCATACTAAATTTAAGAATGTGTATTGGTTCCTACTTATAAGTTTCTAGAACATACAGAAAACCCAAAAGCTCTTTTCAGAGCTACCTTAACTTAGTGTACTCTTTTGAAATTTCGAATGTACCTTTTTTCACTTATTTTCACCTATATTCGCTTCCCGGTACGCTAACTAGTTCGCGTACCGGCAGCTAACCACGCGATAAAAAACAATTTTTTTAACGACATATATGAGCCTCCTGAGCCACCCTCAGAAAACTTAGGGAGACAGGATACGTCTAAACTACCCCAATCTACCCATTCTGAACATTATTTACCCTCCATCTTGTATCTTAATTCTACCGAAACACAAAATGGAGGACTCCCGTAACGCTGCAAGTTCGCGTACCGGGAAACACACTGACAAGCACTCGCTCAAAAAAGGTGGGAAAGTAATTTACAGAAAAACAACTGGAGACACTTTCACCAATTAAACATTAGCTCATACTACATACCAATCCCTACCATTTTCACAAATATTGTTGGAATACCATTTAGCCATTTAGCATGTAGAACTCTCTAAAATCCCTGAGGTAAATTACTTCACAAAACATATCGAAAGTCTTGGAAATGACAACCAATTAAAAGATTACTTTCAATTTCTACTATTATATCATGACATTTCATTGGTTAATGTACCTGAATATATATATACAAAGAGAGAGAAACACACCCATTTTGACTACTACTTCGTGAAGTGCATAACAACAAAAAATCAACTGATAACTTCAACTTATATTTAAAAGGTAAGATATTATTTATAAAACTGAAGTATGTTCTGTACTGAAAGCTAATTAGAAAAACATTTTCTGACAGTTATATTCTATCACTCTGTAATACTTATAGAAAAAAATAGACTTCTCTGTTTTAGTTATGGCAGGGCCAGTCCTAGGATTTGCGAGGCGCTGGGCTAAAAAGGAACGTGCGCGACGCCCCCTCCAATTTACATAAGTGGCCCCTTGCAAGGAGAACATTCACAGACACTGAGGGGGCCCCATTGTCCAGCATTTTGACGCCCCCACAGTTTTAACTTTTACTCCACACGCATTTCTCACACCTTCATAGGTGTGAGAATTGATTGTGGTCTAAAAGGTAAAACTGTGGGTGCGCAAAAATGCTGGACAATGGGGCCCCCTCAGTGTCTGTGAATGTTCTCCTTGCAATTGAGGGAGCGTCTCCTTCTCCCTCCCCTATACCTCTTGACACCATTCATGGGAGGCCCAAGGAGGGGGCCCCCTCCAATGGACCTTAATTGCAGGCGACACCTTTCTTTATGATAGATCTCCAGGAAAACAAAAGGACACATCACCAGTGCGTGGCCCCATGCTGGTGGGCTGAGTGCGAGACCATGAGCGGCAGCCCACGCTGCCCATGCCTAGCGCCAGCCCTGAGTTAAGGATAGAGTTGGACTTCTATAGTATAATTCAGAATTGACTAAGAGTTTATTTGATAATTTTCTTCATATTTCTACTTCCAATTTGATACCATAAACTGCCCAAAGAAATAAACACTTTTTAATTAACCAAACTGCCTATCTGTACTGAAACCCAACAGTGCCCTATCTGTACTGATATATTTTTTAAAAATTCATTTTTCAGAATTGAAAATGGAAGAACAACAAAACAACATGAAAACTGAAACAGAAAAAAAATGGAGACAAAAGTTGACATGGATTTCTACGACGACACAATAAACAATGAACTTGTGCAATGTGTAGATGCAGTAGATTTTCTACTGAAAAATGAAGAAAAAAATGATCACGATTTTTTAGATTTTCTTTTACATTTTGAAAAACAATCTGAAAAATAAATTTTTATTTCTTCATTCAAAAATTGTATGACACATTATTTATTTTTATATATATATTGAAAACTAGTAGCAAATGTATTATAACGTGAAGTCAGACTTAAAATATACTGTGCAACTTTTTGGTGTTACATACTAGCTTTGTTCATAGTTACTTCCTTTCTCCCACTATATAATCCCCAATGTGTATTTAACATCTCTTTATATCTCCTGCCACCATGTTGTTTCGGCTTTCCAGACAGACTATGGTATGAATTCCATATACCACAATAACTTCTATAACAACAGGCAAGATATTTACAAAGGAGACGGCATTTATTAAATTATAGACTCCGCATTGGTACCTACATGTAGCTACGTAAATAAAAAAAAATTTCAAAAAAAAAACGAACAATCAATAAACATACAATAAGTTAAAAGTCAATCATTCTTGTTTCCTTATAGTACGCTCCCCAGACCGCTTTCCGGTACGCGAACCGGGCGCACCCCACGAAAAAAACAATTTTTTTTTTTTTTTTGGGACCCGCGGGGCACTTTAATATCCCCCTCATCAATCCTAGGGGGTCAGAAGGGGTCTACCTTGCCCCCTTTCCCTAATTTCCCCCTTCGTTTTTGCCTCCTCTTGTCTCTCGATCCTACCGAGAGCCAAAATGGCGGCCGCTACGGACTGTTTAGAATGTTGACAGACACCGGAGAGCCAATCAGCTTCGCTTCGCAAAGCTCCGTTACGCGAAAAGTACGCGAACTGGTGCGCTATCCAGGACGCTGTCACAGATATATACATTTTTTAAAACGTTAATTTCTCAAAATCCACTGGAGCACATATATTGAGACCCAGCAAAGGCACATCGGGCTAACAGTCCCTACAATTTTGCCAAGTTTCGTGCAAATCCATTCAGCCGTTCGAGCTAAAAGTGAGGCCAAACGCCCTATGGAAATTAACATGAGAAAAACGCGTTTTGGGACCCCCCTTTTTTCTCGGCCCCCCCTTGACGAAACCCCCCCAAATTTTCAAGGGCTGCTCAGAAACAAAATGTGCCATTTCCCTGAAAATTTCAGCCGATTCCGTCCACAAACGCCAAAGTTATTAGACATAGAATTTTCAAAAGTCCCATAGGAAAAAAAAATCCTAACTATATATACCTACTGGCGACCGCCAAGAGGTAATATATATATATCTCTGCCACTCCACTCCACAAGCAGGATGCAGGCGCTCTCTCCTCTCGAAAAGAAACGTGAAGCACAGACCCAGGTAAGTGTAAAAATTAGTTGGTTTATTGAGCTGTTACTCAGTCGGCCATTACGCATTTCGGTACTGACGTACCTTGATCACATGTATATATATATATATATATATATATATATACATATATATATATATATATATATATATATATATATATATATATATATATATATATATATATATATATATATCAAACAACGACCACTCCAGGTTAGAAGGGATCAAAGGACACAAGGTCTGTTGGAAGCTTCTCATTTAATGATTGCGAACATAATGCATTTTGGCACGTAAGTGCCTTCCTCAGACGTCCATAGCAAACTTGAAACGCACCACCCCTTCATTATTGACGCTGCAACCCTTTATTGAACAGGAGGTTAGCTACTCCTCCAAATTGCCTGCAGCTGTGGTGATGTGCGTAACAACCACAGCCCCCATAATGCAATATATATCCCTCACACTCTTCCATAAGAAAGAACTTGAGCCGCACACATCGTGATGCATTTAAAGATTTATTTAAAACGCTCCTTTTTTCTTTTTCCTTTCCTAATGCATTTCAGCCCACCCTGGGCCATCGTCAGAGGAGGAGGAGCACGGCTGACACTTCGCGTGGCTGTGCTTGCACTAACAGCTCCCACGTCGCTCATTAAAGTTAATAATTAACCCTCCAGTGGGTGTAACTTTCAATTAAATGGTGAGCATTCTGGTACCTATATCCAGCATTGTGTGTCTGCATAGAGCCTCGACCATCACCAGGGCGGTCCAACGTCAGTGGGGCAGACAACCCACGTTCAAATCCAGCACCAACCTCCAATACTAAGAAAAGAGGCACCTCAGACCAGACTCTAGTGATCAGCAAGCATTTTTATCCTAAGAAAAACAGGCTTCGTTTCTCCTGACCGGTTTCGGCTAAGTGACTAGCCTTGTTCACAGGTCAGCTGCGTGTGCATTTGTTGCATAACTTCCTTTATACGCCATTAGATTGGACTACTCTGGTAAAGCGTAGCCTCAACATACCACAAGTCCCAAGATGCATTCAGTAAGTCTCAATGTCTCGTATTGAAACCAGAACTTACTGGAAAGTGTCTTCGAGTCACTTAAGGAATGCGTAAGTTGCTCATAAGTGTTATTTGGCCGCTTTTCTTAAAAAATTCCTTGTAATGCTTGGTTGTCACAAAGTCCCAACTTGAAACACGCGAGTCATTCACTATCCCTTGCCGGCGGTGTGAACTGCAGCTTCCTGGCTGTGACTACATGCCTTTTACGTTCCAAACACCGCAGGCGGGTCAAAGCTCGTATATGATTCAAATCCAGCACTGTTAGTCTGCATAGAGCCTCAACCATCACCAGGGCGGTCCAACGTCAGTGGGGCAGACAACCCATGTTCAAATCCAGCACCAACCTCCAATACTAAGAAAAGAGGCACGTCAGACCAGACTCTAGTGATCAGCAAGCATTTTACATATATGTATATATATATATATATATATATATATATATATATATATATATATATATATATATATATATATATATATATATATATTCACTGAAAAAACCATAGGTTTGACACATGTTATAGTTAGCTGGAAATTTTACTGATATAAAACCAATGAAATTCCACGTTATAGTTAGTTGGACTCACTATAACTTGCGCGTGCAATGCACTGCTGATGACGTCACATATTACATCACTCATGACATGGTCAGTGACATCACTCATGACATCACTGATGACACCATCCAGTGAATATGTGTCTTTCTGAAAAATAAATATTAGTGAGTAATGTTTAAATATTTAAATATATATATTAGTGTTTCACTTTGTGTATAAGTGGCTACATGTGTTGGTAAGTAGCTACATGCGTATGTATATGGGTTATTAGATGTTTCTCTTAGTATCAGTATGAGTGTCTATATGGTTTGGTGGGGGTATTACTTAGCACATAGATGCATGAGTGACTGACTCTCTGTTTGTATGTGTTTTGAAGACAGCATATGTGCAGGACTGTATGGGTGGATGAGTGTGTATATGTGTTTGTTAGTGAGTGAATGACTGTCTCACTAGTGTCTTTATCAGTAACTACATATGTTTTAATCTAGTATATGTGGATATTGATGTATATAAGTGAGTATATGTAAGAGTAAGAGATTGTAGGAGTTCCTGTTTAAATAAGTATGTGTTTCTATAAGTGATTGTTTAAGAGAATAAATATGTGTAATTTTCAATAGAAGTAAGGTGGAAGTGTGTGTATAACTCTATATTCAAATAAATGGATGTTCAATAGTTTATTTGCACGTGTGAGTATGTGTGTGAGTAACTTTTGGATGACTGTCGGTGTGTAACAGGATGTATAGGTGTATCACTTCATATGATGACTGAGTATATGTATGAGTGACTATATAGAACTGTTGGTGAATGAGTGGATGTGTATATAGATGGTGGAATTACTGAATTGCTTGTTGTAACTGATATGGGTATCTCCATTTTTTTAAAAATTTCAGTTTCTATTTTTGAATATGTGTTTCAAGGGTTACATTACAGTGAAAGGAGGTCTGTCACTATGTCACAAGGATGGTGTCATCAGTGATGTCATGAGTGATGTCACTGACCATGTCATGAGTGATGTAATATGTGACGTCATCAGCAGTGCATTGCACGCGCAAGTTATAGTGAGTCCAACTAACTATAACGTGGAATTTCATTGGTTTTATATCAGTAAAATTTCCAGCTAACTATAACATGTGTCAAACCTATGGTTTTTTCAGTGAATTTCATAGGTTTTTTAAATGCTACTTCCTAACTATAACGTGTGTAAAACCTATGGTTTTTTCTGTGAATTTCATTGGTTTTTAAAATGCTAATTCAGAAATATGTTGTGTATGCAACCTATACTTTTGTCAATAAAGTTCTGGCAATATTTTTTTCGAAAACAAGCCGTTTTCTTCACTGTTCAAGTTGCATAGAGACTCCTTGTAAAGCGATACAGAATTCGAAAGTCTGTACCTTGCCTTTTTTTAAACACATTAAAATTTGTCTGTAAATAAAAATAGCCTTACTAAACTTTCGTGCGCGACCCGGTGTGCGCACTCTCGGCAACAGTTGTCAATAAAATGGATATCGCATTTCCAGGCTTTCGTGCGCGACCGAATGCGCGCACCTGCTTATATATTTCGTGAAAACTTTGCAATTTGAACTTATTGAATGTCTTCATACACCCCTCAAAGAACTTATAGTACGTCAAAGAGACTGTACCTAGACTTCTTTTTTATTCTTATGAAACTTTTCAGTAAATGGAGCCGAATGTCTTTTTAAACTTTCGTGCGTTACCGGATGTACACACCTTGGTATTTTTTTTAGAAATATAAAACGTTTCATACTTTAACAATTGTGTGCTTGAATCCAGCTCAGAAGATATACAAAATCAGGATGGTAGTTGGTTCAACCCGGACCGTTTATTAGAGGTAGATCGTCCGACTCCACCGGAGGACACCCCTAATAAAAAGGACATATATATAAAATGCGGACTAGCCGCTGTATCGTGCTAGCAAACTATAACATATAAATCGTTAGAAAAAACAAAAGGAATCGAGCAAAATCAGTAGGCCACTAATGGGATCTCTTTTTGACCTCGCTAAAATAGAAAAATTAGGAACAACCCCTCATGATAAATATGAAACTAGTGAGAGGAACCGAGCTCGACGCCATGATGGCTGCAAGACAGCTCGGCTCCGCCGCCCACCCCACCCAAAATAACGACAAATATTATAAAGATATACAACACACCAGCAAAGTAACAGGGTAAAACGTTTTATTAAATAACTATTTACATGGCAGCCTGCTGTAACATGAAAACAACACTTTCAATTGGTTCTTAATAGTTTCAATTCTGGAATTTACACTCAGCACTCCACCCACTTCCCTCACTATCTTTTCTACTCTCAAGAGAGAACAACGTCCTACATCTTTCGGAAGACTTTGGTGAAATGGCTACCGTATCTCATTCATCTTCCGAATCTGACCAAAATGATCGACTACCTTTAATAAGAAAAAATAAATCTTTCATCTGGCAATTTTTCACTTATCCTGAAGATCAAAAGAAAGTGAATGCACCAAAAGTAACCTGCACGATATGTGACTTGGTTCTCTCAAGAAGAAATCCAGCAAAAAAATATTCCTTTTCCATACATACCATGGTGCGGCATGTCAAACAAGTGCACCCTGTGCAATTTGCAGAGGCAACGACAAGAGCCCTGGCCACGCTATTACCATTAGAGGTGGCCAGCACATCTTCTGATCGACGACCTGTATCTCCATCGAGTGCAGAGATGGACTTCAGATATTTAACTATATATGGTTTATAACCTATGGTTTTTTCAGTGATTTTCTTTGTTTTTTTAATAGCAAATATCAAAAGCTTTTTTCTGGAAAATGACTAAAATTAGGTATACATAAGCGGCGTTCATTTATGTTCACCACAGCCACTGTTAAAAGTAAAGTGAAAGTCGCGAAACAGTGGCCACGCCATCTAGTCCCTTTTAGGCCCCATCATGCACGTAAGTAACAGCCATTTTCTGTGTCATGGCCTCTCTGCCCACTGCCAATAGCCTATGATTGTTCGAAATTGGTTCTCTTTGGGTCATTCTCTGTTCACAAATAAGCACAGAGTCGCAATACTCTGTTTAGTTTTTGCAGATAGTGAAGGATAGGTAGTGCACACTTTTTTCCCCTTTGTAACCCGTCATGCCTATCTCTGCCCCGTTTGTTGGTAGTTGGTTCAACCCGGACCGTTTATTAGAGGTAGATCGTCCGACTCCACCGGAGGACCCCCCTAATAAAAAGGACATATATATAAAATGTGGACTATCCGCTGTATCGTGCTAGCAAACTATAACATATAAATCGTTAGAAAAAACATGAAACTAGTGAGAGGAACCGAGCTCGACGCCATGATGGCTGCAAGACAGCTCGGCTCCGCCGCCCACCCCGCCCAAAATAACGACAAACACTATGCAAATATTATAAATATATACAACACACCAGCAAAGTAACAGGGTAAAACGTTTTGTTAAATAACTATTTACATGGCAGCCTGCTGCAACATGAAAACAACACTTCTAATTGCTTCTTAGTAGTTTCAATTCTGAAATTGAACACCCAGTACATCCAGAGGTGATGTCCGACAAGTTGTGTGGGGGGATGCCTTGCTAATGCCGCCACCCCCACCACCTTCTGTAGGAAGGACTCTGGAATGCTTAGTCCCTGAGAGGCTTCGATCTCCCTGCCTTGCACAAATGTCATACGTTCTGGATGTTGAGTGCCATACATCAGGGTCCGACAAGTTGTGTGGGGGGATGCCTTGCTAATGCCGCCACCCCCACCACCTTCTGTAGGAAGGACTCTGGATATGCTTGGTCCCTGAGAGACTTCGATGTCCCTGCCTTGAACAAATGTCATAAGTTCTGGATGTTGAGTGCCATACTTCAGGGTCCAAGAAACGCGGACTCGGAGGGGGTGCTTGGCTCCTGCCCCCTCCCCAAGTCTTGTTCCCCTGGTATGGCCTGAGATTGCCCACGACATAGGCGGCCGGCTCCCAGGGTCAGGCGGAACTTGTTGCCTTTTGATGCCTCTTCCATTCTGGACCTTGTCCCACAATCCGTTTGACCTGAAGACACGTCCTGCGGTGCCCTGGTCCGACCATCACATATACCTGCGCCAGGAGACAGCGTGGGGTGCACTGGAAGGGAGAGGCGGCGCGAACGAGCCTCTCCCACCTCACCAGTTGGAGGTTTCTTAGCTACACCCCAGCGCTTCACTCGGCCAGCTGAGTTGCGCCTGCTCCTGCGGCACAGTGCCTCGCTCGGCCAGCTGAATTACGCCTGCTCTTGCTATTACAGCGTCTCACCCGCCATCCGGCTGAATTGCACCCACTCTTCCGATACAGCGACAGGCGGCTGCCACGGAGCTCAGGAAATGGTGGTCGGCTCCACAGACTTGGGCCTGGCCTGCAAGGATGGCTCTGGGCAACCCTGGAACTCGGACGCTTGACTGCTAGGGCATGAGCCCCATTCCCAAAAGCGTCCCCTCAGCCTTGAAGATTCTACAAGAGTCACCGAGGCCCCCGACTCCTGCAGACTTCCGGTGGGGAGCGACTGCCATGATTGCTCGTGGAATGGCCACGACGTAGCCACGAGGTGCTCTCATGCTGACGCCAGCTTCAGTCTGAAACATCCAGAAACACTGTAGACTACCAATTCGATCAGTTCCGGTGGAGCCCCAACGACCTATCGCGTTGTTGCGTAATCCGTCATATGACGCGCCGCATTAGCGCACCCGGAAGTGCTGCGGTGCGCGAGGCGCAAAGCGCAGCTTCCCGGAAGCAATCCGGGGCGCGGCGCGGAGCGCGTAACGTAAGCATTTACATTTCAGTTGGTTCTCCCTCACAATATTTTCAATGTCACATAAAAGTCACCCATCACCCACTGCCATCTCTGGCTGTTTCCATGGCAACACCTCATTCTGCACCTAGCTGAAGGCACAGGTCAAAAGTTCATATCTCAACGTTCTACAGCAAAGTAACAACACTGTTTTCCCTCCAGAAACACCTGCCTATCCACAGCTCTGTTACATGTCATTTTTTTCACACCCAATAGTACTTTTAGTTTTACATAACATTAACATGCAACGTAGTCTTCAATCTTCACGTATTAGAATCAACCAATCATTTTTTTTTTCAACCACACCAAGCCTCATCCATTTTTTTATCCTGACTTTCAGCTTCTAACTACCATTCCACTTCCAGAACCCATCGGAGTACGAGTGCATCTGCCTTGAAAATGAAGGTTTGGCTTTTAGGACACAGCTATATTCACTGGACTGGAAAATATGCAGCAAGCAGACGAATTTCCAACCTTCATTTACCAAATGTGCAAATAACGTGGATTGGCCAAAGAGGATTGAGATGTCACCAATTAATCCCATTGGTGAAAACGTTTATGCATCTCCCAGAACCACACCTTATAATTGTGCACTGTGGTGGGAACGATCTAGGCACATTGACTGAGGTAGGTCTGGAAATGCTTCTAAAAGACACCTTTCAACAATTGATGACACTTTTTCCTCGAACTGCCTTGGTATATTCCAATATATGCTAAAGACAGAAATGGAATTGGTCCAATCAACATTGTGCACAAATTGAGAAAGCAAGGAGACATGTAAATAAATCTGTTTCTGCATTCCTCAGAGATTATAGCATGGGTTCTATTTACCACAACGACTTGCGTTACCACATGCAAGACATCTATAGGAGAGATGGTGTTCATTTCACGGATGAGGGAAACAGAATCTTCCTCTGCAACATCAGGCTCTGCATCGGTACTTACTTATAAATGCAGAAAAAACTCAATTAACACAAGGGCTCTTTTCAGAGCCACCTTATATCAAAGCACTCAAACTTCTGATTTATCTCCATTTTCACACTCTTGTAAATAGGTGTGCGCGACCGAGTGCGCGCACCACGCAACTTTAAAAAAATAAATATATATATATATTTTCGCCTTTAAGGGCCTTACTGCACACCCTGAGAAAACCTACACAGCAAAACAATCTCTACCTTCTCCCCTTTCCATGTTCCAACGCTTTGAAATCAACAATATATTTACTCGCAATGAGAAAATGGCGTTCAACACTTCCTGATTTCCTTCGAATCGAACGTTAACAGACGTCACGCAGCAAAATTCCGCTCGCGCGCAGCCGCTTGAGTGCGCGCACCCGTCCGCGCGTATAGATATATAATTGACTTTAACTTTAATTTCCTCAGCAACTACTGAACGGATTTACACCATTCCAAAAAAAGCGTAATCTGCGAGCCGGACTGTACAGTTTTGCCAAATTTCTTATAAATCCATTCAGCCGTTCGACCTGTAGCCGAGTCTAAAGGTCCTATGGAAAATAACATGGAGAAAACACGTTTTGGGACCCCCCTTTTATCTCAGCCCCCACTTGACCAATCCCCCCAAAACTTTTAGGGAAGGAGCGCAGCGGACCGAGCCATCTTCTTTGAGAAATTCGCTAAGATTCTTCAACCAGGGCCAAAGTTATTCCAAATAGAATGTTGAGGATTTCCTAAGGAAACTAGGTCCTAACTATAACTTTTGCATTGCTGATGTCTCACAATAGTGATGCAATAACAGCGCAAAAGAGATGTAAAGCCATCATAAAATTGTGTCTAACATTGTAAATGATTGTTTCAGGATGCAAATAAGATGTGTCCTTTCAAGAGGTTTCTTTGAGGTGAGGCATATTCAGTTTTTTTTAAGAAAACAGTACCCAGAAGTACTGCACTGTAAGCATTAACTTTGACACTTACAGAAGACTCAGTTTCTCCATATCTACCTCACATTTCTAAATGTATATCATAAGTACAAAAAGCAGAACATTAATTATACATGTTAAATGGTTTATTTTTGCTGTTCTCAGAATGTATCAAATTTCACTTAAATCAGTGACTTGAAGGTATTCATCATCTAACAGCGGGGAAAAAAAAACACAATCAAAATGATTGTGTTTAAAAAACCCATTTAACCTAAGAAATCTGAATTCAAAACTCCTTAAAATTAACTTACTTTCAATGACGTCGAAGAATGTCCTATGAACAGCGTCCGCTCTGTTGTGCTATAAATATTTTCAGCCCGCCACTTTCTGAAAGAAAACCTCCATCGTTTTGAAAAATATGTTACATACAAGAAAAGACTTCTCACATTCTACCACATGTTTCCACTTGGCCAAATCATGTTGCAGCGATTCACAACTCTTGTAATTCTTCCAATCAAATCCCGTCATTTTCTATTTTCGCAACTTTCAAAAAGAAAACATTTAAGATTATTTTCACAATCCTGGACTACTAATATCTTACCCTTCTTTCTCACTCATGTTCTCCTTTTCCTATGACACTGATACTGCTTACTATGAAGCAGACTTACTTGCATCAGGTTTATATAGTTGGATTTTTAAATTGACATTATAATTAAAAGTTTTGGACCAATAATCTAGACAGCATTGCAGACTTACATTCCCTCTACTTGATGAACCTTTTGCAATTCCTCAGAGGAAATCCCGAGATTCTTTCTTTAAAATTTTGGTTTTAAAAACACCAGGTAAGAATTTTTAAGGTCAAACAGCAATTTTTTTTTGAAAGTTACAACAGAATCGTTGCAGAATGACCAGCCGTTTTTAGACTTTAAATAAGCTGTGTAATGTCCTGATGTTGTTGAAGGACCATCATGATAGATAATTGCTACAGTTACAAAAGTCCTTCCTGATATTGACAGCTGAGAAGCAACACATTTTTTTATTAAAGTTGACAATTTTGATCCATCAGGCCTACATCTTTGGATCATTAAAATGACATACTGGCCATATCTTCGAATAAATAATGTTGACATCATTTCAGATTTACATTGGCTACACTCCATGTTGTGATCCGCTGCATTTACTAGCTTATTAAAGGAGACTGATTTACTGTCTGGCAAAGTTAAATATATAAATCTTTCTGAGTCTACACTAGTAGTACTTGATACCCTACAGTTCTCGCAGTCATGCTGCCATTGATAAGAAAGCCCAAACAGGTGATCTACATCTACACCCTCATCTTGCAATACATCAAGCATATACATTAAAAACTCCTGACAATCCTGCTGATTATTTTCAGAGAAGTCTGTTTGACCTGAACATTCATCTAACAGATAACGAACTTCAGACACACTTTCTACTTTTGTTCGATCAGTGCTACATTTCTCTAACACAGAATTCAACAAACAGCATAAACTTTGTTCCGAATTGAACACAATCCATTCTTTTAAAGTCTCTAGTGAAAAGAGAACATTAACCACTACATTTGCATAGCAGTTGACACCAGAACTGTTTTCAAATTGAAAACCGACAACATCTTCAACAGAATCCACTTTCTTTCTGCTAACAATTTTCAGTTCATCGACTTTTGGTCTTTTTGCTACAACCTCTCTACTATTACTGATATTTCTTCGTTAACGGCCTACCACACGTTTCTCAAACAAAGGATATTGAGGCAAATGTGGCGCATACTCTCTTCTTAACCTATTGTATTCCTTAACACAATCTAGATCCGCACAAATGTTTGTGACATCACAGTCAATCAAGTACAATCCCGATAAAGTTCTAACTCGTGACAATGCCACATATGCCATACCCTCCTTGAACACAGAACTGCCAATATTCACCAATGCACTATCTACACTTAAACCTTGCGATTTATGGATTGTCACCGCATATGCCAAGCAAACAGGAAACTGTTTACGGCGAACATATAAGTCTTTAACAAGCAAAAACCTAGCAGAACAACGACCAATTAGCTGTACTTCCTCAATGCCATCAAATTTAATTTTTAAAAATTCTATTTCATCTCTATTTCTGTATTTCTCAAAATCAACAACATTACCCATTGATCCATTTACCAGACCTCTTTCAACATGTAAATTCCTTCTCGAAATGATTCGGCAATTTAAACACACATTTAAAGTCTTTTCAAAACCCGCTGTTTTAGATATAGTCTTCTCTAATGAATCCAATTTTGATTTCAAATTCTCTGACAAAATAATTGTTGATCCCATATGCTCTATTTTGTCAATAGCTTCAAGTTTCACAATCTCTTGCTTTTCTAAATTCAACATTTTGTTGTTGAAGATGGCACATTCTGCAAGAGTTGGCATCAAACATATTCCGGATTTCTTCTCAGTAATTTTCTGAAAAATATTCTCAGGCACAATGTCTTGTTCGGGATATAAATTTGAAAGTAATCGTGCATTTAAAGCTTCTTTTCCATGCTCGGTCACTTTTCCAATTCTAATATCTTGTAGAATATTCTTGTAATCTTCATCCTTCGCCTGACGCATATTTTCATGCAGTTCAGCATAATTGAAGTTTAACCATATATTGACGTTGCCAATGCTCCCTAGGCACTTCCTGGTGTTATTTTGAACACAGGTTGACCTTTTACTGGTGTCAGCTGCAGAAGATCTCCGAAAACAATGATGTGTTTGCCACCAAATAACACATCATACTCAGTTTTAAGAACTTCTTGCATTCTCAAATGCACAAAGGCAAGCATGACATTGGAAACCATGCTTACTTCGTCAATGATAAGAAGTTTCATTTTCCTCAAGACTCTTGAAACTTCACAACAAGCATCCCCAGATAACTTGTGGTATTGTAATTTGTTGTCATGCTCCACTGGCAGCATCAGTAGACGATGCAAAGTAATACCTTTAATGTTATGTGCTGCCAGTCCAGTTGGAGCGGTGACAACACAAGACAGCGATGACTCAGTCCTTTCCTGCAAATAACAAGAAATTGCTTTAATGAGGAAACTTTTTCCAGTTCCCGCTTCTCCACTCACGTACAGTCGGACAGGCTTCAACGATGTACATGAGCACTCTTTCTTCTCATGACTTAATCCATGCTCAATTTGCTTGGTAACTTCATCATATATTTTCCTCTGCTCAACGTTGAGTTGTTTTTCCAAGTCTTCTAAGTTAACTGAATCCTCCTGAGCATGTGCCATGGCTCTTTCCACTTCATTCATAGCAGTGGCAGCTTCATTTTCGATAATAGGTCCTCCAAGTGGATCTTGACTCAATGAAACAGAACTCTGACTGTCCTGAGAACTGTCTCTGGCAATCTCGGCTGCAATCGTTGGTTCCTGCTCAATTTCCAAAGTTAGCATTTCTTGATATTTGGGAAAAGCAGGACATTCTATGGTCTCCTTAGCAGCAGTGAAAGAGTCTTCGTAACAGAGGAAATCTCCAAGCAGTTCCTCTTCTGCACGCCAAGGCTTGAAAAGTTGCAAAAGTGCTAAATAGAAAAACTCCTTTTTTTCTGGAGATTCGCCACTCAATTTTCGATGGTTTACTAATTGGCATTTTCTTTGCTTGACCAGACATCCCTCACTTCCAATTACAGCATACACTCCATTCTCAATATCTTCTTTGATGTTCCTCTTGAATATATAATTTTGTAGAACCTCATATAGACAAACATTCTCAAGGTGACTGCTTCGATTTGGATAATATGCATCCAACATGTTGGTCTTCAAAATGTCGGTACTGTTTGGTTCCTTTTCTGCCAAATACTCAATTTCCCGGACAGGTTTTAGAACTCGATTTCGCGTTGCAGCAAGACCAAGACTCGCTCAAACGATACTCCTGGATTTGGCATAGAGACTTGCTGAAGACAACCGGTCAGAACATTCATAAGCTCCAATTTCTCGATGCGACAACATCTTCAGACTGAAACTGTACAACTTCTTGCTGAGGCTCTTTTCATGGGAAATGTCCTCCCACATATCCTTCAGTTCTGTCTTTTCTTTTTTGGTGATGTAAGATGTCACATACCGAGCCACAGCCATACAGTTGTCAGCCACAAACTGTATATCCATGTTAGCATTCCACATGGACAAAATCACTGGGTTGTAGTCGTTGATGTACTTGGACTCTTCGTTCCTTTTCAAACTGTATGTATTTTTGGGTGATTTCCTCGTGACATTATGTCGCAGCGAAGACATCAAACTGTTCACTCTTCCTTTAGAAATCACCGGTCGTGGAAAGTTGAAACGACATTTGGTGTAGAACTTGTCCTTGTTTCTGAATTTACGACGACAGTACTTTCCACAACGATGGCTTTGGAAACGTAGAACTTGTTCTCTTAGGCTTTTCTTCTCCGTTGCGTTTGGAACAGCACACGTAGAATACTGTTCTATGAAGCTCATCACTAAGTCATCCGGATCTGTTCCAAATTTAGGTGCATCCTTGATCCACAGCAACATATGTATATGAGGAGCACCTCTTGCTTGGTACTCCTTTCTCCAGAAGAAATCCAACACCTCTCCAAGAGGTGGATTCTTCTTATTTGTGATGAAAGACATCATAGCTTCAAATCTATGATTGAAGTACCTGCATACATTCACTGGATCCAAAGAACACAGTTCTCCTGGTGTCTTGAATTCAATGTTTTCAATATTTCCATTTGCCTCTCGTAGAAATTCAAGTAAGTCTTCCCAGCCATACTCGGCACAGCTCAGAGAAAGGAACCATGTTGGAGTTCCTAAGTTCCTCAGCATACATTTTAAATCACCATGACGACGATACCAGTACTCATTAGTACCACGCTGACACGCCATGAGATTAATTAGGTGAGAATCCAAAATACTGTCTTGGACATTGACTTTATGCATAAAGTCACTTGCCGAGATGTTTCGCATCTGTATACCACTTTTTAAGATGTGGTTCACTGCATATGACAGTCCAGACAGATCGCTTTCAAACAAGAGATGAAACAAATAGGGAATGCATTGACGAAACCTAGGATCTTCTGCATACAATCGTAAAGTCCGGTATTCAGACGCAGGAATTTGATGAGGCCGCTCATCATATCTTCCTCCTTGACCTGTTGGAAATAGCTGTGGGAAACACCGAGCTTCCAAACTTTCCTCCCAAACACTAATGGGACTCCCTTTGGCTTGTTTCATTTGAAACAACTCAATTGCATACCCCATGACTTCCTTGGAATGCAAAGGATGAACACTATAATGTTCATATATTTCTTCACTTTTAGAGGCCTCTACTTTCTCAATTTGGCCAGCACACAAATCGCTATCCTCTTCATCACTTACTTCCTCTTCTGCAACATATACATTTATATAGTACTTATTATTTTTCTTCAAATACAATGTTGCCTTTTTGACTTTCCTAACATCCACTAAATCTTGCCATATTTTCTTATTCTTTGTCGGAACACCATTAACCAAGATAACCAAAGGTTCCTCTTCAACTTTTTCTACTCCACTTGTGTTAATGTTTGTGTTCAAATCTAGAGGCAAATAAACAACTCTTCCCTTTAATCCTCTCTGTAAATCTGCTGGAGGCAACTTCCCTGTCTTTGGCTCCATTCTTACAAAAGCCTGAAAGGGATGAATACTTTGAATCAAAATAGATTCATAAGTATTTAAATCCTTCAATTCAGAAGGAATCTCAACTAATTCTAGATTATTATGAACCGCCCTAGCAGGCATCTGATTTTTGTTTAATTTGTTACAACAATAAGTACACACACGTTGATCCGATCCCAAATTAAAAGAATTTTCTACCATCAAGTATGTGGCAAAATCCTTCCATTCACTATTATTTTCCCTTTCACTTTTTGCATATAAATCCACTAACTTAGTCTGATTCTTATAATAAGTGCGTCGACAACACACACAAGTGAAATTAGGCCTCTCACTTGATTTCATCTGAAACGTGGCAATTTCCTTCTGAAAATTATCTGTACTGGAAACCTGTACATTATCTTCAACATTACCCTCTACTTCTGGGTCAATTCGAACATTTTCATCTTTATTTCCAAAGTAACAAAACTCAATTTCTTCACAAATATTCTTGACATCTATTTCAGAACCATGCAAAAGAGCAGCACATAATTGTTTAAGCATAATTGCTGGACTCTTAGCATGATACAACATTCTCACTATTTTCCTGACTTTATTATGATGCACTGCTAGCATCCTGAAATGATGAAAAACACTCTGGCATACTCTCCTGGAAAGACAAGCCAGTGAATGACCATGCAAACCTGTCGCTTCTCTCACTCTGCAAGGATCTAATTCTTGCAACAACTTCATTTTCTGCTTCAAACTTTTCTTATTAAATGTCCGTACAAAATCACAAAGCAAATTGATGGAATCCTGTCGCACACTGCAAATAGAACTACACTTCCAGGTGTACACAGGACGCTTAGGACGTCTTCCTAAAACCTCATTACCTAACACCTCGTCTGTCTCTGTTGTCACAAGTTTTTCTTTTTCAACTGGACAACCATCCTTCACTTCATAAGCTCGACCACTGGTGTCAACTGCAAACACCAAATCATTATCCTGAAAATAACTCTCCTCATTAAAAAATGCCTCACAACTTGAACTATGCATCCATTCTCCGGAAAAAACTTCACAAAAGTTACTACGATTTACTACTCTCTTCCATCTACTATTTGATTTGAAATCAGAAATTACCTTGTTTAGTTTCCTAATTCTATTGATTATCAAAATAAACAACTTTCGCTTAATTTCAAAAGCATGATCAATAATTTTCTCTACATTTTTCTTCTTCTTATAAAATGCCACTTTCTGTTGGCCTTTTTTAATATTTTTTAATAAATTAACTATTATTCTGTTGCGGAACATTCGTTTTCGAATGTTTCTAAACTGTTGTTTCCTTCTACTATCATGCACAGAGTTATCTCTTCCTCTACCAGTAACATTGTTGATGGGTCTTTCCTTTCCATTTAAATTGCTTTTCTTTTTCCGGACTAAAACATTTTTGGGAGGAATACTTTTTTTACTACAAATATTTCTTATGAATGATTTCGTGCTCTCACCCGGAGCTTTCTTGGTGATTTCACGAGTATTTTGGATAGAGGACTGCTGCAATAATACATGATCTTGCTGTCTTTGACGTTTTCTCGCCTTTGTAATACGATTTTTTGTTGGCATTTTTTCAATTTAGAAATGATGTGCAGTTGAATCTGTGGAAAAATATAATAAAAAACTGTTATTAACCACTATTACCAAACAGTAAATGAATAACAGTCATCATAAACTTAACACCCTACTTATTATATAACATAGCAAATCTTTGGCACCACCACTGCGTCAGAAAAATGACACACAGTGGTATAAAACAGGCATACAACAATCATAAATCTCTCCCTAACATTTTAAATGATTTATTCAGGTTGACGATAAAGTGTGGCCTATCTAGAGGTTTGTTTGGGCCCAGATCTTTGGACTGGGGTAAATGGGTGTCATTGATCCACATTCGGTCCATCACCTGTTTTGTTTGTTTGAGGTGAGGCCAACACACGGTTGCAGATGACATCATAGACACTCAAATGCCTTATAAATATGACCCAAAACAACCTATGAAGCTCTAGCAGTACATATCCAGAAATGTAATTGATTTCAAAAAATCGTTTTTAAACACAGCATATAAATCAATTGTATAGCTGCATTCAAGAGGAAATGACTGAAAATGTCCTTGAGACACATGAAAGTGTTTTATTGAATGCCCTTGCACCATTTTTGGGACATTATTAACATGGCTATGTAACTCCCATAATCAAAATCTAAATTTGCCAAGCACAGGTGGGAGCGTATTTACAACAAACTTGCCCCATGAAGAACGCTTTCCATTTAAAAAGGGAAAAATAACATCATAGACACTCAAATGCCTTATAAATATGACCCAAACAACCTATGAAGCTCTAGCAGTACATATTCAGAAATGTAATTGATTTCAAAAAAACGTTTTGAAACACAGCATATAAATCAATTGTATACCTGCATTCAAGAGGAAATGACTGAAAATGTCCTTGAGACACATGAAAGCGTTTTATTGAATGCCCTTGCACCATTTTTGGGACATTATTAACATGGCTATGTAACTCCCATAATCGAAATCTAAATTTGGAAAGCACAGGTGGGAGCGTATTTACAACAAACTTGCCCCATGAGGAACGCTTTCCATTGAAAAAGGGAAAAATAACATCATAGACACTCAAATGCCTTATAAATATGACCCAAAACAACCTATGAAGCTCTAGCAGTACATATCCAGAAATGTAATTGATTTGAAAAAATCGTTTTTAAACACTGCATATAAATCAATTGTATACCTGCATTCAAGAAGAAATGACTGAAAATGTCCTTGAGACACATGAAAGCGTTTTATTGAATGCCCTTGCACCATTTTTGGGACATTATTAACATGGCTATGTAACTCCCATAATCAAAATCTAAATTTGCAAAGCACAGGTGGGAGCATATTTACAACAAACTTGCCCCATGAAGAACGCTTTCCATTTAAAAAGGGAAAAATAACATCCTAGACACTCAAATGCCTTATAAATATGACCCAAACAGCCTATGAAGCTCTAGCAGAACATATCCAAAACTGTAATTCTTTTCAAAAATCGTTTTTAAACACAACATATCTGTTTCAGCTTACATGAGAGACCATGGAATGGGCTCCATGTAAGACAATAACTTGTTTTACTGCATGCCAGAATGCTAAACCGAATATGCAATTACAATTTCTCAAAGAAACAAAATCTATTTGTATTTCACTTGAGACAAAGCCACATTTTAAAAACACAGCTTTCTTCATCATTTTCTCCTTAAATCATACTATTCTCTTTCTAAATTAAATAAATCTTTTCTCACCTTAGCAAATACTTTTTGAGTTTCAAAACAGTCTCAGAAATACACCAAATTGTCTTGAGCAGATCAAACAGGATGCACTCCAGAGGCTGCAGCTATTGAAAGCACAGAAATACAGATATTCATTACACATATCTCTCATATTAGCCAATCATAACTCTTCCCTCACTTTTTTCAAATCAAAACCCTTCCCACCTCTGCCCTCTCTGCATTTTTTCCATAGCAACCACCTCCTGGAAGACCTCTCATGTTTGCAAATTCACACAACAATGTTTCAATTGAACTCTGAACTCTCAGTGCACCTGCGTATCCAGTGCAATCTTTCATTAAATGTTTTTTCCTTGACCATTCAAATTGCATCTTTCAAAGAACACATCCATGCACCCTAACCTTCTGTTTTCAAAAATGGAAATCCACCAATCACTGCTAATGAATCATTAGCACTGAAACTCCACAGTTTTTTTTCTTTACAAACTCCTACTGTTTCAACTGCCCTTTCATTACCACACTTCATCTGACTGCAGCACAACCTTCTCTCACCATGTTTAAAGTCTGTATTGTTGGACATAGTTACATCCACTGGGCTCAAAGGTATGCTGAGAACAGAAATTTACCTAACCTCAATTTACAAGATGTGGAAATTAAGTGGTTGGGCCAAAGAGGATTAAAATGTCACCAATTGATACCATTGGTGAAAACCTTTATGCATTTGCCAAAACCTGACCTGTTAATTGTGCACTGTGGAGGTAATGATTTGGGCACTTTGACTGGAGTAGGTCTGGAAATGCTTTTAAAGGACACCTTTGAGCAATTAATGGCACTTTTACCTCAAACTGCCTTGGTATGTTCCAATATATGCCAAAGACAGAAATGGAGGTGGTCCAACCAATTTTGTCCACAAATTGAGAAAGCGAGGAAGCATGTAAACAAATCTGTTTCAGCTTACATGAGAGACCATGGAATGGGCTCCTTGTACAACAATAACTTGCGTTACTACATGCAAGATATCTACAGAGGAGATGGAGTTCACTTCTCAGTTGAGGGCAACAGAATTTTCATTCTGAATTTAAGACTGTGCATTGGTACCTACTTATAAGTACCTAAATGTACCATAAACCCAAAAGATCTTCTCAGAGCTACTCTTCATCTGATCACTCACAATTATTATTTTTTTCTAACTTTCACTAATTTTCCACAAATTACGCTCCCCGGGGCGCTACCCGGTTCGCGAACCGAAAGCTAACCTCGCGGAATTTTTTAAAAAAATGTTTTTTTTCCGCACATATAAGCCTCCTCAGCCACCCTCAGAAAACCTAGGGGGTCAAGATAAGTCTACCATGACCCCTTCTACCCATTCTAAACATTATTTGTCCTCCATCTTGTATCTTAATGCAACCGAAACACAAAATGGTGGACCCCCGTGATGCTTAAAGTTCGCGAACCGAGCCGCTTCCCGGGAAGCGGTCCAAAAAAAAGGTGGGAAAGTAATTTACAGAAAAACGACTAGAGACACTCTCACCAAATATAGATTAGCTCATACTACATAACAATCCCTTTCATTTTCACAAATTTGATTGAAATTCCATTTAGCCATTAAGCCTGTAGACCTCTCTAAGTACCGTGAGGTAAATTACTTCACAAAACACATCTGAAGTGTTAGAATTGACAACCAATGAAAATGTTACTTTCATTTTCTACTTTTATTATCTGACATTTGATTGGTTATATACCTGTATATATATAAAGGAGGAGAAGAAAACACAGCCATTTTGACTGCTACTTCTTGTTGTACTTGTACATCACATTTGAATAGCTATCAAACAATTCAACTTGTTTGTGAAGGTAAGTTGTTATTTTTAAAACTGAAGTATATTGTGCACTATAACTTAATATGGTAGACTTTTTCTGATAGATATATACTATCCCTCTATAGTAGTTATAGATTTAGATAGACTTCTCTGTTATAGTTATGAATGGAGTTAGGCTTGTCTTGGTTAAATCACATACACTTTTTTATAGTCCTATTTCCACTCTGATACTATACACTGCCAAAAGATAAATTCACTGATAAAAACTGCCTATCTAAAATTAATCCCAACAGTGCCCTATCTCTACTAATATATATTTTTTTAATCAAAATTTCAGGCAAAATGGAAGGCGAGCAACAAGTTAAATTTACAATTGTACTGGAGGAGAGCAGCCAAGAAAAAATTGATGATTTTATGGATCAAAGTAGAGACCAGGAACTACTACAATGTGTTGAAGCAGTGGATAACCTGCTTCAAAATGAGGACAATTTACACCCTATATTCAATTTTGAAATTTCTGACACTGAAATGTTAGAAAATTTAATGAATTATGAAACACAATCAAAATAAAAAAAATACTTTAAAAATAAAGAAAACAAAAAAAAACAACAAAAACAACAAACAATTAACATACAGTATTAGAAAAGTCTATCATTCTTTTATCCTTATAGTACGCTGCCCAGAACGCTTCCCGGTTCGCGAACTTGGCGCTCACCACGCAAAAAAAAAAAGAATTTTTTTTTTTACCCTCCTGGGCCCTTTTAAAACCTCCACATAAAACCTAGGGGGTCAACGAGGATCTACTATGCCCCCTTATGGTAATTTCCCCCTTTGTTTTGGCCTCTTCTTCTCTCTCGATCCTACCGAGAGTTAAGATGGCGGCTGCTCCGGACTGTTTAGAATGTTGACAGACACCGGAGAGCCAATCAGCTTCGCATTGCAAAGTTCCGTTTCGCGAAAAGTAAGCGGACCGGAGCGCAGCCCGGAGCGCTGTTACAGATATATATCTTGTTTCAAACGTTAATTTCTCAAAATCCACTGAAGCACATATATTGAGACCTAGCAAAGGCACATCGGGCTAACAGTCCCTACAATTTTGCCAAGTTTCGTGGAAATCCATTCAGCCGTTCGGGCTAAAAGTGAGGCCAACCGCCCTATGGAAATTAACATGGGAAAAACGCGTTTTGGGACCCCCCTTTTTTCTCGGCCCCCCCTTGACGAACCCCCCCAAATTTCCAGGAGCTGCTCAGAAACAAAATGTGCCATTTTCCAGAAAATTTCAGCCGATTCCGTCCACAAACGCCAAAGTTATTAGACATAGAATTTTCAAAAATCCCATAGGGAAAAAATCCTAACTATATATACCTACTGGCGACCGCCAGTAGGTAATATATATATATATATATATATATATATATATATATATATATATATATATATATATATATATATATATATATATATATATATATATATATATATATATATATATATATGTGGTTGCAAGGGTATTTTTAATGGTTTCAGATGAGTATGACTTTTTGGGTAATACGGAAAATTTGGGGATTCAAGGTGGGTATGGGTTTTTGGGTGTGGTAGGTATGGGTTTTTGAGATTTCAAAGGCATTTTTAGGGTTTAGGGTATGGATGGGTTTTTGGGTGGAAAGGGATTTTGTAGGAATTAGGGTGGGTGTGAGGTTTTGGGTACAAGGGTCATTTTAGGGTTTTGGGTGGGTATAGGTTTTTGAGTGGTAAGGGTAATTTTAGAAGTGGGTATGGGTTTTAGGGTGGTAAGTATATTTTCAGGGTTAAGAGTGGGTATGGGTTTTTGGGTGACAAGGGTAATTTTAGGGTGGTATGGGTTTTTGGGTGGCAAGGGTGATTTTAAGGTTGGTGTGGGTTTTTGGAATTGCAAGAGTAATTTTAGGGTTTAGGGTGTGTGTGATTTGTTGGGTGGATAGGGAATTTTTAGGGTTTAGGGTGGGTATATATATTTTTGGATGGAAAGGGGATTTTAAAGGTTTGGGGTGAGTGTAGGTTTTTGGGTTGGAAAGGGATTTTATAACCTTAATAGGGAGTAAAGGGGTGCATGTGTGTGTGTGTATATATATATATATATATATATATATATATATATATATATATGTATATATATATATATATATATATATATATATATATATATATATACTCACCAATATTAACTTTACAACGCATATATCTTTAGCATGCATGCCTTTACCACAAAATGCAAGTGTTTTACAGGTACATACAAACCCATTACACATACATACATACAAACATACATATATATGTATAAACATATATACATATACACACACACACGTTTATACTTACCAGTAAAATAGATACATTAATGGGGTAAAGGCATGCGAGGTAAAGGCATAGTAGTTGTAAAAGATTGTTGTTGTAAAAACTGTAGTGGTTTAGACTAAGTAGTGGTTAAGGAGTAGTTGTTTAGACTGTAGTTGTTCAAGTGGTAGTTGTTCCATCATACAACCGTTTCTGGCTTTTTTAAATGCCATGTGGAATAATAAAATGCATTCTTTTCGATCTGTTAACGAGGTTGATAGCTTTTTTGGAACAGTGCCAAACAAGGGGTTTGTAAAGTAGGCAGTGTTATGGTTATTCACTATGTTTAAGGGCTACTTTATGTTGTTTATGTTGTTTTAAAAAATCAGACTCCTGGTAGGTATATCAATAATTTTGTTTATTTGGAATGTTGCTTATTCGCACCGTCCGCTGTAGGGCACCCATAGGGCCTTTTGGCCATGGGTATTCAGGATGGGTTTTCCGGGGTAAGTGGGAGGGTTCTTGGGCGTTTTGGGGGTGGGGGGAGGGGCAGGGTGTAAGGGTAAGGGGAGAAATGGAGAAAAAATTCCTCAGAAGCTTTTTTGCTGTTGAAGAAAAAAAAGTCAGGATGCACGAGATTGTTGGTTTAGGCTGGGATGAGAGGGGCTAATATAAAGGAGCTGAGAATCCTATCTTGGAATATAAACGGGCTGCGTGTAAAAAGAAGAAGGGAGTTGATTTTAAAATACCTGAGGGATTCTTTGGCTCAAATTATAATATTACAGGAGACTCATTTATCAGGGGATGAAAGCAAAGGAACTGTTTCTATCACAGCGGTGGGTAGCTCATGCAGTTTATACTCCTCAGACAGTTTTTACCAAAGGGGTGGCAGGGTGTGAATATTTCAGTTGAGGATAAAGCAGCTGATGTACGTGGAAGATGGCTGATTGTGAAGTTGAAGATCTGTGGGAAGATGTTTATTATGGCCGGCTACTATGGTCCGAATCAGGTCGACATAGGTCCTTTAGATGATTTGGCCAGGGAGTTATTGAATTTCTCAGGTAAGATCATTATGGCCGGTGATTTTAATACTGTGCTCGACCATAAGCTAGATCGCTCTGAAAAGAATAGAGCTGCTGTGAACCCCAAAATGTCAAATAGAGTTAAGTTGATGACGTCCCAGTTAGGATTGTGTGATATTTGGAGATCCAGGTTTGGAGAGCAATCAGGGTTTACATTTTATAATAAAAAATATAATCATATGTCTCAAATTGATTATTTCTTGGTAGATTCTAGGCTGGTAGATTCAGTGACCCATGTGGGCCATGTTGGAGTACATCTCTCGGATCATTTCGCTACTACACTTTTGTTGGAAATAGGGGATGGTATATCGGGTTCAATATGGAGGTTACATCTCACAGTCCTCTCTGATCAGGAAGCATTAGAGTTTTTGAATGAGGAGACAAAATTATTTTATTAGAAGAACCTGGGATCAGCTAGGATTGAGATCGTCTGGGACACCTTTAAGGCATTTTTACGAGGAAGATTGGGAGCCTTGGGAGAGAAAAAAATGAGTCTATATTATGGACAGGTTATAGATTTGGAGAAAAAGATTCGTCAGTGGGAGGCTGACATGGTAAACCCTGGTAGAATCGTTCCAGATGAAAGTGTCCTTCAAGAGGTATTAGAGCTAAAATCAGATCTGGTGGGAATCCTGAGAGAGAGGATTAAGGAGAAATGGGACTTTAGTCAACATGCGCAATTTGAATACAGAGAGGGCTGTAGTAAACTGTTAGCGCGGAAGACGACGAAGGACCAAGTTCAGGATTTGATTAAAGAAGTGCAGGGTGTGGAGACAGGGCTGACGATTACAGACTATAAAGGAAAAGCGGCTGCTTTTTACGAATATTTTGTGAAGGTTTATAACGAAGATTTGAGGGTTGAAGAGCAGGCGGTGCAGGGTTGGGTGGAACTTCTGGAGCCCCTATCAGATGAGTTTAAGGATGTTTTAAATCAGGAGATATCCCAGTCAGAGGTTGAAGGGGTTATTAAAGGGGGAAAAAGAGGTAAAGCACCTCGGCCAGATGGCCTTCCTGCCGAATCTATAAATCTATGGTAGGCATATTAACACCAATCATTTGTCAGTTGTTTAATCAGATTTTTATGGGTAAGGTCTCTCTGCCACCTTCTTGGAATGAGGCAAATATTATACTAATACCGAAGCCAGGGAAGTTACTAAAGTATTTGGATTCATATCAGTCTATATTGTTACTTAATTGTGACTATACATTTTTTGCTAAAATTATGGCTGATAGATTGAGTGTTGTCATCCCACAGTTAGTCCACGAAGATCAAAGAGGCTTTATGAAGGGCAGATATTTGAAAGAGCTAACTTTCTCACTTATTGGCACCATAGATATGGCTACGGCCCATGATCTTCCCTTGGCGGACATCGCTTTAGATGCCGCCAAGGCGTTTGATCGTGTGACTTGGTCTTATTTGCATGGCTTAGTAAAATATCCTAATTTAGGTCAGAATTTTTGTAAATCTCTTGCAGCCATATATCAGTCCCCCACGTCTAGAGTGTTAGTTAACGGGGTACTTACTCAGCCAGTGCCAATCATGCGTGGGACCAGACAAGGCTGTCCCCTGTCACCACTTTTATTTGATTTATACATTGAACCCCTAGCATGTAAGATAAGAGAATATTGTCCCCTTTGAATTTGAAGTTTGGTCCAAAAAGATTGGACTATACGCTGATGATATAATTATCTACACCCCTAATCTACATCAGTCAATGGAATGTCTTCTAGAATTGACCAAGGAGTTCGTGGCCGTTTCAGGCTATGCCATAAATAAAGAAAAAACAGAAATCATGGTCTGGAACATGAACCCTGAGGGAATTGTCTGCAAGAGTGAGATGAGATATCTTGGGGTTAGGATAACGCAGGATATTGGGGAACTCACCAAAGTTAATTTTGTCAAGCTAAAAAAGGAGATAAGTGCTAATTTGCGAGGCTGGGCACACCTACCACTTACTTTGTTTGGCCGGACGAACTTGGTGAAAATGATGATTTTGCTAAAGCTAACATTTTTGTTTGAAACAGTTCCTTTGATATTCAAGAAAGAATGGTTGCAAGTTTACAGAGTGAGATCAGTTTCTTTTTATGGGTATCAAAAGTGCCGCGTCTGTCTTGGAAGAAGCTTAGGAGAAAACTTGTTAAAGGAGGCTTAGCGTTCCCGGACTTGCAACTCTATTAATGGGCCTTCTTGTTAAAAAACTGTAGAATGTTGTTGGATACCCCGACAAACTCCGTATATGTTTTGTGCAATGCTCAGAAAGAAATATTTTAATGGGCATGGTTTCCTATATAAATTTGCTGATCCGAAATTTTTTAAAAAGGTGAGGTTAAAGGTTTTAAGAGGCTTAGCAGAGACATGCTTTAAAATCAGGAGGGCATTAAAAATTCCATACTATAGCCAGATGGCTCTGATTTGGGATGCGCCAGGGTCTCCGCTTTGGTCAAATGACGCGCTGGCTAGACCAATAAAGGAGTTGGGTCCCCAGAGATGGAAAGACCTATTCCCGGATGGGAAGCTGGTCTCCTGGGGATTTTGTGAACAAGAATGGGGCCAAGGTTTTTCCAGATTCAAATGTTGGCAGATTCAGAGTTGGACAATGGAAGTGGGAGACCAAATTGGAATTTACAATGAGCTGGAGGAGAAGCTTTTCTCAAACCGTGTATTTAAATAGGAAGTCTCATTGTGGTACTGGCTGATGTTAGAGATGGAGGACGGCCCCTTCAAGTTGCCTGAGGCCCTGTGCCGGAGATCGCAATAGAAGACCAATGGCAAGTAACAATGTCTATGCTCTATAAAATAGTGAAACCTGCATATTTAAGGTGGAACCATTTCTTTACGATTCACAGGGCATACTGGTCCCCTCGAAGACTTTCTAAATTCAGCTCTGGCGGTGTGGTGGCGTGTCCCAAGTCTAAGAGCCCTAATGAAGATGACCTGCACATGTTCCTGCTATGTCCGAAGATTAAAGAGTTCTGGGAGGCCATGAGTAGTTGTCAGTCAAGGGCCCTAGGACTGCAGATCAAGGTAAGCCTTGAGCTAGTCATATCTCAAAGACTTGACTTGCAAGGTAAGGGCACAGATGATAATGCTAAGCTAATTTTTATGCCATACTTTTGGCTCAAAGAGAGATTTGTAAATTGTGGGTATCACTGGTCCCCCCAAATGAACTGGACTGGTTGCAAGCTATGAGATTCATTGGAAAGTTGGACATTTCGGATCAGACAAAAAAGAGATATACATTTTGGACTCCATTTTTGTTGTGTTTTGGGTGAGGGTAAGGGTCTTTTGCGTTTGATAAAATCCAAATCCAATGATTAAGCCTTCGCCTACCTCGGCTGGTTGAAGTCTTCTTAGGTATTGTGAAGACTTGCGGTAATGGTGGACATGCTCTAGAGGGAGACTCTTTGTCCTATTCATATGGAGGGCTATGCCCGGAGGAGACCCTCTGCTCAAAATAGCATTGCGCAAGCCTTTTTCCTGCAATGCCAGTAAATGAGGTGACAAGCCTAGGGTGGACTCGTTTAGCAATGGGCGGCGAAAAGGCAAATGAGGATAAGAAAAAAAAAGCCCATACATTGTAAATCAATCTGCAAGTTTAAAGTGTATCGGGTGAGGGGGGATGGGGCCCAGGATAGAGGGGAGAGCTTGCTATGTGAGATGGTGCTCCGACCCCTCTAAAGATCAAAAACATCCAGTGCGTGCTCTTGATGTAAATGAAGATGGAGAGATCATGGAAGGTTATAAGGCATTTATTATGCACTACAGAGAAAAGCTGGTGATCCCATCAGAAAGCAGAGAGCTAACTGACTGGGCAGAATACAGTGGATAATGACATCAAGGAAATGGAATGTTAAACTTAAAGTGATACAGCAAAACATAAGTGAAGAGAATACAACATATCCTCTTCCCTTCGTATAGAAAGCAGGAGAAGAGAGAAAGAAAAAAAAACAAAATACAAGCACATGCTCATCGTTACAGAGAGACCTTATTGGCAAGCAAAATCATGCAAGTAACTTGGAGGTCTTCTGACTCTCTGAACTCTATCAATATTGATCTCCTTAGAAGGAACATCACGGCTACATTCAGCTTTTTTGTACAGTGCCACACGCCTCAGGTTCCAACTTTCGCCATTGAATAGAGTAATGAACCTTCTATGAACAGACCTGACCTTGAATGGGCCCCTAAACTTGGTCAACCCAACCCCAACTCGACCAGGCTTGACCTTCACCCAATCATTCACCGCAATCTTACAACTGCTATCAGGCTCACACAAAGCGCCGGGATTGTCAGGGCCAACATTTATCAACTCTTTCATCCAGGCGGCAACAAGCTTTGTGCCAGCTGAGCGCCCCCTCATGATGTTGAAAGGAATCATTCCGGTCACACCATTCTCAGTGGTTCTGTAGGCCCAAACCAGGTCGTTTACTAAATCTCTCACATCTGTCCTTGACGAAATTGCCATCTGAATCGCACCTTTAACCATCCGGTTGGCCCTCTCGACTATTCCATTCCCCTGGGGATTGTAAAGTGAGGTCCTGGAATGTGCAATTCCACATTTTTTTAAGAAAATGGCCATCTCCAAGGAAGTTAACTGAGTCCCATTGTCGGTGACAATCCTAGTTGGAAGACCTTCTTCCCTAAAAATGTCGCTCAACACAGTAATAGTATTACTGGTAGTAATCTCCTTCATGAACTTAACCACTAACCACTTTGAGGAAACGTCAACTACCACCAACCCAAACCTCATATCTTGACTCAACTGGTAAAACGGGCCAATGAAATCAAGGCATATAGTGTGCCATGGGGACCCCGGGTCACCTATTGATCCACAACCAGTATGACTACCAACTTTGAGTCTCTTTTCACTCTCCAAACAGTCCGTACATCTTTCCACCCACTGAGAGATTTCCTGGTCCATGCCAGGCCACCAAAAATTCTCCCTAACTCTCCTCTTGGTGAGGGACTGTCCCAGATGGCCTTCATGGGCTAGTTTAAATATAGTAAACCTCACATCTTGTGGGGGAATGAACTTATCTTCCATTAAAATCAAGAAGCCATCCTTGTCCAAGACAGACAATTGATCAAGTACTTTCAAATATGGACGAACTGCGGGGGATAGGCAACTCTCTCTCCTCGGACCCTTAACGATCAACTCCTTGACTTCTCTCAACGCCACATCCTTTGCCATAGAGGTATTCCACAAACTCTTGCCAATTGCCCCGGCACAAATATCTACTACCTCATCCACAGCAGCTACAGACCCTTCAGAATTGGATGATTCAACACCCAGCTTGTCTACCGACTCCCACGGTAGTGGTAGTCTAGAGAGACCATCGGCTTGGCAATTCCTCCAACCTGGGATGTACTCAACTGTATACAGATATTCTTGAATCCTAGCAGCGAGCCTAGCTAACCTCGCAGAACCCTTGCCAGCCCCACCAGGTGACAGAATTTTAACCAAGGGTTTGTGGTCCGTCAAGAGCGTGAACTTGAACCCCCACAAATACATCCTGTAATACTCGCAACCCCACGCTGCGGCTAAGGCTTCACGCTCGATAATAGAGTAATTCCTCTCAGCTGTAGTGAGCGTCCTAGAAGCGAAAGCCACAGTCTTGATCCCGCACTCATGTACTTGAGCCAAAACCGCACCAACACCCACAGCACTGGCATCCACAGTCAAGACTGACCTACGGTTGGTATCAAATGGAGTCAGGATGCCTGCATCACAAATTTCATCCTTGATTTTCTTAAAACATTCTACTTGCTCCACACCCCACACAAACTTGCATCCTTTCCTCCATAACACCTTAATTTTTTCTGTCTTCTCTGCAAAGTCTCTTACGAATTTTGCATAGTACTCAATGAGGCCGAGAAACGACCTCAACTGATCTTTGTCACTCGGAGCTGGTGCATTCCTGATAGAGTCTAATAAATCACGCTTGGGTTTCACACCATTGACAGACAGGGTATAACCCAGGTATTCAACTTCTTCCACCGCAAATTTGCATTTCTCTTTCTTAAGAGTTAATCCAGCTTGTTCCATCCTTTCTAGAACAGTCTTTAAGATCAGATTGTGTTCCTCTACAGTCTCACCAAATATTAGAACATCGTCTTGGAAGTACACCACGTTGTTCACACCTTTCAGTACAGCCCCCATCATTCTTTGAAACACTCCGGCTGCAGAGGCAAGCCCGAAAGGCATGCGTGTGAATTGATAAATCCCCTCGGTTGTTATAAAAGCTGTCAAAGCCTTGGAGTCCTGATGCAACTTTATCTGATGATAAGCGCTGCGAAGATCCAGCTTGGAGAAGTACTTCCCCCCTTTTAATGACAGAACCAACTCGTTGATGTTTGGTAACGGGAAGTTATCTACGACAATGTTCTGGTTCAGGGTGCGAAGGTCCACACAAAAACGAAATTTTCCATCAGATTTGGTTGTAATAACTACGGGAGAAATCCAAGGTGATGTTTCTATTTGTTCTATCACTCCCTGGTCCAACATTTCCTTCAACATTTTCTTCACTTCCTCACGTGCAATAAATGGAACCTTCCTCACCCTGTGTTGTATAGGCACGGCATCCTCACGCAATACAATCTTATGCACATAACCTCTCAACTCCCCTATGTGCTCATCAAACAGACATTGCATCCCCTCAACAATTGAATCCGTAGTTATGCTATCAACAACCATCACCTGTTGAGCTGCCCTGGGATTAATGATTATGCCAAGGTCATACTGTTGCCCCCATCCCAAAATTGCTGGGCCTGATCTGGACACATACACCTTCCCTTTGACGGAACAATCCTTAAACGATATCACACATACCATGAACCCAATTACATCTATACTCTCACCTTGGTAACCACAGGGACTAATATCGCTAGGTAACAGCTGCACATTTTTCCAATTTTCTAAATACATATCCTTGGGGATGATAGTCCACAATGATCCTGGATCGACCATCAGCTGTGTCTCGATCTCATCGATAAGGAATTGAGCTTTGGGCCTGAACCTTCTACCGGGTTCACCTTCACTGACACTATCCTCACCCAAACACAAAATTTTGTTGGCACCTTCAACACCAACAACGTCTCTCACTATTTCCCTGTTCTCTACAACAGCTACTTTATCTGCATTACCTCCCCTGCACATCTTGGAGAAATGCCCCTTCCTCCCACACTTCCTACAGACCTTGTCAATAGCATAGCATCTCCTAAAATCTGAGTTATGGAAAGTGCTCCCACACCTACTACACATCCTTCCTTGATATCTGTTCCTATCACTTCCTGGAAACCCACTGTTGTATTTCTTCAGACCACTTCCATTCAAATCCATGCTTTTCCGATTCACAGCGGCAACTTCATCTTGTTCAACACAAGAAACACCATTCCCTTGAACATTTTCCTTTCCATTATCTCTCTTTTCCATCTCTCTCATACATGCGTTCGATTCTTCGACTACTTTCGCTATATCAATGGCCATTTGTAGAGTCGGATTTTTCGCTGCCCACAGTTTTTCTTGCATTTTTTTGTTACGACATTGCACTGGTCGCGTATCATTTCATCTCTTATCTCTCCGAAACTACATTTGATGGACAGTTCTCGTAACCTAGCTACAAATTGGTCAACTGATTCATCGTTCCTCTGGGGTTGAGTGTAAAATTTATGCCTTGCCATAACAATGTTCACTTCCTTTGCATACTGCTTCTTCATGCAAGCTTTTGCTTCAGAATAAACATTAGTTATTGCTCTCCCATCTTGATTTAATCCTACTGGAAGATATTTAAAGGAACGTTGGCCTTCCTTGCCTAGAGCGCTTAACAACAAAGCTTTTTTCCTAATTGCACTAAAATCCTTTCCATCAAGTGCTTCTAAGTAGTTCTCAAAAATGTCTATCCATTCATCCCACTCAATGGGTGGATCCCCAGTTGTTTGTAGAAACATGGGAGGTACTATAACATTTAGATTCTCCATTTTACTTTAATTGGCAGTACTTTCTCTTGTGTGCACTGTAATATAAGTATGGACACAGCCTCAAGATAACAGTAGTTCTACTGGATTGCTCCTCACAGCGTCTTAATAATAATATCAATTATACTTTAATCTTTGTGCCTCTTATCTTTTGAGAACAAACAAAATGTCAATTGCATTAGTCACTTGCGCTAGGCACTGCTTACCGTTTCACCTTCAACTGAACTGGTGCAGTTATGTATTCAATCTGGAAGCACAGAGTAACACAGAGCGTTGAGGGCGTGTAGCGCTGACTTAAAACGCGGTAATCCCTTTGAAAGCGTAGTCAGCGTTAGCGCTAGCGTTGTCTCAGAGCGTGTTACCGGCGTTGCTAGGTAACAAGCGATGGATTCAAGATGGCGTCTGGATGCGTAGCGTCATTGCGTCATCTCCGCTTCCGCTTGTCCTATTGACGTTGCCTGGCGCTTTGCGCTTGCTCACCTTCCTGTGACGTGGTGAAGGCTCTGATAAAGACTCTGTTCAGCACAGCTTGGGGCTTCCTTCTTGTGACGTGGTCCGTTCGGCAAAGAAGAACGTTGTGCAGTAAGTCTTGACAATGCAGCTCGTGTTGACCTGCTCGTGCAGGTTTCAAAAAATGCTTGGCGCTTGTGCAGATTTTCGAAAAATGCTCGGCGCTTGTTAGAAGAATGCGACGAGTTCCTGAGTCAAGTTTACCACAAATGCAAAGTCCCAAAAATCGATCACAAGTGAACGATCGATCGGTGATTTAAATAAAAATAGAGGTTCACTCATTTGACAAACGGATTAGCTAAAACAAAGTCTTACTGATGCACTCACCGCGTGTTTAAGCAGAGTGATGACTTCTTTACTTTCTTTAAAAGTCGAGTTGGCTTGCACTTGAATTGTGAAATCAGGGTTTGCACACAGAGATGTAGTTCTTTGTTTGAGGCTGTGAGGAGTAGGGTTCCAACGGTTGCAGGTTACTTGGAATACCAGTAGCTGTAAATTATTACTTTAGTATCTTGGTTATTCACTTATGCAAATGTCTTTCTTAGTTTCTTCCAGAATGAGTTTTCTTCTTCAATCTGAATTTCTCTTCTTCAATCTGAATTTCTCTTCTTTAATTTGAATTTCTCTTCAGTCTACAACAAACAAGATTTTCGCGTGGTTCTTTTCTCACCAGTAGAGTTTCACTCCCTCTGTAGTTGTTTAGCTTCTCTGCCCATCGTCGCCATGTGATGTAAATGAAGATGGAGAGATCATGGAAGGTTATAAGGCATTTATTATGCACTACAGAGAAAAGCTGGTGATCCCATCAGAAAGCAGAGAGCTAACTGACTGGGCAGAATACAGTGGATAATGACATCAAGGAAATGGAATGTTAAACTTAAAGTGATACAGCAAAACATAAGTGAAGAGAATACAACAGCTCTCTCTACTGAGCCCCTGCACTAGCACATACAGAAGTTGTTGGCCACCAGCTTATTTCAGACGCGGGCAGAGAGTATGAAAATTATTAGTACAGCCACAAGCACAAAGGGCATCAGTTTCACTGGAGGCTGGGGCTGGTGCTGTTGTTGCTTTATTTTATATTTTAGCATTGCTCCTCTCCCTTGACCCAGAGAGGTAAGACAACAGCACCTCAGTCAGCGTGTGCTATTAAAAACTAAGCGATATTACAAAAGCTGCAAGCAGGCAATACCTGACTCCACCAGGCCCGCCTCGTGGCCGAGGAGTGAGTGCCACGCCGTGGTGGGTGGCCATGGGGGCATAAGAGAGACTCGAGCCTACCAGTGCCTGCACTCAGATACCCCCGCCGCTTCTGCCTACTTCCTCCGGACGTGATGACACAGTACAGTCGGCAAATCCGGATTATTAATCCTGGCCCCCATGGTACCTCAGTGATTGACAGCAGTATCGACTGCTGGAAGGGCAGCCCCTCCCTCCTCCTGCAGTGTGTGATGAGTAAGCCCCGAGCCACCTGCGCCACATTTATTTGTTTCCAGGCCAACACAGCAGGCAGCTGAGCCTGGGTGGAGTGCAGAGATACATTGTAGTGCTCTCAGACACTCCACAGAGCTGAGAGTAGATCGGTTAACTATATAGGAACTCGGGCTCAGCAAGCAGCACGTCGAAGCAGCATAGAGCCCAGGCACAGGAGCCACTGGTGGCGCGCCTGGCAGGTGGTGGTAAAATGTGTGACAATGCATTTCAGTGTGGTGATACGGATCACCGCACTGAAATGCGTGAGTGTCACACCTGTTGCGTGACGCTTGGCAGGACTGCATGCTTTGTCAAGAAACCAGGATATGTCAAATTCTGCACTCAGATTATTTGTTCTTGGTGTTAAGCAGAGGACTTTTTAGTTGATTTGTCTTCATTTTGTCACCTGTCTTTGCAACGTTTTTTAAAGGGGTACTCCCAATAAAATTGGGCATTCAAAAGGGTTTGGCCTCTCGAGCATGTGATCAAAGAGTATGACAAAAGAGTACTTTCAGAATTGTCTGTTAAACCTATGAATTTGTTCACCAGTCATTTTGTGCTGTAAAATGAACAAGGTGGCCATTTTTCAGGTCTGATGCCAGCGAAAACCTTCAGGCTTTACTGAAATTATATGTGCATATTATGCTTACTTAAAGGAGCATTCAGCCACTTCTCTTCATCTACTGGTTTGTTGTTATGTCATTCACATTTTGATTTTGCCCATTACACCATACAGAGCAGGGCAATAGAACAGCCTACTTAAACCATTGGTTAACTTCTCTTTGTGTAACTGCATTTGCTCTTTCACAAAACGCACATAAGCACACATTAGTTTCCTTCAGTGCATTTGTTTTTGCTTTATTGTGGTATCTATGTTTGCAGCCTAATGTGATGTCAGGACTCTTTTGATGTGAGCACAGGGCACATTTCAGTTGTAGCAGTTCCTCTTTCCTGCCAATGCTGCAGTAAATTCCTTTAGAAGTTGCCTTTGTTAAGCTGACTGTTGATATTTCACAGCATACCAGATTGTGTCCTTTCGAAACTGTTTAATGTTTTACTATTCATGCAATAAGTAAAATTATATGTATTCCAATATACCTCTGAAACTGAAAGTTTCAATAATAAAGGATGGAAATTCATAAGCGTACAATTCTGCAGAACTCGTTTATCCTGGCCTTGAGTTTACCAATGGTTGTTTAGTATACGTTGCCCAAGAAGAAAACAGTACTTCATCATTTTTAATTTGCAGCACAGTCATAATAGTTTTATTTATTTATAGGCAGCATATAATTTGGGTTTAGTATTCAATATTTTATACTGAGACCCTAAGAAAAAAAAATAAACTTACTGGTGATTCAGTATCTGAAAATGCAATTGCAATTTCCTTCATGTGACGGCAAGATATTTCATTTAAAATATAATCACGGATAATTTTGAATACTGTGTTATAACTCTTTGGAAGTGCAATTATGTTTACATTCATGAGCCAGGTAGACAGCTAATTGCAGTCGAATCAGTGATACCTTTGCTTTTCGCTGAGATAGCTCAGTGGGTTGATGCTACGTAAGGTATCCCGATCTACAATGCAATTGTTTGTTATTTCTTTCTTTCTTTCTTTCTTTCTTTCTTTCTTTCTTTCTTTCTTTCTTTCTTTCTTTCTTTCTTTCTTTCTTTCCTTATTACTCTGTGTGCTTTCTTTCTTTTGTCTTTCTTTCTTTCTTTCGTCTTTCTTTCTGGATTATTCTCTTTCTTTTGTAATTTCTTGTCCTTTCTTTCTGTCTTTCTTCCTTTTTAGCATTTCTTCTTTCTTTTGATCTTTCTGTTCTAGTTTTGTTTTTTGTTTCTTTTGTTTGTTTCTTTCCTTGTTCTTGCTTTCTTTCTGTCTTGCTTTCTTTTCATCTTTCTTGTCTACTTTTTCATTCTTTCTTGCCTACTTTTTTCTTTTTTTTGTTCTTTTCTTTTTTTTCCTTTTTCCTTCTTTCTTGCCTTCATCCGTTAAAATGTGGTTGTGTCATTCACACTTTTTTCTTACCCACTCCATCATGCATCAAGGAGAAAAGGATCAGCTCACTTCATCCATTGCCTGACTGCACTAGTAATTATTGCTAACTGACATTTCACAAGGAGCACATCTACACAAGAAAGTTGTTCCCTTCAGTGCCAGGGAGTACTATGGTTATGTGTGCTTTTCAGCTAAAATAAATTGCCTTTAGTCAATGTTTTTTTTAGATTGGCAAGTGCCTGGCAGCTTCACGAACAATAAAGTTTTGCAAAACCCACAACAAAACTAAACAAGACATGTCAAAAGGCTGGCAGCCAACATCAGATCTAGTAGGTTTACTATTGCTTGGAAGAAATTCTCTCCTACGTGACTTGAGAGAGCATAAGAGTTTGTTTTGGTTTACCCCTCCAGTAATGTGTCAGTTCAAACTATATAAAACCCCCTTGGGCTGTATGTTCCTTACTGATCCCTTAAAAGTGCACAAAATGACTAAGCTTGAGAGCAGTGAGCCAATGTAGAGCTAGTTTGATCATTAAAAAAAATATAAATATGATCAATTTGTAAGAATGCTGCCCTCTGGCGGCCTGGCTGATGAGGATTATGAATCCGAAACCGGTCCCAGGATGCTTGTTTCCGGTCCAGGGAAGACATGGCTTAAACCCATCCATCATTTCCTTTTGTATCGCTTTGTTCGCCCTCTGGTGGCCAGCAACAGAACATAACCCAAGTCTTTTTAGAAAGCCTAGGCCATTATTGGGTTCATTTTGCTTTTATTTGTTCTGAATTTGTAGTATAGGTGAGACCATGTAATCTCGGAGCACTACTCAACGCATTTCAATGAAGGAGCTATTCAAGTAATCTAGTCCTCTTGCAGTATGGATCATTTTCTGTCCATTTCCTGCTTATTTAAAATATGGTGACTTTCTTTCAGCTTCAACGTTTGCATCTTGGCTGTCCATGTATTACCTCTAGGTGTATTAATAGAAGTTACTTTCACTCCCTCACCCAAGCATGTGTTTTACCTTGTTTATTACATCACTCCTCACTAATGAATGAATATATTTTATTGTATCAATTAACAAAAATTGTTACAAAAAGTGTCCTATAAAATATCCACAAAACTTACTTGCTACAGTAATCATCGTTAACTGCTACAAATTTGGATGCACTAGATCCTGTAAAGCATATCCTAAAAATACAGATCATAGATAATAAAAACATTAAAACCCATGTGTCCATTATGAATTCAAGGCATTCAAAGGCCTATTTTGGAATAGAGATTCCAACAAAGTGCAACATAGATACAGCTTGTTGCAGCGTGCAAATCAAAGTCTGGGCATGCCCAAAGTGCCGTCTTGAAGTTCTAAAGTGCAAGGTGCGTTACTTAAACGTTCTTTAACTTTATGTGCAAATTTGTCGAACCTAGCCAATTCCATTGGTGTCTCCAGGCTAAACAAGAGTTTCATGGCATCCTTGCAATTACGTGTCCCATATTTTAAAAACAATGGCCTTAGTAAAGTGTGACGTGCTTGTATTAGGCAATGGCATATGCAGACCAAATGGACCATGGATTCATCATGCTGGTGGCAAAGTCTACAGGTGGTAATCGCCTCTAGGGATTTCCAGCGCCTGTTGATATGTTTTATCGGCAATGCCATAAGCCTCACTGTTAAGATTTGCTTTAAAATTATCTTGTTTAATGCAGAATAGAGGTATGGTTGCCATAACCGATCTTCATAGGAGCTTACAAGTATCCCAATGTTACTTTTGGAACAATTCAACTCCTTCATATCTTCTTCTCTGGATAATGCACTAACTTGTTATTGTATTATAGATTTTAGTGTACCAGGCTGATAAGTCAGATCCTGCAGTTTGGTCATGTCAAGCTGTAATGCAGTGCAGGCAGTTTTCAGACCGTTACTCCATGAATTATTGGCTTTCATAAAGATAATTTTCAGGGTTGACTTAATTGTGTTCGGAGGGGTAGCACAAACCCCTCGGTAGTACCGCGCCAGCGTTGCCCAGTGCTCATAGTACTGTTTGTTCAACCCAAATTCCAGTCGCACCAGGATGTTTGGTGTATGCGCTGGGATCTTGAAAATTCGCTTGTAGGCTCGGCAGTTGATATGTTCGAGACTATTAACAAAAGCCGCAGGAAATGCTAACTGGCCATATGTTATTGAGGGAAGCAGCTTGGCCCTTATAACTCTTCTAATGGATTTTGTTGTTGGGCTATTTAGTTTAGCATTCAGGTTGCACAAGGCGAACGTCACTGCCTTTGCCTTTGTTTCGGCTGAAGCAAGGTAAGCTGTTGATTTCCCATTACTCATCAGCCAAACCCCTAAGTAATTATATTTGGGCACTGTTGTTATCTTCAAGTTGCCCAACCTCCAATGCTGTCCGAGTTTGCTGGCATACTTTTCGAATATAATTACCTTTGATTTTCCTGCATTTGCTCTTAGGTCATTCTTGTTGTTGTAGAGATTTAGTGCGTCCAATAGTCTTTGCATGCCTACTTTTGTTTGATCTAATAGCACCATATCATCTGCATACTGTATTAAAAATATTCTATTTGATCCAATTTTCGGAGATAAAAGATTTGCATTAAGAATAGTTTCAGCAAGGTCTGCCATATATAAGTTAAAAAGCAAAGATGCCAATACACAACCTTGCTTTAAACCACGGTCTGTTGGAATCTTTTTGGTAGCTGAGCTCATTGAAGTTTTCACCCGTACCCAAGTACCATTGTAAAGGCTAATTATTGCCTTTAAAAGAATCTCTGGTATACCCCAACCTTGTAGTTTCCGCCAAAGCAGACTCCGATTGACTCAGTCGAAAGCCGTGGAATAGTCCCCAAAACATGCAAATAGAGGAAGCGACTTTTTCTGTGTAGTCTGTTCTATCATGTATGCAAGGGCTAAAATATTATCTATTGTGGACGCCCCTGGCCTAAAGCCATTTTGGCAACTTGGTAGGATTTCATTTTCATCAGCCCAGCTCTGCAGGTCTTGTAGCAGGAGGCTAGCATAACCTTTCGCTTCAATGTCTAAAAGGGCTCTCAACCTATAGTTTGAGGGGTCCCCGGTATTGCCCTTTTTGTGGATAGGTTGTAGTAAAGATCCTTTCCAAGTCTCTGGGATCGTTGAATTTTGCCAGACAATGCTGGTAGAGCGGCATGAGTATGCTACTCCTGAAATCGCTGTCTTCTTTAAGCAATTGTCCTGGTAACCCATTAGGGCCTGGTGCCCCATCCTTTCTAATGTTTTTTTAAATTGTTGTCACGCGTTTTCCTATGACGGGGGCTTCTGGAGGTTTCTCCATATTTAATGGGTTCCTTACTACTGCCGATCCAAGTATGTCTTCTGTGGCTTCTAGTGAGATTTCGGGTAGAGCAGTGCTGGTAAGGAGTTCACTATATTTATTATATTTCTGATTCATAGAGGCACAAGACCCGAGCATAATGTGTGTGAACAGAATATTTTATAACGTTTATGTATCCATTAAAATTTTGTCTAGTTTTACAGAGGGTGCGTTCAAGGATAGGTACTTCAAAAGACCATAAATGAACAGGGGCGGCTCCTCCGTTAGGGCAGAGGGGTGTTGCCCAACTGCTTTCTCGCAGTGCTAGAAACAGAAGCTTAAAATGGTAAAACTATGATTTTACGTTTCTGCTCTCTCACTGCGAGAAATCATAAGTGCCTGGTTGTGGTAGGGCGAGTGGGCGGGTCTGCTGTAAAGCAGGAGAGGCGTGGCTAGTCCACTGTTGTGGGTCCTGACTGTTTTGTCGGCCCTCTGGGGCCGACCAAAGCAGTCATGCAGACTCTCCTTTTTCTCTATGTAAGCAGCATGCAGGCTACAAAGAGAAAAGGGCATTCCATTTGACGCCCGGCTGGGCACCTTCCGCACCAATCACAATGCTTCCATTGCAGCATTGTGATTGACGGAAGGGAGTGAGGCTGCCTGTGGGTGGCTGCTTCCTGACGAAAGCAGCGGGAAAACATAGGAGTCGGGACCCATCCAGGTTCAGGAGCTCAGGCGGCGTGGGACTGAGGGAAGGTGAGTTTTACTATATTTTAATTAAACCCCTCGAGCCTCCCCCCCCCCGTGACGCTCCCGTTTCCAGTCATGCAGAGGTATTTTTTTCATTTTTAACATTCCATTCAAGTGTTATTTGCCTGAAGCAAAGCTTGTGCGGGTGATGTCCTCTGCAGCTCTCTCTCCGTTCCTGTCATGTTTTGCACTCCCCTGCTCGCCTGGTGATTCCTGTAAATATGCATAAAACTCCTGGGTGGAAGCGCTGGAATTTCTGGTAGAGCTGCACATCCTGTCTTGTGTGGGCAGGTCTGTGGGACTTGCACTGAATGTCTGAAAATGTTCCTCTATGAGATGGTTTGAAAAAAGAGCTTCCGAAAATATTTCTGTAAAGAATTTAAATATCGCAGTTCTAAACTGTCAGCTACTTTGTACTTGTTTTATTTTTGCCCATCCCCGTTTGGTGATGGCGGTACTTGTCAAGGGAGGTATGAGGAGGTTTGACTTTGTGGAGAGTAAAAAGCTGGCCGGCTAATACACTCTGGGGTATATTCACCAGAACGTGTGATAACTACCGCATGAGTAGCATAACGCAACTTTCAGCATCGTAGCCCATCGTGGGAAAAGAACCCTGTGATAACGTGGAATTCACAACACGGCGGTAGAAAAGGATAGTCTGCCGATACCACGGACAATGTCTGCGAAACAACCACCGTGATGGAGATAAAAACACATTCCCCAACACAACAAAACCTGCAATGGACACAATCATGATGACAAAACAGTGACAACTAGAACCAGGGCAGCAATACTCATGCGCAATGTAGGAAAATGGTACAAGACCAGCACACCAAAAATGCAACTGAACAAAAATCATCAACAATGGCGTACGACGAATGCACCCTGGTTAAATTCAGAGGAGAGAGAATGGATCAATACAGCTGACAGGAATCTAAGGTTCACCCACACAGTGAGCACAACTGAAGTGGTCTTCCTCGATGTAGTGATCACCAACATAGGAACCTCACTCACCACAAAAACTCATTACAAACCTACAGCCAAAAATAACCTGCTTGAATTTACTAGTTTTCATCCACGACCACTAAAAGAAAACCTACCCTACGGGAAATATTTGAGGATTAGGCGTAACTGCAGCAACATTGATGACTTTAAGCAACAATCTGCAGGTCTCACTAACAAACTGCAAATGAGAGGATACCCTAACCACATTCTGGACAAAGGCTTTAAATGGGCACAAAATCAATCTGGTGAAGCTCTACTCGAGTCAACAGAGAGACCTCCAGAGGAACCACCCCTGACCTGCGTGACTACATACAGTAGCCTATCCAATCTGATGAAGAAATCCATCAAAAAGAATTGGAAAATCATTACAAGCACCAACAAGACCTGGCAAAACCACTCTTTTCATTCAGGAAGGGGCGCAGTTTAAAGGATTCCCTGGTACACACCAGACTGAGGGAGAGCCTTATCGCACCTACACGCAGCATCACAGATGCGTGGGGCCTACCAAGAGTCACAGGGCATTTCCTGTGCTCTAACTGCAGCGTGTGTCACCTGACATCAGCCACTAAAACTCTATCGTTGGAACCAGATAAAATCTGGACACAGAAACTCCACACAAATTGTAACTCCTCGAATGTCGTTTACTTAATCACATGTCCCTGCGAGTTACTATACATTGGGATGACAATGAGGAAAATCAAGCTGAGGGTATCAGAACACAGAAGCAACATAAGGTGTCGAAATTTACCTCTCCCAATTCCTCATTTATCTGTATATTAGTTTACCGTCCCCCTGGCAACTCACCTCTTTTCCCATCCTTATTCAGTAGTATGATCTCGCAAATTGCCATCAATTCCGCTCGGGTTTTGGTGGCGGGCGACTTCAACTACTGGCCCTCAGACCCCCAGGAATCCTCCCTTTCCCGTGAGTTCACCGACTCACTGCTAGGTTTAAATTTCTCCAAACACATTTTCGTGGCCACACACAACAAAGGCCACACATTAGATCAGATCTGGTCCACTAACCTCGACATCCCTTCTCCCTTGGTCTACCCTTGCCCCTGGTCTGATCACTTTTTTATTTCGTTTTCCTTGCATTTACTCTTGCCTACCCGTCCTCCTATCCCCCATAACCTTCAGGTCCGAAACTGGAAACATGCTGACATTCCCCATTTCCACTCTATTCTTGCTTCATCATCCCCCCCTGACTATCTTGACTTGGACTCCCAAGCTACCTCTCTTGATCAATGGCTGTCCTCTGCCTGCGACGTTGTTGCCCCCATCAAAACTGTTAAGTCCAAACGCCCCCACGACGCTCAGCGCTGGTTTACCTCCACTCTTAAGGCGGACAAACTCCGCCTCAGACAGGCTGAGCGCCGCTGGCGGCGGAACTATGACCCTTTACTCCAAGTCACGTACTCCGATTTATTAAAGGCTTATAAACGGTCGATTATCTCGGCCAAATTATCTTATTTTTCTCAGAAGGTCTTGACCTCGGCATCCAAGACCAAAGAAATTTTTTCTATTGTAGCCGAGCTCTCCCTTCCTGATCGGGTCACCCCTCAGCCCCTTCCCACACAAGCCTTGTGTAACTCTCTTAACTCTTTTTTTTCTGACAAAATTTCCGCAATCAAAGATAACATTCCCCTCTCTACTCTGCCCCATGACTCTGTTCTCCCTCCCCCGAATCCCCACTCGTTTTCTAAATTTCCCCCCATCTCCCTGGTTACTTTTCTTTCATTGCTTCAGACAGTGAGCTCTGGCTCGCCTAACGATTGCTGCCCCACGTCCATCTTAAGAGCGGCTTTCGCGGCCTGCCCCGGTCCCCCTCTTGATCTCTTAAATCAATCTCTTCTGTCAGGCTCCGTCCCTAATGCTTTTAAAAGCGCTGTGGTGGTCCCCATTTTAAAAAAACCGGGTCTTGACCCCTCCACGTTAGCCAATTACCGCCCCATCTCCCTCCTTCCTTACTTAGGAAAGGTCTTAGAGACCTATGTCACCCGCTGCCTCAGTGCCTTTATCGAGGAAACTCATTTCCTCGACGACCGACAGGCTGGGTTCAGACCCGCCCACTCCACCGAGGCAGTTGTGGTGGCAGTCATGGACACACTGAAACAGGGAGCTGACAGGAATCTGTCCCAGGCCCTTGTACTTTTAGACCTCTCAGCCGCCTTCGACACGGTCGACCATGGTATCTTGGTCGACCGTGTCAGAAACGCTGGCATTTCTGGCTTGGCCCTGTCATGGGTGGTATCTTTTCTTCATTCTCGTTTTCAATCTGTCCGGCTTTCTCTCTTTTCTGCCCCTCTATCCTCTCTCTCCTGTGGTGTCCCCCAGGGTTCTGCTTTATCCCCGCTTCTGTTTAACCTCTACATGCAGCCCCTTCTTGTCTCCCTTTGTCAGTTTTCACTTACTGCTTTTAACTATGCTGATGATCTGCAGCTTATTTTCCCTCTCAATCCTTCTCCCTCTTCTTGTTCTAATTTTCAAAATGCCATGCTCTTCATCTATGAGTGGATGAACCTTAGTCAACTTAAGCTCAACCCTAGTAAAACGGAGCTGGTGGTGACCGGTGGTCCTCTTACTCCCTGGTCTCCAAACTTCTGGCCTGTAGCTTTGGGTTCCCCTCCTTGTCCAGTGAACTCAGTGAAGAGCTTGGGGGTGACAATTTCTAGTGACCTCTCAATGCGGCCTCACATCAACACCGTCACGTCGGCCTGTTTTTTCCACCTCCGCCGTATCGGGAAGATTCGCAGGTTTCTATCTCAAGAGGCCCTTATTCTTGTCATCCTGGCCCTCATCACCTCACGTCTAGACTATGCCAACTGTTTATACGTGGGGGTCCCTGCCTGCCATCTTTCCCGACTTCAACTGGTCCAGAATCAGGCAGCCAGACTTATTTTTCGGCAGCCTAAATATCAGCATGTTACCCCTTTGCTGAAAACTTTACACTGGCTCCCTGTTGCACAGCGGTGTGTTTTCAAAATGGCCTGCATCATTTTCAAATCCCTGTTCTCATGCTCTCCTGCCTTCATTTCTTCTTGTTTACTTGCCTATGTCCCTTCCCGTCACCTCAGATCCTCGGCTCACAACCTCCTGATTACCCCTAGATTTAACCGCAAGAAACATGGAGGAGCTTGCTTCTCCTTTCTTGCTCCGGCCAACTGGAATTCCCTCCCTCTTGCCATTCGTCTGTCTACCGACTATCGTTGCTTTCGCAACTCTCTAAAAACTTACCTGTTTCGTCTGGCGCATGCCTAGCTGCCCGGCCCCTGAATGTTCTCCATCTACCCGGTCTTGAGCGCCAAGAAACCAATTGGTGTATGTGCGCGGTACCAAATCCTTTTTAATAATAATAATAATAATAATAATTTAATAATAATAAAGCATCCACCAAAATGAGTGATCACTTCCTACAAGCCAATCATACCACGAATGATCTTAAGTGGACCATCATAGAACAGATCAATGAAGGCACAAACATTGCAGACAGACTCTTTGAGAAGGAGCAAAGGTGGGTGTACCGCTTGGGTACCCACCTAAACGGCCTGAATGACGATATTCCACGGGCCTCTGTTCTCAAGTAACCAAAATCAGATTTGCCCAACAACCTTTGAAGTGCTTAAGCAGTGGAATCGGGGCTGTCTAGGTTTAATCTCTATTTCTCTTTAAATCTTTTCAAGTGATGATGCCAATGCCTTAAATGTTAGTATCCCTGTTTCACATACTGCTTCATAGTGCTGTTGTTTTTGGAACTTTGGATGTCCGGGGTACTCTTGACTCCCCACTTAACTATCCTAGTGATAAGGTCATTGTCTTCAATATGGCCTTTCCTATTTACATACTGCTTCCTGATATAGGGCCCCTCTAAACCACTCGCCAGGCCCTGATACGGGGCTCCAATACCCAAAGAACCGATGGGAGTACTAGACCCCTTGCCGGGCTTATTTCCTGACAAGGGGTAACAGTGCAGCCACCCATTTTATGTCAGTCTGGTTCAAGGGTACGTGTATTTCGTATTTGTTACCTTTCCATTAATGTCTGAACTGCACATATTTTTCATTTAACATCGTGATAACTATATTTTCCCAACTCATGAGATTCGCTCACGACACCTATGATCGGTCATTTTCCATTCTGTGAGGTCAGCGGCATAACTAATAAAATGTTCTTTTCCTATAGAAACTAGTGAGTCAGCACTCTAGTCTCGATATTAGACATCACGCTCATACTCGCTATGTCGTCACTGGTGATAGGGCAATCTCACGCCGGTCCACCCAGGCCCGCCCACCCCGGAATTGCGAGTTCTCACACTTGTAGTTGGCTTCATATACCTCACACCGAACCCAGCCTCACATCGTCGAGACCTGGTTCAGAGGGAGCATGCAGGTCTACTAGCGGGTGCCTAGCGTCGCGGGCGTGAGTGTTTCCTAACTATGGAATCCAAACCAGCTAAGTACTGTTTGCCGCTTCTCTTAATGTTCGTTTCAATTTTTCTGCCTCTCCGCAGGGTGTGCCAAATACGCTAACACCCCCCTCCCGAGGTCTATGGGGTGACAGTGCCTCACCTTACAAGTGAGATCCAACTACATTTCTTTGTTTATATAAGGGGGAGAGGGGTAACCAGCCTTTGGCCCATTGATCAGTCCCCCACATGTACGTGGTGCGTCAGGCGCTGGGTAAGGACTTACAGTTAGAGTCCTGCTGTTATCCACCACAGTGACACCCTTTGCATTGGCCCCTGCGCACTGAAGCACACACGTGCACCTGCGGGTATTTTTCCATACCTACCGGCATGGGCATATTAATTTGATCGCCTTTGCACAGATCTGCGGTCTTGTTGACGCAGCTCAGCACACACCCATAGGTGGAGCCAATCATTTACCAACTAATGTATGTGTGTTTTTAGATCACTCAAGCACAAAGTCACTGCAAACTACAGACATTCTTCTTAGCTGAGAAAACTAATTGTTTGTTTGTCTCTATATGTTTGTCTGTACTGCTTTCTCCCATAGGTGCATTTTTATTTTTCAGTCTCTGGAATTGAGAGACCCTGAAAGGAATTTTACTTTTGTATTCCCTTTTCCATGCACTTTTTTCAGACAGTTTTTTCCTTTCACGTCCCTTGGTAGGGTGGACTTTAGCATGTCCATACCGCCGGGGTATAGCCCACTCTAGGTCCTGACGAATGCCAGGTAATTGAAACCGACATTGGCAGAAACATGTTGACCATCACCTAACATTACTGGAAACAGACCAATCTACTTAGTTGGTCTAGGTCTCCAACACATTTTTAATATGCCCTATTGATCAGCGAATAAAACATTTTTTGATACAACTAAGGCATTTTTAAACTCACTATTCACATATTCACTAACCACTGACACTATCACTTATCTCCCACATCTTCACATTACCCGCTCCGCAGTAAATCTGGCGTTGAAGCACACTGGGGTGGCATTCGGTCACTCCCAGTGGGGCCCAATGATGAAGCAGGTCACTGACTAGGTCGGTGAGTGAGGGCTTTCTAGACACACCAAATAGGTGCTGTTTTTCTTCGTGCTTGAATACTTCTTTGTTCTATAGTTTACAGCACTCTTTGTTTGTTTTTTATGATGTCAAGTGGGGAATAAGAGTGTTACTTGCTCCCTACCTCTCTTTTTTTTTAAACATAAATTCAGAGGACAACATGTACACCATAACATCCAAGCACTGTGGAAGAACATAACCGACAGGCACACCACACGAATGAGACCAGTGGCAGACAGAGCGGAGTAGCAGGATCGACACACCCACCGTGCAGCATACGCACACAATCTGGGGTGCACCCCGGCAGTAACAACATCCCGGGTTAAACAGCACCCCCACCACATTTCAACGCAGGAAACAACTGGTTCAGCAAATGTGCACAACCTGCCAAATCAAACCTGGAACGCAGGGAAACGTAACAACAAAATGTACAAGTACAAGCTGCCTGCACCACATCGAGGCACGTCTCGTCCTGCAACGCTTTCCGCACAGCAACAAACACCGGAACAGGCTCGCACATCCGTGCCGGCCGTCTCAACTAAAAGGTACTGTGACTGAGTCAGTCGACATTTGAGTGGGCCCGTACCGACGGGGTCCGCCGGATTTGCTAGACTCTCTGCTATTTTCAACAGTTCTGTAGCCGGACCAGGCTACCAACTCGCAAAGAACCTCCTTGATTTAAGCCTTTTTACATAAACTCTTAAAATCTAATAGTACTGTGGATTCATTTTGTCGTTTATTGGTCTTGCGATTACTCTAGATAAAATATACTTATTTTTGATATAAAACCTTGTGTGGTGTCCATTTGTAGTGTTGTCACTGAGTTACAAATGCTTAACTTACAACACCTCTGAAATAAAGCCTTTCTGCTCGTGCCAAGCTACCAAAGGGGTGGGCATGGGTTATTTTAGGAGTGTAATCCCCTTATCCTGACTAGAGGAGAGGGTCCCTACTTGTCACAGGTACCTACCTGTGTCAACTAGAGACCCCCAATTCTAACACTCCCTAACAAGTGTTCTCACCATTATGTAACTTAAAAACCTGCCTGTGTTACCGTACTGATTCCCCTCAATTGAACAACAAATAAATAACAAAAATGTGAGAAAATTAATAAACAATTCGACAAAGTGCATAACTAAACAACTGAAGTACAACAGTCCTCTGTTATACAGTATGTAATGTATATGCGTAATCAGGGCTCTCTTTAATGTCAAATCTTCCGATGTCTCAGTTGTCCAGATCTTAAACTTATAACTCAACCCTAGTGCTTTGGGGTGCACCCATCGTTGGGACGGAAATATTGTGAACAGCAAGAAAATATAAACCAAAGTGCACTCCTTCCCTTTCGTGTAAATCATGCAGTCATTCGTATTCTTGAATTGCGTGCAAACCGTTATACGTGACCAGTCCCCTGTCACTTTTTTGAAAATGAAAACACCAAGGCACATGCTTAACGCGCCGAACTGATTTAAGTGGGACCTTTTCCCTTTGCAATATGCATTGCGCATTATGGGTGTTACAGTTTTTGAGTGAGGTGGGAGTGCTTTGTGTGGCTGGATGGTTTAGGATGATTGAGGACACGTGAGTGGGAGTGCTACTGTTTTAACGGTGATGACTGCGTGTGAAAACATTTGGTTAAATAATTTGTATATCACCAGGGTGTGGGAGGATAGCAGGGTTTAGAGTATTTTGTTGTTGTTCAAACAGCACTTTGTTTTGCGCAAATTGTACAGCTGATCCTGCTGTATTTTTCAGAGACCCCTGATGAAGAGCCTATGGCTCGAAATGCATGGGGTTGTATGAACAGGGTCTACGTTGAAGTTTATTAACTTACACATGCTGTTGTTTAAAAGCCTAGATTCGAAAGCAGCAGCATTTGAAAATGTTCAATAAATTGAATTTCGCTGCCTCCGTGGTTTCTACAGAAAGAAGATGGATAAATTCAGTGATTATAATGTTAAAGTTTTGATTTTGATGAAATATGGAAGAAAATTATATATTGCAAAGCAGTGCATCAGTTCAGCGCATTAGGCATGTGCCTTTGTGTTTTCATTAACTTTCAAAAAGTGGCATTTTCATAATAGAGACTTAAAATCGACTATCTTTCTTAAAGTGGATTTTAAGTTACAATTAATTCAATTGAAAGGTAATTTGATTTCTATGATACTGCTTCTTCATTCCTGTGTATGTTCAATAGTCCATGATTTCTCTTTTAGAATGGACTGTGTTAGGAAGCTTCATACTTTTAAAGATTCAGAATATGAGTAATTCATTGATGTTACAATTTATCTTCATAGATGGCAAGATTTTCCTTCTATGCCTAGAGCTGACTCTGTTATTAATCTCCATGGAAGACGGCCAAGTGACTGTTTGAAGCTGATTTACCAAGCCTCTTGGTCACTTTAAAGGTAAGGAAAGGGAGACAAAGAGATGTAAAGTCTTGATATGGTATTTACTTACCAGTACAGAACTTTTTAAAGCTGAAAGGTTCCAATTACAGTTGTACAAATGGTTGCATGACGGAAACCCCATGCATTTACCATGCATGCCTTTACAACGCAGTCTCTACCTGACTGCGATGTTACCAGGCATTACTTTACCATGCAAATTGTTGAAACAACTTGTTTAGAGGAAGATGGACTTTGCAATAGTATAAATTACTATTCTAACTCCAGTCTACCCAACAGTAGGGAAAGTGTTGGACTTAAAAATGCAACAGGAGTCCAACAACGTGCCTCCTACAGCGAGTCATTGTAATGCCTTGTGTGGTAAAGTAAAGTGTGGTAACATTGCAGTCGGGGTAGTAACTTCATTGTAAAGGATGGTCACTTTTCTGACTGCTTGGTAAAGGATGATTCCCACTGCAAATAGCACTTTGCGCTGCTTTGAGTTACAATGGATTGAGATGCATTCCATGGGTTTGAGAAATTGGGTTATTGGTTGAGGAGGGTGTTAACCACAAACGTTACTAAATTAACATCTGCTTAGCCCTCTGGTAGCTTTAAGCAAAATCATTCAGGCTTAATTTAGAGGCACTGTGTTAGTACCTGTGCAGCACATCAACAGAAATAAAGTGAAAAAACAACAAGAAAAATCCCACACAAATTAAGAAAAATAGAGAACATGTAAAAAATTGTTAAACACTAAAAGAAAATAAACAACCTAAATCCAATTAGTGGAGTCAGACTTATAGGGCCTGATTCACAAAAGTAATCTGAGACAAACTTTATGACTTTCCGTATTTCCAAAGGGCATTGAGGTGTAGTAAAGTTAGGAATCCTGACTTTACTACTCCTAAATGCCATTTGTGAATACCGAAAGTAGTAAAGTTGGGTTTTGTGTCAGATTACTTTTTTGAATTGGGCCCATGAATTTCTACAATTACAATTCATTTAATAACAAACATACCATTCCTACCTGTTCCAAAACAAAAGTTATGACTTATTAAATGTAATATGGCAACCCAATGTTATCCTTTGGGAGAGGTAGGCCTCACAATAGTTAAAAACAAATTTGGGAGTTTTTCATTACCAGGACATAATACTTAAAAGTGCATGGCTGAATTTTTAAATACATTGCACCCTCTCTATAGACTGTTTAGGGCTTATCTTAATGGGGACTATTATATGATAAAAAGCAGTGTATAGACCCGACAAAAGGTTTATTTTTCTAGGTCGAATTGGCAGTTTAAAACTGCAACCAGGGTGCTTAAAGGGCTACTTAAGTTGGTTCACATTAGTACCGCATGACCATTAATAGGCCCTGGGTGTACATTGTACCACTTTACTAAGGACAGATCAGTATATTAAATGTGCCAATCAGAATAGGACGGGTTTTACCTTGTTTTATGGAATGATCACAAGCACTTTAGCATTGGTTGGCAGTGGTAAAATGCACAGAGTGCTAAAGCCAACAAAAACTAATTTCAGCAACTGGAGGGGGGAAGGCAAAATGTTTGGTGGAAGACCACACTAAAGGCTGTCAGCTCTAACAATGGGTGGTTCTCAGGTGTTCCAATACCCCAACCAATAGTTTTTGATGCAATGTCAAATATACAAAGATTGCAAAGCGTGGCTTTGCACGATACAATAAAGCCTTCTTAAGGCTGGTGCAGTCAGAGAAATGTTTTAGTTTAATCGAACATTTTACACGCTGCATATCTGCTGCACTATACAACACATATTTTGTGTGAGAAATGCAAAAAAAATGCCAAAGCATAATATTTAGTATTAGAAGGGTAATATTCCATTGCAAAACCTATGCTAGACAGTATGAACAGACCTTTGGACTGTGGAGCAACGGTGGATGAATGGTTCAAGGAAGCTTTACAGGACACCAATACAGGGGGGTAGACCATATGGGGATTTGACTTAGGGTAGTACAGCACATATTTTGCGTGAGAATTGTTAAAAAAATGTCAAGCCTCATATTTAGTACTAGAAGGGTAGCATTTCACTGCGAAGCCTATGCTAGACAGCATGCAGATACTTGCACTATGGAGCAAAGGTGGGTCCATGACTCTAGGAAGCTTTAAAGAGTAGGAAGCAGACCATATTTAGTAAATATTCTCTGTGCTGCTCTCCCCCAGCGCAAGACAGCATAGCAACTTTGATTGAGGCACTGCATTGAATATTTCTTTGGAAATCTGCCCCTGTGAATCTTCACTAAATATATTAAGGGTCTCTATGTACTCTGATAAATACATCTATTCATGTTTTGACGGAATTTATAACCCTGTTTGTGTTTAAACACTTCCTGCAAATTGTTGGATGTTCATCATGTTTTATCCTGTGACTGTCCCCAGAATGCCCACAAACCAGCTTCTAGTATATTCGTTCAAATTTAAGTGGTAGCAAATTCCTTTCATCTTACACTCTTTCCATCTTATCTCCTTCTCTGTACTTATTGTCCACTTCCCCTATTGACTTTCAAGTGATAATGAGGCTGTAATAAGCCAGTCTATGGACTTCCATATCCGTTACTAGCAAAAGAATTGAGGAATAAAACATGGCAGACACAATACACGGTGCAGAACAACCAAATGCGGCAGCAAGATACATTACAAGTCAATCATTGAGTAGCAATTGGGTTATATTTACAGCAACGTAGTAAACCAGGGACGTTAAGGACACTGCTCCACATTCCCAGGGTCTCCTTGCCTGAGGGGGGAGCACACATTAAATAGCAATATCAGTGGGGATTCGAAATCAGCAGGGGCGCTGATGGGGAATAGGTGGGGAAGTCACTAACCAACACCAGCGGCCTCCGCGCACCAAGAGCCAGCGGGAAGCGCGGGAGAGGTAGCACCGCTGGGGTGGGAGCAGTAGAGGAGATAGGCGACCGAGGGGACCCATATGTCAACAGGGCGGGAACTGGCAGACATTAAGTCCCAGAACTCCGATAGGGAGTCTGGCACCGGGAGGCATCCTCCAATCAACTCTCGACCTTAGGAGCAGGCCGCCAAACCCAACACATGGCCTCCCTACATCTAGCGAGGACCAGTAGCATTGAGATTAGGCGGCAAGAAGCATCGGGGCAAAACTTAACGAAGCCGAGAAGGCACAGGGGAGGGTCTGGGTGCACTGCAGCGCCGGTGATGTAAAAAATGGTGGAACACACCGCCAACCAGAACACGAAACCTTGGGGCAGAGCCACACTAAATGGGCAAAGTCTGTGGCAGGAGCAGTGCAACGCACACAATTATCCCCAGGGGTAAGCCCGAGCCGGTGGAGCTGCACCGGGGTGCGGTATAACCTATGCAAGTACTTGAAGTGGATCTGTCAAGAGGACTAACCTGCACTCCTGAAGTCTGTGGGGGCGATCTAGTGGGGGTCTTCAGAAGATATGTTCCCAACTCCCAATCACCCCTGCACCCAGAATCCTCTGAGCCCAGGAACGAAAGGGAAAGGGGAAGTGGATAACAAACAAGAGAGACTGCCACACCCTGGTGTCGTCTAGGATTGCGATGTGCTGAGGACACCTGCAAAAGTAACAAAACATTAATACGTCCCCTCAAGGATTGGAGTTCACAATTCACAGTTCACATTTCAATGGACTTATTACTCTTCAGTGACATCACAGTTTCAAGGAATACCTGATAAGAGTGTGGATTGCGCTGCTCTCTTTAGATGACTCAAATAGCAGATAGATGATGGTAAGACTTTACTCCAGAAGAAGCCTGGACCTCCCTTTGTGTGAGTAAGGATATAACCTATATGCGCATATATTATAACCCCTAAACACTTCTCCGACTAGATGCAGTTCAAGGAGGAAGTAGGTCCACAGGATAGAGAATAGATGCTCCAAACTGGAATTCCGCTATTTTCGACTTTCAAGTCTATGTAGTGAATTAGTAGGCTGCACTGAATGCCTTTAACCCAACGATATCTCGCTAATGACTCTTGGCTCTGGAGTTCATGTATGAGGCCGCTAGGGAATGTTCAAAAGGACTATGCAGCTTAAGCAGAGATGCTGCGAAGGAACTGATATGACTTGAGTTCAGACGGGGACTTATGCACAGCAAGCAATTTCAATAGTCAGTCTCTGAAGTCCCAAGCGCTAATACTAATCCAGAGGTAGCGCTAGAAGTACTCCGCCGTGGAAACAAAACAGGAAGATAATCCGCTAGGAAATAGTCGAAGCGGCTTACCTCACAACTGACGAGGCGAAGGGTCTAAACTGAATGACAGAGTCTCATGAATGACACGTGACTGGATACGAGGAAACTGTCAGCGAGAATCTTCACCAAATGACGAAATCCAACGAAAAACGACAACCAGAATGAGAACCTCGAAGAGACTCTCCGGAATGCTGCCGCTTGCTTCAAAATGACGGTTGAAGTGCGCAGTGCTCAGGGAGAGCGCGCACGAAATGGCCGCTCGAAATGAGAAAGGCTAGAACGCTAACCTTGCGCTAGAGCGGCACAACGCTGACTTGACCAGTCCGCTATACCGTTCCTGTATCAATGAGTTTCTGCAACCACAGGAACGGTAAAACCAGGGAAACTTCTTGAATCTTATCCCTGGCAATGGAGAACAGCGTGTTGACACCAGGGCGGGCTTGACAGGATCAGGCGGAGCCAGTAATTCAGTGTCATCTTTTTGGTTTGGTTACAGCAATAAAGGCAGTCGGCCTCCGAAATATCAATACCCAGGTCCACACTCAATGCCTCCCACACCCGATCCGAGGAAATGTGGGCTGACACCAGGGAAAGAGCTTACAGTTTGGTAACTAACTTGTGCGGTGATGAGGAAGTGTATATGAAGTCCAGAGCCGGAATGGTGGGCGGGGGTTGAGAGAATGTAGGGTGCAGTTTCCGGCAAGTGGCGCACAACTGATAGAATAGCAGCGTGTCCTGCAACCCTGGAAAATCCAGAAGAGAATAAAAGTAGTTCTCTGGGTAGAGACCTGCCCCAGTACTCAGACCCAATTGCGCCGCGTGTCAGGACATGCTGGAAGACTGAAGAGAGGGTCTAGAGAGCCGGTGCTGGCAAGACCAAGCCCAACGCAGTGTCTAAGCCATGTCAACCTCCGCACGGGAGCGAACAGAGCAGTGGACAGGGGCCAGGGAGAAGCCACATCGGTCTCAACCACGACGTGGGGCTGCTAGGGGGTGGGGTGCATCCATAAATGCAGGAAGCTAGCCTGGGCACCTAAGGCGTAGATCCGAAAATCAGCTGCTCCCATCCCACCGGCAGACATAGAGAGAGTGAGGATACCATAGGCCACCCTGGGTTGTTTACCCGCCCAAACGAGCGAGATGACTAGAGATCATATTTTGTGAAAGAAATGAGAAGTAAGGGGGATCGGTATGTTCAAGAAGAGATAAAGGAATTTAGGAAGGACCACGATTTTGGCAATGGCGATCCAGCCAGCCACAGACAACGGCAGTTGGTTCCACAAAGTGATCCTGGATTCAAGCCAATCCACCGTCTGCCCGAAGTTCGACCTCCACAATACATCCAATTCCCTACTTAACCAGATGCCCAAGTAGCGCGTGGGGCCAGATGCCCACTCAAAACGGGAAGTCAGGTGGGAAGGGGACAGTGGCATAAGTCAAGGGAAAAAGAACAGACTTACTCCAATTCACCTGGATGCCCAAGAACCCGCCAAAACGTATGATTTCCTAGACCAGGGGGCTAAGGCTTTCCCGGGGTGGCGGACATAAAGTGTAACATTGTTTGCATACATTGAGACAAAGAGGGAGCGGGACGAGAAACCAATGGCCCTGTGGGTATGGTGCTGCCGTGGCCTGGCGGCTAGAGGCTCCATCGCGATGGCAAAAAGCATGGCCGATAACGAACACCTCTGGCGAGTGCCTTGGGCAATGCAGATGGGGTCGTAAACCTGACCATTAATGTAGAGACGTGCCGACAGATTGATATAAAGGAGTCTGATCTTACGCAAAAAGATGTCGCTGAAACCCATACACGGTAGGATGTAAAATAGGAAAGGCCACTTCAACGTATCAAACGCCTTAGTGGTGTCAAGTAGGGCGGCCACGGCTGGCAAGTTAGGATAAATTTGATGTAAAACAGAGAAGATGGTACGAATATTATGTGTGGTTGCCCTACAAGGTATGAAGCCAGATTGATCAGGGAGAGCAATGGTAGGCATTAATAGACAAAGACGGGAGGCGATCAATTTTGCAAAAATGTTGTTATCTATGTTTATAAGGGAAAGGGGCAGTAGAAGACGCGACGGTCGGCATGGTTGTCAAGTTTAAGAAGCACCGTAATCAAAGCCTCTCCCAGGGATGCCAGAAATAGACCAGTGTCAAAAGACTCGTTATACATGGCCGCCAGATGCAGTTCCAGGATGTCAGCAAACGATTTGTAGAACGAGGCAGGCAGGCCATCCAGGCCTGGGGCCTTGTCGCTAGGTAGGCTGTTGATGGCTGCCAATAATTCTTCCCAGGAAAATGGCTCATCAGAAAATTTTCGATGGTAATCTTCGAGCCAGACAAGGGCAATGGACTCAAAATAATGATCTCCTCCGTGGCAAAAGAGTGCCCGCAGAATAGAGTTGTGAATAAAAATCGAGGAACTTTGATTTTATATCTACCGGGGAGGGGGTCCTATCCAGGCCTCAGCACTGAAGGCCGTAATAGAGGAGGCTGTACGCCGTGGGCGTAGAAAGTTAGCGAGGGTACGCCCCGGGTGGTTCCCTTCCCCAATGCGGCGTGCTCGACCCTCTCTGCCAAGGAAGCACAGTTCACATACGGCTTCGTCCGAGGATTTAGTGTGCTTTTGGCGTACCAGCGCCTGCGTCTCCGGGCTGGGGCACGCCACCTGGGCGGCATCCAGAGCCTTGATTTCCACCTCAAGCTTAGCCAGGGTGGTGCGAATAGAGCGGAGGACGCCCGCCTGTTTGGAGATACATTCACCCCGGATGACAGCCTTGAATTCCTCCCACAGGGTGCAGGAAGAGTCAACAGAGCCCATGATTAGATCAAAATAATTGGTGATCACAGTATGGACGTCCGCACAGAACACAGAATCCCGTAGGGCATCGGGAGGGACATGCTAAGTAAAGGCACGTCGCTGGGATTGAGGAGGCCTAAGACGAATTTGGACCGGCGCGTGATCGGAGAAAGTGCGAGCCATATGCTCTGCATCAGTGAGCCAGGACAAGACATCCGGGAGGTCAGCCAGAGATCAATTTGCGACCAACAGCCCCTCGCACCAGTCACGCAGGTACCTTCATGGGCACCAGGTCGGAGGGGGCGCCAGGCGTCATAAAGTGCGTTGTCGGTTAAGTGAGAGCTGACGCTGCACGTGGATGGGATGTGTAAGAGCCAGAATGGTCCAAGGTCGCTGAGAGAGTAACATTAAAATCTCCACCCCAAACCACTGCCGCAAGTCCGGGTCATCAGAGTTGGGGCCGTAAACCACGGTAATCGTGACAGGCTGGGCCAGTAGCAAACCGTGGAGGATTGCGTATCTACCCTCCGGATAGAGGAGTACCCGGGAGGTCTGCCAAGGAAGGCCACGGCAGCAAGATTGAGACGCCCCTCATATGACGAGTATGTTGAAGAGTGGGATTCCCCCCAGTAGTGAGATTGGAGTCTGGAGACGGTACCAGGCAGCAGGTGCGTCTCCTGTAAGAGACATATATCCACCCTGTGGTGCTGTAGGTGTGAATGTATCAGACGGGCCTTGCAGTAGTCATTCAGGCCAAGGACATTCCAAGTCAAGCAGACGATGTCAGCCATAAGGGTGTGGGGCAGGGTGCAGCACTTTGCAGCACAGACAGCACAGACCAACGCAGAGCACAAATGGAGCAGGGGAGTCAACTGGAGGCAAGGTGAAGTCCCGATAAGGAGCAGTCCAGGTGAATAGAGACAGCACCCGATAGGTTGCCACCTACAGAGTAGCGTGGGAAAAGTGCATGGGTGGCTGACAGGCAGGTGTGGCTTAAAGGGTGAAGCACTCCAGCAGGTGTGAGATCGCCCCACATTCCAGACCACAGGAGGGCGCAAACTATAGAGAGAGGGCGATACCTTTGGAGCAGCATATGGAACTGTAAGACATGACCAGTAAGTATAATCAAGGTGAATCAGAGAACAGTATGCTGTGTAGAAGTTCAAACAAGACAGAATTTGGGCTGAAGTGGACTTGCAACGGTGCTGTGCAGGGATCACAATGCAGGGTCAAGAACCAAACAAGAAGGAACCCACAATCCCTTCCACCCACCACCCCAAAACATCTCTACCAACCCAAACTTAAAGAAATCCAACCACCCTGCACCCATTCCAACCCCCTATTCAGGCTAAGAAGACCACCTACTCCACCCCAGGAACTCACAACTGGGAGGGGACAACACAGTGATAATAATGGGAATCATCCCAGTGGGGGCATGACAGGACTCGGTGGACACCCCTGCAAAGAAGCAAGCTGGCCAAGCTTGGGTTAGGAAGCAGCATGAAAGATAGATAACAATCAATAAATCAATCAATCAATCAAACAATCAGAGTACTTGTAGAGCGTGCTACTTACCCGTGAGGGTCTCAAGGCGCTGAGGGGAGGGGGTGTTGCTACTGCTCGAAGAGCCAGGTCTTGAGGAGTCTTCTGAAGGAGAGTAGGTCTTGGGTCAGCCGTATGTGGGTAGGGAGGGTGTTCCAGGTCTTTGCTGCAAGGTAGGAGAAGGATCTGCTTCCGGAGGTCGTTCGTTGGATGTGGGGGACAGCGGCAAGGGCGAGACTGGTGGAGTGGAGCTGGCGCGTGGGGTTGTAGAAGCTGAGTCTGCTGTTAAGGTAGGCTGGTCCGGTGTTGTGGAGTGCTTTGTGTGCATGGGTGAGGAGCTTGAAGGTGATCCTCTTGTTGACAGGGAGCCAGTGTAGGTCTCTTATTTGGGGGGTGATGTGGCTGCAGCAGGGACGTTGACGATTAGTCGGGCGGAGGCTTTTTGAATGCGTTGTAGTCGTTGTAGGTGTTTGACTGGGATTCCTGCATAGAGTGCGTTGCCATAGTCCAGTCTGCTAGTGACGAGGGCCTGTGTCACCGTTCTTCTTGTTTTGGTCGGGATCCACTTGTAGAGCCTGTGGAGCATGCAGAGGGTGTTGTAGCAGGAGGAGATGATGGCGTTGACCTGCTTGGCCATGGAGAGGGAGGAGTTGAGGGTGAATCCTAGGTTGCGTGCAAGTTCGGTGGGTGTTGGTGCTGTTGCCAGTGTTGTCAGCCACTAGGAGTCATCCCAGGCTGAGGGGGTGGGTCTGAGGATGAGTACCTCCGTCTTGTCCGAGTTCAGCTTCAGACGATTGCTCCTCATTCAGTCAGTGACGGCCTTTAGTCCCTCGTGGAGGTTGGTTTTGGTGGTGTGTGGGTCCTTGGTGAGGGAGAGGATGAGCTGCATGTCGTCGGCGTAGGAGTTGATGTTGAGGTCGTGCTGGCCGGCCACTTGTGCGAGGGGGGCAATGTAGATGTTGAACAGCGTCAGGCTGAGGGAAGAGCCATGGGGGACACAGCAGATGATGTTGGTGGCTTTCGGATCGGAAGGGTGGGAGGAGGACACTCTGGGTTCTGCCTTAGAGGAAGGACGTGGTCCAGTCAAGGGCCTTCTCTTGGATTCCAGCTTCTAAGAGGTGTGTCTTTAGAGTGCAATGGCAGACCGTGTCACAGGCAGCCGACAGGTCCAGTAGGATGAGGGCTGATGTTTCGCCGTTGTCTAGTTGGCGCCTGATGTCGTCTGTGGCGGAGATGAGGGCTGTCTCTGTGCTGTGGTTTTGTCTGAATCCAGACTTGGACGGGTCCAAGATGTTGTCTTCCAGGTGGCGGGCCAATTGCCTGTTAACGATTTTCTCGATGACCTTTGCCGAGAACGGGAGCAGGGAGATGGGCCGGAATTTCTTTAGATCCTTGGGGTCCGCCTTGGGCTTCTTGGGGAGGGCGTTGATTTCGGCGTGCTTCCAGATTTCCGGGAATGTCGCTGTTTCAAAAAAGATGTTGATGACCATCCATAGTTGGGGTGCGATGGCAGCGTCTGCTTTGTTAAATACGTGGTGTGGGCACGGGTCTGACAGAGATCCTGAGTGGATGGAGTTCAGGACCTTGCGTGTCTAGTCATCGTTGACGTTGGACTAGGAGGTCAGGCGGATGGAGCTGGTGGTGTTCGCAGGGGAGGTGGAGTCTGACATAGTCGGGGTGGTTGTGTGTTGAAGCTGTCATGGATGTCAGCGATCTTGCGGTGGAAGAAGATGGCTAGTGAGTCGCATAGTTCTTGTGAGGGCGGAATCTCGTTGGCCTTGGCGCTGGGGTTGGAGAGTTCCTTTACGATGCTGAAGAGCTCTTTGCTGTTGTGTGCCTTGTTGTCCAAGCGGTCTTTGAAGGAGGATATCTTGGCTAATCTGATGAGGTGGTGATGTCTACGGGTGGCGTCCTTGTGGGCTGCGTGGTTGTCCGGTGTGCGTTCATGGAGCCATATTTCTTCCGGCATGCGTGTTTCGAGGTCTGGAGCTTGTCGGTGAACCAGGTGGCTCTTTTTGCTGATGTGGCTGTTGGAGGGTTTCTTGAGCGGGGTGAGGGTGTTGGCGCAGTCGTCCATCCACTGTCTGAGGTTGCGGGCTGCGGCATCTGGATTGGTGCGGTCAGTGGGTGAATTCTGGTCGAGGGTGGTGATCAGCCGGTCTTCGGTGACTTTGCTTCAGCAGCGGCGAGGCAGCTGTTGGGTGCGGTGGTGCGTGGTTGGTTTCTTGAAGGTGAAATGAATGCAGCGGTGGTAAGTCCAGTGGAGTTCAGTGGTGTGGTCGAAGGCGACCTGTGTGCCTGTGGAGACGATGCGGTCCAGCGTGTGGCCGGCGGCGTGGGTGGGTGCGGTGATGAGTTGTTTGAGGCAGAGGTTGGCGATCAGGGTGGTGGAGTTGGCGTTGTTGTTGTTCTCGAGGTGGAAGTTCAGGTCCCCGAGGAGGATGTAGACTGTAGAGGCGAGTGTGTGGGTGCTGCCCAGGTCGGCGATGGAGTCGCTAAACTGAGCCCGGAGTCCTTGGGGTCTGTAGATGAGTGTTCCTCTGAGGGTAGTGTTGGGGTCGGTGTGGATCCGGAAGTGCAGGTGTTCAGCGGTGTGGAGGGTGACATCTGTGTGGGTGGCGACCTTGAGGATGGACTTGTGGACGATGGCTATTCCTTTTCCGGTTTCATTGGCGCGATCCCTGCGGGTGATCTTGTAGCCGTCTGGCATGGCTATGGCAATGTCAGGCACTGAGGGGTTCTTCCACCAGGTCTCGGTCAGGAAGGCCATGTCTGGGGCGGAGGTGTTGAGCAGATCCCATTGCTCTACGGCGTGTTTGCGTGCAAAGCGGGTGTTGAGGAGTATGCAGCGGAGGTGGTTGGTTCCAGTCCTTGGAGGTTTGGTGGTTCTGTCGCAGGTGAAGCTGCATGTGTAGCAGGAGAAAGGTCCGTGGGTCCATTTCAGGGTGGCCTGGAAGAAGGTGAAGTTTCGGCCGGTGTTGAGTGCGTGGAGGCTGCTGGTGTCGTAGTGGAGTCTGTGTTGTGGCATTTGCGGGGTCCAGGGGTTCTGGCGCTGGGCACGGTCCAGGCGTGGACGGGCGCAGACAGGCTTGCCTTAAACACTCTTTTGGCGTGCCATCGGCGCAGCCACCCAGCTTCTGCCATTGAAGGGGAGCTGGGAGTGAGGAGCAGCTGTGAGGCGGGAGGCGGGAGGCGGGTGGCAGGGGATGGCGAAAGGGCATGGGGGAGCGGGGCCGCAAGGGCAGCAGCGGCGGGAGGTGAGCAGTGGGCATGGGGGCAAGGGAAAAACCAGGGGCAGTGAGGGGGACAGAAGGCAAGAAAACGAGCACAATTAGGGGAGCAGAAGGCAAGAAAACGACCACAATCAGGAGAGCAAAATGCAAGAAAACGGGCACAAATCAGGGGCAGCGAGGAGGAGAAGAAGGCAGGAAACGGGCACAATCAGGGTAACAGGAGGCAAGAAAAACGAGCACATTCAGGTTAGCAGAAGGCAAGAAAACAGGCACAAATCAGGGGCAGGGAGGGGGAGCAGAAGGCAAGAAAATGGGCATAAACCAGGGGCAGCATGGGGAAGCAGAAGGCAAGAAAAATTAGCACAATCAGGGAACATAAGGCAAGAAAAACGAGCACAATCAGGGGGCAGAGGCAAGAAAAACTAGCACAATCAGGGAGCAGAAGGCACGAAAAACGAGCATAATCAGGAAACAGGAGGCAAGAGAACGGGCACAGATAAGAATGCAGGCACAGGAGGGAGACAGGCAACAGTGGTCACAGAAGGCAGTATGGGCAGTACAGGGAAGACAGACAGACAGTGACCGAGATACAAACCTAAGGCCTACCACTGGCCACCAGGTGGTAGCCTGCAGGTGGAGGAGGGCTTCACTTCTGCAGCAGCGGCAGCTGGGGCAGGGTCAGGACACACAGGCAGAGCTGTGTGGTGGGGAAGAGACCTACCAGCAAGGTCAAGGGTCGCTCATTGTCATTGTCCGCACAGTCAATCTTTGTCACTTAGGCAGTCAGCACTTTCAAGTTGGGACTTGAGAGGGGAGGATCGAGATTCTTTTTCCAGTCTCTTAGCGAAAGCCAGGGCCTCCTTCGGGTCAGGAAAGATAAGTGTCTTGGAACCCTGCCGGACCCTCAACTTCGCCGGGGAGGCTAGGGAATATGAGACGTTGTGCTCTGCAGGAAGCGCTTGGCCGGCAAAAACTCTCTCCTGGCATCTTGAAAAGTAAGGGTATATTCCGGGTAGAAAGAGAGTTTGTTTCCCTGGTGCTTAATGGTGCCCTTAGCGCATGTCCCCCGGAGGATAGTATCGCGATCCCGGAAATGCAGGCTCTTCGCCACAATGGGGCGGAGTAGCAGACCAGGAACCCGGACGCGGGCCAACGGAGCGGTGGGCACGTTATACAACAAGGAATTGGGATAATATGTCCCTGAAGAGTTTCTCTTGTGTACTCCGGAAGGCCCGTGATGCGAAGGTTACTCCGAAGGGAGCGGGCTTCTAAGTCCTCATTTTTCTCCCAAACTATGGCCAGGATCTTGTCCATCTGTAGTAATTTCTGCCTGTCTTGGGTGGCCGTATCTTCAGCGTCCGACACCCTGAATTCAACATGGAGCAGTCTATTATCATGGGAGTCAACACGAGTCTTCACTGAGCCAAGGCGGGCCGATAGAAGACCAAGCTGGGACGGAATTCCTGTGACGGTCGACTTTACCTCCAGCATAATCGCCTTTAGGTCGTCATCTCGGCTCGGAGGGGGATCCATTGTGACAGCAGAGTCGGCTCCATCTGAGCCCGCGCTGTCCTGACATGAGGATCTCCTTTGTTCGAAAGTGATCTTGGGCTGCTTAGGGTCGGATTTCCCCATAGGGATGAGCACTTCAGGTGGGCACCTAACCACGCAGGCTGGGAGAGGAGCCGGAGATGGGGGGAGATTCACTAGCAATCAGCGGCCATGAGCACAGAGTCAGGTGGGGAAAACACTCCAGGGACCAACAGAGTCAGGTGGGGAAAACACTCCAGGGACCAACAGAGAGACAGTTCCAGCAAGCCTGGGGACTCGTCCCCCACAGCACAGCGCAGAAGGCAGCCGACGACCAGAGGTGGAAGATGGGAGCCAGCGATACAATCCTTTGCCCAGCCGCCGCCAGCAGGTAATATGCGAAGAGAAGCAGGAGCACAACTCGCGTGTGGAACGCCCCAGGCCCAAACAGCGTGCAGGTGGTGCCTGGGCTAAAACGGATGCGGCAATCAGTGAACTCAGCAGGGTATGGATGAATGGCGCACAACTGCTGGGAAAACAGAAGGATTGAGTGGCACTCTCCAGAAGGTGATGCTCCCAAGTTCGAAGCTGGAGCTGGGCACCCAATTGGCTCTGGGCAGCCGCAGCAGGGGGCCTGAGGATAGTTCCGGGGGCAGTGAAGCAGTTGGCAAGTCAACCAGGGAAGGCCCGGGCAGAAGTGGAGGAAGGGTGAACAAGCGTCTGCCCGCCAGGCCCAGCAACACCTTGGAATCTGCAAGCACAGGAGATCGTAGCAGAGGTAAATTGCCCGGGGGGGCTCCGTGGTTCACGAATCAAGCACCGAGGCTTGGCAAGACCAGCTAGGCATAGCCAGGGGCAGCCGATGTAGCATTAGGTGTGGCCCGTGAGGATAGCAGGCCGGGGAACAGCAGGAGACCTCCCCACTGTGCACCCTGGAGCAGGCAGTGAAGCTGGAGGCAGAGCGTCCCCGGCAGTCCTCGTCACGGAGCAGGTGCAGGAGACTTCAATGTGGCCGGGCTGCAAGGGTGGGCGGCCTCCCCAACGCCACGCAGCAGAGGAGGAGCGAGGATGCGCAGCCAGTGCACTCCAGACGGGGGAGAAGACCAGCAGGGGAACAAAGGGGGTCTGCCTCTCCCTCAGCCCGGCCCAGGCACCCCGGCACTGACACAAGGCGCGACTGTAGCGGAAGGCTGACACAAGGCGCGACTGTAGCGGAAGGCTGACACCAGGCCACAGCACCCCCAGACCAGGCCGCACAACAGACGGCCCCCAACCCAGCCAGCGACACCCCCAGCGGAAGTGCAACTCACCGCTTACTGCAGCCTCAGGTCCCCGGCAACTCGGCCGCCTCAGCAGGACTCCCCAGGCTCACACAGCTACGGTTGGACGGGAGCTGCCTCCCGGCACGGGAGCCCAGCGCCAGCCACGACATTTGAAGCTCTGCCAGGGAGGTAGGTAGAAGCGCCGGAGTTGGGGCAATAGAGACACAATGCTACCTGGAGTCAGGAAATTGCGATTAGGGTCGGATGAAATAGAGATGCCTGGAGGATGGTGCCGGATAAAAGAGCTTAGCCGCCAGAGCCCACTAAGAGTGCGGCCATCTTGCAGCCGGCCAAGCCACGCCCCCCGTTCTTAGCAAATTGATTAGTAAAGAATAGGTATTGTGTTTCAGCACACCTTTCCTCCCTATCAACATCATGTAATGTTCCAGTTGCTCTCTTCAGATATATATAACAGTGTGGCTTGCTATTTTATTTCCTTTTAAATACAATCAGTTTTTTCTTCCTCGGTGAGACAGGCAGTATAGCGTCATTAAAGCCAGTGCGTTATGTGAAATTTTGAAATGTATACGGTACCATAGGATTACAAGCAAAATGTTTTACTGAATTATTGTGAACATTGAGATTATGGAACAGAGGGCTTAGTGTTGATTGTACTAAAACAGCTAAAACAGATGTGAAAAAACAGGTTTATTCTTTCACATTAAGAGCCAATAAAACACATGTAAAAAAAAGTTTTGGCTTATTAATTTGGAATCCATCTGTCGCTTTAAATATTAAAATCTATGGCTTAAGGAGCCAAGCATGTGCACCTTGATTAAAAAAAGCCTTGGCATTTACAGTTTATTTTGATAGACAAACAAAGAATGAAATCCAAAAATTCAGAACTGTAAATATTGAGGCAGAGTTTGCACACGGGCATGAGAAACTATCAGGACTGAGATGATTCCAGGAGGAGGAGCAGGGTTTCCATTTGGGACACGGATGTTCTATCCGGCATTGGCAAAAACAGCGTCTCTGGGTGAAATGATTGGTAGCTCATTGGTCATCCATCTTCTCACTACTGCAGATGCAAAGCACATATCCTGGTGTTTGTGTCACATGCACGTATCCTAATTATTAACATCAAAATGGTGGTGTCAGCAGTCGAAGTGCATTAAAAAAAGACATGGGAACTCAATCAATCAATCAATCAATCAATCAGGGGTTTTAGAGCACTACTAACCCACGAGGGCCTCAAGGCACTGAGGGGAGAGGTGTGCGAGCAGCTCCATTGGTTACTCGAAGAGCCAGGTCTTGAGGTCCTTTCTGAATTAGTGCAGTGTCGGGCTTCGTCAGATGTGGTGAAGTTGTTTGTTCCAGACCTTGGCCACAAGGTAGGAGAAGGATCTGCCACCTGCTCTGGCCCTGCTATGCGGGGGACCATAGAAAGGGTTTGTGCTGCTACATGCAATGGGGGTGGCGTCAGTGTACGTGGGGGCAGGGGGAAATGTGGGGCTGAAAAAACAAAATATTTTATATGGATTATTTAAATTTTTTTGGTCTTTCACTTTCAGGTAGCTACATATAAAATGGTGTGCAGCTTAACTGAAAATTACATTTAAAAAAAGTTATGTTAATCAGAGGCAAATGCACTAGACTACATTATTAAACCTCTATTTGTTAATGCACTTCAGAGGTTTTTGTCTAACCAGAGAGCCACACAATTACATTACACAGATTATAAAATAGACTTCTACAAAAGGTGCAAAAAGGTTTAAGATAAAATGGTGCTTCCAAAATACGGATTTTCGTAACACCTAGACTGTCTGTACTGCAATTTTCCTTTTATAACTGTCACTTCAGAGCAAGCATTTCACAACTCAGTTTGTAACTCCTTTGCAATGCTACTCAAAAAGAGTCAATCTTTGTCATCACAAAGTTTCAAATGTTTCTATCAATTAAAGCCACTGCCTGCTTCCAAACACACTTTACATTTGCAGTTTAGCCACTTGCGCATATTTGCCTTTTTTCAGGAAAGCAGGCACCATGGTAAGAAGGCTTGTTTAGCTGTCTGGCTCACTTTGCTATCACAGCATAGGAGACTCCCTGGATGAAACTTAAGCTCAAGTACTTAAACTATTGGAATGAACTATTCAGAAACGGTTGTCTGTTTACAAAAAGGAGGGGAACAGTTTTTTCGTAAATTAAAAAAGTAATGGCAATTTGTGCCCCTCTGATCCCATTCACTTCGATTTCTAGGTAGAATGAGCTTTGACATTATTTCATACCGAATCTGTGGTACAAATGGTATAATGTAGAGAGAATTAAAAAAATACTAGTTGGTTTAAACATTTTTAAATCTCCTGAATGATTCCACCCTAAGAAATAGTCAAGCACTTCTCACTATGGGCGCCATACCTTTAATGGAAAAGGAACAATATTTTTTATAAATATTGCTATACCTTTATGGCTAATAACAACAGTGAATGGAATATATCTATTGTAAAATGTAAATATTTTAGGAAGACTCCTGTGCCTTTCTTGAAATGCACCTACACATCCTAACTTTGCTGTCATATCTTTAACTCTAATTTGCCAACAATTTCCTGTAGTCCACCATAATTTTCATGGGAACAGTTATCCGGAACAATTACTTTTTTTGTTTGAAATGGGCATCACTAATACTCCTCAATAGGGGTGACCATTCATTTACTGAGTCATCTTGGACCATTACTTCACAGCTGCTCACAGACAGCATTAGTGTGAATCTCTGTTTCTAAACCTGGGTACACATTTCTATGACATAGTAGGAGTTATCAAGTGTCAGCAATAGAAGCACTGGATTTCTCTGTATTTCTATACTCGGCCGAGGTCATCAGACTCTCACGGAAAGCAGCAGAATAGCGAGGTATGATATGTCTCAACAGCCTACTCTTGACAGTCATGGATCCCACAGATGAAACAGTTCAGGAGATTCGCAATCAAGCACCCCTTGTCAAGGTGAATCTGTGCCATACCTCCTGGCACGGGATTGCAGACATGCTGACGGATGTTCTCTCACTGAACAGCGCAGGCTCTTTGCTCTGTCAGAGCAGAGAGTATTATTCCAGGACTGGCAGAGATAGAAGCTATGAAGGATGTGTGAGAAAGAGGCGATGCACTGTGCGGTTTTAGGTTGAGCATGCGCCAGCACGCAAGTGCTGCTCTGGTGATCTGATGTAGTTGCAGGACTGAGGAGAAACCCCACCCACATTTTTCATTGGTTTTTGTCTTTGTCCTTCATAAATGCTGTCTTCTGATTCCTTCATAGGCTTGTTAGTTCCTCCTTAGTACAGCAATGTCATCGTTTGTATCCTTCCATGGCTCTTTGATGAGTTAGTCCTACGTGAGGCACTATGCAGTTTAATTACATTCAACGCACTGTGCGCGCTTTCACTTTCTAAGCTGCCAGGACAATTGGGACCGCTTGTCTCCTATTGCAGACAGTGCATGCTTTCCTGCAGGGGACCGCTTTTCAACTCTCTGCTGTGTCTACTCCTCATCACCCAGGTGCCGTGCTTAATATTTTAGCCTGTGTAATATCTTCCTTCTCCAATACAACAGCCCGGTTTCATAACAACACAAGCGCCCAAAAAACGATGTCGGACACACCTTTTTTTTCCTTCAGATTAAGTGGCCGCTTTTATAAAGCACTGATGAAAGCCGTTCGTAATATGCAAAATGGCGGCTGCAGCTTTTTTTTTCATCGCCCACACCACTATGGTGGATACCTCAATAATAAAACTACCATGTTTTCATCAGCAACTGCACAGTTTATTTGCTTGCCACACACATCTCAAAGGCTCCAATCGCTCAACACATAAAATGAGGTAGGTTTATTGCTTTATAACTCAAAATGATAGAAAAACAAATTGTAGATTGTTTGAGCAATACTTCAATAAGTAGATTGATTTTGGAATGTTAACGCCATACAATCTTCCTTTCACTGTTAATATTTAAATGCCAGGGGCGTGGCTAGCAGCCAACAAGAATGGCCGCTGCCTAACAAAGCTCCCGTTCCCTATATTCCTATCCTGCCCAATCCTACGCCATCAACAGATAGAAATTTGCTAAAAGTGCCATGACTGCCTACCTACCTCCCCCCTGAGAAGATTACCTGGTCGGGTGGCGTGTGCGAAGTTTCAGACCCCGTTTTCCAGAGCTCCGGCCGGAGCGATAATGGCAGCTCCCTGAGGTCGAGTGAGGGAGCTGCGGCCTGTACGGAGCGGAGGTGCCAGCAACTCGTAGAATCCAGTGGCGGTCCGGCGGAGCCCCGTGCACAAAGGAGAAGCTGGTGATGCCTGGGGGAGATCGAGCGGCGCTGCCTTTTTCACGGTTGCCCTACCTGCGGAGCATTGGTGAGTGCGAAGGAGACGCGGTTGAGGCCATTGACCCAGGATCCCCGACCCCTGGCGCTGCCGAATGTAGAGCTAAACAATCAATATTGGTACTGTAGGACAGAAATACCTAGTGATACAGTATTTCAATTCAATTACTTACTCAGTATGTCCCTGTGTAGGTACATATACAGTGGTATTTTTACCTAAAGCAAACACAAAAAACACTGACCCCAATGATGACGAAAGTAAAGTTTTATTCATATACTTTCATGATTTTTGAATTATTTTCAAACATTAGTTTTGCTGTCCGAGCAAGAAATGAACATATACAATACAAAACACAAAAAATTGTGCAGGACTGATACACATTAAAACATACATACATAAATACAGAATGTCTACTGTGTGCACAATAGTCAGATAGGTCAATCAATTAGTTTTTAGTCCTAGTAGACTTTGTACAGTTGATTCTCAAATGAGGTGCGTCGACGTTTCGACCCTAGGGACATTCCCTAACAAGGATCCAACGGAGATAAACGCACGCTATCTTCGCGAACCAAATTCAAGAGGCACACCAGCTTGGATTCTCCCCCAGGAATGTACTTGAGGTGCAGTTTTTCCTTTAGTCCACTGTCTGAGAGCGGACTGGGGCCTGTGGTGTCTAGTGATGTGATATATACCTGATTGGGTAATTGGTGAGACATCTGGGCTTAAAGGTTGTGACTAACCTGGACGGAGGTGAATATAAGGAGGTGCCTGCTGAGTAAATCCAAGAGTTGGCACTTGTCTGCAGCGGTAAGACGGGAGCACAAAAGCGAAGCCTGACTTCCCAGAGGACCTAGCGCCTAGCGGAAGAGTCTGACCTCCAGAGCCGGCGACAGGGGCAGGAACGGTTGAGAGACGGTTCAGAGGAGTTGTAGTACTACCTGGATATTCTTTTTACCAGGTTGCAGATACCCTTGGAGATAGTCTGTGACCTTATCTCATGTGCTACCAGTTTACCCCCACTCATAGCAGCGGGCGGGAAGGGTCCAAAGGCTAATGCTCAAAAACAACTTGCCAAGTTTGCCTGGTCTAAGGCAGGAGACAAAGGTGATCTGGAGCAGATGGAGAAAGACGGGAGCCACTGCCCCCAAGAAGGGATCGGAGCCAACCTTGCATGATGTTATAGTGGTTATTAATGGGGTGCGTGCCTCGCTGGACTCAGTGACGGTAGAGGTCTCCCTTATCAGGGCAGATTTCTGGAAAATGGGTGACCCAGTAAAGGAGCTTAAGATAGTTACAAGCGCCCTGCAAGACATATACCTCGAAACTAGAAACACAGGTGCTCAAATTGCAAAAGAAGCAGGAGCGGATGTTGCAACAGATGGATGATGACGAAGGTCGGGAACGCCGCAACAATGTTCGCTGTCTAGGAGTTCCAGAGAGAGCGGCGGGCCGACTGCGTACCTTTTTGTGGAAGATCTCGTTACCAAGCACCTCAGGCCTAAGACTCTGTCCAGCTATTTTTCCATTGAAAGGGCCCACCGAGTGCCAGGTGGGAGGGTGAAGCACCGGGAGCACGGCCAAGGCCCCTCATAGCCTGAGTGTTTAACTATCGAGATAGGGACATAATCCTTCAGACAGCAAGATCTAGTACCCTGCTGAAAAAAGATAACCACGAGGTTGCCTTCTTTTCAGACTTCACAGATAAGGTTCGGCCCAGCGACGCAGCTTTTAGGCAGTTAAGAGGGAACTGCGTGATCGAGAGGTTAAATATGCGATGCTCTTTCCTGCAAAATTGCTAGTGGAATCAGATGTTAAATCATGGTTCTTTGAGTCACCAGATGCAGTTTGGGGCTGGGTGAAAGGATGGAACATGATTGGGGGACAGAGAAGACATCGTTCTGGTAGATCTGGTCACCCAAGAGGTAATAGCTCAGAGACAACAACTAATAGCCCAGCGGAGGAGGATTGTCGGCCAAAGGAGCAGGAGTGATGACCCCTGGAGAAGGCTGAAAAGTGATGGGACCGTGTTGAGAGCGCAAGTATGGGGGGAGGGGGCATTGGGGTGTGAAATACCCATTGGTGTGAGAAAGGTTAGAGTTGATCCAGTATACAAACCGAGACTGTTGGGACAAATAGATGTGATTTGATTGAGACTAGCATGATGTAAATAGTGGATGGCTAACACCCAGGTTGATTGTGATGTGTACACAACACAAGGGGATGGGAGTTCCATAACCCCATGAAATTTCTGCATTTCAGGAGGATGAGAGGCACTCTGTGTCAGATCTACTATAACCTTAAAGGATACTCGTTGTATAGCTGCACAGGAACAGAGATGCTAGCTCTCGAATCCTCCTTGGGCAACAACTCGGAGCTCAAATAATCAAGCCTCCAACCTGTTACCTCAGGGGGAAAGGGGGAAATTGGATAAAATAATAAACAAACATGAAGAGACTTTCTTGGCTTGTTCCTCTCGTCAGTCCGACCTACAGACCGCTACTAATTTGAACCCTGCGGAGAAAGATCACAATTAACCTTAGTTCTAACCCTACTCTTTCTATTTCTACTCTCTCCCCTCTGTTCCTCACCTACCATTTACTTCCAAGAGTCTTGCCCTCTCTTCTATCTTTTCTTTTTTCTGGTGTTGTAGGACTGAATCTTTTGGTATGGTATTTCCTGCAATGCACAATGAGGTTATATTTCATTAGTTCTCTAAACTCTTTAACTATACTGGGTCTTATTATGGCACTGTCTGCCTTCACTCACTTGTTTTCTGTCCTCCAGTGCTTTTATCCTAATTGCCTTTATTTCTCTGCTGTCTATTCTTTTCTTTTCTGTGAAATAACAACACACAATCTCTTAATTATTAGTTTATCAACCTACTCTACCTTAATTTATGTATTGTTTACTGGTTCTGACTTACTGCGTTTTATTTCTATTCTTCTTTAAGATTGTCGCTAACTTCCTGCTTTATTATTGACTAAATACGTTGTTTTTATCTCCTCTAGGAATTTCTCCACATTGGTTCCAGTCTTGTGAGCCTTTTGAACTGGTTGGTCTCACTACAAGTCTTTATCAGGTAATTAACGCACTAAGCGCATTTATATTTACGTTCTTCTAAACGTTACTATAAATTTGTTTCACTTATCTTCTTTTTTTCCTTTTCAGGTTTCATCACGCGGAGTTCCCAGGTTGCCGTTGGTTTTCAGGCTGCGTCTTCTCAGGCTGGAATGCTGCTGCCTCAGCTAACTAAGGTTCGCAGCCACCTCAGCTGATGAAGTTTAGTTTCCGCCTTTCTTTTCTGTCGGTATACTGAGTCACTCTTGTAGCTACGGGCACAAGGAATTATCTAGGATTACTTGGGCAGGCGAAATGAATTGTTTTAAAACACTTGAACGCTATTTCAGCAAACAAGGGTTTCCTCTGAACACGGAGCTCACAACCTCCTCTCCTCACCGGGTCATGGCGCAGGTGAAGTGCGCTGATTCCTGAGAGCGCGCGCCTCACCTGGACTTGGCATTCTATTGAAGGGAAACACTAGACCGCAAGCTTAAACTCCAGCCCTCCGGCCATGTTGGAGTTCCGCTTGCGCACGTGTTCTGACCATGAACCTCCTATCGGGTTCTTTTGGGTACGATAGTGCAGTTGGTGCGAGATGGTCGCCACCTGTGGGCTGAGGGTCCTTACAGTACCCCCCAACAAAGTAGATCCTCTCCATCTTGGTTTTGCAGGGAATCGTTGATGAAAGATTTTGACCAATCTTGGAGCATGAACATCCTCCTCTCTCTCCCAAGATCGTTCATCGGGACCATAACCTTTCCAATCTACTAGGTAGTATAATTGTCCCTTAGAGTATTTTGAATCGAGCATTGTTTTGACTTCATACTCAGTTCCAGTTTCTAAGTTTAAGGGCCTTGGTGGCAACATCTTTCGTAAATTGGTTGGGGCCTTCTTTAGTAATGAGACATGAAAAACTGGGTGAATTCTAAGTCTTGATGGTAAAATGAGTCGATAAGTCACTGGATTGATCTTTTTCTCTATTGGATAAGGACCGATGTATCGGGGCTGAAACTTTTGGTTTCCTTTCAGTCTCAGATTCTTAGTACTCAACCAGACCTTATATCCTGTCTCCAAGATGGGACCCTCTTGTCTTTTCTTGTCTGCATAGTTCTTATATTTCTCCTTCGCTACCTTCAAACTTTTCATTGCTTCTTGATGAATCGACTCCAGGTGGGGCACTACATCTTTTACTGCTGGAACTGAGATATCAACTTGTCTGAGGGTGGAGTTTGGATGCCTTCCAAAGCAGAGGTCAGACCCGGGACCAGGGTTCGATGCGCACTGCACCATCAGAATTCAAGCAAGCCGGGCCGACGACACCTGAAATGCCAGAAACCGGTCCCCGGTAGCTTGTCTTCTTTCTGGTGAAGAATTGGCTTGGTAGTTTAGTCTGCCCTGTTCCCATGATGCACTGGGCCAGGGACAGACTGATTTGCATATAGCCAGGTTCTGAGCTGGGATGGTGCAGTGAGCTAAATAACGGTGATGGATCAAGCCCTGATCTTTGGACTGGGTAAGAGTGGTCTGCTTAATTCAGACACTCTGTTCATCACCACCCCCTTTTCTGAATCTTTTTTGGCTACTATAGGTGTGGCAGGGTATACTCAGACATGAGTCCCTTGCTCACTGCACCATCAGGATTCAAGCAAGCCGGGCCGACGACGGCTGAAATGCCAGAAACCGGTCCCCGGTAAGCATGGGCGAATTTAGCGAATCTGGCGTTCGCGAATTTTGCGAATTTGCGAACTCGCAATCCGCAAAATCCGCGAATTCTCGAGAATTTGCGGATTTTTTTTTGTGTTCGCAAGGGTTTCTGCCAGTTTGCGAGGGTTTGGTACTAGTTCGCAATTGCTAACTTACTTGTTGGCTCGCAACGGTCGCAACTATGTTGTTTCTACATCTGGTTCATCATCACAGCCTCCCAGCACCCTCTGTTTCACCACTGCCACCCTCTCTTTCACCCATGCCACCCTCTGTTACATCAATGCCACCCTCTGGTTCATCATCACTGTAGATTATGGGGGGGGAAGCAAGCACACCTGCCCTGCTTCAACTGACATGAATTAATTTAGGGTTAGTTTATTAATGTGTCACTGTTTTAAAATTCCATCAGTAATTTGCTTTCTGTTGCAGTGCAATTTTTTTTCCAGGACCTTTGTGGCCTACTTGTAGCTATTCTATGAGCCTGCTGTGAGGGTCAGAGCAGGGTCATACAATTGTTGCAACTAGCAACTGAACTCTGGAGGGGCCCCAGTCAGGAAGCACTACAGGGAATGGTTACTAATGATGAGTTTGAACTATTGCACCTGCCGAGTGCTTTCAGTTTTGCAAAACTCGTTTTTCTGCAATTTCGTGGGATTCGCGGGGCGCAAACACGCGCAAGATCAGATTCGGAAGCCACGAATTTGTGCGAATATGCGATTTCTTTTTTTGCGGCGTGTTAGTTCACAAGGTTTTGTGCGTTTTCGCGAGCCGCTTGTAGCGCAAGGTGCGAAGTTACCCTCGCGGTCGGTCAAGGACTCGGCCATCTTGTTTGCATGACGTATTTCCGTTTCCGGGCACGAAGTGTAATCTCGCAAAGTGTGCGGCTCGCCAGTACAATTTCGCGAGTGTTCGCGAGGAACATCTCGCGCGAACTTACCCGCGCGGTCGTGAACGGGCAAGGCCATCTTGTTTCTCATTCATTGCTATGGTTCTGGGCATGCTTCTTGTATCCTCTCTAAATCTCTGCCATCCTTTGCTTGTTTGAAGTTTTTTTATCTATTTTACTTATTATCTATCCCCTCTATTTTTCTAGCCCTATATTTTTGTGTTTACTGCTACTTTTTGTTAATTTTAAACTACTTTTTTAAACTCTTTTCTTTTCTTCACTTCCCTATTCTATTTTCTTTATTCCTTTCCGCCCAGACCATGGTGAAGGGAGCCGGGAAGCATCTCGAGAAGGGGAAGGGTCCCGCACCCCCGTGCCCGGCTCCCGTGCGGGCGTTTGAGGGGGGAGACAGTTGCACCCCGGGAGATTTTCAGCCTGGAGGAGGTGGGCGCACTACTGTTCTATGTACAGCACCACCTCCCCAGGACCATAATGTCAGGCGGCAAGATCGGAGGCGGGTACGGGAAGCGGGATCGCCGGAAGCGGTGGGATAAGGTGTGCCGGGCCATGTACCACCACTCTCGGGTCCGGCGCACCTACAACCAGGCCACCCACCGCTGGACGGAGGTCCTGACCGGTGAACGAGATCTGCTCGACCTGCTTGGCGTCGAGATCCCCGGGCTTGGTGAGTAGTAGTAGTAGCTATTTCTTTACTACTCTGTTTTCTCCTGCTGTTTTATTATATTGCAATTTTTATTTTTTACCAAGAGCAATAATGCTGCTCATTACATTGTAGGTATATTATGTTTCAAAATCTTCTGTGCATTTCAGGTGCACTGCTCTCCTTCTCAGTAGTGTTGCTACTATGCTTATTTGTTTTCGATTTTGTGTTCATTTCATTGGCCTGTGAAATTATGTATGAGTGTAGTTTAAAGAACTGCGTAATGCTACACACTAAGGTTCAGATGTTTAATTACCGGCAAAACCCTGCAAAGTAGCAGGGATGCGCCAGTAATTGTGCGCCACGCCACTATCACCCATGGTGAACCGTATTTACAATGCGGCGCACCATGGGCCCAAAACGTCACCAAAGCGTTACGCATCTGTGCCGTAAGGGCGGCGCATTGCTGGAGTGGCGTCGCAACGATGGTGCAGCTCTATCAATGCTCTGGGGTGCCCTATCTCCCCAAAGCTGCGTCAAGCCGTACGTCTGCTTCAAGCAGGCGCAGGGTTTGAGTCACGCATCATTGTCGTTAAAGTGAGTGATTGAAATCTTGTAGATTTCCCTCAGCCACTTTTAGGATGTGTTCCTGCGCAGAAACGCCCTCCCTTGCGCCGGAACGCCCCCTGATGGTGCAGAGCTTTACAACGGGATGCATCTCCCATATGCGTCACGTTGTTAATATACACCGCACCATTGCGCCTCTTTTGTGCTGCCGCTGCGTCACAAAAGTCAGGCAACAATGGAGCAAAAGAGCCGCAAGGGGCTTCTAAATCAGCCCCTACAGACTCAAGTCCAGTCCTTCCTTTGTGCACATGGCGATAAGAAGAAATAGTGGTGGTGGATTGATAGTTTGAGTATTTTAATGACTGGTTAATGTAGTAGGAAACTTTAGTGTTGTCGCTGATCTGCAATCACAATGGACTTTGGCTGTCACTTCGCTTGCTGCGGACTGCTGCCTGCCAATCCTAGGCAAACCTTTTTAGTACTTTGTGTAGTGAGTTACATAAGAAGTTTACAATTTGACGGTCTGCAAATCAAGCAATACTAATAACGTAGTAGACCACATGAGATTGGTCAATAATATATCCCATTGAATAGTTGTCTATTTGCTATTTCGCCAAAATATTTAGTTAGTTCTTTTGAAATGTTTGATTTGGTTGACAAATATCATCCATGTTTTCTGTTTTTCTTTCTTTCATGTTGTACATCAGCTTCCCCCAGGGGCAAGAGGAGGACACAGGAGGAGGAGGAGAAGGAGGGTGCTGTTGAGGATGCAGGCCAGGATCGGGCAGGCGAGGGCTCCTTTGCTGGCCCCAGTAAGTTTTAATTTTAATATAGAGTACTTATTTTTTCCCAGTGTTCCTCATTCGATTTTTTCTAAATCGTCTTTGATATTCTTGTAGACTGGATCTAAATTCTTATCCTGCCTCGACTATGACTCCGTGTGGTATTACTAGATTATTCTTATTAGTCTGTCTGTGTAGCTAACTAAGTTTGCACATTTGGCAATTCCATTGGACTCCCATTCTAGTCAGCAATAGCTCTATGCACAGAGTGCAGTCCTCTGGGATTGTCCATAATGTCTTTTCAAGTCTTCTAAATGTTTATGCTTTGACAATTGCCAACAATAAAAAGGTGAATGACCACCAAGAAAGAATAAGATACTACTTTACTTTTGGTTTGGATAGGAGGACAATCCATTCTACTACTGTTGCAGGGACAAATCTGCACAAACAGAACTATGGACACTAAATAATGCATTGCTTAGCTTATCAATTATAATAGGTGCTGTTAGACTTTCCACATACCTCAGTGATAACAGACTTTGTAGTTGAACCCCCAATCTCCTTACTGACTTGATAGTGTGGCAGAGCCATTTAGCTCCCAAAGTCACCGATGATTATGATTATTCCCCAATGATGTCAGAGGCACGGACTCATGCTTGCAAAAATTGCAAAACCTTTAGCTCATCCACTCTAGTCTGGAGGACCAAAAAACACAGAGTCTATTTAAGTTTAAAATCTTTATTAAAAGAAAACACATTTATTAAAATCAAGTTTGTCATAAAAGTAAACGTTTAACTGAAAATGGAAAAGTGCTTAGTGCTGACGATTAATTGGACACATTTCTTGTGGTCAAGCCGAGCTCTCACCTGGTTTGAACTTGATCCTGCTCGTGTTCTTAGAAGTCAAACTTCTGTCTGTTAGGAGAAAAAGTGGTGCATGTTAAAAATAAAAAGCAAGCATTCATCAGTTGTGCCAAAAAGTGCAGCAAGACAACAGCCTTCCCTGGAAAAATTGATATTTTTACTTTAGAGTAGACAGTCACAAATTATTACATTGTATACTGTTTTTTTCACATTTCTTTCTTCCTCCTAGACCAAATATTAAATAGTAGTGAGTGGTGTATTCTAACATTATTAAATGTACTTTGTAGGTGGAACATCTAGAGGTGGGGCCAGCGCGGAGGTGGTGGTGGCATTGGACGAGGACAACTCAAGGGAGGAGGTGGTGGAAGTGCCAGATAATTCTGTGGGGGATGACACAGTGGTGGCGGGCAGAGGTAAGCTATATATTCCTTACTAATTGAGATTGAAGACTGCAGAGTGTGCTTTTTGCACTGGTGTATTATAAATAAAACAGGTAGTAGCCTCCTCTAAATGTACTTCGACTTATCTGTGAAGTTTTTGGCGAGAAGAATCCCAATCAGATCTGAGATGAACTTGATGGATGGGATGAACGAAAAGCGAAAGAAGGGTGTAAGTAAGTGTGGGAGGACGAGAAATGTAATGATGACTGGTAAAGAAGAATGATATGTGTTTGCTTGGTCCCCGAGGTGGCTGGGAAGGAAAGAATATGGTATGGTCGGGGCGCTAGAGGGCGCACTGCGGAATGGCCGCACTGTCGTGAGGCTCCCGCTGCCCGGAGCTATTATCCGCCTAGGGATCCTGATTACCATCGCTGCGCCCTGATCTGACCCTACAGATCTACTGGGATATCGACTGACCACCCACGGTCCAACTCCTGGGCCATTCGGAGGTTGCTGGCCGAAGTTACGAGGATCCCAAGTTTCCCCGACTTGCGCTCTGGAGGTCTGGTGCCCCTTGGCCCGGCGTCATCGTTCATGCCAGTCCGTGGCTCTGCACGTGGGGTGTAGGCCTTGCTCTGCCCCTCTCCACCGGGCCCGCTCGCTGGCCGGGCAGGCTGCTTGCTTCTTCCTTGCTATTGGACTGATCTTTTGGCTCCTACATCTGCCTGCCCAGATACCATTGCTCACGGAGTCGCAGCGGATCTCCTTCTTGTCGTCTGGGTGTTCGCCCCTTTGATCTGGGAGCGGAGACGGCCATTTTCTCGTCGTTGGGAGTGGCGGGGCGTGCTGGCCTGCTCGTTCCCCCACGGTTCCGGCCTTTTTGGCCGTACCCTTTGTCCGACCTACATCCTGACTCATATTTGCTTTGGTCCCCCACTGCATTACTAGCGCACCATTATGGGGAAGCCGGACACTAAACAATCCAAGTTGTCCTTTGACTCTGGAGGAGCTAGGCGGGGGACGCATTTGCTCCAGGAAGCTGGGACTTCGCGGTCCCCCCCCGGTCTGTCGCTGATAGTGTCCCGCAACCACCACCACCGGACTTTACCCAGATGATGCAGGAGATGAGGCAGGGGTTTGCCACGATAGTGGACAAAATATCGTCGCGCATGGATGCGGTCGTCCAGAAGCTGGACGTGCATGAGGAGCGCTTGACGGCGGCGGAACAGCGCATTTCGGACCACGACGACACGGCGGCCACCCATACCACCCAACTGGCGAGAATGGACAATATCTTGGGTGTCATTGCCGCTAAGAATGAGGAGTTGGAGGCGAGGAGTAGGCGCAACAACGTTCGCATTGTAGGTGTGCCGGAGTCCACAAATGTGGGCAAAATGGAGACTTATGTGGAGAGGCTACTGGTGGGCGCCATTGGGGCGGAAGCGTTCTCATCCCAGTTCATTGTTGAGAGAGCGCATCGGTCACTGGGACCTCGGCCGGCCTCTGGGGCCGCACCGCGCCCCATCATCGCGCGCCTTTTAAACTATCGTGACCGGGACGCTGCCCTCCAGGCTGCCCGCACTAATAGGGCCCTCTCCTTCGATGGGGTGTCTTTCACCATGTACCCCGACTTCACGCCGATGGTGCAGGACCAGCGTCGTAAGTTCCTGGGGGTGAAAAAGAAACTTCGGGATCTACAAGTGGACTACGCCTTGCTGTACCCTGCCAAACTTAGAGTGACGCACCAGGCTAAACAACATTTTTTCACCAACCCACAGCATGCTGAGGATTTTGCGAAGCGCCTCCAGCGCGAGCGAGCGGCTGCAGATCGGGGAGGCGATCGAGACCCTGCAGATGAACATTCGGCGGCTGAGTAGGAGGTCGCCTGATTGTGGTGACTTTGGTCTTTGTCTCTCTTTTTACTGGTTTTGGAATATTCTGGACGTTTGCCTTTTATACTGACTTCTACTGCCTTCCTTCTCCGCATTTGCGGCCTAACTGTTGTCCGCTTTTACTTTTGTTGGTGCGGGGGTCATGTCTTTATTGAGATGAGTGAGTACGTATTGTTTCTTGGGGTCGGTGTGGAACGGCAGGATGGTGCTATCTGGTGTCGCGCTCTGGGCACCCACCCCCCCGCGCTGCGCCTGGGGCCGTTTGACACTCGTTGGCTCGGACACTGGCGTGGTGTGAGGGAGTGGTATCGTGCACCTCTAGAAGGTTCCACGGAGGGTGTGCCCCATGTGTACCTTTGGTTTGGATTCTAGTCCTTTGTTGGTTGACTGGATTTGTGTTGGGGAACGGGGGGGGTGGGGGTGCGCATGGCCTGATAGTTGGGGTGGTATCAGGTGGGTGGGTGGGGCGGGAATGAAGCTGGCCATGCTTGCTTGCCCAGGACTCATGGATCGATATGTGAGGTGCTGCTGTTGTCTGTGTGCACAGGTGCGGTTTCGTGCCCGCTGCCTCGGCTGGTCCATTTATCTATTTGGCGGAATTGATCCTGGGGGCCGTGCTCCCGTCCGTCATGGGCCCGGTTGCAACGGCCGCCAACTTAGGCAGCCACGTGGCGGAGAGCGATTTGCACGAGAAACACGTGTGCGAGTTGTGGGCCGTATAAGCTGGATTGGCAGCGTGCGGCACGCAGTATGTTCTGAGTGCTTGTTGCATGGATGGTTTAGCTGGGGGGGGGTTGTTGTGGTTTTGGTTGCTTGGTTTGGAGATGGCTGGGGAGTGTGTGGAGTGTATGTGGGGGTACGACTGCGCCCTAGGGTGTGGACCTGTCGCTGGCTGTTGCTGGTAGTTGGATGCTCTGTATTTGCTTATTGGGTCCTGTGGGGCCCGGAAACTGGGTAATGTCGACTGCTGTTATAGATCAGATATCGATTCTGTCCTGGAATGTACGGGGACTTAATGATGCCAGGAAATGTCGTAGTGTGATCCAGTATCTGGACAGGCATGCTATTCATGTTGCTCTCCTCCAGGAGACGCATCTGCGTCCCGCTCCTTCCCCCAACTTTGGTGGGAGGTGGGCTGCGGCCAGGAGGTTTGCTTCCTATTCTTCTTATGCTCGAGGGGTTGTCATCCTTGTTAAAAGATCGCTCGCATTTCAGGAACTGGGATTTGTGGGGGACCCTGAGGGGCGCTATGTGCTACTGTGGGGGCGGCTTGGGCAGAACACTATACTGTTTGTTAATTGCTATGCTCCTAATGTCGATACGCCAATCTTTTTTGTCACTTTGTGGGGTCATGTTCTTGCTGTGGATGCCACTTACATTGTGTGGGGGGGGATTTCAATTTTGCATTTCATGCCCAGTCGGACAGATCGGAGGGGAGTCCTCAGTATAATGTGCAGGCTAGAGAAGTGTTGCGTGGGATTGTGGAGGAGGCTGGGTTGGTCGACAGCTGGAGGTACGCCCACCCTGCCACCAAGGAGGGCACTCATTACACCACACATGCTCGTTCATGGGCGAGACTGGACTATGTGTTTCTCTCTGGAGGGTTGGTAGCTGGCCTACGGGAGGCTACACATCTGGCTCGGACGTATTCTGATCACTGTCCGGTGAAGGTTGCTCTATCCGTCCCCGGGCTGCATAGGCCGCGCCTACCTTGGCGCCTTTTTCCGACTGCTTTGCTTGACCCGGTGTTCAAGGAAGAGCATGGTGTGGAGGTAGAGGCGTTCTTCCCTAGAAACAAGGGCTCTGTGGACAGCGTCGAGGTTATATGGGAGGCGTTCAAGGTTACGATCCGGGGTGTCACTATTTCTAAAAGTTGTGGAGTACTGAGACTGATTGTTCGGACCCTCGAGAGCTTGGAAGCTGACCTGCGAGACTTAGAACGCAGGATGCAGGTTGACTCTGATCCCGATCTTCTGGCGCAGTTCGGTACTAAACTCTCCGAGTATGAGGAGGAGGCTGCTAGAGAGGCTAAGCATAGGGGGAAATACTGGACGGCAAGGCGATACTGTGAAGGGGAGCGGCCCGGTAAGGTTCTCGCCGCCCTTACTAGACATCCAAGGCATGGGTCGGACGTGTTGGAATTGGTGTCGCCGGATGGCACTCGCTGTCGGGACACTTCGGAGATTCAGCGTACTTTTATTGACCATTATGCACACCTTTACACGACACAGCAGACTGGTGAGACCCGGTATGGCGGATTTCTTGATGAGCTGGCACTCTGTTGGTTATCGGATGATCATCGAGCGTTCTTAGGCAGGCCCCTAGAGGTGGAGGAGGTCAGGAATGCCATCATGTCTCTGTCTAATGGGAAGGCCGCCGGTCTGGATGGCCTTCCTGCTGAGTTTTATAAGTGTTACGTGGACACCATGGCCCCGGTTCTCCGTGAGGTTTTTGAGGAGTCCCTGGAGGAGGGGCGTCTGCCGAGCTCCATGCGGGAGGTCGCCATTACGTCGCTGCTCAAGCCGGGTAAGGATCCGCTGGATGTGGGCTCCTATAGGCCCCTCTCATTGCTCAACTGCGATGTCAAAATTCTCGCGAAGGTCTTGGCAGTAAGACTAGCCGAGCTCATGCCCGTTATTGTATTACCTGATCAGTCGGGATTTGTGCCCGGCCGTGCTACCTCCCACAATCTTCGCACCTTGTTTTCGCTTGTGTCGACCATTGCTCCTACTATCCCGGTTGCCGCTATCTTTCTTGATGCCACTAAGGCGTTTGACTCCGTTGAGTGGGGCTATCTTATTGATGTTCTTTGTCGGATGGGCTTCCCCAGGATCTTCATCTCATGGGTTAAGCTCTTATATACTGATCCGATGGCGAGGGTGGTGGTGAATGGGGTGTTATCCCCCTCGTTCCCTCTTACGAGAGGGACCCGACAGGGATGCCCCCTCTCGCCCCTCTTGTTTGCTATTGCCATTGAGCCGCTGGCCTGCAGGATTCGTCAGTTTCACCAGCAGAGCGCCTTTAATTGTCTTCAGCGGCAGGTCGGTATTTCTTTATACGCTGACGATGTTACACTCTATGTTAAAGACCCTGAGAACAACCTTAATTCGCTCTTACGGGAGCTGGTCGCTTTTGGGGGTGTCTCCGGTGTCCATATCAACTGGCGGAAGTCTCAAATTTTCCCCCTCACTGCTGCTGTAGCTAGGTTTCCCCTTGATTACCCTCTGGAATGGTGTGATTCGGAGTTGCGGTATCTTGGCATTGTCGTGTCCTTGGATAGAGAAGAATCGGTTCGGCTTAATTATGGTGTAGCTATTACTAAACTTGCAGATGATGTCACTAGGTGGATGTCCTTGCCTCTCTCCATGGCCGGTAGGGCGTCCCTTATCAAGATGGTGGTTTTGCCCCGCTTTCTTTACCTCTTTCAAAACCTTCCGAATTATCCTGGTTCTTATTTTTTTCGCAGACTTCGATCCGAGCTCATACGATTGTTCTGGGGGGGCAAGCAGCCGCGGGTGGCTTGGGCTACCCTTACGTTGCCCTATGCTGATGGCGGATTCGACGTTCCTGACTTTGAACTTTATTATCTTAGCGCTCAGGCGCATTACGCTTATCACTGGATGCGCCCCACGCCGTTTATGCCCCAAATTGCTGCTGAACATTGGGTTGCCCACCCGCTCCCAATGGAGGGGATGGTTTTGGGCAAGGTGTCAGATGTGGAAACGCCTCGCACGACGGTGACGTGCACGGTGGATGCTTGGAAACGGGTGGCTCAATTGCTGGGTGTTTCCTTTCTTTATTCGCCGGCCTTGCCTCTGTCTTATCATCCTGATTTATCTCTGTTGTTGGAAATGGGGTTTCAACGAATGTGTAGGCGGCTCGGTATCCTCACGTGGGGTGACTTGTTTCATGAAGGTGCCTTCCGTACGCAGGCTCATTTCTTCGGAGCGGCTGCTTGCTCCCCTTTGGAGCTGTTCTACTTTATCCGCTTGCGGCAGGGCATGCGTGCTCTGCTACCAGATTTCCCTTCGGAGCCTGGGGTTACCCTCCCCCTCCACGTGCTGTTGGTATCAGATGGGCGACACCTGGTGTCGAAATTATACGGGGCTATTCGCAGACAGCGTTCGGTCCCGGCCAATCGGGTGCGCGAGCAGTGGGTTGCTGAGTTAGGAGCCCCTATTACCGACGAGCAATGGAAGTACTGCTGTGGGCTCACGGCCAATGTTTCCTCTAGTTGTCGCCTTAAAATTATCCACTACAGGTTTGTTCAGAGGTACTATTATACCCCGGCGAGGAAACTTCGGTTTCATTTAGCGGAGGATGACAGGTGTGCTAGGTGTCGTGCGGAAGGCGCTGACTTCCTGCACTTGGCTTGGAGTTGTGCGGGGGTGCTGGAATATTGGACTCAGGTTCATGAAGCCCTGCAGATTATGGCGGAGGATGGGGTGGCGTTTGACCCCTTAGTGATGTTGCTGGGCTACTCTAAGGACGTGCCTGCCTCTCACCGCAGATTTGTTGACGTGGCCCTGCTGCTGGCTAAGCGTAGGGTAGCTTGTTGCTGGGGTCGTGGCAGGGTACCGCGCTTCCAGGATTGGGTGACTGACCTTATATACTGTCAGGATCAATACAATATCTATTCTGACTTGATGCCTGTCAGATGCAGACCGAAGGACTTTTGGAGTCCGCTCCAGGTGTACCTCCTAACCAGAGCTGTACAGGACTCTGATTCTGAACTTGGGGACCGTGTAGGGGTTGGTTGACGGCAACATGGTGGGCTGGGATTTTATATTACACCTGCTGATCCTCCAGTATCAGGGGAGAGGCTGGGCTGTCTCCTCTGCATGCGAGCTTTCGTGGGCTATAGTTCCCCTTATGACAAGTGGATGGCTAGGAATTGAGATCGTATCCCTGTAAGGTTCCTTTATTTTCTGTGTCCCTTCTATCTGAGTCTCCTTTGTTTTATTTGCTATGCGCTAACAGAGTGTGTCCATACTATATTGTCTTATTAGCTTGCCTGACCATGCTGGATCATTGATCTCTTATTTGCACTGTACATTTCGACGTGGCTCCATGTATTGACTGATATGCTGCCCTGTATTTGCTTCTATCTCATTTTTTGGTTCTGACGTACCATTGTAATGGCCATATGTGACTGTATGTATTGTGTATGCACTTCCCTTGTCCCTGCTTGTCTCCAAATAAAGGTTTAAAAAAAAAAAGAATATGGTATGGTGCATGGCTGGGTGAATGATGAAGCAAGGATGGGTGGAAGGAGAACAGCCTGGGTGGGTGAAACAGAAACTGTATGTGTGCATATACTTTGAATGGATGGATGCCTGGATCATTCATGGTACTATCTGACTCTTAGATAGCATATGTGTATCTAGAGAGAGTAGATGGTCACTGGATGAACTAAGTGTTACTTTGAAGAGCATGTAAAACCGCACCCGCACGTCCGTTCCAGTGTAGGAAAGGCAAGGAAAAGAAGTTGTAATTTTGTCCAAATACTACCATGAATAGTAGCAGTAGTTTGTATTGCAACTGAAAGCACAGCATATATCCGGTTATTACGGTGGACACTCCCTACCTCTATTAATAATTTCAGTTTAGTAGTAGTACTTTATTCATGTGTGGGTGTATCACTGTTCACTCAATAATAAGCAACGCACCTAAAGTCATCCTACATGTCATCAAATACATCCATGGGAAGTGATAGATAATCAGATTATTTAGCTTCTTCATTTTCCTTTTCTAATACTCATTTGCACTGTAGGGTGAAAGCTAAATGAATTAAGCAGTGGCCCTTTTAACAGAGTATTCTCAGTGCCACCCGTAATAGAAAAGTAAGAGCTTCACCACCTGCATGTACTGGACCGGTACAGTGACGCAAGTCTGTCTCACTCACCATGGTGTGCGTCTGTTTTTCTTGGGTGCAAGTTCACTGCGCTGGCATTATGCCGGCTTGCATAAGATAACGTACCAATTTTCCTAGACAAGAGAGAAGAAGAAGAATAAGACTGGTGTACTGTCATAGTCGACTTTAATGGAAGTCCATAGTGCTCGTAGAATTTGTTCCTTAAACTCCCACTAATGTTAGAGCAAGGATGAAGAAGTCGGAGGTTACATAGATACTGTCCTCAATAGTTATGTACTGTGCTTTCAATTTGCTACTTGTACTGTGACAACTTTCTGCTCAATCATTTTGTGTTAATCTTAAGGAGCATTGGTTACAGACTATGTCTTTCTTTCTTCATGTAGTTGCTCCTTCCAAATCCAAGAGACCATCAAGGAGGAAGGAACTGGCTCGAATGGCCAGGCAGCGGAGGCTGGATGCCACTGTCGCTGAATATCGGCGGCTGGTGGCCCTGGAGGAGGAGGAGACGCAGTCTGGTACTACAACAACGTCCACTGGGACAGCTGCATCCTCCTCCATGCGGGCTGCCAGCCAGCGCAGTGCTCCAGTGGTACAGAGCCAGGCCACCAAAGCCAAACGCCACCGCCGAGCAGCAAAGACAGCAACTGCCCCCCACAGGATTTGCAAAGCACGCCGGCGCCGCTTATCCCTCAGACTGTCCTACCTGGAGCAGGAGGTCCTGAACTATAAGAACTTGGTGGAGGGCCTCCGCTTCGAACATACCACCCTCCGCAAGGAGCATGATGCCCTGGCTGCTAAAGTCAACAGCACCCTGCTATAGTGTCCCTTGCCCCTTTTTTATAGACTTTTGGGGGGTGGGAATTGGGAGTTGGGTTTTTTGGGGACTTTTGAAGGACAATCGTTGGGGTTAGGGAGGGTCTTGCAGGAGATTATTTTGTTAGGGCTATAAAAATATACTTTTTGAAACTTTATCTGACCATACCTGTTTTTTACTGCTTTTGAGTCTGGTGGGTGGGGGTTTAACAGTAAGTTTGTTTTCCTGAATAGTCCTAGGACTTTAGTAGTACTACCGTCAATCTCTCGTCTCTCCTAATACTCCATTATACTACCTCCAACCAAACGCTTATCGTACCTGTAATTTCTGTTTGAAAGTAGGGCTAGGCCCAGGGCTGGCTCCACGGGAAATGGCGATTAAGGTTGCAATCCAGGGCGGCTGAAATTTCCTCCTCATTGTGGTGGTACTAGTGGTGTGACACAGTGGCAGTTGCATGGCTATGGAAAAAAAGAAAATGAAACCTGGTTTGTTCTTACTGTAGCATTACAACGGTACGATAGAGAATATAGCAGGTGACAGTACACTAGACTACAACAGTGCCACAATGTAGCCTAACAAATGGTAAAGTATTTATAGTATAACTTGTACTTGTGTAGGATTTCTTTGACATTGGCTAATACTACAAGAAATAGTACTGAAGTTGAGTAAGTCTAGAATATATACTCGGATTCCATCACCAGCCTGTTGCTATGACCTTATCCTCCCCAGCAAGTGTGTGGAATTATTGATGTCATTTAGTCACACATCAAGCAAAACCACACAACCCGGGCGAAGAGGGTTAGGGTTTGTAAAATGGATAGGAATGGAGGTTTCTTTTTGGGTAGGTTTTGTTGAGAGAAAAAAAAAGCAAAGCATGGACAAACAATATTTGAACATAAAGAAATTTTTGGGTACAAAGCTAACCATAAATCTTTTACGTGACATAAAGGAAGTGCATGCACTACTGAATGCATTGTTACAGAAAAGTAAGCAAATGACAGAATGCGACAGTACAGGGCTACATTAAATTAGGTTTAAAAAATAGCCGAAGTGAAACCTATAGAATGGCTGTAGGGATCAATTTAGAAGCAGAGAGAGATCCAAGAAATGCAGTCACACACACTCATTGAATGAAAGAATGGATACTGTATCTGTATTGTTGTAGTTGTCCTGTTGAATTTGGTAAGTAAGTTGCATGCAGCAAACAATTCCTCTTATTAGCGGCACTCCTCCATTCCAGCTGACGCTTCATCCATCAATGTTGGTGACCAGAAGACACCCTGTCCACTGCCTGCCTGTCGGATGCTGAAGTGTGGCTCGCTAATGTGAAGCCTGACTCGATCCTTTTTTCCCCATTGCAGACTGAAACCTGGCCTGTAATTATTGAATGAAAAACAGCACTGATAAATAAATATATGGTATGTACGCTGTGTAGTGCAAAAAGTCACACTTTGATTTTCCTAATAGACAGTACAACATTTTTGAAAGTGCGCACTCTGTCTGAGTCACCTTTTCAAGGATAAATAAGTATGGGAAAATTAATTTAGCGGATCTTTCCCCTCAAGCTAGGTGTACTGTAAACTGTGTTTTAGAACAAAATTAGACCTTCCCAGCAGTGCTTCCACCCAGACCCTTACTAAAGCCAGTTGCAAAAATGTAGAAGACCCCCAATCAGATCTAAAAAAACGAGGCCTAGCAGAAAACTGGTGACAAAACATACTTCGAAAGTAAAAGTAGGCCCAAATACCCCCTTAGCCACCGTGGATTGTATTCAAACCACTTGCAAGCAAGCAAAAGTATCCATAGCCAGCATCGCTCCAAGACTCCAAAACCCCCCACCCAAACACATGCAATAGAAATACTGCTAACCCTAACGAGCCATAAGTTAAGAATAGTGGCAGAGGCTTTCTTTAACTATGCCAAATCCCCCTTTCCCACCATGGATTTTCTTCAAATGACTTGCAACCAAAATTACACATTCTCACAAGTGCTCTAAGAACCCAGATCTCAGTTGCAAAAATCTAGAACACCCCAAAACACATGCAATCCTGCTGCTAGGGCAAACCCTAACGAACCCTAAGTTACAAAACTTGCCAAAAGGCTTTTCCTTATGGATTTTGTCCCAACCACTTCTATCCGGTATTAGACCTTCCCAGGAATGCCCCAAGACCCGCCAACCCACCCGCCAAAAAGCACAACACCCCCAAACAGTCCAGAAGCAAAATCTCATACTTACAATATTTTTCGGCCTTCGGTCCAAATGCGCTGTGTAGCTAGGCCATAACTCTGGTTTACCACCACGGATTTCCTGAAAAGCAAATGCAATCAAGATTAGAGTGTCCCAGCAGTGCTCCCAGACCCCGAAACTCACCCACAAACAGCCGGAACCCCCCCAAAGAGCTCCTCAAAGGCAAGCAAGTCAGCAAAAACACAAAAAAATTCTGCCTCCGATTTGGTCCAAACCACTTTTATACGGTATCAGAGCTTCCCAGCAATGGCCCCTGAGCCGTCAACCCAGGAGAAAACGAGTAGAAGACCCCCAAACAGCCAAAGAGCAAAAGTACAAAAATGGGGACATAGTCATTTTTTTGCCAATTTCCCAAATCACTCCGCGCGCGCTCTGCAGCTAGGCCCTAACTCCCCTCTGCCACCATGGATTTACTTCAAACCTCTTGCAAAGTAAAGTATCCATAGCCAGCAGTGCTCCCAGACCCCGAAACCCACCCACAAACACCAGGAAGCCCCCCAAACAGGCCCCCGAAAACGCTACATTGAGCAAAATGTCAGCAATAGCAACAAAAAAAATCAGCTTGGATTTTGTCCCAACCACTTCTATCCGGTATCAGACCTTCCCAGGAATGCCCCAAGACCCGCCAACCCACCCGCCAAAAAGCAGAATACCCCCAAACAGCCCAAAAGCAAAATCTCATACTTACAATATTTCTCGGCCTTCGGTCCAAACGCGCTGTGTAGCTAGGCCATAACTCCGGTTTACCACCACGGATTTCCTGAAAAGCAAATGCAATCAAGATTAGAGTGTCCCAGCAGTGCTCCCAGACCACAAAACTCACCCACAAACAGCCGGAACCCCCCCAAAGAGCTCCTCAAAGGCAAGCAAGTCAGCAAAAACACAAAAAAAATTCTGCCTCCGATTTGGTCCAAACCACTTTTATCCGGTATTGGAGCTTCCCAGCAATGGCCCCAGAGCCGTCAACTCACCCGCAAAGAAGTAGAACACCCCCACAAGTGCTGAGTCTTTCTTCATTGGGCGTAATCCAGCCCTGTGCTTTGATGGAAATAGGAGTCTGGAGGAGGAGGATAGAGGAGCATGTTCTTCTGAACTTGTGAACCTGAGGAATGCAGACTGCGGCACCTTCAAATCAATAAGCAAACAAAGTGAAGACAGTTCTGCTGATGGGCTTATTTTTGTGATTAGGTGATTAAAGTTTGAATTATATTAACTGTGCACAACAAAGAAAGACAGACACACAGGAATGAAAGTGAATAAGGACGAAAAAGAAAGTTATTGATTCATTGTCTCATTTTCAGGGCTCGTTGTTAAGGTCCAGGAATAAGAATAAGGCTTCGTCATCATACTCTGTGAATTCAGGCAGGGTGAGCTCAGTGTCACCTGACAGAGTAGAAATTCCCTCATCTACGTTGCTGTCCACCTCGTCTTCATTCGGCGCGCTTTCTCGTACTCTGTAATCTGGTGGTATGAGGTGCTGGTTCATCTTGATCATTGTTAACCTCTCCACATTTTTGGGCGAGAGGCGGCTCCGTTTGGGAGTTACAATGGCACCAGCAGCACTGAAAACACGTTCAGAAGACACGCTTGCGAGTGGGCAAGACAAGTAGTTTAAAGCCAGGTTGGAGAGCTGTGGCCACAATTCTTTTTTCCCATGCCAATACGCCAATGGGTCAGCATTAACATAGACCTCTGTTGAGTCATTCAGATAGTCCTTCACCATCGACTCAAGGTCCTCCTCCAAGGTTCCTCCACTTTGCTTAGCTGTTGCTGTGACCTTTTGAGAACCAAACCCAAGCCGAGCTAGCCAATCCTCTTCAGCCTCCAATGTTTCTGTTGTGTCTGGTGCAGATGATCCGGTTGCCGGTGTCTTTAACGGCTGAGAGGTCACTTGTGCCATATCCACAGGTGCAGAAGTGGATTGTTTTGACTGGAGATGGCCTGCTGATGCTGATGTACTGCCTTTTCCTTCAATTTTCTGCCGTTCTTTTTCAAACCTCTTGGCTAACAAGGCTAGCCAACGTTTGTACTTTGTAACATGTTCATCATCGAAAGGAAAGAATGCTCAGCCTGCCAGCGCCTTTTTGTAGCGTGGATCCAGAATAGTAGCACAAATGTAATGCTGGTTAGAGTAGATCATTTTAAGACGTTCATCACCTTGTAGGCGCTCTAATAATCTCCGCCAAAAAGGGTCTTTGTTTTTTTCATCTTTTTGAAACACAGAACTTCAGTTGGTGATCAAGCATGTACAACAATGGGATAGCTTTTCCCAAATTACAGTCCTCCTTGCTGACTGCACGCGTGAAGACCTCAAAAGGACAAAGCATGCGTGTCAGGCTTTTAACTATGTCCCATTGCACCGCACCCATCCTCAGGTCCTTCTGAGCTGTACCCTGTTTTAACACCTTCGCTGCTAAGGCAATTCCCGCTGTGTGCTGAGATATGCAGGATGCCATTATTCATGACAAGCTGAGCTCGTCATCAGCACACGACCAGTGTACTGCATGACGAGCTGAGCTCGTCATGAGCATCGAAGGGGTTAAGAAATAGTGATCGAGTACCGTATACTGCTCATACAGACGCTCAAGCATGTAGAAGGTTGAGTTCCAACGTGTTGCCACCTCCTGGATGAGTGCTTTCACTGGCATTCGACGTTCATATAGCAGGCTCCTTAGATGCTTCCGGGCCATAAAAGAATGGCTGAAATGGTTGCACATTTTTCGGCAGGTCTCCACTACCCCGTACGCTGGACTGTCTTTATCACTCAAGAATTTTTTGACAACCAGGTTTATACAGTGCACCAAACACGGCACTCTGAAATACTGACCCAGCTCCATGGCCTTAACTACATTGGCGCCATTATGCGTGGAAACATAACCAATCTGGCGTTTTTTTGGGGACAGCCAGTCAAGGACCTTTGTGTTAAACTCATCCAAAATGTTTTGTGCTGTGTGACGTTTCTCCAAACCAAACAGGGCTAGTGTTGCATGTTTCCGAGCAGCTTTAAAAACTTGGTCCGGGTCAACACCTGCGTTTAGCTTTGCTTTAACCCCTGAAAAAGAAACCCAGTGTGCAGTGATGCACATGTAATCTGCGCCTGCGCCACTGGTCCACATGTCTGTTGTCAGATGTACAGTGTGGACAGCACTCTTCTGTAAAGCTGCCCCAATCACCTCCAGCACATCTTCATGTAGTGCTGGAACCGCAACTCTGGCAAAATAGAACCAGCTAGGAACCTTCGATTTAGGGCAGAGCGCTGCCACTAATTCTAGAAAACCAACCCCTTCTACAAAAGAAAAAGGGAGAAGGTCCAGAGCTAGCATTTTAGCCAGCTTAGTGTTATACAGACGCGTCAGTGGGTGGTTGCGTTCATATTGCGCTTCTGTAAACAACATCTTTTTAATGTTGCCCTGGACCAAGCATTTACGGGATGATGATGATATCTTCGACCCAGTTACGCTCGCTGATTAACTTTTTCGCATTGGCGTTTCACTCTCTCCCATACTCTTAGTGTGGCTCACATGGGGTGTGCTGCTGACAGGGGTACTGGGTGTAAGAGAAGTGTTTGACACGTCTTCTTCCTCCTCATCATCATCAGATGAAAAATCCACATTTTCATTACGTGCAATTAGGGCTTCCTTGATCGCCTGTAGGTGCGCAAACCATTGGACAGGATGCTGTCTATTAAGATGACCTCTCTGGCCTCCGGTACCATAGTTGGTACCAAACTTACCACGACTAACTGCAACCTTACAAATGCTACAAATGGCGAAGTTTTCCCTTTTTGGGCAAACACTAAAGAAGTCCCAAGCTGGGGACTTGAATTGTCTGTGGGGGCCGGAGGAGGCGGCGATACTGGTGGCGGTGGTCTTGCTGCTAATGCCAGATGAAGTGGAGGATGTGGATTGCCGAACTTTAGTACGTTGTGCACTTTCACCACCACTAATTGAGGTCGAGGTGGATGGAGGTCCCTTCTTGCGAGGAAGAAATATGGAAGCGGTAGGTGTTGGTGTACTAGTTCACTCCAATGATTGTTGTGTTTCCATTGCCTCCTTGTCGACATCATCATCACGCTCAGCAGCTTCTCGGGCTAGGGTCAAAATGTCTCTTTGCTGCATGCCCGCTGGGGCTGCAGTGACCTTTATGATGACTGGCTCTTCGTCGTGAGAGGCTTCATCAGCAGCAGTATCCGTCACTTCTTGCTGAGCCTCATCACACTCCATAGCTATGAGTTTTTCGACGACCTTCCTTTTACGCTTAGGTACCTTTGTCAGATCATGGTGTGCCTCACTCTCAGACGGCCGTGATGGTTCCCAATCTTCATCCAGATCATCAGAAGGAGTGGGCTTGAAGAAGATGTAGACACCCCCCTTGATCTTTTCCTTGCTAGGGATGTGGAAGACAATGAATGATCATCAGGAGGAGTGGCTTCCTCAAATGATACCTCGGTTTGATTGTCGATTTCCTGATGTGCCCCTACTTTGGGAGGAACAACTATTGTGGGCACTTGTGACCCTCCATGCACCTCTGCTTGCGCATCTCCTTGCGCTGCCTTTCCTTCCACATGTACTTGGGCTTGTACTTGCACATGTGGTTGTTGTTGCGGCTGTGGTTGTTCAACACTTGTCAGATGAGTTACAACAACCTGTGTTGATTCAGGGACATTGCTGCTACTTTCTTGCGATGAGCCAACATCACTGGTCGATGGTGATTGAAGAAGTACACTGACTGCCTCTGCAGCACTCAAGGGCTTGGACTTAAGTTGGCATGGTGGTGGTGGTGGCGGCACTGAGCCCAATGGAGCTGGGGTGCTGCTCCCAGCTTGGTCCCCAGCAGATCCCGCTGCTGCTGCAGGCGTACTTCTTTTTTTACTCCCAAAAAAAGTGGCGGGCGGCACACCAGCCTCCTTGGTAACTTGCTTCTTCTGCTCCTTCCTGGCAACTTTCTTGCTAGAGGAGCTACGGGGAACTCTTTTTAGGGCCATCTTCTTCAGAGCAGGTCAGAACAGCAGGCCGCAGTTGCACGAGTTGCAGAGTTGTCTGTGGCCAGACGTGACGTCGCGTAACGTTATGCTGCACACACACACCGCTGCAGGACTTCTTCCTGGCACTGGTGGTTCTCTTGAGTCTTGTGCACCTAAAAGCAATGGAAGACAGAGGAACATCAGTTCAGTTATACACCCCCAAAAAATCGAAAAAACACAGAAAAATCAGCACAATCCCATGCCCTCCATGAAGTTTAAATTCAAGACACCCCACAGAAAGACTAGGCACATGCAACACTCACTACCCCTGGGCATAAAGGTTGAAAACTAGGCAAAATGGTTGCAGGCCTAACAACACTGACTGCATTCAAAATGGTCACTTGCCTCCCAGCACATGGCCTGCCTGTACCAGCACTCAAAATGGCCCCCACCCACATGGCCTGTCCCCATGAACACCCCAAAAAATCGAAAAACACAGAAAAATCAGCACAATCCCAAACCATCCAGGCCCTCCATGATGTTTAAATTCAAGACACCCCACAGAAAGACTAGGCCCATGCAACACTCACTACCCCTGGTGAAAAGGCCACAACAACAGGCCAAAAAAACGAAAACCACAGAAAAATCAGCACAATCACAAACCATCCAGGCCCTCCATGATGTTTAAATTCAAGACACCCCACAGAAAGACTAGGCACATGCAACACATGCAACACCGGTGAACGAGATCTGCCCGACCTGCTTGGCCTCGAGATCCCCGGGCTTGGTGAGTAGTAGTAGTAGCTATTTCTTTACTACTCTGTTTTCTCCTGCTGTGTTATTATATTGCAATTTTTATTTTTTACCAAGAGCAATAATGCTGCTCATTACATTGTAGGTATATTATGTTTCAAAATCTTCTGTGCATTTCAGGTGCACTGCTCTCCTTCTCAGTAGTGTTGCTACTATGCTTATTTGTTTTCGATTTTGTGTTCATTTCATTGGCCTGTGAAATTATGTATGAGTGTAGTTTAAAGAACTGCGTAATGCTACACACTAAGGTTCAGATGTTTAATTACCGGCAAAACCCTGCAAAGTAGCAGGGATGCGCCAGTAATTGTGCGCCACGCCACTATCACCCATGGTGAACCGTATTTACAATGCGGCGCACCATGGGCCCAAAACGTCACCAAAGCGTTACGCATCTGTGCCGTAAGGGCGGCGAATTGCTGGAGTGGCGTCGCAACGATGGTGCAGCTCTATCAATGCTCTGGGGTGCCCTATCTCCCCAAAGCTGCGTCAAGCCGTACGTCTGCTTCAAGCAGGCGCAGGGTTTGAGTCACGCATCATTGTCGTTAAAGTGAGTGATTGAAATCTTGTAGATTTCCCTCAGCCACTTTTAGGATGTGTTCCTGCGCAGAAACGCCCTCCCTTGCGCCGGAACGCCCCCTGATGGTGCAGAGCTTTACAACGTGATGCATCTCCCATATGTGTCACGTTGTTAATATACACCGCACCATTGCGCCTCTTTTGTGCTGCCGCTGCGTCACAAAAGTCAGGCAACAATGGAGCAAAAGAGCCGCAAGGGGCTTCTAAATCAGCCCCTACAGACTCAAGTCCAGTCCTTCCTTTGTGCACATGGCGATAAGAAGAAATAGTGGTGGTGGATTGATAGTTTGAGTATTTTAATGACTGGTTAATGTAGTAGGAAACTTTAGTGTTGTCGCTGATCTGCAATCACGATGGACTTTGGCTGTCACTTCGCGTGCTGCGGACTGCTGCCTGCCAATCCTAGGCAAACCTGTTTAGTACTTTGTGTAGTGAGTTACATAAGAAGTTTACAATTCGACGGTCTGCAAATCAAGCAATACTAATAACGTAGTAGACCACATGAGATTGGTCAATAATATATCCCATTGAATAGTTGTCTATTTGCTATTTCGCCAAAATATTTAGTTAGTTCTTTTGAAATGTTTGATTTGGTTGACAAATATCATCCATGTTTTCTGTTTTTCTTTCTTTCATGTTGTACATCAGCTTCCCCCAGGGGCAAGAGGAGGACACAGGAGGAGGAGGAGAAGGAGGGTGCTGTTGAGGATGCAGGCCAGGATCGGGCAGGCGAGGGCTCCTTTGCTGGCCCCAGTAAGTTTTAATTTTAATATAGAGTACTTATTTTTTCCCAGTGTTCCTCATTCGATTTTTTCTAAATCGTCTTTGATATTCTTGTAGACTGGATCCGAATTCTTATCCTGCCTCGACTATGACTCCGTGTGGTATTACTAGATTATTCTTATTAGTCTGTCTGTGTAGCTAACTAAGTTTGCACATTTGGCAATTCCATTGGACTCCCATTCTAGTCAGCAATAGCTCTATGCACAGAGTGCAGTCCTCTGGGATTGTCCATAATGTCTTTTCAAGTCTTCTAAATGTTTATGCTTTGACAATTGCCAACAATAAAAAGGTGAATGACCACCAAGAAAGAATAAGATACTACTTTACTTTTGGTTTGGATAGGAGGACAATCCATTCTACTACTGTTGCAGGGACAAATCTGCACAAACAGAACTATGGACACTAAATAATGCATTGCTTAGCTTATCAATTATAATAGGTGCTGTTAGACTTTCCACATACCTCAGTGATAACAGACTTTGTAGTTGAACCCCCAATCTCCTTACTGACTTGATAGTGTGGCAGAGCCATTTAGCTCCCAAAGTCACCGATGATTATGATTATTCCCCAATGATGTCAGAGGCACGGACTCATGCTTGCAAAAATTGCAAAACCTTTAGCTCATCCACTCTAGTCTGGAGGACCAAAAAACACAGAGTCTATTTAAGTTTAAAATCTTTATTAAAAGAAAACACATTTATTAAAATCAAGTTTGTCATAAAAGTAAACGTTTAACTGAAAATGGAAAAGTGCTTAGTGCTGACGATTAATTGGACACATTTCTTGTGGTCAAGCCGAGCTCTCACCTGGTTTGAACTTGATCCTGCTCGTGTTCTTAGAAGTCAAACTTCTGTCTGTTAGGAGAAAAAGTGGTGCGTGTTAAAAATAAAAAGCAAGCATTCATCAGTTGTGCCAAAAAGTGCAGCAAGACAACAGCCTTCCCTGGAAAAATTGACATTTTTACTTTAGAGTAGACAGTCACAAATTATTACATTGTATACTGTTTTTTTCACATTTCTTTCTTCCTCCTAGACCAAATATTAAATAGTAGTGAGTGGTGTATTCTAACATTATTAAATGTACTTTGTAGGTGGAACATCTAGAGGTGGGGCCAGCGCGGAGGTGGTGGTGGCATTGGACGAGGACAACTCAAGGGAGGAGGTGGTGGAAGTGCCAGATAATTCTGTGGGGGATGACACAGTGGTGGCGGGCAGAGGTAAGCTATATATTCCTTACTAATTGAGATTGAAGACTGCAGAGTGTGCTTTTTGGACTGGTGTATTATAAATAAAACAGGTAGTAGCCTCCTCTAAATGTACTTCGACTTATCTGTGAAGTTTTTGGCGTGAAGAATCCCAATCAGATCTGAGATGAACTTGATGGATGGGATGAACGAAAAGCGAAAGAAGGGTGTAAGTAAGTGTGGGAGGACGAGAAATGTAATGATGACTGGTAAAGAAGAATGATATGTGTTTGCTTGGTCCCCGAGGTGGCTGGGAAGGAAAGAATATGGTATGGTGGGGGCGCTAGAGGGCGCACTGCGGAATGGCCGCACTGTCATGAGGCTCCCGCTGCCCGGAGCTATTATCCGCCTAGGGATCCTGATTACCATCGCTGCGCCCTGATCTGACCCTACAGATCTACTGGGATATCGACTGACCACCCACGGTCCAACTCCTGGGCCATTCGGAGGTTGCTGGCCGAAGTTACGAGGATCCCAAGTTTCCCCGACTTGCGCTCTGGAGGTCTGGTGCACCTTGTCATCGTTCATGCCAGTCCGTGGCTCTGCACGTGGGGTGTAGGCCTTGCTCTGCCCCTCTCCACCGGGCCCGCTCGCTGGCCGGGCAGGCTGCTTGCTTCTTCCTTGCTATTGGACTGATCTTTTGGCTCCTACATCTGCCTGCCCAGATACCATTGCTCACGGAGTCGCAGCGGATCTCCTTCTTGTCGTCTGGGGGTTCGCCCCTTTGATCTGGGAGCGGAGACGGCCATTTTCTCGTCGTTGGGAGTGGCGGGGCGCGCTGGCCTGCTCGTGCCCCCACGGTTCGGGCTTTTTTGGCCGTACCCTTTGTCCGACCTACATCCTGACTCCTATTTGCTTTGGTCCCCCACTGCAATACTAGCGCACCATTATGGGGAAGCCGGACACTAAACAATCCAAGTTGTCCTTTGACTCTGGAGGAGCTAGGCGGGGGACGCGTTTGCTCCAGGAAGCTGGGACTTCGCGGTCCCCCCCCGACTGTCGCTGGTAGTGTCCCGCAACCACCACCACCGGACTTTACCCAGATGATGCAGGAGATGAGGCAGGGGTTTGCCACGATAGTGGACAAGGTGGACAAAATATCGTCGCGCATGGATGCGGTCGTCCAGAAGCTGGACGTGCATGAGGAGCGCTTGACGGCGGCGGAACAGCGCATTTCGGACCACGACGACACGGCGGCCACCCATACCACCCAACTGGCGAGAATGGACAATATCTTGCGTGTCATTGCCGCTAAGAATGAGGAGTTGGAGGCGAGGAGTAGGCGCAACAACGTTCGCATTGTAGGTGTGCCGGAGTCCACAAATGTGGGCAAAATGGAGACTTATGTGGAGAGGCTACTGGTGGGCGCCATTGGGGCGGAAGCGTTCTCATCCCAGTTCATCGTTGAGAGAGCGCATCGGTCACTGGGACCTCGGCCGGCCTCTGGGGCCGCACCGCGCCCCATCATCGCGCGCCTTTTAAACTATCGTGACCGGGACGCTGCCCTCCAGGCTGCCCGCACTAATAGGGCCCTCTCCTTCGATGGGGTGTCTTTCACCATGTACCCCGACTTCACGCCGATGGTGCAGGACCAGCGTCGTAAGTTCCTGGGGGTGAAAAAGAAACTTCGGGATCTACAAGTGGACTACGCCTTGCTGTACCCTGCCAAACTTAGAGTGACGCACCAGGCTAAACAACATTTTTTCACCAACCCACAGCATGCTGAGGATTTTGCGAAGCGCCTCCAGCGCGAGCGAGCGGCTGCAGATCGGGGAGGCGATCGAGACCCTGCAGATGAACATTCGGCGGCTGAGGAGGAGGTCGCCTGATTGTGGTGACTTTGGTCTTTGTCTCTCTTTTTACTGGTTTTGGAATATTCTGGACGTTTGCCTTTTATACTGACTTCTACTGCCTTCCTTCTCCGCATTTGCGGCCTAACTGTTGTCCGCTTTTACTTTTGTTGGTGCGGGGGTCATGTCTTTATTGAGATGAGTGAGTACGTATTGTTTCTTGGGGTCGGTGTGGAACCGCAGGATGGTGCTATCTGGTGTCGCGCTCTGGGCACCCACCCCCCCCAGCGCTGCGCCTGGGGCCGTTTGACACTCGTTGGCTCGGACACTGGCGTGGTGTGAGGGAGTGGTATCGTGCACCTCTAGAAGGTTCCACGGAGGGTGTGCCCCATGTGTACCTTTGGTTTTGATTCTAGTCCTTTGTTGGTTGACTGGATGTGTGTTGGGGAACGGGGGGGGTGGGGGTGCGCATGGCCTGATAGTTGGGGTGGTATCAGGTGGGTGGGTGGGGCGGGAATGAAGCTGGCCATGCTTGCTTGCCCAGGACTCATGGATCGATATGTGAGGTGCTGCTGTTGTCTGTGTGCACAGGTGCGGTTTCGTGCCCGCTGCCTCGGCTGGTCCATTTATCTATTTGGCGGAATTGATCCTGGGGCCCGTGCTCCCGTCCGTCATGGGCCCGGTTGCAACGGCCGCCATCTTGGGCAGCCACGTGGCGGAGAGTGATTTGCAAGAGAAACACGTGTGCGAGTTGTGGGCCGTATAAGCTGGATTGGCAGCGTGCGGCACGCAGTATGTTCTGAGTGCTTGTTGCATGGATGGTTTAGCTGGGGGGGGTTGTTGTGGTTTTGGTTGCTTGGTTTGGAGATGGCTGGGGAGTGTGTGGAGTGTATGTGGGGGGACGACTGCGCCCTAGGGTGTGGACCTGTTGCTGGCTGTTGCTGGTAGTTGGATGCTCTGTATTTGCTTATTGGGTCCTGTGGGGCCCGGAAACTGGGTAATGTCGACTGCTGTTATAGATCAGATATCGATTCTGTCCTGGAATGTACGGGGACTTAATGATGCCAGGAAATGTCGTAGTGTGATCCAGTATCTGGACAGGCATGCTATTCATGTTGCTCTCCTCCAGGAGACGCATCTGCGTCCCGCTCCTTCCCCCAACTTTGGTGGGAGGTGGGCTGCGGCCAGGAGGTTTGCTTCCTATTCTTCTTATGCTCGAGGGGTTGTCATCCTTGTTAAAAGATCGCTCGCATTTCAGGAACTGGGATTTGTGGGGGACCCTGAGGGGCGCTATGTGCTACTGTGGGGGCGGCTTGGGCAGAACACTATACTGTTTGTTAATTGCTATGCTCCTAATGTCGATACGCCAATCTTTTTTGTCACTTTGTGGGGTCATGTTCTTGCTGTGGATGCCACTTACATTGTGTGGGGGGGGATTTCAATTTTGCATTTCATGCCCAGTCGGACAGATCGGAGGGGAGTCCTCAGTATAATGTGCAGGCTAGAGAAGTGTTGCGTGGGATTGTGGAGGAGGCTGGGTTGGTCGACAGCTGGAGGTACGCCCACCCTGCCACCAAGGAGGGCACTCATTACACCACACATGCTCGTTCATGGGCGAGACTGGACTATGTGTTTCTCTCTAGAGGGTTGGTAGCTGGCCTACGGGAGGCTACACATCTGGCTCGGACGTATTCTGATCACTGTCCGGTGAAGGTTGCTCTATCCGTCCCCGGGCTGCATAGGCCGCGCCCACCTTGGCGCCTTTTTCCGACTGCTTTGCTTGACCCGGTGTTCAAGGAAGAGCATGGTGTGGAGGTAGAGGCGTTCTTCCCTAGAAACAAGGGCTCTGTGGACAGCGTCGAGGTTATATGGGAGGCGTTCAAGGTTACGATCCGGGGTGTCACTATTTCTAAAAGTTGTGGAGTACTGAGACTGATTGTTCGGACCCTCGAGAGCTTGGAAGCTGACCTGCTAGACTTAGAACGCAGGATGCAGGTTGACTCTGATCCCGATCTTCTGGCGCAGTTCCGTACTAAACTCTCCGAGTATGAGGAGGAGGCTGCTAGAGAGGCTAAGCATAGGGGGAAATACTGGACGGCGAGGCAATACTGTGAAGGGGAGCGGCCCGGTAAGGTCCTCGCCGCCCTTACTAGACATCCAAGGCATGGGTTGGACGTGTTGGAATTGGTGTCGCCGGATGGCACTCGCTGTCGGGACACTTTGGAGATTCAGCGTACTTTTATTGACCATTATGCACACCTTTACACGACACAGCAGACTGGTGAGACCCGGTATGGCGGATTTCTTGATGAGCTGGCACTCTGTTGGTTATCGGATGATCATCGAGCGTTCTTAGGCAGGCCCCTAGAGGTGGAGGAGGTCAGGAATGCCATCATGTCTCTGTCTAATGGGAAGGCCGCCGGTCTGGATGGCCTTCCTGCTGAGTTTTATAAGTGTTACGTGGACACCATGGCCCCGGTTCTCCGTGAGGTTTTTGAGGAGTCCCTGGAGGAGGGGCGTCTGCCGAGCTCCATGCGGGAGGTCGCCATTACGTCGCTGCTCAAGCCGGGTAAGGATCCGCTGGATGTGGGCTCCTATAGGCCCCTCTCATTGCTCAACTGCGATGTCAAAATTCTCGCGAAGGTCTTGGCAGTAAGACTAGCCGAGCTCATGCCCGTTATTGTATTACCTGATCAGTCGGGATTTGTGCCCGGCCGTGCTACCTCCCACAATCTTCGCACCTTGTTTTCGCTTGTGTCGACCATTGCTCCTACTATCCCGGTTGCCGCTATCTTTCTTGATGCCACTAAGACGTTTGACTCCATTGAGTGGGGCTATCTTATTGATGTTCTTTGTCGGATGGGCTTCCCCAGGATCTTCATCTCATGGGTTAAGCTCTTATATACTGATCCGATGGCGAGGGTGGTGGTGAATGGGGTGTTATCCCCCTCGTTCCCTCTTACGAGAGGGACCCGACAGGGATGCCCCCTCTCGCCCCTCTTGTTTGCTATTGCCATTGAGCCGCTGGCCTGCAGGATTTGTCAGTTTCACCAGCAGAGCGCCTTTAATTGTCTTCAGCGGCAGGTCTGTATTTCTTTATACGCCGACGATGTTACACTCTATGTTAAAGACCCTGAGAACAACCTTAATTCTCTCTTACGGGAGCTGGTCGCTTTTGGGGGTGTCTCCGGTGTCCATATCAACTGGCGGAAGTCTCAACTTTTCCCCCTCACTGCTGCTGTAGCTAGGTTTCCCCTTGATTACCCTCTGGAATGGTGTGATTCGGAGTTGCGGTATCTTGGCATTGTCGTGTCCTTGGATAGAAAAGAATCGGTTTGGCTTAATTATGGTGTAGCTATTACTAAACTTGCAGATGATGTCACTAGGTGGATGTCCTTGCCTCTCTCCATGGCCGGTAGGGCGTCCCTTATCAAGATGGTGGTTTTGCCCCGCTTTCTTTACCTCTTTCAAAACCTTCTGTATTATCCTGGTTCTTATTTTTTTCGCAGACTTCGATCCAAGCTCATACGATTGTTCTGGGGGGGCAAGCAGCCGCGGGTGGCTTGGGCTACCCTTACGTTGCCCTATGCTGATGGCGGATTCGACGTTCCTGACTTTGAACTTTATTATCTTAGCGCTCAGGCGCATTACGCTTATCACTGGATGCGCCCCACGCCGTTTATGCCCCAAATTGCTGCTGAACATTGGGTTGCCCACCCGCTCCCACTGGAGGGGATGGTTTTGGGCAAGGTGTCAGATGTGGAAATGCCTCGCACGACGGTGACGTGCACGGTGGATGCTTGGAAACGGGTGGCTCAATTGCTGGGCGTTTCCTTTCTTTATTCGCCGGCCTTGCCTCTGTCTTATCATCCTGATTTATCTCTGTTGTTGGAAACGGGGTTTCAACGAATGTGTAGGCGGCTCGGTATCCTCACGTGGGGTGACTTGTTTCATGAAGGTGCCTTCCGTACGCAGGCTCATTTCTTCGGAGCGGCTGCTTGCTCCCCTTTGGAGCTGTTCTACTTTATCCGCTTGCGGCAGGGCATGCGTGCTCTGCTACCAGATTTCCCTTCGGAGCCTGGGGTTACCCTCCCCCTCCACGTGCTGTTGGTATCAGATGGGAGACACCTGGTGTCGAAATTATACGGGGCTATTCGCAGACAGCGTTCGGTCCCGGCAACTCGGGTGCGCGAGCAGTGGGTTGCTGAGTTAGGAGCCCCTATTACCGACGAGCAATGGAAGTACTGCTGTGGGCTCACGGCCAATGTTTCCTCTAGTTGTCGCCTTAAAATTATCCACTACAGGTTTGTTCAGAGGTACTATTATACCCCGGCGAGGAAACTTCGGTTTCATTTAGCGGAGGATGACAGGTGTGCTAGGTGTCGTGCGGAAGGCGCTGACTTCCTGCACTTGGCTTGGAGTTGTGCGGGGGTGCTGGAATATTGGACTCAGGTTCATGAAGCCCTGCAGATTATGGCGGAGGATGGGGTGGCGTTTGACCCCTTAGTGATGTTGCTGGGCTACTCTAAGGACGTGCCTGCCTCTCACCGCAGATTTGTTGACGTGGCCCTGCTGCTGGCTAAGCGTAGGGTAGCTTGTTGCTGGGGTCGTGGCAGGGTACCGCGCTTCCAGGATTGGGTGACTGACCTTATATACTGTCAGGATCAATACAATATCTATTCTGACTTGATGCCTGTCAGATGCAGACCGAAGGACTTTTGGAGTCCGCTCCAGGTGTACCTCCTAACCAGAGCTGTACAGGACTCTGATTCTGAACTTGGGGACCGTGTAGGGGTTGGTTGACGGCAACATGGTGGGCTGGGATTTTATATTACACCTGCTGATCCTCCAGTATCAGGGGAGAGGCTGGGCTGTCTCCTCTGCATGCGAGCTTTCGTGGGCTATAGTTCCCCTTATGACAAGTGGATGGCTAGGAATTGAGATCGTATCCCTGTAAGGTTCCTTTATTTTCTGTGTCCCTTCTATCTGAGTCTCCTTTGTTTTATTTGCTATGCGCTAACAGAGTGTGTCCATACTGTATTGTCTTATTAGCTTGCCTGACCATGCTGGATCATTGATCTCTTATTTGCACTGTACATTTCGACGTGGCTCCATGTATTGACTGATATGCTGCCCTGTATTTGCTTCTATCTCATTTTTTGGTTCTGACGTACCATTGTAATGGCCATATGTGACTGTATGTATTGTGTATGCACTTCCCTTGTCCCTGCTTGTCTCCAAATAAAGGTTTAAAAAAAAAAAGAATATGGTATGGTGCTTGGCTGGGTGAATGATGAAGCAAGGATGGGTGGAAGGAGAACAGCCTGGGTGGGTGAAACAGAAACTGTATGTGTGCATATACTTTGAATGGATGGATGCCTGGATCATTCATGGTACTATCTGACTCTTAGATAGCATATGTGTATCTAGAGAGAGTAGATGGTCACTGGATGAACTAAGTGTTACTTTGAAGAGCATGTAACACCGCACCCGCACGTCCGTTCCAGTGTAGGAAAGGCAAGGAAAAGAAGTTGTAATTTTGTCCAAATACTACCATGAATAGTAGCAGTAGTTTGTATTGCAACTGAAAGCACAGCATATATCCGGTTATTACGGTGGACACTCCCTACCTCTATTAATAATTTCAGTTTAGTAGTAGTACTTTATTCATGTGTGGGTGTATCACTGTTCACTCAATAATAAGCAACGCACCTAATGTCATCCCACATGTCATCAAATACATCCCATGTGAAGTGATAGATAATCAGATTATTTAGCTTCTTCATTTTCCTTTTCTAATACTCATTTGCACTGTAGGGTGAAAGCTAAATGAATTAAGCAGTGGCCCTTTTAACAGAGTATTCTCAGTGCCACCCGTAATAGAAAAGTAAGAGCTTCACCACCTGCATGTACTGGACCGGTACAGTGACGCAAGTCTGTCTCACTCACCATGGTGTGCGTCTGTTTTTCTTGGGTGCAAGTTCACTGCGCTGGCATTATGCCGGCTTGCATAAGATAACGTACCAATTTTCCTAGACAAGAGAGAAGAAGAAGAATAAGACTGGTGTACTGTCATAGTCGACTGTAATGGAAGTCCATAGTGCTCATAGAATTTGTTCCTTAAACTCCCACTAATGTTAGAGCAAGGATGAAGAAGTCGGAGGTTACATAGATACTGTCCTCAATAGTTATGTACTGTGCTTTCAATTTGCTACTTGTACTGTGACAACTTTCTGCTCAATCATTTTGTGTTAATCTTAAGGAGCATTGGTTACAGACTATGTCTTTCTTTCTTCATGTAGTTGCTCCTTCCAAATCCAAGAGACCATCAAGGAGGAAGAAACTGGCTCGAATGGCCCGGCAGCGGAGGCTGGATGCCACTGTCGCTGAATATCGGCGGCTGTTGGCCCTAGAGGAGGAGGAGACGCAGTCTGGTACTACAACAACGTCCACTGGGACAGCTGCATCCTCCTCCATGCGGGCTGCCAGCCAGCACAGTGCTCCAGTGGTACAGAGCCAGGCCACCAAAGCCAAACGCCACCGCCGAGCAGCAAAGACAGCAGCTGCCCCCCACAGGATTTGCAAAGCACTCCGGCGCCGCTTATCCCTCAGACTGTCCTACCTGGAGCAGGAGGTCCTGAACTATAAGAACTTGGTGGAGGGCCTCCGCTTCGAACATACCACCCTCCGCAAGGAGCATGATGCCCTGGCTGCTAAAGTCAACAGCACCCTGCTATAGTGTCCCTTGCCCCTTTTTTAGAGACTTTTGGGGGGTGGGAATTGGGAGTTGGGTTTTTTGGGGACTTTTGAAGGACAATCGTTGGGGTTAGGGAGGGTCTTGCGGGAGATTATTTTGTTAGGGCTATAAAAATATACTTTTTGAAACTTTATCTGACCATACCTGTTTTTTACTGCTTTTGAGTCTGGTGGGTGGGGGTTTAACAGTAAGTTTGTTTTCCTGAATAGTCCTAGGACTTTAGTAGTACTACCGTCAATCTCTCGTCTCTCCTAATACTCCATTATACTATCTCCAACCAAACGCTTATCGTACCTGTAATTTCTGTTTGAAAGTAGGGCTAGGCCCAGGGCTGGCTCCACGGGAAATGGCGATTAAGGTTGCAATCCAGGGCGGCTGAAATTTCCTCCTCATTGTGGTGGTACTAGTGGTGTGACACAGTGGCAGTTGCATGGCTATAGAAAAAAAGAAAATGAAACCTGGTTTGTTCTTACTGTAGCATTACAACGGTACGATAGAGAATATAGCAGGTGACAGTACACTAGACTACAACAGTGCCACAATGTAGCCTAACAAATGGTAAAGTATTTATAGTATAACTTGTACTTGTGTAGGATTTCTTTGACATTGGCTAATACTACAAGAAATAGTACTGAAGTTGAGTAAGTCTAGAATATATACTCGGATTCCATCACCAGCCTGTTGCTATGACCTTATCCTCCCCAGCAAGTGTGTGGAATTATTGATGTCATTTAGTCACACATCAAGCAAAACCACACAACCCGGGCGAAGAGGGTTAGGGTTTGTAAAATGGATAGGAATGGGGGTTTCTTTTTGGGTAGGTTTTGTTGAGAGAAAAAAAAAAGCAAAGCATGGACAAACAATATTTGAACATAAAGAAATTTTTGGGTACAAAGCTAACCATAAATCTTTTACGTGACATAAAGGAAGTGCATGCACTACTGAATGCATTGTTACAGAAAAGTAAGCGAATGACAGAATGCGACAGTACAGGGCTACATTAAATTAGGTTTAAAAAATAGCCGAAGTAAAACCTATAGAATGGCTGTAGGGATCAATTTAGAAGCAGAGAGAGATCCAAGAAATGCAGTCACACACACTCATTGAATGAAAGAATGGATACTGTAGCTGTATTGTTGTAGTTGTCCTGTTGAATTTGGTAAGTAAGTTGCATGCAGCAAACAATTCCTCTTATTAGCGGCATTCCTCCATTCCAGCTGACGCTTCATCCATCAATGTTGGTGACCAGAAGACACCCTGTCCACTGCCTGCCTGGCGGATGCTGAAGTGTGGCTCGCTAATGTGAAGCCTGACTCCATCCTTTTTTCCCCATTGCAGACTGAAACCTGGCCTGTAATTATTGAACGAAAAACAGCACTGATAAATAAATATATGGTATGTACGCTGTGTAGTGCAAAAAGTCACACTTTGATTTTCCTAATAGACAGTACAACATTTTTGAAAGTGCGCACTCTGTCTGAGTCACCTTTTCAAGGATAAATAAGTATGGGAAAATTAATTTAGCGGATCTTTCCCCTCAAGCTAGGTGTACTGTAAACTGTGTTTTAGAACAAAATTAGACCTTCCCAGCAGTGCTTCCACCCAGACCCTTACTAAAGCCAGTTGCAAAAATGTAGAAGACCCCCAATCAGATCTCAAAAAACGAGGCCTAGCAGAAAACTGGTGACAAAACATACTTCGAAAGTAAAAGTAGGCCCAAATACCCCCTTAGCCACCGTGGATTGTATTCAAACCACTTGCAAGCAAGCAAAAGTATCCATAGCCAGCATCGCTCCAAGACTCGAAAACCCCCCACCCAAACACATGCAATAGAAATACTGCTAACCCTAACGAGCCATAAGTTAAGAATAGTGGCAGAGGCTTTCTTTAACTATGCCAAATCCCCCTTTCCCACCATGGATTTTCTTCAAATGACTTGCAACCAAAATTACACATTCTCACAAGTGCTCTAAGACCCCAGATCTCAGTTGCAAAAATCTAGAACACCCCAAAACACATGCAATCCTGCTGCTAGGGCAAACCCTAACGAACCCTAAGTTACAAAACTTGCCAAAAGGCTTTTCCTTATGGATTTTGTCCCAACCACTTCTATCCGGTATTAGACCTTCCCAGGAATGCCCCAAGACCCGCCAACCCACCCGCCAAAAAGCACAACACCCCCAAACAGTCCAGAAGCAAAATCTCATACTTACAATATTTTTCGGCCTTCGGTCCAAATGCGCTGTGTAGCTAGGCCATAACTCTGGTTTACCACCACGGATTTCCTGAAAAGCAAATGCAATCGAGTTTAGAGTGTCCCAGCAGTGCTCCCAGGCCCCGAAACTCACCCACAAACAGCCGGAACCCCCCCAAAGAGCTCCTCAAAGGCAAGCAAGTCAGCAAAAACACACAAAAAATTCTGCCTCCGATTTGGTCCAAACCACTTTTATCCGGTATCAGAGCCTCCCAGCAATGGCCCCTGAGCCGTCAACCCAGGAGAAAACGAGTAGAAGACCCCCAAACAGCCAAAGAGCAAAAGTACAAAAATGGGGACATAGTCATTTTTTTGCCAATTTCCCAAATCACTCCGCGCGCGCTCTGCAGCTAGGCCCTAACTCCCCTCTGCCACCATGGATTTACTTCAAACCTCTTGCAAAGTAAAGTATCCATAGCCAGCAGTGCTCCCAGACCCCGAAACCCACCCACAAACACCAGGAAGCCCCCCAAACAGGCCCCCGAAAACGCTACATTGAGCAAAATGTCAGCAATAGCAACAAAAAAAATCAGCTTGGATTTTGTCCCAACCACTTCTATCCGGTATCAGACCTTCCCAGGAATGCCCCAAGACCCGCCAACCCACCCGCCAAAAAGCAGAATACCCCCAAACAGCCCAAAAGCAAAATCTCATACTTACAATATTTCTCGGCCTTCGGTCCAAACGCGCTGTGTAGCTAGGCCATAACTCCGGTTTACCACCACGGATTTCCTGAAAAGCAAATGCAATCAAGATTAGAGTGTCCCAGCAGTGCTCCCAGACCACAAAACTCACCCACAAACAGCCGGAACCCCCCCAAAGAGCTCCTCAAAGGCAAGCAAGTCAGCAAAAACACAAAAAGAATTCTGCCTCCGATTTGGTCCAAACCACTTTTATCCGGTATTGGAGCTTCCCAGCAATGGCCCCAGAGCCGTCAACTCACCCGCAAAGAAGTAGAACACCCCCACAAGTTCTGAGTCTTTTTTCATTGGGCGTAATCCAGCCCTGTGCTTTGATGGAAATAGGAGTCTGGAGGAGGAGGATAGAGGAGCATGTTCTTCTGAACTTGTGAACCTGAGGAATGCAGACTGCGGCACCTTCAAATCAATAAGCAAACAAAGTGAAGACAGTTCTGCTGATGGGCTTGTTTTTGTGATTAGGTGATTAAAGTTTGAATTATATTAACTGTGCACAACAAAGAAAGACAGACACACAGGAATGAAAGTGAATAAGGACGAAAAAGAAAGTTATTGATTCATTGTCTCATTTTCAGGGCTCGTTGTTAAGGTCCAGGAATAAGAATAAGGCTTCGTCATCATACTCTGTGAATTCAGGCAGGGTGAGCTCAGTGTCACCTGACAGAGTAGAAATTCCCTCATCTACGTTGCTGTCCACCTCGTCTTCATTCGGCGCGCTTTCTCGTACTCTGTAATCTGGTGGTATGAGGTGCTGGTTCATCTTGATCATTGTTAACCTCTCCACATTTTTGGGCGAGAGGCGGCTCCGTTTGGGAGTTACAATGGCACCAGCAGCACTGAAAACACGTTCAGAAGACACGCTTGCGAGTGGGCAAGACAAGTAGTTTAAAGCCAGGTTGGAGAGCTGTGGCCACAATTCTTTTTTCCCATGCCAATACGCCAATGGGTCAGCATTAACATAGACCTCTGTTGAGTCATTCAGATAGTCCTTCACCATCGACTCAAGGTCCTCCTCCAAGGTTCCTCCACTTTGCTTAGCTGTTGCTGTGACCTTTTGAGAACCAAACCCAAGCCGAGCTAGCCAATCCTCTTCAGCCTCCAATGTTTCTGTTGTGTCTGGTGCAGATGATCCGGTTGCCGGTGTCTTTAACGGCTGAGAGGTCACTTGTGCCATATCCACAGGTGCAGAAGTGGATTGTTTTGACTGGAGATGGCCTGCTGATGCTGATGTACTGCCTTTTCCTTCAATTTTCTGCCGTTCTCTTTCAAACCTCTTGGCTGACAAGGCTAGCCAACGTTTGTACTTTGTAACATGTTCATCATCAAAAGGAAAGAATGCTCAGCCTGCCAGCGCCTTTTTGTAGCGTGGATCCAGAATAGTAGCACAAATGTAATGCTGGTTAGAGTGGATCATTTTAAGACGTTCATCACCTTGTAGGCGCTCTAATAATCTCCGCCAAAAAGGGTCTTTGTTTTTTTCATCTTTTTGAAACACAGAACTTCAGTTGGTGCTCAAGCATGTACAACAATGGGATAGCTTTTCCCAAATTACAGTCCTCCTTGCTGACTGCACGCGTGAAGACCTCAAAAGGACAAAGCATGCGTGTCAGGCTTTTAACTATGTCCCATTGCACCGCACCCATCCTCAGGTCCTTCTGAGCTGTACTCTGTTTTAACACCTTCGCTGCTAAGGCAATTCCCGCTGTGTGCTGAGATATGCAGGATGCCATTATTCATGACGAGCTGAGCTCGTCATCAGCACACGACCAGTGTACTGCATGACGAGCTGAGCTCGTCATGAGCATCGAAGGGGTTAAGAAATAGTGATCGAGTACCGTATACTGCTCATACAGACGCTCAAGCATGTAGAAGGTTGAGTTCCAACGTGTTGCCACCTCCTGGATGAGTGCTTTCACTGGCATTCGACGTTCATATAGCAGGCTCCTTAGATGCTTCCGGGCCTTAAAAGAATGGCTGAAATGGTTGCACATTTTTCGGCAGGTCTCCACTACCCCGTACGCTGGACTGTCTTTATCACTCAAGAACTTTTTGACAACCAGGTTTATACAGTGCACCAAACACGGCACTCTGAAATACTGACCCAGCTCCATGGCCTTAACTACATTGGCGCCATTATGCGTGGAAACATAACCAATCTGGCGTTTTTTTGGGGACAGCCAGTCAAGGACCTTTGTGTTAAACTCATCCAAAATGTTTTGTGCTGTGTGACGTTTCTCCAAACCAAACAGGGCTAGTGTTGCATGTTTCCGAGCAGCTTTAAAAACTTGGTCCGGGTCAACACCTGCGTTTAGCTTTGCTTTAACCCCTGAAAAAGAAACCCAGTGTGCAGTGATGCACATGTAATCTGTGCCTGCGCCACTGGTCCACATGTCTGTTGTCAGATGTACAGTGTGGACAGCACTCTTCTGTAAAGCTGCCCCAATCACCTCCAGCACATCTTCATGTAGTGCTGGAACCGCAACTCTGGCAAAATAGAACCAGCTAGGAACCTTCGATTTAGGGCAGAGCGCTGCCACTAATTCTAGAAAACCAACCCCTTCTACAAAAGAAAAAGGGAGAAGGTCCAGAGCTAGCATTTTAGCCAGCTTAGTGTTATACAGACGCGTCAGTGGGTGGTTGCGTTCATATTGCGCTTCTGTAAACAACATCTTTTTAATGTTGCCCTGGACCAAGCATTTACGGGATGATGATGATATCTTCGACCCAGTTACGCTCGCTGATTAACTTTTTCGCATTGGTGTTTCACTCTCTCCCACACTCTTAGTGTGGCTCACATGGGGTGTGCTGCTGACAGGGGTACTGGGTGTAAGAGAAGTGTTTGACACGTCTTCTTCCTCCTCATCATCATCAGATGAAAAATCCACATTTTCATTACGTGCAATTAGGGCTTCCTTGATCGCCTGTAGGTGCGCAAACCATTGGACAGGATGCTGTCTCTTAAAATGACCTCTCTGGCCTCCGGTACCATAGTTGGTACCAAACTTACCACGACTAACTGCAACCTTACAAATGCTACAAATGGCGAAGTTTTCCCTTTTTGGGCAAACACTAAAGAAGTCCCAAGCTGGGGACTTGAATTGTCTGTGGGGGCCGGAGGAGGCGGCGATACTGGTGGCGGTGGTCTTGCTGCTAATGCCAGATGAAGTGGAGGATGTGGATTGCCGAACTTTAGTACGTTGTGCACTTTCACCACCACTAATTGAGGTCGAGGTGGATGGAGGTCCCTTCTTGCGAGGAAGAAATATGGAAGCAGTAGGTGTTGGTGTACTAGTTCACTCCAATGATTGTTGTGTTTCCATTGCCTCCTTGTCGACATCATCATCACGCTCAGCAGCTTCTCGGGCTAGGGTCAAAATGTCTCTTTGCTGCATGCCCGCTGGGGCTGCAGTGACCTTTATGATGACCGGCTCTTCGTCGTGAGAGGCTTCATCAGCAGCAGTATCCGTCACTTCTTGTTGAGCCTCATCACACTCCATAGCTATGAGTTTTTCGACGACCTTCCTTTTACGCTTAGGTACCTTTGTCAGATCATGGTGTGCCTCACTCTCAGACGGCCGTGATGGTTCCCAATCTTCATCCAGATCATCAGAAGGAGTGGGCTTGAAGAAGATGTAGACACCCCCCTTGATCTTTTCCTTGCTAGGGATGTGGAAGACAATGAATGATCATCAGGAGGAGTGGCTTCCTCAAATGATACCTCGGTTTGATTGTCGATTTCCTGATGTGCCCCTACTTTGGGAGGAACAACTATTGTTGGCACTTGTGACCCTCCATGCACCTCTGCTTGCGCATCTCCTTGCGCTGCCTTTCCTTCCACATGTACTTGGGCTTGTACTTGCACATGTGGTTGTTGTTGCGGCTGTGGTTGTTCAACACTTGTCAGATGAGTTACAACAACCTGTGTTGATTCAGGGACATTGCTGCTACTTTCTTGCGATGAGCCAACATCACTGGTCGATGGTGATTGAAGAAGTACACTGACTGCCTCTGCAGCACTCAAGGGCTTGGACTTAAGTTGGCATGGTGGTGGTGGTGGCGGCACTGAGCCCAATGGAGCTGGGGTGCTGCTCCCAGCTTGGTCCCCAGCAGATCCCGCTGCTGCTGCAGGCGTACTTCTTTTTTTACTCCCAAAAAATGTGGCGGGCGGCACACCAGCCTCCTTGGTAACTTGCTTCTTCTGCTCCTTCCTGGCAACTTTCTTGCTAGAGGAGCTACGGGGAACTCTTTTTAGGGCCATCTTCTTCAGAGCAGGTCAGAACAGCAGGCCGCAGTTGCACGAGTTGCAGAGTTTTCTGTGGCCAGACGTGACGTCGCGTAACGTTATGCTGCACACCCACCGCTGCAGGACTTCTTCCTGGCACTGGTGGTTCTCTTGAGTCTTGTGCACCTAAAAGCAATGGAAGACAGAGGAACATCAGTTCAGTTATACACCCCCAAAAAATCGAAAAAACACAGAAAAATCAGCACAATCCCATGCCCTCCATGAAGTTTAAATTCAAGACACCCCACAGAAAGACTAGGCACATGCAACACTCACTACCCCTGGGCATAAAGGTTGAAAACTAGGCAAAATGGTTGCAGGCCTAACAACACTGACTGCATTCAAAATGGCCACTTGCCTCCCAGCACATGGCCTGCCTGTACCAGCACTCAAAATGGCCCCCACCCACATGGCCTGTCCCCATGAACACCCCAAAAAATCGAAAAACACAGAAAAATCAGCACAATCCCAAACCATCCAGGCCCTCCATGATGTTTAAATTCAAGACACCCCACAGAAAGACTAGGCCCATGCAACACTCACTACCCCTGGTGAAAAGGCCACAACAACAGGCCAAAAAAACGAAAACCACAGAAAAATCAGCACAATCACAAACCATCCAGGTCCTCCATGATGTTTAAATTCAAGACACCCCACAGAAAGACTAGGCACATGCAACACTCAATACTCCTGGGCATAAAGGTTGAAAACTAGGCAAAATTGTTGCAGGCCTAACAACACTGACTGCATTCAAAATGGCCACTTGCCTCCCAGCACATGGCCTGCCTGTACCAGCACTCAAAATGGCCCCCACCCACATGGCCTGTCCCCATGAACACCCCAAAAAATCGAAAAACACAGAAAAATCAGCACAATCCCAAGCCATCCAGCCAGGGTGTCTTTCAACTAATTATTCAACCCGCGGTAGAATACTGCTGCACGCTTGCTCTCTGGCCAATCAGTTTCCACCACGAGTTTGTTAAATTGTGCATTGTACGAGACCAGATCTCTATTGCCTTGCTTCAAGTCCAGAAATTCATTATCGACAACTTGAGATATTCTCCTTCTATCAAAGATCCGCAGAAATTCCTGTTTAAATTCCTCATAATTTCTCAATATCGGATCATTTCTGGTTATGAGCGGCAAAGAACAGGCTGCTGCGTCCCCACTTAAATAGGATAAAGCGAACGCCAACTTGGATTGCGCATCAGGGAAAATTGAAGGGCGGCACATGTAATGTAGTGAGCAATGAGTTATGAATATTTGCGCCTTTTGTGGGTCCCCACTAAATCGCTCTGGAGCTGCCAAGGGTATCACTGGGGACAATGAATGGATCACTTGAGTGGTCATTCTATTCGCACTCTCCGCTAGAGGATTCTGAGCATCCTGTCCAGAACTAAAGGGTTGTCTAAACCTCTGCACTAACTCTGCCGTTTCTTTTCTGGAATCCACTATCTCCAACTTAAGATTCTGATTCTCCTCTCTAACTGCACTTAGCTCTTTCTGTATTGTGTCTAAAATTACTCCTAACCCTTGCAAATTAATTCACTCTGCCATCTCTGTTCCGGTGCAAGTTGCAACTTGGGCACTTCACTCTGTCAGATCTACTTTACCCTTAAAGGATACTCGTTGTATAGCTGCACTGGAACAGAGATGCTAGCTCCCGAATCCTCCTTGGGCAACAATTCAGAGCTCAAAAAATAATGTTCGGGAGTGGGTAGTATTAAATCCACGGGCAGGGGGGCAGGGAGGGGGGTAGGGGTTAGGGGGAGGTGTACGAGAGGGTGTTTAAATGTTTCTTGCTTTATTGGTGCAAAATCTGGTGTTGATCAGGTATTTCAAAATATGGCCTTACGTAACCTACAGCGACTTAAGATGAGTGGGGTACTGCAAACGTTTTCTCACTTTGAATTGATCCGTAGGTTGGAAACTGGGGTTACAGGTGAATGTGGGGGGGTAGAGACCGGGTGCTTTGTGTATTGACATGGAATGTCAATGGATTGGGGGATAAGATCAAGAGGAGGATAGTGCAACAGTACTTGAAGCGTCAGCCACCTGATGTGGTTTTACTGCAAGAATCACACCTGGTGGGACAGAAGACTAAGGCCCTCACCAGAAGGGGATACAAACTTCTGATACACGCAAACTACACCACAGGTTCACGTGAGACGGCAATCCTGTTCAAAAAGACTACACCCCTTATATTTCATAAGACTCAGGCCAATCCGAGAGGCAAGATCACGGGGTTGAGGCCCAATGGGATGGTAGATATATAAATATACTTTTGGTTTACTTACTACCAGCTCTGGGTAAAACAGAGTTAGAAGACCTTGTTTGTAGGCTGACGGGACTCAGGGAAGGCACTTTTATCATGAAGGGGACTACAATATGACTCTTGATGATACAGTGGATCGATACCCACTGAGGCCAAAAGCAAAATCTGATGGTCAAATGGCAGAATTCTTGAAGGCAATGTGACTGGCGGATAAAGGCCGGGTGCTTCAACCCACTGTAGTTTGTCGCGCATTGATTACTTTCTTACGCACATGTTGGCCATATGAAATTTTACCTAGTCTCGAGCATATCGGACCCCTCCCCAGTCTGGGTAGACTATGCACATGGGGAGCGCCAGATGCGTACAACTATTGTAATCAATCCCTGGCTCTTACATATCCCATACATGTGGGAGGAACTCCGCATGCAGTCAGAGAACTATTTTACAGAAAATGTGGCCTCAGTTGAGTCCATGCACACAACTTGGGAAGCATATAAGGTAGTTCTTAAAGGCCAAGCTCTCTCTTTGAAGATAGGGTATGTTGCCAAGAAGCGTGAACTTCTGGTCCAGGTGGAGGAAGACCTCCTAGTGGCGGAGCGGGAACATGCACGAGATCCCTCACCAGACACTAGCCACTGGCTTTTGCTGAAGCAGGTTGAATATCAGATAAAAACTAGAGAGCACATGCTGGCCAAGTATTGACATACCTAACATAGGACATATGAGATGGAAGATAGAGCAAGCAGGACATTGGCGTGGTTGGAAAGGCGTGAACAGGGTATGAGATGGGTGTATAAACTGAGGATGCCAGAGAGATACACAATGACACACTCACGGAAAATTGCGGAAGCATTCGCTACCCACTAAGAGAGGTCTACCCATTACACAGCTGAAAATTCGAGACAGCTCCTCCAGGATAGAGACGTTCCAGCCCTCTCAGATGAGGAGAGAGAGAGCTTAGATGGTGACCTCTCACATGACGAAATCAGCAAGGCCATAGGGCAGATTAAATCTGGAAAAGCAATGGGCTCAATGCCATGCCGATTGAGTTTCTGAAAGCTACTACCTCTCTAACAGTGCCGCACCTGAAGGCCATGTATTTGGAAAGTCTAGAGGAAGGTAGGTTACCAGTGGACCAATGGTTGGCTACTATAGTAGTGATCCATAAGCCAGGTAAGCCACCAGATAGCTGTAGTTCCTATTAACCTATCATGTTGATAAATGTAGAAGCGAAGGTTTTACCTAAGGTTCTGGCCAACAGGTTAGCAACGGTTATTACATCATTGGTTCACCCGGACCAGACTGGGTTTATGCCACGGAGGAATAAGGCCCTCAATATCTGGCGTTTGCAAAATGTGCTGGCTCGGAGGGAATATATCGAGGAAAACGCTGCAGTGCTGTCTCTTAACGCTTCAATGGACTTCGATTCCATGGAGTGGCCCTACTTGTTTGAGGTCATAGAGAGGGTGAGACTGGGTCCTAAATGTATAGTTTGGGTGAAGCTGCTATACACACAAGTTTTGGGGCAGGTGAGGGTTAATGCAACACTCACTACCCTTGGTGAAAAGGACACAACAAAAGGCCAAAAAAAACGAAAACCACAGAAAAATCAGCACAATCACAAACCATCCAGGACTTCCATGATGTTTAAATTCAAGACACCCAACAGAAAGACTAGGCACATGCAACACTCACTACCCCTGGGCATAAAGGTTGAAAAGTAGGCAAAATGGTTGCGGGCCTAACAACACTGACTGCATTCAAAATGGCCACTTGCCCCCCAGCACATGGCCTGCCTGTTCCAGCACTCAAAATGGCCCTCACCCACATGGCCTATCCCCATTAACACCCCAAAAAATCAAAAAACACAGAAAAATCAGCACAATCCCAAACCATCCAGGCCCTCCATGATGTTTAAATTCAAGACACCCCACAGAAAGACTAGGCCCATGCAACACTCACTACCCCTGGTGAAAAGGCCACAACAACAGGCCAAAAAAACGAAAATCACAGAAAAATCAGCACAATCCCGAACCATCCAGGCCCTCCATGATGTTTAAATTCAAGACACCCCACAGAAAGACTAGGCCCATGCAAAACTCACTACCCCTGGTGAAAAGGCCACAACAACAGGCCAAAAAAAACGAAAATCACAGAAATATCAGCACAATCCCAAGCCATCCAGCCCCTCCATGATGTTTAAATTCAAAACACCCCACAGAAAGACTAAGTGCACCCTCCACTGAGTACCCCTTGGCAAAAGCCCCCAAAACAGCCCAAAAATCGAAAATTCCAAAATTGTAGTTGCAGCAACTGTAATGCCCCAAATAAACTTACTTGTGAAATTTCTAATCCAAAAGTGATCCAAAGAAAGTCAAAAAGGCCTCAAATCGAAATATCCAGCAGCATCCACAAAAAGTAATCCTTCCAGCTCCAGATCCAAATGAAAAGTGACCAGGAGATGGACAAAGCACTGGGAGGAGCCTGCTGGACAGGAACAGGAAGTTGAAGACCGTGGGGCACTTCCTTCCTCCCACCACCCCCCCCCCCCCAAAATGGACTCCTCGCAAAAAAAGTGCAGGCAAATGTCAACCTGAGGAGTTATTCAGATAAAAATCATCATTTCCAGAAGGTTTTTGCTGCTTGCTGGTGGATTTCCTGTGCAGAATTGCAAATTTTGTATTTTCGCGAGTGCGAGATTGTTGCTGCTCGCCGCATCTACAAGGTCGCAATTGTGAAGTCCCGCGATACGTGATCACGGCGTACTCGTGTTGACAAACTCTCGCTGTGCAAGTTGGCAAGCTGCGATTACATAATAGCGCTCGCCAAATTCACGCGGGATCCCGCAGCAAGATCCAAAATGGCGCAGCACTCGCAAAATATCAAGAAAAACAACTCGGCAAACGCTGAATGACGGTAAGTAAACGCTGCGCGCCGCAAAATTGTATCACCAAGAAAAAGAAATCCACTGCATGCGAATTTGCGGATTTTCGGTAAATTCGCGAGCGTTCGCGGATTGCGAATTTACCGAAAATCCGCAATATCCGCGAGCTTAGCGGATTTTGCGCCCATGCTTAGTCCCCGGTAGCTTGTCTCCTTTCTGGTGAAGAATTGGCTTGGTAGTTTAGTCTGCCCTGTTCCCATGATGCACTGGGCCAGGGACAGACTGATTTGCATATAGCCAGGTTCTGAGCTGGGATGGTGCAGTGAGCTAAATAACGGTGATGGATCAAGCCTAGATCTTTGGACTGGGTAAGAATGGTCTGCTTAATTCAGACACTCTGCTCATCACCACCCCCTTTTCTGAATCATCTATATAACTGATGGCACATTGATTCTTTCAGTGCGTCATTAATTAAATGTTGAAAGGCCGTAGGGGCGTTGCAAAGGCCGTAGGGCATAACCTGGTGTTTGAACAATCCAAATCGGGTTCTAAAGGCCGTCTTCCATTCGTCACCTTCTGTGCAAATTTGAGGTCACAGAAATTTCCCGTGGCTCCAGAGTCTATCATTACTGAAACTCCAGCTAGGACTAAATGTCTGAACCTAACTTCCATTGATAAACTCTATGCTCTTCTGGAGTTTTCTCTTGACTCGCATCCACCTGTTCATCTCCTCCAACAGGTGGTGCTATTAGTTTTCCTTCGGCTTGTAGCTTGTCTTAGGTTTCTTAGGGCAATTTCTGAAAAAATGACCTGCGGCTCCAAAATACATATACAAATAACTAGACCGTCTCTTCTCTTTTTTTCTTTCGACAGAGGTCCATGTATAGTTCCGATTTGTATAGGTTCCACCCCTGATGATCCTTCATTGCTTCTGCTATTCTCTGATCTAACGCGATCAAATCTTGGAACCGTTGGTCTGAATTCCTGTCACCTTTCTCCTTTTCTTTCTCCCTGTCGAAAGTCTATTTCTAAAACAAGATCCACTAATGTGGAAATCTCGGTGGGTCTGTTAGGGATTCCAGCCAGGGCATCTTTCAACTAATTAGTCAACCCGCGGTAGAATACTGCTGCACGCTTGCTCTCTGGCCAATCAGTTTCCACCACAAGTTTGTTAAATTGTGCATTGTACGAGACCAGATCTCTATTGCCTTGCTTCAAGTCCAGCAATTCATTATCGGCAACTTGAGATATTCTCCTTCTATCAAAGATCCGCAGAAATTCCTGTTTAAATTCCTCATAATTTCTCAATATCGGATCATTTCTGGTTATGAGCGGCAAAGAACAGACTGCTGCGTCCCCACTTAAATAGGATAAAGCAAACGCCACCTTGGATTGCGCATCAGGAAAAATTGAAGGGCGGCACATTACACGTAGTGAGCAATGAGTTATGAATATTTGCGCCTTTTGTGGGTCCCCACTAAATCGCTCTGGAGCTGCCAAGGGTATCACTGGGGACAATGAATGGATCACTTGAGTGGTCATTCTATTCACACTCTCCGCTAGAGGATTCTGAGCATCCTGTCCGGAACTAAAGGGTTGTCTAAACCTCTGCACTAACTCTGCCGTTTCTTTTCTGGAATCCACTATCTCCAACTTAAGATTCTGATTCTCCTCTCTAACTGCACTTAGCTCTTTCTGTATTGTGTCTAAAATTACTCCTAACCCTTGCAAATTAATTCACTCTGCCATCTCTGTTCGGGTGCAAGTTGCAACTTGGACACTTCACTCTGTCAGATCTACTTTACCCTTAAAGGATACTCGTTGTATAGCTGCACAGGAACATAGATGCTAGCTCCCGAATCCTCCTTGGGCAACAATTCAGAGCTCCAAAAATAATGATCGGGAGTGGGTAGTATTAAATCCACGCGCAGGGGGGCAGGGAGGGGGGTAGGGGTTAGAGGGAGGTGTACGAGAGGGTGTTTAAATGTTTCTTGCTTTATTGGTGCAAAATGTGGTGTTGATCAGGTATTTCGAAATATGGCCTTACGTAACCTACAGCGACTTAAGATGAGTGGGGTACTGCAAAAGTTTTCTCACTTTGAATTGATCCGTAGGTTGGAAACTGGGGTTACAGGTAAATGTGGGGGGGTAGAGACCGGGTGCTTTGTGTATTGACATGGAATGTCAATGGATTGGGGGATAAGATCAAGAGGAGGATAGTGCAACAGTACTTGAAGCGTCAGCCACCTGATGTGGTTTTACTGCAAGAATCACACCTGGTGGGACAGAAGACTAAGGCCCTCACCAGAAGGGGATACAAACTTCTGATACACGCAAACTACACCACAGGTTCACGTGAGACGGCAATCCTGTTCAAAAAGACTACACCCCTTATATTTCATAAGACTCAGGCCAATCCGAGAGGCAAGATCACGGGGTTGAGGCCCAATGGGATGGTAGATATATAAATATACTTTTGGTTTACTTACTACCAGCTCTGGGTAAAACAGAGCTAGAAGACCTTGTTTGTAGGCTGACGGGACTAAGGGAAGGAACTTTTATCATGAAGGGGACTACAATATAACTCTTGATGATACAGTGGATCGATACCCACTGAGGCCAAAAGCAAAATCTGATGGTCAAATGGCAGAATTCTTGAAGGCAATGTGACTGGCGGATAAAGGCCGGGTGCTTCAACCCACTGTAGTTTGTCCCGCATTGATTACTTTCTTACGCACATGTTCACCATATGAAATTTTACCTAGTCTCGAGCATATCGGACCCCTCCCCAGTCTGGGTAGACTACGCACATGGGGAGCGCCAGATGTAGTACAACTATTGTAATCAATCCCTGGCTCTTACATATCCCATACATGTGGGAGGAACTCCGCATGCAGTCAGAGAACTATTTTACAGAAAATGTGGCCTCAGTTGAGTCCATGCACACAACTTGGGAAGCATATAAGGTAGTTCTTAAAGGCCAAGCTCTCTCTTTGAAGATGGGGTATGTTGCCAAGAAGTGTGAACTTCTGGTCCAGGTGGAGGAAGACCTCCTAGTGGCGGAGCGGGAACATGCACGAGATCCCTCACCAGACACTAGCCACTGGCTTTTGCTGAAGCAGGTTGAATATCAGATAAAAACTAGAGAGCACATGCTGGCCAAGTATTGACATACCCAACATAGGATATATGAGATGGAAGATAGAGCAAGCAGGACATTGGCGTGGTTGGAAAGGCGTGAACAGGGTACGAGATGGGTGTATAAACTGAGGATGCCAGAGAGATACACAATGACACACTCACGGAAAATTGCGGAAGCATTCGCTACCCACTAAGAGAAGGTCTACCCATTACACAGCTGAAAATTCGAGACAGCTCCTCCAGGATAGTGACGTACCAGCCCTCTCAGATGAGGAGAGAGAGACCTTAGATGGTGACCTCTCACATGACGAAATCAGCAAGGCCATAGGGCAGATTAAATCTGGAAAAGCAATGGGCTCAATGCCATGCCGATTGAGTTTCTGAAAGCTACTACCTCTCTAACAGTGCCGCACCTGAAGGCCATGTATTTGGAAAGTCTCGAGGAAGGTAGGTTACCAGTGGACCAATGGTTGGCTACTATAGTAGTGATCCATAAGCCAGGTAAGCCACCAGATAGCTGTAGTTCCTATTAACCTATCATGTTGATAAATGTAGAAGCAAAGGTTTTACCTAAGGTTCTGGCCAACAGGTTAGCAACGGTTATTACATCATTGGTTCACCCGGACCAGTCTGAGTTTATGCCACGGAGGAATAAGGCCCTCAATATCTGGCGTTTGCAAAATGTGCTGGCTCGGAGAGAATATATCGAGGAAGACGCTGCAGTGCTGTCTCTTAACGCTTCAATGGTCTTCGATTCCATGGAGTGGCCCTACTTGTTTGAGGTCATAGAGAGGGTGAGACTGGGTCCTAAATGTATAGTTTGGGTGAAGCTGCTATGCACACAAGTTTTGGGGCAGGTGAGGGTTAATGCAACACTCACTACCCCTGGTGAAAAGGCCACAACAACAGGCCAAGAAAACGAAAACCACAGAAAAATCAGCACAATCACAAACCATCCAGGACTTCCATGATGTTTAAATTCAAGACACCCAACAGAAAGACTAGGCACATGCAACACTCACTACCCCTGGGCATAAAGGTTGAAAAGTAGGCAAAATGGTTGCGGGCCTAACAACACTGACTGCATTCAAAATGGCCACTTGCCCCCGAGCACATGGCCTGCCTGTACCAGCACTCAAAATGGCCCTCACCCACATGGCCTATCCCCATTATCACCCCAAAAAATCGAAAAACACAGAAAAATCAGCACAATCCCAAACCATCCAGGCCCTCCATGATGTTTAAATTCAAGACACCCCACAGAAAGACTAGGCCCATGCAACACTCACTACCCCAGGTGAAAAGGCCACAGCAACAGGCCAAAAAAACGAAAATCACAGAAAAATCAGCACAATCCCAAACCATCCAGGCCCTCCATGATGTTTAAATTCAAGACACCCCACAGAAAGACTAGGCCCATGCAACACTGACTACCCCTGGTGAAAAGGCCACAACAACAGGCCAAAAAAAAACGAAAATCACAGAAAAATCAGCACAATCCCAAGCCATCCAGCCCCTCCATGATGTTTAAATTCAAAACACCCCACAGAAAGACCCAGTGCACCCACCACTGAGTACCCCTTGGCAAAAGCCCCCAAAACAGCCCAAAAATCGAAAATTCCAAAATTGTAGTTGCAGCAACTGTAATGCCCCAAACAAACTTATTTGTGAAATTTCTAATCCAAAAGTGATCCAAAGAAAGTCAAAAAGGCCTCAAATCCAAATATCCAGCAGCATCCACAAAAAGTAATCCTTCCAGCTCCAGATCCAAATGAAAAGTGACCAGGAGATGGACAAAGCACTGGGAGGAGCCTGCTGGACAGGAACAGGAAGTTGAAGACTGTGGGGCACTTCCTTCCTCCCACCCCCCCTCCCCAAAATGGACTCCTCGCAAAAAAAGTGCAGGCAAATGTCAACCTGAGGAGTTATTCAGATAAAAATCATAATTTCCAGAAGGTTTATGCTGCTTGCTGGTGGATTTCCTGTGCAGAATTGCAAATTTTGTATTTTCGCGAGTGTGAGATTGTTGCTGCTCGCCGCATCTACAAGCTCGCAATTGCGAAGTCCCGCGATACGTTATCACGGCGTACTCGTGTTGACAAACTCTCGCTGTGCAAGTTGGCAAGCTGCGATTACGTAATAGCGCTCGCCAAATTCCCGCGGGATCCCGCAGCAAGATCCAAAATGGCGCAGCACTCGCAAAATATCAAGAAAAACAACTCGGCAAACGCTGAATGACGGTAAGTAAACGCTGCGCGCCGCAAAATTGTATCACCAAGAAAAAAAAATCCGCTGCATGCGAATTTGCGGATTTTCGGTAAATTCGCGAGCGTTGTCAGATTGCGAATTTACCGAAAATCCGCAAAATCAGCGGGCTTAGCGGATTTTGCGCCCATGCTTAGTCCCCGGTAGCTTGTCTCCTTTCTGGTGAAGAATTGGCTTGGTAGTTTAGTCTGCCCTGTTCCCATGATGCACTGGGCCAGGGACAGACTGATTTGCATATAGCCAGGTTCTGAGCTGGGATGGTGCATTGAGCTAAATAACGGTGATGGATCAAGCCCAGATCTTTGGACTGGGTAAGAATGGTCTGCTTAATTCAGACACTCTGTTCATCACCACCCCCTTTTCTGAATCATCTATATAACTGATGGCACATTGATTCTTTCAGTGCGTCATTAATTAAATGTTGAAAGGCCGTAGGGGCGTTGCAAAGGCCGTAGGGCATAACCTGGTGTTCGAACAATCCAAATCGGGTTCTAAAGGCCGTCTTCCATTCGTCACCTTCTGTGCAAATTTGAGGTCACAGAAATTTCCCGTGGCTCCAGAGTCTATCATTACTGAAACTCCAGCTAGGACTAAATGTCTGAACCTAAATTCCATTGATAAACTCTATGCTCTTCTGGAGTTTTCTCTTGACTCGCATCCACCTGTTCATCTCCTCCAACAGGTGGTGCTATTAGTTTTCCTTCGGCTTGTAGCTTGTCTTAGGTTTCTTAGGGCAATTTCTGACAAAATGACCTCCGGCTCCACAATACATACACAAATAACTAGACCGTCTCTTCTCTTTTTTTCTTTCGACAGAGGTCCATGTATAGTTCCGATTTGCATAGGTTCCACCCCTGATGATCCTTCATTGCTTCTGCTATTCTCTGATCTAACGCAATCAAATCTTGGAACCGTTGGTCTGAATTCCTGTCACCTTTCTCCTTTTCTTTCTCCCTGTCAAAAGTCTATTTCTAACACAAGATCCACTAATGTGGAAATCTCGGTGGGTCTGTTAGGGATTCCAGCCAGGGCGTCTTTCAACTAATTATTAAACCCGCAGTAGAATACTGCTGCACACTTGCTCTCTGGCCAATCAGTTTCCACCACGAGTTTGGTAAATTGTGCATTGTACGAGACCAGATCTCTATTGCCTTGCTTCAAGTCCGGCAATTCATTATCGACAACTTGAGATATTCTCCTTCTATCAAAGATCCGCAGAAATTCCTGTTTAAATTCCTCATAATTTCTCAATATCGGATCATTTCTGGTTATGAGCGGCAAAGAACAGGCTGCTGCGTCCCCACTTAAATAGGATAAAGCGAACAACACCTTGGATTGCGCATCAGGGAAAATTGAAGGGCGGCACATTTAATGTAGTGAGCAATGAGTTATGAATATTTGCGCCTTTTGTGGGTCCCCACTAAATCGCTTTGGAGCTGCCAAGGGTATCACTGGGGACAATGAATGGATCACTTGAGTGGTCATTCTATTCGCACTCTCCGCTAGAGGATTCTGAGCATCCTGTCCAGAACTAAAGGGTTGTCTAAACCTCGGCACTAACTCTGCCGTTTCTTTTCTGGAATCCACTATCTCCAACTTAAGATTCTGATTCTCCTCTCTAACTGCACTAGGCTCTTTCTGTATTGTGTCTAAAATTACTCCTAACCCTTGCAAATTAATTCACTCTGCCATCTCTGTTCGGGTGCAAGTTGCAACTTGGGCACTTCACTCTGTCAGATCTACTTTACCCTTAAAGGATACTCGTTGTATAGATGCACAGGAACAGAGATGCTAGCTCCCGATTCCTCCTTGGGCAACAATTCAGAGCTCAAAAAATAATGTTCGGGAGTGGGTAGTATTAAATCCACGGGCAGGGGGGCAGGGAGGGGGGTAGGGGTTAGGGGGAAGTGTACGAGAGGGTGTTTAAATGTTTCTTGCTTTATTGGTGCAAAATGTGGTGCTGATCAGGTATTTCGAAAAATGGCCTTACGTAACCTACAGAGACTTAAGATGAGTGGGGTACTGCAAAAGTTTTCTCACTTTGAATTGATCCGTAGGTTGGAAACTGGGGTTACAGGTGAATGTGGGGGGGTAGAGACCGGGTGCTTTGTGTATTGACATGGAATGTCAATGGATTGGGGGATAAGATCAAGAGGAGGATAGTGCAACAGTACTTGAAGCGTCAGCCACCTGATGTGGTTTTACTGCAAGAATCACACCTGGTGGGACAGAAGACTAAGGCCCTCACCAGAAGGGGATACAAACTTCTGATACACGCAAACTACACCACAGGTTCACGTGAGACGGCAATCCTGTTCAAAAAGACTACACCCCTTATATTTCATAAGACTCAGGCCAATCAGAGAGGCAAGATCACGGGGTTGAGGCCCAATGGGATGGTAGATATATAAATATACTTTTGGTTTACTTACTACCAGCTCTGGGTAAAACAGAGCTAGAAGACCTTGTTTGTAGGCTGACGGGATTCAGGGAAGGCACTTTTATCATGGGGGGGACTACAATATGACTCTTGATGATACAGTGGATCGATACCCACTGAGGCCATGTGACTGGCGGATAAAGGCCGGGTGCTTCAACCCACTGTAGTTTGTCGCACATTGATTACTTTCTTACGCACATGTTCGCCATATGAAATTTTACCTAGTCTCGAGCATATCGGACCCCTCCCCAGTCTGGGTAGACTACGCATATGGGGAGCGCCAGATGCGTACAACTATTGTAATCAATCCCTGGCTCTTACATATCCCAGACATGTGGGAGGAACTCCGCATGGAGTCAGAGAACTATTTTACAGAAAATGTGACCTCAGTTGAGTCCATGCACACAACTTGGGAAGCATATAAGGTAGTTCTTAAAGGCCAAGCTCTCTCTTTGAAGATGGGGTATGTTGCCAAGAAGTGTGAACTTCTGGTCCAGGTGGAGGAAGACCTCCTATTGGCGGAGCGGGAACATGCACGAGATCCCTCACCAGACACTAGCCACTGGCTTTTGCTGAAGCAGGTTGAATATCAGATAAAAACTAGAGAGCACATGCTGGCCAAGTATTGACATACCCAATATAGGATATATGAAATGGAAGATAGATCAAGCAGGACATTGGCGTGGTTGGAAAGGCGTAAAAAGGGTACGAGATGGGTGTATAAACTGAGGATGCCAGAGAGATACACAATGACACACTCACGGAAAATTGCGGAAGCATTCGCTACCCACTAAGAGAAGGTCTACCCATTACACAGCTGAAAATTCGAGACAGCTCCTCCAGGATAGTGACGTACCAGCCCTCTCAGATGAGCAGAGAGAGACCTTAGATGGTGACCTCTCACATGACGAAATCAGCAAGGCCATAGGGCAGATTAAATCTGGAAAAGCAATGGGCTCAATGCCATGCCGATTGAGTTTCTGAAAGCTACTACCTCTCTAACAGTGCCGCACCTGAAAGCCGTGTATTTGGAAAGTCTAGAGGAAGGTAGGTTACCAGTGGACCAATGGTTGGCTACTATAGTAGTGATCCATAAGCCAGGTAAGCCACCAGATAGCTGTAGGTCCTATTGACCTATCATGTTGATAAATGTAGAAGCGAAGGTTTTACCTAAGGTTCTGGCCAACAGGTTAGCAACGGTTATTACATCATTGATTCACCCGGACCAGTCTGGGTTCATGCCACGGAGGAATAAGGCCCTCAATATCTGGCATTTGCAAAATGTTCTGGCTCGGAGGGAATATATCGAGTAAAGACGCTGCAGTGCTGTCTCTTAATGCTTCAATGGACTTCGATTCCATTGAGTGGCCCTACTTGTTTGAGGTCCTAGAAAGGGTGAGACTGGGTCCTTAATCTATAGTTTGGGTGAAGCTGCTATACACACACGTTTTGGGGCAGGTGAGGGTTAATTAATACACGTCCTGGGCATTTGGACTACGCAGAGGCACTAGGCAGGGATGCCCGCTGTCCCCGCTTCTGTTCTCTCTTTTTGCTGGAGCCCCTCATGGCCTGGGTGAACCAAGATGTGATGGTGCTTGCGATGCACTGGGCAGCTGATGTGGAAGATCGTATATCTCTATATGCCGATGACACACTGCTGTATTTGGCATCCCTGTACAAGTCAATAAGTGTGGTACTTGACATCTTCACAAATTTCGGAAAATATTTTGGGTATGTGATTCACTGGCACAAGCCCGTCCTGTTTATGCTGCATGGTCCATTCCCCGGCTCTCGGCTGGGTATACCACAGAGGTAGCAGAGGAAGGCTTCCGATAATTTGGGGATTTTCAATACCCCAGATTCGGCTTGTTTCTATAGCTCCAATTTGCCCCCCACTAGCTCGTCTGCATGCGGATGTGAAGCATTGGAGATCCCACCCTCTCTCGCTGTTAGGACGAGCTGCACTCTTTAAGATGTTGGCTCTCCCTCGCTTCCTTTGCATCCTTCAAAACTGCCCGCATAGAGTCCCTGATTCCTATTTCAAGGCAGAGGCGGGGTAACTTTGAACACTGCTGTGGCATGGGAGGGCCCCCTGAGTGGCGTTAAAGAAACTCACAAAAAGGGTGGTATGACGGGGGCCAGCTTTGCCTGACTTACAACTCTACTACTGGGCGGCACAATTGGTGACCGTAAACCACTGGATATACCACCCCGATGACCAAGCGTATGCTCTCGACTGTTATCAAACTGACGCTCCGGGTATCTGGGAGCCATTTACAACACTGATAGGAGGAACAAGCAGAAATTCTTTGGACCCACCTAACATATGCTGGACGTTTGACGCTTAGTACATTCCCGTCTGGGCTGGGCTTGTGTCCTTTCTTTGATGGCGCCATTATATTTATTTATTTTATGCAATTTATTGAGCGCATGATTACCCAAGGGTGTCTTGGCGCTTGACAGAAAAACTGAAGGTTAGACCCAGGAACATTGATGGAATCTAGTGGTTAAATAGCCAGGTCTTTAGCTGCTTCCTAAATGATATTAGTGTAGGAATGTTCTAAAGGTGACCAGGCAAGGTGTTCCATAATTTAGCCGTGGCTACTGCAAAGGATCTGTCTCCCCAAGTAGCCTTCTTGGTTTTGACTACCTTCAGAAGGTTGGCATCAGCGGATCTGAGAGTGCGTGAAGGTCGGTAGGGGCAAAGGGCATATTTAAGAAAGGATGGCACTTTTTCATGAATGCTTTTGAAAGCTATACACAAGGCTTTGAATTTGATTCGTTGTCTTACCGGTAACCAGTGAAGTTTGCGAATGGTGTTGGAGATGGGTTTGAATTTGGGTGTGCCTGTAACGAGTCTTGCAGCCGCGTTCTGGACCAGCTGAAGTTTATTGACTACTTGTTCTTGAGCATTAAGCATGAGAGCGTTACAGTAGTCGACTCGGGACATTAATAAAGTTGAGATCAAGGTGTTTATGGTGTTTGAGGGAAGGTAAGGTGGAAGTTTTTTGATCATTTTGATTGTGAAAAAGAGGCAGAATCTATTGAACTGGCTTGATGGGTGTAAGAGAGTTTGTTGTCAAAGATTACACCTAGGTTTCTAACCTTGGTGATAGGATTAGGAGGAGGGCCAAGGTCTTGCGGCCACCAGGTGGGAGACCCTGCGGGAGTGAGTTTCCCAAACACCATCACCTCGGTTTTATCCGAGTTAAGCTTCAGACAGTTTGAGCTCATCCAATTATGTATGGCAAGCATTCCTTTTTGGAAGTTGGTAGCAACTTCCATTCCGTTGTTATTAATGGCCAGGACAAGCTGTGTGTCGTCTGCGTAGGATGTTACTGCTAGACGATGAGCTTTAATGTCCCTCGCAAAGTCCGCCACATAGATGTTAAAAAGTGTTGGACTCAGCGAGGATCCCTGGGCGACTCCACAAGGTAATGAAAAGGAGTCAAGGAGAATGCATATAGTACATATCAACAACAAGCGAGGGTCCCTGATAATGGCAATACTAGGAAGAGGAGGCCAGGGAAGAATACAGACAAGAACAAAAACCTCTCCTAGAAGCACAATATAATTCTAAAGGTAATGCATCCAAAAATTAATATAAATCAATATTGTCCCACATCAAGACTCATTAGAAAAACTTAATTCTTATTTATTTTTTGTCAGCTTTAACAAAGGTAAATTTCATGATACTGTACATAGCAAATCACAAATATAAATATACATATACAACATGACCCCGATCATCCTACAGTCACCACACATCCTCACACTCAACCCAACAATCATACACAATACATGAAATGTGCAACAATTAAATAAACAATTGAAGCACGAAGAGAAAACACCAATACAGTGACTATCAATTAATCACAAACAACCAAACAGAGAAGCGCCAATGCGCGTTTCGTAAAGGACAATGATCCACAGTTCCTTCGCCAGGCCACAAATATACTTTGTATACAATTTCTTCTGGAGTGTGGATTTCTTTAGTTTTGATAATTCAGAAAATAGCCAACCAAGGGGGCTCACTTTTGAGATTAGTATTTACAATATTTACAATCTCTGTGGGGACAATGGAACAACAATAAGCATATACAAAATACATCCAGTAAATCAAATAATTCAGCTGCTGGAAAACCACAACCTAAATATAAAACCAGTAAACCAAACAAGTGAATGAAGAAGAAAACAAAACAAAAGTGCCTGAGGCAGAGTGCATAGAAAAACAACAACTATAAACATATGAAAAGGATGAAAAGTAACCGCCCATGTGATGGAAAATAAAAATAAAAAATAAAAATAAAAAGTGTAGAAGGTAAAACCCATATCCACTAAATAAGGCTGAAGCTTACCAAGTATCCACAAACAAAGGGGCATTAGGTCTACAGCACGCTCAACGGTCTCAAATGGAAAGTGGCACACCACACTTCCTAGGGTTCAGTAATGGCCTAATGTAAGAGGACTAATACATATGAATACACTATTAGGTGCCCACCGAGGATAACAGGCAGCGCATCTTAATATGGCCGGGATGCCTGTCACCCCCTCCCAACACAATCCCCAAGGATGGGAAGACGGACGCAGTTCTGAACTTTTTGGAAGGCGGGAGGGAGTTACCCTCCCGGCCGTATTTATTAAAATATGAAACAAAATTAAAAACATTAAAATAACAGTTTCATATCATGTACAATTTTCATTTATTACATTTTGATGAAGACATGTTCTTTGGCTAACCTCAACAAATCTCTAGTACAAAGGTTTTCCTAGCTGAGTCTAACATCCTGCAAATGCATACTTTCTAAATTAAAATTGTACATCCTAGCATTACGGGCCAACGGCAAGGTCCCAACCAGTGTCAGATCCCCACTACCAGAACTCTCCCCCTCACGGTGTGAGGGCGGCCGCGCAGGGGACTGTACCCTCTGTGCCAACTCCAATTTCCCTTGTCTTGCGGGGGCCCCCATTTTAACTCGACGCCATCTTAACGGTCGTCCGAGGACCAGTGTGAGGTGTCTGTAAGAAGGCAGCGTGGACCCCCCTCCCACCCCACACTGTCTATCACATCCGCAGTCGCAGATATCCGGGCCCCGGGGAATTCGTAGGAGGGGCATCTAGCCGCCTCCTCCCCTGGAAGGGGCCTATGGCCGTCTTCCCTTAGGCGACCCATACTTAGTGGGTGCCGCCTCCCCGTGGGAGGGGCCAATAGCCGCCTCCCCCCGGGCGCTCCCATCCATTGTGGGTGGCGCCCCCCCTCTAGGGACCTTGAAATTACTGCTCACCGATCATGACCTTACCGCCCGACCAAAAAATAAATACGACATTTGTTTACCTACTAAGGAAGAAAATTAACTGTACACTGCAATATTTGTCTATATTACTATACATTCATCACCTCATTAAACTAGACCGTTATCATCCGCTAAACCAAGGGAAGAAGATGTTATCAAGCAAATCACTTTATTGCAGTACCAACATTGCCATTTTATTAACCGCTAAACCAAGAGAAAAAAGATGTTATCAAAGCAAATCACTTTATTGCAGTACTAACGTTGCCATAAGGGGCTGGTGGGTGGGTCAAAATTGCTCCTTGTTCCGTCGAGGGCTCACGTGCAACGAGTGGGTGCAGCTTCCAAGCACAGGAACAAGAGTATGCTTCTTCGGATTCCTGCCCTCTTTATTCCTCTTCGGAAGGGCGTGTACCCTCCTCCGGTACGCCTACTGGGCGTGGCCAACGGTGTAGGTGTCTAGGACAACCCCTCTTGGGCGGGAAAAGGTGCGCCCCGGCTACGCCGCTTCGGGCATACCAGCCGTGACACGCCCCCCGCCCAAAATGGTTTCCCGGGGGGATCCGGGCCCCCTACCATACGTTCGGGGGGACCAAGTGGTCGCCCCTTTCCACATGGATCACAAAAGCTGTATAACATAGGCAGACCAATGTATCCATTGGTGGATAATGTACATAAGGTACACCTAGTGTATATACCAACATCAGAAAATATTAGAACTACTTTACCTGACAAACACTCCATAATAATACATAGGAGTAGTTCGCCCTCAAAGGAAAAAAGGGGGTATTATTGATCTATAAGTGGAACACACTAGGTCAATTAAATCATAAGAAGGCTTACCCTCCAAAATTGTGTCTCCAGAGACCGCCCTTAATTTGGGTATTGACATCAATATATACTGGGCTGACTGTACTGTGCAGAAATAAAAACATAGAAAAGATGGACTAAGTACAACGGTGATGTTAGGGCATTTCCCATAACTGTTAGGGCAATACTAGCGAAAGTAACATACCTCTCCTGAAATATTCGTTGCTATACAGTGTAATACGCCAAAATTCACAATCAAGTAGAATTTTGAGTCCACAAAATGCAGCAAATTTTATGGTCTTCTCGCGCTTCACTCGGGCACCAGGAAGAAATGCTAAGCGAGGCCCATAACCACCAAAATCAAAGCTCAATACTATACATACAGGTACTTCCCAGACTGCTCCCCAACATGTAGAAATCGAGACTAAGGAGGCTAAACACACCCGTATCGACAAGACCATAGAGAATGTGGAAGCTCCCACTCGAATCGGGCAATGAAAAGAAGATACAAGTACGACTTTAGCACACCAGGTCGAAAGTAGAGGCTAAGAAAATATTTATCGCCTTAACTGGCAGAAAATCCTGCCTTATCCCACTTGAAATGGGTAACGCATGGGTAAGACATGGGTAAGACACAATTAAGCCTATACCTAACATAATCAAGATATGGGGCTGTGTGAACAAGTACCGCCCTAACTAGCAGAGACTCCCACCCTAAAACGAGCACACCCGTTCTAAAAGCATTCCTGTAATACCTGATATAGAGCCACATCTGCACACGTCATACAGGTTTCTTTCCACTGGCGGAATCCGGAGGAACGGGAGAACGTACATATAAGCCTCCATATATATGTCCACACAAAACAGGAAATCACCGACACCTGGAAACCGGCAGTGTGGTCCAGACACAAAGAAAGGACTAACAATATGCAACCTGAGTAGTAATCGTCGCCATAATAGTGCAGGATTGAATTGATAGAACAAAAACTACGACAGTATGTAAGCATCTGATTTCACCGGATCAATGCTTCGGATGGCAACGTAGTGCTAAAAAAACGCTACTAAAGTAAAATACACTAATGTAGGGTATATCATAATAAAAGTGCCGTCATCAGGAAGAAAGAAATCAGGCTCTTAGTAGATGTGCTCCACCAATACCGCAAAGAAGGGAATACCAAAAACCAAAAACTATAAACTGCAAATGCGATACAAACAATTCAGCAGAAGATACAGAGCGGCCATTTCCATGGAAACAATGTATAAATAAGAAAGAAGGACTCAGCCAGAAAGGTCTACCTAATCGGGAGCCATCTTAAAGTGGTAATTTGTGCCGTAAAACATAAAGGGCAATAAAGGAGCCGGGAGGGATTATAAAGCCTCACTAACGGGCCACCCAATCCCAATTTGGATGTATACTCCAAATACCCCACAACTACTACAATCCAGAGGTGCAGGCGTAACGCAGATCAGCAAGAGGGAAAAATGGAACTGACATGGCCATATAGTGAGTGAGCCATTGGTGAAACAGAGACATCAGGACTCATCGTGTCAGAATATCAAGATCATACACACAGAAATTGGAAATGCTGTGCTATCAGCCTGGGTTTGATAAGTGGGACCTTATAGAGATCGCAGTGATGAAGTACCTAGTTCAGAAGGAGGCTCTGCTGACATTTGGGGAGCTACAGAGCCAATATAATTTTGCCCAGGGTGAACTGTAGAGATATTTGCAAATTAGACATGCATTTCTGACGGCTTTCCCATCCTTTACGGACATACCTGATTCTTCTCCATTGGAAGACCGGTTGTTAGATGGGCCTTAAGTTCCAAGGCGATATTCCTCACATATAAAGAGCTATGTAATAACTTGCCGGACACTTTTCCACAGCTCAGGGAGCGGTGACATGATGATCTGGCCCAAATAAGTGACAAAGACTAGCCGGCTGCTCTTATGTCTCCTTGAGACGTGGCAATCACACTTAAGTTTAGGCTCATACAGCTTAGAATACTTCACCGATCATATATTACAGGGAAGAACTTAGCTAAAATTGGTTCTAGACACAACAACCTATGTCTGAGGGGTGAGGATAGCAGGCCATTTTTTCTCATATCCTGTGGAGATGCCAGAGAATACGTACACTCTGGGAGGGAGCCTTGGACCATATGCAGACAGCCCTGAGCAAAGAGGCAGTGTTGACACCACAATTGGGACTGCTTAATATGTGGGAGGCGACTGATCAAACTGAAATTGAACAACAATTCACAACACTGGCATACACATTGGTTAAGCGGGCGCTGGCGAGGGGATGGGGGATCCAGTGTGCCGCCTATCACTGTGTGGGCGAAGGAAAAGGACAGGTACATGCTTGCGGAGACCGAGGTGTTTGTGGCCAGGGGATGCCTTAAAAAATGGGATCAGAAGTGGTCAATCTGGAACAAATATGGTGGTGAGCCTTGTATATCGCCTGTAGTGGAATTGGAGATACGGAGAAATGTTGAAAACAGTGTTGCTTTGTAACAATTAATTTGTTTACTGCTTACCCGCAAACTCTCTGACTTGATTTGGATAGTGTTGTATGCTTATATATGTAAGGCTGTAAAATACCAATAAGCAACATTTAAAATATATATATATATATTTCAATGCCATTGTTGCAGAGAAAGCATTGCATATTTCTGCTCAATCAGGCTTGGTAATTGCCGAGAGTGCCTGGTGCATACTCCAGGAGGTAAATGAGGCAAGGTGCCTAAGCATCACGATATTGGTGAAACAGTCACATTTGCAGTTCAAAACCAGTCTATCTCACTTTCGAGCAAAGTCTGTTTATTTATTAAACTTCCCCCTAAACAAAGCAATCTAGAAAGACTGTGCATGCCATCTAATGGTCAACGCCCTAAAACATATTTTCGCTCATAGCACGCTATGCAGAAACGCGGAAAGCGCTCTGTGCTCTCAGGTTAGATTGCTCACTTTGGACACCATGGACGGGTCTCCCTCTAAACCAAACCTGTCAAAACTGTGTGCACTTGGCTAATTAACACTTAACACGAAGAGCATTCTCCGGTAATAGGCCACACTCAGGCGTTTGGAAGTTTTGTAGCAAAGCAAGGACAGGAGCATAGGGGATAATAACACTTCTCTTAGTGCTTTGCAAGAGCTTCACTGTTCAAACATTGCCTTAGTTACTGTTGCCAAAACTGTGCTTCTGAGGTGCCTGAGGGAGGAAAAAGTGGGCAGCTGGTTATATTGCTTACTCAAGTGGCACGCACACATCACTGTTTACTAGTAAAAATAATTTTCAACAATAATGTTAGAAAAGCTCGGAGCATATGTTATATTTACTCTTATGTTTTTTGTGAAAAATTGCATTAAAAAAAATCATAGGTAGAAATACTTTACGCAAATGACTTGACAACTCACCAGTCTACTGTATATTCACATTTACACACTCCATATTGTTTAGATGAAATTGTCCTAACCAGTAAATTAGTATGCACCGATCAGCATAATAACAAGCATTAAAAATGCTATAGGTCTCACATTTGTTGGACTTGGGAGTTATTAGCATTACAAATTAAAACGTTTTTTAACTACCCATGTTGCAGGGTGCAGTACCATATGTGACCATGCAGCCTGCAAAAGTTGGAGTTAATAACACCAATACAAATGCCAGTACTGTTAAGCACTTATTGTACTACATTCTATTGGAGACACATCCGTGAGTTAATGTGAGCCAAGGCAAATTAAATTGCATACTTTTTATTTATTTTCAATTAGTATTTGTTTTTTTCTTAGTATCAAACAACTTGAATATTATGAATTACACAAATTTCATATATACAACCAAAACCCACAATTTACAAAAAATATTATACAACATGTAAAACAATCAAATTAATTTTGGCCATTACCTACAAACAAATACAATAAAGCATAAACATATAAAAATTAAACATGAAATAATTAGACATGAAAAAATTACATACACTGAAAAATTTAAGTTTTTCTTTTTGATTTGGCTATACAATATTGAAGTCAACAGGGCCTAATTTTTGTATACCCTCTCTATGTCCTAATTACTTCATTAGCTTTCTTCAGTATATCAGACAATGGGGATTCCTCTTTGGTAGCACATGTTGAGCAGAGATGCGTGGGCGACGCATTTCGAACTGAGGTGTTATTAGACCCAGTTCTCATCAGGACCAATAGTTGAAAAAGGACAGTGACACTATATTATAATATTATCAACTAGCCAACAACCGTCATAAACAATGTACCACCGTTTAGACCTCGGTTACCTCTATAAGAGATCAGCCAATCTTTTTTCGACTCCTTTTATATGTATGGCTCCACCACTGATTTCCATCAATGATACTTAGAAACAAGAAAAAGAAGAGAAGGACAAATTATAAGAACTCCTTCCCAGAATACATTCCATGGAATTTAGTGTTCATAAGTGTTAGAATCTACACTTACTTATCTGTTTATGTGGGGGAGGGCACACCAACGGCCATCCTAACTGTAAAACAGCTCCTGGATGTTGAAAAGAAGCAGGGGACTGTAATCTACTTTCTAAACAGGAGTTGACTTGTTTACATAATGCCAAAACTCAGACAGCACCTGCCTTGTGTGTTTTGAAGTGTCACACGTCGTGGTTTTTTTTCCTGTAAGAATAATTTTAAACCTGGGTCAGCAACTGGCAGAATTCCCAATCCATAGTTGCTCATGATAGCTATTAGAACTGGCAAACTGGTCACATTGTAGTTCGTGGTTCAAAATCCAAAAATGGCGATCTTTAAAAAAAGCGATTTCCAATGCTCCCTGTTCATGGGATTATTGCGTTGTCAAATTAGCGTGATAATACGTGGCCCGCCGACATGCAATACATAATAACGCTCGAGCTGTCCATAAATCCAACGTATAAACTCTGCTTAGCCATTTTGTCACATTTCTGATCTTATCAAAATCGAGCATCGTTGGCGGCACTTACTTTTGAGTAAATATTAGCGGAGTGTTGTGGATGGCATTCTGCTATCCTCGCGATTCCGAATGCCACTACTAGCGCGTCTCAGGCATTTAGCTTCCCGTTTGTCACATGGACTACAGGTTGCTTGGAATTGTAGTTTTTTGGGTTTCGTATTTTGGATCCCACGTTTATATGAAGCTTGTGACTAAGTGCCAACGTCCTGATGTCCCTCTCACAGATTATGATTCGCGGGGAATCGAGCATGCTTGTTGTCACATGATCACAGGCCTGATGGGAAATGTAGTTACACAGCCCTGCAGACGTATCTGTGTCGATTCTGATGCAGACAAGGGCATAAGTATATATACAGGCAAAATCACACTTATGACTTGGTGCAAACGTCCTTATGTGCCTCTCACAGATTGTATATTTCAGATAATTCATTTATCCCATTGATTGCTGTGTCAAATTTTACAATCAATAAAGCCTCTCTCTGTGTAAGTTTTCTTTCTAAATCTCCTCCTCGTGGGTCGTATTCCAACTTTGAAATCACTGTCCAACGCAGATCCTGTTCTCCATGTATCTGGTTGATCCAATGGTTCACTAGTGGTACAGACAGTACTTTCTTCTGAATCCGCCATTTGTGCTGAGATATTCTGTGCCGTATTTCTTGATTTGTCTTCCCAATATTAAGTTTCTGCCATGGACATAGGATCCTGTAAACCACATTTTTAGATTTACAATTAGTAAAGGTGTCATGTTTCCAATGTATGTTATTATAAGAGAAAACAACTCCTTCCATCGTCTGATTACAACAAACACATGTTCCACATTTGTGGTGACCCTTGATTGGGGGTAAACCCAATTGGTCCCACAAAGTTTGTCTAGATCCACTTCTTGTAGGGCTGCTCGAACGACCTGGTTGCCAATGCTGTTATCCTTCTTCAATGCGAATAATGGATATTCATTCAATGTGTCGTCTAAATGTTGGACCAAATGCCAATTTAGGCGGAATACTTACTTCAAAAAGTTGGTATTGGGGCTGAATTTCTGACGCATACTAGGCCGTCCCATATTTTCCCTTTTCTTTCCAAAAGTGTGTCCCTCGGAGTCCACCATGCCCGCTTCATTGAATGTTTCAGTAATTTCTTCGGATAATTGCGATTTTTTAATCTTTCAGCTAACTGATTGGCATGAAAGTAGTATTCATCTTTAAAGTGCAATTACGTTTTATCCGTAAAAATTGACCATAAGGGAGGTTATCCCTAGGCTTCGTGGGTGGTGACTGTTGTAATGTAGGGATTTATTCCAATCCTTTTCTTTCCTGTATAAAGTTGTTACCAAGCCCCCTTCTGAAGCATATACTTCCACGTCCAAAAATGTCATCCTTCGTGGTGCATGGTTCATGCTAAACTTACTTTCAGCCGATCTGTTGTTTAGCGCCTGAACAACTGAAGTAAAGTTTCTTTATTCCTAGTCCATATCATAAATATGTCATCAATATATCAGATACAATCCGATATACTGTGAGTGAATGGGTTATTGTTATAAACAAACTTGTCTTCAAATTTCGCCATGTACAAGATGGCCAGCTCTGGAGCGAAAGTGCAGCCCATGGCACATCCTTTGGTTTGAAAATAAAAATCATTTTCAAATTTGAAGTAATTTTTCAGCAAAGAAAAGCTAGCCAATGTCATCATGAAGTTGGTTGGTACTCTGGTTGGTTGTGATCTTGTCTCCAAAAATGATTGTATTGCTTTTAACCCTTCTTCCGGAGGGATCTGAGTAAAAAGGGATACTAGGTCTATTGTCACCAAAATGTGTTGACCAGGTGAGAATTTGACTTTATCAATTTTATTGATAAAGTCTGTGGTGTCCTGAATGTAGGACAATACCTGTTTCTTGAATGGTTTTAAGAAAAATCCACATATTTTGAAATAGGCTTTGATCGATTCACACCCTGAGACTATAGGTCTCCCGGTGGATTTTTGTGAACTTTGGGAAGAATATAAAGAATTGGAATTCTCTGATGTTTTTTGTTCAAGAAATAAATTCTTTATGTCCAACAAGTCCTTGTTCTTGTCCATATTTAAGTATAGGAATGAGCTCATTCTGGATCTCTAATGTGGCGTCTTTGTCGATTTTTCTATAACATTCTTTGACATCCAATTGTCTTCTCACTTCAATGATGTAAACCTGAGTGCTCCATACCACTATGGAGCCGCCCTTGTCGGCTTGTTTTATGACAATTGATGTATCGTTCTTTAGAGAGGTAATTGCATCTTTCTTCTATTTAGTGATGTTAGATTTAACAAAGTTCCTTTTTCTTTCTTGATTACTAATCACAGATAAAACTGTTTTTTCAAAGGTACAAACTTCTTTAGGTATTTTATTTGTTGTTGGGCAAAAGGTTGACTTATTTCTTAGTCCTGTCACTTCCGTAGGCATAGGTATCGGATTTTCCAAGAAAAAAGTCCTCAATCGTATTTTTCTGCAAAATTCAATCACTTCAGATTTTATTTTTACAAAGTCTGTGTTTTTAGCTTGTACGTAAGACAGTCCTTTGCTAAGTAAACTTACCTCCGGTGGAGTTAATTGGCGATTTGAAATATAAAAAATGTAAGATATAACTACGTTTTGTAATATTCCCGCCTGGTCCTCATTTACCGTGGTTGATTGGGGTATCTGCTCCTGCCGCGGGGTCTCGTTTGGCCTCTTCCTAAAAAAGGAGTTCCTCAGTTGGGGAAAGAAGAATTAAGTTGTGGTTGGTTGTTTCCCCTCTTATTTGGATTGAAAGAGATAAATCTGCCTTCATTGTTTTCTGATTCTCCTCCTGATGATGACGAGGCATCTGAAAAAGAGATAAACTTCTCTCTTGATCTACCTTGATTATCAGAGAGAAATCTCTGTGATACTTGTATTGTATAAAAATCTGCCTGCAAATAAGGATATGTGGTATTCAGTGAGAAGTTCTTTTTGTCTTTCTCAAATTTAGTTTCTTTTTGGTTTATTGTATAATCTTTAAACTATGCAATTTCTTTTTCAACTTTCAACAATAAAGTCTTTGCATCTGAAATAGATTGATTATCTTTTATTTCTTGTTCTAATTTCGCAAATTCGACTAGTTCCTGTTTAGAAATCCATTGTGCTGTCTCAATAGTTAGAGACATAAGATCCCGGCTGCATTTTGTCTCAATGCAGCTGTAACCTTTTTTATATACTGGATCTTCCGTGAATATTACTGGAATATTTCTTATCTGGAGACCACCAGGAATAGTACCTGATCTAAGATGTTTTAATAAATAATGACCATGAAGCTCTGTTCTTATTTGTTTTTTCTTTAATCTTGTAAGTTTATCTGTTTCATTCTGTGTTTTAGCAGAATTGCTTAGTGATACCGAGGAAAACAACAGGGGTGCGTTAAGTAGTTTTTGGATGTGGTCCAAAGATCCCCATTTTGGGATTTTGAACTATGAACTACGAACTACAATGTGACTAGTTTGCCAGTTCTAATAGCTATCATGAGTAACTGTGGATTGGGAATTCTGCCAGTTGCTAACCCAGATTTAAAATTATTCTTACAGGCAAAAAACCAAGACGCGTGACAATTCAAAACACCCAAGGTAGGTGCTGTCTGAGTTTTGGCAATATGTAAACAATTCAACTCCTGTTTAGAAAGTAGATTACAGTCCCCTGCTTCTTTTCAACCTTTCAGGAGCTGCTTTTCAGTTAGGATGGCTCGTTGGTGCGCCCTTCCCCACATAAACAGATAAGTAAGTGTAGATTCTAACACTTATGAACACTAAGTTCCATAGAATGTATTCTGGGATGGAGTTCTTATAATTTTTCCCTCTCTTTTTCTTCTTCTTTCTTAGTATCATTGATGGAAATCAGTTGTGAAGCCATACATATAAAAAAGATTCTAAAAGAGATCGGCTGATCTCTTATAGAGGTAATCAAGGTCTAATCGGTGGTGCATTGTTTATGACGGCTGTTGGCTAGTTGATAATATTATAATATAGTGTCACTGTCCTTTTTGAGCTATTGGTCCTGATGAGAACTGGGTCTAATAACACCTCAGTTCGAAACGCGTCGACCACGCATCTCTGCTCAACAAGTGCTACCAAAGAGGAATCCCCTTGTCTGATATACTGTAGAGAGCTAATGAAGTAATTAGGACATAGAGAGGGTATACAAAAAATAGGCACAGTTGACTTCAATATTGTATAGTCAAATCCAAAAAGAAAAACCTTCATTTTTCAGTGTATGTAATTTTTTCATGTCGAATTTTTTCATGTTTAATTTTTTCATGTTTAATTTTTATATGTTTATGCGTTATTGTATTTGTTTGTAGGGAATGGCCAGAATTAATTTGATTGTTTTACATGTTGTATAATAATTTTTGTAAATTGTGGGTGTGGGTTGTATATATGAAATTTGTGTGATTCATAATATTCAAGTTTTTTGATACTAAGAAAAAAACAAATACTAATTGAAAAATATAATAAAAGTATGCAATTTAATTTACCTTGGTTCACATTAACTCACGATTGTGTCTCCAATAGAATGTAGGACAATAAGTGCTTAACAGTACTGGCATTTGTATTGGTGTCATTGTTTTTGGGCCCAGCCTTACTGTGAAAGTGCTGAACCTCTTTTCTGCTAAGAGAAGTTGGAGGTAATGGCATAAGAAATGCCAATGTTTTTAAGTTGAGCCTGGGCAGAGCATGCACTGCTCTGAGAGGCATCCAGTATTCAGGTAGGAATTGGAATCCCCGCCCACTCTCCTCCCATATTTTTCATTGGCTTGCATTATTGTCCACTGTAAACTGTGGCTGTTCATTGGTCAATACGCTCATTAGTCCTTCCTTAGTACCGCCTTGTCTCATTTTGTAACCTCCCACGGCTAAATCCTGTTACATATGTTGTTACTTGGTAGGCTTTTATTACAGCCTGTGAGCAGCAGGCAGGACAAGCTCTCTACTAACGCTTTTCAAAAAATGTATAGCACAAATGCATTTGCAATGCAATCGGTGTTGCATTTGCGACAGTTTAAGCAATTTGTCATTGTAAATGACAATGCCTTTTATTTATCTGTAAATGTGAGATCTACTGCATTGCAAATCCTAGCTTACTTTTTGAGAGGGAGTGATAATGGATTTTTTATTAGAATGGGATGAGTAGTGGCCCTTTTTCTATATATAGGGACTAGCTTGGAAAGTGTGTTTTAGACGGTATTGTGTAGGGGTGGCAGGATGCAAAGCATATTGAGTGTATGGGAGGAGGTAATAAATACGAGTTCAGTGGGGATGGAAGCAGACGGCAGACAGGGCTGAAGCAGGTGAAGCATTCTTGTATGTGACTTTACTATGAATCCTCCTGCCTTGCAGAGCTCATTCACAGGTTCAGCTACATGGGAGGAGAGAATTATGGGTCATACGTAACAGGTAGCTCTCAATGAAGTGCAGGTGTTTTCTATCTGACATCCCCTAGAAATACTTGTGGAAAACAATCCTATTATTGACGTTTACTTATATCTATTTTAATACATACAAGTGGCAATGTGACCTTATCAGAATCTGAATGTTCAAAATGTTTTCACAACCCCCCCAACACATACAAGGAGATACAAGAAGGACATATCCAACCTTATCCACATATATAAAGACAAGAAAGAAACAAGGCAGTGGGATGCCCAAGAAAACAGTTATCTGTTCAAATATCTTTATTCTTTTAAAAAGAAGGAATTCATACAGTATAATGGAATACAATACAACAGAAGAACTTGAACAATAAAAAATAGTGCAAGGCTCTATATATAATGTTTAATAATTATCTGAGTTAGGTTTAATGCCAAAAAGATAGTTGTATTGCTTATAAATTAGAGTAAGAAAAAATGAGCGAAAAAAAGAGAAGAAAAGAAAAAGAAAGGATAGGAGTGAAATAGGAAAGAAGGAGAAAAGAGGAAATAAAGAAAAGAGAAGAGAGAACAACATGGAGATAGAAACATAAATAAAAAGTAGCTAAATGAAGATAAGTATAGAAAAGAAAGATAGAGAGATGGTGACACCTGCTCCAATGGAGAAAATAAAGTCGTACAGTCAAAAAGGATATTAGGCCACCAAACGGTGAGAGGACAAATTAATATATTTATCTAGTGACCTCCAAATAGTATTAGAAAGGGAAGGAGTACAGTGTTTCTTTTCAACCGTAGTATGAGCCCCACGAAGAAATTATACCCAAGCCCACTAAGTATGATATGACAGGAGTTTATAAAGGATTTCCAAACAGTCAAAATGATCTTGGCCGCAATTGATATAAGGAGGTCTAATAACTGCATATCAGTATCATCCATGGGAAGAGGAGTACAGGCAGCCTACTGATGCAATAAGGTAATAGGAAACTAAAGCTTCAATGGAGTATAAAATATTAGTGATACGTGTTTCTGAATTAGATCCCAATAGGAATGTAATAATGAGGATTCAAAAAACATTAGTTGGTGATTTCCTGAGACCAAATTGCAATTCCAACACAGATCATTATCCCTCAGTTTCAACTTAAATAGACAAGGTGGGGTCCAATGAAGAAGATTCATAGTAAAGAATTTAGATTGCATTAGAGATGGAGCAATCTTATTCCGCAGTGAAACCTTCCTAATTTTCTCCTATGACTCTTGTGAGACGTGTTTGAAAATGTCACTATTAAAATGTTTTTGACCATTTATTTTGTGTAATAGAAGCCTGTGCTGGCGGAGGCGCAGATAAAAATGTATAGACTTTCGAGGCAGTATGACCTGAACGAGACCACATAGTAAAAAGTGAAATAGTAGTCGAAGCAGTACATAGGGGTACATTAGACAGTGTTACCTTTAATTTTAAAAAGGAATAGAAATCCATATTATTAAGATTATATTTCTTCACCAAAGAAGAAAAGGGAAGTGGATCATGATTGGAGTCGGGTAGATGCTTGACCAACAAAAGACCACTATTAGCCAAGAGGACATCTTAAACGAGTCACTCTCAGTAACATGTTTAGGTTTATACCATAATGAGGACCATCTCGACTTATTAATGGGGTTGGAGACCTTTTTATTTATATCTTTTAGAGCATTAATTGTGTCTGAAATAATACGAGTTGGATGAGGGTAAACAATCTTAGACGCAGTGAGAAGAGAGGGGGTAAAAAGAGAAGAGCACAGCTCTTGTTTAATGTGAATCCAAAGAGGGGTATGTTGAGAATCCGGTAAAAACCAGAAAGCCCCCTGAGACGTTTAAAAAGCAATTTGGTATAGGTTCCAATCAGGAAGATTACATACACCGAAAGCAAATGGCTTCCTAAGATACTTAGATGCAATTGTAGCACGTTTATCACTCCATAACAATTTGGAGGTAATTGAATCAATTTCAAGGTAAAACGATAAAGACAGCCTAACAGGTAGCATAGCAGATAAAAAATTATTAATCTGAGATATCATCATCTGAAGAGTATGAAGTCTTCCCCACCATGAGACATATTTCGGAGACCATACGCATAAAACATCTTAAAAAGATCATAAAAGTTAGGAATCCTAACTTTCCTACTCCTAAATGTCAGTTGTGAATACCGAAAGTCGTAAAGTTAGGATTTTGTGTCAGATTACTTTTGTGAATCGGGCCCATGAATTTTTACAATTCCAATTCATTTAAGAGCAAACATACCATTCCTACCTGTTCCCAAACAAAAGTTATCACCTATTAAATGTAATGAGGCATTTCAATGTTACCCTTTGTGAGAGGTTAAAACAAATTTGGGAGTTTTTCATTACCAGGACATAATACTTAAAAGTGCATGGACGACTTTTTAAATACATTGCACCCTGCTCAATTGACTGTTTAGGGCTTATCTTAGTGGGGATTTATATATAATAAAAAGCGGGGTATAGGCCTCACAAAAGGTTTATTCTCCTAGGTCGAATTGGCAGTTTAAAACTGCAACCATGGTGCTTAAAGGGCTACTTAAGTGGGTTCACATAAGTGCTGCATGCCCATTTATAGGCCGTGGGTATACATTGTACCACGTTACTAAGGACAGATCAGTACATTAAATGTGCCAATCAGCATAGGCGGGTTTTACCTTCTTTTATGGAGTGAGCACAAGCACTTTGGCACTGGTTCCAAGTGGTAAAATGCACAGAGTGCTAAAGCCAACTAAAACGAATTTGAGCAACTGGAGGGAGCAGGCAAAACATTTGGGGGAAGACCACACTAAAGGCAGTCAGCTCTAAAAATGGGTGGTTCTCAGGTGTTCCAATACCCCAACCAATCGTTTTTGATGCAATGTCAAATATACAAAGATTGCAAAGCCTGGCTATGCACAATAAAATAAAACCTTCTTAAGGCTGGTGCAGTCAGAGAAATGTTTTAGTGTAATCATACATTTTACAAGCTCCACATCTGCTGCACTGTACAGCACATATTTTGTGTGAGAAATGCTACAAAATGTCAAAGCATAATATTTAGTACTAGAAGGGTAACATTCCATTGCAAAACCTATGCTAGACAGCATGAACAGACCTTTGCACTGTGGCGCAACAGTTTGTGAATGGCTCTAGGAAGCTTTATTGAACATCAATACAGGGGGGTAGACCATATGTGGTACATATGGCCCTCATTTACGGGGATTTGGCGTAGGGCAGTAGAGCACATATTTTGTGTGAGAAATGTTAAAAAATGTCAAAGCATAAGATTTAGTACTAGAAGGGTAACACTCCATTGCGAAGCCCATGTTAGACAGCATGATGATACCTGCACTATGGAGCAAAGGTGGGTCCATGACTCAAGGAAGCATTAAAGAGTAAGAAGCAGACCATATTTAGTAAATATGTTCTGTGCTGCTCTCGCCCAGCGCAAGACATCATAGCATTTTTGATTGGGGCACTGCATTGAATATTTCTTTGGAAATCTGCCCCTGTGTGTCTTTACTAAATATATTAAGGATCTCTATGTACTCTGATAATTACATCTATTCATGCTTTTGACAGAATTTATAACCATGCTTGTGTTTAAAGAATTCCTGCAAATTGTTGGATGTTCATCATGCTTTATCCTGCGACTGTCCCCAGAATGCCCACAAACCATTTTCTTATATATTCTACGAATTTAAGTGGTAGCATATTCCTTTCATCTTACACTCTTTCCATCATATCTCCTTCTTCTCTGTACTTATTGTTCACTTCCCTTATTGACTTCCAAGTGATAATGAGGCTGTATTAAGCAAGTCTATGGACTTCCATATCCATTCTTAGCAAACAATAGATATTGTATTTTAGCACACCTTTCCTCCCTATAAACATTATGTAAGTTTCCAGTTGCTCTCTTTAGATATATATACCAGAGTGGCTTGCTATTTTTTTTCTTCTAGATAGCATCAGTTTTTTTCTTACTTCTTGAGACAGGAAGCATAGCTTCATTAAAGCCAGTGCGTTATGTGAAAATATGAAATGTATATGGTACCATGGGATTACAAGCAAAATGATTTGCGGAATTATTGTGAAAATTGAGATTATGGAACAGAGGGCTTAGTGTTGATTGTACTAAAACCGCTAAAACAGATGTGAAAAAACAGGTTTATTCTTTCACACTAAGAGACAATAAAACACATGAAAAAAAATGTTTTGGGTTATTCATTTGGAATCCATCTGCCGCTTTGAATTTTAAAATCTATGGCTTAAGGAGCCAAGCATGTGCACCTTGATAAAAAAAAATGCCTTGGCATTTACAGTAAATTTTGAAAGACAAACAAAGAATGAAATCCCAAACTTCAGAACTGTAAATATTTAGGCAGAGGCTGCACAAGGGCATGAGAAACTATCAGGACTGAGATGATTCCAAGAGGACGAGCAGGGTTTCCTTTTGGGACATGGATGTTCCATCTGTCATTGGAGAAAACAGCGTCCCTGGGTGATATGGTTGGTAGCTCATTGGTCACCCATCTTCTCACTATTGCAGATTCAAAGCACATATCTTGGTGTTTGTGTCACATGCACGTATCCCAATTAATAACATCAAAATGGTGGTGTCAGCAGTCGAAGAGCACTAAAAAAGACATGGGAACTCAATCAATCAATCAATCAGGGGTTTTAGAGCACTACTCACCCACAAGGGCCTCAAGGCACTGAGGGGAGAGGTGTGTGAGCAGCTCCGTTGGTCACTCGTAGAGCCAGGTCTTGAGGTCCTTTCTGAATTAGTGCAGTGCCGGGCTTCGTCAGATGCGGTGGGGGAGTTTGTTCCAGATCTTGGCAACATGGTAGGATAAGTATCTGCCACGTGCTCTGGCCCTGCTATGCGGGGGACCAAAGAAAGGGTCTGTGCTGCTACATGAAATGGGGGTGGGGTCAGTGCATGTGGGGGTAGAGTGAAATGTGGGGCTAAAAAAACTAAATATTTTATATGGATTATGTATGTTTTTTTGGTCTTTCACTTTCAGGTAGCTACATATAAAATAGTTTGAAGCTTAAATGAAAAATACATTTAAAAACAGTTATGTTAATCAGAGGCAAATGCACTATACTACATTGTTAAACTATATAAGTTAATGCACAGCAGAGGTTTTTGTATAACCGAGAGCCACAAAATTAAATTACACAGATTATAAAATAGACTGCTACAAAAGGTGCAAAAAGGTTTAAGATAAAATGGTGCTTCCAAAATCCAGATATTCGTAACACCTAGACCGTCTGTACTGCAATTTTCCTTTTATAACTGTCACTTAAGAGCAAGCAATTCACTGCTCAGCTCGTAACTCCCTTGTAATACTACTCAAAAAGAGTCAATCTTTGTCATCATAAAGATTCAAATGATTCCATCAATTAAAGCCACTACCTGCTTCTAAACACCCTTTACATATGCAGATTAGCCACTTGTGTATATTTGCCTTTTTTCCGGAATGCAGGCACCCCGGCAAGAAGGCTTGTTTAGCTGTCTGTCCCACTTCGCTATCACAGCAAATGAGACTCCCTGGATGAAACTTCAGCTTAAGTATTTAAACTATTGGAATGAACTATCCAGAGACGGTTGTCTTTTTACAAACAGGAGGGGAACAGTTTTTGCGTAAATAAAAATAATAATGGCAAGTCGTGGCCCTCTGATCCCATTCACTTTGATTTCTAGGTAGAATGAACTTTGACATAATTCATACCGAATCTGTGGTACAAATGGTATAATGTAGTGAGAATTTAAAAAAATTCAAGTCATTTGAAACATTTTTAAATCTACTGAAATATTCCACCCTAAGAAATAGTCAAGCACTTCTCACTATGGGTGCCATACCTTTAATGGAATAGGATTTTTTTTTATATAAATATTGCTACACCTTTATGGCTAATAACAACAGTGAATGGAATATATCTATTGTAAAATGAAAATATTTTAGGAAGGCTCCTGTGCCTTTCTTGAATTGCACCTACACTTCCTAACTTTGCTGTTATACCTTTAACTTTACTCTGCCAACACTTTCCTGCAGTCCGCCATAATTTTCATAGGAAAAGTTATCCAGAACAATTACTTTTTTGTTTAAAATGGGCAGCACTAATATTCCTCAATAGGGGTGACCATTCATTTACAGGGCCATCTTGGACCATCACTTCACAGCTTCTCACAGACCGCATTAGTGTGAATCTCTTATTCTAAACCTGGGTATTCATTACTATGACATAGTAGGAGTTATCAAATGTCAGTAATAGAAGCACTAGATTTCTTTGTATTTCTCTACGCGGCCGAGGTCATCAGACTCTCACAGAAAGCAGCAGAATGGTGGGTATGATATGTCACACCAGCCTACTCTTGCCAGTCTTGGATCCCCACAGATGAAACAGTTCAGGAGATTCCCAATCAAGCACCCCTTGTCAAGGTGAATCTGTGTCATACCTCCTAGAACGGGATTGCAGAAATTCTGACAGCGGTTCTCTCACTGAACAGCGCAGGCTCTTTGCTCTGTCAGAGCAGAGAGTATTACTCCAGGACTGGCAGAGAGAGATGCTATGAAGGATGTGTGAAAAAGAAGCGAAGCACTGCACGTTTTTTGGTCGAGCCGGAGCGCAAGTGCTGCTCTGGTGATGTGCTGTAGGTGCTGTACTAAGGAGAAGCCCCACCCACATTTTTCATTGGTTTGTTTCTTTGTCCTTCATAAATGCTGTCTTCTGATTCCTTCATAGGCTTGTTAGTTCCTCCTTAGTACAGCCATGTTGTTGTTTGTATCCTTCCATGGCAGCTGGCCCCTTTACTTCTGTTCTTACATGGTAAACACTATTTTCTTTAAGGACTTAGTCCTACATGAGGCACTATGCGGTTTAATTACATTCAGCAGCGCTGTACCCGCTTTCACTTTTGAAGCTGCTAGGATAATTGTGACCGCTTGTCTCCTATTGCAGACAGTGCATGCTTTCCTGCAGGGGACCGCCTTTCAACTCTCTGCTGTGTCCACTCCTCATCAGCCGAGCACCATGCTTAATATTTCATACTGTGAAGTTTCTTCCTTCTCCAATACCACAGCCCGGTTTCATAACAACATGAGCACAATAAAAACAATGTCGGCCACACCGTTTTTTTCATTAGATAAAGTGGCCGCTTTTATAAAGCATCGTTAAATGCCGTTTGTAATTAGCAAAATGGCGGCTGCAGCTTTTTTTTTCATCGCCAACACCACCATGGTGGACACCTCAGTAATAAAACTACCATGTTTTCATCAGCAACAGCAGCGTTTGTTTGCTTGCCACACACATCTCACAGATTCCAATCGCTCAACACTTCAAATGAGGTAGGTTTAAAGTTTACTAACGCAAAATGATAGAAAAACTAATTATAGATTGTTTGAGCAATACTTCAATAAGTAGATTGATTTTGGAATGTTGACGCCATACAATCTTTCTTTCACTTAATATTTCAATGCCAGGGGTCGTGGCTAGCAGCCAACGACAATAGCTTCTGACTATCGAAGCTCACGTTCCCTGTATTCCTATCCTGCCCTATCCTACGCCATCCATGGCTAGAAATTTGCTATAAGTGCCATGACTCCCTACCTATTTCCCCCCTGAGAAGATTAGCCAGTGTAGTGGCATGTGCGAACTTTCTGACCCCTTTTTCCGGAGCTCCAACTGGAGCGATAATGGTGGCTCCCTGAGGACGAGTGAGGGAGGTGCGGCCAGCACGGAGTTGAGGTGCCAGCAACTTGTAGATTCCAGTGGTGGCCTGGCAGAGCCCCGTGCATAAAGGAGAAGCTGGTGACGCCTGGGGAAGATCGAGCTGCGCTGCCTTTTTCCCGGCCGCCCGACCTGCGGAGCCTTGGTGAGTGCCGAGGAGACGCGTTGAGCCTGGAGGCCCCGGAGCAGCGACACGGGTGCTGCCGAACGTAGAGCAGTCGGAGCGGTCCTCAAAGGCGTGGGGGTTAGAAAGCCCGGCCGGAGGTGATTTACTGGCACTGCTGGGGATTGAGGCCAGGCAAGGAGGCTCAGCCGGCACACCTGACTGCCGGGAGATGATGGCGGAAGGGGACACGGAGGCCAGAAGATTGCTGTAGGTGGCACTCCGCTTCAAATCGAGGGCCTGGATTTGAGGCCTACCGCAGATCTTGCAAACGGTGAGGTGCTGGGGGTGAGAGAGCAGCAGGCGGGGAGGCGACTTTAACACTGGGTGAGAGGCGCCCAGAAATGAAAAGCACACATGGGGGATTGCTCAGCAGGAACAGATGGCGCAGATTACTAGATCAAATGGACATGTCTGCTGCCCTAGGTGCCTAACGTTATAGAGCAGCAGGGCCTTCATAGATGAAAATTGGGCCTGAGTCTCCTGCTGGACTTGATACAACTGTTTAAAGATTGGCGACCAATTCCATGGGGATCGGGCGCTCCACTGAAGGGTAGAGACTGGGGACAGAGGAGGAGGAGGCCAGCAAATAAGATTGTCCCATCTTCAAACACTCACACTGGATGAACCCTGTAGGGTGCACAGTCTCCCAACCGATTGAGGCACAGTTTTTCCTTTAGTCCACCCACTGAGAGCGGATTGGGGCCTGTGGTGTCTGGTGATGTGATATATAGACCTGACTTGGATTGTGTTATTGGTGAGACCTCTGGGCTTAAAGGCTGTGACTGATCTGGACAGAGGCGAATATAAGGAGGTGCATGGTGAGTGAATCCAGGAGGTGGCACTTTCGGCAGCAGTAAGACTGGAGCGTGAAGGCGAAGTCTTACTTAGGCGGTGATTGCAGCTGCAACCTGACGGGGGACCTCGCGCCTAGCGGAAGTGTCTGACCTCCAAAGCCGGTGACAGGGGCAGGAACGGTTGAGAGACGGTTCAGAGGAGATGTAGTACTGCCTGGATATTCCTTTTACCAGGTTGAAGATACCCCTGGAGTTGGTCTGCATCCTTATTTGACGTGGTTCTAGTTTACCCACACTCATGGCATTGGGCGGGAAGGGTCCCAAGGCTAACGCTCAAAAACAACTTGCCAAGTTTACCTGGTCTAAGTCAGGAGACAAAGGTGATCTGGCACAGATGGAGAAAGATGGGGGGCCACTGTCCCCAAGCAGGGATGTGAGTTAATCTTGCATGATATTATGGCGGCTATTAATGGGGTGCGTGCCTCGCTGGACTCGGCGACAGTAGAGGTCTTCCTTATCAATGCGGATTTCTGGAAGATGGATGACAAAGTAAAGCGTCCTGCAGACGGATACCTTGGAACATCAAATGCAGGTTCTCAAATTGCAAAAGGAAAAAGAGCGGATGTCGCAGCAGTTGGATGATTACGAAGGACAGGCACTTCGCAACAATATTCGCATCCTAGGAGTTCCAGAGAGAGCGGAGGGGCCAAAGGTAGACCTATGTGTGGAAGATCTTGTTACCAAGCACCTCAGGCCTAAGACTCCGTCCAGCTATTTTTCCATTGAAAGGGCCAAAGAGTGCCAGGTGGGAGACCGAATCCGGGAGCACCACCAAGGCCCCTCATAGTCCAAGTGTTTAACTATCGAGATAGGGACATAATCCTTCAGACAGCAAGATCTAGTCTCGATAACTATGAGGTAGCCTTCTTTCCAGACTTCACGGCTAAGGTTCAGGCCCAGCGATGCAGCTTTCAGGTGGTTAATATTACTTAATATTTCAATGCCAGGGGTCGTGGCTAGCAGCCAACGACAATGGCTTCTGACTATCGAAGCTCACGTTCCCTGTATTCCTATCCTGCCCTATCCTACGCCATCCATGGCTAGAAATTTGCTATAAGTGCCATGACTCCCTAGCTATTTCCCCCTGAGAAGATTAGCCAGTGTAGTGGCATGTGCAAACTTTGACCCCTTTTTCCGGAGCTCCAACCGGAGCGATAATGGTGGCTCCCTGAGGACGAGTGAGGGAGGTGCGGCCAGCACGGAGTTGAGGTGCCAGCAACTTGTAGATTCCAGTGGTGGCCTGGCAGAGCCCTGTGCATAAAGGAGAAGCTGGTGACGCCTGGGGGAGATCGAGCTGCGCTGCCATTTTCCCGGCCGCCCGACCTGCGGAGCCTTGGTGAGTGCCGAGGAGACGCGTTGAGCCTTGAGGCCCCGGAGCAGCGACACGGGTGCTGCCGAACGTAGAGCAGTCGGAGCGGACCTTAAAGGCATGAGGGTGAGAAAGCCCGGCCGGAGGTGATTTACCTGCACTGCTGGGGATTGAGGCCAGGCAAGGAGGCTCAGCCGGCACACCTGACTGCCGGGAGATGATGGCGGAAGGGGACACGGAGGCCAGAAGATTGCTGTAGGTGGCACTCCGCTTCAAATCGAGGGCCTGGATTTGAGGCCTACCGCAGATCTTGCAACCGGTGAGGTGCTGGGGGTGAGAGAGCAGCAGGCGGGGAGGCGACTTTAACACTGGGTGAGAGGCGCCCAGAAATGAAAAGCACACATGGAGGATTGCTCAGCAGGAACAGATGGCGCAGATTACTAGATCAAATGGACATGTCTGCTGCCCTAGGTGCCTAACGTTATAGAGCAGCAGGGCCTTCATAGATGAAAATGGGGCCTGAGTCTCCTGCTGGACTTGATACAACTGTTTAAAGATTGGCGACCAATTCCATGGGGATCGGGCGCTCCACTGAAGGGTAGAGACTCGGGACAGAGGAGGAGGCCAGGAAATAAGATTGTCCCATCTTCAAACACTCACACTGGATGAACCCTGTAGGGTGCACAGTCTCCCAACCGATTGAGGCACAGTTTTTCCTTTAGTCCACCCACTGAGAGCGGATTGGGGCCTGTGGTGTCTGGTGATGTGATATATAGACCTGACTTAGATTGTGTTATTGGTGAGACCTCTGGGCTTAAAGGCTGTGACTGATCTGGACAGAGGCGAATATAAGGAGGTGCATGGTGAGTGAATCCAGGAGGTGGCACTTGCCGGCAGCAGTAAGACTGGAGCGTGAAGGCGAAGTCTTACTTAGGCGGTGATTGCAGCTGCAACCTGACGGGGGACCTCGCCCCTAGCAGAAGTGTCTGACCTCCAAAGCCGGTGACAGGGGCAGGAACGGTTGAGAGACGGTTCAGAGGAGATGTAGTACTGCCTGGATATTCCTTTTACCAGGTTGAAGATACCCCTGGAGTTGGTCTGCATCCTTATTTGACGTGGTTCTAGTTTACCCACACTCATGGCATTGGGCGGGAAGGGTCCCAAGGCTAACGCTCAAAAACAACTTGCCAAGTTTACCTGGTCTAAGTCAGGAGACAAAGGTGATCTGGCACAGATGGAGAAAGATGGGGGGCCGCTGTCCCCAAGCAGGGATGTGAGTTAATCTTGCATGATATTATGGCGGCTATTAATGGGGTGCGTGCCTCGCTGGACTCGGCGACGGTAGAGGTCTTCCTTATCAATGCGGATTTCTGGAAGATGGATGACAAAGTAAAGCGCCCTGCAGACGGATACCTTGGAACATCAAATGCAGGTTCTCGAATTGCAAAAGGAAAAAGAGCGGATGTCGCAGCAGTTGGATGATTACGAAGGACAGGCACTTCGCAACAATATTCGTATCCTAGGAGTTACAGAGAGAGGGGAGGGGCCAAAGGTAGACCTATGTGTGGAAGATCTTGTTACCAAGCACCTCAGGCCTAAGACTCCGTCCAGCTATTTTTCCATTGAAAGGGCCAACAGAGTGCCAGGTGGGAGACCGAATTCGGGAGCACCGCCAAGGCCCCTCATAGTCCAAGTGTTTAACTATCAAGATAGTGACATAATCCTTCAGACAGCAAGATCTAGTCTCGATAACTATGAGGTAGCCTTCTTTCCAGACTTCACGGCTAAGGTTCAGGCCCAGCGACGCAGCTTTCAGGCGGTTAAGAGTGAACTGCGCGACCGAGATGGTAAATATGTGATGCTCTTTCCTGCAAATTTTCGAGTGGAATCAGATAGTAAATCGTGGTTCTTTGAGTCACCAGACGCAGTTTGGGACTGGATGAAAGGATGGAACACAATTGGGGGACGGAGAAGGGATCGTTATGGTAGATCTGGTCACCCATGAGGTAATTGCTGAGAGACAACAACTAATAGCCTAGCGGAGAAGGATTCTTGGCCAAAGGAGCAGGAGTGACGTCCCCTAGAGAAGGCTGTGCAGTGATGGGACCGTGTTAAGAGCGCAAGTATGGGGGAGGGGGATCAGCTGTGAAATACCCATTGGAGTGAGAAAGGTTAGAGTTGATCCAGTATACAAAACAAGACTGTTGGGACAAATAGATGTAATTTGATTGAGACTAGCACGATGGGAATAGTGGATAGCTAACACTCAAGACGATTGTGATGTGTACACAAGGGGATGGGAGTTCAATATCACTGTGCATTTTCAGCATTTCAGGGGGGTGAGAGGCACTCTGCCAAGTTCGGGAGTGGGTAGTTTTAAATCCACGGGCTTGGAGGCAGGGAGGGGGTAGGGGTTAGGGGGAGGGGTAGGAGGGAGAGTTTAAATGTTTCTTGTTTTATTGGTGCAAAATGTGGTGTTGATCAGGTTTGCGAAATATGGCCTTACGTAAGCTACAGCGACTTAAGATGAGTGGGGTACTCCAACATTTTTCTCACTTCGAATTGATCCGTAGGCTGGAAACTGGGGTTACAGGTGACTATGGGGAGGATAGAGACTGGGTGCTTTCTGTATTGACATGGAATAATAATGGATTGGGGGATAAGATCAAGAGGGGGATAGAAGTCCTGAGAGCAAAAATTGTCCCTACTTTATCATATGGGATTGAGATATTTAGGGGCAAATTAAACACTGCTTTAAATCGACACACAACAAAAATCTATAAAAAGGTACTCCATCTCCCAAACTCCGCATCTGCAGCTCAGGTAAGACTAGAGCTAGGGTTATTAAATGATGAGGCCTCTAACATCGGCTCATACCTAAACCTCTGTCATAAACTGAGACAAGCGGACATTGGCACACTAGAATCCTTAGTCTGGCTAGAAATCACCCAGAAAAATCCAGGAGGTACGTTTGGTCGACTTTTCAAGGACTATATTAATCAATTGTCGGTGAGTGACCTCTGGGTTCTCAACCCCAGTCGGACTGCATTCAAAA